>NC_066583.1:320541900-321791900 GCF_024323335.1 Lathyrus oleraceus | reverse complement strand
AAGAGTGAGATGTTTGGTGGTTGAACCAAGGATTTTCTGCGTGTGGAAGAGAGACGGAAGTTTAAGTTGGTTGTAAATGATGAGGGTGTTGTTTGGTAGAGGTTTTCACGGTGGTAGGATGTTGATATGATTACATGGTGATTATGCATGGTTTTGGGTTATGGAAGGAGGTTGTAGGAAGGTTTCAACAATGGTGGTTATGGTGTAAAATGGAAGGGAGGAAGAAGATGAGTTGGTGTTTGAAGGTTCAGTTAAGTTGAAAACCGACGGTGAATGGGTGTTTATGTGGAAGAAAATAGAAGGGTGGTTCATTAAATGAAGGGTGAAGTTACATAAGGAGTATTAAGGTTATGATGGGAGGTGGATACATTGAGATGAGGGTTTCATTTTGGTTAGATGGAAAGTTAGAAGGGAATTGAAGGCGATGAACAGTGGTTGTAAGGTGGTGGTGTTTGATGATTTTTTTGGTGATGTTGTGAGGTTGTTAAATAATTTATTGTGGTTGTACTTGATGTAGCTTTTGATGGATAGAGGGATGGTTTGATTGAAGGAAGGTGAGGTTATGTGACCTGTTCTGCAACTTCAAAAAAATAAAAGAGAAATTTATAGTACTGAGTTTTTTTCCAGCAAAATCAAGAGAGTATTCTCTTCTTCTTTTTTTCAGCTTCGACTCCCCCCCCCCCGAGAGAGAGTGGTCTTTAACGTGTGTGTAGGAGAGTGGATGTATTAGTGTGAGTGGTGAGAATCCCATGAAGCATGACGCGTGGCAATTTTAGAGTGGCGGAATAAAATTCCATCCATTTGGGCCAACTTTTTTCTTTTATTCTATCAATTTTTGTTCCTTATTTGAAATCAAGCTTTTTCCAATAAGATGGTGCCGTGTGTGTTGGCTGGTGTATGGAAAAAAAATGTTCTCCCTTCATCATATGTGTGTCTCATATTTAGTAGGTTCCTCTATTTTATTTAATTCATTTGTTTTATTAGTTCAATTTTTGTTTGGTTTTGATTGAACAAGAATGAAATACAAGGATTGCAAACACGAGTCTTTGATTAATTTGAATTTGACGGTCAAGATTAAACCAAAGAAACACAAATGCCAACCAATTTTAAAAAGTTCTAGAATGCCCTTTCTAGAAGTTTTAATTGATAAAAATAAATTAAATGCATTAAATCAAATAAAATTCACATCTTTTAAACAAATATGATAAATTAAAATGACAACATGGAAAATTATATTATATTATTCTTATCAATTTGACAAAAGAATAAAAATAAAATGACTGAATATGAATAAAAACTGAGCACAAAAATGCTCAAAAAAATTAAAATGCATGCACTAGAATGATCAACACGAAATAAACTTCTCAAAAACATACATTTTTTTATTAAATTTTGAAGTAAAAAAAATGTCCGGTTGAAAAGGCTTAGGCTGATCAAAATGTGACTGAAAGAGGAGTCAAAAAAATAAAACGAGCACGCTGAATTAAACTACATGAAACATAGATTAATAAAACTAACGTCTGCAGGCTCGATCTTTAAGTTTTTTCGCCGTTAACTTTATGTATATTTGAGAAACTATTCAATCGGTCTGACGTTTGCATGTTATGTTATATAGATGATGCACATGTTATGATGCACACATTGACTTATTGAATGAGGGGGAAATTGAGGTATGATAGTTGTCCTTATTTAAGTATCTTCGAACAGAGAATATGAAGAAGGTTATCTTCATATGATCGCATTGGGAGATAGTTAAATACTAAAATACCCAAATTTTGTCCCTGGATGCAACTGAAATGATATGAGATGTTATGCATAAAAGACTTTTTTTATTGGGGATATGAATTGTGAAACAGAGTCTATGGGGATTACTGAGATGATTAGCCAGTAAGGTCCGTTGGGGATTAAATGAAGTAAGGTCAAATGCGGATACTCTGAGAAAAATGGTTAGTTTTGGCTTCTCACGGAACGAACCAATGGGTATTTGACAATCTTTGTAATAAAGTGGTAAGATATGGATTCTCACTGAGCAACTGGTGGATTACAAATTATCATGTAAAAAGAAGAGGTTATGGCTTCTCACAAAACAACAAGGTAAGTTACAGGTTCTCATGTAACAAAGTGAAAGGTTAACATGCTCTGGATTCTCACAGAACAATCATGGTACGTTATAACTTCTCACATAACAAAAAAGGTAGGATTTAAAAGTTTGACATAATAGAAGAGATGAGGTATGCATTCTCACATAACAAAAGTGGGTAGGTTATAGATTCTCACGTACCAAAATGAAACAACTCTAGATTCTCACAGAGCAAAGTAGATAAGGTTATCGAAAAAAGAAAGGTTTTGGATTCTCACATAACAAAAAAAGATTATGAATTCTCACATAACTAGCAATGAAAAGTTATGAATTCTCACGTAACGAAAAAAGAAAAGGTTATGGATTCTCACAAAACAACAATAAAAGACAGGTTATGGCTTCTCACAAAACAAAAGTGGGTAGGTTACGAATTCTCACGTAACAAAATGAAATGACTATGGGTTCTCATACAAAAGAGTAGATAAGTTTAACGAAAAAATAAAGGCTCTAAATTCTCACAGAATAAAATGAAGGTTATGGATTATCACATAACTAACAATGAAAAGTTACAAATTCTCACGTAATGAAAAAATAGAAGGTTCTGGATTCTCACAGAATAATAATAAAAGACAGGTTATGGATTCTCACATAACACTGATGAAAAGTTACAGATTCTCACGTAACGAAAAGAAAAGGTTATAGATCCTCACATAACAAAGGGGTATCTTATGGATTCTCATATAACAAAAGGGTTAGGTTCTAGATTCTCACATAATGACCTAAATTGTATCCGATAACTCACGGATCCAAACAACAACTTATAGATTCTCACGTAACAAAATGGAGGGTTCTGGCTTCTCACATAATGGACCAAATAACATTTGGTAATACATCACATAAGTTTTGGAAATTCATCAAAACACGATACTCATCCGGGAATACATCGGTGAGACAAAAGAAAATGGACCTCAATGAATAAACATTACTCTTTTGTAGGGGCCAATATATTTGGATTTTGAATATGCCTGTGAAAACCAGACTATGGTTTAAAGGAGCCAGATAAAATTGGACTTGAAAATAAACTGCCATACGAGAACTGGACTTGAAGGATAGACTACTATACAGGAATTGGTGTTTTCTTGTGGTTCGTCAGATGGGAACTGACTTTTATATAATCTACGAGACGATAACTGGTTTTTGATTTATCGTCAGATGAGAACTGGCTTCAAAATGGGCTACCATACAGGAACTGGTTTTCTTATAGAAAAAACTGACTACTGGACGAGAACTGGAGTTTAAAATAGGCTACCAGACGGGAATTGGTTTTTGTTGTTTAATCTTTTATGATATGGGAATATGTTCGATGAATAAGATGATATGCATGGCTTAATTCTATAGCGAAGCGACATGATTAATGCATAAGAATGATTTATGCAATGACTCGAAGGTTTCCAATGGTGCCCTTGTGGGTATTGGATGAAGGTTTTTTTTTTGCAGTAAAGCTTCTTTGTCAAAAGGCAAATGGTTATTTGATAGGGTACTAGCATGATTCCCCAACACTCGTCTTGAAGTCAACGGTGACTGGCATACAACAAAGTTTGCTTGAGCAGCTTGAAAGCATGGAAAGGATTTTCCCTTCCATGGCTTATCTTGCCCCAGTCTGTTGGGTCTTTGAAGAATTTTACCTTGAAAGGTGTTTGGAAATAACTTGTCATTACCTTAAGGTAGCTTTCCCCAATGTTTGAATCTTGCAATAGTCTACCCCTAATTAATCAATTATTGGAATGAGAGGTGTCTTGTTTGACCGATATTTAGAGAGTTGGACTCATCGAGCTCGTTGTTGTAGCTCGCCCTAGTCTGAGTCTTAAAGGGATTTACTCTTGACCAACCGACTCTTGGGGTGGTTGGCTCGGATTGACCGATGCTCTAAGTAATTTTCCCCTTATTGGACCTTTTTCACATGATCAAGTTTCTTAACAGGTTGCATTTGTTGGGATTCCTTTAATGATAAGTGCTGACTTGCAACTAAAATTGTTCATTCAAAAATTGTAATTTTAATGTAGTGTTTATGCAACATTTTGAAATCAAAATTTATTGACGTTGATTTGGTGAAATATAGTGAACGAGTCAATGATCAGAATACAATGTTGATCTAGCCATTCACAGTGTTCAAGAGGGATATTAGCAAATATCGTTTGGAGTCAGGTTAATGCAACCTTGTTGTAATATGCTCTCAAAATAAACCATGCCTCAATTAGGTCTTTTAAGGGTTGTAACGTGCTCTAGTTCACGGTTTCAGAACAAAAAGGATATGAGGCTCAAAATTTAATTTCAACCCACCTCTTATTCTTGATGATCTCCAATCCTACATTCAGTTAATTGACACACTTATTCAACTACCAAGAGAGTTTAAAGGTGTAACGATAAAGATGAGGATTCAAGATGATATTTTCTTGAAATGACAGTCGCCCTATTTTGTTTTTCTTTGTTTTGGTTGAGGATTTGGTAGCCTCTTTTTTGTTATCCTTAATTTTGCCCGGACCGCTTCTTCGAAGCTTTTTGGTCCACTAGGATGCGCTGATTTTTGCCTAAGTCGTCTTTTGTGGTACTCGACTTAGCGACTTTTCTTTCTCTTTTTTTGAAAGATTGTGACTGCCATGTCATTGGTTATTGAGGATCAACCACTATAATCTTTTAGATCTTCACAACTTCTTTGACACTTCAAGAGGTGTGCAAAGAAAAACATGTGATTGAACCTCTTTAGAGGGTGTGAAGATATACATATTCTCTTGAAGATTGAATTCACAATCAAAAAAATTGAACACAACTACCCTGCCCCAGGTTAAGATTAAGGGTTTTTAATTCTAAAAGAAACACCAACTTTTATGCTTAAAGTGGTTGACTAGGGATTAACTCCTTATATCTCTAGTGATTGGGGATTGAAACAATGTCTTACATCATCAGAAAAGTTTTCTTTGAAAGTAATACCACAATAATTTCAGGTATTTTATTTTCATCATCCTCCCTCCAGTATTTGCTTTAACAGGAGTTTGATAAAGATAAGTGAATGAGAGATTTTTGTTTTGTTGCTTTTTGCATAAATGAAGGGAAAATAGCAAGAGTGAATACGAATGGATTGATTCAAAATGCATGATCACTTCATTAATATTACCATTAAAAATAATAAAGTTTAAAAACAAGTAGCATTTAATGGACATAGAAAATACAAATGCAAAATGATAGCAATGTCCAATGAATGCCAGCATTGAAGTTGTCTTTATGTTTGATCCATTGACTACAAGAGATGCACCTTGAGGTCTCTTCCCTTATCAGGACGAGAGGTTGATGTTCACCACCAGGTTTCCTTCTCGAAAGGTTATGTACTTGTTGTTAATCAACGGTTGTACCTTAACTTTGAAAGCATTGTAGTCTTCGGTCTAATGCCCAATCGACCCGACATGATACCCATATTACATATATGGATTTTATCCAGAAGGGAATGGTTGTGGGACCGACTTCAAAGGTTTGTGATCCACCAATGAGATTTGAATTAGAGGTTGCAGGAGTTGACTGTACATCATAGGAATTGGATCAAGAGAAGCGTTTTGTCTTTCCAGATTATTGTGAGGCTTATGTTGGCTCTTATGATGATTATGATATCCTCGACCTTGGGCTCACTGATTTGAAAGAGGAGCGATTCATGGTTGTCGTTATGGAGCTCTAGGAATCTTTGGTTGCTCATAAGGATAACACTATGCTGTAAATGGTGATCACTGGAAAGATGAAGAACCATAAAGTTTTACTGGTGCACCATGAGAATACTCAACATCTTCCATAAGTGCATTAATTTCATTCCTCTTCTTCCTCTTGGGAACTGCTGAGGGATTTTATCTTGCTAGTATGGTTGCTCGAGGAATTTTGGATTTTTCCACTATTGAGACCGCTCTCGATGCGTTCTCCCACTTTTACCAGGTCAGAAAAACTTGATGATGCACTACCTACCATCATTCTAAAGTAGGGCTCTGCAGAGTATCCATGAACATGTCAACCATTTATCCGTATAAGAGTGGTGGTTGCACTTAGGTTGTCAATTATCTCCATCATTGCGCATATACCTTAATGGATTTGTTGCTCTTTTGAAATAAACTTTGTAGTTGTCTTCAATATGGAGCCATGTCCAAGTTGTATTGGTACTGCTTCAAAAATGCGTTGGTCAAGTCTTCCCATGACTGAATATGACTCTTTTCTAATTTCATATACCAATTCAATAATGCCTCACTCAAACTGTCTTGAAAATAGTGAATCATTAGCTTACTGTTATGGGTATATGAGGCCATTTTTCAGTAGAACATCACCAAGTGAAGCCTTAGGCAACTATCCCCTTTGCACTTCTCAAAGTTGGGTACTTTATATTTTGGGGGTATAACCAAAACTGATACTAAACATATGTCATCAAGACTCAACGCGCTAAAACCTCTCATAGCCCTTAATCGTTTTTCCAGTTCACAACTTTTTCCTACGACTTCAACAACTTGAGAATGCTCATTTTTTATCATCCGGTGACCACTATGAGAATTCAGCCCGTTCCTTGTGAATTAAGGACCCGCTTCATCAATATGAATAGTGGGGTTCTTCGACATAATGGGGATCTCACTTGATACCAGGATATACACCATTTAGGTTTGAGTAGGGACATCCATATTGTCAAGATCAATACCGTACATTGGGTTAGTCACCACAGTAAAGTCTGATGGGGGACCTACATTCTCTGCAACAGCATGCTGAAGACTGTTCTTTGTCATAATTAGCACAACTTACAATATATGGTATATCGGATATTTTAAGCTATCTATATTCCCTCTTATCTCCATCACGTCCTACTTCAAATGTTCTATCATCCTTCAACAACTATCACGAGTTCAATATGGGTATCGGGAAATCAGTTGGCTGGTTATGGATCGAGTTTTTTTTTTTTGGAAAAGATATGCATGCATGATGATGAAATGCATATGCATGAACTTTTCCGTATTTTGGTATGCAAAGAAAATGTGATGCATGTATGGTTAAGATATGGGGTGACACGAGTAATTTAGAACACCCTATCTGGTAGGCTTCCCTGTAACGGACAATTTTAAGCTTTCTACCCATAAATCGCTCGCAGGGTTGGCTCTGAGGTTTTTGATAGGGTTCCTAGAGTCATGGATGTTAATCATATCAATTTCCTGCAACATGCTAGCTATTTTATGATGAGAGTAACGAAAAGATCTATTCTACACGGGGTCTTCATGCTAGCCGCACAAAGATTGATCCTCAGAGACTAACACTACGCAACCACTAAAGAAAAACTTATTCTAAGAGGGGTCCTAGAGTCATAAACCCTTTATGAATCAATGTTATGTGACAGGCTAGCCATCTTATAACGAGATATACGAAAAGTTCTACTCTATAGAAAGTCTTCATGTTAGGCATTTAGGGAGTGTCCCTTGGAGAATAACACTACACAACTTCCATATCTAAACTATATGTTCTCTCTTATTTTTCCAAAGCTCAGGTGTAAAGTTTTACTCATGATATCCTTCCAAGATCCCAAGACAATATGATGATGATCATACATAAAAGAAATAAGACAAATAGATAAACAAGTAAAAAGAAACCAATTATTAAAGGCAACGTTCATGGAGCAACTCCCCAACATATTCACCATTTGTTGTACCTCGAAACATATGATCCTTTGTGAATCGCATCGCACGCTCGCGGAAAAATGTGTTCGAACAAAGTCTCCACTGAACTTTATTTAATCCAATGAAGGAAAAGGAAAATATCGATAAAACCTTTGAAAAGAACATGGTCGTCGCAACCATATTTGGCTTCGGGAGTCGATTATGCATGGGGAAGGTATTAACACTCGTCACATCCGTTGTACTCAACGGGAACATTTTAGTTAAACTTGCGATTAAATGTTAACTTATGTTAATTGTTTTCTTCGAATGATGAAGTATGTAAAAGAAAAGAAAAAGGGTCGCAAGAAAGTTTTTTTTTTATTAATGTGACTAACGAGATTGAGGGTCTCGATCCTACATATCTCCAGGTGCAATGAATAACTCACGGGTACGTAGTTCTGGATAGAAAATATTTATTTGTTGGTCAATTTTAGCAAAATATATTTTGTCTTAATCAACGGAAAAACATTGCTTGCTACCCAAAATAAGTGAGGAGCGGGCGTTTGCATCTCATTGAATGGATTTCTACATATCAACATTCATGGGAAAACCTCACTTATCTCAACTCACACAGGTGTGAACAAAATGTTATTTTGCATCATCTAGAGATGGAATATCTTTCGTTTGTGAAAAGGTTTTAGGAGCACACGATAACAAAAAAGAGTTTGGTTGGTTGAATGTTTTTATAAGTTAATGACGAATGCTTGATGAGAATGAGACATAAGTCTTAGGACCAAACAATCGAGGTTCCATCAAAATGCTAGATTTTAACAGTCCTTTTTCATTCAAAGTTATTAGGAAAATGGTTTGATGGACAACAAACGTTCAATAAGAACAAGACAAATGGCTTGGATCGATTGTTCAAGGGGTCCATCGGAATGCTAGACTCCAAAAGTCCCTTTTAGTCCAAGTTTATTAAGTGCTTTAGGAGCGAAAGAAATAATGAACGGATAACCCAAGACGTGTGCCTCAAGACCAATCATTTGAGAGTTCCATCAAAATGCTAGACTCCAACAGTCCTCTTCTTTCGCGTTTGTTAAGAAAAATGTTTTAATATTATGTTTTAGTTGGGAAAACATTTGAATCGCATGGAGGAAGTACTTGATGTTGGATCAAGTACTTGCATTGCTGAAATGGTTTAATTAGGATTATGAAAATGGTTTTGAATATGAATAAGATTGAATGAGCTTGGTTGGAAAATAATATTGAAATGATGTTAAAATGGTTTGATTTGAGAAAGTTGTTCGATGTTGCGTCAAGTTTATTTTTGTTCTTTTTAAACATGGTTAATTTTTCGCAATAGGAAAACGGTAAAATTGTTGCACATCATAGAAATCGGGGTACATTTTGTCGAATGGGAATACAATAAAGCAATTAAAAGCAAACCCATCAAACAAGCAAACCTAAACAAAAAAATTTCATCGTAAAAAGGCCCAAGAGCATGCAACGGGCTCGGAAACCAATCGAAATCGAAAGCAAACTGAATTTAGTGCTATGTTAAGCTAACTTAAAGTGAATTCATGTAGGAATCACTCTATAAGAAGTCGGGAAAACATCTATGCATTCGAACGCTTTTCGAAAGCTAAATTTGATTTAGACTCTGGAATCGTATTGCAATGAAATCGATCCAACAATTAAACAAATAAATTATTTAACAATTAAAATAGCAATTTATCAATTAACGTCTAATTAAATAATCGATTAAATAAATGATTAATTAAAATTTAAACTAAAGTATAAAAATTAAAATGGTAAAGAACATGAGTGCAATATGAATATGAAAAGTGTGGAGAAAAAAAATAAGAATGTAAACAAATGGACTTAACTACTATACTAAAACCAAGTCCAAAATCATCTCATTTTTTTACATTCTACTAATAAATAATAATAAATAAAGAAAAATAAATCCACACTGGCCAAGGGGGTGGGGGGGGGGGGGGGGGGCACCCTTATAACATACATTAAACAGAGCTTGGATGTTTTTGAAATTCAAAGCCACTAACCACTTGATGACACATGGCGAGTATTTATAAAAATAAAAAAACTTAAAGAAATGAAAACAGTCCCCTCTCTTCAACGTGTTACCTCTCACTCATACTTTTTCTCACATCTGACTATCATCATTTTTTATGGTAACATCATATAACATATCCTCTCCCTCAAACCAAAATCATTTGTAACATACAAACAATAACAAGCAAATATTTTATACCGAAGAAATACATGACATTATCGAAACGAGCCTCGAGTCGCGTCGTGCCAAATCCAAAGATCCAAATCCACAGTTACTTGTTTTGTTTGCACAAAGCTTGTCGTATGTTGGTACTGTTCATGCGAGTGGTTGAAACGAAGGTAATCAGAGGAAACACAAAGTTGTTTATGTTGGTGGTTGAGAAACGTCTATGAGTTTGTGTTTTGTACAACAAGGGCATGAGGAGTATGGTAGCGATTGTTTACAAGTCGGATGAAGAGTGAGATGTTTGTTGGTTGAATCGAGGATTTCCGACATGTGGAAGAGAGACGAAAGTTTCAGTTGGTTGTAAATGATGAGGGTGTTGTTTGGTTGAGGTTTTCACGATAGTAGAATGTTAATATGATTATCTGGTGGTGATGCATGGTTTTTTTAGGTTATATAAGGTGGTTGTAGGAAGGTTTCAACAATGGTGGTTATGGTTTAAAATGGAGGGAGGAAAAAGATGAGTTGGTGTATGAAGGTTTGGTTGAGTTCAAAACCGACGATGGATGAGGTGTTTATGTGGAAGAAAAGTACCCTTATAACATACATTAAACAGAGCTTGGATGTTTTTGAAATTCAAAGCCACTAACCACTTGATGACACATGGCGAGTATTTATAAAAATAAAAAAACTTAAAGAAATGAAAACAGTCCCCTCTCTTCAACGTGTTACCTCTCACTCATACTTTTTCTCACATCTGACTATCATCATTTTTTATGGTAACATCATATAACATATCCTCTCCCTCAAACCAAAATCATTTATAACATACAAACAATAACAAGCAGACATTTTATACCGAAGAAATACATGAAGTTATCGAAACGAGCCTCGAGTCGCGTCGTGCCAAATCCAAAGATCCAAATCCACAGTTGCTTGTTTTGTTTGCACAAAGCTTGTCGTATGTTGGTACTGTTCATGCGAGTGGTTGAGACGAAGGTAATCAGAGGAAACACAAAGTTGTTTATGTTGGTGGTTGAGAAACGTCTATGAGTTTGTGTTTTGTACAACAAGGGCATGAGGAGTATGGTAGCGATTGTTTACAAGTCGGATGAAGAGTGAGATGTTTGGTGGTTGAATCGAGGATTTCCGACATGTGGAAGAGAGACGAAAGTTTCAGTTGGTTGTAAATGATGAGGGTGTTGTTTGGTTGAGGTTTTCACGATAGTAGAATGTTGATATGATTATCTGGTGGTGATGCATGGTTTTTTTAGGTTATATAAGGTGGTTGTAGGAAGGTTTCAACAATGGTGGTTATGGTTTAAAATGGAGGGAGGAAAAAGATGAGTTGGTGTATGAAGGTTTGGTTGAGTTCAAAACCGACGATGGACGAGGTGTTTATGTGGAAGAAAAGTGAAAGGTGGTTCATTAAATTAAGGTTGAAGTTACAAATGGAGTATTAAGGTTGTGATGGGATGTGGATACATTAAGATGAAGGTTTCATTTTGTTAGATGGAGAGTTGGAAGGGAGTTAAAGGTGATGAACAATGGTTGTAAGGTGGTGGTGTTTGATGGTTTTTCTGGTGATGTTGTGAGTTTGTTGAATAAGTTATTATGGTTGTATATGTTGGAGCTTTTGATGGATAGAAGGAAGGTGACGATGAAAATATATGGATTAAAGGATGGTGAGGTTATGTGACTTGTTTTGCAACTTCAAAAAGATTGAGAAAGAAAGCTTATAATACTAAGTGTTTTTTCAGAAAAATTAAGAGAGTATTCTCTTCTTTTTTTAGATCCCTCCCCCCCCCCCCCCCCCCCCACACACAAGAGAGAGTGGTCCTTAACGTGTGTAAAGGAGAGTGGATGTATTGGTGTGAGTGGAGAGAATCCCATGAAGCAGGACGTGTGACAATTTTAGATTGGAGGAATGAAATTCCATCCACTTAGGCCAACTTTTTTCTTTTATTCTATCCATTTTTTCCTTTTTTGAAATCAAGGTTTTCCAATAAGAGTGTGCCACATGTGTTGGCTGGTGAATGGAAAAAAAGTTCTTCCTTCATCATACGCGTGTCTCATATTGAGTGGATTCCTCTATTTTCTTTAATTCATTTGTTTTATTAGTTCAATTTTTGTTTGATTTTGATTGGACAAGAATTAAATACAAGGATTGCAAGCATGGTCCTTTTATTAATTTGAATTCGATGGTCAAGATAAAACCAAAGAAACACAAAAGCTAACAATTTAAAAAATGTATAGAATACCCTTTATATAAGCTTTAATTGATAAAAACAAATTAAATAAAATTCACATCTTTTAAAAAAAATATGATAAAATTAAAATGACAACATGGAATATTCTATTATATTATTATGATCAATTTAAAATAAAAATAAAAAATGAATGAGTATGTATAAAAATCAAGCGTAAAAGTGCTAAAAAAAATTAAAATGCATGCACTTGAATGATAAATGCGAAATAAATTTCTCGAAAACATACATGTATTTATTAAACTTTGAAGTAAAAAAAGATATCCGGTTGAAAAGGCTTAGGCTTATCAAAATATGACCAAAAAAGTAGTTGAAAAAATTAAACGAGCACGTCAGGTTAAACTACGTGAAATATAAATTCATAAAACTGACCTCTGCATGCCCGATCTTTAAGTTTTTCGCCCGTTAATTTTACGTATATTTGAGTAACGATTCATTCAGTCTATCTGTAGATCCGAAAATTTATTCTGATTGACATTTTAGGCATTATGCGAATGAAATGCATGTTATGCTATGTAGATGATGCATATGTCATGATGCGTGCATTGACTTATTGAATGAGAGGCAAAATTGTGGTATGACACTAATCTAACCTAGAAAACCTTAAAACACCTCCAAATCCAACCAAAATCACATCAAAACACTCGTATAAACCTCCCAAACAATAATCAAAATTCAAAAAACTAAAATCAAACCAACAACGTCTGTCGCTCCCCCGGATTTCCCGAATCCAAGTACAAACACAAAAAAGAGTGACGCGGAAAAAGAGTAGAATCGCCAGCTATGTACTTTTATCCCAAGAGGAGGGAAAGGTAGTACTGCATAACCAAGAGGGAACGGATAAAACAAAGTCTCGAACCAAAGAAAACCGAGTAAGGGGGCCGGTTACGTGAAGGGAAGGTTATCGCACCCCTTCACGTCTGTGGTACTCCACAGGATCCACGCTTGCTATTATGTCTAAAGTGTGTGTATAAAAGTCATATATGCGATGCGAAAGAGAGAAAATCAAAGTAGGGAAAAGAAAGAGTTATTGCTCACACAGGCCCTACCCTGCTGCATACGTATCTCAAGAAGGATTGAGAATCAGAGCATCGTAGCTCGACTAACCTATTTTTGTTTGTTTTGTGTTTTTTTAGATGAACGACGTTACTACGCAATCCACCGGATGCTCGACCTTTGGAGACTTACTCACTTATAGTAGAAGGAGTTAACGTGTTCTTAAGAAAAGAAAATCAAAGAGTTTGTTTGTGTTTTAGGAATGCTCATGCAAAAAAGGAAGTCCTAGACGAAGGAACCGTGCTACCTTAATTGACACACAAACGAGAGACTATACGAAGCCTAGCAGTCCTATGGGGAGACGATCACACCACACAAAAACATATAGCATAAAGTAAAAGCACCAACAAGGGGGCTCAAACATACATGGGTATGGCTTTAGTCAAGAGGGGTCATATCAACCTCGACAAACAAGCCATGGAAAGGTAATCAAATGGGCTCTTAACCAATGACATTGAAAATCAGGGTGAGCAGATCAAAAGGGTAATGAGGATAAAACCCCATAGCTCTTAACCCTGGACAGGGTGAGCTCATGACAAAGCGTGGGGGTTCAGAAAGATGGAACCCTCTCCACTGACTGACCGGACAAAAGATCTTGGGCTTTTGTTCTAAAGCATCGACACGTAGTGCGAGCATAAAGAACGACACACTGAATAACAGGGGATTGACTACTAATCCCTTTTATTCGTCAATTGCCTCTTCATGGAGGTCTTTAGCACTGGTGCCTCCTCTTGGAGGTCTTTGGGCACAAAAGTAAACACACCAAAACATTGCCTCCTATCGAGGTCTTCCAGCTAAGAAAGCGGTAAAATGATGGAAAGATGTAAAAGGGATCAAGAGATCTACCACACGGATAAAGATCTGAAGTAACAACAACTAAAGAAGCAAGAAACCCAAAGATCTCTCAAGCTAGCACCACCAAAGAAAGCAAGTCAGCAAAGCAATCAGAATAAATCTCCAAATGGTATCCCACAAATAAAGTGGAATACCAAGCAAGCTATCTCTTCAAGAGTCATGTGAGCCCTCACAAAAACTCAACAAACAAGTTAGAATAACAAGATGGGGTGCAATCAAGAGTTGCACCAAACAAAAGAATCATAGCAACTACGGTGTCAGGTAAACAGTGCACGGATGCAATAGAAAGCATGTCACAACAAAGCATGAATGATGAAAGGAGGATACAATAGCACCAAGTCAGAAGTGATATCAATTCAATAAGTGTCTCAAGAACTCAACTCAACAAGATCAAAGCAAAAACATTAAACATCCAAAGATGCATCAAAGTTAGACAAGTCAACATACAAGTTCAAAGTGCTTCAACTTCAACAATGAGTCATAAAAGATAAAGGCATGAGGCAAGGGTCAAGGATTAGACAATCAAGCACACAAACAGAACCAAATGACTCCTAAAATATCAAACAAAAGTCATTTAAACCCAACTTAGCAAAGTGGAAGTCAATCATGTCCAAAGCACCTCAAAATGCGACAAAAGCATTATAGACAAGTTCATGCAATTATGTGTCAAGATGGAATGAACATGGCAGCAAGGTATGCACATCATAAGCATGTCAAATGAGATATGTAATCAATATGCAAACCTCCAAGTTCATATCATAAGCATAGAATCACTTTTGGATCAAAATCAAACAAAGTGTATCATGAAGCCCTAATGCGTCTTTCATGCTCAAATGAATGCAAAAAGGAGCTCATTATTAATAAATGCACAAAAACTTGATAGAAGCATCATAGAACAGGGGAGAACACATGTGCAAAGGCACCAAACCAGAATCAAAGTGTAACCACATGAATCATGCTATTAAAATTCACAAAAGTTCACAAAAACAACCAAGGATAAGAGGCTTAAACCTCTTGTCAAACAAATGTATCAAAAGGGTATCAAAACTCAAAGTCAGGGGGCAAGGATCCATACATCAAGACATGACATACATACTAAAACATGTGCAAAAGGATTGGTTTCAACACTCAAAGGAAGTGGCACAAGTGCCTCATACTAGGCAAGCATCAAAATAGGGACCAAAATGAAAACATCAACTTCAAAAATCCAAATCAAATTGAAAATGCATCCTAAATTCATGGAAATTTAACACAAGGTTCCACTGAACATATATAAACGTCATGCAAAAAATCAGGAGCATCCAAATTCATTTGATATGAAAACAAAAATTGAGAAATTGAGAATGCAAAAACATGTCCTAAAATGCAACATTTAAATTCATTTGTCAAACCCTAGCAAAATGACATATAAAATAACCAAACCAGTTACCACATCTTAGTATCATGTATGAGGATGGTTCGTGCAAAGGCTTGGGTCATAATGGTTAAAATATGGGATTTCATGAAGGTTTGAATGCAAATGGTCAAAAATGCACATAAATGAATCAGAAATTCATATTGAATTCCATGTGTCATGAAATAGTTGGGAAATGGTACCAAAAAATCAAGGACTCATCAGGGATCACTCACAAAAAAGTTCAGATTTTTTTAAGTATTTTTTTTATTTTTAAAAAATAAAATAAAACGGGGCAAAATATGTATATGGCATGTGACACATATGCAACAATGTCAATTGGTCACACAAGTCACTTAAGTGACTAATAAAAATAATTAAAAATGAAAATCAGAAAAAAATATGGGCCTTTGGATCAAAAGAAAAGGTCAACAAGATCCAACGGCCATGGGGTCGTCTTCTTCCTCAAGACACTCCGGCCATGAACAGTAACGCCGGTAGGATTCCGGCCACCCACGGCGGCGGCCTCCTCCACGCGCGGCCCGGAACTTCACGAAAATGGGGCTACCCCCCCTAAACCATATGTTAGGAACTCAAAAATGACATTAGTTTTTCATGAATCCTCACCAATCTCTCAAATCACAAACAACAAGTTTGAACATCAAAACTTTAAATCAAGATTTCTCACTCAATATTGCATCATTTTAAAAAGTAAACACATCTACATCATCACCATAGCATGTAGTTTCATTTAGACATTAAAAATGAGTAAAATAAGAGAGTCGAAATTTGAGTTACCGGAAATGGTACCTTCTGAAACTTCAGTATGGTGATGAGATAAACTCCAGAATACCTCCCTTGAACTTCTATGAACGTTTGCTACCTTTGGTTGTGCTTGAAACGGTCCAGACAACCTTGTTTAATGCATTAATCCTCTCTTGAGACTTGATTAATCATGATTATATGAAAGAAATAACACAAAATGATGTTTAATGTCAATTTTGCCAAGGTGTCATTTTTGTGCATGCATAACTTTTCCACACAGGTGGGAATGCATGGGCTCAAATTCGAAGGTGGATTTGGCCCAAAAAACAATGCTGAATAAATTCCCAATGATTGACATGTGAGAAAATTCCATGATGTCGTCTTGTGTCCTTTTGACTTTTCATGAAAGAAAGCTTGAAAAATGACTTGCACCATTGATGAATCATGCAAAATTATAGGTCATTTTGCATGCCATTTTGAAGTATTTCTCAAAACAAAACCATAGCAAAAAGAGCCACACCAATTGGACTTGTCAACCTCAAGTTATGCCTTTTTAAAGCCTTCATGCACACTTCATCATTCAAGAACCATAACTCTTCAACCATTCATCATATGGCCTTGAAATAGGACTTTTTGGAAAGGGGAGACAAAGATCTGCAACTGTCATGTGTGAGAAAAAGTTCAAAACCGCCCTTGCTTTTGATAATTTTCTTGGTACATAAGCAAGCTCGCTAGGCGAGTGAGGTAGCGAAAGGCTCGCTAGGCGAGCCATCAGCGAGGTTCCAGCGAACACTCCCAGACTTGGATAAAAGCATAGCTAGCAATTACTCACTAGGCGTGCATCCAACGAGCAGATAGCGAGCAATTCCAGTAGCAACATCATCAAGGCTCGTTGGAGCGAAGGAGGAAGCGTGGGCTTCGCCTAGCGAAGGATTGCTCGCCTAGAGAGCATGAGAGCTCAGGAAGTTTCTTCTGGGCGCAGGTGACTCTGATGGCTTATTTTGGGGCTCGCTAGGCGAACCATTTTGCTCGCCTAGCGAGCATGATAACTCAGGAACCAATCATATAAGTAGCAGGGGCTACTTTTTTTTGGAAAGGGGAGACAAAGATCTACCACTTTCATGTCTGAGAAAAAATTCATTTGGAGCTTCCTTGGTGATGAAAAATCAAGTTGAAGCTAGGTCAAAATCCTTCCAAATTTGGAAACTTCACAATACAGGTCATCTTTCCAAATTTGGTAACCTGTGCACTGGACCTCTGCTCCTTCAAGATTAATGTTTTGAATGATGAATAGACCCCATTTGAACATGTTGAAAGTATCTCAAGTCATTCCCTAGCCATTTGACCCTCAGTTGACCAACAATTGACTTTTGACTTCATAGTTGAATTTTGAACTGTACTGAGCCCATTAAGCTTGATCCTTTAAAGAAAACCTCTGAAAATGAAACCCTAGCTCCCAAGAGCTCTACACAATATCCATAAGACCTTCAAACCAAGAATGCATCTCAATCCTTGAGGAACCCTACTTTGACTGCTTCAGTAGACCAAAGTTGACCAGAGGTCAAACCCTAATTCAGATGAACTTTGCTGATAAGAAATGAAAATTTGAGGAAAGAAAGGTCATGAGGATGGTGATGCACCCTTGATACCCAGATGAATACAAACTTCCTTGAGTGTTGAGAAAAACCCTAGTTGATGCACAATTTCCCTTGTGTTGATTGATCATTCAGATAAAACCCACAAAGTGACTTGGATGATATCCAAACTTCTTGGAAGACAAACTCTTGGAGCTAATTCTGATTGACATGATGAAATGCAATATGAAATGTTAAATGACCTAAAATGAATGCATGAATGAGGAGGGCAAATTTGAGGTGCTACAGCTGCCCCTATTCAATCAACTGTGAACCTGAACGGATGAAAGCAGCGGCTATCAGACTTTCAAGGTAAATAGGGATTGAATACCAAAAGAACCGGAGAATTTGCACTTTGTAGGTGACGAATCAAGGAAAGCGGGGCCATTTACCGATGGCGGCTTCAAAACAAATTTGATATTTACCGATATCAAGGGAAGCGAGGTCATTTACCGATGGCGGCTTCAAAACAAATTTGATATTTACCGATATCAAGGAAAGCGAGGCCATTTACCGATGGCGGCTTCAAAACAAATTTGATATTTACCGATATCAAGGAAAGCGCGGCCATTTACCGATGGCGGCTTCAAAGCAAATTTGATATTTACCGATATCAGAAAGCAAGGCCATTTACCGATGGCGGCTTCAAAACAAATTTGATATTTACCGATATCAGAAAGCGAGGTCATTTACCGATGGCGGCTTCAAAACAAATTTTATATTTACCGATATCAAGGAAAGCGAGGCAAGAACAGACATTTACCGATGACTGGGAAGGAACTCGATGTTTATCGATATCGAACAAAGATGTTTATAAGTGAAACAAGACCAGACATTTACCGATGACTGGGAAGGAACTCGATGTTTACCGACATCGAACAAAGATGTTTACAGACACCAAGGAAAGAATACATTTATGAAACGAAACCATTTACCGATGGCGAAAATGAAATACTTGATATTTACGGATAGCAAAAACACGCAGTTATTTGAACGACAAAACCATTTACCGATGGTTAACAATCGGCTGATGTTTACCGACATCGAACAATGATGTTTACCGACACCAAAAAAGGAAAGGACACACACGGGTGTTGACATAACGATTTTTGTAGACACCATGAGAGACATGCCATTTATTGATGGCCAACGATTGGAATTCGACGTTTATCGACATCGAAAGATGATGTTCACCGACATCAAAGAAAAGCACAGACATTTACGGGGATCAACACGATACTTACCGGTATCGCAAGGATGATATTTACATATGTCAAAATAAGGCAGACACTTACTGGTGACTAAATTGGAAGAGAATCAAGCTTTCCTTGCACGGGCCGGTGAGAAAATAAATCTCACTGGGATTATTGATTCTGAATGTTGCCAAGAGCAACTGCTGCAAATGTGTTACACTGATGTTGAAAAATGTTCCGTCTCTTTCGGAGATATGATCCAATCTGGTTTAATACATGTACGCATATGTTTGAGTTTTCCATGGCGTAATGCTCCATACTGAATGGAAATGCTACGCGATTTGAGAATGCGAATGCAAATGATGATTACCACATGCAAGATGCAAAGGGAGGAAAACTCATGCTGGGAAAGCAAATGATCACTTTACCGAGCATACAATTTCTGATTCGATCTTCCAACTCTGTGGGGACATACAACAATTCTGCTGAGGATACTTACTGGTCTGACATTCTCGGAACGGTGGAGAAACCAACTCAACTGGGGAGTCACTTGTTGGAAAAACACCAACCTCTCGACCATGCTGGGGAAACAAATTCTGAACTCGACTTAGACGACCCAACTTCTTACACGACTGGACAGTGTTGAAACAACAGGGTCTTCCTTCGAACAAACTTTGGCTCATCTGCTTTAGCCATCAATCAAAGATAGTAACCTGCAAAACGACAAGACATACATGCCCCAGGGGATCGTATGGACAAAATATACTCAAGTGTACTCAACATTTAAAATGATTTTCAGATGTTTTATCTTTCCGCACGTCACTGTCTAGCCTACATGTTTTTAGATGCAATGTTTATCAAAAATTCAGACGTTTTTTGACAACAAAACAGTAGAAATAAAAAAAACAAGAGAGCAATTTGACTGAATAGCGACTTTTATTGATTGAAAATGGCCTATAAAGGCAAATACATCAGGAAGCAATTCCTAGGAAGAGGTAATTGCGCCAAAAGAGAAAATAAACTATCCTATTGGCAATGTGAACACGGCATTCCACTATTTTCCAATTCTGTTATGACTCATAGATCTTCAATTTCCCCCAAATTCTTTGCTTTCTGAGGATAGTGATTGGACCGATCATATCCTTCAAGATGGTAGACACTGAAACGTGATGGAGTACAGATAACTCAGACTATAGTCTTCGCTTTAATCCCTCTTTTGCCTGGACCGCCTTTTCAGGTTTTCAATCCATCGGGATACCCATTTTTGCCTAAGCCGCTTTTGCAGGTTTTCGACTTACCGGGTGTACATATTATTTTTATTCTTTATCCCTAACTTTTGCCCGAACCTTTTTCTTTTCTTTTCTTCTTGGTTCGCCGGGATGCCCTTTTTTTGCCTGGACTTTCTTTGTCCAGCGGGTCAGTTTATGCGAAGTATTTTTTGACTACATCTGAATTCACAGGAGATGGAAAATCTTCACCATCCATAGTTGTAAGCATCAAGGCTCCACCATAAAAGACCTTTTTAACAACATATGGACCTTCATAATTCGGAGTCCACTTGCCCCTGTTATCTGTACCGGGAGGAAGGATCCTCTTCAAAACTAAGTCACCTATCTGATAGCTTCGAGGACGCACTTTCTGATCAAAGGCCTTCTTCATCCTTCTCTGATACAGTTGTCCATGGCACACAGTTGCTAATCGTTTTTCCTCAATTAAATTTAACTCATCAAACCTGGCTTGAACCCACTCAGCCTCGTCAAGTTTTACATCCATCATCACCCTCAAAGACGGGATTTCAACTTCTACTGGCAAGACTGCCTCCATGCCATACGCAAGTGAAAACGAAGTTGCCCCAGTTGACGTACGTATTGAGGTACGATACCCATGCAAAGCGAAAGGCAACATCTCATGTCAATCCTTGTACGTCACAACCATCTTTTGCACATTCTTCTTAATGTTCTTGTTTTCCGCCTCTACAACACCATTCATCTTTGGTCTGTAAGGAGAAGAATTGTGGTGTTCGATCTTAAAGTCTTTGCAAAGCTCTTTCATCATATTGTTATTGAGATTCAAACCATTATCAGTGATGATTCTCTCAAGAACCCCATAACGACAGATAATTTCTTTCTTAATGAATTGAGCAACCACTTGTCTGGTAACATTGGCATAGGAAGCTGCTTCCACCCACTTGGTAAAGTAATCAATCGCGACTAGGATGAAGCGATGTCCATTAGAAGCAGTAGGTTCAATCTTTCCAATCATATCGATGCCCCACATCGGGAATGGCCAAGGAGAATTCATAATATTCAGAGGGTTTGGTGGTACATGCACTTTATCTGCATATATGACATTTATGGCACTTCCGAGCGTATTTGAAACAATCAGATTCCATGGTTATCCAGTAGTAACCGGCTCTTAACAACTTCTTGGCCATTGCATGACCACCAGCATGGGTACCGAAAGATCCCTCGTGTACTTCCTGCATTAACATGTCTGCTTCGTGTCCAACCACGCATCTGAGCAGAACCATGTCAAAGTTCCTCTTGTACAACACATCATCCTTGTTCAAGTAAAAGCTTCCAGCCAGCCTTCTCAGTGTCTTCTTGTCATTCTTGGTGTCTTCAGGATACTCTTGGCTTTTGAGGAAATTCTTAATATCATAAAACCACGGCTTCTCATCAATAACAGACTCGGCTGCAAACACATACGCAGGCCTCTCGAGTCGATTCACAGCAATGTGTGGCACATAATTCTGCCAATGAACTTTAATCATGAGAGACAATGTGGCTAAGGCATCAGCCATTTGATTTTCATCTCGGGGTACATGATACAACTTTACTGTCTAGAAGAAAGTCAGGATCCTTCTGGTGTAATCTCTATAAGGAATCAAATGCGGTTGATGAGTATTCTAGTCTCCATTGACTTGGTTAATCACCAGAGCAGAATCTCCATAAATGTCCATAGTTTTGATCCTTAGATCGATGGTTTCCTCAATCCCCGTGATACAGGCCTCGTACTCAGCTTCGTTGTTGGTTACTTCAGAAGTCAATATGGCGGAAAAAGGTATGTGTGCACCTTTAGGATTAATGAGTACTGCCCCAACACCATTTCCATTCACATTTACCGCCCCATCAAACATCAGTGTCCACTTGTCATCGGGATTCGGTCCTTCCTCGACAAGAGGCTCTTCACAATCTTTCATCTTTAAGTACATGATATATTCATCGGGGAATTCAAACATCATCGGCTGATAGTCATCAATTGGTTGCTCGGCAAGGTAATCAGACAGAATACTACCGTTGATGGCCTTTTGCGACGTGTACTGGATATCATACTCTGTCAAAACCATCTGCCAACGAGCCACTCGTCCGGTAAGAGCCGGCTTTTCAAAGATATACTTTACTAGGTCCATCTTAGAAATCAACAAGGTAGTATGGTTCAACATATACTGTCTTAGTCGACGAGCAGCCCATGCCAAAGCGCAACAAGTTTTCTCGAGCAGCGAATATCTTGTTTCACAGTCGGTAAACTTTTTGCTAAGGTAGTATATTGCATGCTCTTTTCGACCAGACTCGTCATGCTTTCCCAATACACACCCCATCGAATTCTCTGTTACTGAAAGGTACATTATCAGAGGCCTCCCAGGAACTGGAGGTATAAGAATTGGAGGTTTCTGCAAATATTCTTTTATCTTATCAAAAGCTTTTTGACAATCATCGTTCCACCTGATTGCTTGATATTTTCTTAGCAATTTAAATATCGGTTTGCACGTAACTGTTAGGTGAGATATGAACCGCGCAATGTAGTTCAGCCTCCCTAAAAACCCACGAACCTGCTTTTCCGTTCTTGGTTCAGGCATTTCTTGAATAGCTTTTACTTTCGCCGGATCAACCTCAATCCCTTTCTCACTAACAATGAAACCTAACAGCTTTCCAGATCTCACTCCGAATGTACATTTGTTTGTATTCAGCCTCAGTTTGAACTTTCTCAATCTTTCAAACAACTTTTGCAATTTTACCAAGTGCTCCTCTTCTGTCTGAGACTTCGCAATCATATCATCCACGTACACTTCAATTTCTTTGTGCATCATGTCATGAAAGAGAGTCGTCATAGCTCTTTGGTAGGTAGCACCAGCGTTCTTCAACCCAAATGGCATTACCTTATAACAGAACATGCCCCAAGGTGTAATGAATGTCGTCTTCTCCATGTCTTCTGGCGCCATCTTGATCTGATTATAGCCAGAAAATTCATCCATGAAAGAGAAAACCGAGGACTGAGCAGTGTTATCGACCAATACATCAATGTGAGGTAATGGGAAGTCATCTTTCGGACTGGCTCTGTTTAAATCTCGGTAATCGACACACATCCTGACTTTACCATCCTTCTTCGGCACGGGTACGATGTTGGCCACCCAAGGGGGATAATTGGTAACTGCTAGAAAACCTGCATCCAACTGTTTCTGAACCTCCTCTTTGATCTTGACAGCCATATCAGGACTAGTTCTGCGAAGCTTCTGCTTTACCGAAGGACAATCTTCTCTGAGAGGTAGCCTGTGCACCACAATATCTGTATCCAAACCGGGCATATCTTGATACGACCATGCGAATACGTCAACATATTCTTGCAGCATTTCAATCAGCCCTCTCTTGACCTTTTCCTCTAAAGTAGCCCCTATCTTGATCTCTTTCTTTGTGTCCTCAGTACCAAGGTTAATGACTTCCAACTCTTCCTGATGAGGTTGAATGACCCTTTCCTCCTGTTTCAATAGTTTGGCCAATTCTTTGGGGAGTTCGCAATCTTCCTCACTCTCCTCTTCGGCTTGGTAAATGGGATTATCGAAGTCATACTGAGTCATAACATAATTGTTTTTAATGGAATGCAAGATCAATTCTGCACAAACGATGTTTCATGCTTTATTTTACAAAAGAGTTCAAGAAAGTCACAAAAAAAAACATTACCATTTTTATTGTTTTGAAAATGAAAGTAATAAAAACAGAAAGACAGTGAACACAATTTTGATTGCAAAACATCCTTTATTATTGATAATCATTGAAAATTTAAAACATGATGTGGCCCTACAATGAACCATTACGCCTTGGGCAGAGCGTAGGGCTTTCATGCAAAATGAAAAACAAAAGAAAACTACTATGTCTGAAGAGTAACTTGGACTATTTCTTCAGCAGTCCAGTTGTTAATCTTCTCCCCTGGAGCACACGGGCGCACCCAATTATCCATATCACAATCACTGTCACTATCTTCATTGTCTGTTGCAAAGACATCATCGTGATTCATCAATCCAGCACTAGTGAAAGTACACGGCCCTTTCTGATTCTGGGCATCCTGCTCTGATGATTGAAAAGGCTGATAACCAATGCCAAACATGTCTTCTTTTATGGGCACATCAATCACCTTGCCCCAGCCTTCCGCGTTACCTGAATGAATGACCTCCAGAGCTTGTTTATAGGACGCAGTCGAGGTACCTAGTTTCTTCTGTTCAACAAAAGCCACCTTCTCAATACTGACAGTCTCAAAAGCTTGACATAGAGTTTCATGAATTTCGCCATCCATCTCCACATATTTGAAGGAGGATAAATGGCTCACAAAGATGTCCTCTTCGCCACACATGGTCACAACCTGACCATTCCGCACATATTTTAGCTTTTGGTGGAGAGTCGAAGAAACTGCTCCGGCTGCATGTATCCATGGACGCCCCAACAGATAACTATATGCTGGTTAAATATCCATCACATAGAAGATAATATTAAACACTTCCGGGCCGATCTTCACAGGCAACGTGACTTCACCAAAAACCGATCGCTTGGATGCATCAAAAGCACGGACAACAAGATCACTTGGTGTGAGAACAACCCCCTCGACATCAAGCTTATTCAGAGCCTTTTGGGGCAGCACATTCAAAGAAGAACCGGTATCGACCAAAACATGCGACAAAACGGCGCCTTTGTATTCCATCGTGATATGCAGAGCTCTATTGTGATTGCGACCCTCAGGTGTCAAGTCTAGATCCGTGAATCCCAAAACATGTCTCGTGTTAACATTTGCAATAACACCTTCAAGCTGGGTAACAAAAATCTCTTGAGGCACATAAGCCATATTCAACATTTTCAACAGGGCGTTACGATGTGCCTCGGAACACATCAACAGAGAGAGAATAGAGATTGTTGACGGTGTCTGGTTCAACTGATCCACGATCTTGTAATCACTCTTCTTGATAATTCTCATAAATTCCTCCACATCCTCCTCAAAAGAACTCTCGGGCACTTCCTTTCGCACTGGTTCTTCTTCAACTGCAACTTGTTTTCCTTTTGTTCTAGCAAGAGCCTCAGCATTGTTATCCTTCGGAACCTGTGGTGCAAACAAACGACCACTTCTCGTAAATCCTCCGGGTCCTCCCACATTACCCACAGCCGAACCATCTGTTACTGGAGTCTCATTTGACGAACCAATCGTCACTGGAGTATGATTTACTGATCTGGTTTGATTCTCTGGTCTTTTATTTCTGCCAAAAGCATTGTCATATTGGCACGGAATTGCTCTACTATTCTCTAAAAGTCTTCCACTAGAAGCAGTAATGGTGGTAGGAGTACTGATAGTTACTGGAGCATTAATAATCACGGGAACACCAACAGTCACCGGAGCAGATATGGTCACGGGCGCAGCTACGGTCACAGGAGTACCAATAGTCACAGGCGCACTAATAGTTCTTGGAGTACGTACAGGACCTTCTGACGGTGTAAAGTAAGTGGTAACAGTCGATACCTCTTCACGGTCTTTCACTACTCTATCAAACTGTAAACAACCTTCATTCATCAATTCCTGGATACCTTCTTTCAATTTCACACAGCCGTTTTCATGATTACCACAATCTGAACAATTCTTGTCACATCCTGGGAATACTCCCCCTCTAAGCAGACGTTCCTTCACTACAAGCAACGAAGTCCGAACATCATTAATATTGACTACCAAGTTCAAATTTTCCCCATCTTCCACACCATTTACTCTGGGCCCTCCATGCTGAGGCATAAGATTATTCACCACATTCGGAGTAGAAGCAAAGTTAATCGTCTTGGCATCAATCAAATCTTGAACTTTATGGTGAAAAGCCCGATAATTCTCGATGTGGTGCCCTGGCGCACCAGAATGAAAATCACAACGGACATTAGCATCATAACCAGCGGGAATCCTTGTTAATGGAGCCATAGTGCGAAGTTCAACAAACTTTAACCTGAGCAGTTCAGGGAGTAATTCAGCATAAGTCATTGGCAACATATCAAAATGACGATCTGGCATTCTTTGTCTTGGTTGGAATTGGCGTTGTTGTTGTTGTTGTGGTTGTCCTCTTTGTTGTTGTTGAGGTTGGGTTGCTGGAATAGTCACAGCAACAACTTGACGGTATTGTTGTCCTCTGTTTCCATTTCTCTGATTACGTATAGCATTTGTCTCACCCTCTCTCCTTCTGGGTGCCCCTGAAAATGGTTTCTTAGCACTTGAAGAACTTGAAGAACCAGGGTCTTGGATTTTTCCCGCTTTGATAAGACTTTCAGTTCTTTCTCCGCAAATCACAACATCCGAGAAACTACCAAATGGGCAACTTCCAATACGATCCATGAATACACCTTGCAGGGTTCCAATGAACATATCAGTCAATTCTCTCTCCAACATCAGAGGTTGTACTCTCGCAGCTAGTTCACGCCACCTCTGGGCGTATTCCTTGAAACTCTCACCGGCCTTTTGAAACAAACTCTGCAATTGGGTTCTGCTCGGAGCCATATCCATGTTATGCTTGTACTGCCTCAGAAAAGCTTCACCTAACTCTCTCCAGCTTCTGATAGATTCTTTTTTCAAGTCCATGTACCAATCCAAAAGAGGCCCCAAACAAGCTGTCTTGGAAAAAGTACATCCACATTTTTTCATCATCAGTATAAGCGAATATCTTCCGGTAGTAAGCTTGCACGTGAGTTCGGGGACAGGAAGTGCCATTGTACTTGTTGAAAGATGACGCTTTGAACTTGTACAGGATCCTCAACCCATCAACTAAACCCATGTTAGTAACATCAAAGCCCAAAGAATTCTGGCACTCCATGGCGCGAATCTTTTCAGCAAGGGCGTCAACCTTTCTATCTCTCTCTTCCGCCTTTCCAAATTCATCATCATCACTGAGAATAGTGAACATATCTTCTTGCTTGTCAACCAAATGAGAAGGATGGTGAACTGGAGCACGTGCCGCTCGAGCATTAGCAGCCTCTGTAATGATGGGCTGTCCATTGATTCTAATACCACGCAATTCGTCACCAGTAGCATAGTTGTTGACAGGGCTGGTAGCAGTAGCGGTGTCATTGATAGGGGTTCCTTCTGGCGGATTCTGACCGACAGGGGGAATCACATTGTCTTGTCTCTGGACCAAGGCTCGGAGTTCCTCTTGCCCTTGCACTACCCCTTGCATCATACTCATGAATTGTGCCATGTTGGTCCTCATCTCTGCTAGATCTGCTTGAAATTGATCCATGGTCTTCTGTTGATTCTGCCTTGTTGCGTAACGGTGCAGACGATACTCAGCAATCCTGCCTGAAACGGGAACAAGAATGAGAAATCCTCCTCAAGAACACCTGTAATGATGCAAGAATGATATGTGTATGATGCATATGCTATGTTTTATCCTTTCTCAGGTATTCAAGAGTCTCGCCCACCTTTGAAAAATGGCAACCTGCACCCGTAAGCGGAACATAAACAACAAAGAAGCAACATACACTGGACGGCAAGCAAAAGCGAAACATCAATAATCTCATCCATAGACATAAGAAATAAGGTTCATACAAACATGGTTCAAGCAAAGATTTAGTTCATCAGTGTAGAACAAGGAATCCCATCCAACAATCCTGGAGGTGATTCTCAAAATAAACAACAAGACAAACTAGGGAAGTCGTCCTTCAGGAATGAGAGTCTTCCTTCCTACAACAGATCCATCTTTTATACCAATATTCTCCCAAGCTTTTCCCACTTACTCCAATCTTGATGGATCGCTCCGTTTCTCGAAGTACACATTTTCAGCTATCTCGACATCTTGCGGCCTTTCATTCATGACAAAACCCAACTGACGGAGAGAAAGAACCGGGTTATAGTTGATGCAACCCCTAGTTCCTATGAGTGGAACATTGCGAAACTCTCCACAACTCATAATGACGTTGCGAACATTAATCCTATAGGCTTGCCACTTGATATCATAAGATGTGAGCGACATGATCCTCTGAGTCCATTTGTGAGTATTCTGAGTATCCACAAACGGTCCATTGGTTAGTAGAAAAGACAAGAACCACTTGAGCAGCAACGGGAGACAACACCTGATAGCTCCATACTTACCATGCCTGCTATGTATCGCATAATAGGTGTCAGCTAACAAGGTAGGCACCGAGTTTCCTCCAATGAAAATAGTGATTGCCGCCAGGTCCACGAAACTAGGCATACTAGGGAACAGAATAACTCCATAAATCATGACAGCCAACTGAGCGTTGAAAGCTACCCAATTTCCTTTCTTTGCTACTTCCTTAGCCATCCTTACCAAGAACTTCAAAGATAAGCCCACAACATCACCGCTTGGTTTCCAATTATCGCTCACTTCCTTGATGCTCAAGTAAAGAGCCTTAGCGACAACTTTGAAATCCACCTCCTTTGGCACATCCAGAAAAGGTACTCGATTTTTGATTCGGATATTCATAAAGATGGAATACTCTTTAAAAGTGGGAGCTAGCTGGTAGTCCTGAAAAGTAAAGCAACGAAGCTCCGAATCATAGAACTATAAGAGAGTCTGCAGAGGTACCGGATCAACCACCATCTTCAACAATGCCAAGATATCCTCATACTGATCATCAAAAACCTTCTGATTACGGTCGGTCACGAGATTACCCAATTCTTCCAAAGATGTCAACGGCTCACGGTAAAAGCTGTAGGTGCAAGTCTTCCTCTTTGACTCTGGAATGGCAGCCATCTCTCAGTGTGAACAGACTCCTGAATAAACCTGAAAAATGATATGCATATGCGGGTTAACTTTTTTTCTTTTTTTATGTATTATTTTTTTGAAAATAAATATGCTATGATGCAAAATGATGAAACAATGGCTGGTTGGCTGTGTATCACAAGGCACAAGATCAGAACTTCAGCATGAATTCGGAACCGGGAACCATAGAACACAATCATCAACTTAGAACCCATACTTCAGAACCAACGGTCACCAACAAGAACCAAACAAAAGTCACCAACAAGACACGGTCACCAACAGAACAAGTCACCATCAGAACAAGTCACCATCAGTACCTGTAAATGATTCATTCCCGCCCCACTCACGGGTGTAATCTAGGCTAGGGTAAGGTCAAGAGAAACGCAGGATAAACAATTCTTTCAAGAATATCATCATATGCACACCAGGTGTATGCAACGATAATACCCCATCAGAATCTGAACTGCTCGTGATACCATGTTCCGCTAAGTGGCGCCATACCACCCGCTTCCCATGAATCACTCTATTCCTAGGTGTCCTAAAGTTCAATCATAGCCTGTGTATTAGGCCTTTTACCTCTTGTGACTCCCACCCAACAGCGAAACAGATACACAACCAACACAGTATGCATGAAACAGTAAAGCGTACATAGGATGCAATGCAAGCAGATAAGTATGCAAAGCAATAAATAAATAACACACAATAGACAATAAACAAACAAACGCTAGGAAAGACCCACTAGGGAAAATAAATCCCCAGCAGAGTCCCCAGCTGTCGCTCCCCCGGATTTCCCGAATCCAAGTACAAACGCGAAAAAGAGTGGCGCGGAAAAAGAGTAGAGTCGCCAGCTATGTACTTTTATCCCAAGAGGAGGGAAAGGTAGTACTGCATAACCAAGAGGGAACGGATAAAACAAAGTCTCGAACCAAAGAAAACCGAGTAAGGGGGCCGGTTACGTGAAGGGAAGGTTATCGCACCCCTTCACGTCTGTGGTACTCCACAGGATCCACGCTTGCTATTTATGTCTAAAGTGTGTGTATAAAAGTCCTATATGCAATGAGAAAGAGAGAAAATCAAAGTAGGGAAAAGAAAGAGTTATTGCTCGCACAGGCCCTACCCTGCTGCATACGTTCAAAAAGATGGAACCCTCTCCATTGACTGACCGAACAAAAGATCTTGGGCTTTTGTTCTGAAGCATCGACACGTAGTGCGAGCATAAAGAACGACACACTGAATAATGGGGGATTGACTACTAAACCCTTTTATCCGTCAATTGCCTCTTCATGGAGGTCTTTAGCACTAGTTCCTCCTTTTGGAGGTCTTTGGGCACAAAAGTAAACACACAAAAACATTGCCTCCTATCGAGGTCTTCCAACTAAGAAAGCGGTAAAATGCTGGAAATATGTAAAAGGGATCAAGAGATCTACCACACGGATAAAAATCCGAAGTAACAACAACTAAAGAAGCAAGAAACCCAGAGATCTCTCAAGCTAGCACCATCAAAGAAAGCAAGTCAGCAAAGCAATCAGAGTAAATCTCCAAATGGTATCTCACAAATAAAGTGGAATATCAAGCAAGCTATCTCTTCAAGAGTCATGTGAGCCCTCACAAAAACTCAACAAACAAGTTAGAATAACAAGATGGGGTGCAATCAAGAGTTGCACCAAACAAAAGAATCATAGCAACTACGGTGTCAGGTAAACAGTGCACGAATGCAATAGAAAGCATGTCACAACAAAGCATGAATGATGAAAGGAGGATACAATAACACCAAGTCAGAAGTGATATCAATTCAATAAGTGTCTCAAGAACTCAACTCAACAAGATCAAAGCAAAAGCATTAAACATCCAAAGATGCATCAAAGTCAGACAAGTCAACATACAAGTTCAAAGTGCTTCAACTTCAACAATGAGTCATAAAAGATAAAGGCATGAGGCAAGGGTCAAGGATTAGACAATCAAGCATACAAATAGAACTAAATGACTCCTAAAATATCAAACAAAAGTCATTTAAACCCAACTTAGCAAAGTGGAAGTCAATCATGTCCAAAGCACCTCAAAATGCGACAAAAGCATTATAGACAAGTTCATGCAATTATGTGTCAAGATGGAATGAACATGGCAGCAAGGTATGCACATCATAAGCATGTTAAATGAGCTATGTAATCAATATGCAAACCTCCAAGTTCATATCATAAGCATAGAATCACTTTTGGATCAAAATCAAACAAAGTGTATCATGAAGCCCTAATGCGTCTTTCATGCTCAAATGAATGCAAAAAAGAGCTCATTATGAATAAATGCACAAAAACTTGATAGAAGCATCATAGAACAGGGGAGAACACATGTGCAAAGGCACCACACCAGAATTAAAGTGTAACCACATGAATCATGCTATTAAAGTTCACAAAAGTTCACAAAAACAACCAAGGATAAGAGGCCTAAACCTCTTGTCAAACAAATGCATCAAAAGGGTATCAAAACTCAAAGTCAGGGGGAAAGGATCCATACATCAAGACATGACATACATACTAAAATATGTGCAAAAGGATTGGTTTCAACACTCAAAGGAAGTGGCACAAGTGCCTCATGCTAAGCAAGTATTAAAATAGGGACCAAAATGCAAACATCAACTTCAAAAATCCAAATCAAATTGAAAATGCTTCCTAAATTCATGGAAATTTAACAAAAGGTTCCACTGGAAATATATAAACGTCATGCAAAAAATCAGGAGCATCCAAATTCATTTGATATGAAAACAAAAATTGAGAAATTGAGAATGCAAAAACATGTCCTAAAATGCAACATTTAAATTCATGTGTCAAACCCTAGTAAAATGACATAGAAAATAACCAAACCAGTTACCACATCTTAGTATCATGTATGAGGATGGTATGTGTAAAGGCTTGGGTCATAATGGTTAAAATATGGGATTTCATGAAGGTTTGAATGCAAATGGTCAAAAATGCACATAAATGAATCAAAAATTCATATTAAATTCCACGTGTCATGAAATAATTGGGCAATGGTACCAAAAAATCAAGGACTCATTAGGGATCACTCACAAAGAAATTCATATTTTTTAAAGTATTTTTGCTATTTTTAAAAAATAAAATAAAACGGGGGCAAAATATGTACATGGCATGTGACACATATGCAACAATGTCAATTGGTCACACAAATCACTCAAGTGACTAATAAAAATAAATAAAAACGAAAATCAGAATAAATATGGGCCTTTGGATCAAAAGAAAAGGTCAACAAGATCCAACGGCCATGGGATCGTCTTCTTCCTCAAGACACTCCGGCCATGAACAGTAACGCCGGTAGGATTCCGGCCACCCACGGCGGCGGCCTCCTCCACGCGCGGCCCGAAACTTCACGAAAATAGGGCTACCCCCCTAAACCATATGCTAGGAACTCAAAAATCACATTAGTTTTTCATGAATCCTCACCAATCTCTCAAATCACAAACAACAAGTTTGAACATCAAAACTTTAAATCAAGATTTCTCACTCAATATTGCATCATTTTAAAAGTAAACACATCTACATCATCACCATAGCATGTTGTTTCACTTAGACATTAAAAATGAGCAAAATAAGAGAGTCGAAATTTGAGTTACCGGAAATGGTACCTTCATTTATCCCTTGATTTTTGTGGCTTGGTGGGCTCAAATGAAAGTGTTTTAAGTCCATGATCATTTTGGTTATTTTTGGAAATACCCCCCTTATTTGCACATGGACAACCTTGTTTAATGCATTAATCCTCTCTTGAGACTTGATTAATCATGATTATATGAAAGAAATAACACAAAATGATGTTTAATGTCAATTTTGCCAAGGTGTCATTTTTGTGCATGCATGACTTTTCCACACATGTGGGAATGCATGGGCTCAAATTCCAAGGTGGATTTGGCCCAAAAAACAATGCTGAATAAATTCCCAATGATTGACATGTGAGAAAATTCCATGATGTCGTCTTGTGTCCTTTTGACTTTTCATGAAAGAAAGCTTGAAAAATAACTTGCACCATTGATGAATCATGCAAAATTATAGGTCATTTTGCATGCCATTTTGAAGTATTTCTCAAAACAAAACCATAGCAAAAAGAACCACACCAATTGGACTTGTCAACCTCAAGTTATGCCTTTTTAAAACCTTCATGCACACTTCATCATTCAAGAACCATAACTCTTCAACCATTCATCATATGGCCTTGAAATAAGACTTTTTGGAAAGGGGAGACAAAGATCTACAACTGTCATGTGTGAGAAAAAGTTCAAAACCGCCCTTGCTTTTGATAATTTGCTTGGTACATCAGCAAGCTCGCTAGGCGAGTGAGGTAGCGAAAGGCTCGCTAGGCGAGCCATCAGCGAGGTTCCAGCGAACACTCCCAGACTTGGATAAAAGCATAGCTAGCAATTACTCGCTAGGCGTGCATCCAACGAGCAGATAGCGAGCAATTCCAGTAGCAACATCATCAAGGCTCGTTGGAGCGAAGGAGGAAGCGTGGGCTTCGCCTAGCGAAGAATTGCTCGCCTAGCGAGCATGAGAGCTCAGGAAGTTTCTTCTGGGCGCAGGTGACTCTGATGGCTTATTTTGGGGCTCGCTAGGCGAACCATTTTGCTCGCCTAGCGAGCATGACAACTCAGGAACCAATCCTATAAGTAGCAGGGGCTACTTTTTTTTGGAAAGGGGAGACAAAGATCTACCACTTTCATGTCTGAGAAAAAATTCATTTGGAGCTTCCTTGGTGATGAAAAATCAAGTTGAAGCTAGGTCAAAATCCTTCCAAATTTGGAAACTTCACAATACAGGTCATCTTTCCAAATTTGGTAACCTGTGCACTGGACCTCTGCTCCTTCAAGATTAATGTTTTGAATGATGAATAGACCCCATTTGAACATGTTGAAAGTATCTCAAGTCATTCCCTAGCCATTTGACCCTCAGTTGACCAACAATTGACTTTTGACTTCATAGTTGAATTTTGAACTGTACTGAGCCCATTAAGCTTGATCCTTTAAAGAAAACCTCTGAAAATGAAACCCTAGCTCCCAAGAGCTCTACACAACATCCATAAGACCTTCAAACAAAGAGTGCATCTCAATCCTTGAGGAACCCTACTTTGACTGCTTCAGTAGACCAAAGTTGACCAGAGGTCAAACCCTAATTCAGATGAACTTTGCTGATAAGAAATGAAAATTTGAGGAAAGAAAGATCATGAGGATGGTGATGCACCCTTGATACCCAGATGAATACAAACTTCCTTGAGTGTTGAGAAAAACCCTAGTTGATGCACAATTTCCCTTGTATTGACTAATCATTCAGATAGAACCCACAAAGTGACTTGGATGATATCCAAACTTCTTGGAAGACAAACTCTTGGAGCTAATTCTGATTGACATGATGAAATGCAATATGAAATGTTAAATGACCTAAAATGAATGCATGAATGAGGAGGGCAAATTTGAGGTGCTACAACGTCCAAATCTCAAAAACCCTATATTCCTTCTGTTTGCCCTATACCAAATCAAACCGACCCCAAATCAAATTAAACAATCATACAAACGCAAAAACAACAACATAACATAAATTCTATCATCAAATCTGAAAACCATAAATGAACCTATCTCAAAATCTCAACACACACATAACCATAATCAAGGTAGCAACTAAGCACTTGTTACATTACTAGGTTATAAAAAACGTCAGAAGATCAAATGCTTCTTTCACAAAAATAAACAATATTTCATACAAAATCAAAATGTTATTATCACACTCCCGACAATAGCGCCAAAAACATGTTGGGTGAAAATTATATAATGCGCAAGTATACACGGTCCACAGTAGCAAGTGATAAAAAGTAAGAATATCATTCCCATAAGGAGTGTAATAATTTATATTGATTTTCAAAACTAACTTTTGTGAATCAGCATGAGCAAAAATAACTATAATTTATTGTTGTCACAAGTTCAGTTTTTAAGTAAACAATGATAGAACTAAGTTTGGTTTAAATAAGTGAAATTAGTAATGTAGAATATGTTAGGCAATGATCCATTAATATAACTTATTTATTGTGTGTTTATGATGTGATATGTCGTGTAAGATGATGTCACAACGTGATCTTATGGTGTATTCTCACAACATTAGAAGCATATGTAATAAGCAATGAGACAAATTCCAAAGCCATGTGTTAACTTTAATGCATGTCTCGTTTCTTTCCAAATTTCCTCTATAACTATAGCTCTTTATGCCTAAAGTAGCTATTATAGTGAATATGTCTATCCTACTATTTTCAATCATATTTATCACGAGTTCCACTTCTTAATGGATTCCTAACATCAACAAGCTTTTATCTTTTTCTAAGATAGTCAACCAAAGAATCAGGCTTACAATAGTAAAATGTATGATAAAACTAGTCACTAACATCACATCAAATGACACAAAAGATTATTCATATTAACTTCACATTGATCAACATAAAATACTTTAGCTCATGATAAGCCCAATACATACGTCAACAATGGTTCCTAAGCTACATATTCTTAAACACATAATGAAAAAGAAATGAAAAACTAAGAGTGAATTCTTCCTTTTCTTGCAATCTTCAACCAACAAGAGAGGGGTTCTGTCACACTAGATACTGATGCCTTATACTTGAGAAGAAAAGAAGAGAAATTCTCCAAATTGGACTCAACTTAATTTCAGACAAGTTTCTCTCAATTGTTTTTCTCTTTTGAGTTTGAACCTCCTTTCATTTCTTCCAAGGGGTCATTTGATATAAAGTCTTATCTAGGGTTTCGTGAGGTATTGGGTCATCGACTTCTTGATTATCCATTACTTTTAGGATCGTGAGAATAAACATATTCCCTCAATTATTTCTCCTTCAGACCAATATTAGGAGAGGTACACAACAAATGCAGGGGACAAAGTGTCTGGTTATAGACCTATTGTGAAGAAGAGACAAGCCGCGTGCTGCAATAGCTGTAGTATTTTGCAGTATTTTGTCTTTTGGCGCTTTGATCTTATCCTTTTACTTTCTAGTTCAACTTCCTTCTTCCACGCCAATCTCCTTCTTTTTTCTCCTTCACATTGATGTCTCTATTCCATTCAACATCTTCTAGCCCTAAAGTATGTTGAACAAGAATTGCATTCCTAACGCAACATAACTCTCATTAGGGTAATTCATGTACATGTAAAAACACATAAAATTCATAAGACGGATCACATGGTGTGCTTTTTACTAATCTAGCTAAAACCAACAACACTCAATTCAGTACTCAGATTAAAATTAAATAAAGTAGTAAAATATCAAATGTTAAAGGCTTAATTATCTCCCAACATATGAGTTATTACTGTTCAAATTCTATTGTCAAACGATATTATACATATTACTCAGCAACTCGTTTGCACCTTATAATCCAAGCTTTGTTTGCGCCAGAGGAAGATTAGGTAAGGCTTTAGACTGCATGAATAGATATGGAACTAGAGGTCCAAATGGGGGCATTTGGACAAATCCAATTATCCGAGGAGCCTGTACCAAATTTGGACGCAATGGAACCCCTGAAGATCTGCGATGCCTTGCGCAGGAGGTGGAGCTGGTTGATTGATCATTGCCAGAGTAGTAGTAGCAGCTTCATGCGCAACAACATATCAAGTGGCTTTGGATCCAACCATCATTTGGAATTGTAGAAACTAGAGATTTGGACTTAAAGAATCTAAGCTAAAATGATGCTTAATTGGATTAAACACAATTAATCTTTGTGTTCGAAGCTGAATGCTTTTGATTCAGTGACCCGATGAGGTTACAAACTGATGAATCGGAGAGCGAACGAGAAATCATGGAAATCGTAGGAATCAAAAGTCGATTCTCACAAATGACACCATTATTCTGTTCAGAAACCAAAAACAGAATGATGATCAAAAGTGATGGCGACTATGATCTTTTGGCGTGGTGGAGTGAGGGGCTGCAAGGTTAGCACTTCAATGCTCAAGTCAGTATGTGAGAAAGAAGAGTGAATTCAAATTGTGTTTGAAACTTGTTACTTGAATTGGCACTCTCTCTCTCTCTCTCTCTCTCTCTCTCTCTCTCTCTCTCTCTCTCTCTCTCTCTCTCTCTCTCTCTCTCTCTCTCTCTCTCTCTCTCTCTCTCTCTCTCTCTCTCTCTCTATATATATATATATATATATATATATATATATATATATATTATATATATATATATATATATATATATGTGTGTGTGTGTGTGTGTGTATATATATATATATATATATATATATATATATATATATATATATATATATATATATATACACACACACACACACACACATATATATATATATATATATATATATATATATATATATATATATATATATATATATATATATATATATATATATATATATATATATGTGTGTGTGTGTGTGTGTGTGTGTGTGTGTGTGTGTGCGCGCGCGTGTGTGTGTGTGTGTGAAAATAACGAACTCATTATTTGTTAGGAATGAATTGCGGAGAGCCGTTGAACGTGAATATAGTTGAAATCCTTGTTATCGTCACAAAGAGAATTCTCATGTGGTAAGAAGATTTTTGAAGGATTACAGCTCCTCCTGGGTGGTCGATCGAGGCTGATATGACCAACCCAAAACATAATCAAACATAAAAAAACTGTGTTTCAAATTTTGTGACGTGTGATTCAAGACACGCATATAGTTGACTTTAACCATATATTCAAATACAAAACAATTGTAATGGCTTCAATTTAAATGAATGATAGGGACAACTCATGATACATTTTTATGAAAAAATGACAAAATCAAATAACGAGAAAATGGTATAATCAAATACAATAAAATGATAGAATCTACCAATATAAAAATATTAAAAAATAAACTAACACATCAAAATTACACATATGATCTTAAACGAAATTAATACTATTATCAACAATGTAATTTCAACTTTGTGAAAATCAATTATTTTTTATCCCAATGAAACACATTAATTTAAATTTCTTTTTCAATAAATATACTAACTCACATTTTTTATTATAAAAATTATTCATATATAACCAGAGGTAAAAGGTAGTGCACTGTCAGTGTAAAGAAGTGTTACACTGACATCCAATCAAAACATTTTATATTGCCAAATCATAACAGTATTTTAAAAATAAAAATGTGATGTAGCGGAATGCACGAGTTTCATTGGTTGACAGTGTAAAAAATTTACACTGTCAGTGCATATTCTTTTTTGTCATATAACTATTATCAATTTATTTACATAAAAACATCTTTAAAAAAAATTATATCTCACTGAATTTTATTAATAGTTTTAGCAAAATATGCATGTGGTAGGCATAGTTTTTCAACATAATTTTAAAACTAATTTCTCGGAAAAAAATATAAATTAGGAAAATTAAATCATTGGCCCAATAAGAAGTCATTTATTTTATAATTTATTTTAAAATCATAATAATAAAAAATAACATTTTCTATTTGGGCGAAGAAATAACTGCGAGCAAATATGGCGGGAAAGTTTGGCGCCATGGTCTTTATCACACTCTCACGCTCTCCTTTTCCTAATATATATCAAGAATAACCAAAATTTCCCAATCATCTCTGTTCTCAGTTTTCACAATACAGTTCCTATCTTCCACCTCTGAATTTTCAACAATGGCTAACGTAAGCGGCACCATTCCCACATCTCATTTTCTAAGAGTGAAGAAACTCTCCGACAAAGCTGTTATACCTTCCAGAGGCTCCCTTCTCTCCGCCGGATACGATCTTTCCAGTGCTACCGATACCAAGGTTCCAGCTCGAGGAAAAGCTCTGATCCCCACCGATCTCTCCATCGCCGTCCCCGAAGGAACCTACGCCCGCGTTGGTAATTTCCCCTTTCCAATTTCTATAATCATTATTTAGAGTTTAAGAATTTTGAATTTTAGGGTTTTGAATTCAATTGAACAATTTGCAGCACCGAGATCGGGATTGACTTGGAAGCATTCGATTGATGTCGGTGCGGGAGTTATTGATGCTGATTATAGGGGTCCGGTTGGGGTTATACTGTTCAACCATTCTGATGTTGATTTTGAAGTGAAAGTCGGTGATAGGGTTGCTCAGTTGATCATTGAGAAGATTATTACTCCGGAGGTTTCTGAAGTTCAGGATTTGGATTCTACGGTTAGAGGTGAAGGTGGTTTTGGATCTACTGGGGTTTGATTATGAGTGAAGAGAATGGTTGATTTAAACCGTTTTATAATTGTGTTTGTACTTGGGGTTTTAAAGTGTTAACCTTTATGTTTTCAGTATTAAGGAAGGCATTCTCTGGTATTAACATCTATATGAATATTATTCGTAATGGAAAAGGTAGTGTTATTTGAAACAAGTTATTTTGGTCATTGATTAGTTAAACTTACAATTACAAATGATCACACAATGTTCATTATGTAAATTGAATTTGCAAGAACCTAATAGTATTGTAAATGAAGCGTTTGTTTTGATCTTTGAAATAGTAATCTCTGATACTATTGATGTCCAATGGCTTTGATTGTCATGGCTGGCATCCCAACTCACAATATCTATACCATTGATGTCCAATGGCTTTGATTGTCATAGTTGGCACTTGGCATCCCAACTCACAATCTCTTTACCATTGATGTCCAATGGCTTTGATTGTCATGGCTGAATCTACTACTACTTTCAATGTTGAGTATAACATTGATATAACAATTAACATTGGGATGTTACTAGCAAATATGGTTTGAAGAATAATATGATCATGAATTTATAATATAAAGATGTGAGTTGGGTGTTAATAATGTGATTAGTGTTTTTTCTCCAAATAGACACTTTGTACATCTCAACACTTCAGGTACAAGATTTACCAATGTTAAAAGGATATATGAAAGTGATCAATCCCTTTATTTTTGCATAATATTAATCTTTTTAGTGTCTTTGTTAGTAATTATAGTCGATACAATAATTGTATTAAGTTGATAATATTGATGTTGGATTTGAAATTGTGCACACAATGTCTAGATTTATTTCATAGCAGATTCAGACTTATGGCTTAACTTGATTAACAATGTAAAAGTTTAGAAGTCCTTTTTAAATAGTGTAGGTTAAATAGTGTAGGTGACTAATTTGATATGACTTTACAATTTCAATAACCAAATTAGATACCAACATTAATTTTTTTGATAAGGGTAAAAAATTAAAAAATGATACTTAAAAAGTAACGGAGTGAGTGAGTATTAGATAACCTTACTTGTCTCTTGTATTCAAAGATACTTATAGGAAAACTTAACCTTCACATTGTTAAAAATAGCTTGCACTAATCAATCAATATATGGTATTTTGATTATGAGCAAATGGTATATTGTTCAAATTGACATATTTTCTTTATTCTCAGTTTCAATTGGATTCCATTCCTAGATCCATGTAAAAGGTGGGTCAATATCTGGCCTCTCCAATGACACATGAACTTTTCTACACTAAAATAAGTTTGTGCTATATAAACAATATTGAGCTATGAGGCCAAAAGAAAACACTTAAGATTCCAGAAGAAGTGCGTCAATATTTCGTTTTCCATCCGGGCCTTTGGTATACCATGACGATACATAGTCTCCATAAACAACACCCCGGTATTTAGCTGGTGATGAATCGGTGATTAATTCAGAAGCAGGGGAGATCTTGACTGTTTTGCCTGGGTCATGAAATGTTGCCACAGAGAGCCTTGGTCTATCAGGATTAGTAACTGCTCTATGCACACAGCTCCTGTACTTTCCATTTGTTATAATCTGGTGTCAAAATAAACCAACCTGGTTAACAACTTCAATTTCATGAATGAATCATTTATCAGAAAACATAAACAAGGCACTAATCATCATAACACAATGCTAGTCTACCACATCCTAGAATACTAAATTCCCTTATATCCAGAGATTGAGTTATATAACATGTAAATGATGAGTTGTGTTTATGTACCTCAGTTTGGTCACCCAAAAGAACAAGAATAGCACCTGACAATGGCTGCACAGTAACCCAGCTCTCACCACCTTTTTTTAGAGCCTGAAGACCACCCACATCATCTTGGATCAAAAGGGTAATAGCACCCATATCAGAATGTGATTGCAAACCAAGTGTTAGGTCTGGTTGAGGACATGGAGGGTAATAACTAATAGTAATGTTCTGATAAAAATCCCCAACAGCATCTTCAATGCAAGAGGATCGCAACCCAAGACTCTCTGATATAAAAGCTAGTAACTTTTGTGCCAGAATCTTCATCTCATCACTGTACTTCGCTACTGATTCTCTGTAATCGGATGTAAAATTCGGCCAACGATTAGGGTTCCGTCGAGAAAGGGGAAAAGTGTGGTGATCGAAGTAGTCTCTCCAATCGAGAACCTGCGAGACGGTGTTGTTTCCTTCATCCTCGGAGCTTACCAGCATACGGCTTCCGTATCCCTCTGACGCGGCAGCGCCGGCGGTGCAGGAATATCGGAGTTTCTCTGGCATGGGACATTCGTTGAAGAAGGCAAGGCCTGCGCGGCGCACGGTGTCGAGGAGGGTTGCCGGGATACCGTGGTTGGTGACGTGGAAGGCGCCCCATTCATGGCAGGCTCGTGCGATTGCCTCCCGGGTCGACTCGCGGTGGTTGGTGTTGAAATGGAAGAGGTCGACGACGGGGATGGTGGCATCGGGATCGGTTTGAATGGGTCGGTTTTGAGGGGGTTGGATGTATTCAGGTGGGACCCGGGATATACCCGATTGAAGTAGGGATTGCACCCGGATGGGTTCGCCGGTGACTTCCATTGGATTGGTAAGAATAGAACAGAGTCGTATGATACCTAAGTAGAAGAGGAATAATGGAAGTTTGATATGGATTTCAAAAATAGCTATTTTGGTATTCCTTAGTTTAAAGATTAAATTTTAGGATGATTTTCTCTATTTTTTTCAATTAAAATGTTAAAATAATTATTTTTTCATAATAGTTATCGCACTATATCATATGACAAATGCTTCTTCCCGTACAACGTTCACCATCAAACGCCTTCCTTGGATGTCATAATTTTCTACTATGGATGGTTAGCACGTGGTTCGCGCCTAACGTTCTACATCTTCCTGAGTGAGTCATATGCTAGTTCGGGTTTCTTCAAATTATTCAAAGACCTCCCTCGGTGCCTGCTCCTCCGAAAGTCTGCCATAAAGATTTTGATGCCATACTCAATGATTTATATAGTTATCGGGTACCAGATGATGCACACAGTGTGCCAGATATTGATCCATGGGTTGTTGCAAGGGATACATCCAATGGTTGTATCGAGTGTCACATATTTACATGACACCAGATGCCACTACAGTACTATTTACCTTGAAAATTGATAAACAACCGCTGATCTTCCAAATTTCTAAATTTGGTTACCCGCAGGATCGATCAGATTGATCCTGAGACATGTGCTAATTGTTTTAAAATGAGTTTTAGTAATAACGAACACTTCGACAACACTCGTAGAACTAGTGATTAAAAATTTATAGTAAAATGCTAATATGAATTAAAGAGAGAAATTGTAAAGGACTATGATAATAAACAACTGGCAAAGGTAAATGTTTAAAGCAAAAAGATCTTAAGACTGTAAAATGACGAAGTAAAAGAAGAGTGTTTGGAATGAAGAAGTAAAGAAATGTATTTCTGGAAGAAAAATAAAGACAAATTTGCATTGCTTTAAAATAATTAACAATGATGTAAACAAACGTACATTCTGTGATTTACGATTCTTCTTCACACGAGTACTTGGTAAATTTACAGACTCTGTACACACTTTGGCACACACATTATCCTAACACTGAGATCCTTTATTTATAGTGAATCGAAATAACCGTTTCTGACGGTCCTTCAATCACGTCGAGACACATGGCGCCTTGCATGGATGTAACTACCCACTATGCTCCACGTGTACTTTTAACAGTTTCAGATCAGAGCCAAGTTCCCTCCTTTTATTTGAATTTTGAATCTCCAATCGAAAACTGTCTTCAACCACTTTAAGAGATATTTCTGAAGTATCAACTGCATGCTGACTCTTATTAACCTTATCTAGTCGAAACACCTCTACCTGGTCGAACATCACCTCCTAGTCGAAGCATCTCTACACAGGATTTTCCTTTTTGGTAATTCTTTAATGGGCGTCGAAATTATGAGCTAACAAATTGCCCCCAAAAATGTTATTTTCGACATATGAGAGAAAATGACCTTTTTTGAAACCTCATTTCGACGCCTTAACAACTATAACCTTGTGTCAAGTGTTCCAATGTTGCAAAATGTTTCAGTTTCTCCAATTGTCTGGTGACGTCAGGGTCATCATTATATTTTTCCTAACCACGTCTTTTCATCCCACAGCCGAATATTTTCACTCATCATGTTTCCTAGACTCTAGGAAATCATGGGTTCAGACATTAATTAACATCTCCATCACACTGCCTAAGGAAGACACGTGTCCCACTAACTTGTCCACCGTTAATGCTGATTTGAAGCGTTTTCTCTTCCAAGCACGCCTATAAAACCCACACTTTACGCTTTCTGAATTCCCAAACACTTTAGTCTTCTCTCTTCAAACAATCTCCAAAAAATGGCAACTTCAAGCAAAATCCCTAAAGAGGCAAGCGTATCCATCAAGACCACAGCTACCAAAACAAAAGCTCCTAAAAAATCTCAGAGCTTCCTCCTTTCACTACATTGTCTGCTCCACTCGTGTTTGGTAACCAACAATACATACCAGAGCCCAAAACGGAGGAACAACGCAAAATTTATGCTTCTCAGGTACTCATTCTCGTCTCTGTTTCTGGAAAGAATCATGTATTATCTAGACCTCTAGCTGATTTAGATGTTGATTATAGTAAGCTTAAAGAGTTTTTTCCTTGTTATCACAAATGCAAGCCTATAGGGCAAGCAAAAACCCTATGACTGGAGTAACCACCACTGAAAATCCTAGTGATGTTATAGATTTAAGGTTTATGAATAATGGATTCAGAGCTTTCCGCGCTACCCCCATATTCAAAGATCCCACTGGTTATCTAGATTGGTTAGAAAAAGTAGAGAAAGCTAAATCTCAGGACTGGAAAGGCACATGCATTTATGACCTGATCATGTTGTCAAAGCTAGATTTAGAGTATAACACCCCTATGTTGATTTCTTCGTTGTACTTTTGGGACAATACACACTATACTTTCCACCTTCCTTGTTGTCATACGGTGAACTGACTTGGTGTGTTTTGCTTTTTATCGCAATGTCGCGGATAGCAAGAGTCGCCACCGACTTTTCTTTTATCCAATAAGGAAAGGTGGAAAAGAACAGGAAAGACCTCAATAGATTTTGGGTTCGGGAGGTACATTATACAAAGGGAAGGTATTAGCACCCTTTGTATCCATGGTTATCCATGGGCTCTTAATTGCTGGATCACTTATATTTTTGTCTGAAAAGTGTTGGTGAATTGTTTAAAATGTTTTGAAAAGAGAGTTTAACTTTGTAATGATTCTCGTATGAATGTATACAAAGTATTTATCTCGTTTGATTTTAAAAATGGTTTAGAAAAATATAACCCGGTAATGATTCTAGTATGAATGTATACCAAGTGGTGATTTTCTAGGATTCGTAAAGTGTAAAGTGTGAGGGGTGGAAAATGTTTTAGGTTATGATCCAGTAATTGAGAGTTATACCTTCCTGAGGTCGTTATGGGCATTTCCTATCCTTATGAGGGTAAAACTGTCCTTACTATTGAGAAGTAAGTAATTTTATCCTTTGGATGTAAAAGGGTCATCGTAGAGCCATCGATAGGTCATTGAAGGCAACAGTTGTAGGGATACCTTAGCATTCGGAGGGACGATCATCATTTAACCGTAGGCTACACCGAAGGGTCATCGAGGGACAAAATCGTATTTTCGAAGGCAACATCCGAGGGACCATGATTTATTTTATGATGATTTAACCGAAGGGCCGTTGCTAAGTGTATCCTTACATTCGCGGGACATGACCGTTGTACTGTAATACCGTAGGGCAAAAGAGAGGTCCAAGGTCACATGTTCAAAGGCCATGTTTTACAATTAAGTATTTAAGATGAATTTCCACATTAAAATTAATTAGGCAATTAGGATGAATCTCCCCATTAAAATTAATTAGTTCGGAATCCATCTCCATAAGGGTATCCCTCAAATAAAGTGGAATACCTAGCAAGCCACCTTCTTCGGGAGTATGTGAGCCCTTACAAAATTCCGCAAACATGTCAGAATACCAAATGGGGTGCAATCAAGAGTTGCACCAAAGCAGTAATAGTATCAGGTAAACAAAGCATGGTTATAATAAAACAGATCAGATGGGCAAAGATCAAAACAGAGCGAAAAACAGCGGCATCCATTACAATAATTCAAGGTATCCAGGCATACTTAAGTCCACATGCAAAACCTCAAATATATTTATGAATTCAATTATGGTATCACACGTGAATTCGGAACATAAAGCGGCGATAGTAACGCAAACCTGTTTGTAATTGAATTGCAACCTTGAATTGGCCGATCGGATCGAATTGAGCGGTGCCGCCGACTTTTCCTTCGGGGTTTCCTTTAGGGTTACTCGGAATAAGTTAAACAGTAGTCCTGAACACTCCACCACAAGCCGGTAGGATTTGTTCTTGGATTCTTCAACTAAACAACAAATTAAAACGAAGGAAATAAACTAGATCCCAACGTAAGGTTAGATCCGGTAAAAAGGTACACAATAGTTTCCGTTGTAGGAACTATTGTGCGAAAAGAATTAATTAAATGCTAAAAAGGAAATAGGAAATTGCAAGGGAAATAGTGTAGAACTCGTAGGAAAAACAATGCCTAAGCTGCTGGAAAAGAAAATATGCAAAAGCGAAAACGGCAAAGGAACAAAAATGTGGAAAAACCTCTCCTCTTTTAGGTTTTCTTGTGGCTATTTATATTGGTACCATTAAGTAACTACTTGCTGCCAAGAGGTCTTCAACGTGGCTAATTTCATGGTGTGGATATAGGGCCCAACACTCCTCAACGTCTCTTCAAGTCTCTGAGGCGTTACTTGCGCCCAAAAAGTAGGGGAGGGGTGTGACGCTCGTCACACCATGTGTGACGTCCGTCACAAGGCTGTTTTGCGTGACGCTCGTCACGCCCTCTGTGACGTCCGTCACAAGCACAGCATTTGTGTCTTGCGCTTTGGGCTGGGCTTTGCTATTTGGTTCGCTTTCTCTCCTTTTTGCACCTCTTTTCCTCCATTTTCACTTGTGCTTCCAAATAAGCCACCTGAGACAAATAGGAAGAAAATACCGCGTAATATCTAACAACATAAAGTGAACTGAAATAAATAATGATAAAATTTAATTGAATCAAGTCCTAAAATATGATATAATTTCATGTTATCACTAGGCGAGCGTGTAGCGAACAGGCCAGTTTGGGTCATCAGTGAGCTGGGCTTTCGTTCCTTTAAGATCAGTGTCATAAAAATGAGTCGGAGTGCCCTGAAAAACGTCTTGAAATATTAATGGGCAAATTTTGGGGTATGACAGCTGCCCCTGTTCAATATTCTTGAACCGAGAGAGTCAGAATGGTATGTACGCCATTCGTGGTCTGGAGGTGGAAGATTATTGAACACTTAGAACGCCCCAAAAATTTGCACTTGTCAATTAGTTAGTCTTGATGGAGATGGGCTTAAAGATGCCATCTAGGAAGTTTGATGATGAGAGCTTCAGAGTGCATCGTACGTTAGAAGATATCTGAGGTCACGGGTGTCACTGGGTCATACGCTAGACCGTATAGTGGTCATTCATTAGGCCGTCGACTTCCCTGGGGATTTAGAATGGGTCATACACCGCTGGGGATAAAGGATCAGAATGGATCGTACGCTGGATCGTATCTGAGTTGCAGAACGAGCCGTCCGTTAGGCTGTATCGTTACTGGGGGTGAAGGATCAGAATGGATCGTATGCTAGATCGTATCTGAGTTGTAGACTGAGCCGTCCGTTAGGCTGTACCTGATAATGAAGGGGGTAGTCATACGCCAGACTACACTTCAGACTGTACCGTACGCTAGGTAGCATCTGAGGAGATGAAGGTCTAACTTGGTCGTACATTAGACTGTATCTGAGCGGAATGAAGGTCTAACTTGGTCGTACATTAGACTGTATTTGAGCCGCGTTTGAAGGTCTAACTTGGTCGTACATTAGACTGTATTTGAGCAGCATCCGGTCTAACTTGGTCGTACATTAGACTGTATTTGAGCCGCATCTGGTCTAACTTGGTCGTACATTAGACTGTATTTGAGCCGAATCTGAGGACTTGAAGGTCTAACTTGGTCGTACATTAGACTGTCACTGAGCAGAATCTGAGGACTTGAAGGTCTAACTTGGTCGTACATTAGACTGTCACTGAGCTATTGAAGGTCAGAATGGACCGTACGCTAGATCGTATCTGAGTTGAAGGAGTCATATGTTGAGATGAATCAGAATGAACCGTACGCTAGGCTATATCTGATAGTATTTGTATATGTTATATTTGCAATAAATGTCTGGGATGGGCTTATAGATGCCATCGTTAGGAGGATGTCAGAATGAATGTTGACATGGAGTATATCTGAAAGATGTAGTTGAATCCTGAATGTAATTGATAAAGATGTCCGTCTGAATGGACCTTTGTTTTGATTGTATCAAGAGGATAATTAACCTGGAAGAATAAAGTTAGCTTCATGCCACGTCATGATGCATGAGATGCAAATGTTGTATGCATGCGTGTGTTGTGAAGTGATGTAATGAGTGAATTATGCGTCTGGAATAAATGAGAGCATTGTATACATGTGCATGTTATGAAATGATGTAATGTATATGATGCGGAATGAAAATTGTATGTAGGTATGCGATGTGAAATGATGTAATGAATGCACTATGTGTCTGAAACGTTCTTCCAGGGGACTCTATTGGGGAAATAAATCTCAGTCTTCTGGTCGGAGATATTTGTATTGATGATCCTTTCTTAGCTGGGGGGATACTTGATTTCTGTCTGATGGCAGAAATGTTCAACAGAAGCCTGGCTGGGGGTGGAAGAGATGACCCATTTGTCTAGTAATGCCACTCTCTTCTGGGAATGACTGGCTTTGCCGGGGGATAGGATTAGCAACAGATTCATTGGAAAGCATGATTAGACCTTCTCCTCGATCCTGAAGCCTGATAGTAATCGCTATTTCTATTTTATGCACGCATTTTTTTTTGTAAACCTTGATCATATTCAAATGCATAAATCAATTCAAATTAAATCAATGGACGCTTATGCAAACAAAACAGAAAAGTAAAAATGAAATCATCTTTTTGGAAACAAAATTATATTGATTTGAAAGAGGGCCTATAAACAGGCAATTTGTATACAAGGAGACAGAAATCCTAGTAAGAGGAAATCGTCAGGCAAACAAAGAGAAAGCTATGCAGAAAAAGTCCTATCGATTCTAATTCCACTACTGTCATTATGTCTTCAAGCATCTCATCTCCTGTTGTCGGATAGAAGTGATTGGCTTGTTCAGCCCCTTGAACTTGGATGAAGTTGTCTGAGAACGGGACATAGTCATACGCTTTAATCCCTAATTTTTGCCTGGACCGCCTTTTCAGGTTTTCAGTCCACCAGGATACCCTTTTTTGCCCAAGCCGCCTTTTCAGGTTTTCGACTTGCCGGGTGTACATTTTTATATGTTTATCCCTAATTTTGCCCGAACCTTTTTGGTTCGCCGGGATGCCCTTACTTTTGCCTAGGTACGTCGACCTAGCGGGTCTCTTTTATGCGTAGTATTTTTTAACTATGTCTGCGTTCACGGGATGTGGGAAGTCTTCGCCATCCATCGTAGCAAGTATCATGGCTCCACCAGAGAATACCTTCTTAACTACAAATGGCCCTTCGTATGTGGGAGTCATTTGCCTCTGGGATCACCTTGTGGTAGAATGATGCGCTTTACCACCAAGTCGCCAATCCGATACACCTGTCTCTTGACTCTTTTGTTAAATGCCTGGGTCATGCGCTTCTGATATATCTGTCCATGACACACAGCCGCAAGTCTCTTCTCATCGATCAAGTTTATCTGGTCGAGTCGAGTCTGAATCCATTCATCTTCATCTAAGCCCTCCTCCTTCATGATTCGTAGAGAGGGAATCTGAACTTCCACTGGTAAAACGGCTTCCATTCCGTAGACTAAAGAGAAAGGAGTTGCTCCTGTCGAAGTGCGTACTGAAGTGCGATAACCATGAAGAGCAAAGGGTAACATCTCATGCCAGTCTTTGTATGTCACCGTCATCTTTTGTATGATCTTCTTGATATTCTTATTAGCAGCTTCTACAGCGCCATTCATCTTTGGTCGGTACGGAGAAGAGTTATGGTGCTTTACGTAGAACTGCGTGCAGAGTTCAGTAATCATCTTGTTGTTCAAATTAGTACCATTGTCAGTAATAATTCTTTCAGGGATGCCATATCGACAAATGAGATTATTCTTGATGAATCGTGCCACCACATTCTTGGTGACAGAAGCGAATGAGGTGGCCTCTACCCACTTTGTAAAGTAATCAATAGCGACAAGGATGAAGCGATGTCCATTAGAAGCAGTAGGTTTAATCTCCCCAATCATATCAATGCCCCACATTGCAAAGGGCCAAGGTGCGGTCAACACGTTCAATGGAGCAGGAGGTGCATGTACTTTATCCGCATATATCTGGCACTTGTGACAGGTTCTGGAGTGATGATGGCAATCAGCTTCCATGGTAGACCAATAATACCCTGATCTCAGAATCTTCTTGGCCATCGTATGTCCACTAGAATGAGTCCCGAAAATACCGTTGTGCATATCTTCCATAATCTCTTCTGCTTCCTTTTTATCCACACAGCGAAGCAAAGTTGAGTCATGATTACGTTTGTATAATACTCCATTACTCAAAAAGAATTTAGCGGAGAACTTCCTCAGGAATTTTCTATCATTGATAGATGCCCCCTCAGGGTACTCCTGAGTTTCTAAATATCTTTTTACTTCGTGGAACCAAGGTTTTTCCCGTACTCCCTCGGTGTTAAGTTCATAACAGTATGCCGGTTCATCTAGTCGCTCAATGATGATCCTGGGAGCTTCATTGTCCCATCTAACTCTGAACATAGATGACATGGTAGCTAATGCGTCTGCCAACTGATTCTCTTCTCGTGGGATGTGTTCGAATGTAATCTCTTCAAAGTATGGGATTAATGTCATCACCCGTTCTCGGTAAGGGATGAGATTCGGATGCTTAGTGTCCCATTCTCCTTTGATCTGACTGATTACTAATGCTGAGTCTCCGTACACACTCAAAAACTTGACTCGCCGGTCTATAGCAGCCTTGAGTCCCAAAATACATGCTTCATACTCAGCCATATTATTGGTACAATGAAAACATAGTCTAGCAGTGAAAGGCGTATGGTAACCCTCGGGAGAAATGATTACCACACCAACACCATTGCCCAATGCATTAGAAGACCCATCGAAAACCATAGTCCATCGGGATCCTAGTTCGGGTCCTTCATCCGGTCCAGGTTCTTCATAATCAGTAACAAGCATGACATCCTCATCTGGGAACTCAAAATTCATAGATTGGTAATCATCCACTGCTTGATGAGCCAAATGATCGGCTAGCACGCTTCCTTTGATTGCTTTCTGGGTAGTATACTGGATGTCGTACTCTGTTAGAATCATCTGCCATCTTGCTATTCTTCCGGAGAGAGCAGGTTTCTCGAATATGTATTTGATGGGATCCATCTTAGAAATCAACAAAGTGGTATGATTCAACATATACTGTCTTAGTCGGCGAGTAGCCCAGGCCAAAGCACAGCAAGTTCTCTCGAGCAGTGAGTATCTTGTTTCACAGTCGGTAAACTTTTTGCTAAGGTAGTATATGGCATGCTCTTTTCGACCAGACTCGTCATGTTGCCCCAACACACACCCCATTGAATTTTCTAACACGGTCAAATACATGATTAGAGGTCTTCCTTCAACTGGTGGCATCAGAATTGGAGGTTCTTGAAGATACTTCTTGATTTTGTCAAAAGCTTCTTGACATTCCTCATTCCCTATCATCTCTTGATTTTTCCTCAGTAGCTTGAAGAGGGGTTTGCAGGTGGCGGTCAAATGGGAGATGAATCGGGCAATGTAATTCAAGCGTCCCAAGAAACCTCTGACTTCTTTATCTGTACTGGGAACTGGCATTTCTTGAATAGCTCTCACCTTGGCCGGGTCAACCTCAATCCCTTTACCACTGACAATAAAGCCCAAGAGTTTGCCGGATCTTACTCCAAAGGTGCATTTGTTCGGGTTCAACCTCAACTTGTATTTCTTCAACCTCTCGAACAGTTTGTATAAATGATCGAGATGCTCTCCCTCAGTATGAGATCTGGCTATCATGTCATCCACATACACTTCTATTTCATGATGGATCATATCATGGAACAAAACCACCATAGCACGCTGGTATGTTGCCCCTGCATTCTTTAAACCAAATGGCATTACTTTATAACAGAACGTGCCCCATTGCGTTACAAACGTAGTTTTCTCCATGTCCTCAGGCGCCATCTTAATCTGGTTATAACTTGAGAATCCATCCATGAATGAGAATACCTTGTGTTGAGCGGTGTTATCTACCAGAACATCAATGTGCGGGAGTGGAAAGTCATCCTTGGGACTCGCTTTATTCAGGTCTCGGTAATCTACACACATTCGCACCTTACCATCCTTCTTTGGCACTGGTACCACATTAGCAACCCACTGAGGATAAGAAGTGACAGCCAGAAAACCTGCATCAAATTGTTTCATCACCTCGGCTTTGATTTTCTCAGACATTTCAGGACGCATGCGACGAACCTTTTGCTTAACAGGACGATAATCTTCCCTCGTTGGCAGTCGATGCACTACTATATCGGTATCCAGTCCTGGCATGTCTTCATAAGACCAAGCAAAAATCTCTACATAGTCATGCAACATCTGAATCAACCTTCTCTTGACACTGTTTTCCAAGCCTGCTCCTATTTTTACTTCTTTCTTGTCTACTTCAGTACCCAGATTTACAGTCTCAACTGACTCCTCGTGTGGCTGTATAGTCCTTTCTTCCTGCAGTAACAGTCTGGCAAGTTCTCCAGGTACTTCACAATCCTCCTCACTTCCATCCTCGGCTTGGTAGATCGGATTTTCAAAGTCATAATGAACAGTAGTAGAACTATTGTCAACAGGATCCAAAGTGGGTATGGATCTGCAATTCGTTACGTGAGTGTGTGTAAGAAAACATAGCTCGTTTGGAAGATGACAGAAAAGATAAAGAGCGCAATATTTGAATGCAAAAAGTCCATTGATTTATTGAATATGAATATGCTTATGAAAATGACAAAACCCTTAACAAATTAGCTATTGTGCCCCGGGCATAGACACAACGCTTGGAGAAGTTCAATTGTAAAAACAAAAATTTGCAACACCAAAATAGACAATAACAATTACTCCTGACTAAAGGAAATCGGGATAGTGTCTTCAGCCTTCCAATTATTGAGTCCGTCGCCAATTGTTGGGAAAATCCAGCTATCCAGGTCGCAATCGCTGTCAGCGTCTTCTACAACATTAATTTGACTCTTGGCTACCTTCTCAGAGCTAAACCCCAGGCCAAATTTGTCAGACTTGTACGGTACGTCGATCAGTTGACCCCAGCCAGTACAGCCACCATCTTCAACCACAGCTTGAGCGTCCTTCAGGGAAATCATAGCAGGAGGAGTCCGAATAACCTTGGGCACACCGGAAGTTGGCTTAAGGACAGGATTGGTCGGAGGAACTACTTCAAATGACTGACAAGGAGTCTCAATGAATTCACCATCCATCTCGACGTATCTGAAGGTATGCACGCTACTGACAATGTACTCTTCTTCTCCACACACGGTGACAATTTTGCCCTTTGTGGGATACCTCAACTTTTGATGGAGAGACGAGGCTACAGCGCCTGCCCCATGAATCCAAGGGCGTCCCAGTAAGCAGGAATAGGCAGGACGAATGTTCATTACATGGAAGGTAGTGTTGAAGACTTGAGGTCCTATCTTGATAGGAAGGACTACTTCGCCATGGACAACACTCTTCGCACCATCGTAAGCACGTACCACAATGTCACTAGGTTTCAGTTCAATGCTTTTACAATCCAGCTTATCCAGCACAGCCGTCGGCAGCACATTCAAGGAAGAGCCATTATCGATCAACACATGAGACAAAGTGATTCCCCTACACTCAATGGAGATATGCAGGGCTTTATTGTGATTCTTTCCTGCTGGTGTCAGATCAGCGTCGGAAAAGCCTAGGCCATTGTCAACAGCCAAGTGAGCAACATAATGTTCGAACTGATCGACGGATGTTTCCTGAGGCACATGGGCAGTCTTCAAGAATTTTATCAATGCATTGGCATGAGATTCAGAAGATAACAGCAAGGATAACATCGAGATCTTAGACGGGGTATGCCCCAACTGTTCTACAACATCAAAATCACTCTTGCGAATGATTTTCAGCACTTCTTCCATTTCTTGTTTGGCAACATCTTCGGGAGTAACTTCGACCGGTGTCTCTGACTGAGAAGGATTGACTGGTTCCTTTCCTCGAGTTTCAAGGACAGGAGGTGAGATTTCTGGAGAGAATATCCTTCCGCTTCGAGTAATTTTACTAGTCCCAACAATGCCACTAGTATTAGCAGCATTATCCACTTGCTTCACACCATGGACGTAAACATCACCGCCATAATTCCATGGAATAGCTTTGCTTGAGGAATACGGGATCGGGCCAGGTGCAGTGATGATGAGGGGAGCAACCCTGGGCTCGGCAGTAATCTTCACAGGCGCCCTGGTAGCGGTAATCTTCACTGGCATTTTGGACCTAGCAATCACAGATATTTCTTCAATAGGGTTTTCCGCCTTAGGAATCCTTTCGAAGAGAACTGTACGATCATCCATCAGCCGTTGAATACCATTCTTCAATTCCCAACAATCATCTAGTTGGAATATACAGAGATTGCAATCTTCAGCACAACCTGGAAATAAACCAGCTTGCAATAAATTCCTCTTTATGATCGGGAGAGGAGATGTTAAGTCCGCCACATTGGAAACGTGATCGTCGTCATCCACGGCATTAACCGTCTTGTCATGATTAGGCATAGGAGCAGTGATGACATTAGGAGTCTCCGGAGGCTCAAACTCAATTTCTCCAGCTTCGATCATATCCTGAATCTTATTCTTCAATGACCAGCAATCGTTTGTATCATGCCCGGGGCTATCGGAGTGATATGCACACCTGGCATTAGGGTTATAACGAGAAGAAGTAGTGTTGGGATTCGTAGGAGGATCTCTGAGGGTGATCAAATTTGCCTTTAGCATTCCCTGCAGTGCCTGTGCCAAGGTCATATTGATCCTGGTGAACTGCCTTCTTGGCCTGTCTTGTTTGGGCTGGAAGTTTTGAGATGGTGGTGCTGCAATCGTAACTGCTCCAATGTCGTGGTCACGATTTTTCTTGTTACGACCCTTTTGACCGTACACAGCATTTGATTCGTTCCTCCCCTGATAGGACCTTTTGGTGCTTGTAGAGGTAGCCGCCTGTATCTTTCCACTTCGGATGCCGCTTTCAACACGTTCACCTGTTAATATAAGTTCAGTGAAACCTGATGAAGAACTTCCCAGTAAATGGCTGTAGAATGGGCCGGTCAGTGTGCCCATGAACATATCCACCAATTCTCTGTCAGTCATAGGGGGTTTGACTCTGCCAGCCAAATCTCTCCACTTCTGAGCATATTCTTTAAAGCTTTCTTTAGATCCCATAGTCATATTCTGCAACTGTAGCGGAGTAGGCGCTAATTCAGAATTGTACTGGTACTGCTTATAGAAAGCCGTTGCTAAATCAGTCTAGGTGCGGATGTCAGAGCTCTCGAGCTGATAATACCATTCCAATTGAGTGCCAGACAGACTTTCTTGGAAGAAATGGATCCACAGTTTCTTATCAGTGGTATGCGGCTGAATCTTTCTCACATAAGCCCTTAGATGCATCTGAGGACAGGATGCACCATCGTACTTAGTGAAAGTGGGGATTTTGAATTTGCGGGGAATGGTCACGTCGGAGACCAGACCTAAACTTTCGAAATCTAGACCAGGCGCCTTCTGACCCTCCATGGCTAGCATGCGTTCCTCCAGCAACTTGTACTTATCATCTCTCGGAGAGTACTGTTCATTTTCATAGTTCTCATCGTCATCCTCAGGGTTGGAGAAATCAGCATTTTCTTCCTCTGAGTCATTCTCCGCCCCCTCTTCTGGACCATTCGGGATTCCAAACTTGACTCCTGCGGCCTGTCCTTTACGCCTTCTTCCCGGGTTAATGAAACTCACAGCTTTCTTGTCTTTCTTCTTTTCGAGCAAAAAAGCCTTCAGTTCCTCCTGCCCCTTGGATAAGCTTAGCATCATCTCCTTGAATTGAGCATTCTGAGTCTGGAGATATTTGACAGTTTGTTCGAGATCCATTTTTCTGTTTGCAATGAAGACCGTGAGAACATTGAACTTGTAGAATACCTGTTATGCAGTGTTATGTTATGCTATGCAATGTATGAAATGTTTTTAAGGACTTTTGGAATTTAACTTTGCGTAAATCACCAACAAGAGAGAAATGTTTATTGCTAATTTCTTTGATCAATGTTCATTACAAAAGGAATAATAATAAAAATACAATGAAAGCTCAAGTCTCCCAGGGGCGGCTTCTTTTTGGGCGAAGATACGCATTGAGTCTTCGTTCCTCATTAAGCTGACTGGTAAGTTCTAACACTTTCTTCCTTTCTGCGACGAACTGAGCCTCGAAAGTGTCCCTTTCTTCTCTCAACTGGATCCAGGATCTCTTTAGTTCCTCAACGTTGGTAGGCATATCTGGATAAGGAATGATCTGAGGAGCACCTCCTTCAGCTTCAGGTTCGACAATCTGAGGTCCGATTGCAAGATATGGCATGACAAGTTCACGAGCTCTGGCGCGTACCCATCTGAGATAAGGTTCCATAGGAATGGAATTTTTCTGTCCTAAAGTACTTCTTTTCACCATGCCCCAAGCTCGTACAAACCTTTGGCGAAGACCTTGGGAATCGTTGTCATAGTCAAACACAGTGCCTTCGATGATCATTTCATGTGGACCATCTCTTCGAGCACAACTAAACTGTCGCAGAGCTAAAGCAGGATTATAAGTAATACCTCCTCTTATTCCTAGGAGTGGTACATTAGGGAACTCGCCACAACGGTCAATGATGGTAACATTTTCCTTGAACTGAGGACACCAACAGATGTCTGGGTGGGAGAGCGACATTATCCTTTGAGACCATTTCAAATTCTGCTCGTTCTTCAAGACTGATTGAGGAAGGTGCGAAATAAACCACCTAGACAACAAAGGTATGCAGCACATGAGAGTCCCTTGCCTTTTCATAGTACGAGTGTGAAGGGAATGCAAAATGTCTCCTAGCAAGGTAGGTACAGGGTTATGAGTGAGAAATATCTTAATAGCATTCATGTCTATGAATTGGTCTGGATTAGGGAATAACACCAAGCCATAGATTAGCAATGCCAGGATGTCTTCAAAAGCACGGACATTCATAACTTTTAAGAATTCTTGGGCCTTATTTGTCAGGAATTTGGCAAGTAAACCCTTAACTCCACTCCTTGTTACCCAATTAGATCCAATGTCGGACTTCGTCATGTGTAAAGCTGCGACAACTTCTTCAGACTTCGGAACCTTTTCTAAACCACTGAACGGTAGTTGCTCAAGGATAGGTATGCCAAGCAGTCCGGAGAATTCTTCCAATGTGGGTACCAACTGATAATCTGGGAATGTGAAGCAATGATGTTTAGGGTCGAAGAACTGGAATAAAACTCTCATCATATCATCTTTGAACCCAGTGGTAACTAAATTGAGAAGAGAACCATGTCTCTTGATGAACTGCGCATGATCGGGAAGTTCTGACACTAAATCCTTGAGTTGAGGAGAGATTGCTACAAGATTAATCCGGATGGTCTTCCTGGGAGCCATAGCTTTACAAAACAGAGCAAAGTTAAATCCCTAAGTCCTTGAAATGGTTAGTACAATGTTATGATGTCATGATGTTATGATGTTATGAGGTTAAATAAATAACAAGCACAAACAAGTCACACAACCATCATTCCTAAGTTTTGAGACTTGCATGAGTTCCATAGGTAAGTACCCTCCCCACTGAAGTTTAGTTGGTTCAACCTGTCCTAGAATAGTAACCGGGTTCTAAAAGGATCTCCAATCATTGACCTTCCCTCAAGTCCACTTCAGTGCAACACCAAGTGGTTGACCTAAGCTTCCCTAAAGTCCAATCTCAAGGAGTGTAGTATCGAGTCTCAACCAACCCCAGTCGGAACCGAAGTCAGTTATCTCACTACTTTCTAATGGCCAGGATGAGTCAATTAGGGTTCTAAAAGTCTGGTTAATGCTTTAATGACACCACGCAGATGCCAAATTTTTCCTCAAGTAAACATGAGGAACATCAGGACATCCAAAGTGTCACATTAACCGTAGCCATCATTTTAACCATTCCAGTATACGCCGGATAGTCGCGATGATCTATTGCTACTTACCTAAGGTACACTAGATCCGGGTGTAGGATCTTTCACTCAAGAATACCCAAGCAATCCATTAAAAGTAAATCAGACAATTTTAAATAAGTGATCTTGTTTTTTAAGGTAACCTCTCTTTTCAAAGTTTCCCCAGCAGAGTCGCCAGTTCTGTCATACGGTGAACTGACTTGGTGTGTTTTGCTTTTTATCGCAATGTCGCGGATAGCAAGAGTCGCCACCGACTTTTCTTTTATCCAATAAGGAAAGGTGGAAAAGAACAGGAAAGACCTCAATAGATTTTGGGTTCGGGAGGTACATTATACAAAGGGAAGGTATTAGCACCCTTTGTATCCATGGTTATCCATGGGCTCTTAATTGCTGGATCACTTATATTTTTGTCTGAAAAGTGTTGGTGAATTGTTTAAAATGTTTTGAAAAGAGAGTTTAACTTTGTAATGATTCTCGTATGAATGTATACAAAGTATTTATCTCGTTTGATTTTAAAAATGGTTTAGAAAAATATAACCCGGTAATGATTCTAGTATGAATGTATACCAAGTGGTGATTTTCTAGGATTCGTAAAGTGTAAAGTGTGAGGGGTGGAAAATGTTTTAGGTTATGATCCAGTAATTGAGAGTTATACCTTCCTGAGGTCGTTATGGGCATTTCCTATCCTTATGAGGGTAAAACTGTCCTTACTATTGAGAAGTAAGTAATTTTATCCTTTGGATGTAAAAGGGTCATCGTAGGGCCATCGATAGGTCATTGAAGGCAACAGTTGTAGGGATATCTTAGCATTCGGAGGGACGATCATCATTTAACCGTAGGCTACACCGAAGGGTCATCGAGGGACAAAATCGTATTTTCGAAGGCAAGGCCTGCGCGGCGCACGGTGTCGAGGAGGGTTGCCGGGATACCGTGGTTGGTGACGTGGAAGGCGCCCCATTCATGGCAGGCTCGTGCGATTGCCTCCCGGGTCGACTCGCGGTGGTTGGTGTTGAAATGGAAGAGGTCGACGACGGGGATGGTGGCATCGGGATCGGTTTGAATGGGTCGGTTTTGAGGGGGTTGGATGTATTCAGGTGGGACCCGGGATATACCCGATTGAAGTAGGGATTGCACCCGGATGGGTTCGCCGGTGACTTCCATTGGATTGGTAAGAATAGAACAGAGTCGTATGATACCTAAGTAGAAGAGGAATAATGGAAGTTTGATATGGATTTCAAAAATAGCTATTTTGGTATTCCTTAGTTTAAAGATTAAATTTTAGGATGATTTTCTCTATTTTTTTCAATTAAAATGTTAAAATAATTATTTTTTCATAATAGTTATCGCACTATATCATATGACAAATGCTTCTTCCCGTACAACGTTCACCATCAAACGCCTTCCTTGGATGTCATAATTTTCTACTATGGATGGTTAGCACGTGGTTCGCGCCTAACGTTCTACATCTTCCTGAGTGAGTCATATGCTAGTTCGGGTTTCTTCAAATTATTCAAAGACCTCCCTCGGTGCCTGCTCCTCCGAAAGTCTGCCATAAAGATTTTGATGCCATACTCAATGATTTATATAGTTATCGGGTACCAGATGATGCACACAGTGTGCCAGATATTGATCCATGGGTTGTTGCAAGGGATACATCCAATGGTTGTATCGAGTGTCACATATTTACATGACACCAGATGCCACTACAGTACTATTTACCTTGAAAATTGATAAACAACCGCTGATCTTCCAAATTTCTAAATTTGGTTACCCGCAGGATCGATCAGATTGATCCTGAGACATGTGCTAATTGTTTTAAAATGAGTTTTAGTAATAACGAACACTTCGACAACACTCGTAGAACTAGTGATTAAAAATTTATAGTAAAATGCTAATATGAATTAAAGAGAGAAATTGTAAAGGACTATGATAATAAACAACTGGCAAAGGTAAATGTTTAAAGCAAAAAGATCTTAAGACTGTAAAATGACGAAGTAAAAGAAGAGTGTTTGGAATGAAGAAGTAAAGAAATGTATTTCTGGAAGAAAAATAAAGACAAATTTGCATTGCTTTAAAATAATTAACAATGATGTAAACAAACGTACATTCTGTGATTTACGATTCTTCTTCACACGAGTACTTGGTAAATTTACAGACTCTGTACACACTTTGGCACACACATTATCCTAACACTGAGATCCTTTATTTATAGTGAATCGAAATAACCGTTTCTGACGGTCCTTCAATCACGTCGAGACACATGGCGCCTTGCATGGATGTAACTACCCACTATGCTCCACGTGTACTTTTAACAGTTTCAGATCAGAGCCAAGTTCCCTCCTTTTATTTGAATTTTGAATCTCCAATCGAAAACTGTCTTCAACCACTTTAAGAGATATTTCTGAAGTATCAACTGCATGCTGACTCTTATTAACCTTATCTAGTCGAAACACCTCTACCTGGTCGAACATCACCTCCTAGTCGAAGCATCTCTACACAGGATTTTCCTTTTTGGTAATTCTTTAATGGGCGTCGAAATTATGAGCTAACAAATTGCCCCCCAAAAATGTTATTTTCGACATATGAGAGAAAATGACCTTTTTTGAAACCTCATTTCGACGCCTTAACAACTATAACCTTGTGTCAAGTGTTCCAATGTTGCAAAATGTTTCAGTTTCTCCAATTGTCTGGTGACGTCAGGGTCATCATTATATTTTTCCTAACCACGTCTTTTCATCCCACAGCCGAATATTTTCACTCATCATGTTTCCTAGACTCTAGGAAATCATGGGTTCAGACATTAATTAACATCTCCATCACACTGCCTAAGGAAGACACGTGTCCCACTAACTTGTCCACCGTTAATGCTGATTTGAAGCGTTTTCTCTTCCAAGCACGCCTATAAAACCCACACTTTACGCTTTCTGAATTCCCAAACACTTTAGTCTTCTCTCTTCAAACAATCTCCAAAAAATGGCAACTTCAAGCAAAATCCCTAAAGAGGCAAGCGTATCCATCAAGACCACAGCTACCAAAACAAAAGCTCCTAAAAAATCTCAGAGCTTCCTCCTTTCACTACATTGTCTGCTCCACTCGTGTTTGGTAACCAACAATACATACCAGAGCCCAAAACGGAGGAACAACGCAAAATTTATGCTTCTCAGGTACTCATTCTCGTCTCTGTTTCTGGAAAGAATCATGTATTATCTAGACCTCTAGCTGATTTAGATGTTGATTATAGTAAGCTTAAAGAGTTTTTTCCTTGTTATCACAAATGCAAGCCTATAGGGCAAGCAAAAACCCTATGACTGGAGTAACCACCACTGAAAATCCTAGTGATGTTATAGATTTAAGGTTTATGAATAATGGATTCAGAGCTTTCCGCGCTACCCCCATATTCAAAGATCCCACTGGTTATCTAGATTGGTTAGAAAAAGTAGAGAAAGCTAAATCTCAGGACTGGAAAGGCACATGCATTTATGACCTGATCATGTTGTCAAAGCTAGATTTAGAGTATAACACCCCTATGTTGATTTCTTCGTTGTACTTTTGGGACAATACACACTATACTTTCCACCTTCCTTGTTGTCATACGGTGAACTGACTTGGTGTGTTTTGCTTTTTATCGCAATGTCGCGGATAGCAAGAGTCGCCACCGACTTTTCTTTTATCCAATAAGGAAAGGTGGAAAAGAACAGGAAAGACCTCAATAGATTTTGGGTTCGGGAGGTACATTATACAAAGGGAAGGTATTAGCACCCTTTGTATCCATGGTTATCCATGGGCTCTTAATTGCTGGATCACTTATATTTTTGTCTGAAAAGTGTTGGTGAATTGTTTAAAATGTTTTGAAAAGAGAGTTTAACTTTGTAATGATTCTCGTATGAATGTATACAAAGTATTTATCTCGTTTGATTTTAAAAATGGTTTAGAAAAATATAACCCGGTAATGATTCTAGTATGAATGTATACCAAGTGGTGATTTTCTAGGATTCGTAAAGTGTAAAGTGTGAGGGGTGGAAAATGTTTTAGGTTATGATCCAGTAATTGAGAGTTATACCTTCCTGAGGTCGTTATGGGCATTTCCTATCCTTATGAGGGTAAAACTGTCCTTACTATTGAGAAGTAAGTAATTTTATCCTTTGGATGTAAAAGGGTCATCGTAGAGCCATCGATAGGTCATTGAAGGCAACAGTTGTAGGGATACCTTAGCATTCGGAGGGACGATCATCATTTAACCGTAGGCTACACCGAAGGGTCATCGAGGGACAAAATCGTATTTTCGAAGGCAACATCCGAGGGACCATGATTTATTTTATGATGATTTAACCGAAGGGCCGTTGCTAAGTGTATCCTTACATTCGCGGGACATGACCGTTGTACTGTAATACCGTAGGGCAAAAGAGAGGTCCAAGGTCACATGTTCAAAGGCCATGTTTTACAATTAAGTATTTAAGATGAATTTCCACATTAAAATTAATTAGGCAATTAGGATGAATCTCCCCATTAAAATTAATTAGTTCGGAATCCATCTCCATAAGGGTATCCCTCAAATAAAGTGGAATACCTAGCAAGCCACCTTCTTCGGGAGTATGTGAGCCCTTACAAAATTCCGCAAACAGGTCAGAATACCAAATGGGGTGCAATCAAGAGTTGCACCAAAGCAGTAATAGTATCAGGTAAACAAAGCATGGTTATAATAAAACAGATCAGATGGGCAAAGATCAAAACAGAGCGAAAAACAGCGGCATCCATTACAATAATTCAAGGTATCCAGGCATACTTAAGTCCACATGCAAAACCTCAAATATATTTATGAATTCAATTATGGTATCACACGTGAATTCGGAACATAAAGCGGCGATAGTAACGCAAACCTGTTTGTAATTGAATTGCAACCTTGAATTGGCCGATCGGATCGAATTGAGCGGTGCCGCCGACTTTTCCTTTGGGGTTTCCTTTAGGGTTACTCGGAATAAGTTAAACAGTAGTCCTGAACACTCCACCACAAGCCGGTAGGATTTGTTCTTGGATTCTTCAACTAAACAACAAATTAAAACGAAGGAAATAAACTAGATCCTAACGTAAGGTTAGATCCGGTAAAAAGGTACACAATAGTTTCCGTTGTAGGAACTATTGTGCGAAAAGAATTAATTAAATGCTAAAAAGGAAATAGGAAATTGCAAGGGAAATAGTGTAGAACTCGTAGGAAAAACAATGCCTAAGCTGCTGGAAAAGAAAATATGCAAAAGCGAAAACGGCAAAGGAACAAAAATGTGGAAAAACCTCTCCACTTTTAGGTTTTCTTGTGGCTATTTATATTGGTACCATTAAGTAACTACTTGCTGCCAAGAGGTCTTCAACGTGGCTAATTTCATGGCGTGGATATAGGGCCCAACACTCCTCAACGTCTCTTCAAGTCTCTGAGGCGTTACTTGCGCCCAAAAAGTAGGGGAGGGGTGTGACGCTCGTCACACCATGTGTGACGTCCGTCACAAGGCTGTTTTGCGTGACGCTCGTCACGCCCTCTGTGACGTCCGTCACAAGCACAGCATTTGTGTCTTGCGCTTTGGGCTGGGCTTTGCTATTTGGTTCGCTTTCTCTCCTTTTTGCACCTCTTTTCCTCCATTTTCACTTGTGCTTCCAAATAAGCCACCTGAGACAAATAGGAAGAAAATACCGCGTAATATCTAACAACATAAAGTGAACTGAAATAAATAATGATAAAATTTAATTGAATCAAGTCCTAAAATATGATATAATTTCATGTTATCACTAGGCGAGCGTGTAGCGAACAGGCCAGTTTGGGTCATCCGTGAGCTGGGCCTTCGTTCCTTTAAGATCAGTGTCATAAAAATGAGTCGGAGTGCCCTGAAAAACGTCTTGAAATATTAATGGGCAAATTTTGGGGTATGACACTTGTGGTATGGCCATGCCAACCCTCTTCGTGAAGGAGAGTTGCGACCCAAAGCGCAGCGGAAATTAAAAATTTCTCCTTTAGAGATCCTTACGAATGGTCATGATCAGTGATAGAATATTTACCTCTTGTGACGGTTGAAACCTTTGGTGCAGATCTCTTGTGACGATCAAAACCTTTGATGCAAATCCACGAAGCGATCACGAACGTTGAACGATGACAACGTCTCTACTCAGTCCACACGAACGGGTTCCTTCAATCTCAGTGCTAGCTGGTACGAGTGAAGGCTTTGAGTGAGAGAGAGAGAGAGTGTGATAGAAAACGAAAATAATGCAACCACAAATTTTTGCTTCTGCACAAGGGTTCTATTTATAGAACCACTTGTGTGGGCTTCAAGCTAAAAGCCCACTTAAGTGTATTTTGGCCCATATCTTATAATATGCCCAAAATCACTTAAGCCCATGGTACCTTACCATATTTCGTATTCTACTCAAGTACATCGTACCTTACGATGTTCTATAATTCAATTAAGGGCACCGTACCTTACGGTATTCCTTAGTTACTCTATCTCTTATCAATCCGTCCTTTGTGTGTGACCCTATAGGTTTTCGCGACGTTGGCAATTACATTAAATCACACATTTAATATAATAAACAGTGAGCGGTATCTAGCAACACATCACTGCTACCCAAGACACGAAAATGTCATGTGATCTGACAATTCCTTCTGTGATAATACTTATGTGTATAATTACCCTTTTGCCCTTATGTCTATATTGAACACAAGGCATAGACCGTGTCATCCTTGTTCAGTTCAATATTGGGCCCATAGACATTTATCCTGTTACGCAGGATGGGCAAATTCCATCTAGGACACTCATGTCCCTCAGCATGCTTTGTGGAGTACCCATTAACTGTCTTTATGGTTATCCAGTTACGGACAACGTTGGATCAGCAATAAAGCACTCGACTCTACATCTAGGATCCATAGTGGTTTCAGGTCGAAGAGTGGAATACACTATTATCACCATGAGAATAACTTATGACACTTTGCATAACTTTCTATATAGTATTCTCATAGCGGGTCAATCCGGTATAAATATTACTTTTAATATTCATACCTATGTTTAAGACTTGATAACCCTTTATCCATGATCCATGAGATGTGATCATCAGTCTACAAACATAATAGTCTTAATGCTTTAATGTTATCCCACTTCACACTAAAGCTCGACTACGGATACTTTAAGAATAGTGTCCTTATGTTTAATGTGATCTCATGATTAAGTCATACTTGATACATTAAACAGACTAGCTATTCTAGGGACTTTATTAAACAAACGTAATAAAGAAAAAGCCTTTTATTATTAATAAATAATTCGATACAAGTACCAAAAGTATTGGCCTCTAGGGCTTACACCAACAATCTCCCACTAGCACTAGAGCCAATCAGGCATACCCTTAATACCCATAGATCTAGTATGGCCATCATGCTTCTGCTGCGCAAGAGGCTTTGTCAGTGGGTCAACAATATTGTCAAGTGTAGGTACTCTGCATATTTTCACATCTCCTCTATCTATTATCTCTCGAATGAGATGATAACGCCTAAGTATGTGTTTGGATCGTTGGTGAGATCTAGGCTCCTTGGCTTGTGCGATAGCACCATTGTTATCACAGTAGAGACCAATGGGATCCACAATGCTAGGAACTATGCCAAGTTCACTAATGAAGTTTTTGATCCAAACAGCTTCCTTTACTGCACTTGAGGCAGCAATATACTCGGCCTCGGTTGTAGAATCAGCAACTGTATCTTGCTTTGAACTTTTCCAGCTCACAGCGCCACCGGTTAAGCAAAACACATAACCAGATTGCGATCTAAAGTCATCCTTATCTGTCTGGAAGCTAGCATCGGTGTATCCAATTACAGCCAACTCTTCCTGACCTCCATATATCAAGAATGAGTCCTTAGTCCTTCTTAAATACTTAAGGATATTCTTGACAGCTACCCAGTGAGCATCACCAGGATCAGATTGGTACCTACTCGTTGCACTTAAAGCATACGAGACATCTGGTCGAGTACATAACATGGCATACATGATAGATCCTATTGCAGATGCATATGGAATCTTATTCATGCGATCCCTTTCTTCCTTAGTTAAAGGGGATTGTGTTTTTGATAGACACAGGCCATGTTGCATAGGTATGAATCCTTTCTTGGAATCATGCATATTAAAGCGTCTCAACACTTTGTCTATGTATGTACTCTGACTTAGGCCAAGCAGTTTTTGTGATCTATCTCTATAGATTCTGATTCCTAATATATAGGCTGCTTCACCTAGGTCCTTCATAGAAAAGCATTTCCCCAACCAAGACTTTACTTGTTGTAGGGTAGGGATATCGTTTCCAATGAGTAATATGTCATCGACATATAATACCAGGAAAACGATCATGCTCCCACTAACCTTCTTGTAGACACAAGGCTCATCTTCGTTCTTGATGAATCCATATTGTTTTACTGTTTCATCAAAACGAAGATTCCAGCTTCTGGAAGCTTGCTTCAATCCATAGATTGATCTTTGTAACTTACATATCTTTTGGGCTTCCTCTGGTATGTCAAATCCTTCAGGCTGTGTCATGTACACATCCTCAAGAAGATTTCCATTAAGGAAAGCAGTTTTGACATCCATCTGCCATATTTCATAATCATGATATGCAGCGATAACAAGTAAAATCCGAACAGATTTAAGCATTGCAACTGGTGAAAAGGTTTCATCATAGTCAATCCCATGAATTTGTTTATATCCTTTTGCAACCAGTCTTGCCTTATAGGTATGTACCTTACCATCCATGTCAGTCTTCTTTTTGAAGACCCACCTGCATCCTATAGGGTTAACTCCTACAGGAGGTTCTACCAAGGTCCAAACTTGGTTTGTGTACATGGAATCCATTTCAGATTTCATGGCTTCTAGCCACTTCTCAGACTCGGGACTAGTTATGGCCTCTTGGTAGGTCACAGGCTCATCTTGATCCATGAGTAATACATCACCTTGATCAGTTATGAGATATCCATATCTCTCAGGTAGTTGACGTATCCTGCTTGACCTACGCTGGTTTTGTTCTACTTGAGCAGGTTGCTCTTCCACAACTTCTTGTGTTTCCTGCTCTAATTCCTCCATAGGTGTATCTATGCTTTGTGATTCTTGAATTTCTTCAAGCTCTACTTTCCTCCCACTGGTTCCTTTGGAAATAAAATCCTTTTCTAGGAAAACTCCAGTTCGAGCGACAAACACTTTGCCCTCAGAAGGATTGTAGAAGTAATACCCTTTTGTTTCTTTAGGATACCCCACAAATAAGCATTTGTCAGATTTGGGCTCAAGCTTAGTTGAAATTTGTCGTTTCACATAAACCTCACAACCCCAAATCTTCATGTAAGACATATGTGGTTTCTTACCACTCCATATCTCATATGGTGTCTTCTCAACCTTTTTGGATGGAACACGGTTAAGTGTGTAAGCTGTTGTCAATAGTGCATGTCCCCAAAAGGAGTTTGGAAGATCGGCGTGACTCATCATGGATCGGACCATGTCTAACAGGGTTCGATTTCTTCTCTCAGATACACCATTCCATTGGGGTGTTCCAGGAGGAGTAAGTTGGGATAGGATCCCACACTCTTTCAGATGGTCATCTAACTCTAGGCTTAAATACTCACCACCTCGATCTGATCGAAGAGTTTTAATATTCTTACCTAGTTGGTTTTGTACTTCATGCTTGAATTCCTTGAACTTTTCAAAGGACTCAGATTTGTGTTTCATTAAATACACATAACCATATCTACTGAAATCATCAGTGAATGTGATGAAGTACTGAAAACCTCCTCTGGCTGGTATGTTCAGTGGTCCACATACATCAGTATGTATGAGGGCCAAAAGATCATTAGCTCTTTCACCTTTTCCTGTGAATGGAGACTTTGTCATCTTTCCAATTAAACAAGATCTGCATGTCTCATATGATTCATAGTCAAAAGAGTCCAAGAGTCCATCTTTATGGAGTTTGGAAATGCGTTTCTCATTTATGTGGCCTAATCGACAATGCCAAAGGTAAGTTGGATTTAACTCGTTAGGTTTCATCCTTTTAGTATTAATGTTATATATAGGCATTTCGAGATCAAGGACATACAGTCCATTGCTCATTTGTGCGGTAGCATAGAATATATCATTCAAATAAATTGAGCAACAATTGTTCTTTATTATAAATGAAAAACCAAACTTGTCCAAACAAGAAATGGAAATAATATTCCTGCTAATTGCAGGTACATAATAGCAGTTCTCTAACTGAATTATTAAACCACTAGGTAAAGTTAATACATAAGTTCCTACGGCTAAAGCAGCAACCTTTGCTCCATTGCCAACTCGTAGGTCAACTTCACCTTTTGCCAAATCTCTACTTCTTTTTAGCCCCTGCACATTTGTACAAATGTGAGAACCGCATCCAGTATCTAATATCCATGATGCAGAAGTAGATAAATTTATTTCAATAACAAAAATACCTGAAGTTGAAGTCTCTACTCCATTCTTCGTATCTTCCAGGTACTTTGGGCAGTTTCTCTTCCAGTGTCCGGTCTTACCGCAATGGAAGCAGGTGCCTGCCTTTGCTATGCCTCCAGTAGGCTTCAAAGCAGCAACAGTGGGTCTGGGTTTGGCAACTTCCTTGCCTTTCCCTTTATCACCCTGCTTGGTGGGCCTTTTGTTCTGTCTCTTTCCATTTCTGATCATCAGAATGGATTTCCCTTTTGTCTTCAGTTTCTGTTCAGCTGTTCTTAACATGCCTAGCAGTCCAGGAAGAGATTTATCCATATCATTCATATTGAAATTTAGGACAAATTGACTGAATCTATCTGGCAACGATTGCAAGATCAAATCAGTCGCAAGTTCCTTTCCGAGGGGAAAGCCCAACCTTTCAAGGTTTTCCACATACCCAATCATCTTGAGCACATGGGGACTTACAGGGGCTCCCTCAGCTAACTTGCTTTGAAAAAGGGCTTTTGAAACTTCAAACCTCTCATGCCTTGCTTGCTCTTGATAGAGCAACTTCAGGTGTTCGATCATATCGAACGCTGACATGTTCTCATGTTGCTTTTGCAATTCTGAGTTCATGGTAGCTAGCATGAGACAAGCAGTTTCATTGGCATCATCGACATGCTTCTTATAAGCATCTCTTTCTGCCTTAGGTGCAGAACTAGGAGGTTCCTCTTCAGGAACAGGAGTCTCCAAGACATACAGCTTTTTATCATGTTTGAGGACAATCCTCAGGTTTCGGTGCCAATCTAGGAAATTTGTCCCAGACAATTTTTCCTTGTCAAGGATTGATCGCAAGATGTTGTTAGAGGTGTTTGTTGTCATGGTAATCTACATAAGAATTAAGAAAATATAAGTATCATTGACATATTTAATTAGGCCTTTAATCAAATATGCTCCCACTATTTTACTCAAAACAAATGACCCTCATCATTTGATTCGGAAAATCCCGTTGGAAGATTTTCTAGTGGGTCGAGATCCATATTTCACTTCGTTCTAAGTCCGCGTAGGCGGATTACACAAAACTAGGTTATTTAGGTAGGAACTCCTTCCAGTTGTATCTCATACAACTCTCGAAAATTTCAGTTGGGTGAATAACTCCTTATTCCAATCCATCATATGGATTATTCCCAACTCTTGCTTCTAAAACATATATGATCTTATTATAATTAAGTTTGACCCATTGTCTTAGCAGTTGGATATTACAATTATCCCATCGCACCTTACTAATATAGAACATGCACCTCGCTTTGGCGAAACCTACATTATACGATACTAGTCTTGATGAGTGCCAAAACTTGGAAAGCAAACACATATAATATCATCATAATCTGTTTAGTTAAGTTTGACCCATTGTTTTAGCAGTTGGATATTACAATTATCCCATCGCACCTTACTAATATAGAACATGCACCTCGCTTTGGCGAAACCTACATTATCCGATACTAGTCTTGATGAGTGCTAAAACTTGGAAAGCATAAACTTAATATTTTAGTTTGAGGGAATTGCAATTGTTATGATCTCACCGGCTTGTTTATCATATAAATCGTCTCTCACATGCATCAACATACAGTCACATGCATCAACATACATACAAACAAAATGAAACAGTTATGGCCCCTAGCGCAATTGTTCTCTCAAGCCAATGAGAGAACCTTAGCTAACCTACTACGATCTAAGCTTCTCCAAGCAAGATCTTCAAGGTTGTCCTCCTTTAATATTGAATTCTTCTCTAAGCTTCTCCAAGCAAGATCTTCAAGATTGTCCTCTTTTGATATTGAAATCTTCTCTTTCTTCATAACATTGTCTTCTTCTCTTTATTCATAACATTACATTCCAGAAGAAACTCGTTTTACATACGAGGGTTTGAGATGAGAAAAGAAGTTACATTAAGATATCAAAAGGAGAGGCACGACACGCAGGTCGTATTTAAAAACCCAAAACAAAATAAAGGACAACTAAGGCCATAACTGATCACCACAAGGCAATAATAATAAACACATTGTTATTATTAAATTTTAATTCCTTTAATTAATTAAAACCAAATTAAATTTCGGCGACCGACCACACTACGCAGCGCCCCTGTCCAAAATTTTAATGAACAATTCATTTGAAATGGACATTGTTTTGCATCAACACAACCCTTGCGTAGTCAAAACAGAAACCCCACTCTGTGTGTGTGACGACCGTCACAAGGCATGTGATGACCGTCACGTCCTTGTTACGACCGTCACGGGCGTCACGCAGCGTGTTACGACCGTCACGCATCTTGTTACGACCGTTACGCATCTTGTTACGCTCGTCACGAATCCATCTTGTTACGCTTGTTACGCTCGTCATACGAGCTTCACGCGGCCAAGATAACAGACTTTGAAACAGTCAACACGCTCGTCACACGAGCTTCACGCAGCCAAAATAACAAACTTTGAAACAGTCAACAAACGTGTTCCAAAAGCCCTAAATTCACAACTCTTTGACTCCTTGACGGCACAACCCTTGCGCCGTCACCAACCCTAATGCGCCAATTTCAGACCGTCAAACACACCTCGATTGTTGATTCAGTATGATTGATCAACAGGTCATTGCTTCACCATACTAATGTCGGATTCCGAAGCAAATGACCATTGATCGCTCAAAGGAAAACAATCATTTAGTGTTCGAATGAATGAAACAGAAACAGTATATCACATATACCGTACTTTGCATTAGGATTACTTATATCATATATAAGTTGATCGGTCTCAATTGCGTAACCTATGGACGATCGATGTATCGCTGCTTCACCATACTAATGTCGGATTCCGAAGCATAGTCAACATCAATCATCCAACTCGTACACTCATGATGCCAAATTTAATTACCCTTTTAATTAATCGATTCATTCTGTCTTTTAATCATATTAATACAGAAATTAAACAGCTATCCGATTCATGGTTTCATAAGTGGCTCTGATACCACTGAAGGAGAATTGCGACCCAAAGCGCAGCGGAAATTAAAAATTTCTCCTTTAGAGATCCTTACGAATGGTCATGATCAGTGATAGAATATTTACCTCTTGTGACGGTTGAAACCTTTGGTGCAGATCTCTTGTGACGATCAAAACCTTTGATGCAAATCCACGAAGCGATCACGAACGTTGAACGATGACAACGTCTCTACTCAGTCCACACGAACGGGTTCCTTCAATCTCAGTGCTAGCTGGTACGAGTGAAGGCTTTGAGTGAGAGAGAGAGAGAGTGTGATAGAAAACGAAAATAATGCAACCACAAATTTTTGCTTCTGCACAAGGGTTCTATTTATAGAACCACTTGTGTGGGCTTCAAGCTAAAAGCCCACTTAAGTGTATTTTGGCCCATATCTTATAATATGCCCAAAATCACTTAAGCCCATGGTACCTTACCATATTTCGTATTCTACTCAAGTACATCGTACCTTACGATGTTCTATAATTCAATTAAGGGCACCGTACCTTACGGTATTCCTTAGTTACTCTATCTCTTATCAATCCGTCCTTTGTGTGTGACCCTATAGGTTTTCGCGACGTTGGCAATTACATTAAATCACACATTTAATATAATAAACAGTGAGCGGTATCTAGCAACACATCACTGCTACCCAAGACACGAAAATGTCATGTGATCTGACAATTCCTTCTGTGATAATACTTATGTGTATAATTACCCTTTTGCCCTTATGTCTATATTGAACACAAGGCATAGACCGTGTCATCCTTGTTCAGTTCAATATTGGGCCCATAGACATTTATCCTGTTACGCAGGATGGGCAAATTCCATCTAGGACACTCATGTCCCTCAGCATGCTTTGTGGAGTACCCATTAACTGTCTTTATGGTTATCCAGTTACGGACAACGTTGGATCAGCAATAAAGCACTCGACTCTACATCTAGGATCCATAGTGGTTTCAGGTCGAAGAGTGGAATACACTATTATCACCATGAGAATAACTTATGACACTTTGCATAACTTTCTATATAGTATTCTCATAGCGGGTCAATCCGGTATAAATATTACTCTTAATATTCATACCTATGTTTAAGACTTGATAACCCTTTATCCATGATCCATGAGATGTGATCATCAGTCTACAAACATAATAGTCTTAATGCTTTAATGTTATCCCACTTCACACTAAAGCTCGACTACGGATACTTTAAGAATAGTGTCCTTATGTTTAATGTGATCTCATGATTAAGTCATACTTGATACATTAAACAGACTAGCTATTCTAGGGACTTTATTAAACAAACGTAATAAAGAAAAAGCCTTTTATTATTAATAAATAATTCGATACAAGTACCAAAAGTATTGGCCTCTAGGGCTTACACCAACACTTCGACTTGGCCGATATTACAGGGCTGAAACCTATTGGACATACCTACGATCCTGAAATCGATGCTACGGACACCATAGCTTTTTCGACTACTCGAGCAGCATATTCGATGCACATCGCCCACTATCACGATAAAGACACTAACACCATATCCGACGTGGAGCATATAGCTTTCTTAGTCTTGTGGTTGTATCACTTCGTCTTCTACTCAAAGTCCTTGCAAGTTGCCAAGAAATATCTCCCCTTGGCGAATCAACTACATGCTAGGCATGATATTTGTCTAAACGAGATGATCTTGGCGAATCAACTACATGCGATGGAGTTGCTCAATTGAAGAATTTGGGCGACAAAGGGAATCTTCTCCTTTCTGGCCCTTTTTGGCTATTACAACTCTGGCTTAATGCCACCTTTGAGGCTAGTCTACCGAACAAAGGCCTCGTTGACGAAGAAGTCGAGGAGATTAAAAACAGAAGGGTCGAAAGGCACTCGACTGGATCAGCTGACTCCTAATGACGAAGGACAAGCCCTTCAACCGACTTTCATAAGCTACATAATGATGTTCGCTAAGCGTCATGCTTTCACTTCAAGCATGGTCCCATTTGTCTTCAGAAAGTACGGTCTAAAATGGTTTACCAGGACTTTCCCATCTTCATCCAAGAAACAAGAGACATAATCTTTACTAATTTGGGAAGCTTTCTTGACCCCCAAGATCCTAACCCTTCGACTTAATCCTTCAAAGGTTCAGGTTACTTTGATCACCTATCAACCCGACCTTGTCGCTCAATAATTTGGGTTAATTCAGGTTCTTCAAAAGTGCTTGTATGACAAAAAGGGTAGACTCCTTCTCCACAATGCAGTCCACAATGAAGCCACTGCCCTCAAGCAGATAGCCAGATACACTGGCATTACCCAACTTACTCCTTTTAATTTTGAGCCTAACTTCCTCTTGACTCAGGAGTTTGGGAGATGGTAGACTAAATACTACATCTAAGAATTATGTGATGTCTCTTCTTTCATTCAACTATTTGAAAAAGCTTTTCTTTTTGTGCAGGAAAAGACCAGAAAAGGTACTTACACGCTTATAAAAGAAATCCAAGCTTTTCAAAACTACTTTGAAATTGCCTATAGGCCTGATGATCTTAGTCGAACCATCCGCGAAGCAGCTGTCACGCTCAAAGATTTTTTTTCAAAGAAAATGGAAAATATAAAGATTCCTTCATACTTTCCTCATGAGAAACGCTATGAAATGGCTCTTGAATTGTTTCCCCAAAAATTCCCTCCACTGCCTAATGCTAACTTTGGAGTGGCCTTTGCCCCTCCATTTCCAGATTTATTTATTTGTGGAGACTCCATTAAAATACTTCGACAACAGTCCCAGAAAAAAAACTCAGCGGGTGGTTGCGACTAAGCATACTTTAGACAGTTTCAAAGGGCATCTTCATATAGGGATTGAAGATGTCTGAATCGAATCAGACATATATGAAGGTCTGACACATGAGGTTTTCCTCGAAGCACATTCCTTTTTCAAGCTATTAATCTTAACTAACACTAACTATTTTATGTTATTTTTATTTAGCCATCAGGGTTCCACCTAAGAAACCCACCATCAGGAGACCAGTCGAATCGAAGACTGAGGGAGGTAGCAAGCCTATAAAGGTATACTTTTGCCTTCTCATTTCTTTTTGCTTTTGTTATGTATAATGATGCTGACATTCCAATTCTCAACTTAGGCTACTCGAAAATCTCCTGTAACCCCATCATAATCCAAAAACCTGCTGAAATCCCTGTCATAATAGAGTCTGACGAAGATGATTTGTCACCGGTTCTCGGCCTAACTTCAAAGAAGAGGAAACAGCAGCCGAAGGCCACCGACACTTCGAGCCAGCCTCCAGCAAAACTCCCGAAGAAGAGGCCTTCTGCACTTACTATCCAAGACCCTACTCCTGAAGAAATGGCGAAGATAGCAGCGGCCCAAAGTGAGAGTGACAACTCCAACCCTGGGGTCGAAGGTGACAAGGTAAAACAAACTTCACTCTACCTTACATAGTTTATTTACCGTCCTTCCCCATTCATGGTTTCGATTATGTTGATTTCAGGGTGGCGCAAGCACCGTCGTTTGAGCCAAGACTACAACTTCCTTCGCGTCTGCCTCTTTAACAGGTGTCTTAAACAGTGTTGGAGAACCCACTTATCGACCATCATCTGAAAAAGGCTCTATGAGTGAAATTAACCAACCTCCTTCTAGTGGCCTTGATGATTCACCATTGAAGACTGCTACTCAACATTCTCACACTAGCGACTCCGATCATGAAACTGCTTCAATCGAAGAAGGTGAGGCTGGAGGGAACCCAGAACCCATGGTGGTGGATGAATAGCTGAGGATGGAGATTCTTTTGAAGACGATGTATACAACGTCGAAGGAACAATCAATCCCCTAGGGGAAGGTGGCAACATCGAGGATACAGTTATGGAGGAAGAAAATGAAGGCAACCAAATCCCAGTCCATGGAGATGACGAAGGCTTTGAAGGGAGGGAGGCTGATACAGGCGAAGAGCAGGCTCAAAATCAAACTCTTGTCACTCCAACTATTACAGTTGTTCCAACAGGCGGAGTTTAGACAAGTAGTACTGGGGGCTTTTCTGAAGAAAGACTGGCTATTTTGAAACGAAGCCAACCCCTTGAGTATTTGAAGGCTATGTTAAGTTGTAGGGAAAGTTCCTCTGAAAAAAACCTTAGTACTGCTTCAGTGTCTGAAGATTAACCTTCGAGCACTCCTGTAGATGAAGTACTTTCCAAGATTAAAGACAAAGTCTTCAAAGGCGACTTGTTCCTGCTGTTGTTGGCTGGTCCTTCTGTCCCTTTGACCCTAAAGGCTCTTCTTAACCAAGTCGACCTGCTAGAAACTTCTCCTGAAGTTGCCAATGTTATATTGGAGATAGGTACTATGATCAACCAAGCTGTCGCAGATCATAAGTTGCTACCTCAACTTATAAGAGAAATTGAGAAGAAGTATGGTTTTGAGGTTGCTGCCACCGAGTCTACCAATAAGGCGATGGAATTGGAGCATACTAAGAAAAAGAACAAAGGAAATATCGAAAGCCATGAACATGACATTGCTTCTTGGAGGAAGCAAATAGAAGAGCTTCAGGCGAAGATTTTTGACACGGAAAGAAGCAAAAATAAACTCTTAGAGTTTGATAATGCTTTAATGGCTAAAGAGCTAGAATTCAGCATGGCGTTTGTCGAACAGGCTCGACAACTTGAGTCTGACCTCAAACTCCTCCGATCGAAGAGGTCTTTATATGAGAAACGTCTGGAGCTTCTTAAAGCCAAGTACCTTCAGATCAAGGCCAACCTTCCTTTCTAATTTTTTCTCCTTTCCATTTTGTCTATTTTTAATGTAATGAGAAATTTTAATTGTAAAGAATATTGGCCCTTTGAGCCTTCGAATCTAATGTAACCATTTTGGCATTTTTACCATATTGGCTTTGATTCACTTATATATAACTATTCGTCTCTTATTTTTACTTCTTGGAGTACTGGTATATATTTTTTCAAATATTTTCCATTTACTCTTAGAATTCTTCTGTCTTTATTAAGCTCTTCGATTTCATAGACACCATTAAAAAATACTTGCGAAATCTGAAAAGGGCCTTCCCAATTCGGGGACCACTTCCCTAAGGCTCTATCCTTTCGATCCATTGGAAGGATCACTTTCCAGACCAAGTCTTCAGGCAGAAAACTTTTGACTTTCACCCTCTTGTTATAAGAGATTTCTATTCTCTTTTTCAACCGTTTTAATAACTCCAAGGCATTTAACCTTTCTTCATCTAAGTCAACCAATTCATCTAGTATCATGCTCCAATATGACTCTGTTGGAAGTTCATGGTGCCTTTGAATCCTTATAGATTGTAGGTGAATCTCTACGGGTAGAACAACATTGTGGCCAAAAGTTAGCCGAGTGTCTTCTTTGGGAAAGGTATGACATGCCCACAAAATCTGATATAGAGTTTTGTGCCAATTCCTATGCTTCTTCCCCACATGATTCTTAATCAAACCAATGATCACTTTATTAGAAGCTTTGACTTGTCCATTAGCTTGAGCATAATAAGGTGTCGAACTTAATAGTTTGAAACCCATTTCTTTAGCAAATTCTTGCATCTTTCGACCAGTGAATACTGACCCTTGATCTGTTGTGACAGTCTCTGGGATTCCAAATCTATCAATAATGTGCTTCTGGATAAACCCGATCACATTCTCCTGATTCACGTTTGGTAAGGGTATAGCTTCGATCCATTTCGCAAAATAATCAACGCCCACCAGTATATATCTTTGACTTTTAGATGATGATGGTCGAATTTCCCCAATTAAATCTAAAGCCCAACCTCTGAATGGTCAAGACTTGATGATAGAGTGCAATTCACTTGCAGGAACGTGTTTTATGACTGCATGTATCTGACATTCTTGGCACCCCTTTGCAAATTCAATGCAATCTTTCAACATAGTAGGCCAATACATCCCTTGGCGAAATAAAAGCCATTTCATCTTATGATCAACTTGGTGTGCCCCACACACTCCACTATGGACAGTCGAAAGGGGTAAGTACGCCTCTGACTCACTGAGGCACTTAAGCAAAACTCCCTCAGGAGACTTTTTAAACAACTTTATACCCCAAATAACATAATTCAATGCTCGATATATGGTTTTTCGATCAGCAAATGCCATTGGATTTTATAGATATACCACTATTGGTTTCCTCCAATCTTCATTTGTCAGATTGTCTATTGCGAATATTTCGAAGTTCCCCTCATCAACATATCCCAACTTTGTCTTTTCTAAGTCTAAAGGTGTTAATCTGGTTGCCACGACCTTTCCTCTGACTTCGATGACTTTTTGCAATTTTTCTTTTGAAATTTTATACCCAGATGCAATCTGAGCCAAATCGTTAGCCACTTAATTTTCTAGTCGAGGTATGTGTTGAATAGTAGCCATTTCAAATCTTTTTAGCAATCGATCGGTTATTATGAAGTACATAATTAAATTCTCCTTAATACATCTATATTCCTTTGTGATCTGTTTTATGACTAACTCATAGTAACCCATTATTTCGACTCGAGTTGCCCCCAATTCCAACAATATTTCAAGTCCGACTATGAGGGCTTCATATTCAGCCTTATTGTTTGAGCAGGGACCCTCCACTCTGTACTTAAATCTTGTTGGAATTTTATTAGGAGAAATAATTAGAACTTCTATGCGTGTACCATCCTTGTGACTAGACCCATCGAAGTACAACTTCCAAGGTTCTAATTCGAGATAGTCCAGTGCATTTGCATATATGGAGTGGTCAACTATAAAATCTGCTACCACTTGTCCTTTAACAACCCTTAATGGCATGTATGTTAAAGAAAATTCGTTTAATGCTAATGCCTACTTCCTAATTCGACTATGCAACATTGGTTTAGATAACATATGTTTAATAACGTCAAAATGAGATGAAACATAAACATCAACAGGTTTTATGTAATTCTTCAATTTTGTACAAGAGAAATGCAAGCACAAACATAATTTTTCAACTATGCTATACCTAGTTTTTGCGTCATTTAAGACTCTACTGAGGTAATAGATGGCTCTTTCGACACCATTATCATCCTCTTGAGCCAACATGCTCCTTAAAGTCTTGTCAGATCCAAATATATACAATCTCATACTTTTATTTCTACAAGGGGGCGTCAGGATTGGTGGATGACTTAAGTATGCTTTAATCTTATCAAACGCTTCTTGTTGAGCTTGCCCCCATTCGAACCCTTCCTTGTTGAGCCGAAGCAATGGTGAAAAAACTTGTGTTTTCCCACTAAGGTTTGAGATGAATCTCCTCAAGAAATTAATCTTGCCTAGTTGTGACTGCAATCCTTTCTTTGTTGATGGGGCTTTCTCTTCCATTATGGCCTTGGTCTTATTTTGGTTTATTTTGATCCCCTTTTTGTGGACCACAAAGCCTAAGAAATCACCAGCCTGCACACAAAAAGCGCATTTTAGAGGGTTCATTTTCAAACCATGCTTTCTCATCCTTTCAAAAGATATTTGAAGATGGTCTATGTGACTCTTCCCTGAAACAGACTTAATGATAATATCATTTATATAGATTTGCATAAAAGTCTCTATAAAATCATGGAAAATCGAATTCATCGCTCTTTGTTAGGTTGCCCTAGCATTTTTCAAACCAAAAGGCATCATTATCCATTCATAGGTGCCTAAGGCTCCAGGCATCGAAATGTTGTTTTTGGGACATCCTCTTCAGCAATAAATATTTGATTATATCCAGAATACCCATCGAGCATGCTTAAATATTCATAGCTTGCACCGGAATTGACTAGCATTTCTGCCATTGACATTGAATATTCATCCTTTGGGATTGCAGTATTTAGGTCTCTAAAATCTATGCAAACTCTCAAAGTACCATTCCTTTTTACAACAGGCACAATATTAGCTAACCATTCGACATACATGGCTGTGCGAATGAAGTTGCAGCGAAAGAGCCTTTCAACTTCTTCTTTAATCTTCGAAAGTATTACTGGTACAAATCGCCTTGGGTTCTGCTTCACAGGCTTCTTGCCAAGCTTGATTGGCAACTTCAATTCGACCAGCTCTCTGCTCAATCTAGGCATTTCATCATAGTCCCATGTGAAACAGTCTTTGAACTCTCTCAAAAATTGGACTACCTCGACCTTTAGTTGAGGGTGGATATTGGCACTAATGTAAGTTGGCCTTTTTATCAATCCCCTCTCCCAATTCGACTTCTTCAAGTGGATCCTGAGCCAACATTTTAATGTTTGTTGCTAGTGGATCCTTCTCGAAACCCAAAGGCTCATTGTCATAGATAGCATCGAGTCTCTGGTCTTGTTCTTCATTCGGACCCATGTCAAGTGGCATTGGGTCGAAGTTCTTCCCAGGACCTATTGGATGAGAAACTTCACTGGCTTCGACAACCATGTTTTTTACTTCGGCCTCTAAGGCCAATTGTTTCTTGTTTTTGGCTATGTAAGCCGAAATCCTTTTTAGCGCCTCAAACTCGACCATCATTACTGAATTCACTTCCCCATCCCGTGGGCTCGATTCCAGACGCTCCTAAATATCCAAAGTCGTCTTCGCCAACTACTTCTCTGTCCCAGCGAAAACCATTGTAAGAATGCAATGACAGGGAGCAATAAGCGTTGTCATCAGGGGTGAATGCAAAATTGGTCGAATCATAGGGAGCCATGTTGGCTAATTATTTGTCAAATTGGCGTTTGTCTGTATGATTGATAGGGGTTTTAAAGTACCCCTGATCCGCCTCTATGTTTTCCATAATACCATATGGGCGCCAAATTATTATCCTCTGGTGCATCGAGGATGGGACAGCTCCGACCCCGTGTATCCACTCCCTTCCAAGCAATAAATTATAGTTAGCCTTTGTTTTCACAATCATAAACATTATGGATCTTGTGATTTTCCCTACTGTTAACTCGACTTGGATGACTCCGAGGGTAGAACCCATTTTACCTTCATAGTTGGTAAGCACCATATTATGAGGTTTGGCATCAGTATCATATTTGCCAATTTTCCTCAGCAAGTGATGAGGAATTAAATTCACAGTCGCTTCACAGTCCACCAATATTTTATTAACGGGGACGTCTTCGACTTTTCTAGTGATGAAGAGGGGTTTGAGATGGCTCCTCATGGCCATATTGGGTCTCTCGAAGAAGGCATTTTGCTCTTCAACGCAACCATTATTCATCACATAATAACATACTGGCTTATGAGCAACCATTTCTCTCTCTGTGATGTTGTCGGTGTCTTCGACTTCAGTAATCCAATCGAATTCCCTGGGCATCACAGACACCACCCCGACTAGAATATCTAGTGAAGCTTCCGACCCTGAGTCAAAGTTGTCAGTCAACATTTCATCTTCAATGGCCACTTGATTATATCTCTCTCTGGCCACTTTTGCTGGATCATTGAGCTTTCTTTTAACGAAGCTTGAGTCTTCCTTTTGCATCGCAGACACGTTGGTGCTTGACTCAGCTTTGTCCTTCTCACCAGTCTCTCTCTGGGCTTTCCTTATTCTTTTATCCCTCCTCCATTGAGACCTAGTCATAGGGTTCTTCCCTTTATAGTTCTCAGATACATGGGAGGTTCTTTTGTCAGCCCGAAATTCCTTGTGGTAAGCCAATAACGAACCCCTTTCGACTTCGAAGCTCTGCCATTTCCCATGACCGTATTTCCTGCCATCAATTGGTTTGACCCACTTTCCATTTGACCATTCGACACTAGGTTTGAAGGAAATGGGTTTAGTATTCGGCCCTGTTCGCTTGGCTTTACCAAGTTTCACCATTGGCCGTCTTGGATCATGATATCTCTTGGGAACGAAAGCCCTTATGGGCTGAACAACCTGATGATTTTGAACAACATTGCGACCGCCTCAGTGACTCACTATCCTCACTCCTTCAAGATTTTGAGTTGCCTTCTTGTCGAATACAGCACTGCACCGAGGGCACAACATGACTTCCGATTTCTTCTTCTGACACCTTCGGAGGAAGTCAGACAACATTTCGTCCTCTTTAGGGAAGGTGATTTTGTTATAGTATTCCTGTCAACATTCATCGTCAACTTCCATGGAGGTCTCCTGGGATATTTCGACCATATTGACCTCCATGTTGACATCTCCAGTGATGTCCAACTTTTGGAATTGTATTTGAAGCCCCTCAGTGGCCTTGTCTATCTGTACGAAACCATCAACGATCTCCTTGGTGACTATCATCAACTTGGAACCTTCAGCGTTAGAGGTATCAACATTTTTGTTGGTGATATCTCCCATAACCTTTTGAACAAAATCATTAAGAGATTCCTGCTCGAAGTATTTAGAAACCTTCGCCATGACAGGTTCATTGACAAAGTCTTCAGTCATGTTGAAATCTCCAGTGACTTCAACAAGGTTCACTTCTTCAGGTTCTGTGTAATGGGCCTCAGCTACTTGCAGAGGATAAGAGTCGATCTTCATCTGGCTTCGTGTGCTGTCTCCAAACTTGAGTCTCCCTTCCTGGATGGCATTTTGTACAAGATCCCTGAAAAGAAAACATTGAGATGTTTTATGACCCAGAAAACCATGGCATTTACAAAACCCTACTTTCTTTCTCTGTTCTAAAGGAGGTACTTCAGCACCCTGAGGTACTATTATTTGACCATCCTTAACTAACAAGTCAAAAAATTTGTCACACTTTGTAACGTCGAAAGTATAATTTTTCTTGGGAAATTTATCACTCTTTTCTGGTTCAACAAAGTTTTTTCCATTCGAAGGTGCTAAAACTTTACACGCATACGGTGGCCCTTGCGTCAATTCAGCAAGGTCGATCTCGTTATCATCGAAGTCTGAAAGTCCATGACAGGAACCTTCATGATCATTTCTGAAATCGACATAGGCTACCCTTTTACCTTTATTTGCCTTAGCATTTTCTTCCTTCAAACGTTCTAACTGTCGAATCCTATAAGCCAGTTGACCCATATCTCTCAAGTATTGAGTATCTAATTTCTTCCTAATCGAATAGTCAAGACCCCCAACGACCATTTCGACCAGTTCATGCTCTGGTATTTGTGTAAAACACCTAGCTTTGAGCAAGCGAAACCTATTCAAATAGTCATTAATTGGCTCAGTAAACTTTCTTTTGATACTAGCTAATTCCTTCAGACTTATCTTTGTTTGTCCCATGTAAAACTGCTCATGGAACATTCTCTCCAGTTGGTTCCAAGTGTGGATCGAACTTTGGGGCAAGGTGGTGAACCATGTGAAAGCATTCTTTGTGAGAGAACTTGAATTTTTTTTTATCCTAAGGCTCTCATTATTTGACATATCTCCTGCCTCAATTAAATATCTAGCCATGTGCTCGACAATGGATTCAGTGGTATCCTCAGAAAACTTAGTGAATTTGGGGATTTTTGGTTCTAGGGGGATGCTTTTGCCTGTAAGATATACTCTGACAGAGGTGATGTATAATTTGGCCTTCAAAGGCCGAAATTCACCCCATCTCAAACCATAATCCTCTCGACCATGGCTGCTAGATTATTATCTGCTGCCAAATCGTCATGTTGAACTTGCCGTATAATATCATCGACATTTTAGTTTCTATTTACCATTACTACCCTTGGTTCCCTGAGTATTTGTGGTTCGATCCTAGGAGGTACTGCTCATCCCCCTTGATTCCGCATCTCAGGGTGCAGTTGATTTTGTGGGATCTGGTTGATAATAAGGTCTTCTTCAAAGGCGGCCTCCTGATTTTCTCTTACCCAATCCCTAGGAGGGTGTCGCTGAGGCTGTGGTACACCCAACACTATCATCTTGCACTGTCATCCGTTGATTCGACTGAGCCATATTTTGAATCAGAGGATTTAATACGCTGGTCAAGGTTTGGATTAACATTTGGACCATCTCATGGTTACTTTTGTCCATCTGTTGCCTCCACGCTACTGCGAAGTTATTGATAAGACTAGGTAGTTATGTCTGGTGCCTCAAACCTGAAGACTGGTTAGTTCGACCCATGTTAATTCCAGACCCTTGTACTGGAGAGTTTATGTTAACCACTAGTTCTGAGAAAGTAGAACCAACATTGTGTAAACTGGCCATCACTGAAGTCGGTATTCCATATGGTTGTTATTGACTACCAAATGGTATTGAGAAACCAGGGGGTACCAAAGGCCTGTTTGGAATATCTCTAATTGGTGGGGGAGTATGAGGAGGTCCCCTAGGCCGAATGTAGGTTAAAATCAGTTAAGTATGGGAGATCGAATGCGTAGGCATCGAACTCACCATAGATGGAACTATTTCAGACATGTGCATTGTGGCCGTGTTCGCCCCTATCGAAGAAGAAGGAGGCGTTATGTTACTAGTTGATGGATTTTGAGAGTTTTGGTTATCTGGCGCATTTATATTTGCCATCCTCGTATGTGATTTTCTCCTTGGTCGTTGTTCGTTGTTTGCGGCTACTTTACCAATCCTTAATAACATACAACGAATCTTTTTCCAAAAAAAGGGAAAAAATGACTTAACAACCAGAACTAAAAACAATTCGAAACGTTAGAACTGGTCCCACCGGGTGTGGCAATTTGTTTACCTTAAAAATTGGTAAATAACTGTTGATCTTCCAAATTTCTAAATTTCGACATGTGCTAATTGTTTTAAAATGAATTTTAGTAATAACGAACACTTCGACAATACTCGTAGAACTAGTAATTAAAAATTTATAGTAAAAGGCTAATATGAATTAAAGAGAGAAATTGTAAAGGACTATGATAATAAACAACTAACAAAGGTAAATGTTTAAAGCAAAAAGATCTTAAGACTGTAAAATGATGAAGTAAAAGAAGAGTGTTTGGAATGAAGAAGTAAAGAAATGTATTTCTGGAAGAAAAATAAATACAAATTTGTATCGCTTTAAAATAACTAACAATAGTGTAAACAAACGTACATTATGTGATTTGCGATTCTTCTTCACACAAGTACTTGGTAAATTTACAGACTCTGTACACACTTTGACACACATATTATCCCAACACTAAGATCCTTTATTTATACTGAATCAAAATAACAGTTTCTGACGGTCCTTCAATCACGTTGAGACACATAGCGCATTGCATGGATGTAACTATCCACTATGCTACACGTGTACTTTTAACAGTTTCAGATCAGAGTCAAGTTCCCTTCTTTTATTTGAATTTTGAATCTCCAATAGAAAACCGTCTTCAACCACTTTAAGAGATATTTCTGAAGTCTCAACTGCATGATGACTCTTATTACCCTTATGTAACACCTCAAAATTTGCCCTCCTCTCTTGGGACTAGCATTAACATATTACATATCATTTTTAGGTCATTAGGCATTGCATATTGCATATCATGTGGTTACATTGTGCAAGTCATCCTCATAAGTCTTGATCAGGAGATGAAGAGGTCATGTGCAAGCTAAGGTTTTATTGACTGATCATTAGCCATCTGAGGATTGGGCTATGAGTTAGGGTTTTGTGATTCTCAAAGGATATTGGTCTTCATCTTGATTACAATGATTCATCATCATCATCATGGTTTGTCATCATCAAGTGTTGAAGCTGATTCCTTGAGATTAGGGTTTTGACCACTAGTCAACCCTAATCAGTTGCATTGGGCCAATCAGGGCATGGTCAGGAGATGGGGTCTACAATGGAGATGGGGATCATTATTTGGTTGTATGGAGATTATTGAGGCTTGGGTTTCATCCTTGAGCCATTCCATCAGAGAATTGGAGCTCAGATTGATCTATGCATTGCCAAATTCATCTATCAGCTGAAAAAGTCAACTGTGGTTAACTGTGCATGATTTAATGGATTTGGAGGTGGAAGTGAGTTGGATACACTTCATTCATGTTGAAACAAGTGTTATTTGACATTTCAAAGCTTAAGAATGGAGAAAATCAAGTCAGAACAAAAACTGCCAAAAATAGAAAGTGACTTGTAATGGAAGTTTCCAAAAATGGAAAGTTTTTGACCTCAAAATTACATGTCCAAGGAAGCTTCAAATGAAAATTTGTTCAACATGAAAGTTGTATATCTTGTTCTAACCTTTCCAAAAAGTCCAAGAACTTGAAAATCCCATGTATGGTTGGCAAGTTATGGTCCAGTCAATTTCAAAAATGACCCATAATCAGAAGGGCATAACTTCCACCTGGAGTGTCCAAATTGGGTGATCTTTTTATGCACAAACTCCATTTGACATGTACTTTCATGGTGCATAATTGGATTTCATCAAAAATGGTCAATGCAAAAAGTCAAATTTCAACTGTACAGTTAAAAGTCCAGGGGCAAAATTGTCCAACTTGAGAAATAATGAGAATTTTGGAATGGGGATTTTTGCAACACTTCACAAATGACATTTGAAAATTGTTGGAATGCTCATAACATGCCAAGGCCTTGTGGTTTGAGAATTGACTTTTGAAATGAACTTGAAAAAATGAACAAAGTGCCATCACATAGTGAATTTCCAAAATACACATCCAATCAACATGAGACAAGTTGCAACAGCTCACACATGTCATTTTGAGAGTGTGTGAGCTGTCAATGAGCTGTCAATGAGCTGGCATGTGAAGTTACCATTTTGCCCTTAGTTTGGAAAATGACATTTTGCTAAACATTGCATTATGTTAATTAAGATGATTAAGGAGCTTGATTAATTGGAGGTACTTAAGCTTAATCATAACAAACTCTAACAGATTTTCACAATTCCCCAAAATCACAATCAAATTCTCCAAATTCATCAAAATTCCTCAAGAACACAAAAAGCAAAAATCACAAAATCTCTTCCAATTCATCATCAAACTCGGAAATTCTTTTTGGTTTGATCTTCATTCAACTTCTTCTTGAACTGTTTTGGCAAGGCAAGCTCAAATTCATCTCCATTCGCAACTGTCCAAGGAAGGTCCATCAATGGTGAATTGAATTTTTGTGCATCGGAAGCAACTTCAATCGAACCTGAGCATTCCGGACACCTCACACATCATCATTCTCCATCTGTTTGGGATCCAAACGCGCAAAGAACTCCAAATTCAGCACTGCCTTCGAAGTAAGGTGAATTTTCGAAACTCATGGATTGGTGAATGCTTATGTGCGTTGTGTAGATCATTTATCATAGAGCATCGTGATATAATTAGTTTTAGAAATAGTGAACTGTGGCTCGAGTTATGTTGATTAGAAGAAACGATGCAAAAACCTAATCCTTTCGATTCGTAAGATTTAGGAAGAATTGGACGAAATCAAGGACATATTTGAGATCCTTAGACTTAGACCGTTCCAACGCATATCTACATGTTGATTTTGGTTAAGATTTAGTGTTCTTGTGTTCTTCCCTAATTCTGGGAAACGCGTGAGGAAGAGAGAGATTTTCTGGAATTTTTAAGCGTTTGATCCGTTTCTTCGTGAGATTTTTCAAACTAGATGTTTCCCGCGCCTTGCCTGGATATTACCAAATTGCCATTAGTGAACTTAATTAATTTATATTAATTCCAAATAATTATTTAAAAATCATACAAACCTTAAAAAATTCATAAAAAATATTTTAATAATCAGAAAAATATGAGGATTTTTTTTATAGTTCCCATTTTCTCTCTAGAATTTTATGGACATAATTTTAGAAATTGTGCTTGGTGAAAAATTGGTTTGACCTAGGGTTGTTTGACTTGTGGTATATTTGTGCACATTTTGCTATTTTTGATGTGAAATTCTCATGCCTTAAAAGAAATGTCTGAAATTTTTTGTGGCGATTGTAGACATGTTGCTGGTGATTTACATATAAAGTTTGTGAATTTTTGATACCTGTGGTGTGAGATGTGAATTTTTGAACTTAGGTGTGACAATTTGTGTCACACCTAACTAGGGCCACTTCATGAAATTATTTGCCTAGCCTATGCTTGTTAGAATGGATTGAAATTTTGTATGATGGATCATTGATATGTTGAGATGCTATGTACATTTTTCTGGATTTTTATGTGGCATTTTCAATTTGATTGGTATTTTTCATCTCTGTTGGTCAAATGTGCAAGTTCATGTGACACATGTTTGTAAATTTAATGTGAAATGCTCATATGGTTTTAGATGAACATGAAATTTGGTATGCTGGTTGTAGACACATTGTAGGACATCCCTGTTTTGGTCCCATTCATTTCTTAATTGTTTTCATTGACTTGTGAATTTTTGAAGTGAATGCATGTGTTGATGTTAGGGTTTGGCTCATATATTTGTGTCTGTTTTTCTTGATTTTCATTGACATAGTTCTTTTTGTCCAATTGAGCTGAAAATTGACATGCTGTACCTTGAATATGTCCTGTTTAGGTGTAAATTATTTGAGAATTTTTGGAATTGTTTTGATATGGATTTGGTTGAAGTCATTCTGTTTGGATGTTTGGTGTTATGTTTGACCTAGTTTGACTTGTTTTGGTCATGAAATGAATATGGTGAATGGTATAAACATGGGATCAATTGCATTTGCTTTCTATTTGCATTAATTTGGTTTTGGTTGAGAATCCCTTGCTGTTTAGAATTTTTTCTCCCTTTTGGACCCTAGGCTTGGCCTAGTGGTCCAGTTTCTCACATTTGGATTGATTTTTCAGGATGAAAAGCACAATGCTTAAGGAGAATGATTCAAGTCAATAAAATTGAATTTGTTTGATGTGGAGAACTAACATAACTTTGTTTTGTAGGTTGTGAAGCTTGAGCTTGTAGCTTGCATTTATGTGCTTGTGTTGTTTGTATAGTCTGACTGATTAACATTTGCTGTTTACTGTTTGTCTGTCTGAGTACTGATGATACTTGATTGATTTCAGGTACATTTAGTTGCTTACGGTTCTTTAAGAACTTGCTTGCTGCTGCTTGGTTTTTAAACCACTTGAGGTAGGACTTCTAATCTTCATGTAGTCTGGGAGACCCGGCCTGTTACTTGGCCGGGCAAACTGTCTGAAGTCCTCCTTAAGAGGCGATGTTTGTGGTTGTTTACATTTGTGCCAAGCAGGTGAAAGACCTCTAAGAGGCGATTGGTGGATCAAAGGGATATGCAATCTATCCCCCACTATTCTGTGAGTCGTCCCTCTGCTCACACGGCTGTGTGTTGATGCATTGGGACACAAACCCAAGATCTCGTGCTGTTGCACAATCGAGTCAGAGTCTTTGAGCGTAGAAGGGTCCCTCCATTCTGGACCCACGCTCCTTTGTCTGAAGCTCTCCCTGGTCAGGGATAAGAGCTGTGAGGTCTCATCCTCACTTCACCTTTTCATCTGCTTCACCTTAGCCTCGTAATGGCAAGGTTAAGAGCGAATAATACCCATGTACAGATGACTTGCTTCGGCAGTCAAACCCATTGCTTGAGCCCACTTGATTGGTTATAGTGTGTGCTATGTGAATATTTGCCTGAAATGCTTGTTTTGATCTGTATGCTTGTATGCTTGCTTTCTTCCTGGATAGGGTTAGCTTGCAGTTGTGCAAGTAGGTAGAAACCTGAACGTAGGGTAACGATGCATGACAACACTAGGCTCGAGTCCAGCTCCCTGGTAGTGTGTCTTCCCTCGGTTTCTGGCTAGATTTTCTTTCCCTTTAGGGGGAACTACATCGCCCTGATCCTCGTTCCAGACGAGGTATGTAGGCAGGAGACCGCGCGAGGTCTCTCCGGGCAACTTTTTTTTCTTTTTGTGTGTGTGCTTGTTATCTTCTGGCATGTGTTTTGGTTCGGATGCCGACGTAAGTCCAGTGATTGGCGGTCGGGCTCCACGTTTGCCGTTTTGTGCGTGTTTTGGTTCGGATGCTGACGTAATTCCATCGAGTGGTTGTCGGGCTCCATGTTTGCCATCTGTTTGTGCGTTTTGTGTTGTTTGGCGTGCGTAAGCCGAACTACAGTGGCTCTGATTCTCGTTCCAGACGAGATATATAGGCATAGGATGCGATGTCCTATCGAGCTCCCTTCTCTTAACCCCACCTGCGTTCCCTGTGTGTGTGTGTGATGTTTTAAGCAACCTTTTCTTTCTTTTAGAACGTGGATCCCGTCGAGTACGACGGACGTGAGGGGTGCTAATACCTTCCCCTTGCGTAACCGACTCCCTTACCCTTTCTCTTTGGTCGCAAGACCATTTCCTTTCCAGGTTTCTCTGAGCGTTTCCTTTCCCTATTTTGGGATAAATAACGCGCAGTGGCGACTCTGTGTTGTGTTTTTATTTGAGTCCCGCCGGTTGTTTTTTCGCGGATGCGACAGCTGGCGACTCTGCTGGGGAATACCGATGTAGACCTGTGCTGGTCCATCTTCGCTAAGCGAGTCCTTCCTAGCGTTCTAGGATAGTTTAGGTTGGTTGTTTTGCTTTATTTATTGCACTTATTATTCTAACCAGTGTATATATTTGCATAAATATTTGCATGCATCATACTATCATGTTGTTGCCGTCCTCTGTGCAGGTGGTTCCTCTGTTTGGGGTGGGTGTTCTGAGTGGGGCTAAAACCCAGGCCCGAGTATACACCTAGGATTAGTGTGGTCTCGCGTTCCTCATTTGCTTTATCAGCATATTGTTGCAACGTGACATACCACAAGCCAGACGAGGTTCATTTGATAGTGCTTTCCTCTGTGGGGTACTCCACTTTGGTTGAGTTACTTCATCTGAACTATTGACTCTGGTGACCGATCATTTCCCGGATCTTTGGTTTAGACGATCTTAAGGGAGCTACAATGGCACACCCGAAAGGGCAAACCCATTGAGTATCTCTGCCCGATTGTCGAGACTATTATCCGCCTTAGGGTGACCTGATTAGAATTTACCTGTGAGGGGAGGGTGATTCTTTCAGATGCATGTTCAGATGTATGATCAGATGGTGACTTTTTGTTCCGTGGATCATAGTTCTATTTATAAGTCGGATTTATGGCCGTTTATTTCAGAGACGCCGGAGTGCTGTCCGTGATATTTATCAGTGGGGATCTGTTTATTTCAGGATTCCCTGGGCCGATGTTATCAGTGGGGATCCGTTTATTTCAGGATTCCCCGGGCCGATTCAGAGGTTGTGGGTATCTGATCAGAGATTGTTTGGTAATGACGATGATGATGATGTATCTGTCTTCCGTTTATTTCGGAACCCTTGAGTTGGATTTGTGGTTACATATTCCTCAGATGGTTGTGATCGGTTCAGAGGTCAGGGCTGTGACTCAGAGCAACAGATGATCAGATGACTTGGAGGATGGCACAATGCATTGCATTCATCTGCATCATTCTCATTTTGCATTCATCTGCATCGAACCTATGTCTGGCCATATGGGGAGTATTATTGATTGAGAATCTGGTTGAGAGACATCCGGATGTCAGAATGTTATTGGTGAAATATTATCCGTCTCGATGAAACCAGAATCAAAGGACGGAATCTTCCTCATATGAATAGATGTTGCATTCATGCATATTAACCCATTTGCTGTTTTGTAGGTGTCAACCGGTGCGCATAGCTTGTTTGCTCAGATATCCTGCTAGGGGCAACAAATCCAAACTGATGGATTCTCCCAACGCCGACATCCTCGAACTGAAAGAGATGGTGAGGGATTTGTTCAGTGTTGTGCAAGGGCTTGCCTTGGGGCAGAAAGCCATGGCCAAGAGATTGGAAAGGATTGAGGGCTGGATGACCGAGGAGAAAGTTCAGGAAAAGGCTCCGTCATCCGAAGTAACGAATCCCTCTGGCTCTGTAGTGAAGAAATCCCTTGACAATGGTCAGCTTAAGAAGGAAGTTGAAGCGGGTGGTGTGCAGGCCAAAAGAGAACGCAGTAAGGATCGTTATCACCCATATGCTGATACGGTAACAATCCCTACTAGTAATCAATCTGCACAACAGCAACAACCACCACCTCAACAGAGGACACAAAGAGCTGGGGGCCAAGTGAAAGGAAGAGGGGTTGATTGCCATTTTGACAAGCCGCCCGTGGCTTACGCCTCTCTGTTTAAAAGGTTGAAAGATCTTGGGTTGGTGCAGCCGAGGATATTGGTTCCAGGGAAACCGGATCAGAGGGTTGCCAGTTATGATGAGAATGTCAGGTGTGAGTTCCATGCTGGGGCACCCGGACATCATGTTGAGGATTGCAAAGCTTTTAAGCATGTGGTCCAGGACTTGGTGGATTCTAAGGCAATCAATTTTGCACCGACGACAGATAATAGTGCTAACCCCGAGACAAGGCATGGTCCTGTAAAAGTGGAAATGATGTCGAAGGACAAAAAAGGGATAGAGGTGACTGAGAAGGATCAGTTAAGAATGCCAATGTCTGTGGTCCCAAAACGCCCGACGAAAAATGGAGCTTTCCCTCGTGTTGATGATTGTTGTGTGGCCATCGCTACAAAGGGGTGTGTAGTAATTGGGGAATCGGTCCAGAGAAAGATGAAAGTAGAAATGGACGATGTAAGATGTAAAGCACCCAGTCTGGCAGCTGAAACCGTCAGGGTGGAAAATGCCATTGGGGTTGAGAAAGAGAAAAAGCCGTCCATTTCTTCTTACAAACAGGCGGTGGAAGTGGTGAGAAATGGAGGGATCCCAGGCGGGGGACAGATCATAGGCATTGTGGTAAAGGCGGATATGTTTGGGATTGGTTATCATCCAGGTCAAGACTCGTCTGAGCAGAACAGAGGACGTCGTTCGTCGTTCACCTTTGTTAGTGCTGGAATGCTAGATTCAGATCGCACCTATGCAGTGAGTGAAGAGATTGACGGTGACCGCGAACTGGATTCGTGGATAAAATCGTGCGTACCAGGAAGCTGGAAGGCCTAAAAAGATCAGCACTGTCATTCTACTGGAAGAGTAATATTTCTTGTTTTCAATTTTATTTGCATGAAAGCCTTGCGTGTTGCCCGACACGTAATGGTTCATTGTAAGGGCCACCTCATGTTTCATTTTGCAACATTTCTGCATCATTAATAAAAGGATGTTTTTCAGTCAAAAAGCGGTGTTTCCTGTTTTTCATTTATTTTTGCAGTTTAAAAACAAATAAAAATGGCAATGTTTGTTTTCATTTTCCTTTTTTGATTTGTCTCATCCCAAAGTCGAAAAATAATTCTCCGGATCTCGTTGATAACAATTTGGTTACACCTCATATGACTTCGACAATCCGAGCAATCATGCCGAAGAAGAAGGCGAAGAAGATTGTGATCTGCTGGAATTAACCAGGTTGTCAAAATAAGAGGAGAAGGTGAGTCAGCCGCATAAGGAGCGAGTTGAGATTGTTATTCCAAGTGCCGCCGAGGTAGGAAAGGAAACGAAAGTTGGGGCCATTTCAGAGGCGAATCGAGAGCAGAATGGTAGCCTTGTTGAAAGAGCATGTGGATGCCTTCACCTGGTCATGTCAGGATATGCCAGGGTCGGATACCGGTGTCATTGCGCACAAGCTGCCATGGAGAGAGGACTGTCCTCTAGAGGGGCAGAACGCCAGTGCCTATATCAGAGAGCCATGGTGACTTTGTTTCATGATATGATTCATCATGAAATCGAATGCTATGCTATGACATGATAGCGAAGTCCCAGACAGAAGAGGGGCATCTGGCAGATCTGGCTGACCGGGGCAAGTCGTTTGACCAGTTGAAATGATTCAAACTGAGGTTGAATTCAGATAAGTGCACTGTCAGAGTGCGGTCCGGTAAAATGCTGGGGGTTCATTATAAGAGAGGAATCGAGGTTGATCTTGCTAAAAAAAAAAAAATGCCTGAACCGAGAACATAAAGGAGAGGTTTGTGGTTTCATAGATAGATTGAACTACCTGTCATGGTTCACATCTCATCTAACAGCCACGTGCGAACCTATATTCAAGATGTTGAAAAAAAAAGAGATCAAACGGTCAGGCGAAATAATGATTGCCAAGGGGCATTGAAGAATAAAAGAAAAAGTTGCAGGAACCTCCGATTCTGTTGCCTCCCATGGAAGGAACCACTGTCAATTTTGTACTTGACGGTCTTCGAGGGGTCTATGAGGTGTATTGGGTCAGCATGACGAGTCTTGTCGAAAAGAGCATGCAATTTACCTAAGCAAAAAGTTTACCGACTGTGAAACAATACATTCACTGTTCGAGAAAACTTGCTGTACTTTGGCATAGGCTGCTCGCCGACTGAGACAGTGTATGCAGGTTCATAACACTTTGTGGATTTCCGAGATGGATCTGATCAAGTACATATCTGAGAAGCCAGCATTGACCGGACGGGTTGCGAGAAGAGCAAAAGAATGTTGACTGATTTGTGATGCTCTCAGAGAGCAATCAAGGGGTGTATTGTCTGATTACATCGCTCCGCAACCCATTGAGGATTATCAACCGATGAGGTTTGAGTTCCCTGATGAGGACATCTCGAGGTACTCTAATCGAAAGATTGAGAGTAACCGATCCCGGAGGAGGGGCCTGACCCTAAATCCGAACGGATTCTGATGTCTGACGGGGTTAATGTGAAGAAGGAGTTAGTACTGCTTTGGTTACACCGAAAGGATCTCACATTCCTTTTGCTGCCCGGCTAGAGTTTGAATGCACCAACAACGTGGCTGAATATGAAGCTTGTATATTGGGGATTGAGGAGGCGATTGATTTGAGGATCAAGAACCTTGTCATATATGGAGATTCAGCTCTGGTGATAAATCAGGTTAACGGAAAATGGTATACGCATCAATATCATTTGGTTCCATATCGAGATTATACAAGGAGATTGTTGACGTTTTTCACCAAGGTGAAGTTGCATCATGTGCCCAGAGAGGAGAATCCTTTGGCGGATGCTTTGGCTACTCTGGCCGCCTTGATTAAGGTGCAGTGGTGGAATCAATTCCCTAGTGTTGAAGTAGGTCGTCTAGATAGACCGGCTTATGTGTTTGCTGTTGATACAGCGTCTGATGATGAGAAGCCGTGGTATTATGATATCAAGCGCTATTTAGAGACTCAAGAGTACCCTGAGGGAGCATCGAAAAAGGATCGAAAGACTCTGCGGAGGTTAGCCATGGTGTTCTATCTGAACAAGGATGGGGTTCTGTATAAGCGGAATTTTGATTGGGTCTTGCTCCGATGTGTTGATGATAGAGAAGCAAGCCAATTGATGAAAGAGGTTCACGAAGGGTCGTTCGGTACCCATGCCAGTGGGAATGCAATGGTGAAGAAGCTGCTGAGAGCAGGTTATTATTGGATGACAATGGAGGCCCAATGTTTTAACTTCGTGCGGAAATGTCATAAATGCCAGATTTATGCTGATAAGGTGCACGTGCCTCCAAATCCGTTGAGCTTAATGTCGTCTCCATGGCCGTTTGCTATGTGGGGCATTGATATGATTGGAAAGATAGAACCTACGGCTTCGAACGGGCACAGATTCATATTAGTGGCTATTGACTACTTCACCAAGTGGGTTGAAGCAGCCTCTTATACGAATGTGACGAAACAGGTCGTAGCCCGGTTTCTCAAGAGAGACATCATTTGCAGATACGGGGTTCCCGAGAGAATCATTACTGATAATGGTTCTAATTTGAACAATAAGATGATGGCAGAGCTGTGCCGGGAATTCAAGATTGAACATCACAATTCTTCTCCCTATCGTCCGAAGATGAATGGGGCGGTTGAGGCAGCCAATAAGAATATAAAGAAGATTGTGCAGAAAATGGTGGTAACCTATAAGGATTGGCATGAGATGTTGTCGTTTGCATTGCATGGGTATCGAACGTCCGTGCGTACATCTACTGGGGCAACTCCTTTCTCATTGGTATATGGAATGGAGACTGTGTTGCCGGTTGAGGTTCAGATTCCCTCTTTGAGAGTCCTGATGGACGTAAAGTTGCAAGAGGCTGAATGGGTAAGGACCCGGTACGAGGAGTTGAGCCTGATTGAAGAAAAGAGGCTGGCAGCCATCTGTCATGGGCAGTTATACCAGCAGAGGATGAAGCGTGCTTTTGACAAGAAGGTGCGACCTCGGGTATATCACGTAGGTGATATGGTGCTGAAAAGGATCCTTCCTCCTCAAAACGATCGAAGGGGCAAATGGACACCGAATTATGAAGGTCCGTTCGTGGTCAAGAAGGTTTTCTCTGGCGGAGCCTTGTTGTTAACGACCATGGATGGCAAGGATTTTCCATCCCCTGTGAATGCAGACGCAGTTAAAAAATACTTCGTATAAGAGACCCGCTGGACGAAAAGAATAAAATAGTCCAGGCAAAAATGGGCATCCCGGCGAACCAAAAACAGAAAGAAAGGTTCGGGCAAAAATTAGGGATAAAATGAAAAATGTACACCCGACAAGTCGAAAACCTGAAAGGGCGACTTGGGCAAAAATGGGTATCCCGGTGGACTGAAAACCCGAAAGGGCGGTCCAGGCAAAAGAGGGATTGAAACGAACAACTGCATCCAGCATGATTGTTTGCGCTTTGGTTAAAGCATCATGGATAATACCCGGTAGGGATCAATCAGAAACGTCTTGTTCAGAAGGCAGAAAGCACGGAGAGTCTGAGGACATATGGGGTGTAACCGAGTTGGAACTCGATGAGATTACGGGTTTCACATTGCCATTAGGACAGATTTTTCCTTTGGTGCAATTACCTCTTTTCAGGAATTGCTTCCTTTGTATTGCTCATTTGAGCCACACTTTTCAAATCAATAAAATGCATATTCAGTCAAATAATTTTGTTTTTGTTTTTCATAACCGCTTTGATTGCAAAAACATCCAATTATTTTTTGATAAAGAATTTTGCATTTTTATACATACAGGTTCCTTCCAATGCATGTTTATAAGATTGAAAGCTTGAAATCTTATTGGGAAGGTCGAGTGACCCAAGTGTTGAATCTTGACATGCTTAGGGCACGGTTTTATTTAACGGTTTGTTTTGCAGGAACTGTTAGATATTCTCACTCACTTGCAGGTTGTGATGTGGAAGCTAGTGGAAAACAAATCCCCAGAGAGTCCAATCAGGGACGAATGAATGAAGAAGGGATGACGAAGACGTTGAGACATACGACGATCCTTGATGGTAATCAAGAAGACTCTTCAAAGTCGGAAGACTTGGAAGTATGTAATTCCCCGCAGAGTCCGACCAGGGACGAGTGCATGAAGAAGGGACGGAGAAACGACGAGACGTACGACGACCCTTGAAATTAATCAAGAAGACTCTTCAAAGTCGGAAGATTGAAAATTCTGTATACATCCCAGGAGTACGTTCTCGTCGGGCGCGGAGCGATTGGGAATACAAGATGATGGAGCAGAAAAGGTCCAGACGAGTCTGGGAGTTCTCAAAAGTGGAAAGCTGATACGAGATTGGGAGGTGGATACCATGGTTCGACAAGTCGACGGGTGTTCTATACCAACTTTTCTCATTTCCCAGCTAGGTCCCCAAGCAAAATCGGAAGATCAACTCCCCAGCAGATCCAAGGTCTATGGATCCCTTAGCCGAGTCGAGATGGTTATCCCCGGCAGGTAATTGATGTTTCCTCAGCAGCCAGGTATGAAGGTTGTTATCCCCGAGTGGAGCGGGTTTCAATGAAATATATCTCCAGCAGTGTTCATCCTACCAGTGGATTGGACAAGTTCCCGTAGCGGACGAATTTTGCATCCCCAACTGAGTTGATTCTACCTATGGGTTGCATGGGTTGTTCCCAGCGGAGTAGCATTCGCTTCCCTAGCAGGGTCAGGATGGTTATCCCCAGCAGGTGTTAGATCGATGCTTCCCCAGTTGCCAGACCTGAAGGTGGCTGTTTCCCAGCAGAGTATCTGTGAGCATTTTCCCCAGTAAAGTCGTCAGGTATCTGTGAGGGTTTCTCGAAGCAGAGGTAGGATGTACATCCCCAGCAAGTCAAAAACTGTTGTATCCCCACAGAGTGTTGGTGGTGCTTATCCCCAGCAGTTTCCCGAGCGGATTGGGTGCAAAGGAGGTTCTTCCCCAGCAAGGGTTACCTTTTCCCAGCAGCAGTGGTATTCCCCAGCGGGGTGGAGATTGGAGTAATGACGAGTTCCTCAACGGAGTGTCTCGTGCTCCCCAGCAGAATCCCTTGAGGGGGACGTTTTTATGCATTCATCATGAAAAAATAGCATAGCATATTGCATAGAAAAATAATAAAGCGCGTAGCATTTCCATAATTATGGAGCATTACGCAGAAAAAATCAATCATGCATCATTGCAAGCATCAGTTAGTCTCAAGCCGTGGTTACCGTTTGAGAGGTGGTTTTACCAGAAGTAGAGGTGTTACTCCGAGGAGTTTAGCCTCATGATTTGATCAAAGGTATTTCCCAGTAGTGCGATACTGGAGGAGTTTTTCCGTCGGGCAGAGATGGAAAGGTTACGCGATCAGCGCGATTCAAGTCGTGGTTACCGCTTGAAAGTTTCGTTTCATCGGGTGGTGAAGATGTTACTCCGAGGAGTTTAGCATCACGACGGCAGATCAACAATGTTCCCCAGTAGTGCGATATTGGAGGAAATGTTTCCGTCGGACAGAGATGGAAATAATATCAGAAGACGTTACGCGATCAGCGCGATTCCGGGGTTCAAATGGAGAAAAGGAGATGTTGCGACATTTTCTGGAGACGGGGTTCAATCGGAGAAAAGGAAATGCTGAGGCATTTTTTCTAGGGTTCAAATTGAGATAGGAGTTGAAGATTTTATCCGGGATGAGGTCCTCAGGATTATCTTCTGTGCATGTGTCACCTTAGACTCTGGCTGAGGCCGGTGGAGGTCGTTATAGGTGTCTTCTGAGGAAGAGATACACATGTTACCTTCCTTTGTGAAGGTATACCCTCTGACATGTCGCCCTCAGAGTGGTTTGGTGTTATTTCCGACGTTGCCAGCGGAATTATCACGAGAGATTGGAGATCGGGGTTCAAGTGGAGAAAAGAAGATGTTGAGGCATTTTCTGGAGATGGGGTTCAAATGGAGAAAAGGAAATGTTGCGGCATTTTCTAGAGAACGGGGTTCATATTGGCGGTCGCAAGTTATCGTCAGGCGACTGGGGTTCAAATCGGAGAATGGGGTTCATTATTTGGCAAAAAGGAGAGTGGGGTTCAAATGCGGTGATCTGAGGATCATTGGCGCAAAGAAAAATTTCGGGGTCCAAGAAAATGAAAAAAAATAGAGAAAATTTCGGGGTTCAAGAAAAGCATAAAAAAGGAAAGGAATAATAATCCCCAGCGGATGTGGTGTTCAGGCCATGGTTATCCCTGTGTTACCATTTATTTTGGTATCCAGGTCGACGTTGCTGTTTCGGTGATTAGGCCGACTTTTTCCGTTCCGGACGGATTCTTTCAAGATTGTTTCTTCGCCGATGCTGACAGGCGTTGTTAATTATATCCCATCAGAGTGCAAATTGTTCGTCTGTTCTTGGTATTCAATCACTCTTCATCCTGATCATCTGAAAGCCGAGGCTATTCATATCGACAGGTTCACAGTGGATTGAATAGGGGCAGCTGTAACACCTCAAAATTTGCCCTCCTCTCTTGGAACTAGCATTAACATATTACATATCATTTTTAGGTCATTAGGCATTGCATATTGCATATCATGTGGTTACATTGTGCAAGTCATCCTCATAAGTCTTGATCAGGAGATGAAGAGGTTATGTGCAAGCTAGGGTTTTATTGACTGATCATTAGCCATCTGAGGATTGGGCTATGAGTTAGGGTTTTGTGATTCTCAAAGGATATTGGTCTTCATCTTGATTACAATGATTCATCATCATCATCATGGTTTGTCATCATCAAGTGTTGAAGCTGATTCCTTGAGATTAGGGTTTTGACCACTGGTCAACCCTAATCAGTTGCATTGGGCCAATCAGGGCATGGTCAGGAGATGGGGTCTACAATGGAGATGGGGATCATTATTTGGTTGTATGGAGATTATTGAGGCTAGGGTTTCATCCTTGAGCCATTCCATCAGAGAATTGGAGCTCAGATTGATCTATGCATTGCCAAATTCATCTATCAGCTGAAAAAGTCAACTGTGGTTAACTGTGCATGATTTAATGGATTTGGAGGTGGAAGTGAGTTGGATACACTTCATTCATGTTGAAACAAGTGTTATTTGACATTTCAAAGCTTAAGAATGGAGAAAATCAAGTCAGAACAAAAACTGCCAAAAATAGAAAGTGACTTGTAATGGAAGTTTCCAAAAATGGAAAGTTTTTGACCTCAAAATTACATGTCCAAGGAAGCTTCAAATGAAAATTTGTTCAACATGAAAGTTGTATATCTTGTTCTAACCTTTCCAAAAAGTCCAAGAACTTGAAAATCCCATGTATGGTTGGCAAGTTATGGTCCAGTCAATTTCAAAAATGACCCATAATCAGAAGGGCATAACTTCCACCTGGAGTGTCCAAATTGGGTGATCTTTTTATGCACAAACTCCATTTGACATGTACTTTCATGGTGCATAATTGGATTTCATCAAAAATGGTCAATGCAAAAAGTCAAATTTCAACTGTACAGTTAAAAGTCCAGGGGCAAAATTGTCCAACTTGAGAAATAATGAGAATTTTGGAATGGGGATTTTTGCAACACTTCACAAATGACATTTGAAAATTGTTGGAATGCTCATAACATGCCAAGGCCTTGTGGTTTGAGAATTGACTTTTGAAATGAACTTGAAAAAATGAACAAAGTGCCATCACATAGTGAATTTCCAAAATACACATCCAATCAACATGAGACAAGTTGCAACAGCTCACACATGTCATTTTGAGAGTGTGTGAGCTGTCAATGAGCTGTCAATGAGCTGGCATGTGAAGTTACCATTTTGCCCTTAGTTTGGAAAATGACATTTTGCTAAACATTGCATTATGTTAATTAAGATGATTAAGGAGCTTGATTAATTGGAGGTACTTAAGCTTAATCATAACAAACTCTAACAGATTTTCACAATTCCCCAAAATCACAATCAAATTCTCCAAATTCATCAAAATTCCTCAAGAACACAAAAAGCAAAAATCACAAAATCTCTTCCAATTCATCATCAAACTCGGAAATTCTTTTTGGTTTGATCTTCATTCAACTTCTTCTTGAACTGTTTTGGCAAGGCAAGCTCAAATTCATCTCCATTCGCAACTGTCCAAGGAAGGTCCATCAATGGTGAATTGAATTTTTGTGCATCGGAAGCAACTTCAATCGAACCTGAGCATTCCGGACACCTCACACATCATCATTCTCCATCTGTTTGGGATCCAAACGCGCAAAGAACTCCAAATTCAGCACTGCCTTCGAAGTAAGGTGAATTTTCAAAACTCATGGATTGGTGAATGCTTATGTGCGTTGTGTAGATCATTTATCATAGAGCATCGTGATATAATTAGTTTTAGAAATAGTGAACTGTGGCTCGAGTTATGTTGATTAGAAGAAACGATGCAAAAACCTAATCCCTTCGATTCGTAAGATTTAGGAAGAATTGGACGAAATCAAGGACATATTTGAGATCCTGAGACTTAGACCGTTCCAACGCATATCTACATGTTGATTTTGGTTAAGATTTAGTGTTCTTGTGTTCTTCCCTAATTCTGGGAAACGCGTGAGGAAGAGAGAGATTTTCTGGAATTTTTAAGCGTTTGATCCGTTTCTTCGTGAGATTTTTCAAACTAGATGTTTCCCGCGCCTTGCCTGGATATTACCAAATTGCCATTAGTGAACTTAATTAATTTATATTAATTCCAAATAATTATTTAAAAATCATACAAACCTTAAAAAATTCATAAAAAATATTTTAGTAATCAGAAAAATATGAGGATTTTTTCTATAGTTCCCATTTTCTCTCTAGAATTTTATGGACATAATTTTAGAAATTGTGCTTGGTGAAAAATTGGTTTGACCTAGGGTTGTTTGACTTGTGGTATATTTGTGCACATTTTGCTATTTTTGATGTGAAATTCTCATGCCTTAAAAGAAATGTCTGAAATTTTTTGTGGCGATTGTAGACATGTTGCTGGTGATTTACATATAAAGTTTGTGAATTTTTGATACCTGTGGTGTGAGATGTGAATTTTTGAACTTAGGTGTGACAATTTGTGTCACACCTAACTAGGGCCACTTCATGAAATTATTTGCCTAGCCTATGCTTGTTAGAATGGATTGAAATTTTGTATGATGGATCATTGATATGTTGAGATGCTATGTACATTTTTCTGGATTTTTATGTGGCATTTTCAATTTGATTGGTATTTTTCATCTCTGTTGGTCAAATGTGCAAGTTCATGTGACACATGTTTGTAAATTTAATGTGAAATGCTCATATGGTTTTAGATGAACATGAAATTTGGTATGCTGGTTGTAGACACATTGTAGGACATCCCTGTTTTGGTCCCATTCATTTCTTAATTGTTTTCATTGACTTGTGAATTTTTGAAGTGAATGCATGTGTTGATGTTAGGGTTTGGCTCATATATTTGTGTCTGTTTTTCTTGATTTTCATTGACATAGTTCTTTTTGTCCAATTGAGCTGAAAATTGACATGCTGTACCTTGAATATGTCCTGTTTAGGTGTAAATTATTTGAGGATTTTTGGAATTGTTTTGATATGGATTTGGTTGAAGTCATTCTGTTTGGATGTTTGGTGTTATGTTTGACCTAGTTTGACTTGTTTTGGTCATGAAATGAATATGGTGAATGGTATAAACATGGGATCAATTGCATTTGCTTTCTATTTGCATTAATTTGGTTTTGGTTGAGAATCCCTTGCTGTTTAGAATTTTTTCTCCCTTTTGGACCCTAGGCTTGGCCTAGTGGTCCAGTTTCTCACATTTGGATTGATTTTTCAGGATGAAAAGCACAATGCTTAAGGAGAATGATTCAAGTCAATAAAATTGAATTTGTTTGATGTGGAGAACTAACATAACTTTGTTTTGTAGGTTGTGAAGCTTGAGCTTGTAGCTTGCATTTATGTGCTTGTGTTGTTTGTATAGTCTGACTGATTAACATTTGCTGTTTACTGTTTGTCTGTCTGAGTACTGATGATACTTGATTGATTTCAGGTACATTTAGTTGCTTACGGTTCTTTAAGAACTTGCTTGCTGCTGCTTGGTTTTTAAACCACTTGAGGTAGGACTTCTAATCTTCATGTAGTCTGGGAGACCCGGCCTGTTACTTGGCCGGGCAAACTGTCTGAAGTCCTCCTTAAGAGGCGATGTTTGTGGTTGTTTACATTTGTGCCAAGCAGGTGAAAGACCTCTAAGAGGCGATTGGTGGATCAAAGGGATATGCAATCTATCCCCCACTATTCTGTGAGTCGTCCCTCTGCTCACACGGCTGTGTGTTGATGCATTGGGACACAAACCCAAGATCTCGTACTGTTGCACAATCGAGTCAGAGTCTTTGAGCGTAGAAGGATCCCTCCATTCTGGACCCACGCTCCTTTGTCTGAAGCTCTCCCTGGTCAGGGATAAGAGCTGTGAGGTCTCATCCTCACTTCACCTTTTCATCTGCTTCACCTTAGCCTCGTAATGGCAAGGTTAAGAGCGAATAATACCCATGTACAGATGACTTGCTTCGGCAGTCAAACCCATTGCTTGAGCCCACTTGATTGGTTATAGTGTGTGCTATGTGAATATTTGCCTGAAATGCTTGTTTTGATCTGTATGCTTGTATGCTTGCTTTCTTCCTGGATAGGGTTAGCTTGCAGTTGTGCAAGTAGGTAGAAACCTGAACGTAGGGTAACGATGCATGACAACACTAGGCTCGAGTCCAGCTCCCTGGTAGTGTGTCTTCCCTCGGTTTCTGGCTAGATTTTCTTTCCCTTTAGGGGGAACTACATCGCCCTGATCCTCGTTCCAGACGAGGTATGTAGGCAGGAGACCGCGCGAGGTCTCTCCGGGCAACTTTTTTTTCTTTTTGTGTGTGTGCTTGTTATCTTTTGGCATGTGTTTTGGTTCGGATGCCGACGTAAGTCCAGTGATTGGCGGTCGGGCTCCACGTTTGCCGTTTTGTGCGTGTTTTGGTTCGGATGCTGACGTAATTCCATCGAGTGGTTGTCGGGCTCCATGTTTGCCATCTGTTTGTGCGTTTTGTGTTGTTTGGCGTGCGTAAGCCGAACTACAGTGGCTCTGATTCTCGTTCCAGACGAGATATGTAGGCATAGGATGCGATGTCCTATCGAGCTCCCTTCTCTTAACCCCACCTGCGTTCCCTGTGTGTGTGTGATGTTTTAAGCAACCTTTTCTTTCTTTTAGAACGTGGATCCCGTCGAGTACGACGGACGTGAGGGGTGCTAATACCTTCCCCTTGCGTAACCGACTCCCTTACCCTTTCTCTTTGGTCGCAAGACCATTTCCTTTCCAGGTTTCTCTGAGCGTTTCCTTTCCCTATTTTGGGATAAATAACGCGCAGTGGCGGCTCTGTGTTGTGTTTTTATTTGAGTCCCGCCGGTTGTTTTTTCGCGGATGCGACACCTTATCTAGTCGAAACACCTCTACCTAGTCGAACATCACCTCATAGTCGAAGCATCTTTACATAGGATTTCCTTTTTGGTAATTCTTTAATGGACGTCGAAATTATGAGCTAACAAGTACCACTTAGACCAACTCATCAGAAGATATTGGAAGAGGAACATGCTAGGGATGACCAAGCCCATGACCTATTGTCTGTCTGTCATCATATTACGACGATTGCGAGAGATGCCCCAAAGAAAAGAGATTCGAGGAAGACATATCTGGCATGGCTGACGTACATGCCATTTTAGCCAAGACACGAAATGCCTTGGGGTACAGACAATATAGGAGAAACATATGAGTTAGATATACACAATAGTTTATTTATATTTGTATTATGGTAACAATTGTATTTTCTAAACAAATTATTTATCATGATAATGTTTTCATTAATTGATTAATGTTTTCATTTGTATTATTGTTTGAATTTATATATGACATCCTTGAATTACATAAGTATAATTTTCATTTGTATTATTTTAATAAGAATATAAAATTAATTTTTTAATTGTTTTTTCCGATACAAATTTTCTATAAGTGATTTTCTTAACTTGTGCCCCTATGGCACAAGTTAGCATTACCCTTTTTTAAAAGCATTTGGGGTGGATGGTTCACTTGTAAAGCACAAAGTGATTTCAAAAGTTAATCCGAAAATGCATCTCCATAATTTTTCTAGAATGATTTTGTTGATCTATCCGAACTAACTTTTGATAAATATAAAATAGATCAATCACTTATAAAATGATGTGTATATTTTAATTATGTTCAGAGATGTATTACTAAAATATGCAATATGAAAAATCGGGTTTCACCCTCGGATGGGTCAAATAAATCAATGCCCATGTCATATATTTAAAAAAATTCACTGTTTTTGTTTTTTATTTTCCATATTTAAAAACTTTTTACCTGTATTTTATTTCATATAGTTATAGTTATTTTCTCTAGTTCCAAATACTAATAAATTGCGGTTTTTCACTTATCCCTACCGCAAACAACGACCCAAAACCCAAACTCTCCACCACTCTCACTCCGCCACAAACCACTCTCAACTCTCTTCAATTTCCCCAAAATTTTCAAACCCTTTTCGCCTCTTCATCTCACAACCACCACTAATTTCTCTGTTTCGTCGATTTTCGGTTTCCATATCTTCGAAATGGAGAATCTTAACTTAGCCCTTGTTTCTTCCCCTAAACCCCTGCTTTTGGGACATTCCTCCTCAAAAAACGTTTTCTCAAGAAGAAAGTCTTTCACTTTTGGGACGTTTCGCGTTTCTGCTAACTCTTCATCCTCTCATGTCACCAGGGCTGCTTCTAAATCTCACCAAAATCTAAAATCTGGTATTTTTTTCAATGTTATGAATATGATTTTTGCTTAGCAGAAATAGGGTCATTATGTTATGAAATTATATTGAAATTGAAGTTGAATTGACATAGTTATAATGAAGATTTCTATACAAATTGAATGTATTTCAATGTTTTACACTCATCTCTGAAGAGGCATGCATAAGTAATTCATGCTGGGAATTCAGTGCAGGGGAAGGTGAATGCGCATAGTTTTGCTAGCATTTCTTCTTCAAATGGTCAAGAAACAACATCAGTTGGAGTTAGCCCTCAGTTATCACCACCTCCACCTTCGACTGTGTAATCACACTATTCTTACTTTCACATTTTGAATTTCTTGATGTTTTATACCATGTCGTATGATTTTAAATAGATATTTATTTGATTTTGTTTATTAATTTTGCTTATATATATATATATTCTAATTTGGATTTATTTGTTCACAATATTTCTAGAGGGTCACCACTCTTTTGGATTGGCATTGGTGTTGGGTTTTCTGCACTATTTTCAGTGGTGAGAACCATAGTCAAAACTCACTTTTACATATACTGATGTTAATTTTTCATCTTTTTTATTTATGTTCAATATATTAAGGGTCATTTCTTTTTGGCAGGTAGCTTCAAGAGTAAAGGTGAGTTTCGCTTTACTGCAAGGCATGGGTTTAAACTGGTCTGTCATTTGAGTTCTACTGTAAGATATTGGGAGCATATTAAGTCAAACAAATGATTTATGGGCCAAGTGAAAGGAGCAAGTCTTTCACACCTTCAAATTTTGCACGAAGTTGCAACAAAGTTCTTTCAAACCTTATCTTTTGTGGTTTCTTTGTAGAACTGCAATAACTAATCCTGTAACTCTTCGGTACCATTTTTATACAATTTCAACATTTGTGTTTTAATCTTCTTTCAGAAATATGCAATGCAACAAGCTTTCAAGTCCATGATGGGCCAGATGAATACACAAAATAATCCATTTGACAGTGGTGCCTTTTCCTCTGGACCTCCCTTCCCCTTTCCGATGCCTTCAGCTTCAGGGCCTGCTACACCTGCCGGCTTTGCAGGTAATCAGTCTCAAGCAACTTCTACACGAAGTGCCTCTCAATCTACAGTCACAGTAGACATACCTGCAACCAAAGTAGAAGCAGCAGCCCCGGCCCCAGACATTAATGTTAAAGAGGAAGTGGAAGTAAAGAATGAACCAAAAAAATCTGGTAACATACAGTCTCTGCTCATGACTCCCATTCTTCTTCTTGTTGGATGACATGTACTACATTTGCAATTTATAAGTTGTGTGATTTTGTGTCCACTATGAGATGCAGCGTTGCATAGGTACGGGTACGTACCCAGTACCCGATACGGGTACTGGTACGGAGTACGGCATTTTTAGAAAAACTAAGGTACGGGTACGTTAGTATAATTTTTTCAAATACAATTATAAAAATAACAAAGGTGTTATATTGTTTAAATAACAACAAAACATTAAAATTACAAAACAATTTGCTTAAAAAAGTTAATATTTGCGCAATAACATTAATAAATTACACTTAAAAAGTATTCATAAATCATGATATCATTAAAAAGAACGGCTTCTAGTTTAGGTTTATCAAGAGAAAGACTAACAACTCATCTCCACCAATATCCCACATTTTTGTTGCTCCAACATTATAAACCTTAACATGAGGAGACATATATTTGTACGAACAAAAACTAAATCCTCGGTCCTCTTTGAATTGAGCCTATTCCTTTTCAATGAGTGAATAAGTTTAATTGTACTCAAATTTCTCTCCACAGGAGATGAAGAATTTGGTTGTGAAATAACTTTTTTATTTCTAAATAGAATAACTAACCTAATTTTTACTTAGGAAAAAAAGTCCAAATTATATCATCCGAAAAAAATTAAAAAAATTTGGGTACGTGGTACCAAATGTGTACCGGTTGGTGTACCAACTTAAAAAAAAACAAAAAAAATTGGTACGGCTTCGGTGCGTACCGTACGCGTACCGGTACTCGGTAAGTACCTGGTACCTGTACTTTATCTAAAATGGAGTACCCGTGCTTCAGAGATGAGATGTATATGTGGCTTTAAGAATTTAGGTCAAAGCTGTGCCCACTCACTCTTCAGTTTTACTTTTATGCTTGGTTATTTAATTTAGTACCGTTGTTATTTCTTTTTGTGTTAGACAAGTTTAAATGCGGTTGGTTGTTATGCCGAGCTTCAGGTGAAAGTCGTGTAATTTGTTTATCTTGACGTCCAAATGACTTTTGTCGATTGGTTCAACCTATCATTGGACGCATTACTAGTCTTTCCATGAATAAGTCTTTCCATGAATAAGTCTTTCCATGAATACTATCTCGCCGCTTTCTTTTTTTCTATAAACTTATAATAGCTTATGTAAGTGTATGCCATTGCATTATTTTTAAGCTTTGCTTGCTTGAAAGTATCCTCTAGCAGACTAGAGAGTGCTCCTGAAACAGGCATCAGCTGTTTTAGTTTTCGTTGAATGCGTCGCTAACTAGTCGTCATGTGAATTTGTCTTCCATTTTATGTCTGTATCATTTGGGACTATTCATGAGTGTGTGCAAACCTATTATTTTCTCAACCTTGCTTGCATGCTATCATGTTAGTTAACTGGTCCAGTTTTTTTAGCCATTTGTAATGGCCACATACTGTTATGAATTATGACAAACTGTGAAGTGCGCCCATATAAATTTGCTCGAAATTAGATTTTCCTGATAAATATTTATTTATTGCAGCTTTTGTAGACGTGTCTCCAGAAGAAACTGTGCAGAAGAATGCTTTTGAAAGATTTAAAGATGTTGATGAATCAAGTTCATTCAAGGAAGCCCGGGCTCCAGCTGAAGTGAGTTTTTAAGATTCTAGTTTTTTCTAAACATGTTTGTGATTTGTTTTGCCCTTAACATGTTATAACAATGGACATTATTGAAGGCTTCTCAAAATGGAACTCCCTTTAAACAAGGTTTTGGCGATTCACCCGGTTCTCCATCTGAACGTAAGTAAGGAGTCTGTTGAAATTGAAAATATGTACATATCTGCTTTATTGCTGAAAACCATGTGTAGTGTGATATATCATACATCTATTCAAGCTTAATTTCAAGAAATGTAATGGCGTGATGTAGACTGGGCTTGTTAAATAGATGAAATTGAAAATATGTACATATCTGCTTTATTGCTGAAAACCATGTGTAGTGTGACATATAATACATCTATTATTCAAGCTTAATTTCAAGAAATGTAATGGCGCGATGTAGACTGGGCCTGTTAAATAGATAACTTTTAATTACTAGTAGACACGTTTTCTTCTCAGATTGACATTATAGGCTGCAATTGATTTATACCTTTTTTTTGTTAATATGTAACACTTTGTGTTTGTAATATTTGTTCTTTCAAAATTGTCATAAATGAGCTGCTGTGCCTGTATGATGTACTAAATGTTCTCAATGTGACCTTGTTTATTTTTGGATAGGAAAATCAGCCTTATCGGTGGATGCTTTAGAGAAAATGATGGAGGACCCAACAGTGCAGCAGATGGTTTATCCGTAATATTAGCTCCTTTTATCTTTTAATAATGATTATTTTCCATTTCTAGTGAACACGGATAAGTTTTAAACTTCAAGTAAATCCTAGTTTTTGAATATAACAGAAAAGGTTACAGAAATTGTTTAAGTGTGTTGTTCTGTTTAATCTTAGAAATGCTTAACAGTAGTACCAAGTACCAACAGTACCTACGATACTCTACATTGATCTACCCGAGCCTTTTATTGTTTCTTTCCCACATTCTATTGGATGTTTTTGCCTCATGAGTTTTCTGCAAAAAGCGATGCTTCTGTTTAAATACTTCCCTTTCCAGTTAACTTCATTTATCTCCAAAAGACAGTGTTTTAGGTTTGCTGCTGCTCTTTGAATTGCTTACCATTGAGTGGAGCTTGTTGGTAGTCCCCCCTATTCCTATTTTCTCGTAATGAATGAACAGATTTCCAATGTGTTTTGCGTCACGGCCCCTGGATGAAAATTTATAGATTTGCATGCTTGTTTAATGTTTATATTATTCAATTTGTTTTCCTTTTTATCCAAAAGAAGACTCATAATTTTTGGGCACTGTTGCAGCTATTTACCTGAGGAAATGAGGAACCCTTCTACCTTCAAATGTAATTCTCTCAACAGTTTTCTTACTTCTGGTTCTATGCAATGTCAATCAATGTTTTAAGATTGATTCTAATGTGCACACCATAATTTTCTTAGTTTAGTTAGTGCCTTCATTGAAATTACTAATGCACAACAACATTTGAGCATACTCACATATACAATACTTTCTATATACGACACACATATATGGGTGTCTTTTCATTCATTACTAGTACCATATATGATAATGGAAGCACTATTTATGTTGTTTAAATTAAGTCTGTTGATCAAAACTCAAAAGTCATGTTTCTCACTTTCAACTGCTAATAGTTGATGTACTGTTGCTGCTTTTGACAGGGATGATGCAGAATCCTGAGTACCGTCAACAACTTGAAGCAATGCTGTAAGTTCTTTATATTGCATCTTCCGAGCCTTTTTTGTCCGCCGATATTTTCATGCTCCATGGATCCAGGTGTTATTTGTAAAATAAGGGTTTGTTTACTTTTAAGAAACATTTTCTGTATTCACTCTTAATTACAAAAATGTTGTCTTGTCTTACCTCTGTTTTCTATTTTCAAAGATTCGTATAGGAAGCAATGAAAACAATAGAACTTTCACTGTTTCATATGCAAACCTTTGAAAGCACAAAATGAAGTGAAAAGGTGGTACTTTGGTTTGGTAAATAAAAGTGGCTCACGTTTGCAACAGGCCCACGTTTGCTCATCTCCTCAGGTCAAAAGACCTTATGATAAAGGCCCACATTTGCATATGCCTTATGATAAGGGCTCAAGTGTTTGAGTTTGCTTATGCCTTATGATAAGGGCTCAAAACAAACCCTTCGACCTTCAAAAAGGAACCCTTTTGAGTTTACTTACCTGAGGAGACGAGGAACCTCTCTACCTTAAAAAAGGCCCACCTTTTGTTTGAGTTTGCAAAAGGCCCGCGTTTGAGTTTACTTATGTCTGGATTCCTTGTCACTGCATTGCTTTTAGACCTAAAGTTGCAGAAAAATGTAAATCTTATTTTGTTATTCCTCCTTAAAGTGTCATTCTATGTGCTGCAGTTACATAAGTCAATGCATTTTCCAGTGATATATTGGTAAACAGTATTCTCTGGCTACTAGAGATTCATACACCCTTTTTCTTTCTCCTATATATATTATTTGGTTTCAGAAACAACATGGGTGGAGGCACTGAATGGGACAGTCGAATGATGGACACCTTAAAGAATTTTGACCTTAATAGTCCTGATGTTAAACAACAATTTGGTAAGTTTTTTATTAATAATAATAATAATAATTTTTTATTATTATTATTATTATTATTATTATTATTGTCTTTTTTGAGAGGTGGATCAATTTGGTAATTCTTTAAGTGTGAATCTTTCTACATTCTCCTTTCCTATTTTCTAACATTTTATATTATCATTTTCATCAGATCAAATTGGGCTTTCTCCACAAGAAGTCATTTCAAAGATTATGGCCAATCCTGATGTTGCGATGGCATTTCAAAATCCCAGAGTTCAAGCAGCTATCATGGATGTAAGTTGTAATTTAAGTACCACTTCATTAACATTTCATATCAAATCTCTGAATGCTTCTTGTTTTGGTTGCAGTGTTCACAGAATCCAATGAGCATTGTTAAATATCAAAATGATAAGGAGGTATGATGATACTCATTTGACTTCAATTTCTCTTCATGGAAGCATGTTTAGCCTCTCGTACATTGAATCTGACATTTCCGTTTTTCTCTTTACATTTCAGGTCATGGATGTCTTCAATAAAATATCTGAACTCTTCCCTGGGGTTTCAGGCCCCCCTTGATTTCAATGTGTTTGTCGGTCAAGATAATATATTAGCGAAGTTATTCACGCCTTTCTTGATGAGCGATTATATTGGCTAGCTGTGTGTCACCATAAGGAACCTGTGCTCATGATTGTATACTGCAGGCTCATGATGGCTACAGCTCCAATGTGACATACAGATAATAATGACTGTGGCTTGGTCTAAATTGTTGCCATAGTTGAATTTTTGTGTTGCTAAAATAGTTGAGATTGTATATTTGGTATTTTAAATTTTTATTTTTGAGTCATTGCATTTGTAGTATGATTTTCTTCTCTACTTTTCTTCTCTACTTGTGGGACTTGGCTAATTTGAACTTCAGTTTGAAGGTACCTGAATAAATGAATGTAATCGTTTCACATAAACATAATCTTTCACAAGCTTATGCTGCATGAGTTTGAACTACTATGCTACAAGTGATAAAAAATAATCAAGGGTTATTCATTGGACAATGATGATCGCAGTATTTTGGTTGATTAAGTTTGAATGCGCATTGCATTTCGTGCATTGTGTTTAGATGGTAAAAGCTACTCCTACAAGTGACCAAGGACAATTGTAAGGGTAAATAAATACTTACTTGGAGACAACCCTAAATAAAAAATGTTTGTGAATGTGCACATAAGTAAAACAAAGTTAGAAGACAAAATGGTTAAATGATGTGATTAAACTATCTCTTTTAATTGTGAATCTTTAAAAAAAATTTATTTCAAAAGTGATTTTTATAAAAAGAAATTTGAAATGATTTTTAAGTTAAGTGATATTTTGAAATTTTAATATCTAAAAAAAGTTTAATAAAATAATGAAATATCTAAAATAAAATTTTAAGAATTATTCAAATCAAAATTTTATTTGAAAATTGTATTTTTTTAGATTGCTTTTACCCCAAATTATGTAACTTTATAAAAATTATTTAAAAAAAAAGTTAAAACAAACGGGCACAAAGCCTCTCGAGCCTTTCCCTTTTCTTCACCGATTCATACATCTTCACAACTAATTTATCATCAAATCATTCAAACATATTATAGTATACTCATTCTCGATTCTTCACCATCAATTTCAGTTTGAAATTTATTCGATACAACTGTGTAAATCAATACATAAGATAAACAGTTTGAATCAGAATCGTCTCTATAAAATCCAATGTCTTATGTAAGAAAGTATTCAATCCACCATCAAAAATGTGTTAGAGGTCATAATGTCAAAAATGTCATAATCATGTGTCTATGAAGTCTCATATGTTCTGCATGCCTTTCCACGATGCTTTCTATTGAGCCTTTCGTCGTGAGTTTTAGTAATTATGACCCATAGCATAATCGAAAGCATCAACTCATGTCTCTCAATCACATACTCATCTATTAAATCTAGGTCAAATTACGCAACTTCAAATTCATTAGCCATATATTTAAGAATCCTAATTACTTCATTATCATGGCATCCTAATTACTTCATTATCATGACTTATTTGGTTTTTAGAGTTTGATTATTATCGATTAGGGATGAGATATTGAAGAATTTGTTGAACTTGGAAGTTGTCTTGTTGTGGTGAAAATGAGAAAAAAATACTTTTAAAATTTTATAAAAAATAAAAAGAGTAGTTTAATAGATTTTGAAGTCAATTTAATGAAGACAAAAGATACAGGGTGGTGAAATTTGGAGGCAAAGAAGAAAAACAGTTGAATTTTGTGTTTGTCTTTATTACGTGGATCAATATTTTTGAAAACTTATATATTTGGTAATTATTAATTCCACTTTAAGTGGTAGAAAATAATTCTAATTTTTGAAAATATATTTTAAAATTTAAAAATGCATTTCCGAACACACAATTTTCACATTAATATATGTTTTAAATGAGATTCATTATTTTTTTTCTTCAAAATTTAATTCGGAGATGCATTTTCGAATTTGTAAAAATATATTTCCAAAAACATGTAAAACCAATGTTATATATATATATATATATATATATATATATATATATATATATATATATATATATATATATATATATATATATATATATTGGTTTTGATTCTTCACTTTATTTTTGCAAGGCAAAACCAACATACATTTTCTTTCATTACACAAAACATTTCATTACACACAAACATACATTTCCTTTCAATACACAAAAACACACACATCGTCCAATAAAAACACAACGGAATATATTTTAAGAATTCGAAAATATATTTTCTGAGTATTTTTTTTACCAAAATAAGGATCATACTTATTTACATATGAATTTAGTGCATTTAAAGTGCGTTCGAAAATGTATATCCGAATTTAAAGAGTATTTTTAGTTTTTCACGAGGGTGTAGTAATGATAGGGTGCATTAAATAATTTTTTATATTCATCTGGATTTTTGTAACCTAATTTTAACATGGATATATTTGACCTAATCACTTAAAATTAACACATCTTCCCATCCACACACCTCGCAAGTCCCTCAAATTTTCAAAAATAATATTCTCGAATTCTAAGACCCAAAGTGGAAAATTTTACCTTGTACCCCTACAATTAACCCCATACCCCTACAAAAATTTAAAAATTCCCATTTTATCCTTAATTGGTTTTAACCAATTTACCATTTCATTTTTACCATTCGGTTGAAAATTGCAAAAATTACACTTTCACACCCCTCGCACCGGAACTCCTGCAAAAAGACTTCCGGTATGTATTTTTCCAAACCGGAAGACTTTAGGAAAGACTTCCGGAACACAAAAAAAGCAAACCGGAACACTTAAGGAAAGAGTTCCGGTTCATATAAAAAAAATTCAAAAAAATTTGCATACCGGAACTCTTCTCCAAAGAGTTCCGGTATGCATTATGTGTGTTCCGGAAGTCTTTCCTAAAGTCTTCCGGTACGTCTTTTTTTTTAATTTTTAATTTTTTTTTTTACAGAAATGGAAAATCTTCCCAAAATATGTGTAGATACTACTGATGCGTTTATGACGACGGAAAGATTTGGTACACGAGAAGAGGTTATCAGATGGATTAAAAAGGTTGGAATCGACAATAAAGTAACTGTTATTATCAGTCGTTCAGATACTGAAACGGGGAAGAGAGGGAGAAGTAACAAAATAATATTTGGTTGTGATAAAGGTGGGAAACACAAGATTAGTGATAGTGGTACCCAAAGTGCGTCCAAGAAATGTGGATGTCCATTTAAAATCAGGTCGACTCCGGCGAAAGATGGATCTGGTTGGAAGATTGATGTAAAATGTGGGTTACATAATCATGGTTTACCTGATAGATTAGAAGGTCATTCGTTTATTGGTAGGTTGACCACAGATGAGAAGCAACATGTCGCTGATTTGGCAAAGAGACATGTAACACCTAGAAACATTTTGCTTTCCTTGCAAGACAAGTTTTCTGAGAATGTCACTCGGATTACGCAAGTATACAAGCATAAGAGTGTGATAGAAAAAGAGATAAGAGGTCCAAGGAGTGAGATACAACATTTGTTTAAGCTTATTGAGGATGCAGGATATGTGTATTGGAGTAGAAAACAGGATGAAATTTCGGTCACATTAGATTGGAAGAAATTTCGTTCTCATATAGCAACTACTTGGATGCTAGGATTTGCAGGACGTATGCAACATTGACAATTACTTACACCTGTATTAGCATGATTATGTAATCAAAACATAAATATGTAATCAAAACATGAAATCTATATTATTATGTCTATTATATTCAAAGCTTAATACATATAATCAATGTGAACGAGAAATATGCAAAGCTTCAAATAAATCAGAAAACTGTGGATCTTCCTCTTCAGCATTAACCTGTCTCAGATAGCGACGAATCAATGTAGATACACGAGCCCAATCAGGATCAGATGACCCGGCGTCATATACAGGAAGGGGTACCTCTCTAGGAGCGTCACGATGAGGAGGGACCAACCGTGGATGGGAAACACGATAATACCACTCCAGATAACCGTCTTCTACCTCAGATGGAGTGGTGGCCACGGAAGATGAACCGATCACATCGACAACACTCTGATGGTAACTGATCCAATCAACATCAATATCCGTCCCCATCATACAATCCAGAGGTGGGGATGGAACATACTGCCTATACCCGAACTGACGTAAACATCTATCAGGCAAGTATGGAACAACTGTTTCACCCCACTTCAAACAGCCCCTGTAAAGACATATCTCATCAAATACACGCCATGCTCTATGATCCTCAAATGGTCGCCAGATGACGTCGGTAGGTGTCAGCTCGTCCAAAATAGGTCGTAAATCATCGACCTTTAGGACTCCCTGTCTATACGACCATCTCATCGCTCGGGGAAGACCACAGTTTCCAGCAGGATTCCAATTCTCCCCTCTTTTTCCAACAGTTGGAAAATACTCGTGAATCCAACACTGTTACAAAATAAAAACATAATAAATAAAACAAATTAAGTTACAATATTTTATAAAATGAATCCAACACTTAATTAACAAAATTAAATTATATACCTGTAGGAGAGTAGGATATCCACCTAGCTGTTTGCAACTGTACATGGACGCATCTCCAAGATATCGGTAGAGGGTAACTAGTGCAACTGCTCCCCAACTATATCCTGAACATCCATCCAAGTCCCTAAACAGGAGGAGGTATCGTGCCTCTACAAGTGTAAAGGTCTTATCAGTAAATATGGTGGAACCCACCAACATCAATAGATATGCTCTAGTCGCATATGCCCAGCTGGAAGCAGCCTTATGATGTACGAATATATCATATAACCACTCCAACTTGTAATACGACCCCCTGCAGCTCCGAACATGTGACTGTGCCTGACCCTGTGACACTCCTAGGTAATCAACAGCAAGTTCAACAGCTAGCTCTTCAGTCACATCCTGAGGACTCCAAAAGATACCCCTAATGGGCAAGTGAAGTAGACATGCGACATCATCTAAAGTAATGCTCATTTCACCAAACGGCATGTGAAATGAAGATGTCTCTAGATGCCATCTTTCCACAAATGCAGAGACAAGATTTGTGTCTATCTTGTTCAGACTCGTTCTCTGCAGTGAAGCTAAACCGGATCTAGATACCCAACTCTCCATTTGTGGTGGAAGAGCCAATGGAACCCTAGAAGTCAACTTCAGTCCATGTCCGGCAACCTTCAACTCTTTCTTTGGTCCTCTTTCCTAAAAACAATTAAAACACATATTAGAAAACAAATTATAAAATATTCAACTATTATTCATTTTCAAATATAGCCCGTTTACTTACCTCACCGAACCATATATGTCGAGCAACATGATGCTCGTACTTCACCAAAAGAGACGTATCGTACGGTCCTCCTGGATATCCAGTCGGCTCAGCTGCAGCTGCAGATGAAGATGCACCCCGGTCTAACGTGCGGACTGGAATCCGGCCATCTGCACCTCTTCTTCGAACCACTGCAAAAATAATGTTAAAAAAAATAATTAAAATTAAAAAAAAAAAAAACGTACCGGAACACTTCCAAGAAGAGTTCCGGTTAGCAAAAAAAACAAAAAGCCTTCCGGAACACTTTCTTAAAGAGTTCCGGTATACATCAACCAAACCGGAAGTCTTGAAGAAAGTGTTCTGGTATACAAGTATACAAACCGGAAGACTTTCTAAAAGACTTCCGGTTCAGTGTCCATTAAAGACAACAAACCGGAACTCTTTAGAGAAGTGTTCCGGTATACAAATATCCAAACCGGAAGACTTACTCTTAAGTGTTCCGGTATACAGTGCAAAAACGCCAAATATTTGTCTTCTCCGGAAGTCTTCAACGAAAATGGTAAAAAAATTTTGAAAGGGAAAATATACCCTATTTATATGAGGGTATTTTGGTCAAAAAAAATTTAATGTAGGGGTATGGGTACAATTGTAGGGGTATAGGGTAAAATTTTCCCCAAAGTGTGTTCATTTCCATTTAAATTTGATGGACATCGATGAGCCACCAGTTAGTCCCAAGGTAGATTGTAGCCCAACATGAACCAAACTCAGATTCAAGGGGAGTACAAGACTATACACTTGTGCGTGATAGGAAGCCCCATCGTATTACACCTCTAGTGAGATATGGGTTTTAAAAACTTGGCAACATATGCCCTTCTTACTAGTTCAAGAGGCCCCTTCTACCTTTCGAGAGGCTACGACTATCCAGAAGAAAGATAAGTGGATGAGCGATATGGTGGATGAGACAAAGTCCTTGAAAAAGAATGAGACATGGGATCTTGTTCAACTGCCACAAGGAAATAGATATTGGTTGCAAGTGGGTATACAAGAAAAAGCCAACAGTAACAAAAAAGAAGGGGGAAAGTTCAATGCTCTCCTAGTTGCAAAGGGGTATTCATAACAAAAGGGGATTGATTGTGATGAGATTTTCAGTCTGGTCGTTAGACACACTTCTATCATAGCAGCATTGGCCCTGGTAGCCAACAAGAATATGCATTTAGAGCATATGGATGTGAAAATAACTTTCCTCCATGATAATATATAGGAGCAAATCTACATGGAGCAGACATAGGAGTTCAGTGAGACTGGACATGGAAAACTTGTTTGCAAATTAAATAGGTCTTTGCATGAATTGAAGCAATCTCCAAGGTAGTGGTACAAGCGCTTTGATTCATACATGCTCCAGATTGACTATAGAAAGTTTGATTATGATTGTTGTGTTTATGTGAGAATCCTTGATGATGGCTATTTTATTTTCCTATTACTTTATATGGATGATATATTAATTGTTGCCAACCATATGCATGATGTAAATGAGTTGAAGACCAAGTTGGGTAAGGAGTTTGATATGAAGGATTTGGATGTTGTAAAGAAGATTCTTGGGATGAAAATTCACAGGGACAGGGGAGCTAATAAATTATGGTTGTCTCAGAAAATCTATGTTGAAGGTGTTTTGAGCATATTTGACATGATCAAGGCAAAGCATGTGAGTACTCCATTGGCGAATCATTTTAAGCTCTCTTTGGAACAATATCCAAAGACGGGCTCAGAGATTAAAGGTATGTCTAAGATTCTTTATGCTAGTGTAGTTGGTTGTTTGGTGTATGATATGGTTTGCACTAGACCGAATTTTGCACAAGCAGTTAGTCAAGTGTGCAAGTTCACGTCCAATCCAGGAAAGCAGTCAAGTGGATCCAAAGGTACTTGAAGGGTACATAGGATCGTGGTATCATGTTTAGCATGGATCAGGGTATTTCATTAGTTGTGGGATATGTGGATTCTGACTATGCAAGTGATCTAGATGATATAAGGTCTACAACAAGGCATGTCTTTACTCTTGCAGGGGATGTATATGATGAAAGTCATCATTTCAATCCATAGTAGCTATGTCTACAACTGAGGCAAAATACACGACAATAGTTGAAGCTGCCAAGGAAGCATCGTGGCTTATAGGGTTAGTAGTGTTAATCAAGGTGGAGTTCAGTTGTATTGTGATAGTCAGAGTGTTATCTATTTGGAAGATAATCAAGTGTATCATTCTAGAACCAAACATATTGATGTAAGGTTCCACAAGATTAGAGAGTTGTTGGCATCCAAACATATATTACTTCAGAATATTCACACTTCTGAGAATACAACTGATATGTTGACCAAGCCAGTCATCAGTGACAAGTTCAAAAACTGTTTAAACTTGTTACATGTTTCTCACTGTTAAGCATAAGGTGCACCTCCCCAGTTTCCAGGATGTATCATTATGCAGAAAGTCTTCATAGGAGTTTGATATTCGCCAAGGTAAAGATTGTTGAATATGACTCATATTAGTGAGATGATTATGGATTGTTGAAATAACTATGAGTTATTGAGAGTATAACTCATTGTTGAGATTATTATGGGTTATTGAGATGACTATAGGTTGTTGAGAGTATAACTCATGTTGTTGAGATAATTATGGATATAGATAGTGGTTTATTGAGGGAAACTAGGGATTAGGGTTTTAGATAAACTAAAACTTAGTATTTTATATATGGGTTGTAACACTGTAATGCAATGCAATTCACAAATATAAATAAAGGGAATTATAGCTACTATATAGTCGTAGACGTAGGTAATTTGACAGAACTGTGTGAACAAAGCTTTTGTGTATTTCTCTATACTCTGATTTGTATTCGTATTACTGTTCTAATAGATGACAATGACAACGACTAACATGTTTTGTTTGCTACATCTTCCTCTACAAAGTTTCCTTCTAGACCATCTTTTCATGTACAATTTATCTTCCTGAGTTCTAAAAATACTTGGATGCAACAACAGTTGGTGACATGAACAGGGACAATATGGTAGAGTCTCACGCAATCAATTTTCTATCAGATTGCATATGTTTTTCTTGGTAGCTACACAATCTCATCATACCAGATTGTCACTTATACATATGTGGTATAGTTACAATTTTGAGTGGCATTGATATGATTGACGAGTTCACATGTGGAAGTGCTACCCCGACTTACTTGTACATGAAGCTCAACGCTACCTGGAAATTCAATACGAGTCAATTGACATGTTATATGACACTACTTTAGATAACATATTCATATGATTATTTAATTAACTATTCATAATATTATATTCAATGTTTTTTTATTACTATACGTTGATGATAGAATAGATATTTCAACACTTTTTTTGGGTATTCAGATCAGGACTATGAGACTAGGTACACAAAGAATTAGCAGTGTGCTAACTTTTTTTCTCTGACTAAAGTTTAGTTAGTTCTACACAAAGAAATAACATATTCATACGATTATTTAATTAACTATTCATAATATTATATTCAATGTTTGCCTTTATGTTGTTATTATTGATGTATTATGTTGTTTGTGTTCAATTATTGTTTTTGAAGATAATTATGTCCATAGTAAGATCAAATTTTAGATTTCTAACATAATTCGATTTTTTCCAAGTTATTTCTATTTAGTTGTTAACTTCTTACCGTTTAATATGATATTAATTACACTACACTTTACAATGAGTGACTTGTTTTTACTATTTAACATAATTAAAATATAATAAATTTTTTATTAAGTTATAAATATTGGAGTATTATCATAAACACAAAACATAAATTATTAAATTGTGAGTGATTCATTAGAAAAAAAAAATTTGTGAGTGATTTTAGAAGCATTAGTGAAAAGGTACAATCGAAAAAAGTATTACAATAAAATTTCAAATGGTTATTCATTTTGAGATATTATTATTTATGTAAAAATGAATCTTATTAGAGCCGAATGAGGTAATTTAAATAATACTATGTATTATTTGAGTTACATGTCTTTTTCTTTATATATATTTTATAATATACTAATAAAAAAGATTACTAATAAAAAATTGGTCAATAGATATTTTTTTTAGGCTTTGCTAACAAGGTTTTAAGAATCAAATCAACCAACAAAAGGTAAAAAAAAATTGTATTCGCTTTTGTGTTGAAAAATGACCGTTTGTAAAGAATAAAAACATATTTTTTTACATAAAATTATGTATTTCATTTCTTAATTATATTTTTAATATATTTATCAGCTGGATGAGACAAACAACATGTCCCTTATCAAAAGATCCTTGTTTCTTTGCCCGCCCTACCCCGTCTCTCAAAATTTGAATGTTGTTTCTTTCTCTCTCATCAAATCATAAAGTTTCAATCTTTCTTCTAAAACAATGTTCTTGGTACCATTGTAGGACACCCCTTGTTGAAATTCAAATCTCTTCTTCTTTCTTTCCCTCAATACTATGACCCTTCCTTTCTCTAGTTCTATTCAATAGACCAAACCAAACCACACCATTTCATGGGGACATGTTTGAGTAAGAAGAAAGGCTCTTCAACTACTACCAATTCTTCTCTCGCTGAAACCAAGTCAACCACAACAACATCTGTTGTGTTTGAGTGGAAGAAGAATTCTTCTCAAAATGGTATCACAGTTTCCAACCCAAAAGTGGAAACACAGCCAGAACTGAAGCTGAAGAAGGATGATTCAGTACATGAACATAAAGGGCAAGTGAAAAAAGAGATTTTTATCATCAAACACAGGAAGAGCCATGATGAAGCAGCTGAGATAATAGGTATGAGAACTTCAAGCTGTACTAAAGAAGATGTGGATGCGATTCTTGTACATTGTGGGAGACTCAGCAGAAACTCTTCAGGTAAAGCTTCTTCTTTTAAGGATCAAAGAAGGAGATTCTCGGGTTCGAACAGAAGTAATGATTTCGATGACAATGATACAATTTTCTCTGAAAAGGACCAAAAGATTAGTGATTTGCATGAGAATGATTGGAGGGAGCCTGCAGAGAAACTGCAGTTTCAATCACCAAGGTCACTTTCACAGGATGGAAATAGAACAAGAAGAAGAAGAAGAAGAAGAACGCCGAGCAGAGAAAGAGAGCAGGAACAATGTTCAAGCAGCATAGAGAGGAGATTTAGTATATCGCCTGTAAGAAGATCTTCAGATACCTCCACATTACACAGCGCAAGAAACAACACCAGTACTAGCTCTAAGCCTGCAAAAATGGTGTCTGTCCCTGCTACTGTTACATCTCTTGTAATGGATAAAAGTAATAATAATGATTTTGGAGAATCTGCGGCAGCTGCAACTGGTATAAAGAGGATTACAGTTAGGAGAAATGTTGGTGCGGCTTCACCGCGTTCTCAATCTCCTGCAAAAGCTAATGGGAGTGCAACAATTCAGCAGCAGCAACTATCGCTTAGCCGCAATTCCTCGAGGAAAAAAGATGAATCACCATACAGAAGAAATCCACTGAGTGAGCTTGAATCTAACTCCATCGCTATTCCACATTCAGCAACCAATTATAACAACAGCAGGATGCAAAACAGATCCAACATGGAAGTTGAAACAGAAGCTAAACAGGTATTCATTTTGTGTGTGATTGTATTCACTTATTTGAGAGGCCAGAGTTATTCTGAACACAACCACACAAAAAAACTGATTTTGACCTATCTGGGTGTTATCAAGTAGAGTTGTTTTTGCTTTTGAATTAAGTTGAAGCCAGGGTTTCGAGTTCTTGCCTCATAACATCATTTTTAGCTTTCAAGTTTATTATCTAATACACTTTTTACATTAATGAGTATACAAACAATAATCAACTTTACAAATCAGTTAATTCAAAAATCAAATTTTACCATTGCAAATCCAAGCACATACTAGGTAACATTTGGTTCATGATTTATTAGCTTGAAAGAGTTTTTGTAATTTGTCTTATTTATGTATGTGATTGATGTCATGGAGTTTCTAATGTTTTCCCTTGTCTAGTGCAGAAACCAAATGCCAGCAGAATTGCATTGGACAAGGGTGTCGATGCGAAGTGCAAGACAAAGATAAAACAAGATGAAGATGTTAAAGTGATGTCTTCGATGACTGATAATGTTGTTGTCAAGACAGTGGTGCCGCCGGTGGTTGAAAACCTAAAACCCCAGATATTAACAAGAAGCAGATCTTCAAGGCGTTCACGAGACTTAGAGCTAGACCTCAACCCTGAAGATCTTTTGATTCCTCCACAGTCCTACACCTCACTACTGCTTGAAGATATCCAGAACTTCCATCAGAAAAACACACCAACCCCACCATCTGTTTCTCTCCCAGCTTGTGTTGCTAGAGCTTGCTCTATCCTTGAAGCTGTTGCTAATCTCAACTCCGATACCAGCTCAAGTTTATCTGGTGTAGAGGACAGGAGAAGTCCATCAGGTTATCAGTCCAGTAGGAATAGATACAATGTTCCATTGGGTACTAGCAATAGTTATGGGAAGAGAGTGGCAGATACCAAGGATCCAATTGTAGAGTCTGAGTTAATTGTTTATGATGAAATGGTTGAACCGAGCTTACATAAGTTTGAGACAATGAATATGGGTAGTCCAAACATGGAGAAGCAAGAATCTTCAAGAAGCAGCAGCTTAAGTGTGTCTTCTGTAGCAGGTCGAGTGAACGTGGATGGAGCAAAGAAGAAAGTGAACAGCAAAACGAGAGTGTGATTACCAGCAGGACAATGAGACGGGCGTGGCAGGCTTGGCGCCAGTAATTATCTTCACATGAAACCAGTTGTCACAGCAGCTGCATCCACATAAATGAGTTCACCATCTTCTTTTGTCATTAATATTCCCATGAGTTTGATATTCCTTCTGTTTGGAGTTGCCCACAGCTGCATCCACATAAATGAACTCACCTTCATCTTGTCATTAATAGTCCCATGAGTTTGATATTCCTTCTGTTTGGAGTTGCACACTCTGCAACCAGTTTTCATTTAATTAAGGTCCATGTGAATATTGTTCCTATTTCAGTTGTAATAACATTATGTTTCTTTATTTCTTCAAATAAAAATGCATAAAAGGGATCAGTTATTTTCAGTTCCATTTGTAATTAACTCAGACACTGAGGAGGAGGGACGGAATACAAAGACAGCTAAACAATATGGTACCGGACTACCGGTATTTCCTATACCGGCGGTGATTACTTATTTATTTCTGACGGCAGAAATCCATAAAGGTAATAAGAAATAGGAAGAAATTGTTTTGGGCAAGGGGTAAATTCATCTCCTAATTTATCATGTACTTTGAAAATGAACATAACTTCTTTAATTGAATTTTTTGCCACCTATCATATCCATGATCAAAAGTCAGGGACTAATCCTTCAAGAATACAAAGATTCATTTTAAGAATTTGACCTCTCCCAGTAGGTGATATTTCATATGTATCAAGTATAGATCAAACCCTTTTTTATGCAGAGGCAAAGGAAACTTCTATTAAAATTATTCTAGCACATGCCGTGCTAAAATGTACAACAATACAAGCAATAGCTAACAAACAAAGATTAGCTCGACAAAAGAACACAATGCAACAGATATCAGCTACCACCAAACTTAACTTAAGGCTCCCATACAAAAAGCACCGAAAGTACGGAAACAAATCCTTTCCTGCTCATGTTTCTCATCTTGCTCCGGTCTTAGCCGTCCATATATTAATTAATATTGTTGATTGCATGGATTAGATTAAAATAAGTGGTTGAGATTGAGCTCGACCGTTTAGCCACCGCAAAGGATCCATAAAACTTCACTATTGCACCAATCCAAACAAAAACCTGGCTACTCCCCTCTTAGTTTCAAACCACTTTGCCCTGCAAAATATTGCAGGTTCCCAAAGACAACATAGCCCAAATTACAAAACCAACTCCAAAGAATCACCATGACATAGCCGCCAAAACACCTCACACCCATACTACTAGACCAGTGAGAGTACACGAGTATTTACTCTCACAGCAAGTCTAGAGAATATCTGCTCCAATTAGTTAAAACAACCGCAACCTTCAAATCAGATACCCTGGCAACACACTGCAGAAACCAGGTTAGTAACAAGCTCTTTCTTCTCCCTATGTATTACAAAACTGCCACTCCAACAAACAAACTATAACAGAAAACTCCCCATGCTAGGCACAAAAATAGACAATAGTCACCCATTCCTTACAAAACCCAAACACTCCAAGGGATTAGAAAATCACTGCAATAGAATAATAAAATTAGGCAATTTTGAGTGAAGACAATTCCAAGAATTAAGTTTTGACTGCTCTACCATATCCTATATGGAAAATGATCAAACATTCAAACCCATATACTAGAAACTTAAGGGCCCTAACTATCCAAGCATGTATGATGTGCATAAACTAACCTTATAAGAACAGTGTAGCAAATTAGATTATGTATATAGCAATGGCCGTGTAGCACCCTATTTGCGGATACTATTTACACATATTTGTTCCTCCAAACCCAAAAATAAATTAATAATCATAAAAGAAATTGTCTTTGATATTCATAAACAAATTCATTATATATAAGAAACTCAACACTAACCCGAGATGTATATTTCATTTGTGGGCTCAACAATTCACCATATACAAAACTTTCCAAAAACAAGTCGTTATCTATACAATCTTATTCAGTCCTAGCTAGTGTAACAGTAAAGTCATCTTTTTTTTTTGGTACAGTAAAGTCATCTAATACAAGGAAGAAGATTTGTATGGAAACAATATTTCCTTGTACAAGGTTTGTGTTCAACTCTGGTAACTTACAATTTTCTGCTATATATTATGTGTAGGAAGAGGCTCGGAGCCTGAACTAACTAATCAAAATTGTATTTACATTGTAAAGCCGTATAGCAAGTGCTTAAGATCACATATGAATCAAACTTCTCTCCTTGTCCAAAAGCACTAGCATTCCCAATTTGAGTTCGTAGCAATTTTTTCATTGGGGTTACGCTGAAATAGCCAGTAGAAAACTGACCACATAATTCACTCTGAAGTTAACCATGTATGTTGTTGCAACAGTAACAGCGGCTCCAAAAAGCTGAACAGGTGAGAAGGTCTCGCCAAGATACAGAAACAGGAACTGAGCATGGTCAAGCTATCTGCAACTGCAGTGCATCATAAACACAACGTCAATAACCATATGCTGCAACAGAAACAGAATACTAAAATTTTGAACTAAGCTTCTAGAAGGTTCTTAAACCACAATATTCCATCCACACACCCTTTCCTCTTTCCTTAAACAGTTAGTTTTATTTTGAAAAAAAATAACATATGAATGTAATAACATCTGCTGATATAAATATTTTTGCAACTATATCAGGACCCAAAAAATCGAGTCTAATTTAAAACTACAATGCGAAGAGGTGTGATGACTCATCAAAACAGCATAAAAGCAAATATAATGAAAAATAGCTATAATTTGTACATTTGAATAAATGCATGTTTTTTTTTAATTGAAAAAAAGAATACTAATCATTCAGTTAAGTTTTATATCATTAAATTATCAAATACTCGAGTCAAAATGAGATTCGAAGCGCATGGTGGTTATTAAAGAAACACACATGAATAGTACCTGTAGCGCCAAGGCTTTTGGAAATATAGAGCTGTCTAGTGATCCAACCCTCTTTCAGCCAGCATCTTTCTAGTTCTCTCCATATCCTCTAATCTTCCTGTATTTTCATAGATCTTCATAAGAAGTACAAAATTATGTTCATTGTCTGGCTCTAATTCAAAAAGCTTGTTTGCAGAAATCTCTCCTATAGTTACATTTCCATGCAAAAAACATGCATATAATAAAGCTCCCCACAGAGTTGGACCAGCAGCCTCAGAGCCCATCCCGTCAACTATGATACTATAAGCCTTTTCGATTAGCCCTGCTCTACCATACAGGTTAACCATACAACCATAATGCTCCATAATTGGTTTTATTTTATACTTTTCACACATCAAAGCAAACAATCTCTCTCCATCATTCACCAAACTTAAATGGGCGCAAGCTGATATCAATGAAACAAATGTTATTTTATCAGGATTTTCACCGGCGTCCTCCATTTTCTCAAAATAAGCAATGGCTTCCGGGTGTTTACAATGAGCCGATATTATGGAGTTCCACGAAACAATATCCCTTTCTGGCATTTGATTGAATATGGAACGTGCCTTATCCAACCTTCCATGGTTGGAGTACACAACAATCAATGAATTAGCGATGGACAAGCTCCAGTCAACACCTTGTCGGATTACCCATCCATGAATTTGGACCCCAACATCAAGTGATGACACGCCAGTAAGAATTGCGGATATAGAAAAAGAGTCAGGTTTTTCCCCTTCCAAAAGCATTTGGCGAAAAATGTTGATTGCCTCAACCTCAAGACCATGATGAACATAAGCTGCGAGCATTGAGTTCCATGAAACCGAGTCTCTAAAAGATATCTTGTCAAAGATCTTCCTCGCCTTCACAATGTCGCCACATTTAGAATACATGTCAACAAGTGCATTAAGTACAAATCTATCATCGCCGAACCCAGAACGCACTACATGACGATGCACCTCTTCCCCAACCTGAACCAACCCAATTCCACCACAAACTTTAAGAACCCGAGGAAAGGTAAACAAGTCAGGTTCAACACCCTCTTCCACCATTTGGAAATAAAGTGCAATAGCATCATCATAAAAACCCAATCGGGCATATCCAGATATGAGTGAATTCCATGGAAATGCATACATATCTTGTTCAGTCATTTGATCAAACAGGTCATGTGCCTCATCCATATACCCAAATGAAGCATACAACCTAACAAGTTTAGACGAAATACCAACGTTTCTATGCAAAAGGGTTGGTGGGATAAGGCGGTGAAGTCGAATACCATGATGAATAGCTTGAAAACGGTAGCAAGTTTCTAACAAAGAAGCATAAATTTCAGGGTCAATTTTGATGCCTTTCTCTATAGAATCTTCAAGGTCATTGAGGATTTGTTCAAGTGCTTGAAATTTGGTTTGAGGATATGGTTGTTGGTGAATTATAAGTGGAGTTGGCTTGGATTGTGGGTAAGAAAATGTGTTTTTTCCTTTTTGGGTTTCCCATTTTCTTAGTTTCTTAGGTTTCTTGTTATCGGTGTTCTTTTTAGCTGAAGTGTAGAGAAGTGACAATATATCATTTGAACTGTACTCTTTAGGACTACTACTTACAGCAGGGCCATTGTTAGAGGTGGAATAGTTGCGGAGGGTAGTGGTGGTGACGACGGCGAACGGAGTAGAGAATAACCACGACGACGCCATGGCCACGACGGAAGTGAGTGGCGTCTGATACCAGAGAATAAAGTGGGATGGTTGTGGACCGTTTGTTGCAGATTTTTTAAGAAAAATGATTTTCAATTTTTTTAAAAATTCTATTCAAAATAGTATGTTTTTTATAGTTTTATTATAAATTAAAATTTTGATATTCAATATAATAAAAATGAGTTTAATAGAGATCCATATTGAGGGCATAAATTTTTTTTACACTATCATCCAATAAAAATATATTATTTTGCTGTTATATTATATAAATAATTTTAAAAAAATTAATTTGACTTAACAAAATACATGATGGTCGTTTATTATTAGTGTAGAATTAATTTACCTGGTTAGAATATCATCCATTTTTTTAATAAAAATTACATATTTACTTTTAAAAATTGACGATATTGAGAAACCAATATCTAAAAAAAGTTGTGATAAAAATTTAAAATATTTAAAATGTTTTTTATTTATAAAAAGCAATTTAAATTTGGATGACGGTTAGGATGAAGAATTTAACAAATCATTTAATGGTGGACCATCATAAAAAAACATTGTCTATCATTTGATGAAGGATTGGTTGAAGAAGATGTGAAAATTTACTAATGGTTTTAAGATCATGACAATGGTTTCTTTATGGTCAAGTGTGAATTGTTCGCAGATAGAGAGAAAATTGTGTCAGAAGTCCCGTGAATGTTGTTTGAACATTATTTGGCAGTGACTCAATGAACTCCATACTTTGTATTTCCTCTCGCAAAAGTGGAGAAGACTTTGATTTGAATTCAATTTATAGGGCTTAACTTACTGTATTACGATAAAAGTGTCCTTCTTGATTTGGCATATGATGTGGGTACTCCTGTTAAAGTATATACTAATAGTCTGAATGTAAATAGGGGAAGGTTTGCGAGAATTTGTGTGGAGATTGATCTGATCTTTCTGTTTTTCGGAAATGTTAATGTTAATGGTCACTGGTATAACATGCAATATGAAAGTCTTCACATTATTTGCTCAAATTATGGATGTTATGGACATCACACCCGTGGTTGTAAGAAAACACCACATAATCTAACACAGTCGGCCGTTCCTATGGTGGCGCAACCAAGAGGTCCATCGGAAAACGATAATGTCCATGAGCAAAGACTAACGGAATTGCATCAGGAAGTGGACGATGATTGCACCGAAATTGTAAAAGAAGAATCTAGGAAAATAAATGAAATTCATGGTGATTAACCGGTGGCGTAGAGGAAAAAACGCAATAAAAGAGTTAGTTATGGTCCATGGAAATCTTTATCCAATAATGCATCTAGAGATCCCTGGAGTTCTAAAATCAAGGGGATCGATGTTTCCTTAAAAGGAATAAGCGCTGACAGCAAAACTGTTGGATCCAATCAACATGATGTGGTTTCTAAGAAACGACGATTTGATAAGAATGAATCCACCCCAGACGTGTGTCAGCCAACACGCGGAAGGGACCCAGCGCCCAAGCTAAATATGCCATTTTAGAACCACGTCATGCTATTAGTGGATCCTCCGGGGCAATATGGATATGAAAGTAACCTGAAAAACCATCAAGAAAATAATAGTGTGATTTACTAGCCAATAGTTAAAGCATCTGATCAATGAAGGGTAAAGGAAATTGATCCTTTCTGGTTTCTTGGTTTAACCGCTCGTAGTCAATACAAACTCTTCAACCGTTCTAAACTCTAGTGAGAACAAGTTCATTTTTTTTTTCATTTTTGACCACTGTGAGACCAGATTTCTTAGGTACAGTCTGCATTGGGCTTACCCAATTACTGTCAGAGATAAGATATATGATACTTGCTTGCAATAGTTTGGTTATCTCATTCTTGATAACATCAAGAATCAAAGGATTAAGCCGCCTTAGGGGATGCCTCACTGCTTTTGCTATGTCCTCAAGCAAAATTCTATGCATACACATGGAGGGGATGATACCAAGTATGTCAGTCAAGGTCCATCCAATTGCCTTCTCATGCTTCTTCAAAACCTGTAAAAGCTTATTTTCTTGATCAAAATCAGGGTTAGATGAAATTGTTACTATTAGATTTTCATTCCTCTCCAAAAATGCATATTTTAGGTTGTCAGAAAGTGGTTTAAGCTCTAAGGAAGGTGATTGTTCAATGGATGGTTTGGTTGGGGCATCCAGGATGTCAAGAGCTTTAGTTGTATAAACAACTTCATCTACAACTTCATCTATAGGAAAAATGTCAACCTGCAGGGCAACATCGATCTCAGCATAAATAAAACAAAGGTTGGTGTCAGTACATGAATCACAAGAGTAAGTATCATCAAAGTCAGAAAATGATGGAAAATCACCTAAAAACTCAGAATAAGTATCATCAACTAGCTCAAAAAGCAATTGAATGTGAAAAACATAATGTTCTTCCATGGGATGTTTCATAGCATCAAAAATGTTAAATTTTGCAATGATATCACCAAACTCCATGGATATTGTTCCATCATCAACATCAATTTTTGTTTTTTCTTTTTTCATAAATGACCTGCCTAAAATGATGGGTACATGTAAACAAAATAAGTTTCAATTTACTTAAGAAATTAAACTCGAAAAAATCCCGAGACATATTTTGTGTGGCTAATGAATTTTAAGCAAGTTGACATAAGTGTTGAAAAGTATGATTTTAAAAGTGATAACGAAAATCGGAACAACGTTTAAAGGTGATAACTAAAATGTATCAAAATCGAAGAAAAATAAAGACTAAATGTAAAAATGATTGAAATATAAAGAAAAAAGTTTTAATTCATAAAATGTGGAACGCATACGTACATTCTGAAACTATTTCTCAAAAACACATATACTTTGATTTATATAGAAATGTGTACAATTGCGGACCCCCAAAACTCAAAGTTAACGCTACTTATATACTAATCCTAAAGTAATCGCCTACAACGGTCGACTAAACACATCATGCCACATACGTTTCACTTTCATGTAGCCTCCGTCTTCGACGATCTTCCACGTGTATTTCAGTAACCGTTTGATCTTATCTTACTTACACATCATTCGATTGTACAAAGTATGACTTGAAACTCTGAATTTTGCTAAGTCCTCAATTCTCTAGTCCGACTGCGACTTCGAATTTAGTAATTTTCCATGTCGGCCAGCCATGTCTGTCGAAGTCCTTAAAACCATTTATTCTTCATTTTGTCTCGACTAAAATCACTATCACATGACTTCTATCATACTTATGCTAGTGTCGAACATTTTGAGATAGCAAATCCCCCCCCCCCCCAAAATGCCATATTTCGGTTTTTGATCAATATAGAGAAAGGTGACATTTTTAGTGTATTTTCGACACTGTTTTAACTTCCTCGCTGACGTCATCATCATCATTACTACCTTACCGCGTGTTGTTATTTTCAGAAAAACTTTTCAAAACACCATTATTGCTCCTAGTTTCTAAGAGATCATGCATTTTTGTACGTCTTCATTAACTGTTGCTCATATGAATATCGCCACCTATCACCAACTCTCCCACTTCTCAAGACATAAAATCAATTCACGTCACCACACATCTTCCAAGTGTTAGATATTGGAGAGAAAAACAACTCTATAAATACCTTCCTCACACTCTTCTTCATCTTCTTTGCTTTGGCTTTCAACTGCTTTTTAATAATTTTGTAATGATTTTACCATTTTGGCACTTTGAATGAACACCATTTGTGTGTTCTCGCATCTATTTGTATTATTCTACTGCTATTTGAATTTCCTGCAGCATAGATTTATACCTTTTCAAGTATTTTCCATTCACCCTTAGGATTTGATGATCAGATGCTAATTCTTCGATCTCATAAGCATTATTTGAAAATGCTTGAATGACTCAAATCAGACCTTCCCAATTAGGAGACCATTTCCCCAAAGTCTTATCTCTCTGATCGATAGGTAAAATAATTTTCCACGCATAGCCTCTGACCGAGAAGTTCTTTACCTTAACCTTCTTATTATAAGCTTTAACTATTCTCTCCTTCTGCCTTATTAAAACATCCAACACTGCTAACCTTTCTTCATCCAAATCAACCATTTCGTCCAACATCATATTCCAATAATGATCAGACGGAATCTCTGTTGGTTTAAGCCCTAGAGGCCAATACTTTTGGTACTTGTATCAAATTATTTATTAATAATAAAAGGCTTTTTCTTTATTATGTTTGTTTAATAAAGTCCCTGGAATAGATAGTCCGTTTAATGTATCAAGTGTGACTTAATCATGAGAGCACATTAAACATAAGGACACTATTCTTAAAGTATCCGTAGTCAAGCTTTATTGTAAAGTGGGATAACATTAGAGCATGAAGACTATTATGTTTATAGACTGATGATCACATCTCATGGATCATGGATAAGGAGTTATCAAGTCTTAAACATAGGTATGAATATTAAGAGTAATATTTATACTGGATTGACCCGCTATGAGAATACTATATAGAATGTTATGCAAAGTGTCATAAGTTATTCTCATGGTGATAATGGTGTATACCACTCTTTGACCTGAAACCACTATGGACCCTAGATGTAGAGTTGAGTGCTTTATTGCTGATCCAACGTTGTCCGTAACTTGATAACCATAAAGACAGTTGATGGATACTCCACGAAACTTGCTGAGGGACATGAGTGACCCAGATGGAATTTGCCCATCCTGCATAATAGGATAAATGTCTATGGGCCCAATATTGAACTAGACAAGGATGACACGGTCTATACCTTGTGTTCAATATAGACATAAGGACAAAAGGGTAATTATACACATAATTATTATCACAAAAGGACTTGTCAGATCACATGACATTTTCGTCTCTTGGGTAGCAGTGATGTGTTGCTAGATACCGCTCACTGTTTATTATGTTAAATACGTGATTTAATATAATTGCCAACGCCGCGAAAACCTATAGGGTCACACACAAAGGACGGATTGATGAGAGATAGAGTAATTAAGGAATACTGTAATGTACGGTTTCCTTAAGTGAATTATAGAACATTGTAAGGTACGATGTACTTAAGTAGAATACGAAATATGATAAGGTACCAAATACTTAAGTGATTTTGGCATATTATAAGATATGAGCCATATACACTTGAGTGGGCCTTTTAGCTTGCAGCCCACACAAGAGGTTCTATAAATAGAACCTTTGTGTAGAAGCATTGTAACTTTTGCTTGCAATTTCGTTTCTCTCTCTCTCTCTCACTCAAAACCTTCATTCGTAGCAGCTAGCACTGAGATTGAAGGAACCCGTTCGTGTGGACTGAGTAGAGACATTGTCATCGTTCAACGTTCGTGATCGCCACAAGAGGTAACGATTCTATCACTGATCATGCCCATTCGTAAGGATCACTAAATGGAGAAATTTTTAAATTCCGATGCGCCTTGGATGACAATTCTCCTTCAGTGGTATCAGAGCCACTTACAAAACCATGAATCTGATAACTGTTGATTTTCTGTATTAATACGATTAAAGACAGAATGAATCAAAGATTAAATTGAGATCGATCAAGTTATATATATGATATAAGTAATCCTGATGCAAAATTTATTATATATGATATAGTGTTCTTGTTTCGTTCATTCAAACACTCAATGGTTGTTTTCCTTTGAGCGATCAATGGTCGTTTGCTTCTTGATCCGACATTAGTATGGTGAAGCAATGACGTGTTGATCAATCATACTGAATCAACAATCGAGATGTGTTTGACGGTCTGAAATTGGTGCATCAGGGTTAGTGACGGCACAATGGTTGTGTTGTCAGAGAGTTATGTGATTGGGGTTGTGACTGCACAAGAGTTGTGCTTTCTAAACACTTTTTCGAACAGTGTTAACCGGTTAACGCATATGGTTAACTGGTTAACGCGAAATGGAATACAACTTTCTAATAGTTTTCAAACAGTGTTAACCGGTTAACGTATTTGGTTAACCGGTTAACACAAGACAGAAAACACATTTTGAACAGATTTTCAAACAGTGTTAACCGGTTAACGCATTTGGTTAATCGGTTAACACAAGACAGAAAGAAAATTTTCTAACAGTTTTTCAACAGTGTTAACCGGTTAACGCATTTGGTTAACCGGTTAACGCAAGGCAAAATTCACCCGTTCGACTAACTCTGCGTAATGTGATCGGTCGTCGAGATTTAATTTGGTTTTAATTGATTAAAAGAATTAAAATTGATAATAATAATAATAATAATGTGTTTATTATTGTCTTGTGGTGATCGGTTATGGCCTTAGTTCTCCTTTACTTTGTTTTGGATTTTAAAATACGACCTGCGTGTCGTGCCTCTCTTTTAATCTCTCAATGTAACTTCTTTTCTCATCTCACTCCCTCGTATGTAAAACGAGTTTCTTTATGTAATGTAATGTTATGAAGAAAGCAAAGAAGTCAGTGCCAAAGGAGGACAACCTTGAAGATCTTGCTTGGAGAAGCTTAGATCGTTATTAGGTTAGCTTAGGTTCTCTCATTGGCTTGGGAGAACAATTGCGCTAGGGGTCATAATTGTTTCATTATGTATGTTGATGCATGTGTATGTATGTTGATGTATGATGATGCATGTGAGAGACGATTTATATGATAAATAAGCCGGTGAGATCAGAAAAATTGCAATTCCCTCAAATTAAATATTAAGTTTATGCTTTCCAAGTTTTAACACTCATCAAGACTAGTATCGGATAATGTAGGTTTCGCCTACGCGAGGTGCATGTTCTATATTAGTAAGGTGCGATGGGATAATTGTAATATCCAACTGTTAAAACAATGGGTCAAACTTAACTAAACAAATTATAATAATATTATATATGTTTGCTTTCCAAGTTTTAGCACTCATCAAGACTAGTATCGGATAATGTAGGTTTCTCCTACGCGAGATGCATGTTCTGTATTAGTAAGGTGCGATGGGATAATTGTAATATCCAACTGCTAAAACGATGGGTCAAACTTAATTATAATAATATTATAAATGTCTAGAAGCAAGAGTTGGGAATGATCCATATGATGGATTGGAATAAGGAGTTATTCACCCAACTGAAATTTTCGAGAGTTGTATGAGATACAATTGGAAGGAGTTCCTACCTAAATAACCTAGTTTTGTGTAATCCGCCTATGCGGACTTAGAACGAAGTGAAATATGGATCTCGACCCACTAGAAAATCTTCCAACGGGATTTTCCGAATCAGATGATGAGGGTCATTTGTTTTGAGTAAAATAGTGGGAGCATATTTAATTAAAGGCCTAATTAAATATGTCAATGATACTTATATTTTCATTAATCCTTATGTAGATTATCATGACAACAAACACCTCTAACAACATCTTGCGATCAATCCTTGACAAAGAAAAATTGTCTGGGACAAATTTTTTAGATTGGCACCGAAACCTGAGGATTATCCTCAAACATGATAAAAAGTTGTATGTCTTGGAGAAACCTGTTCCTGAAGAGGAACCTCCTAGTTCTGCACCTAAGGCAGAAAGAGATGCTTATAGGAAGCATGTCGATGATGCCAATGAAACTGCTTGTCTCATGCTAGCTACCATGAACTCAAAATTGCAAAAGCAACATGAGAACATGGCAACGTTCGATATGATCGAACACCTTAAAATGCTCTATCAAGAGCAAGCAAGGCATGAGAGGTTTGAAGTTTCAAAAGCCCTTTTTCAAGGCAAGTTAGCTGAGGGAGCCCCTGTAGGTCCCCATGTGCTCAAGATGATTGGGTATGTGGAGAACCTTGAGAGATTGGGTTTTCCCCTCGGAAAGGAACTTGCGACTGATTTAATCTTGCAATCGTTGCCAGATGGATTCAGTCAATTTGTCCTAAATTTCAATATGAATGATATGGACAAATCTCTTCCTAAACTGCTAGCCATGTTAAGAACTGCTGAGCAGAATCTGAAGTCGAAAGGGAAGTCCATTCTGATGATCGGAAATGGAAAGAGACAGAACAAAAGATCCACCAAGCAGGGTGATAAAGGGAAAGGCAAGGAAGTTGCCAAACCCAAACCCACTGTTGCTGCTTTGAAGCCTAGTGGAGGCGTAGCAAAAGAAGGCACATGCTTCCGTTGCGGTAAGACCGGACACTGGAAGAGAAACTGCCCAAAGTACCTGGAAGATAAGAAGAATGGAGTAGAGACTTCAACTTCAGGTATTTTTGTTATTGAAATTAATTTATCTACTTCTGCATCATGGTTATTAGATACTGGATGCGGTTCTCACATTTGTACAAATGTGCAGGGACTAAAAAGGAGTAGAGATTTGGCAAAAGGTGAAGTCGACCTACGAGTTGGCAATGGAGCAAAGGTTGCTGCTTTATCCGTAGGAACTTATGTATTGACTTTACCTAGTGGTTTAATAATTCAGTTAGAGAACTGTTATTATGTACCTGCAATTAGCAGGAATATTATTTCCGTTTCTTGTTTGGACAAGTTTGGTTTTTCATTTATAATAAAAAACAGTTGTTGCTCACTTTATTTGAATGATATATTCTATGCTACTGCACAAATGAACAATGGACTATATGTCCTTGATCTTGAAATGCCTATTTATAACATTAATACTAAAAGGATGAAACCTAATGAGTTAAATCCAACTTACCTTTGGCATTGTCGATTAGGCCACATAAATGAGAAACACATTTCCAAACTCCATAAAGATGGACTATTGGACTCTTTTGATTATGAATCATATGAGACATGCATATCTTGTTTAATTGGAAAGATGACAAAGTCTCCACTCATAGGAAAAGGTGAAAGAGCTAATGATCTTTTGGCCCTCATACATACTGATGTATGTGGACCACTGAATATACCAGCCAGAGGAGGTTTTCAGTACTTCATCACATTTACTGATGATTTCAGTAGATATGGTTATGTGTATTTTATGAAACACAAGTCAGAGTCCTTTGAAAAGTTCAAGGAATTAAAGAATGAAGTACAAAACCAACTAGGTAAGAATGTTAAAACTCTTCGATCAGATCGAGGTGGTGAGTATTTAAGCCTAGAGTTTGATGACCATCTGAAAGAGTGTGGGATCATATCCCAACTTACTCCTCCAGGAACACCCCAATGGAATGGTGTATCTGAGAGAAGAAATCGAACCCTGTTAGACATTGTCCGATCCATGATGAGTCACGCCGATCTTCCAAACTCCTTTTGGGGACATGCACTATTGACAGCTGCTTACACACTTAACCGTGTTCCATCCAAAAAGGTTGAGAAGACACCATATGAGATATGGAGTGGTAAGAAACCACATATGTCTTACATGAAGATTTGGGATTGCGAAGTTTATGTGAAACGACAAATTTCAACTAAGCTTGAGAAAGTGATAGTGAATCCTCAAGTGAAGAGCATACATAGCTTGGGAAAGTGATAGTGAATCCTCAAGTGAAGGTAAAGTTTTAGAAACTGAAAAAAATGAAAGATCTTAAGTAATCCATGTTAGATGCTTCAAAAGTTGATGTTGAGGAAGAGAAATCTTCTTGGTTTGGTTGTGAAACTTGTCATATTTGGCAAAAAGAGGTTAATACTCTAAAGCCCAAATTAAACAAGGCTTTAGAACCAAAGGTCACATTCGCTATTAATCTTACAATATTCAAAAGATATTTAAATGTGTCGTACAAGAAGTATAATTTTGTTGTAAGGGAATCTAATAGTGAAAGTCATTCACATCATCATTTGACTTGTCACTATTATTGTAAGAAAGGTCATACCATTGTTATATGCAAACTTGGAAGATATTGGGTTCCTAAAGGTGTACTTCAATGGTTGCCCAAATGCAACAATATTTACACTCATCCTTAAGGACCTAATGAAAATTGGGTACTTATCACTCTTTTTTGATCTTGTAGGTTGAATGTCTTGGCTCCATGGAAAGAATGTGGTTTCTTGATAGTGGTTGTTCAAGGTATATGACGGGTGACATTTTCCTATTCATTGACTTCACGCCAAAGAAGAAGGGTTTTGTGACCTACCGAGACAACAAAAAGGGTGTAATACTTGGTAAATGTAGTGTAGGTATTCTCTCTTCTACTGTTGTCTCTGACGCAATACTTGTTAAAGGTCTTAAACATAATATGTTTATCATTAGTCAACTATGCAATAAAGGCTATAAAATAACTTTTACAAATAGTTGTTGCATAATTGAACATAATTAAAAGAAATATTATTCATTTAAGGGCTTGAGGGTTAACAACATCTATATGTTGAACTTGAATGATGTATCATTAACAAGTACTAAGTGTTTAATAACCATGAATGAAGACTTTTGGTTATGGTGTAACGCCCCATTTTTAGTAAATTATTTTATTTTAACTTAATTATAATTGTGCATTAATTTAATTATTGTGTGTGGGTAATTAAATCAATATGGATGAGAGTGAGGGTTTATGGCCTTATGATATGGTTTGGAGAGTAATTAGAGAAAGAGAGAATAATTAAAATTATTTTACTAATTAAAATAAATGATTTGGTTATATTGAAATAAAATAAATAGAATAAAAAGAAAATATAAGTTGTAGAAATATTAGGGGCAAAGTGGGGATTATAGAGAAAATTAAGCGTAAAGTAGGAACATCCTAATTAAGATATTAGGTTTTTAGAGTAAAAAGAGAATTAGAAGGAAAGTTTGACACTACGTAGAGAAAATGTGAAAATAGACAAGTGGATGGAGAAAACTAGGGCATAGAAGAGCACCCGTCGGAAAAGTTTGAAAGAAATTGCAAGAGAAATCTAAGGTAAAGAGAAGAATAACTTTTAATAAAAATGACTTATGCATGAGGGGTAGGGTAGAGGAGTCATTAATCTCCAATAGGGATTGTGTAAATTTTGTTTTGTTGTATTGTTGTTGTATAATTTTTTTGTGTTGTATTGAGTGATTTATGTGCACTCTTGTATTTTGATTCGACACATATGTCGATGTCTTTGATAAGGCAAGATTAATGTGATAACCATGTTGATGTCATGTTCTTGAATATCTTGTATAAGGTTAAAAATAACTATTTATTTTTGGAATCTCTTGTTTGCCTGGTAAGTGTGTGATGATTCGTGTTTGTGCCCTTTGGGGAGAATTTTACTAATAATAATTGAATCATGGTATATACTTATTTGGAGTCTGATATATATATATATATATATATATATATATATATATATATATATATATATATATATATATATATATATATATATATATATATATATATATATATATATATATATATATATATATATATATATATATATATATATATATATATATATATATATATATATATATATATATATATATATTATATATATATATTATATATATATATATATATATATATATATATATATATATATATATATATATTTGAGGGTGGTTAGAACTCAAATAGATGAAATATGCGAGTAAATAGGTGAAAAATGCGAGTTTTAAAATATGTTCAATAGAGAGGAAAACATAGAAAATCGCAGGTAGACATATGAGAGGATTAACCGTCTTATTTCAGGCATAACTTGAGTTCTGGGACTCGGATTAAGGCACAGTTTGAAGCGTTGAAAAGCTAACACAATAATACTTATTTTGAAATAGAGAAATTGGATATAAAGGCGCTAAAACAGTAGCAATTTGTTGGTTTTTATACATGAGACGTAGTCAGTTTCAGCCCTGCATTAGTCATCATGTTTCAAGCATAATTTGAGTTTCGTAAGTCTTTTTAGGAAGACGTCAGTTGAGTCAAAATTAAAGTTTAATGATATTTCAAACTGCAGAGTTTTATAATTTTATCACGAGTATATAATTTTTTGTGCTATTTTGAAGTCAGACATTCTGTTTTAGAGTTTATGCAAAAATTATTGTGATAAGGCTGAATTGGAACGAATAGAACTGGAGTTTCGTAACTCTGATGGGAATACAGTTAAGTGTGTTTGAAAGAGGACTTAAATATATTTTAGAATGAAAATTTTCATAATTTTATCATAAGTGTTTAATTTTTTGTGTTATTTTGAAGTTAGACAATTTTAGAGTTAAGTCAAAAGTTTTGAACAATTTTGAGTGTGATGACCGTTCGTTACATTTTTAAAGAGTTTAAGAGTCCTATTTTATTTGGTTAGAGTTGTTATAGAATAGTTAAAGTTACTTTTGAGTTATTTAGAGTTGGAGATCAGAATATAGGATGCACTTGAGTTGAACTTGGAGCACTGTTGACATTATAAGATTACCTTTTGAGTAATATTTTTGCATTTAAGGTTGTTGAGGCAAAAGAGTTAAAAATAAAAGTTGTTGAGTAATTAATAATAATATTTTAGAGTTGAGTTGAAGATATTTATTATTTAGAGTCGTAAATAGAATTGTTAGAAAAATCAATTAAGTTCCTAAGAGTTATCTTTATCTGCAAGAATTGTCAGTAAAACATTTTTTAGCACTTTAGAGTTATTTTAGAGTAATAGGAATTGTTGTAGAGTTGTTTAGAGTTGATTGGTAACTTCGTTGAGTTATAATTATAAATTTGTATGACTTTTTATAAGTTAAGACTATAGAATAAATTAATACAAATATTTTGTTGATATATTGTAAACTCAAAAAATGTATTTTTGATTCTTTTGAGTTTTCGGGACTATTCGCTATTGTTAGATAGTGTTATGGGTTATTTGACGTGACTTAAATGATTAAAAATAAATTTTAATTGATTTTATTAATTTTGTGAGAGATGGTTATATATAGACGAGTTGATGATGTTGTGTCAGATTACTATGCTTTCTCTTGAATACTTGCTGATTTTTATAAGTATGTTGTTGTGTATCGTTGAGTTAAAGGCGAGTTACATATATGTGAATTAATAATTTTATTGAGTTAAACATTATATGTGTTGGAGTTGTGTTGTTGTTGTGGTAATCTAGGAGAGAGGATTACACGAGTTTGTCAACGCATGTATGTTAGGATCAGAAGATGGATCTTAACACATTGAATTTTGTTAACATGTTCATACATTCATGTTGAGTTGTGTCAAGAGGCATGTTTACTAGTTCAGAAGAGGGGACTGATGGCTTGTCCCAAGCTCAGAAGAGGGGGCTTGAAGTCTAGAAGAGGGGGCTTAAGGGTTCAGAAGAGGGGATCCGGTTCTAGAGAGAACCAAATGTTGAGTTGGTACCACATGCATATGCATAGAGTTGCATTGCAGTAATGAGTCATATGTGCATTTGTTGAGATATATTTGTTGAGTTGTGATTGATTTGGTGAATTGAGTGTGAGAATATAATTGATATACTGTGATTGAGATTGTGTAATATATATTATGTGTTGATATCATATCTTGCAGTATATGCCTATTATTATCAATTGTAATTTCTCACCCCTTTTGTTTGAATGTTCCCTTTACATGGACATCATGCAGATACTTCGGAGTAACATTGCTGAAGTAAGTAGAAGATAGCTCTTAGAGTTACTTCTTTAGTTTATCACTATGATTAATGGTGTCTTGCTCTGATCATGTAACATCGGGTTGAGGATAACCGTCTGAATTGATTATTATGCCGTTAAAATTTTTAAAAGACCACATCTGTGATGCATGCCAAATGAGAAAGCAAACAAGGGTATCTTTTAAACCCAAAAATATTGTTTCAACTTCTAGACCTCTTGAGCTTCTCCATATGGATCTTTTTGGTCACTCTAGGACAAAAAGCTTAGATGGAAATTACTACGGTTTTGTTATAGTAGACGATTACTCTAGATTTTGTTGGACTATTTTTTTGCATAGTAAAAATGAGACCTTTTCAGCTTTCACACCTTTTGCAAAGTTATCCCAAAATAAACTAAGTTCAAACATAGTTGCTATTCGAAGCGATCATGGAGGTGAATTTGAAAACCATCCTTTTGAGGATTATTGTGATAAACATGACATTGAACATAATTTTTTTGCTCTAAGAATTTCGCAAGAAAATGGTGTTATGGAACACAAAAACAAAATTATAGAGGAGTTGACAAGAACTATGATCAATGAAAGTAGTCTACCAAAATATTTTTAGGTCAATGCTATTAGCATGACATGTTATGTTTTAAATAGGATACTCATTCGTCCTATTTTGAACAAAACTCCTTATGAATTTTTAAAAGGTAGAAAGCCAAATTTATCATATCTTAATATCTTCGGATGCAAATGTTTTATCTTAAATAATGGTAAGGATAACCTTGAAAAGTTTAATACAAAAGTTGACGAAGGTATCTTTCTTGGATACTCTTAGTCAAGCAAAACTTATAAAGTGTACAATAAGAGATCACTCACTGTTGAAGAGTCCGTGCATGTCACTTTTGACTAATCTTATCCTAGAAATGTTCAGAGTGATATTTTTTTTCATGATGCAGGTGTATCTTTAGAAGACATACTCAAAGACACCGAAAAAGGAATTAATCAGAATGAAGCGGTGAAACTTGAGGATGAGGAAGATGACAATTTTGAAAATGAGAAGGATGATAGTCCAACTAAATTGGATGATCTTCCTTTGGCTTGGAGGTCTTCCAAGGACCATCCAATTAACAACATTCTTGGAGACATCACCAAAGGCGTGACAACACGTTCTAAGCTAAGTAATTTTTGTTATCACTTTGCATTCGTTTCACAAGTTAAACCTAAAAATGCAAATGAAACCTTGACTGATTAGAATTGGCTAATGGCCATGCAAAATGAGCTAAATCAATTTTAAAAAAATGATGTGTGGGACCTTTTCCCACCCCCGCGAGATCATCAAATCATTGGCGCTAAGTGGATTGTTAGAATTAAACTAGACGAAAATGGAGTGATAACTAAGAACAAGGCCCGACTAGAGGCTCAAGGATATAACCAAGAGGAAGGCATAGATTATGAGGAAACTTAGGCTCCGGTTTCCCGCCTCGAGGCTATATGCCTTTAAATAACATATGCATGTTCTAAAGACTTCAAATTATTTCAAATGGACGTGAAAAGTGCTTTCCTTAATGGTTACATTAATGAGGAAGTGTATGCTTCACAACTTCTCGGTTTTGAAAATGATGAGTATCCTAATCAGGTTTTTAAACTAAAACGAGCTTTGTATGGTCTCAAACAAGCCCCTAGGGCCTGATATGAGCGAATTAGTAAGTTCTTACTTGATTAAGGATACTCTAAGGGAAGGTAGATACAACACTTTTCATTAACTGTCAAGGAAAAAATTCTCTTCTAGTTCAAATTTATGTTGATGACATCATATTTGGTTCTCCTAACATGCAACTGGCCAAAGAATTTTCTAAGCTTATGCATGGCGAATTTGAGATGAGTCTAATGGGGGAGTTGAATTTCTTTCTTGGACTTCAAATCAAGCAACTCAAATAAGGGACATCTGTGTGTCAAACTAAGTACTTCCAAGAGTTGCTTAAACAATTCGGAATGGTAGATGAAAAGTAAATTGACACTCCAATGCCCACAAATGGAAACTTTGACATGGATGAAAACGGTAAGGATGTTGACATCAAAATGTATAGAGGTATTATTTGATCACTCTTATATCTTACTGCATCTAGACCTGACATTATGTTTAGTGTATGCATGTGCGCTCAATATCAATCCGCTCCTAAAGAATCACATTTAAAAGTTGTAAAGTGCATTCTTAGATACCTTTATGGTACTTCTAAGTATGGACTTTAGTTTTACAAGGGTAGCGATTGTAGTTTGGTTGGTTACTCCGATTCCAATTTTTCCAGTTGCAAAACGGATAGGAAGAGTACTAGTGGAACTTGTCACATCTTTTCAAACTCCTTTGTTAGTTGGCATAGCAAGAAGCAAGTCTTTGTTGCTTTGTCAACTGGCAAGGCGGAATACGTTGCAACCGGTAGTTGTTATGCTCAATTTTTATGGCTCAAACAACAACTACTTGACTTCGATATTAAACTTCAATGTATTCCGATAATGTGCGATAGTACTACTGCGATCAAACTAACCAAGAATCCAGTGTTGCATTCTCGTACTAAACATATTGAGATACTTCATCATTTTCTACGAGACCACGTTGAATAAGGTGATGTTGTTTTTGATCATGTTTATAGTAAAAGTCAACTTGCAGATATTTTTACAAAACCTCTTGCAATTGAGCCGTTTTTCAATATTCTTCGGGAATTGGACATTCTCGATATCTCAAATCTTGCCTAATATATGTTATTGCATGCACATTTTACATTTATTCTAACCTTCATTTGAAAGTTTATTACATATGAGTGCATTCTCCTCCTATCATCCTATGTGGTAATATCGTTCTCAAATAATCCTTTTGTTCTTAAGTTTTTTTTGTTATATGTTGCTTATCTATGCCTCGTTTATTTGATGGCATGTTTATGATCCAGAATTGTATGATATATTTTGATGTATGATAAATTTCATGGTTGTTCACTTCCAAAATTTTCATTGATTACTCTTGAGTGCTCTCAATCTATATGTTTATAGTGACGTTGTCATACGGTGAACTGACTTGGGGTGTTTTGCTTTTTATCGCAATGTCGCAGATAGCAAGAGTCGCCACCGACTTTTCTTTTATCCAATAAGGAAAGGTGGAAAAGAACAGGAAAGACCTCAATAGATTTTGGGTTCGGGAGGTACATTATACAAAGGGAAGGTATTAGCACCCTTTGTATCCATGGTTATCCATGGGCTCTTAATTGCTGGATCACTTATATTTTTATCTGAAAAGTGTTCGTGAATTGTTTAAAAAATGTTTCGAAAAGAGAGTTTAACTTTGTAATGATTCTCGTATGAATGTATACAAAGTATTTATCTCGTTTGATTTTGAAAATGGTTTAGAAAAATATAACTCGGTAATGATTCTAGTATGAATGTATACCAAGTGGTGATTTTCTAGGATTTGTAAAGTGTAAAGTGTGAGGGGTGGAAAATGTTTTAGGTTATGATACAGTAATTGAGAGTTATACCTTCCTGAGGTCGTTATGAACGTTTCCTATCCTTATGGGGGTAAAACTGTCCTTACTATTGAGAAGTAAGTAATTTTACCCTTTGGATGTTTAAGGGTCATCGTAGGGTCATCGATAGGTCATTGAAGGCAACAGTTGTAAGGATACCTTAGCATTCGAAGGGACGATCATCATTTAACCGTAGGCTACACCGAAGGGTCATCGAGGGACAAAATCATATATTCGAAGGCAACATCCGAGGGACTATGATTTATTTTAAAGGGACATGATGATTTAATCGAAGGGTCTTTGCTAAGTGTATCCCTACATTCGCGGGACATGACCGTTATACCGTAATACCGTAGGGCAGCGAAGAGAGGTCCAAGATCACATATTTAGAGGCCATGTTTTAAAGTTAATTAGGTAATTAGGGTGAATCTCCACATTAAAATCTATACATTAAAAATAATACATTAAAATTAATACATTAAAATTAATACATTAAAATTAATTATTTAAAATTAATTAGGTAATTTAGGGTGAAAATCCACAAGGGTATCCCACAAATAAAGTGGAATACATAGCCGACCGTTTCTTCGGGAATATGTGAATCCTTACAAAATTCAGCAAACGGGTTAAAATACCGAAATAAAGTGCAATTGAAAATTGCACCACAAAATGAACACAACAGTCATAAAAATCAGGCCAAATAATGCAGAACTGTAACAAATCTTGGTTAGATAAACATAAGGCAGAATATAAAAGAAACAAAACAGCCACTGTCTCGTTCGCCCCTGCTTCGCCTAGCGAGGGCTTAGCGAGTGCTCGCTTTAGGCTCGCTTAGCGATGTGCTAGCGAGCGGCCACGGGTTTTGAATTTCAGAACAATACAATCTCAACCTGCTGCATGGCTTATGGCATTCAATTACAGAAATAGCATGGTCAAATATTCAGGGTATTCAGGCATACTTAAATTCATACATGAAGTCATATTACATATCCGAAAGTTTAATCATGATGCCTTATATATGTAAAGATTATCGATTAGAAGCATAAAACATTAGTGATAGGCAAACCTGTTTGTAACTGAGCTTGGTATCGAATGGAGTTGGGCGGCGGTAGCTTCGGAGCGGATGAGCGGCCTTCAGGGTTTCTTTACTCGGAATGCTCTGAGTTAATCTCACGGGTTTCTATGCCAGGGTTTCCGTCCGTCTTCCTCTCTGTTTTTTCGTTCCCCTGGTTCATTACTGAAGTGTTGGTATTTATAATGCTCTTCTTTGTGACCTAATGGGCTCAGAATGAAGCCCGAAATTTTCTGTTGTCTGTCAGCTTCGCTAGGCGAGCTGGTAGCGAACGCGTAGCGAACGTTCGCTAGGCGAGCGTGTAGCGAACGCGTAGCGAACAGGCCAGTTTGGGCCATTTTCTGGATTGGGCCATTCGTGAGCTAGGCCTTCGTTCCCTTAAGATCAGTGTCATAAAAATGAGTCGGAGTGCCCTGAAAAATGTCTTAAAATATTAATGGGCAAATTTTGGGGTATGACAGCTGCCCCTGTTCAATATTCTTGAACCGAGAGAGTCAGAATGGTATGTACGCCATTCGTGGTCTGGAGGTGAAAGATTATTGAACACTAGAATGCCCCGAAAATTTGCCCTTGTCGATTAGTTAGTCTTGATGGAGATGGATTTAAAGATGCCATCTAGGAAGTTTGATGATGAGAGCTTCAGAGTACGTCGTACGTTAGAAGATATCTGAAGTCATGGGTGTCACTGGGTCATACGCTAGACCGTATAGTGAATCATTCATTAGGCCGTCGACTCCACTGGGGAGTTAGAATGGGTCATACGCCGCTGGGGATAACGGATCAGAATGGATCATACGCTAGATCGTATCTGAGTTGCAGAATGGGCCGTCTGTTAGGCTGTATCTGACGAAAAGTAGTCGTACGCTAGACTACACCTCGAGATGTACCGTACGCTAGGTAGTACCTGAGGAATGAAGATCCGAATGGGTCGTATCGGACTTGTTGGAGGAGTAATATGTTGTGCCGAATCAAAATGAGATAATAATCCGAATGAGTCATACACTGCTGGGGATAAAGGATCAGAATGGACCATACGTTAGATCGTATCTGAGTTGCGGAACGAGCCGTCCGTTAGGCTGTATCGTTACTGGGGGTGAAGGATCAGAATGGATCGTATGCTAGATCGTATCTGAGTTGTAGACTGAGCCGTCCGTTAGGCTATACCTGGTGATGAAGGGGGGTAGTCATACGCCAGACTACACTTCAGAATGTACCGTACGCTAGGTAGCATTTGAGGGGATGAACATCCAAGCGGGTCGTAAGCTAGACCGTCTCTGAGTAGCAGAACGAGCCGTCCGTTAGGCTGGATCTGATGATGAAGGGGGTAGTCATACGCCAGACTACACTTCAGAATGTACCGTACGCTAGGTAGCATCTGAGGCCTTGAGGGTCCAAGTGGGTCGTATGCTAGACCGTATTGGAGTTGTTGAAGGTCGGAATGGATCGTACGTTAGATCGCATCTGAGTTGAAAGAGTCATATGTTGAGCTGAATCAGCATGAACCGTATGCTAGGCTATATCTGATAGTATTTGTATATGTTGTATTTGCAATAAATGTCCGGGATGGGCTTATAGATGCCATCGTTAGGAGGATGTCAGAATGAATGGTGACATGGAGTATATCTGAAAGATGTAGTTGAATCCTGAATGTAATTGATAAGGATGTCCGTCTGAATGGGCCTTTGTTTTGATTGTATCAAGAGGATAATTAACCTGAAAAATAAAGTTAGCTTCATGCCATGTCATGATGCATGAGATGCAAATGTTGTATGCATGTGTGTGCTGTGAAATGACGTAATGAATGAATTATGCGTCTGAAATAAATGCGAACATTGTATGCATGTATATGTTATGAAATGAATGAATTATGCGTCAGGGGACTCTACTGGGGAAATAAATCTCAGTCTTCTGGTCGGAGATATTTGTATTGATGATCCTTTCTTAGCTGGGGGATACTTGATTTTTGTCTGACGATGGAAACACTCAACAGGGCCTGGCTGGGGATAGAAGAGATGACCAGTCTGTCTGGTGATGCCGACCTCTTCTGGAAAATAACTGGCTTTGCTGGGGAATAGGATTAGCAACGGATTCATTGGAAAGCATGATTAGACCTTCTCCTCGATCCTGAAGCCTAGTAGTAATCGCTATTCCTATTTTATGCACGCATTTTTGGTAAACATCGATCATATCCAAATGCATATATTAATTCGAATTAAATCAATGGACGCTTATGCAAACAAAATAGAGAAAGTAAAACAAAAGCATTCTTTTTTTGAAACTAAAATTATATTGATTTCGAAAGAGGGCCTATAAACAGGCAATTTGTGTACAAGGAGACAGAAATCCTAGTAAGAGGAAATTGTCAAGAAAACAAAGAGAAAGCTATGCCGAAAACGTCCTATTGACTTTAATTCCCCTACTGCCATTATGTCTTCAAGCCTCTCATCTCCTGCTGTCGGATAGAAGTGATTAGCTTGTTCAATCCTTTGAACTTGGATGAAGCTGTCTGAGAACGGGACATAGTCATACGCTTTGATCCCTAATTTTTGCCTGGACCGCCTTTTCAGGTTTTCAATCCACCAGGATACCCCTTTTTGCCCAAGCCGCCTTTTCAGGTTTTCGACTTGCCGGGTGTACATCTTTTATGTTTATCCCTAAATTTTGCCCGAACCCTTTTGGTTCGCCGGGATGCCCTTACTTTTGCCTAGATACGTCGACCTAGCGGGTCTCTTTTATGCGTAGTATTTTTTGACTATGTCTGCGTTCACGGGATGTGGGAAGTCTTCGCCGTCCATTGTAGCTAGTATCATGGCTCCACCAGAGAATACCTTCTTAACTACAAACGGCCCTTCGTACGTGGGAATCCATTTGCCCCTGGGATCACCTTGTGGTAGAGTGATGCGCTTTACCACCAAGTCGCCAATTTGATACACCTGTCTCTTGACTCTTTTGTTAAATGCCTGGGTCATGCGCTTCTGATATATCTGTCCATGACACACAGCCGCAAGTCTCTTCTCATCGATCAAGTTTATCTGGTCGAGTCGAGTCTGAATCCATTCATCTTCATCTAAGCCCGCCTCTTTCATGATTCGTAGAGAGGGAATCTGAACTTCCACTGGTAAAACGGCTTCCATTCCATAGACTAAAGAGAAAGGAGTTGCTCCTGTCGAAGTGCGTACTGAAGTGCGATAACCATGAAGAGCAAACGGTAACATCTCATGCCAGTCTTTGTACGTCACCGTCATCTTTTGTATGATCTTCTTGATATTCTTATTAGCAGCTTCTACAGCGCCATTCATCTTTGGTCGGTACGGAGAAGAGTTATGGTGTTTTACGTTGAACTGCGTGCAGAGTTCAGTAATCATCTTGTTGTTCAAATTAGTACCATTGTCAGTGATAATTCTTTCAGGGATGCCATACCGACAAATGAGATTATTCCTGATGAATCGTGCCACCACATTCTTGGTGACAGAAGCAAATGAGGCGGCCTCTACCCACTTAGTAAAGTAATCAATAGCGACAAGGATGAAGCGATGTCCATTAGAAGAAGTAGGTTTAATCTCCCCAATCATATCAATGCCCCACATTGCAAAGGGCCAAGGTGCGGTCAACACGTTCAATGGAGCAGGAGGTGCATGTACTTTATCCGCATATATCTGGCACTTGTGACAGGTTCTGGAGTGATGGTGGCAATCAGCTTCCATGGTAGACCAATAATACCCTGATCTCAGAATCTTCTTGGCCATCGTATGTCCACTAGAATGAGTCCCAAAAATACCGTCCTGCATATCTCCCATAATCTTTTCTGCTTCCTCTTTATCCACACAGCGAAGTAAAGTCGAATCGTGGTTACGTTTGTATAATACTCCATTACTCAGAAAGAACTTAGCGGAGAACTTCCTCAGGAATTTTTTGTCATTGATGGATGCCCCTTCAGGGTATTCCTGAGCTTCTAAATATCTTTTTACTTCGTGGAACCAAGGTTTTTCCCGTACTCCCTCAGTGTTAAGTTCATAACAGTATGCCGGTTCATCTAGTCGCTCAATGGTGATCCTGGGAGCTTCACTGTCCCATCTGACTCTGAACATAGATGACATGGTAGCCAATGCGTCTGCCAACTGATTCTCTTCTCGTGGGATATGTTCGAATGTAATCTCTCCAAAGTATGGGATTAGTGACAACACCTTCTCTCGATAAGGGATGAGATTCGGATGTTTAGTGTCCCATTCTCCGTTGATCTGACTGATTACTAATGCTGAGTCTCCGTACACACTCAAAAACTTGACCCGCCGGTCTATAGCAGCCTTGAGTCCCAAAATACATGCTTCATACTCAGCCATATTATTGGTACAATGAAAACATAGTCTAGCAGTGAAAGGCGTATGGTAACCCTCGGGAGAAATGATTACCACACCAACACCATTGCCCAACGCATTAGAAGATCCATCAAAAACCATAGTCCATCGGGATCCCGGCGCGGGTCCTTCATCCGGTCCATGTTCTTCATGATTGGTAACAAACATGACATCTTCATCTGGAAACTCAAAATTCATAGATTGGTAGTCATCCACCGCTTGATGAGCCAAATGATCAGCTAGCACGCTTCCTTTGATTGCTTTCTGAGTAGTATACTGGATGTCATACTCTGTTAAGATCATCTGCCATCTTGCTATTCTTCCGGAGAGAGCGGGTTTCTCAAATATGTATTTGATAGGATCCATCTTAGAAATCAATAAAGTGGTATGATTCAACATGTATTGTCTTAGTCGGCGAGCAGCCCAGGCCAAAGCACAGCAAGTTCTCTCGAGCAGTGAGTATCTTGTTTCACAGTCGGTAAACTTTTTGCTAAGGTAGTATATGGCATGCTCTTTTCGACCAGACTCGTCATGTTGCCCCAACACACACCCCATTGAATTTTCTAACACGGTCAAATACATGATTAGAGGTCTTCCTTCAACCGGTGGCATCAGGATCGGAGGTTCCTGGAGATACTTCTTGATTTTGTCAAAAGCTTCTTGACATTCCTCATTCCATATCATCTCTTGATTTTTCCTCAGTAATTTGAAGATGGGTTTGCAAGTAGCGGTCAAATGGGAGATAAATCGAGCAATGTAGTTCAACCGTCCCAAGAAACCTCTGACTTCTTTATCCGTACGGGGAACTGGCATTTCTTGAATAGCCTTCACCTTAGCCGGGTCAACCTCAATCCCTTTACCACTGACAATAAATCCCAGGAGTTTACCGGATCTTACTCCAAAGGTGCATTTGTTCGGGTTCAATCTTAGCTTGTATTTCTTCAACCTCTCAAACAATTTGTACAAATGATCGAGATATTCCTCCTCAGTATGAGATCTGGCTATCATGTCATCCACATATACTTCTATTTCATGATGGATCATATCATGGAACAAAACCACCATAGCACGCTGGTATGTTGCCCCTGCATTCTTTAAACCAAATGGCATTACTTTATAACAGAACGTGGCCCATTGCGTCACAAACGTAGTTTTCTCCATGTCCTCAGGCGCCATCTTAATCTGGTTGTAACCTGAGAATCCATCCATGAATGAGAACACCTTGTGTTGAGCGGTGTTATCTACCAGAACATCAATGTGCGGGAGTGGAAAGTCATCCTTGGGACTCGCTTTATTCAGGTCTCGGTAATCTACACACATTCGCACCTTACCATCCTTCTTTGGCACTGGTACCACATTAGCAACCCATTGAGGATAAGAAGTAACAGCCAGAAAACCTGCATCAAATTGTTTCATCACCTCGGCTTTGATTTTCTCAGACATTTCAGGACGCATGCGACGAACCTTTTGCTTAACAGGACGACATTCTTCCCTCGTTGGCAGTCGATGCACTACTATATCGGTATCCAGTCCTGGCATGTCTTCATAAGACCAAGCAAAAATCTCTACATAGTCATGCAACATCTGAATCAACCTTCTCTTGACACTGTTTTCCAAGCCTGCTCCTATTTTGACTTCTCTCTTGTCCACTTCAGTACCCAGGTTTACAATTTCGATTGACTCTTCATGCGGCTGTATAGTCTTTTCTTCTTGCAATACCAGTCTGGCAAGTTCTCCAGGTACTTCACAATCTTCCTCACTTCCATCTTCGGCTTGGTAGATCGGATTTTCAAAGTCATAATGAACAGTAGTAGAACCATTGTCAACAGGATCCAGAGTGGGTATGGATCTGCAATTCGTTACGTGAGTGTGTGTAAGAAAACATAGCTTGTTTGGAAGATGACAGAAAAGACAAAGAGCGCAATATTTGAATGCAAAAAGTCCATTGATTTATTGAATATGAATATGCTTATGAAAATGACAAAACCCTTAACAAATTAGCTATTGTGCCCCGGGCATAGACACAATGCTTGGAGAAGTTCAATTGTAAAAAAAACAAAAATTTGCAACACCAAAATAGACAATAACAATTACTCCTGACTAAAGGAAATCGGGATAGTGTCTTCAACCTTCCAATTATTGAGTCCGTCACCAATTGTTGGGAAAATCCAGCTATCCAGATCGCAATCGCTATCAGCATCTTCTACAGCATTGATTTGACTCTTGTCAGAGCTGAACCCCAGGCCAAATTTGTCAGACTTGTAGGGTACGTTGATCAGTTGACCCCAACCAGTACGACCGCCATTTTCGACCACAGCTTGAGCATCTTTCAGAGAAATCATAGCAGGAGGAGCACGAATAACCTTGGGTACACAGGAAGTTGGCTTAAGGACAGGATTGGTCGGAGGAACTACTTCAAATGACTGACAAGGAGTCTTAATGAATTCACCATCCATCTCGACGTATCTGAAGGTATGCACACTACTGACAATGTACTCTTCTTCTCCACACACGGTGACAATTTTGCCCTTTGTGGGATACCTCAACTTTTGATGGAGAGACGAGGCTACAACGCCTGCCCCATGAATCCAAGGGCGTCCCAGCAAGCAGGAATAGGCAGGACGAATGTTCATTACATGAAAGGTAGTATTGAAGACTTGAGGTCCTATCTTGATAGGGAGGACTACTTCGCCATGGACAACACTCTTCGCACCATCGTAAGCACGTACCACAATGTCACTAGGTTTCAGTTCAATGCTTTTACAATCCAGCTTATCCAGCACAGCTGTCGGCAGCACATTCAAGGAAGAGCCATTATCGATCAACACATGAGACAAAGTGATTCCCCTACACTCAATGGAGATATGCAGAGCTTTATTGTGATTCTTTCCTGCTGGTGTCAGATCAGCGTCGGAAAAGCCTAGGCCATTGTCAACAGCCAAGTGAGCAACATAATGTTCGAACTGATCGACAAATGTCTCCTGAGGTACATGAGCGGTCTTCAAGAATTTTATCAATGCATTGGCATGAGGTTCAGAAGATAACAGCAAGGATAACATCGAGATCTTAGACGGGGTATGCCCCAACTGTTCTACAACATCAAAATCACTCTTGCGAATGATTTTCAGCACTTCTTCCATTTCTTGTTTGGCAACATCTTCGGGAGTAACTTCGACCGGTGTCTCTGACTGAGAAGGATTGACTGGTTCCTTTCCTCGAGTTTCAAGGATAGGAGGTGAGATTTCTGGAGAGAAGATCCTTCCGCTTCGAGTAATTTTACTAGTCCCAACAATGCCACTAGTATTAGCAGTATTATCCACTTGCTTCACGCCATGGACGTAAACATCACCGCCATAATTCCACGGAATAGCTTTGCTTGAGGAATACGGGATCGGGCCAGGTGCAGTGATGATTAGGGGAGCAACCCTGGGCTCAGCAGTAATCTTCACAGGCGCCCTGGTAGCGGTAATCTTCACTGGAACTTTGGACCTAGCAATCACAGATATTTCTTCAATAGGGTTTTCCGCCTTAGGAATCCTTTCGAAGAGAACTGTACGATCGTCCATCAGCCGTTGAATACCATTCTTCAATTTCAAACAGTCCTCGGGCCGGAGTATGCAGAGATTGCAATCTTCAGCACAACTTGGAAATAAACCAGCTTGCAATAAATTCCTCTTTATGATCGGAAGAGGAGATGTTAAGTCCGCCACATTGGAAATGTGAGAATCGTCATCCATAGCATTAACAGTCTTGTCATGGTTAGGCATAGGAGCAGTGATGACATTAGGAGTCTCCGGAGGCTCAAACTCAATTTCTCCAGCTTCGATCATATCCTGAATCTTATTCTTCAATGACCAGCAATCGTTTGTATCATGCCCGGGGCTATCGGAGTGATATGCACACCTGGCATTGGGATTATAACGAGAAGAGGTAGTGTTGGGATTTGTAGGAGGATCTCTAAGGGTGATCAAATTTGCCTTTAGCATTCCCTGCAGTGCCTGTGCCAAGGTCATATTGATCCTGGTGAACTGCCTTCGTGGCCTGTCTTGTTTGGGCTGGAAGTTTCGAGATGGTGGTGCTGCAATCGTAACTGCTCCAATGTCGTGGTCACGGTTTTTCTTGTTACGACCCTTTTGACCGTACACAGCATTTGATTCGTTCCTCCCCTGATAGGACCTTTTGGTGCTTGCAGAGGTAGCCACTTGTATCTTTCCACTTCGAATGCCGCTTTCAACACGTTCACCTGTTAATATAAGTTCAGTGAAACCGGATGAAGAACTTCCCAGTAGATGGCTGTAGAATGGGCTGGTCAGTGTGCCCATGAACATGTCCACCAATTCTCTGTCAGTCATAGGGGGTTTGACTCTGCCAGCCAAATCTCTCCACTTTTGAGCATATTCTTTAAAGCTTTCTTTAGATCCCATAGTCATATTCTGCAACTGTAGCCGGGTAGGTGCTAGTTCAGAGTTATACTGGTACTGTTTATAGAAAGCTGTTGCTAAATCAGTCCAGGTGCGGATGTCAGAGCTCTCGAGCTGATAATACCATTCCAACTGTGTGCCAGACAGGCTCTCTTGGAAGAAATGGATCCATAGCTTCCTGTCGGTGGTATGCGGCTGAATCTTTCTCACATAAGCTCTCAGATGCATCTGAGGACAAGACGCCCCATCGTACTTAGTGAAAGTGGGGATTTTGAATTTGCAAGGAATGGTCACATCGGAGACCAGACCCAAACTTTCGAAATCCAGACCGGGCGCCTTCTGACCCTCCATAGCTAGCATACGTTCTTCCAGCAACTTGTACTTATCATCTCTTGGAGAGTACTGTTCATTTTCATAATCTTCATCGTCATCCTCAGGGTTGGAGAAATCAGCATTCTCTTCCTCTGAATCATTCTCCGCCCCCTCTTCTGGACCATTCGGGATTCCGAACTTGACTCCTGCGGCCTGTCCTTTACGCCTTCTTCCCGGGTTAATGAAACTCACAACTTTCTTGTCTTTCTTCTTTTCGAGCAAAAGAGCCTTCATTCCTCCTGCCCCTTGGATAAGCTTAGCATCATCTCCTTGAATTGAGCATTCTGAGTCTGGAGATCTTTGACAGTTTGTTCGAGATCCATTTTTCTGTTTGTAATGAAGACCGTGAGAACATTGAACTTGTAGAATACCTGTTATGCAGTGTTATGTTATGTTATGCAATGCATGAAATGTTTTCAAGGACTTTTGGAATTTAACTTTGCGTAAATCACCAACAAGAGAGACATGTTTATTGCTGATTTCTTTGATCAATGTTCATTACAAAAGGAATAATAATAAAAATACAATGAAAGCTCAAGTCTCCCAGGGGCGACTTCTTTTTGGGCGAAGATACGCATTGAGTCTTCGTTCCTCATTAAGCTGATTGGTAAGTTCTAACACTTTCTTCCTTTCTGCGACGAACTGAGTCTCGAAAGTATCCTTTTCTTCTCTCAACTGGATCCAGGATCTCTTTAGTTCCTCATTATTGATAGGCATATCTGGATAAGGAATGATCTGAGGAGCACCTCCTTCAGCTTCAGGTTCGACAATCTGAGGTCCGATTGCAAGATATGGCATGACAAGTTCACGAGCTCTGGCGCGTACCCATCTGAGATAAGGTTCCATAGGAATAGAATTTTTCTGTCCTAACGTACCTCTCTTCACCATGCCCCAAGCTCGTACAAATCTTTGACGGAGGCCTTGGGAATCGTTGTCATAGTCGAACACAATGCCTTCGATGATCATTTCATGTGGACCATCTCTTCGAGCACAACCAAACTGTCGCAGAGCTAAAGCAGGATTATAAGTAATACCTCCTCTTATTCCTAGGAGTGGTACATTAGGGAACTCGCCACAACGGTCAATGATGGTAACATTTTCCTTGAACTGAGGACACCAACAGATGTCTGGGTGGGAGAGCGACATTATCCTTTGAGACCATTTCAAATTCTGCTCGTTCTTCAAGACTGATTGAGGAAGGTGCGAAATAAACCACCTAGACAACAAAGGTATGCAGCACATGAGAGTCCCTTGCTTCTTCATGGTACGAGTGTGGAGGGAATGCAAAATGTCTCCCAGCAAGGTAGGTACAGGGTTATGAGTGAGAAATATCTTAATAGCATTCATGTCTATGAATTGGTCTGGATTAGGGAATAACACCAAGCCATAGATTAGCAATGCCTAGATGTCTTCGAAAGCACGGACATTCATAACTTTTAAGAATTCTCGGGCCTTATTTGTCAGGAATTTGGCATGTAAACCCTTAACTCCACTCCTTGTTACCCAATTAGTTTCAATGTCGGACTTCGTCATGTGTAAAGCTGCGGCAACTTCTTCAGACTTCGGAACCTTTTCTAAACCACTGAAAGGTATTTGATCAAGGGTAGGTATCCCAAGCAGTCTGGAGAATTCTTCCAGTGTAGGTACCAACTGATAATCTGGGAATGTGAAGCAATGATGTTTAGGGTCGAAGAACTGGAATAAAACTCTCATCATATCTTCTTTGAACCCAGTGGTAACTAAATTGAGGAGAGAACCGTGTTTCTTGATGAATTGCGCATGATCGGAGAGCTCTGACACTAAATTCTTGAGTTGAGGAGAGATTGCTACAAGATTAATTCGGATAGTCTTCCTGGGAGCCATAGCCTTACAAAACAGAGCAAAGTTAAATCCCCAAGTCCTTGAAATGGTTAGTACAATGTTATGATGTCATGATGTTATGATGTTATGATGTTATGAGGTTAAATAAATAACAAGCACAAGCAAGTCACACAACCATCATTCCTAAGTTTTGAGGCTTGCATGAGTTCCATAGGTAAATACCCTCCCCACTGAAGTTTAGTTGGTTCAACCTGTCCTAGAATAGTAACCGGGTTCTAAAAGGATCTCCAATCATTGACCTTCCCTCAAGTCCACTTCAGTGCAACACCAAGTGGTTGACCGAAGCTTCCCTAAAGTCCAATCTCAAGGAGTGTAGTATCGAGTCTCAACCAACCCCAGTCGGAACCGAAGTCAGTTATCTCACTACTTTCTAATGGCTAGGATGAGTCAATTAGGGTTCTAAAGGTCTGGTTAATGCTTTGAGGACACCACGCGAATGCCAAAATTTTCCTCAAGTAAACATGAGGAACATCAGGACATCCAAAGTGTCACATTAACCGTAGCCATCATTTTGACCATTCCAGTATACGCCGGATAGTCGCGATGATCTTTTGCTACTTACCTAAGGTACACTAGATCCGGGTGTAGGATCTTTCACTCAAGCATATCATACCCAAGCAATCCCTTAAAAGTCACTACGCCAAATAAGGGAAAAGAGGGCGCTTATTTTGGCCTATAACAGCGCTTTTAAGCGCCCTCTAATCTGGCGCTGGCATAGGTAAAGACAGCGCTTTGTTTTCCTGGAGAAAGCGCTGTCTAAAGGCCCACATTATAGTGCGCTTTATGAAAAAAGCGCCCTCTGGAGTGGTCCATAAAGGGACACCTTAGAGGGCGCTTTCTGGAAAAAGCGCCCTCTAAAGTTGTCAATGTAAAGTGTTTAGAGGGCGCTTTCTGGAAAAAACGCCTTCTAAAGTTGTCAATGTAAAGTGTTTAGAGGACGCTTATTTTTTTAAAATAACTAACACTTTAGAGGGCGCTTTCTGCAGAAAGCGCCCTCTAAAGTTGTCAATGTAAAGTGTTTAGAGGGCGCTTTCTGGACAAAGCGCCCTCTAAAGTTCTCAATGTAAAGTGTTTAGAGGGCGCTTCCTACAGAAAGCGCCCTCTAAAGTGTTAGTTATTTTAAAAAAATTTGTTTGAAAAACAGTGGATATTTAATTGGTAACCTGTTCGCATGCTGCAAAAGTGTAAAATTCATATTGATTTCATCCTTTAATCCAATGTTATACACCATTAATCCATTGATATATACAACATGAATCCATTTATATACAACATTAATCCTCCATATATACAACATTAATATATGATTCTTTGATCAACAATATACAACAACATATTCATGATTTAGTAAAAGTACAACAACAATATACAACATATATACAACAACAGCATACAACAACAACATTCCATACATATATGTACAACAATATACAACCTAGCTATATGATTCTTTGATCAACAATGAATTGACACAATTCATCCTTCATTTCATCCAAATGAGCTCTTGAGTAAGATTTGTATTCCTCAAAGTACTACAATTAAGAGAATAAAACATATTCATGATTTAGTAACAAATTAGATTAGTTATCCGATAATATTAAAATAAACCCTAAGTTATTATTCCATACCATTTTTGGGATGTCTATACGATTCAATGCAATGATATCTCTCATAAATTTCAATACAAAAAATCCGCAATCGACCGAATTATTTTGCTGAGGACACTACACAGAAAAACAAACAATATATATATAGTTAATTTCTTACAAACACTATTATAAGCAAAAAAACAAACACTATTATAAGCAAAAATAAGATACTTAATATATACCTGAACTCTGACCCAGGTAATGTCCTTCCTAATGCGGTAATTCTTTTTCGATCTAAATTTTATTATTGCCCTAACAAAATAAAAACGTATATTGAGATCAATCTGACAGACATAATTAAATATAGAAATACACACGAATATTTAGGGGAATTTCACTTACGTGTCAACCGTCTTCTTCAAACCCGGATATTTACTCCAATCACCCGATAACGAATCGAGATAATACACTATTAGTCTCGAAAGATCCATAGCAACCAACACCCAGTGGCCACTGTAAAATAAAACAAAAATTTAGATGAATGAAAATTTTCTACGTAAAAGATATACATAGATTAGAATGAAATTATTAGAAAGAAAATCTAACCCGTTGCCAGAATTAAACGGTAAAAAATACAAACTGCGTGTAGTATTATCGCCGGCCGCCATGAATCTATCGACTAGATCATTCTTTACGGATGTTGGATTTTTCGATATTAACGTTGCGTTGACACGGGAAGCAGCAATAAAATTGAAACGGTTACACAATTCAGTTCCCCGCATCAATTTGTCATACATATACCTTAAATAGAAACATAATAAATATTAGACTACTCATTGAAATGTGTAAATAAATTGTTCAACTAAGTAAATTATAGATTGATCGGAGTACCATATGTATGTATGAATGATAGCGATGCCCAATTCGTCGTGCTCAAAAAGTTGTTGCATGTCCTCCTTTCCAATTATTTCGAAATGAGCTTTTCCGAAAACACCTTCATCAAAATCTATACTACGAATGGACCCGTCCATAATATCGGACTCTTCCACCATTTTCTCAAGACGCATCATAATTTGAGATTTTGTCCCGGCCGTCGTTGGAATATCCTTCGTTGGAATATCCTTCGTTGGAATATCCTTACCATCGCTTTTCAACTTTCGACCGGGAACCTAAAAATTCATATAAAATAAATCATTACTTTTTGTGATGCAAAAGAATCGTTGTGTATATAATTCAATGGGTATATATATTTGTACCTCTTTTTGAGATGCAACCGACTCGATGCGTCTTGAAATCCCTTTACCAGCTTTAGGGGTGGGTCTTGTAGGAGTCTAACATTACCATGTAATAAGGATTGATTAAATATCATAATTGTAGCTGAATTGAAATGTGAATTCTAAATATTCATAATCATTTAGAACATATATACCTCGGCATCAGGGAAAATTAGATCTGACGGCCAACCAACAAAGGATCCGACTGCATCTCGCATCAACGTTGTCTCTGAAACAACGTCGGGTAATGGTAGACGGGCGTCCGTATCTAATACGAGGTCAACCGAAACTTTCATAAATCCCACCGGGAGGGGATTATGGTGAAGTAATTCACCCGAAGTATTGTGCATTTTTCCCTTGCCAACCATGCGATAAGTTGGTGACGATAGATACAACTGACAAGGTGAAATGCCCTAAACCAATAATAAATGTTATTGTTAACTTGTATATGTGTCAAGTAAAAAAGTGCTATTTTAATTTCATAATAACATATATAATTACCTCGGGAAATTTCGGTTGATGATTGATACTAGCTCGGTCACTAGTATCTTTTGCCTCGGAAGCGCACCTTTCCTCTCTATACCTTGCATTCTCGTTTTGCAGTTGGAGTACTTGTGCCCTTAACTCCGCCAAGGTCTCCATCACCTCTTTGTTGGTAGGATTTTTTGTTTTTGTTTTTTTATAAAATGACGACGGAGTCACACCAAAACCCTTACCCCTCACACGACCGGAATACTCAGGAACATTTAGTACTCGACTAAGTACGCTCCTGCAATCCTGGACCTCGGTTGAAGGTACGGTTTGGGATAAAGTCTCCTGAAATATTATTAGAGGAGATTAAAAATGAATTATATGTCTAACAAAATTTTCGATATAATTAAAGAAATAATGTTACATATACTTACACATTCGTCATAAACATTTTGGACCGCTTCAACGACAGCCCCATCCTTCCCAACCCGAGCAGCCTTCCATAATACGTGGTCCGGAAGAGATGTTGCGTCACTTTTCTCCTCGGCTAGCTACACATTGAATTAGATTATAAGATCATCAATTATAACATATTGTGACAATGTATAAGCTCATAGCATTTGAATATACTCACAATTCTTTGTTGTAACCGTGCATAACCCGTACGCCCTTTTTTGTACGGATACGCGGGTTTTGATGCCCTTTTCCTATTTATGTCGCTTACTTCCTGGATAAAAAAGTTTAAGGCATATTAGAACCAAGTAACTTAACAATTGTATAATACCATAATTAATAGACATTACATGGAATTTTTCGTTTCTTCGTTTGGCGACAAAGTTATCCCATTCATCGGCTGAAATAATCTCGGCATACTTCATTGGCCGTTCTCCTTCAACAAATTTTCCTTCCTCATCCTTGAGAAATTTGTTGCACAAAAAGGATCGAAATCCTCGGAGTCTTTTTCCGGCCAATTGAATACAATATTTTTGCCGGCTTTCATCGATGTGAAAGGATCTCTAAAAAACATACAAATGGAGTGTGTTATTATAAAGTAATATTATAACAATATATGGTTAACAAATAGTCAACAAAAAAAACATATAACAATATATGGTAAGTACCTGTATCTCCGACCATATTTTTTCCTTGCCAACCTTCAAGTCCGGACTTCTCCAATTATCACATGTAATCGGAATATGTTGGCGAACAAGGAAACCAATGTAACTTGCCAACATTGAACCGTTAGGCTCAATTAGTTGGTCTTCAGCACTCCAATGTACTTCAAATTTTACACCCTTGTCTCTTGCACGAATGATTGACTTCATAACAGTCAATCCTCGTTTGATTTCTTTTTCAACATTATTACGTGATTCATTCGCGGCATGGGTATCGTCTTGGTTAGCCATTTTATCTGTAATATAGAAATGATTCAATAAGACCCAAGTAAGACAATGATTCAATACGTGAACACATTTACTGCATGCACAAACTTACTGCATACACATTTACTCACACACACCTACTGCATGCAAAAGACCAATGCAAACTTATGGTGTTTGGAACATGAACAAACTTGCATCCATAATCATCAAACTTCCAAGCACAAGCTCAAACACACTTCAAATATATCAGTTTTCAATCAGAAATAAAAAACTCAGTTTGCCCTAAACAACATTAATCAACATAATGCACAAAATGAAAAACTAAGTTTAGAAAATGCCCTAATCAAACACATGAAGAAAGTGAACGGTAACGATGGAGAAGAGAAATACCTTAAAGGTGACGGTAACGATGGAGAAGAAAGTGAACAGTGACGGTGGAAGAGGTTAACGCAGTGAACGTGAACGGTGAGGGAGGGAGAACGAACGGCGACGATGACGGTGAGGGAGGGAGAACGAACGGAGGACGAGAGTAATCGCAGTAGAGAGTAATCGCAGTTGAGAGAAAACCCAGTTACGTAAACGAAATAGCTTATAGAGAGGGAAAATAAAGAGACATGCAGTATATGTTATAATTTTAATGTTTACTAAAGGGGACCTTAGAGGGCGCTTTTTAAAAAAAGCGCCCTCTAAAGGGGGCCTAAGAGGGCGCTTCTGAAAGCGCTCTCTAAGGCTTTCCAAAAGCGCCTTCTAAACTGGAAATGTACATGGACTTAGAGAGCGCTTTTTCAAAAGCGCCCTCTAAGGGTAACCTTAGAGGGCGCTTTCACAAAAGCGCCCTCTATTGTTGTCCCTCCATTTTTTTTTTGGCTTCACTTTAGAGGGCGCTTAGTTACAAAAGCGCCCTCTAAAGGGGGCCTAAGAGGGCGCTTCTAAAAGCGCTCTCTAAGGCTTTCCAAAAGCGCCTTATAAACTGGAAATGTACATGGACATAGAGAGCGTTTTTTTAGAAGCGCCCTCTAAGGTTACCCTTAGAGGGCGCTTTCAATAAAGCGTCCTCTATTGGTGTCCCTCCATTTCCTCATTATTTTTTCGCTTCACTTTAGAGTGCGCTTTGTTACAAAAGCGCCCTCTAAAGTGCGCTGTCTATTCCAATAGTATGCTCCTTATTTTTTCTCTTTACTTTAGAGTGCGCTTTTGTAATAAAGCGCCCTCTAAGGGGCGCTGTCTATTCCAGTTTTTGGCGTAGTGAGTAAATCAGACAATTTTAAATAAGTGATCTTGTTTTTTAAGGTAACCTCTCTTGTAATCGTCCCCAGCAGAGTCGCCAGTTCTGTCATACAGTGAACTGACTTGGGGTGTTTTGCTTTTTATTGCAATGTCGCGGATAGCAAGAGTCGCCACCGACTTTTCTTTTATCCAATAAGGAAAGGTGGAAAAGAACAGGAAAGACCTCAATAGATTTTGGGTTCGGGAGGTACATTATACAAAGGGAAGGTATTAGCACCCTTTGTATCCATGGTTATCCATGGGCTCTTAATTGCTGGATCACTTATATTTTTATCTGAAAAGTGTTCGTGAATTGTTTAAAAAATGTTTCGAAAAGAGAGTTTAACTTTGTAATGATTCTCGTATGAATGTATACAAAGTATTTATCTCGTTTGATTTTGAAAATGGTTTAGAAAAATATAACTCGGTAATGATTCTAGTATGAATGTATACCAAGTGGTGATTTTCTAGGATTTGTAAAGTGTAAAGTGTGAGGGGTGGAAAATGTTTTAGGTTATGATCCAGTAATTGAGAGTTATACCTTCCTGAGGTCGTTATGAATGTTTCCTATCCTTATGGGGGTAAAACTGTCCTTACTATTGAGAAGTAAGTAATTTTACCCTTTGGATGTTTAAGGGTCATCGTAGGGTCATCGATAGGTCATTGAAGGCAACAGTTGTAAGGATACCTTAGCATTCGAAGGGACGATCATCATTTAACCGTAGGCTACACCGAAGGGTCATCGAGGGACAAAATCATATATTCGAAGGCAACATCCGAGGGACTATGATTTATTTTAAAGGGACATGATGATTTAATCGAAGGGTCTTTGCTAAGTGTATCCCTACATTCGCGGGACATGACCGTTATACCGTAATACCGTAGGGCAGCGAAGAGAGGTCCAAGATCACATATTTAGAGGCCATGTTTTAAAGTTAATTAGGTAATTAGGGTGAATCTCCACATTAAAATCTATACATTAAAAATAATACATTAAAATTAATACATTAAAATTAATACATTAAAATTAATTATTTAAAATTAATTAGGTAATTTAGGGTGAAAATCCACAAGGGTATCCCACAAATAAAGTGGAATACCTAGCCGGCCGTTTCTTCGGGAATATGTGAATCCTTACAAAATTCAGCAAACGGGTTAAAATACCGAAATAAAGTGCAATTGAAAATTGCACCACAAAATAAACACAACAGTCATAAAAATTAGGCCAAATAATGCAGAACTGTAACAAATCTTGGTTAGATAAACATAAGGCAGAACATAAAAGAAACAAAACAGCCACTGTCTCGTTCGCCCCTGCTTCGCCTAGCGAGGGCTTAGCGAGTGCTCGCTTTAGGCTCGCTTAGCGATGTGCTAGCGAGCGGCCACGGGTTTTGAATTTCAGAACAATACAATCTCAACCTGCTGCATGGCTTATGGCATTCAATTACAGAAATAGCATGGTCAAATATTCAGGGTATTCAGGCATACTTAAATTCATACATGAAATCATATTACATATCCGAAATTTTAATCATGATGCCTTATATATGTAAAGATTATCGATTAGAAGCATAAAACATTAGTGATAGGCAAACCTGTTTGTAACTGAGCTTGGTATCGAATGGAGTTGGGCGGCGGTAGCTTCGGAGCAGATGAGCGGCCTTCAGGGTTTCTTTACTCGGAATGCTCTGAGTTAATCTCCCGGGTTTCTATGCCAGGGTTTCCGTCCGTCTTCCTCTCTGTTTTTTCGTTCCCCTGGTTCATTACTGAAGTGCTGGTATTTATAATGCTCTTCTTTGTGACCTAATGGGCTCAGAATGAAGCCCGGAATTTTCTGTTGTCTGTCAGCTTCGCTAGGCGAGCTGGTAGCGAACGCGTAGCGAACGTTCGCTAGGCGAGCGTGTAGCGAACGCGTAGCGAACAGGCCAGTTTGGGCCATTTTCTGGATTGGGCCATTCGTGAGCTAGGCCTTCGTTCCCTTAAGATCAGTGTCATAAAAATGAGTCGGAGTGCCCTGAAAAATGTCTTAAAATATTAATGGGCAAATTTTGGGGTATGACAGACGTCATGTTTGATTTATTCATCATATATATTTCATGTCATTAATTTTTAACATTTTAAATATTTTAATGATATTTGTGGTTGAGCATGTTGTTTACTTATTCTCTCATGAAAAATGTTATTTTTAAATAAATTCTACAAAGTCCACAATGTAAGCCTTGACTAGATTCATCTTAGTTATACAAAATGTCTTAAATTCTTCAAGTTTTTGGTTCTGGTCACTTGGTATTGATACACAGAGGTTTAGAGTCAATACATTTGGAGTTTGTATCGACTCCATTATGGTACGAGTCAATACATTGCTTATAGTTCAAATTTTTTCCTCCTTGTTCAGTATGTATCGACACCAATCACGGATGAGTCAATACATTCGCAATTAACATTTTTCTCTTCAGTATGTATCGACTCCAATCACGGATGAGTCGATACATTTGTGGCATTATATTTTTTTAACTACTGAAGTCAACTCCGAGGCCCATGGGTCGCCCCATGCGCTATCAAAAGTCACTTTTCTTCTCTCTTTCCACGCGTCAGACCTTTTATGCAATTCGTAATCCCTCATTTACTCATTTTTCCAACTTCTCCTCTTTTCCCAAGCCAACCTAGGTTAACTTTTCTCCTTTCCTAGAAAACCTCTTTCACTTTTCATCATTTCAAAAATCCCCATAAAATCTCATTACTTTTACTTTCAAAAATCAATCATCTTCATCTATTATCTTCTGATTGGTGTGATTAGGAACTATTTCTTTAAAGTTGGATAGTTGGGTGATTCAATCTCACTTCAAATCTAGCCATTTTCATTCACACATTTTCTCAAACACCTTGTGTGCACACCTTTAAACCTGAAAATCATGGCTCCTAAATTGAACAAAGGGAAAAATGTTGCTGGCATATCTTCATCAACACCCGTTGGTGCTCTTTCACTATTACCTCCATCTTGTGCTGCTGATTTTGAAAAATACTTCAGACATAGAATTGTGGTAAAGAAACATGTGTATGATCCCGCGATTGCTGTTGAGTTACATATTCCTGAGATTGTTGATCTGATGGAATTTCAAGAGATCAATAATTGTTTGAAAGTCTTCACTAATTATAATGAAGACTTAATTTGAATCTTTTATGTCGGGTTACAGTCAAGAGAAGGATGCATTTTTCATTTTAAGATGGGAAAACACTCCTATCATTTTATGGAAGACACATGGAGAAAAGTATTTGGTCTTTCCTGGTTTTTATTTGAGAGGTTACCTAAATTCTTGTCTCAAAGCCCCTAGGCTAGAAGACAACTTGGCTAAAGTATCAATGGGCTGCTTGAAGAGTAATTTTCGCAGCCTTCGTTGGATTGTGACTCACGTGTTACGCCAGAGAAAGAGTGGTCACTCTCAATTTGACATAACTTATGTTCATTTAATGTATCTTCTTCAACATAAAGTTCCACTTAATTGGCTAAACTACTTTGTCTCGAGAATGTTTGATGTTAAATAGTGTAACAAAGTGTACTCCTTATGTTATGTCTCGATGATTGCAAAGATACTAAAACACTTATGCATTGGCGTGCCAAACCTTTAGAACATATCTCCTGGACAAGCTCAAGAACTTAACTCGAGCATAATGAAACACATGGGATATCATTGGGATGATGATCTTAAGGTTTACTACTATAAGATGAAGGGATTTGGTAAGATCATCTATAATTATGATGATCTGGATGAATTTGGTATTGATGAACAACAAGTAGAAGAACAAGCTTACAATATGGATGGCAGACATGGTTGATACCCACCATGATGATGATAATGATTGACAACGTGTTACAGCTGAACATGAAGGGCCAGAAGGATGGGGTGAGTGGCAACATAATTCGTGGACCCAACATGGCACTACTTACAGAAACTACTATGATGTTAGCTCAAGTGGTGAAGAATAATCTATTCTTACCTTGCTAGAGAACATGCGTGTTAAGCAACACGAGCGCCACGAATAGGAGTCACATAGACGTGAAGAGTTTGAGGTTGCTCAAGCGGAGCGTTTCATAGAGGTTCATGAACATCTAACAACTCATGACAACAATTTTAACATTTTTTCCTCATATGCTATGGAGCAATTTAATGAGATTCGTCAAAACATGGCTTCCAACCACGCTGAAACTCAAACTGGCATCTGTAACATGATTCATGATCAAAATGACAATCATCATCACTATCTTTCCTTTTACCAGCAGATGTGTAATATATAGGATTATGAGTATGAAGGCGAAGGTGCAACATGGTTCTGGAGTAAAGGTCGATGTAGAGGTCAAGGTCGTGGTCATTAGATGGGCTTTCTTATGGATAATGTTTCTTGTGAATTTATTTATGTTTTCATTTCTTTATGTTTATTATGTTATTCTATTGTAACCTTCTGACAATTATGTTATGAATTTCATCTATTTTGTCTGATTGGTTGTCTATTTATGTTTATGTTTTAGTTCACTTTGATGTAATTCTAAGTGAGTGCCCGTTTTAGTTAAATATTTTACTCTTTACAATTCCTCTGAGTGATTTATATGTTGTTGTCTATTTTCGATGATACTTCTCACATTTTCCATCTTTGTCTTTTTTTGATGTTGTCAAAGGGGGAGGAGTACAAGGTTCTATGATGCACACGTTCTATGATGCACATATTTAGGGGGGGGGGGTCTTTGATAAAGACACTAATGATGCACATATTTAGGGGGGGGGGGTCTTTGATAAAGACACCAATGATGCACATATTCAGAGGGGTATTTGATAAAGACACCAAATGCTTTGTAAATTTATCCATCATAAAAAAGAGGGAGTATGTGAGTGCACTGTCATATTAGATATGTCTTGAATAATGTAAAAATGAGGAAACTTAGTATTTTGTGTAGATTTGATTTTATTGTCTATGTCTAGATGTGTATCATCATCATATGACATTTAAAATCAGATTAGATAAGCCATTACAAGTAAAAACTATGATTTTTTTTATGAAAAACAGGTGAATGAGTCAATACATTATAGGTATGTATCAATACATACTGAATGAGTTTTGAAAGAAAATAGTTATGACTAAAAGGTATCGATATATGGGGGTAAAAGTCGATACACAATGCGAATGAGTCGACTTATTCGTGTTTGGAGTCGACTCCAACTGAAGTGTTTTAAAGCAAAATGGTCATGTCCTAAATGTATCGATACATTATGGTTGTGGGTCGATATATAACAAGTATGAGTCGACTCTCATGTGTTTGGAGTCGACTCATACTGAAGCATTTATTCAAGCAAAACTTCATGCCTTCAATGTATTGACTCATTGAATAAATGTATCGACTCTCAGGCCTTATATATTGACTCATTCGAATTTGTAGTCAATACATTCTGTTCTATTTTACAACTTGTAATTTTTTGGCTAAAAACTTGTTTTATTTATTGTCTCTTTTCGCGCACACATAGATATAAATATGTATTCATGCACCATTTCTCAAAATGGAAACCAAGAACAGACTTATAGTTTTCTCTTCATCTTCAACCTTCTTCTTCAAATATTCAACAATTATACATAATCATTTTTGTTGATTGTCATTTAGAATAAATTGATAAGGTCCAATTTAGGATTGTTGTAATCATAATTGGGTTGAGTATTCTTTGGGAGTTTCTTTGATAAAACCATTCAGGATTTTTCCTCCAAGGTCAAGGATTGATTTAGGGGTTTTGTACAAGATTTTGCAACAAGGATTCAGTCGAGTGAAGGCTTTGAAGAATGAGGGTTTTGTCAAAGGAATAACGGTAACCGGAGGATCTACTTGAAAATCTTGGTTCACTTGATCTTGCTTAAGATCAATGGGAGAGAAGAAGTTAGGATCAACATAAAATATAAGGTTTGGGTTGCTACTTTTTCTCTTGTAAACAACTCTTGCAAAGGTTATTACACATATCTCAATTCTATTTGGAATTGAGGGAAGACGTACCCATAGTGAGGACAATTGAGGAACTACCTAAACAAATATTTGTGTTCTCTCTCTCTCTCTCTCTCTCTCTCTCTCTCCATTTTGATAATACATATAGTGTGCAATTTGTTTAGTTGAAAAATTATGGCTGTGTTGAAGTTTCTCAAATTGGATTTGTAAGACAATTGCAATCTAAAAAATTGTAATTGGATTTTCATACTATCAATATAAAGGGAAATAAGTTTGGTATTTATTGCACACCAAGTGTTTGATAAACTGTTTGAACACTAAGTGTTCGATAAATTGTCTTTGTTATTTTTCATTTTCTATTTCATTGGAAATTTATTATCATTGTGTGATTTAGTTCAAACGTATTTTATAGAACATATTGATTTACTTTCTCATCATTAGTATACATTTCGTTAGGGTTTAAACGCATATCCGATTCTTTCGATAATGGTTTGAGATAGACAAATGTCGATCAGGAATTGCTTCCGCTTGCCATAGTAAATATTTACAAAACATAAACTTTAATCATAGAAAATTTTATTGTGATCTATTCAACCCCCTATAGATCGTTGCTTTCGTCTAACAACGACCAGTCTTTCACAAAACCTTGCAATGAGAATGGAAAGGCTATGAGCTTGACATGATCTTCAGTGATCCCTTGAGGCCTCAATAGTGTAGAATACATAACTTGGAATTCTTTCATATACTTATGCGGATCCTCACCTGCAAGACCACTAAACCTTGATAACAAGTGTATTAAATCATATTTCAATTCAAAAGGTGCAACAACTTTAGGATACTCAATATGAAGTGCATTATAATTCACATATGGTGCAATAAATTCTCATAGAGTTCTTTGGTCATCCATGTTATGATAATTAAACTCAAAATCAGAATCAAACAAATTATGGTAGAACACAGAATCAGAATCACTATCGCTAAGGAGTGCACCAGTACTAGCATGATTGACTCTACGACGTGCGTGAAAAGTTCTTTCTACTTCAAGATCAAAATCAAACAAATCTGAACAACCATACCTAGTAGTCATGCACCATGAGTCAACAATGCAACAAATATGAAAAAACCAACAATGTCCATAATGAGAAAAACAATTGAAAAAATGAAAAACGATTAAAATGAAATATAATTTGGAAATATCACTAAAGATAAAATAAAATCTAAATAAGACTCCACAAATTTTTTTGGATTTTTCCGAAAATATGAAAACGAAAAATAAATCTAAATAATAGAAAAATAAGGAATTTGAGATTTTTAAGGGGGTGTTTTAGATTTTGTTCCAAAACATAGGATTTTGAACCCTGATTTTTCCCTCTAAAATGGAATGTAAAAATTTCGATTGTTACCTGATTTTTCAGAAAACTGAGTTTTGACGTCAGATTGCAAATTGGCCAAAACAGCAAGAACGCAAGGGCCATAATGCAAGAACACAATACCTACAACTTTAATATTTGTTAAAATCTACAAGAGTTCCTGAAAACGACACCAATTTGATCTGCTGTTGTACATGGGTCAAAAACGAGTTACTAAAGGGTAGTATAAAGAAGCGAAACTCGAGTCGTATCGCAGGGACTTTTGAATTATTTTAACCAACCGATTGAACCAAATAGAGGTTTAGGTTATAGATTATCATTATGATTAAAATAATTTAATTACGAATAATATTAACAAGATAATCTATTGTGCCTGTTTCCGACTTATGTTACTACCTTACCAATTCCCTAAGCGGGTCTGATCCCTATTCGATTACAATATCGATTGAACAAGTGCAATCGATAATGTATGACTTACACTCCTATTTTCCGAATTAAGCAAACAACTAAAGATTACACAAATTAATGAAAAAACTATGTTTAAACGCGATTATGATTAAGGAACGTGAATCAATCGAATCGAATTAAAACTAATCTATGACATTTTGAATTAAGCAAACGAAATTCACAAAATAGAGTTGAAAAGCAAAATAAATTGCATTGATAAAGGTAAAATCCTAAAAGTCTTTATGGAAACACGATTCAATAGATCAATTGCATGGAGTTTAACTCTTTATGGAATTCTCAGTGACGGTCTATTCTAATTTACATTAAAATTGAATATCTATCAGTAGCACTGTGTTTCATTTTAAATAGTACAAGAAATCGGGATCTAAGAATTCCCGACCCGAAAAACATATATTCATCCTAACAAACTAATTATTTTCTTATGTCTTGAACAAGATTCAATAAATTGACTCTTTTGTACTCTGAATTGGCTTTTGGGCTCAACCTGAAACTTGTAGCTCTTCCTCTTAGCTTTTCAACACATATTAGAACACGTCAAACGACATCTCGTGGCTCAAGTTATTATCTCTATAGTGAAAAAAAATGTTAAATTACTATTTATTTAAAAAATAAATGACGAAAATAAAATAAGAGCAACATTAAAATAAACTTGAAAAACATATTAAAAATAATAGAAATAAAAAAGAAATTATAAAATTGTCGTAGCTGTTATCTCAGATTTTTGACATTAACATTAAAAATATAAATATGTGATAAGAATCATGTAATAATGGTTTAAAAAGTCAAAATGGTTAATGATGGCCATTAGGATATCGACGAATTCGATTTGTCAACAAATGATTTTCACTATGATCAAGATTGTAGTCAGACAAAGACCAAGGTGTTTTGAGACTTAGTGAATTATAGAGTTTCCAAGACATTCTCTACGTAGTCGAATGAGGTGTGAATAAATAAGATCAAACAATTATTAAGGGACACATGAAAGCCTGTTGAAGACGAAGGCTGCACGGGGATGAAGACGTGGAATACTCTACTTAGTCGACCATTGTAGACGGTTAACTTAGGATTAGTATATAAGTAACATTCACTTTGAGTTTTAGGGCCCCGCAATTATATACAAATTCTACATAACTCAAAGTATCTGTATGATTGAGAAAATAGTTGAGAGTGTACGTATGCATTCCAATAGCATAGAAATGCAGTATAGTTTCAAACATGCGTATCCTCTATGGATGAGGTTGAGCAAGAACTTCGTCGAATCTTTACATTGAAAAATCTTTTAATATCAATATATTTTCTCAAACGTTTAACACAAAATATCTTTTAACACTTTTTGAAGTTGATCATACAAGTGAATTAAAACTCGTGATTATTTATTAGACATCGATAAATTAAACACTATGCTAAAACACTATATTTGAAGAAAAAAATATATGAGATAGAAAGTTGAAAAGCATTTAAAGTTTTGATTATATGTATATCGGAAGATCCTTTTGGGGAAAAAAGTTCGGATAAATTCTTTTAAAAAGACTTATTACGAGATTTTTGAGAAACAAACAAGCAAGATTGAGAATCCCTCTACAACTTTTTCATATAAAATGTTTTCGCTCAATTGTTTCTTATAAATTAGCGCCGCTGCGAAGTTTTTATTGAAGGATTTGGTTTTCTAAACTTGCCTTCGACTACTTTACTCTGCTGTTGTCTCACGCCTAATGCTACGACAACCGATCCATCTGTTTCATTCCACCAATAACAACCGACCCTCAGGTGTTCGACGAAATGTCAAACCGAGTTTTCATGAAAAAGGGGTTTCTGACTCTAATGGGCACTCGCTTTGTAAACTTTCTAACCAAACAAAAGCAACAACAAGCACTCTGTGTACTCATTTCCGTTAGATCAAAAACAACATCTATCCAATATGTAGAATCGCGATATAGAGACCCCACTTTTGAGAAATTCATGGAAAAGTATAAGAATCTTCTCAAAGTCATTGCCATTCAAGACCTTATCCTTGCTAACCCCAAAAATCAATCGGTTTCTGTTGATTTCCTCTCCAATCTCTCCCAGAAGCTCCACCTCAACCGCGGCGCCACTGCCTTCCTTCGCAAGTTTCCTCATATCTTCCACATTTACTATGAACCTTCCAAGTTGCAGCCATTTTGCAGGTTAACGGATGCTGCTCTTGATGTCTCACGCCTTGAAGCTGAGGCTATTAATGCTTCTTTGCCTCTTGTTGTTGAAAGACTTGTTCGGATATTGTCCATGTCTGCTTCCAAAACTGTTCCTCTTAGAGCTATTTTCAAGGTATGGAGGGAGCTTGGTCTTCCTGATGATTTTGAGGACTCGGTTATAGCTGGGAATCCTAGTGTTTTTCAGCTTTGTGATGCAGATGAACTAAATACTCATTTGTTGAAGCTGGTTGGTGATGTTCCCAGCAATGGTTTTAGAGCTTCTGTTGAAGATTGGAGGGTTGTTGAGTGTTGTAAAGAGGAGTGCAATGTTAATAGCATAGAAATGCAGTATAGTTTCAAACATGCGTATCCTCCAGGGATGAGGTTGAGCAAGAACTTCAGAGCCAAAGTGAAGGAATGGCAGAGTTTGCCTTATATGGGGCCTTATGAGATGGTTAGTGAGAAGAAGAAGACGTCAAAGGCTGGAATGATGGCGATGGAGAAACGAGCGGTCTCCATTGTTCACGAGTTTCTGAGTTTGACAGTGGAGAAGATGGTGGAAGTTGAGAAGATAAGCCAATTTAGAAAATGGTTTGGGATTGATTTAAATATAAGGGATCTGTTCTTGGATCACCCGGGAATCTTCTATTTGTCAACTAAGGGTAAAAGGCACACTGTTTTCCTGAGGGAAGCTTATGAACGAGGGTGTTTGAGACAGCCAAATCCTGTTTATGATGCAAGGAGAAAGCTACTTGATCTTGTTGCTTTAGAACGTCGGGGTTTACCTGCTGTTAATTCCAAGTTGCAGGACAAAAGCAGTAGCAACGAGGTTGAACAAGGGGATAACATGCAAAGCCGTGATATTTTATCATCATTTGACTAGTTTTCATGAATCATGATAACATTTTTGCTATTAGTTGTACAACAATACAATTCAGCTGGTGTGTAGTGTCACTGTAAAGACTAAAGAGGTGTATTGTGAATTTCAGAACAAGTTTGCTTGAAGTTGATTTCATTTTGAGTTTAAAATGCATTATATGTGTTTATTTTTTCTAAAGCTATTTGTCTTGTATAATGTATATCATTCCCCCTTTTCTAATTTTGTGATCAATGAACATTTCTGTTCAAATAGAATGTATTTCAATATTTTATTACACTCATCTCTGAATAGGCATAAGTAATATATGCTGAGAATACAGTACAGGGGAAGCTGACAGTGCAAGACATGAATGTTATGCTGGCATTTCGCCTTCAAAAATAGTCAAGAAACATCAGTTGGAGTTAGCTCCCAGCTATCACCACCTCTACCTTTGGTTGTGTAGATGTTTTATACTGGGTTATATGATTGTTAACTACTTGGTAGGAAGACAGTTTTAAATAAATATTTTATTTATTTGATTCTGTGTACTAATTTTGGTTATATATATATTCTCATTCTGATTTATTTGTTTCCTTTATTTCTAGAGGGTCACTGTTCTTTTGGATTGGTGTTGGTGCTGGGATTTCTGCCCTATTTTCATTCCTGAGAAGTGAGAACCATAGTCAAAACTTGTTTTTATATGCACTGATGTTGAGTTATTTCTCTCCACATCTTAAAGATTTTAAGGTTTTTTTGTGTGCAGGTAGCTACAAGATTGAAGATGAGCTCCACTTTATTGCAAGTAGGGGTGGTAAAATGGGTTTACCCGTCATTTTTGGCGGGCCGTGCCTGGATTTTGTACCCGCGTATTTATGTATGTTCGTCCCGCCCCGCCCCACAAAAAATGGGGCGGGCCTAGGGCGGTCGCGGTCAGCCCGCGGGCGGGTATAAGTTAAGAACAAATAATCTTAGGCCCATCCATACCAAAATTAGGGTTACATTGATCTCTCATCTCTTCGTCAAACTGAATTATTCTCTGGAAATTACATCTATCTCTTCATCAGCCTCACAAACGGTTTCACTCTCCAGTCTCACCTCTCTCTTCGTCGATATGGCCTCTCTCTTTGTCGGTCACACGGTTCAGGTAATTTTCAGCTTTCTCTTCGTCGACCACATAGATGAAATTTCTGAATTTTGTTTTTGATAAAATAAATTAAAGAAAATAACTACTACAAAAGTATAATGGCGGATTGGGGTCCAGTGGTGGTGATAGCAGAATTTCGGTTATTGGTTGGTTGAGAAACGGTTAGAGGTGAAGAATTCAAGTTATGGGGTTTGTTAGCAGGGAAGTTGGAGTGACGTTAGTTAATGTTGGTTGAAGAGTTGGTTCAATCTTTTTTCTTTGAGAATCAGTTTTTTCATTATGATTTTGTTGAAGTTGGAGGTTCATTTTCTACGGGCTCTGTTTTGTTATGCAGGGTGTAGAGGGTTCGAAGAAGAGGTTAGAGGAAAGTTTGGGATTTGGTTCTATGGGGTGTTCTGTTAAAGGTAACAGGTTGGAGAGAAAATAGAGATTCTATTATGGTTGAGGAAGATTGGAAGAGAACTCATTCTGTTCATTTGCGGTTCAGCTTTTGAAGAGAGTTTTGTGCCGGGTTTTTTTGTTCATTTTTCAATTTCATTTTCGGTTATAACAGTTGGGAGATTAAGAGGTTAGTTATCGATTCAGTTGCGGTTCAGTTACAAGGGTTGTTATCACAGTTGAGGGTTTTTGACAGTTGGGATTCAGTTAACTATATGGTGATTCTGTTACGACAGTTGCTAAGTCCAGGTAGTTTAAGAAGTATCGAGTTGTCAGGTAGCTTAAGAAGTCTTTCTAAGTATCGAGTTGTTTTTGATTTTGTGTTGCTAAGTCCAGGTAGCTTAAGAAGTCCTTCTAAGATCTGCAACAGGTAGCTTAACAGGTAGCTTAAAGGCAAAATCAAAAACAAAATATAAACACCAAAACAGTAGAATATCATTACTTCATCTGCAACAGGTAGCTTAAAGGCTTTCCAATCAAACTAACTAGACTTCCCAATGCACATGGCTGAAACCGCAATCGCAACAGGTAGCTTTTGATGTTTCAAACTAACAAGTAGCTTAACAGGTAGCTTAAAGGCTTCCCAATGCACATGGTTGAACCTGAAACCGCAATCGCAACATTCAATAGTGTTTTCTGCAACAGTTTTTGTGTTTTTTTTTAAAACCTTGTCCTCTATGTAATGGTTGCATTAGATATGTTCATTTTGGAAATTCAAACTAACTAGACTATAGTTTTGAAATTAGTGAAGGCAGAGTGTGATAGAATGTGGGAATTTGGATAGGTAATGTGCAGGGATTATGTAAAAGAAAAAAGAGAATTTATCAAAACCATTGCAAAGGACATAAATCTTTCTGACCTCTCTAAAATGAATTTTCTGTTGTGCTTAATACAGGTAAAAAAATTAACTATACATTTATGATATAGAATGTTTTCCGGTATCATTAATTTTCAGTCCAGTTTCTATTATTTGAATCAAAATAAACTAACTATACATAATGTTGAAATAAAGTTCATAATGTTGATATAAAGTTTCTATTATTTTGGTTGTTTGGGTTTGTTTGGTGCATTTATAATTGGAAGATTAAGATTGCATGTTTTATAATGTTATTTTAATTTCTATTATTTGGATACATAGGTGATAAATGAAATGGATTCAGAAACCGTTGGTAATGAAATTGTAGATGAAGTGAATGTGGTTGATTTAGAGAATAAAACAATTCAAGGCGTAAATGAACTAAGAAGAATTGAAGATGATGTTTTATAATGTTTTACCTAAGCTACCCGTTGCAGATGAAGTAATGATATTCTACTATTTTGGTGTTTATATTTTGTTTTTGATTTTGCCTTTAAACTACCTTTAAGCTACCTGTCAAGCTACCTGTTGCAGATCTTAGAAGGACTTCTTAAGCTACCTGGACTTAGCAACACAAAATCAAAAACAACTCGATACTTAGAAGGACTTCTTAAGCTACCTGGACTTAGCAACTGTCGTAACAGAATCACCATATAGTTAACTGAATCCCAACTGTCAAAAACCCTCAACTGTGATAACAACCCTTGTAACTGAACCGCAACTGAATCGATAACTAACCTCTTAATCTCCCAACTGTTATAACCGAAAATGAAATTGAAAAATGAACAAAAAAACCCGGCACAAAACTCTCTTCAAAAGCTGAACCGCAAATGAACAGAATGAGTTCTCTTCCAATCTTCCTCAACCATAATAGAATCTCTAATTTCTCTCCAACCTGTTACCTTTAACAGAACACCCCATAGAACCAAATCCCAAACTTTCCTCTAACCTCTTCTTCGAACCCTCTACACCCTGCATAACAAAACAGAGTCAGTAGAAAATGAACCTCCAACTTCAACAAAATCATAATGAAAAAACTGATTCTCAAAGAAAAAAGATTGAACCAACTCTTCAACCAACATTAACTAACTTCCCTGCTAACAAATCCCATAAATCCCATAACTTGAATTCTTCACCTCTAACCGTTTCTCAACCAACCAATAACCGAAATTCTGCTATCACCATCACTGTAACCCTAATTTTGGTATGGATGGGCCTAAGATTATTTGTTCTTAACTTATACCCACCTGCGGGCCGACCGCGACCGCCCTAGGCCCGCCCCATTTTTTTGTGGGGCGGGGCAGGGCAAACATACATAAATACGCAGGTACAAAATCCAGGCCCGGCCCGCCAAAAATGACGGGTAAAACGGGCATGGCCCGCGGACCGGACCCATTTTGCCACCCCTAATAGTGACATTGTGTCCTCTACAAAAAAGCCGCTCTATTTTTCTACCTGAAGGAGAGAATGTGATCATCAGCATGACAGTGAGGTGGGGCATGGCATGCTTGGTTCCAATATTGTTCTTCACATGAAACCTGTTGTCACCGCAGCTGCATCACATAAATAGTTCCACTTAATCTTCTATCATTAATAAATTTGTTAGTTTGACATTCCTCCTGGTTGGTGCAACTAAGGTTTATGTAAACACTCTTTTTTCCTCCGGTTTTACTGGTAATATTAGATATGCATAGAGTATCAGTTATTTTCAGCTCGACTTACAGACACATAAGAAGAGGAAGGGAATGGAAAGATAACAAAACAGTATGGTACCCATACTACCTTATACCGCTCATTACTCTTCTTGATGTATATCAGAAATCCATAAAAAAGGCAACATAAATTAAGAAGCAATTGGCTTGGACAAAAGGAAAATTCGGCTAATTACAGATTGGAATAATATGTCCAAAATCCATCATACATCACAAATTCAGCTCTACCCCGAGATTTATATTTCATTTGTGTGATCAACAATTCATCATATACAAAAACTTGCCATACAAAAGTCATAATATATACATTCTTATTCTGTCCTAGTGCAACAGTAAGCTATGGAAACAATATTTCCCTTGTATATAAGGCTTGTATTCACCTCTAATAACTTACAATTTTCTGCTATATATTATGTAGGAAGGGGCTCGAGGCCAATATTAACAACTAATCAAAATTGTATATACTCTGTAAAGCATGATAGCAAGTGCTTAAGATCACATGTTACTCAAACTTCTCTCCTCTCCTCTCCATGTCCAAAAGCACAAGCATTCCCAACTTGTTCGTGGCAATTTTTCCGTTGGGTTACGTGAAAGAACCAGTAGAAAACTGACTACATAATTCACTCTAAGGAGTTTCTGAAGTTAACCATGTATATTGCAGCTACAGTTACACTGGCCCCAACAAGCTGTACAGGTGAGAAGGTCTCACCAAGATACAGAAACCTGAAACATCAAAGAAAAAATGTGGATACAAAGGTGCTCATAGAGATGCATAAACTTGATACATACAAAAAATAAAATAGCTATGCATAAACCTGAAAGTTAACAGAAAACATGTGAATTGCTAGAGGAAGAACCAGTGGCAAATGGTGCAAAGAAAATTATGGTCTTGCAGGCACAATACTTGAATATATTATGAAGCACTGGGATGTTATACTGTTAAAAACATTCTTAGTTGTAAAAGATGGTCACATTTTTCTACTTATTAATGACTTTACAGGTAAAGTGCTATATCACCATCAGTTGTTATTTATGTTTTTTATTCTCACATTCTTAGTTGTAAAAGATGGTCACTTTTTTCTACTTATTAATGACCTTACAAGTAAAGAAGTGTTATATCACCATCAGTTGTTATTTATGTTTTTTATTCTCACTACGACATACTCCTTCCCAAATAAAATACAAACAAAATGAGTTAAATTACATGTATTAAGAAATGTAGTTCATCCCATTTAATATGTGCAATCACAAGTTATCCTCCATGATTAAATTAAATGAAGGTGTATTTTAGCGACAATATCATTTAATAAAAGATAAATTTTGATACTTCTTAAATTTCATTCGAAAACCTGAGTTGATTTGCTTATACTAATTCATTCCTGAGGGAGTAATTCCAAAAACATAACTTCAAACTCCAGCTACTATTTTCCATTATTAGGCAGTCTTACCCGAAAATTGAGGCAAACATTGGGGTTAGAAATGTAAGTGAACTGAGCTTGGTCAAGCTACCTGCAGTGCATGTCACAAACACATCGTTGATATTAATATTCTTCATGGGTTGATATGGATTTGAAAAACAAAAATAAACTTGAAATCTACAAGAGTAAAAATTGGCTAAAGATGCATCAATCACAAAGTGATTACAATGTGGAAGAAGAAGAAGAAGATATGAACCATTTTGGATTTCACATTGATGCTTAAACTCAAATATTTTAATGATAATAAAAGAAAAATCACTGAGAGGAAAAGAGATATAGTAATCAAGATATACAGACCTTTAGTTGCACTGTAAAAGAACACACCATAGCTAACAGCACTTCCAAAAATGGATGTGTAGAGAAGTGACAATATATCACTTGAACTGTACTCTTTAAGACTCCCACTTACAGCAGGGTCATTATTAAGAATTGCGAATGCCACAAGGGGGAGGCCGCCAATAACCATATGCTGCAAAAGAAACAGGATAGTAAAGTTTTTAACCAACCTTCTAGAGGATTCTTAAACAACGACAAGACATTCAGAAGCCCTTTCCTCTTTTCGTAAACAAATAGATATTTTTGTAAAAACTATAATATATGAATGTAATACCTATATAATCACCATTTCACTACTTTCAGTATACAAACTTATTGTTAACACATCTGCTGAAATAAATATTCTGCAACTATAAACAGGATCTATAAGTAGAGTCCAGCATATCCAAATTCACACTTATGTTAATTTGATATCTTTTCTGGTTTGAAACTGTAATACAAAGAGGATTGATGACATGTCCAAACAGCATAAAAATAAATATAACGAAAAAATAGCTATAAATACTGTACATCTGAATAAATGTATGTTACTTTTGAATTTGAAAAAAGGAATAGTAATCATTAAGTTAAGTTTCATAACATAAAATTGTCAACAAAATCGAGTTAAAATGAGATTTGAAGCGCACCCATCCAGTTGCCATGATAGGATCAGAGTACTTGGATACCCAACGAACCATAACAGTGCCAACTGCCATGCTCTGAGCTGCAAGAAGCATCCACAACTCCCCACTTCCCCACAGTGAGAAGTCGCTCCCATCAAATGATAAGGCAGGTAACTGCAATAAAAACAGTAGTATTTGCTTTACTAAATATTACATAAAAGGTAATGGATGTTCCAAGAGAAATTGTATATTCAAAATTACAAAATCAATTAGGTAATTGTATTTTGTGGACAGCACTAACTATAGCAAAACATATGCTTAATAGTTAATATCCTTCCATAATCCACATTATATGTAAAAGATTTTGATTGCCAACTTTGGGTTGAGCTTAAAGGGTATGAGAATTAAGACACTTCCTTTTGGTTAAAACCAAAATTAAAATACCTCCAGTAACACAAGTCCTACGACACCAAGTACAAGCCCAGCAGCTCCAATAATTCCAATGGACTCACCAAACAACAAAGCTGCAAGTACAGCCACTGTCAAAGGTTGTGAATCAATAATAACCTGCCATATATCCAAGCTAGATAGTCAAAACAAGCAACAATTCATGCTCTCACTGCAATCTAAAATCAAAATCAACACAAAGTCAAATCAATTTTTCCTGTCATCCAATTCTATCAATATGACACACATACAACATCTTACAAAGTAATTTCACCCGTCTCAACATACAACTCAGACATTCAATATGCACAAAATGAGGACTACACTGTACTCTCTAGCAAAGATATATGAACTAGACATAAACACCTAATCAAAACAGCAACAACAATATAAGCTGTCCGTAAATATAAGCCTCATTTAAAAAAAATGTCTCTAAATATAAGTCATGTTTAAAATTCTATAGTTGGATACACCTATACACAAATGACAACTTCGTTTAGTCATACACAAAAAGTAATTACTCATAGAGTAATAGTAGTAGCAGTAAACTAGTAACAGTAAAATTGACTAAGAAATTAAGTGCAAACATACACTGCCCAAACCAGCTGAAGTCTTCTCCAACCCTTCTGCGAGAAATCCCTGATTCATTACAAAAGAAACAAACCAATCAATCAGCAATTACATAATTGAAAATGAGTAAACAAAGATACATTCAGTGAAAAAAGAAACCTGAAAGCAGGCAGCATCTATGAGAGCAAAGAGCGAAATGGAAAGCCAAGCATTAAAGCCAGAGGGAAAAGGTCTTCCTTTGGAAGCAGCAAAAGCAACGAGAAGGAACCCAGCTGGAATGAGACGAAAAGACGAAACGAAGAAAGGACCGTATTTAGGAAGCACTTCTTTCATCGCCACCATGGCAGTGCCCCAGAAGAAAAACGGCGATATTAAAACAGCACCTTCCCATAACCCTTCCGCTAGGCAAAGTATCTTCGGCGATGATTCATCTTTTTTCTCTGCTTTTCCATTTTCTTCTTCTTCACTTAGGAAGCACTCCACGTCTTGCCCTGTTCCAACGCAATCTAGAACATCGAGTTCGGTGGATTCCGTTAATTTATCGGTTTTGTGGTTGGAGCATGGAACCCTAAATCGAAGGGAAGACGGAGTGGTGGAAAAGCGAGAAGAAGAGGAGGGGAGTTGGTTGATGAGAAACTTAGGAGTTTGAGAGGTTATAGAGTAGCGGCGGGTAGTGGTGGTGGTGGCGGTGACGGGAGAGAAGCACCACGACGACGACGCCATGGCCACGACTGAAGTGAGTGGCTTCTGATACTAATAAATTCTGGCTGTTATAACTGCCAAGTGATTAATTGCACATGCTGATTCAGCTAATCTCAACTAAGCATAGTACCTTCATGACACGAGAAAATATATTTTTAATACGAAAGTTTTATTTTTTTATTTTTATTAAAGAAATGGTCCATCCAAAAGTAAAATTCTAGCCTGAATTTTTATACTCCATTATAGATGTTTTCTTTATTATTTTTATTTATATTAAATTATTTATTATTGATATAGTATTTGTTATTATTTTTATTAATTTTTCTTTATTTATTCTATTTTAAATTATGTAATTATTCTACTTCATGTTATTTTGTAGTAGAATTATTATTTTGTAGTAGAATTAGTAGGGGTTGATGAACTTAACAATATAGTTTGTTACGGTAGATTTAAATTTTTGATACAATGGAATTGAGATTGTTCTACAAGGTTAGCATTCTAATATTTAATTGAGTAAGAGGGCGGAAGAGATGTGTAAGTGAGAATGAATTTGAACACTTAAAAAATGAAGCGTCTTTCCTCTTAAATAGGAAAAATGGCTGACAACTAAAAGCATGGAGTAAAGTGTGGATCGCGATCACCCGTTAGATTGATCTGAACGATTATTAAAACTCTTGTGGGTAGAATAATCTATTTGCAAGGATGAAAAAGTGTATATGTTCTGCACGCTAGACTACTTCTGTGATATCATTGGGTCTTTCATTTTGAGCCTTGTGAACGATCCATAATAGTTGTCCCCACGAAGCTTATTCAACGCCATTCTCGTAACAGGTAATGTTTTGCTGGGAATAAATGATGAATGCCCCTGCTCTAGTTGATGACGATGTTTCATCTTCTTTAGAGAACTTGAGTACTTTGAACGTTTTTCAATGAAATCTCAACTATTTGTGCATGCCCTTTAATGGAGGAGTTGCCTATAAGAGGCCTTTAAAGCGTCATTTTCCCTTTTTCTGCCATTAGTGACTTGCAAGAGAATTCCTTTCTCCATTTATTGTAATTTTTTCTAGTAACTTTTCTTGTTCCAACTTTAGTCAAGCTTATACGAGATCTTCGTTCGTTGGCACTTTGGCATGCATGATCAATCGATCCATTTTCTTTTAGATAAAACCAACATATTTTTCTTGTTTTTACCTCGTTTTCTAGGGTTAGGTAGGGAGTTTTTTGATACCTTTGTTTTTGGTTAATAAAAATTTCTTCCACTACTGGCACTTTCTGATATGAGCATCTATGTCTGAACTTACTTGCTTATTTCATCTTAATTGTACCAAACTATTCTTCGTTGTGGTTATGATTGTGGAGATGGTACCAACTATGACTAGGAAGGCAAATAAAGATATCTCAAGCAACTAGGTGGACCCGAAAATATTGGGGGTCATCCTCACTTTTGCCCGCAAGGGTGGTTTAAACCATGCTTTGATTGATATGTGTCCATTGTCTGACTGGGGAGTGTTTCCACCAGATGGAGATAAAAGGGTGTACAACCAATATGTCAGGTGGATCATCCCCTTTCACGAGTGCTTATTTTCTCTCATAGGTCTTCGTTTTTCCACATTTTCAAGAATCAAGAATCAAAATAGTGCGATTAATCACGCATGTAGTTTATGTTTTATTTCTTTGAGGAAAAACTCCAAATTCTTTGAAACCAATTCTGACAACTTTAAGCATTTCAAGGATAGTTTCTTTTTGCTTAATGCCTTTAACGAATAGGCTCATACAAAGATATATAAACTTGAATCTGGGCTTTCACCTGTGTGTATGAATTTATTTCGCAAGTTCTAGTATCATATTCGTTTCTTGATGGGGACTAGATCTTACGTTTACAAGGATGATGACCTGACCAAGAAGATTTATACTTGAAGAGACAATTTGTGGTCATCTACCTGGAGCTTGGTTATGTCAAAGGTTTCTTTTCTTATGAAGCAACGTCAAGCAGACGATTGAAAAGGTTCATTGAGACTCGTTGGCTGGTGGATGGTATAACTAAGAAGGAGAGAAAAGTTATCTTTGGTAAGTGACATAAATATCTTATCCTCTCAATGCTTGCTTAAATAATATTTTCCCTAATGCTTTACTTATTAGCCATGCAAATGCGATGAAGAGTGTGGAAGCAATTGGCAGATAAAAAATGATCTTGAGCTACCTATCTTCTTGTGCGTATTCCAAATGCACTGTCTACTAGAGGAGCTTATACTTTGGGTACAATGACCATACCGACTATTCAGATCACCCATCCCTTAAAAAAATGGAAGTCTAGGTTATGCATGAGTAGATTGTGGTAGATGTTATTTTGCCTCCACCATAACTAGAGGGCGATCTAGGATTGAATTTTAGTAATAACCTTGAAGAACTTTGGGTTAAGAAGCCACTTATAAAGCGTCCTCGACTTATATCCACTAAGGAGCATGCTTTAGTTTCAACAGGGTTACCTCATGTGTTGCTAGCTCGTCCTATCCCAAGAACGAATAAGGAGTTTCAGTCATCCATCTCCGATGGAGATTACTCCTATTTCTCAAATAACTTTAAAGAAACTCGTTAGTGAGAATTGTCAAAATTGGCTTATCACACTCGTCGGGCATCTACCATCTTGGCTTTTGGGGATTTTGGACATGGGGGGGGGGGGGGGGAGTTTTCTTGCATGACCACCTTCAAAAGGAGATGGATATACTTAAAGAATGAGTTGGTGCCCTCACCCCTAAGCGTAATCGGTGTCTGGAAGAAATTCGGGAAATGTTAGACTCATTTCTGGATATGGAAGCCACTGTTGATCCTTTTTAATATCTCATCACTGCGATCAAGAAGGTAAAGTTTCTCTCCTAGGAAGTGACAAAGAAAACAGAGGCTTTGACTTCTGCTCAGACATATCTATCCAGAGTAGTAGTCACTTTTGATGAAGCAAGCTGGTCATTATATCCTGCCCGAAAAAGGATAGAAGAACTTGAAAAGTCTTTGAAGGAGTCTCAAGACATACATAAATAAGAAAGTCGAGGACGGCCTTCACGAGATGCGTCTTGAAAACCTTGATCTGTCAAAGGAGTTAGCCAAATTGTTGGAGAAAGTTAATTTATCAGCCATGACTCTTTTCAAAGTGCCTTGAAATAAGTGGAGTATTTTTATCCTACTAGGCCGATATCTCAAAGGAAATATGTCTTGGCTAAACCATTGAAAACGGGAAGGTGGTTTCCTTGGTGGAATAACCATGTTTATTTTTCTTATTTTTTTAGACTAGTGTGCTTGTACCCGACATATGTAAATTTAATGAATAAGAAACCTTTGTTGTTTTGTCCTGTAATGTACATTTTAGTTCTGTTACTTACTAAAGTTTTTACCTATTTCCGTCATATGGATTTTATTCCCGGGTTTGTTTCTATGGAACACAACTTTACCTATTATCGTCATTGACTTCACTTTTCCTGACTACCTACACACATCCGCCTTAATGGAGAAGTTAAAAGAAAAGGGCATGGTTTGATTGTTACTTCTAATCACTCTGAAACTCTAGTTACCGAGTCAAAAGGGAGAAGCAAAACTAGAAATTTTCGTAAGTGTGACATATTTGAGAGTTGCGGCAAGTCAATGAACAATCCAGACGCTAAGCAAATCTGGATAAAATAGGATCTGGACTCTGGATAAAGAGACTCTGGATAAAGAAACTCTGGACTTCATCAGACTCTGGACTCTAGATTTCGTCAGACTCTGGACTCTCGACTTCATCAGACTCTAAACTCTGGACATTGTCAGATTCTGAACCAAAGTTAAATACAAAAAAGTGCTTAACTAAAAGTTAGCTCTAGGTATCCTAGTCAACACTTCTGAAGCAACCAATTCATACTTACTCCTATAAATTCAAGCCTAATGTTCACTAGACTCTGAAGTCTAATCTTCAAGGCTCTGAACTCTGATCAAGCTTTAAAACATCTCAAATATGAAGTCGTTGATTTTGAGAACAACAATTGAAAGAATATTCCTGATAATCGTGCATTCAACTGGAAAAATCAAATATTTCTTTAAAGGACAAATGTGTTGGAATTATTAAGGAATGTACCACCAACGATACTTTACGTTTTACAGATAAACCTCGTACCACTATTACAGTTGTAGAATTGAAGATGTTTCCAATTCTATCCTCCAACGATATTATTCATATTTTATTTAAAGAGGAAAAATGAATTTTGAAAATAGATATAGACGAAATAAGCGACGTACAACAAGAAGAAGAAAAATCTGAATTTTATTACACTTAGAGCTTTTCATTTGTATATTTTCTAAAGTGTAAAATCTGAATTTCATTGTGTGTATCTACTTGTTAAGAAGAATTCTTGTAAACACGTATATTTGTATTATAACTTTGTGTAAATTCCTTGAGGGACTAAGTGTAATATGTAGCCTCAGGAAGTCATTGGTAGTTGGTCTTTGAGTTTTTCCTTGACGAACTAAGTATAGTATATAGCCTCAAGAAGTCATTGACATTTGGTCTTTGAGTTTTTCCTTGAGAGACTAATATTACTCAATAGCTTTGAGAATTCATTGATAATTGGTCTTTGAGGTTGTAATATGATTCATTAGTGGATTAAGACCTTGTGCAAAGGAGAAACCACTCTGACGAGTGGACTGGACTAACTTAGTTAACAGTGAACCAATATAAAATTCTTGTGTATTTTCATCTTTGTTGTTCGTATCATTGATTTGATAAAAAGTTGTCATATCAGAAACCCAATTCAACTCTTCCCTTATTTCTTGTGTTTCTTGTACCTTCACATTTTTCTCAACAAAGGAAAGCTAAAAATTGAGTTGAGAATGGTAGGAGATTTTACCTACTTTCCCTATTTTCAAGTGAAGCAAATGAAGGACTGCACCTTTAATTCCCAAAGTATATATGCTGAAAGTAGTTGCACTCAACTGTTGTAGAGTAACAAAGTGCTCAAAGATGTCACTAAAGATGGTAATGAAGATGTCAAACAGGATGTGTCAGACAACTTGTATGACATGTTGGTGACTGAGTTTCCAACTCAGATGAAGGATGAGCAAGTTGCCCTTCTTAATTCTAAGGTGAATAGAAACTTGTTCAAACAAGTGTCTCTAAAACAGATGATGAAGAAGATGTTTTGGACATTATGCACACTGTAAAGAGAAAAGTTAGTGGTAAGAGAATTCTTGTGAATGTCTCATTTACTCACATGGATAATGTTTCATTTCATTCTGAAACAAGTGTTAAAAATTTGGATGCATTGCTTGTGATGTTAGAAAGATCCAAGGTGGAGAAATGTAGTAAATTTGAGGGAAGCTTGGCATGAAGAAGAGAAGACTCTAATGGCTTGTAACACCTTAGGCGTAGGACTTTCTTAGGATTCAAGCAATCTTTTAGAAAGACTTTGTACATCTTGTAGCACTTTGATGCATTTTGTAACATTTGATGTACTTAACACTTTCCACATTGTAAAATATAACTTTGTTAGATCAATATAAATGAAAAGTGTGTTTGACGATAGGTTAAGATCTATAGGGGGGATGAATAGATCACAAGTTAAAAATTTGAACCAAAATTGGTTTTGAAAAAGTTTATAGCGCATAAGCAAGTTTCAAAAACTTCTCGGATCAAAAATTGTCTAACCGAACCTTCAATTAAAAAACTCGGATATGCGTAGAAGTGTCAATGCAATGATAATAATCCACAAGTCAATCAACAACAACTAATCACAACTAGTTAAATACAATACAATAGGAAAAGTTTATCTCCAATGATCAAAATACACAAAAACTTAAGTCAAGCAATTTGTCAAACATTTAGTGTGTGATCAACAATGTTTGGAACATTATGTAGGGTTTGTTGTTCTTAGAAATCCAATCACAACCAAATGGTTTGTGATCTACACAATAACACAAAATTCAAAATGCATTCAAATTATGATCCAAATAATGTTGATCAAATGATCAATGCAATCGATAATTTGCAAACTACAAAAATAAAAGATATAGGATTATGAAGAAGCATTGAACAACCTATTCTTCCTATAATACTAATTGTACTAAATTAAAATAGTGAATTTTTTTCTTAGGTTGGAAGCTCTCTGATGTAGGCGAGATTGCACCGAATTGAGTTAACAATTCCCCAGTATTATTTATTATTTTAATTATTATTTACTATCTATCTTACAAACTGATTTTTTTCTATGTTTCGGACATTTGATCCGACATCTGTCAGTGCTTGAATAGAATTTCAAGAACATTAGTTTGTTAATGTTTAGGCTAGTTACCAATTGGTTTTGTTGCTATGAGTTAGTTAGTACATTGATCCCTACTTCTTGTAATATATCTTTTAATACTTTTCATTCAATAAATATTATTTAATTAGTTGCTTGTGATGTTTTACATTATTATGTTTCACAATATTATCTCGCATATTACTTTTATAAGATGTAATACATACAATCAATCAAAATCATTTAACCCTTATTTTAGGTTTGAACTTTACCACAAAATATTTTTTTGAGCACATAACCAACCAAATATACAAGGCACCTCTACCAAATGATAAGCTAAAGAAAAATAGAACTCCAAAAATGTCATAAGATGGACTTATTCCACTTTAAAAAAGTGACTCACGAAAAAACTTTGATCAGTATAGATAATCTTTAATAATCAAATATTAAAAATGCTTGAACTAAAATCCAAAGATGGAAGAATGAATTTGGATAGATTTATTATTTAATTTTTTTCATTATTTTTTACTCGAGTTTCATATTGAAACCATAACTTTTATAAATGTTCATTTTGGTCAAGAAGGGGCTCATAGTATGAGCAAGAAGGGGGTCAAAGAATAGAATGAAAGTACAAGAAGAACTGTATGTGTTTCAAAGAGCTGATGGAATGGAACACCTAATCCTCCATACCTTTATTATTCAAAATCAAAATCATCCAAAGAACAAAACAAGTATTAATATTACAACTAAGACACATCCTCTACTAATTAACATAGTACTAATGAATTCATAGCCTGAGCTTGAACTTACAACTACTGTCTGAAATGCTAATATCATTATCAGCACCAATGCTATCCACCACAACCTCACACCTAACATGAAACTTTACTCTAAACAGCTTCAACTTACCAATCTTAACCCTCACATTCTGATTCACCTTAATATTAAGGGGTAACTTACCTTCCTCTTGCAGCTGCTGCTGCAAAGTATTTACTAAACCAGTTGCATCCTGCGTTTGACCCGTTAAAGGCAGATTAAGCACGGTTATATTCCGATGACCCTGATAGAAATTCGGCAAAGGCCCTTCGCATAATTCTGTTTCTTTATACCAAGCACTTATATTGCTTCCACTTACATAGTATATTCCAATCTTCTTGTTTGGGTTTCTAGCAATTACTGTTACATCGAAGGTAACAAAAAGATTGTTATTATCAGAAAGATTGAACTGAGTTATTCTCAATCTGTCTACTGAGTATTTAGGAAGCTTTGGCCTAAAAGCAAGGTAGAGTGTTCCAATGGTGATGGATATTGCAATAACAAGAATCAGCAATATGGTGAAGGTACAGCACAGGAGCCTGCAGCAGCAACTTCTTTTCTTCTTTGGTGGCGGAGAGTGCCTCACTTGAAACTTACGTTTCGGAAGAGGTGGATTGAAATAATCATATTGCAAAGGATCGCGTCTATCGGACTTTGAAATGTTTCGAGGATACAAAGGAATAGTTGGTTTGGTTTGTGACTCCAAATCATTATCAGGATGAATTCTCTGATGATCTGTCATCATTTTTTGGTATCAGAAAATTTGGCTCAAGAAGAACTATGTGTGATCAATGCAAATGTTTGACATGGTTTGTTGTTAAATAGGTGAATTAGTCTTCAATAGTTTGTAGCAACAAAGTGGGTGGGAACATGAATACGTATAGGATAGAAGAAAGGAGCAGGTGATTGCATATATGAAGGCTTTGAAGCTTTCCCATGTTTTGACTTGAATGGTTAAAAGGGTCACCATCAAGTTCTATATTGTATGATAAAAGAAAGGATCATCATCAATCAATTGTGCTAAATATTTCCAAGTTGTTTCTAACATCATTGTTATATTGTTTCTATAATAAAAACTTGTTTACAATGGATGAAAATATAAAAACAAAAACAAAAAAGAACTATACAATAAAACATATCAACTTACACGGATGCTTGCTTCTTCAACTCCATATATACAACTACTACCATATGCTAATAACAATAAGGCCTCCGTCTAGAGACAAAGTCATGACTATGACCGTTTGACAAAAGGGAAAAAAAGAGTAAGTAGTATATATATTGGAAAACAAAATTCCTTTGAAAACCAAAGAATATATATAAAGAGGAAGTCAAGGAAGTAACTCCATACACAAAGGGGAAAATTATGGAGGTTTAAAATAAAATTATTTTGTAAAACAATAATTTTAAAATATTTTGAATAAATACGTTAGGAAAGAAAAATAGTAAAATATAAAGAGTTAAGAGAAGAGAAATAAAATCAGAGAATTATAAGATTCGACTAAGAAAATATACTCTTGTCTCTAAGAATTGTCCTTGAGAGTATCTATAACACCCTAGTTTTTGAGTTATTATTTTAATTAATTTAATTATTAGGTGTGATAATTGAATTAATTTGGGTGATAGGGATGTGTGACCTCAAAATGAGAGCGTAGGAGTAATTAGAGAACCATAGAAGTTGGTTAGAATTATTAGGAATTATTTTATTAACTAAAATAATTAATTTTATTTTATTTTAATTAATTAAATGGAAAATAGAGATTTTGGAGGTGAATTGAGAATTATGAAAAATAGAGGAGAGGAAGGAGTGAGAATGTTAGTAAGTAAGAAATGAGTTTATAATTTTAACTAGATTACTCTAATCATATAAATTAGGAGATAACTTAGTTTAAAGAGTTTCTATCATATGTAAAATCAGAATTTGGAAATAGAGAGGAGGCGAGAGAAGGTGCAAGAGTAAAGTTAGGAACTTGAAGAAATTTAGAGAATCAAAATCAGATTTTGTCACCGCCGCTAGGATAATCAGGTAAGGGGATAAGTTTCTTCATAAATGGATATAATGCATGAAAGGTAGAATGAAGAGTCTTTGACCTCCAATAGGATTGTTGAATTTTTGATTGAATTATGTAATTTGGTGATGAATTGATGTTATGTGATGATAAAATTATGTTTATGATTGTAGTAAAATTCTTTCATTGTTGTGTTGAAAAAGCTTTGAAAACATAACCTGAAAACCTTGAAAAGTGATGGTTTTGTTGATGCCAATATGTGATATATTGTGAATTTGATGTTTTAATCATTGAATAATTGTAGTATGTTGAATTCCAAGTGTTCTAGTTTTTACAGAATCGAAATCGGAGCTCCAGAATTGCTCAAAATTTGCAAAATAACATTTTTCAGTTCTGAGTATCACTACGGGCCATAAAAATTGTTACAGGCGGCCGTAGCAGCTCTCTGGATTTTATACCAGGCGATACGTTTTCGAGCGTAACTTGAGTTTCGAGACTTGAGGTGCAGTTTGAAGAGTTAAAAAGCTAAAGTGAAGTACTATCTCATGGTGATGGTTTAGGAGTTTAATTATGTGTGTATGATGAATGGAGATGAATTTGTATGAATACGTGTGATATATTGTCATTATAAAGGTGAAATAATCATGAATCAATGGTGTTATTTGATAATGTTGAGTGTTAATCCTATTGATTATGATATTGTGTGACTGTGAATAATTGATGATGATGTTGTGTTGAATGTGTAAGTTGTGATGTTGACATGCTACCGTATTAGCATAAATTATATTAATGTATTATGTGATGTTATTATGGGATAATAGTTCGGGATTAGAATTATTATCGTTGAGTCAATACAAGTTTTGTTTATTTCCAGGAGGAGCCTTTTAAAAATTATGTTGTTGCATTGATGTTTATTGACATGCATCATTATGTCATTGTTGTTGATGAAATAGACAAGTTGCAACCCGAGTATGGTGGATTGGTGACTTGTCCCAAATCCGAGAAGGGGCTATATTTAGGGGTTTTAGGAGGTCAGATTCAAAATCAGTAAACGGGGTGCGAATTTTGAAGTCATCGATCACTCCTGAATAGAAATAGAAGTATTCATCATACACTCCTTTGGATCGAGTAAGGAAGACACTCTCACCATCTACAAAAGGTGCTAGTATAACATCTTCTTCATTTCCAGTTGAAGAGACTAAGGTATCAGAACGAAGCTTCAATATGTAGCTTTCTTTAATGATACCATGGTTGTAGCTTAGAACTTCTTTATATATCAAGGATCTTGTAGCTTCCATTTGAGTGTCCAAAAAAACTTGGGTACGAAGACTCCGAGTCAGTGTTACTAAAAGGTGAAGGGATTTCACCATAAACTTCTCTAATAATCTTATCAAAATCTATTCGACTCAAATAACTCTCACACTCCTGCATGCAAGCATTCCAAATCCTATTTCTATCACTAGTAGTAAGGGAAATCGAACGTTCTTACAAATTACTATAGCTTCATATTGAAGACATAATAAAAGAATAAAAAAAGCGAAGAGGGAAAAGAAAATGATACTTGGGGCTTATGATAGCAGATGAATCGAATGAGAGATGTAGAAAAAAAATCTATCCGTAAACACTTGGGGAGAAGATCAATAGTTTTGGTAGTAAACAAAATGAAAAAATAAGGTCCTTTTAGAAACAAGTTTGTAACTATCTAGAATTCACATCAAAAAAGGGAAATGATGAAAAGTGAGATTCCCATATAACCATCATGACGAGGAAAAAGGAAGATTTATCATCATTAAAATGATTGACACCTTAGTGATTTTCCAAGTATGAGGTCGACTTAGGGAAGAGGCAATTCCAGGATTATCTGGACCGAACACTTCAATCCAATAAGACCTCGTGATCGGGGGCTCATGTACATTCTGGAGTTCCTTGAGGTTGAGCTATTGAGAGCCGAGTACGAAGAGACAAGAAGGACGAGTATCCATAGCCTTACACAAGTCGGTACCCAGTTAGGGTTCAATTAGGCACAAGGTAAGCACGTCAGAGCTGACCTCATAAAATCACTGGAGAACAAAGTCGGATCTGATGTCAGTGCTAGGAAATCATATGAACAGTCACAATGGATGATTATGAAACGTCTCCATAATGGCAAGGAGTTACATAAGCTTAGGGAAAATGAGTTATAAGATGGTTATGGATAGCGACAAACATTTTTCCAAGTTCCCTTAATGAAGAATATGAAGAAACATCCATTTAAAGGGCCATTGATGGTTGAGGGGGGTATAAAAGGAGACTTCCTCCAAGAGGAAGAGGAGATACAAGAATGATCTGGGAAGAACATCTGCAGCCACTTAACCAATTATTTAAGGCTCTCACTGACTTACATCAGGGAAGTCAAATTTTTAGTATTTTTAGCAAGAACGCAATGAATCAAACAAAGTTTTCCTTTACTAAATGTTTAATTGCATATGCCTAGATATTTAAATTATTGCAATGCATCTTTACCTGCTTTTTTTATTTCGACAAAGGGGAGAAGTATGCTCTCAAGGAGAGTAAAGTATACTCTCTACTCAATTGAGAGGGAGCTTAATTACTCCATACAATTATTTGTTATTTCTTTTACCACATCCTAGAGAGATGTGTTGTCATCATAAAAAAAAGGGAGAATGTGGAACCTTGTTTTACAGGTCATTGAACATGCTTTTGATGATGATAACTATTAAAGATGATCACGCCCTAGATAGTGATAACAAATAAAGTTAAGTATAAAACGATTAAGCGATTAAAGATGCAAACCAAGATATTAAGGTTTGATAAGACTTGACTATTTGATGATGACAACCAAATGAAATATAACTCAAACTTCATCTTAAAGTAAACTAAAGCAAGTGTCTATAAGGATGAAGCATCTGACAAATATTAAAACATAATAAAGCCCTACCTCTATTAGTTTGAGAGAATACGTTGTAAAACATAAAGACATTCTCGTAAAAATGCATGACTAAATCATACACACATATAAACTTTCTTTCAAACTTATTTTTATCAGGAAAACATTTTCAAAAATATCTTGAAGTCGTGTCAGATGAGTTAAGAGCTATCGAAAAAGCTCTGGGATTTTTTTTGTCTTTGTCAATCGATTGGCACTTTGACTCAATCAATTGGGTCAGTAAAAAATGCGCCCTATGTAATTAAAACAACATTTTAATAGGGTGTAACGACTAAATATTTACTTTCCAATTTTAACCTAGTAATCAACTAATTTAAAGGCAGTCAATCAATTGGTGTATATTGCCAATCGATTCGTAAGTCATAAAAGGTCATAATTTTTTTTCCTTTTTTATGCCAACCTCTAGCCTATAAATATAGGTCCCTTACCACTTTCAAAATCATCTAGAAATGTCAGTTCATTTCTCACTTTCCACTCTCTCTCTAAAAAATTTTTTGTTTACTTTCTCTCATTAAGAATTTAGTTGAAGTATTTTTCGAGAAAGTCATTTTGTGTGTGAGGAAGTTGTAACTATGGAGGGGTAAATTTGTAAGTTCACCAAGGAAGTTTTTTTTTATATCTTGGTTGGACATTTTATCCAATTAGGGATTGTTTGTTTGGGTTCAAAGTTACACCTATAAAAATATTAGGTTTGGGATTTGTGTGATCAAGTCTCTTGTTTAGGTTCGAATTCAAAACGTGATAAAATCTCATAGATTCTTGGTTAGCTCATGATAAATCCAAGTTTAGGTTAAAGATCAGTTCGATGTTAAAAACTTGTTTCGGTTCGAGATCACTCCAGTGATAAAATCTCATAGGTTATTGGTTAGCCCGATATAAAACCAAAGTTTAGGTTTTAGAACTCATCTCGATGTTAAAAGCACCTAAAGTTTCTTTGAAGCTTGAAGACTAACTGCTCCATGATTCTTGTGGAAAGGAGACTAACCTTTTCGACCCGCCATTTGGAAGGACGAGTCACTGATTCTCACCGCTTCTAGTGGTATTCAAAAGTATATGCAAATGATCAACGTGCTTACATACGATGATGCCATCTAGACATTATACATTAATTGTCGTGTACACCGCGGTTTTGATGCACAACATTATACTCATGCTATCTATATTATAAGTCATTCATTACACCATACCTTCTTGGGAGATGTCTCCGAAATTTTGGTTATGTATAGGGAATCCAACGAGCAGTGCCTAATCGACCACCCAACATTGGCTTCTTGTTTCTACATCACGTATTCATTTTTGTCACTGATGTTCAAGAAAATGCAGTGTATGTATCGCTTTCTAGCCATTTCTTGGAGGGCTACCTAGTGTGGTATGATAAGATATCACATCCTCACATCATCCATGTAGGTGCATTGTTGTTGGACCTTATATTTTTCTTGGCCTTCTATATCCTCACCCTCTCCACCACCTGGTATTACTAATAACCAGAGAATACAATTCATATACCTTCTTGCATACAAGATGTTAGGTGTGATTTTTTGGACATGCGACTCCATACACAATAGGGTGGCTGAATTCTGGAGGTTTGAAAATATTTTATTTAAATCAAAATCATCTTAGAAATCAGAGTTTGAAAATATCTTGTAGAACGTTTGAATAAATATGCAACGGAAACTCAAATTAAAGAAATTATGTAAAAAATAAAAGAGATAAGGGAAGAGAAACAACACAAGAGAATTATAGATGTTTGGTCTAAAGAAGTGGCCTACTCCTTTCACCAATAATTAATCTTGAGAGTATCCACTATTACTTGAGATATTTTAGAAGGTTAAGCCATGAACCTCGTTATACAAGGAAATAATTTGTTTACGATAACTTCAAACCAAACAACGAACAAGGCTTGAAGTGGTTAGTCTCCAAACCAAACAACAAATAGGCTTGAAATAGCTAGTTTTCACACCAACCAAAGATTTTGCACAGGCTAGTCTTGAATCAAGATGGATTTTTTATTTGGATATCCTCCAAACTGAATCGAGATTTTACATGAGCTAACCACGAACCGAACCGAGATTTATACATGGACAATCTCAAACCTACCGAGTTCTTACATCGGGATGAACTCAAAAACCAAGAGAAATTTTACCACTAGGTTAATATCAAACCAATAGAGCTTTTAATAGGGCAAGCTCAAGAACTATTGTGGAGATTTTCAGTGGCTAATTTCCACGAATCAAATTCAATGGCGGAGCTCACAAAGTAAGCTGAGACTAATACTAATTCCCCAAATACAAATAAGAGTTTTGTAAGTGGCTTAGCTCCCAACCAAAATAATAACTTCCTAAGGAATAATAATTTAATCTAGAGAAAAAAATATACTCTTGGTAATTTTATAATTATACCTTCAATCAGAATAATATCCTTAATGAGACTCAAGAACATTCTTAAACCACTATGGCTAAAATGTGTGAGAAAACAAGAATGATTTAGAGAGGCAATGCGAGAAATAAAAATTTAGTTTTTTCACGTTTTTTGGATGTTTTAAAATGATGGAAAATCTCTCTATTTATAGGCTAAGAAATTCTGAAAATTTGGAAACAATTCATAAGGCAAATAAATAACTTAATCGATTAGGCAATGCAAATAATTGACTGCTTTTTTCCAAAATTAAAGGTTTAGATAGATAGTTGTTACCAATCATTAGGAGATTGTCATAATCCGTTAAAGACACGATTATGCATCATCTAATAGATTAGGCATATAATATAATCGATTAAACCTTTTAAAAAAGGTTTTCTTAATCGAGCAAACAACCCCCTAATCAACTGTCTAAGCTCCAAATTTTTTTTGGTAATTTTAATTAAAAAGTGAAATGTTTTAAGTGTGTGTGATTTAGTTATAATACTTCCAGAAATGCCCTCGAGTCATTACAATACACTTATCACTCAGACGAACATGATCAAACGAGCTTTCACAATTTCTCTATTCACACTCTAAAGTTTCAAGTCTTGGTATCATTATCTTCGATTTTAGCATCACACAAGCACCTTGGGTCTTCTTGACGAGGCTTGATATTTTTCCATGTTATTTACCATCATCTGAGATGTTGAAAGTTTAAACCACCAGTGATCGTAAATCTTAAGTCTTCATTTGAGAGTAGTTGGACTACAGTGTTGACTTAGAACAAATTTCTTTATCTTGATTCGAGAGGATAGATACATCAACCATGTCATCATCAAATCATGTGCATCTTTGACTGTTTGAGCTAACTTAAGCCTTTGCTTAACTTTAAGTATTGTCATCATCAAAACCATGTCATCATCAAATCTAAACAACTATAGATTGACTACCCGTCCATAAGTTTCATCATCTTAGATCACTTCTTGATTATACCTGCAAGCACATAAATCCACATGATCAAAGCATATACAAACATAGCGAAGATTAAACATCTTGCACGTGGTGGGCCAGTTTAATATATGCCTTGTAGTTTCATTACTAGTTGTTTTATGACATGATGTTGTCTTTATGACTTATGATGTATGAATGTTCTATTAATGTATTGTAACAACTTCTATTTTATTATTTCTCAATATAGACATAAACAACATAAACATAATTTCTTAACATAGACAATATATAGATAATTATATACCATTCATAATTTTATGAGAAGCAAGTGTAATAGATGGATTCTTTTTCATCATTTTAAGAATATTGTTTGTTGATCTTGTAAGTATCACATCCACCTTGATTAGACCTTTAGTATAGTACAGTGAAATATATTAAACATTGTTTTAACCTCTTGATCGAGATTTTTTATTTTGGTCTTCAAATACCCTCTTGATCGAGATTTTTTATTTTGGTCTTCAAATACTCTCAGTAAATTTAAAATCAAATAAAGGGAAATACGGTATATACTGCATCTTCTATTAATATAGGTGTGACGAAATACGGTATATACTGCATCTTCCATTAATATGGAATATACAGAAAAAATGCTACCACATTTTTCTTTAACCTATCATATGCAGTATGCAGTTCACAATTTCTTCTATTGCATATTTATGCCTTGTACTAGATTTTTGGGATCAAAAAGAGAATTTGAGTGTGTATAACATTTGAAATGTAAATTATGATACGAGTAAAGTAAAGAAAGAATAATGAAGAAAAAAAAGTAGGGGTGGGAGATACAACTATAGGGGTGCTAAGTAAAAATCTCAGGAAGTACCTAAGATAAAATAACTCAGATATTCTATTGTTCAACTCAGACTTGGTGTTAATTATTGACATAGCCTCTTCTTCAGTTTGTACAAATTTCTATACTCTTGGGACACATTCCAATAAAACTACCTTCACTCTATAAACAATTGAAACAGGTGAAACATCTACTATGTGAAAATTAAAAAATTCTTTCAATTCACTATCCAAGACTTGCACTTAACACTTTATTCAAATGTTTCAAAAATCTATTCTTCATAGAATAGATAAATGTTTTCCACAGAAAATGCATCAATGATATGTAAGGAATATAATTACTAGTATTTCAATTCCAAGCTAAAAATAGTTGAATACAGTTATTTGGATAGAATTCGACATTTTCATTAGAATTATAAACAATTAACTTTAAAATATATTTGGCACAATTGATTGAAAATCATACCTTTTATCATACAATATAGAACTTGATAGTGACCCTCTTAACCATTAAAGTCAAACATGAGAAAGCTTCAAGCCTCCATATATGCAATGACCTGCTCCTTCCTTCTATTCTATACGTATTCATGTTCCCACCCACTTTGTTGCTACACACTATTGAATACTAATTTACCTATATAACAACAAACTCTGTCAAACCTTTGCATTGATCACACATACTTTTTCTTGAGCCAACTTTTCTGATAAAAAAATATGATGACAGATCATCAGAGAATTCACCCTGCTAATGATTTGGAGTCGCAAACCAAACCAACTATTCCTTTGTATCCTCGAAACACTTCAAAATCCGATAGACGTGATCCACCTATTCCGAAACGTCACTTTCCAGTGAGGCACTCCCAGCCACCAAAGAAGAAAAGAAGTTGCTGCTGCAGGCTCCTGTGCTGTACCTTCACCATATTGCTGATTCTTGTTATTGCAATATCCATCACCATTGGAACACTTTACCTTGCTTTTAGGCCAAAGCTTCCTAAATACTCAGTAGACAGATTGAGAATAACTCAGTTCAATCTTTCTGATAATAACAATCTTTTTGTTACCTTCGATGTAACAGTAATTGCTAGAAACCCAAACAAGAAGATTGGAATATACTATGTAAGTGGAAGCAATATAAGTGCTTGGTATAAAGAAACAGAATTGTGTGAAGGGACTTTGCCGAATTTCTATCAGGGTCATCGGAATATAACCGTTCTTAATCTGCCTTTAACGGGTCAAACACAGGATGCATCTGGTTTAGTAAATACTCTGCAGCAGCAGCTGCAAGAGGAAGGTAAGTTACCCCTTAATATTAAGGTGAATCAGAATGTGAGGGTTAAGATTGGTAAGTTGAAGCTGTTTAGAGTAAAGTTTCGTGTTAGGTGTGAGGTTGTGGTGGATAGCATTGGTGCTGATAATGATATTAGCATTTCAGACAGTAGTTGTAAGTTCAAGCTCAGGCTATGAATTCATTAGTACTATGTTAATTAGTAGAGGATGTGTCATAGTTGTAATATTAATACTTGTTTTGCTCTTTTATGGTTTCCTTATGATAATTTAGATTTTGAATAATAAAGGGATGGAGGATTAGGTGTTCCATTCCATCAGCTCTTTGAAACACATACAGTTCTTCTTGTACTTTGATTCTATTCTTTGAGCCCCTTCTTGCTCATACTATGTATAGCTATATGATATATACTATGTTCACTCCAAAGAATTATTAGCATTTTCTGCACTTTAGATTTATGTGTTTGTTCTTTTCACCTAATGTATTCTTCAACAATATATCATTGACTTTAGTATAAAAAATCATTGACTTTGTCCACGGCACTTCAATCTCAAACTTGAATTTCATACGTACCCAAGTAAATTGATTGGTGTAAGCAACTAGGCATAAATATAATTCTATTAAAATACTAGTTGAACAGCTCTAACAAGAAACATGTGGTACAAACCATAAACTGAATGATTCAAGAAACACGCGCATGATTGTACATGTGTGATGAATGACCTAACCTAGGGAAGGTGAACAGGCCAGCATCAACACCATCTTCCAAGTTCCACCATTTGGAAGTAAAGTGCAACGGCACCATCATAAAGGCCCAACTGGGCATATCCATGAAAATGCAAGTATATCCGTCTTAGTCATTTGATCAAACAGGTAGTGTGCTTCATCCATACGAAGCATACAGCCCAACAAGTTTGGAAATGTCACTGTTTCTATGCAAAAGGGTTGGTGGGATACAATGAATGATCATGAATGGCTTGGAAAGTGTAGCAAGTTTTGAAAGACAAGGATATTGATACGTTGAAGCACCGCCGTCAATTTATGTAAAATCTAATAAATAAGTTATAAGGATGAACTTGTTACTTTTGCTGATGTGCTATGCTATGCTACTAAGTGTAAATGATTGTTTTGGTTACGTTTTTGAGAGAATAAGTCCCAATCAATAAAAATAATCTAGTTACTTTAGTTTGTGCATTGATATATTTGTAATAGATCCGCAAGAGAAGGTCTAGAACATGAGAAGGTCTAGAAGGTTTACTAAGGAGAGACGATATAACATGTCGCCTACGCTATCTTCCTAGCGGTCCATTATTGGAACAAGTGTATCTCATTTGGTTATGATGTCCATTTCGCATATCGCTCGCCTTTGTGTAAGAACACGGAGGTGACATGTCCTAGCTCATAACGGTATAGTAGAGGGAGTCATATGGAGGTAGTCATGTTCCCCAAAGTAACGAGGGAAATAATTACCCTATTTCCACTCTCCTGAGAGAATGTGAGGTGTGGAATTTGTCTTTATGGGATCCGAGACCCATGCCATGGGGATCATCCCATTCATTACGCAAAACACCACATATAAAGTTTTTCACTATCCTTACGTGAGTTTGTTCTAACACCACCACAACTCCAAAAAAAATCTCTGATGGCCCTACACCTGAGGAGTTATCACGCATTGTACTTTTAGCAAGCACAATTGATGCTCACCGCAGGTCCAGTAAAACTGACATGGGTCATTATTACAACATTTAGATAGATTAATATCCATGCGTTCAACTCCTCTATCCATCATGGTGAACAAGAAGGTAGCAACTCTAACCAACAATGAGTCTGACAACGAGGAGAATGCCATGGCAGTAAGGGAAGTGTTCATCATCTTCTTCGTACCTCTAAAGGAAGTGTTCGTCATCTTCTTCGTCATCGTTAATGGGTCGTATTTCTAAACGAACATCCAGATCAATCAAATTCATACTTGATACATCTAAGAAATTATCTTCCTTAATTTCATGGTATTTCTCCAATAACGTGATAAAATAGGTGTAAGGTGCTTCCAAATTGGCATCAACTCTGGAAACATCATTTGTGATGGTATGGTGTTTTAACTAGGCATGTCAACTATACTCGTACTTGAGGGTACCTGCTCAAACTGACTCTGAGTTTGACGGGAAAAATCCGCTTTGAATGAGTTTGGGTTTGAATTTGAGTTTTTTCCAATATCAAAATATGAATATGGGATGGGTAATGAGGATTCCAGTACTCTCCTCAAACATGTTCTCGAACGCGCCCTGTTGATAATTTATAATATTAATTGTTTGATTAATACATTGGTATTTGATTTGTAGTTTAGTATTTGAATTATTTGAAATGTACGCTTGAATTTTTTTAAAGATTGTTTAATTTATTATTTCTAATGTTTTTTAGTCTTCGGGATATATTATCAGTTTGCGGAAATGAACTATTTAAATTTTAGAAAAAATTGATTTAGATGCGGGGATGGGACGGGTGGGGATACTCGAACTCATTTAGGGTGAGTTTTTGGTTTAATTACTTATCATTGTTTGGGTTTGGGAACAAGTATTTAATTGATATTTGGGTTTGGGAAGGGGAACGAGTATTTAACTGAGTTTTGGGTTTGGGTACATGGAAGGTATAACTCGTCCCCGTCCACCCTGTTCACATGCCTAATTTCAGCATCAAAAGAACCATTGATGATACTTGTAACACCTTAAATCCTAAAACTTATATAAAAATATTTAATCGATAATTTAAGGTGTCACTAAAACAATCATTCAAAAACTCATCAATACATTTGGCAACAGACAGTGGAAAATCATATCATAACAACTTCAAAAGTAAACTTCGCAAATAAAGCATTCGACTTTAAGCCAAATAGTTCAACATTAACTCAAAATATAGCAAATACGCATTCTTCTCAATGTTACAAGATCAGAGCACTAAAACCACTAAATTGCGATAAAATAATAAGTAAATGAAGAATAACTCCAACAAGGCACATTTCACACACATCAACAACTTTACTCCTGATTATCTACAAGATGATCATGATAGACAATATTAAACAAAGGGGTGAGAAATAAACATCAATATAAAACAGTGTAAAGAATGCAAGGATAGATAAACACACAACATATTATATATTCAATACACAATTAATATAATCATAATCTCACACTCATTCCATAATAATATACACATATATGCAATGAGATTCACGGCACAACGTGACACTATGCATGTGGTACTAACTCAACATTTGGTTCTCTCAGGAACCGGGTCCCCGCTTCTAAACCAACTCCATAATTAATTAACAACACCAACACGGCCAAACAATAGCCAATTATGGACCAAATTGAAAAACAACATCAAAAATTCGAACCGAGAGCTCGATATACATAAACTGGAATAAAGACGCCCCTTCTAACAACATGATGGGTAGCTCGTCACCAGGGTGACGCCCGTCACCCCGTTAAAGCTCCCAACCCGTCATTCCAATGACGACCATCGTGAAAAACCAAGCCTAAAGACCATGATGGTCTCCCCGTCATTGCGCTGACGCCCGTCGGCATCTTAAGGTGTGTGATGGTCAACGTGTCATCTAGGTGATGCTCGTCACCCTGCACCAGAATGCAAAAATGCGAATTGGCCATGTGGAGTTCTCTTGAAACTCTAATTTTGACTCTCAACCATCCCAACACGTCCACAAAAATATACTACATATAATATTATCATTACAACATGCTAAATCACATATTTACACACTTTTATTCCTTAATTTCATGAAATACATGTTTATGTTCAAAGCTCCAAAACCTCGACAATGGCATATATCACATAGGCATAAAACAGATTTTCACACATATGAGTTTAGTCACAAAAATCAGATAACAACACATCAATCATCAATTCTCAAATTATCATACCACAACAACAACTCAAAATGGATTTCACATAACTCCTAAAGAGACTAAGGGTCCCTCTTATACCATTTCATGCAAAACAATAATATAAAAGCACCTCCCATATTTACCTTAGATTCCTAATAACAATATTCAGAATTTGATCAAGGTTGATGGTTTAAATTCTTCCCTCTTCAACCCTGGCATCTTTTCCTCCGAAAGCTCTCACTTTATATATTCTCTCTTAAAAGCTCCACTAATCCTTTTTTTACCTTTAAAACCTAATTTAATATTTTATTAACTACACGTTGGCCCAACTTTTCTTGTAATTCTCATCAGTTCCCTTATTCCTTTTTAGTCCATATTTTCCACCAAAAACCTATATTTCTATTTTATTTTAATTAATTAAAAATAATTATGAATTCTAATTATTTTAATCATTCTATCAATCCATCAATATTCTCACTACACCTCACCATACATCACATACACGTACAACTTATAATATATTTAATTAAAAATGCACCACATACTAAATAATTAAATAAAAACACAAATAATTTGATTAAATAGACTACTCAAATTTAGGGGTATTACAACTCTCCCCCACTTAGAGAATTTTTGCCCTAGAAAATTACATGAAGGAAATAGAGTCAGATATGACTTTCTCATATGACTCTCTAGCTCCCACGTCATACTTCCACCAGCAGGTCCTCTTCACACTACTTTCACCAATGCAATCTTCTTACCTCTCAGGTGTTTCACTTCGTGGTCCTCTACTCTCAAGGGAGATGTCTTAACGGTCAAGTTCTCTCTAACTTACACATCGTTCACTTGAATCACATGAGGTGGATTAGGAATATACTTCCTCAGTTGGGACACATGAAACACATCATGAAGATTAGAAAGAAGCAGCGACAATGCAACTCTGTAGGCCCCTTCTCCTACTCGTTTCATAATCTGATAAAGATCAATAAAATACGGGGTGAGCTTTTGGGACTTCAAGGCTCGACCAACACCAGTTACTGGAGTAACTCTAAAAAACACATGGTCTCACTATTGGAATTCAAGTGCTTTCCTTTGCTTGTCATGATAACTCTTATGGAAACTTTGTGAAGCCTTCATCTTTTCTGGATCATCTTGATTTTCTCCATAATCTGCTGAACAATCTCAGGTCCAATCAGAACACTTTCTCCAGATTCATACTAACACAAAGGTGTCATACATCTTCTACCATACAAAGCCTCAAACGGTGTCATTCCAATACTTGAATGGAAGTTGTTGTTGTAAATGAACTCAACCAACGGTAAGTAACTGACCCAGTTATCCCATTGCTCCAAAACACAAGCTCTCAACAAATCCTCTAAAGACTGGATAATCCTCTTGATCGCGACTTTATGAGTCTATCGGGGTACTAACTGCAAGTGCACAGTCTAATCGCATAGTTTTAAAAGATATCGATCCCACAGGGACTTAATGAATCGATCTACCGTTTTTTCTAGGGTTACTGCGTAAAGCTAAGGCGGATGATACTTTAATGATTAGGGGGGGGGGGGGGAATAAAACTAAATTTGGATCTAGATAAAATATCAAATAATATGGATATCAGTATGTAGTTCGTCGTATTTGGGGAATCAAATCTTCGTTGGTCTTTTTCTTAATTTTAAAATAAGTCTTTTCAGTAGACACTATTAATTAAAAGTCTTTTCCTCAAACTCTCGCTCAGTTGAATCAGACTATGACTTTATATTTTAACGTACGCTCTCACTATTTCGTTAAGTCTAAAATCACTTTTGAAAATAATAGAATCTATAGAAACTCCTTTTGAGAAAATACTAACCGTTTAAACGCCCTCGTCTCAAACTCTCGCTCTGTTGACTTAGATTATATGATTAAACTTAAATGCTTAACTCTCGTCCTCACATTTAACTTTTAAAAATAATTTTTGAAAATAATTAGAATTTAATTAACCTTAAAAATTGCTTTCGCCCTAATTTAAAGTTAATGTTCAATTTACACTGTCCAGTTAAAAACTCAAATCGTTGTTCTATTGATTTTAACTTCTTTATGTCTTTTACTCTCGTACAAAAACCTTGGTATTAACTTTGTAAATTGAGACCAGAAAAAGAGTGACTATATTCTGAAATAAATTTAAACCAACTCAACTTTGATTCCTTTATTCCGCTTACTTTACATACCGATATCTAAATTAATTAGCCAGACATGATGAACATGCATAAACAATAATCATGCATAAATACGGCCATATCAAAAAAACAACATATATAAACAGCGGAACAAAGCATATGTAAATTAAAACGATAAATCAATTAATTAATGAACCTGGAAAAATACTAGTAATCTGGATTTTATCTCCTACGCTTCGATGCTCGAACACTCCACCACAAGTCGGTTGGATTTGTTCTTCACAATTCTCGATCAGATAGGAAAGTAAAAACAAGAAAATAAAATACTATGATCTAACGTAAGGTTAGATCCAGTAAAAATTACACAATAGTTTCCGGTGTAGAAACTGTCGTGAGAAAGTAAATTGTATGCTTCAGAAATTAAACTAGAAAAAAGAAAGAAATAAATTGCTTGCAAAATTAGAGTGCTGGAAAAATTGTACGGAGAAGAGAGAGCTTCAATTGGCTTTTGTGAGGTTTATTTATATTAACCTCCCAAGATAACCGTCTCCTAGAATTTGCCTTCAGTATCGTTCAAAGCGTCTCCGAGTGCATGAGAGAATTTAGGGGAAACCGTCCACTCCGTTACGCACGTAAAGCCCAAAATATAGGAGTGGAATGTGTGACGTCCGTCACACTATGTGTTACGGTCGTAACACTAGGTCTTAGGACGTGGCGATCGGCACGTGCTTGTTGCGGTCGTGACAGCAATTTTCTTTGTTCCAAACGTGGGCTGGGCTTTGGTGCTTCAGCTTGCTGCTTTTCCTAGAAAATCTTCTTTTTGCACCCCTTTTCTTTCTTTTTCACATGTGCTTTAAATAATGATACCTGAAATAAATAATAAGAAAATGCGGAGTAATATCGAATAATATAAAATAAATTGAATCAAATAACGATATAATTTAATTAAATCAAGTCTAAAAATGTGATATAGTTTCATGTTATCAAACTCCCCCACACTTAGACTTTTGCTTGTCCTCAAGCAAGAAACAATGTAGAAATCGATTTTTTTTTTTAAATATTAGCCAGATGAAATTTCCAAACACACATCAATTCGTAATAGGTTGCAAGTAAATCTCGTTAGAAATAACCTGAGTTTAATCTTAACATCAAAAACTACCGTAACAACACTAGATAACCCCACCTTATGCAAACCAGTTCGAGTCATGCTATTATTGCTCAGCCTAGTTCTTTTACTCTTATTTCACCCGTTTTCATTCGAGCGAAATCATATTAAGCCCTTTATCTTTTCGCGCACATAGTGGAGTAACCGGTTAGCGATTCTGATCCCCTTTTAGTTAGAAGTTCTGGTACATAAGTTGGATAACTTCTTTATTTAGTCTATTGCAAATTGCGGGGGATCGGACCGTAGTCCGCCCTACCAAGTTCAGCACCAGAAACCGCTGAACCAACTCACAATGGATCGTTCATACCATGTTTTTGTAGGGTCCGCAACCTTTGGATTAAATGATCGAGTAAGGATCACCTAACTTAATTAGTGCATTTCCTGATTTTTAATATGTTGTTTTGGGAATCACTCACTTGTATTCATCGACTCTCCACGTAGTTTGCTATTAAGATGGTGCCGACTTCTCGTATAAACTACTCGGGGTTACTATAAAACTAAAAGTTCAAGGAATTGGTATAATAGGTACTTAAACTGATCTAACATGCTGAGGTTTTTAGAGTGTTTGGGTGGTAATAATTTTGTCTTAATTTCACTCAAGTTTTATAAAATAAGTAACCTTTATACTTATTGAGTGTGTTGAATTTTGTTATGGCTCAAGAAAATTGAGGGGAATAGATAATAAAAATTTTCACACTAGGGACTTGACTTAAGAAGAAAAATTTTATTATTGAAAGGGAAATAACATACTTGAAAGGGAAATAAACATACTGATAGGAAATCTTAACATGAATGAAACAAAGTTATCCCCCCTACACTTAAATGAAACATTGTCCCCAATGTTTCAAAAAAGCGAAAAAAAGAAAAGGAAAAGATGATACGTAAACTCAATTCTGCCTGCGTCCTCTTGTTCTCGGACCCCGTGATCGTTCACGTACTGCCAAATCATCAAACCTGTTAAGAAAGTCAGTGAACCTCTGGTCGGTTATTGCATTCCTCTCTTGCTGTTGTTGTTGCATCTGGCGTATCAGTTGCATTACTTCGTTATTATGCGCATGCATGGCATCAAGCCGTTGGCCTTGATGTTCAATAGCATCCATGATGTCATCATTTATTGCAGGCCTTCTTCTTCGACGACGTCGGGAGGATGGACCAGCTACATTATCGGAAGGATTATGTGGGACAGAATGTTGTTCAAGATCTTGATCACCTTGCTCCATTTCATCAAACTCGTTTGGGGGCGGGTTTGCTTGTGTAGGCATGGTAGGTTCGGGAGCATTCAAATCGTAAATGAATCTGTTGGGGTTAGTAACATCGGTGAGTGCAATGTTGGGCAAAACGACGTTTGGGATTTCTTGGTTATTCACCATAAGATAATAATTCCCGCCTACCCTATTTTTTATTAAGCGGCAGGAGCGACAGTAGCCGATATCCATAAACAGGGGTGGCAAAGATTGCAAATTATGAAGTCGGTCCCCCAAAGTTAAACCGAGTGCAATGGTGGTTATTAAGCCTCCAATCACAAAAGGTTGATTGCCTCGAGCACAAAGGGTACGGATATGGTGAAGTAAGAAAGAGGCGGCGTTGACCCTTGTATTTGCTGAAAAGATGCAGTGTAGGAAGAATAATTCTTTCGCGTTAACTTTGCTGTTGTTGGCTCTTCCAAAGATGGTGTTTTGCAAAATAAGGATAAAATACCGGATAATGGGGTTGTGTATGTGTGAAGCAAGTAATGCATCCCAATTGGTGGTTACCACACCGGATATTTTTCCAAAAAGTTCGAATGCGATCGTGTTCCACTCTGAGTTTGGAGGATTCTTGGGTGGACGTCGTCTCCTTCAGGAAAACGTAGCATGGCACTCAACTGTTCTTGAGATAGTGCGTACTCAGTGTTGAACATACGGAATTTTGCGACACCGGTTAAGTACTCGTCCTCACCGGTTGGAGTGGTGTATGAATAAGAGCTTAAAAACTCCAAGGTTAGTGATGGGTATGTTGGGTGATTTTGTGTGCACAAAAAAGTTAAATCGGATAGCCTAAGAAGCCATTGCACTCCTTGATGTAATCCCAATTCTTGTAAGCAATTGAAATCGGGGTATCTGGTAGATGTGACATCGCGTTGCTGGAAACGAACAAACTGCTCCCGTTGATAGTTACTATCTTCAGTTCGGAAAATAATATTTCCAAATTGCATTTCTTGATGTTGGTTCTCCGCCATTTTGATTGGTAGGTAGAAAAAAAAGGAGAAAGGAAAAGGGGATGAAATTTTTTTGTATAAAGTGGTTTTCGGAATGATGTGGTGTAGGAAGAAAAATATGGTGAAGGTATTTAAAGAAAGAGATTTGAAATTGGGAGGAGAAGTTGGTGAGAAAAAAAAATAATGGGGGATAAAGAGGTGAATTGAATGGGGGTAACGGTCATGACACGGTTATGAGGCAGCAGTGTGTCACGTTCGTGACAGCATTGTGTCACGTTCGTGACAGCATAACGGTCAAAAGCATTTACGAGAAAGCAAGTTGTCACGTTCGTGACAGCATGCGTGACGAGCGTCATGGGGGTGTTGCGACCGTGACAGCATGCGTGACGCTCGTCACACCTCTGAGTTTGCAACGGTCAAAACGTTCGTCACGATGCAGGGTGGCAAGTTTTGTTTTATTATTATTATATTTTATTTAGCATGTAAGTAGTAGCATACAATATATATCAGCATTGGTAATTTTAGACAGTGCATAAATCAAAATGAAATTTAATTTAACCAATAATGTCAGTAGCTTCATAAAAATAAACATAATGTAATATTTGACTGAAGATAAAATAAAACATGCGAAAGAAAATCCTAAGATTAAAAATATTGTCAAACGAAACTATAAATTTCCTAAGACTAAAACTAGTTAACTGCAATTCTTCTAGCCACTTGTAGAATCTCTCGTCGGAGGAGCAAAGGACTTGACACGGTGTAGCAACTCGTGAAATTGATTTGTCATTCTACTCATGTGTTTCATAAATTCATGTCCCATCATAGTTAACTCTTCTCTAATGGCATCTTGTTCTGACATCAAATCTTGAATAGTGGTATTATAATCAGTTCCGGGCATATGATGTCTAAAATCAGGTACTGCCGATTCTGCGGACGGGATAGGATGAGATGGAGAGGCAGCATCATGGTAACCAGTTGGTGTCTGCGGATCAGACTCAACATTAGGAATCTGGCTGTCAAGAATCTCATAATCTTGGATGGTTTCAACAGATCTAACAGGAGAAGACATTCCATCCAGGTTGTAGAGCCAATTATTTCGGTTATGCACATTAGTCATCGGGCTAGGCATGGTAAATAGGTAAAAAGCTTGGTTGTTAATTAATAGTTCAAACTCTTCAGGTCCAAGGTTTCCTATAAACATAGTGTTGAAAAGGTAATTTATATTCATAGGTTGAATACCGCAAAAAGGGTTCAAATCAAGCATGGGTTGGCGCAATCCAATAGCATTAGCAATCATAGTTATCAATCCCCCTATTTGAATCGGTGCACGGTCATCTTGAATAAGGAGGTCAAAATTTGCCAACATATAAGTGGCACCATTCACTGGACGATTATGGGAAGCACAAAATATTATGAAAAGTTCATCACGTGATACTGTGGTAATGTTTGAACTTTTCCCAAAAAGAGTGTGTGCTAGGATCTTGTGGAAATAACAAAAAGATGGGTTATGTATGTTTCCAGAAAGAAACTCATGTTCCTCAGGTTCGTCATTTCCCGTCAAACTTCCCCAAAAATACTCAAGCTCTCGATATTCAAAGAGGTCCTCTTGGTTCATGGTGAATGTGTCAAAAGAAGTAGGGAACCCTAAGAGGTTAGTAAATTCTCTAATGTTATACTGATACTCCATATTGAACATCCTGAATTGAATGAAACCTCGGTTTATTCCTTTTCCATGGTTTGGTAAATAAATCAGGGAGCTAAGGAATTCTAGAGTTAGCCTCTGGTAAGTAACAAATTGTCTCCGAATAGGAGTGGTTTCCCACCCTATTTGATTCAGCAGATATAGGACACTATCTCTTAGCCCAAGTACGGTCATTGGACAATCATCAGCATAAAAATTTGGGTGCATCTCTCTCTCAGCAAGTTCTTCAAATTTTTGTCTCTGAGCTCTGTTGGAGAATAGTCATCCAAGGCGCAGCGGAATTTAAAAATTTCTCCATTTAGTGATCCTTACGAATGGGCATGATCAGTGATAGAATCGTTACCTCTTGTGGCGATTCAAACCTTTGGTGCAGATCTCTGATAATGATCAAACCTTTGATACAGATCCACGGGGCGATCACGAACGTTGAACGATGACAACGTCTCTACTCAGTCCACACGAACGGGTTCCTTCAATCGCAGTGCTAGCTGTTATGAATGAAGGCTTTGAGTGAGAGAAAGAGGGAAACAAAATTCCAAGTCTCTACTTGAATTTCTGTCTTTGTGGAGTAAACATGCTTCTACCCAAGGGGTTCTATTTATAGAACCACTTGTGTGGGCTTCAAGCCAAAAAGCCCACTTAAGTGTATTTTGCCCATATCTCATAATATGCCAAAATCACTTAAGTATTTGGTACCTTACCATATTTCGTTTCCACTTAAGTGCACCGTACCTTACGATGTTCCTTAATTATTCTATCTCTCATCAATCCATCCTTTGTGTGTGACCCTATAGGTTTTCGCGACGTTGGCAATTATATTAAATCACACATTTAACATAATAAACAGTGAGCGGTATCTAGCAACACATCACTGCTACCCAAGTCACGAAAATGTCATGTGATCTGACAAAACCTCCTGTGATAATAATTATGTGTATAATTACCCCTTTGCCCTTATGTCTATATTGAACACAAGGTATAGACCGTGTCACCCTTGTCCAATTCAATATTGGGCCCATAGACATTTATTCTATTACGCAGGATTGGCAAATTCCATCTAGGACACTCATGTCCCTCAGCATGCTTCGTGGAGTACTCATTAACTGTCTTTATGGTCATCCAGTTACGGATAACGTTGGATCAGTAATAAGGCACTCAACTCTACATCTAGGATCCATAGTGGTTTCAGGTCGAAGAGTGGTATACACTATTATCACCATGAGAATAACTTATGACACTTTGCATAACTTTCTATATAGTATTCTCATAGCGGGTCAATCCGGTATAAATATTACTCCTAATATTCATACCTATGTTTAAGACTTGATAACTCTTTATCCATGATCCATGAGATGTGATCATCAGTCTACAAACATAATAGTCTTAATGCTTTAACGTTATCCCACTTCACATTAAAGCTCGACTACGGATACTTTAAGAATAGTGCCCTTATGTTTAATGGGTTCTCATGATTAAGTCACACTTAATACATTAAACGGACTATCTATTCTAGGGACTTTATTAATCAACCATAATAAAGAAAATGCCTTTAAATAATTCGATACAAGTACCAAAAGTATTGGCCTCTAGGGCTTACACCAACAATCTCCCACTAGCACTAGAGCCAATCAGGTATACCCCGTATGCCCATTGATCTAGTATGGCCATCATGCTTCTGCTGCGCAAGAGGCTTTGTCAGTGGGTCAACTATATTGTCAAGTGTAGGTACTTTACATATTTTCGCACAACGCCTAAGTATGTGTTTGGATCATTGGTGAGATCTAGGCTCCTTAGCTTGTGCGATAACACCATTGTTATCATAATAGAGACCAATGGGATCCACAATGCTAGGGACTATGCCAAGTTTATTGATCCAAACAGCTTCCTTTGCTGCACTTAAGGCAGCAATATACTCGGCCTCAGTTGTAGAATCAGCAACTGCATCTTGCGTTGAACTTTTCAAGCTCACAGTGCCACCATTTAAGCAAAACACATAACCAGATTGGAATCATTCATATTAAAGCGTCTCAGCACTTTGTCTATGTACTCTGACTTAGGCCAAGCATTTCATGATCTATCTCTATAGATTCTGATAGGCTGCTTCACCCAGGTCCTTCATAGAAAAGCATTTCCCCAACCAAGTCTTTACCTGTTGCAGGGTAGGGATATCGTTTCCAATGAGTAATATGTCATCTACATATAACACCAGGAACACGATCATGCTCCCACTAACCTTCTTGTAGACACAAGGCTCATCTTCGTTCTTGATGAATCCATATTGTTTTACTGTTTCATCAAAACGAAGATTCCAGCTTCTGGAAGCATACTTCAATCCATAGATTGATCTTTGTAGCTTACATATATTATGGGCTTCTTCTGGTATGTCAAATCCTTCAGGCTGTGTCATGTACACATCCTCAAGAAGATTCCCGTTAAGGAAAGCAGTTTTGACATCCATCTGCCATATTTCATAATCATGATATGCAGCAATAGCAAGTAAAATCCGAACAGATTTAAGCATTGCAACTGGTGAAAAGGTTTCATCATAGTCAACCTCATGAATTTGTTTATATCCTTTTGCAACCAGTCTTGCTTTATAGGTATGTACCTTACCATCCATGTCAGTCTTCTTTTTGAAGACCCACTTGCATCCTATAGGATTAACTCCTACAGGAGGCTCTACCAAGTTCCAAACTTGGTTAGTGTACATGGAATCTATTTCGGATTTCATGGCCTCTAGCCACTTCTCAGACTCGGGACCAGTTATGGCCTCTTGGTAGGTCACAGGCTCATCTTGATCCATGAGTAATACATCACCTTGATCTGTTATGAGATATCCATATCTCTCAGGTAGGTGACGTATCCTGCCTGACCTACGCTGGTCTTGTTCTACTTGAGCAGGTTGCTCTTCCACAACCATTTGTGTTTCCTGCTCTAATTCCTCCATAGGTGTATTGATGCTTTGTGATTCTTGAATTTCTTCAAGCTCTACTTTCCTCCCACTGGTTCCTTTGGAAATAAAATCCTTTTCTAGGAAAACTTCAGTTCGAGCGACAAACACTTTGCCCTCAGAAGGATTGTAGAAGTAATATCCTCTTGTTTCTTTAGGATACCCCACAAATAAGCATTGGTCAGATTTGGGCTCAAGCTTAGTTGAAATTTGTCGTTTCACATAAACTTCGCAACCCCAAATCTTCATGTAAGACATATGTGGTCTCTTACCACTCCATATCTCATATGGTGTCTTATCAACCTTTTTGGATGGAACACGGTTAAGTGTGTAAGCTGCGGTCAACAACGCATGTCCCCAAAAGGAGTTTGGAAGATCGGCTTGACTCATCATGGATCGGACCATGTCCAACAGGGTTCGATTTCTTCTCTCAGACACACCATTCCATTGGGGTGTTCCAGGAGGAGTGAGTTGGGATAGGATCCCACACTCTTTCAGATGGTCATCAAACTCTAGGCTTAAATACTCACCACCTCGATCTGATCGAAGAGTTTTAATATTCTTACCCAGTTGGTTTTGTACTTCATTCTTGAATTCCTTGAACTTTTCAAAGGACTCTGATTTGTGTCTCATTAAATACACATAACCATATCTACTGAAATCATCAGTGAATGTGATGAAGTACTGAAAACCTCCTCTGGCTGGTATGTTCAGTGGTCCACATACATCAGTATGTATGAGGGCCAAAAGATCATTAGCTCTTTCACCTTTTCCTGTGAATGGAGATTTTGTCATCTTTCCAATTAAACAAGATCTGCATGTCTCATATGATTCATAATCAAAAGAGTCCAACAATCCATCTTTATGGAGTTTGGAAATGCGTTTCTCATTTATGTGGCCTAATCGACAATGCCAAAGGTAAGTTGGATTTAACTTCATTAGGTTTCATCCTTTTAGTATTAATGTTATAAATTGGCACTTCAAGATCAAGGACATATAATCCATTGTTCATTTGAGCAGTAGCATAGAATATATCATTCAAATAAATTGAACAACAATTGTTCTTTATTATGAATGAAAAACTGAACTTGTCCAAACAAGAAACGAAAATAATATTCCTGCTAATTGCTGGTACATAATAACAGTTCTCTAACTGAATTATTAAACCACTAGGTAAAGTCAATTCATAAGTTCCTACGGCTAAGGCAGCAACCTTTGCTCCATTGCCAACTCGTAGGTCGACTTCACCTTTTGCCAAATCTCTACTCCTTTTCAGTCCATGCACATTTGTAAAAATGTGAGAACCGCATCCAGTATCTAATACCCATGATGCAGAAGTAGATAAATTAATTTCAATAACAAAAATACTTGAAGTTGGAGTCTCTACTCCTTTCTTCCTATCTTCCAGGTACTTTGGGCAGTTCCTCTTCCAGTGTGCGGTCTTACCGCAATGGAAGCAGGTGCCTTCCTTTTCTATGCTTCCACTAGGCTTCAAGGCAGCACTAGTGGGTTTGGGTTTGGCAACTTCCTTGCCTTTCCCTTTATTATGTTTGAGGACAATCCTCATGTCTCGGTACCAATCCAGAAAATTTGTCCCAGACAATTTTTCTTTGTCAAGGTGTGATCGCAATATGTTGTTAGAGGTGTTTGTTGTCATGGTAATCTACACAAGAATTAATGAAAATATAAGTATCATTGACATATTTAATTAGGCCTTTAATTAAATATGCTCCCACTATTTTACTCAAAACAAATGACCCTCATCATCTGATTCGAAAAATCCCGTTGGAAGATTTTCTAGTGGGTCGAGATCCATATTTCACTTCGTTCTAAGTCCACGTAGGCGGATTACACAAAACTAGGTTATTTAGGTAGGAACTCCTTCCAATTGTATCTCATACAACTCTCGAAAATTTCAGTTGGGTGAATAACTCCTTATTCTAATCCATCATATGGATCATTCCCAACTCTTGCTTCTAAACATATATATAATCTTATTATAATTTGTTTAGTTAAGTTTGACCCATTGTTTTAATAGTTGGATATTACAATTATCCCATCGCACCTTACTAATATAGAACATGCACCTCGCGTAGGCGAAACCTACATTATTCGATACTAGTCTTGATGAGTGTTAAAACTTGGAAAGCTTAAAACTTAATATTTAGTTTTGAGGGAATTGCAATTTTTCTGATCTCACCGGCTTGTTTATCATATAAACTGTCTCTCACATGCATCAACATACATTCACATGCATCAACATACATACATACAAAATGAAACAGTTATGGCCCCTAGCGCAATTGTTCTCCCAAGCCAATGAGAGAACTTAAGCTAACCTACAACGATCTAAGCTTCTCCAAGCAAGATCTTCAAGGTTGTCCTCCTTTGGCACTGACTTCTTTGCTTTCTTCATATCATTACATTACATGAAGGAAACTCGTTTTACATACGAGGGAGTGAGATGAGAAAAGAAGTTACATTTGGGAGATTAAGAGAGAGGCACGACACGCAGGTCGTATTTTAAAAACCCAAAACAAAACAAAGGAAAACTAAGGTCATAACCGATCACCACAAGACAATAATAAACACTTTATTATTATTATAATTAATTCCTTTAATTAATTAAAATCAAATTAAATTTCGATGACCGATCATCACATTTTAATGAACAATTCATTTAAAATCGATGTCGCTTTTCGTATCAACACTTGACACTTTTAAAGCACTGAGTTAGCCGAATGGGCGAAAATTTCCTTGCGTTAACCGGTTAACCATATGCGTTAACCGATTAACACTGTTTTGAAATCTGAAAAATTGTTTTCTGCCTTGCGTTAACCGGTTAACCAAATGCGTTAACCGGTTAACACTGTTTGAAAATGTCTTGGAAAACTGTTTTCCGCCTTGCGTTAACCGGTTAACCATATGCGTTAACCGGTTAACACTGTTAAAAATCTCAAAAATTTTATTTCGCATTCCGTTAACCGGTTAACCATACGCGTTAACCGGTTAACACTGTTCCAAAAAGTGTTTAGGAAGCACAACTCTTGTGCGTTCAAACCCCAATCGCATAACTCTCTGACAACACAACCCTTGTGCCGTCACTAACCCTAATGCACCAATTTCAGACCGTCAAACACGTCTCGATTGTTAATTCAGTATGATTGATCAACACGTCATTGCTTCACCATACTAATGTCGGATCAAGAAGCAAACGACCATTGATCGCTCAAAGGAAAACAATCATCGAGGTTTTGAATGAACGAAACAGGAACATTATATCATATATAATGTATTTTGCATCAGGGTTACATATATCACATATATGTAACTTGATCGATCTCAATTTAACCTTTGATTCATTCTGTTTTAATCATATTATTACAGAACAAAAATAGCTATCAGATTCATGGTTTCGTAAGTGGCTCTGATACCACTGTTGGAGAATAGCCATCCAAGGCGCAGCAGAATTTAAAAATTTCTCCATTTAGTGATCCTTACGAATGGGCATGATCAGTGATAGAATCGTTACCTCTTGTGGCGATTCAAACCTTTGGTGCAGATCTCTGATAATGATCAAACCTTTGATACAGATCCACGGGGCGATCACGAACGTTGAACGATGACAACGTCTCTACTCAGTCCACACGAACGGATTCCTTCAATCGCAGTGCTAGCTGTTATGAATGAAGGCTTTGAGTGAGAGAAAGAGGGAAACAAAATTCCAAGTCTCTACTTGAATTTCTGTCTTTGTGGAGTAACCATGCTTCTACCCAAGGGGTTCTATTTATAGAACCACTTGTGTGGGCTTCAAGCCAAAAAGCCCACTTAAGTGTATTTTGCCCATATCTCATAATATGCCAAAATCACTTAAGTATTTGGTACCTTACCATATTTCGTTTCCACTTAAGTGCACCGTACCTTACGATGTTCCTTAATTATTCTATCTCTCATCAATCCATCCTTTGTGTGTGACCCTATAGGTTTTCGCGACGTTGGCAATTATATTAAATCACACATTTAACATAATAAACAGTGAGCGGTATCTAGCAACACATCACTGCTACCCAAGTCACGAAAATGTCATGTGATCTGACAAAACCTCCTGTGATAATAATTATGTGTATAATTACCCCTTTGCCCTTATGTCTATATTGAACACAAGGTATAGACCGTGTCACCCTTGTCCAGTTCAATATTGGGCCCATAGACATTTATTCTATTACGCAGGATTGGCAAATTCCATCTAGGACACTCATGTCCCTCAGCATGCTTCGTGGAGTACTCATTAACTGTCTTTATGGTCATCCAGTTACGGATAACGTTGGATCAGTAATAAGGCACTCAACTCTACATCTAGGATCCATAGTGGTTTCAGGTCGAAGAGTGGTATACACTATTATCACCATGAGAATAACTTATGACACTTTGCATAACTTTCTATATAGTATTCTCATAGCGGGTCAATCCGGTATAAATATTACTCCTAATATTCATACCTATGTTTAAGACTTGATAACTCTTTATCCATGATCCATGAGATGTGATCATCAGTCTACAAACATAATAGTCTTAATGCTTTAACGTTATCCCACTTCACATTAAAGCTCGACTACGGATACTTTAAGAATAGTGCCCTTATGTTTAATGGGTTCTCATGATTAAGTCACACTTAATACATTAAACGGACTATCTATTCTAGGGACTTTATTAATCAACCATAATAAAGAAAATGCCTTTAAATAATTCGATACAAGTACCAAAAGTATTGGCCTCTAGGGCTTACACCAACAAGCTCTCCCTCGGAAATTAATACCCATGTGATCAATATGTGCCATCAGGTCAGTGTTATCTAAAGAAAAGAAAAACAAGAATTTTAGTCAGGATTTGGCCAGATGCCGAAAGAAGAAAAGAAGAAAAATTTAATAAAATAAAGAAAATGAAGAATGAGAACTGAATAAAATCAAAAGAATAATCAAAGAAAAATAAAAAATTTGTGGGTTGTCTCCCACGAAGCGCTTTGTTTAATGTCGCAAGCTCGACAGAAAACTATTAAATGTTAATCTATTAATTTTGGAGACAATACGTCTAAGTGCAGGACTTGCGAGTCTTCATTGTTTTCAGCATAATGATAATATTTAAGACGATGCCCGTTTACGATAAATGATTCAATAGATTTTCCTTTAATTTCTACAGCCCCACTAGAAAAGACATTAGTGACTTTGAAAGGGCCAGACCACCTAGAGCGTAGTTTTCCTGGGAATAACTTAAGTCTAGAGTTAAACAATAGGACTACATCGCCTTGTTTGAAAGTTTTCCTTGATATACGTTTATCATGCCATTTTTTTCGTTCTTTCCTTGTAGATTTTAGCATTTTCGTATGCATCTTGTCTAAGTTCCTCTAATTCGTTTATATCTAGAATTCGCTTTTCACCGGCGGCCTTATAGTTTAAATTTAAATTTTTAATAGCCCAATAGGCCCTATGTTCTAACTCCACTGGGAGGTGACACGATTTACCATAAATAAGCTTAAATGGGGTTGTTCCTATGGGAGTTTTGTAAGCGGTTCGATATGCCCATAAAGCTTCGGGTAATTTTGATGACCAGTCTTTCCTCGATGTAGCGGCAGTTTTTTCCAATATCTGTTTAATTTCTCTATTAGACACTTCCACTTGTCCACTAGTTTGAGGATGGTAAGGTGTTGCTACTCGATGTTTTACACCATACTTAAACAATAATTTTTCGAGTATTTTAGATATGAAATGAGATCCACCGTCACTGATGACTATTCTTGGGACACCAAATCTTGGAAAGATTATATTCTTAAAGAGTTTAATTACTACTCGTGTGTCGTTTGTTGGAGAAGCTATAGCCTCAATCCATTTTGATACGTAGTCAACCGCTACGAGTATGTACTTGTTACCAAAAGAAGGTGGAAAAGGTCCCATGAAATCTATTCCCCACACATCGAAAATTTCTACTTCCAAAATGCCTTTTTGTGGCATTTCGTCACGTCTAGATATGTTTCCTGTGCGTTGACACCTATCGCATTTCTTGACAGCGGTATGTACATCCTTCCATATGTTTGGCCAATAAAGACCGACTTGTAGGATTTTAGAGCAGGTTTTGGATGTACTTGCATGTCCACCATAAGGAGCGGAATGACAATGTTGGATTATACTTTCTACCTCTTCTTCAGGTATACAGCGATGGAAAATACCATCGGATCCTCTTTTGAAAAGTAAAGGGTCGTCCCAGTAATAATGTTTTATGTCATGGAAGAATCGTTTCTTTTGTTGGTAGGATAAATCAAGTGGAACCACTCCGGCGGCTAAATAATTGACAAAATCAGCGTACCATGGTGTAACGCATACAGCCAAGGTGGTCTCTACCTGTTTGTCAGCTCTATTTTCTTCCAAATTAACTATAAGTTTATCGTACGAGAAATCATCGTTGATCGATGTTCTTTCCGGTTCCAGGTTTTCGAGTCTAGAGAGGTGATTTGCTACTACGTTTTCAGTTCCTTTTTTATCTTTGATTTCCAAATCAAATTCTTGTAGTAACAAGATCCACCTTAGGAGTCTAGGTTTAGCGTCCTTTTTTGTTAAGAGGTACTTAATGGCAGCGTGATCAGTGTAAACGATTATTTTAGCTCCGACCAAGTAGGAACGAAATTTATCTAGTGCAAATACTACTGCTAAAAGTTCTTTCTCGGTCGTGGCGTAATTCATTTGCGCTTCATCTAGAGTTCTACTCGCATAATATATGACGTGAAGTTTTTTATCCTTTCGTTGTCCTAGAACAGCGCCTACGGCGTAGTCACTTGCGTCACACATTATTTCGAAAGGTTCATTCCAATCCGGGGTCTGCATTATGGACGCGGAGATCAATGCTTGTTTAAGTGTTTGAAATGCTTCTAAGATGAATTCAGCGTCTTTCATTAATAATTAGGTTAAAGGTTTAGTTATTTTAGAGAAATCTTTAATGAATCGTCGGTAAAAACCGGCATGTCCTAAGAAGCTTCGTATTTCCCTCACGGTTTTCGGAGGTTGAAGGTTTTCGATTACTTCTATTTTGGTTTTGTCTACTTCAATTCCTCTATTTGATATGATGTGTCCTAAAACAATTCCTTCTTGTACCATAAAGTGACATTTTTCCCAATTAAGTACTAGGTTTACTTTTACACATCGTTCTAGAACTCTTTCTAGGTTTTCGAGACATTCTTCGAAACTTTGCCCGCATACGGAAAAGTCATCCATAAAGACTTCCATGATGTTTTTGAGAAAATCGGCAAATATTGCCATCATGCACCTTTGAAAAGTTGCAGGAGCATTGCACAAGTCAAACGGCATTCGTCGATAAGCGAAGGTACCAAAAGGACATGTGAACGTTGTCTTTTCTTGGTCATCAGGATGAATTGGTATTTGAAAGAAACCTGAGTAACCGTCCAGATAGCAGAAATAAGAATGCTTGGCTAGTCGTTCTAACATCTGGTCTATGAATGGTAAAGGAAAATGATCTTTTCGGGTTGCTTTGTTTAGCTTTCTATAATCGATGCACATTCTCCATCCCGATTCAATTCGTTTGGTTATAGTTTCTCCTTTTTCATTTTCGATCACTGTTATACCTCCTTTCTTTGGTACTACGTGTACAGGACTAACCCATTTGCTATCGGATATAGGATATATTATACTTGCCTCTAATAACTTCGTTACTTCCTTCTTCACTACCTCACTCATGATCGGGTTTAGTCTCCTCTGATGTTCCCTAGAAGTCTTACAGTCTTCTTCTAGCATGATGCGGTGCATACAAATAGAAGGACTTATCCCTTTAAGATCGGTGATGTTTTATCCTAATGCGGTTGGATATTTTCTTAAGATATGTAGGAGTTTTTCGGTTTCAAGTTTTCCTAGGTCTGCATTGACTATTACTGGTCGTTCAAGTTCTAAGTCTAGGAATTCATATCTCAGATTTTTGGGAAGTGTTTTCAGGTCGAGGGTTGGTTTCTTAAGGCATTGCGTAGGATCTGATGTTATTGCTAAACATTGGTTCAGTCTGTCTTCTACACGATAGTCGCATAAATCGTCATTTTTGAATTTTGTTTCTTCTATCGCAGGTGCTTTCAAAAATTGGGAAAGAATAAACTCAATTTTCTCTTCTCCTACTTCGAAAGTGAGTCATCCTCGTTTTACGTCAATGATAGCACCGGCAGTTGCTAAGAAGGGTCTTCCCAATATAATGGGGGTAACTTCATCTTCTCTTATGTCCATAATTATAAAATTGGTGGGAATGTAGAATTGACCTATGAGTACGGGAACGTTTTCAAGAATTCCTACGGGATATTTAACGGAACGATCTGCTAATTGCACAAACATTTTAGTTGGTCTTACTTCTCCCATTTCAAGTTTCTTGCATATGGACAAGGGCATAACACTGATACCGGCTCCTAAATCGCATAAAGCTTTGTCTATGACAAATTTTCCTATATGACAGGGTATAGAAAAACTACCAGGATCTTTAAGTTTAGGAGGCATATTTTGGATTATTGCGCTACACTCAGCAGTGAGTGTAACGGTTTCGTTATCTTCAAGTTTCTTTTTATTAGATAAAATTTCTTTTAAGAACTTAGCATATGAGGGCATTTGTGTAATAGCTTCTGTAAAAGGAATTGTGATGTTTAATTGTTTCAGTAGGTCAAATTTTTTAAATTGACCCGCGTTTTTTGTTTTAATTAGCCTTTGAGGATAAGGGATAGGTGGTTTGTAAGGTGGTGGAGGTACATAAGGTTCTTTTTTTTCTACGGTTTCCTCATTGCACTCTTCCTTTTCCTTAGGTTTACCTTCTTCCTCAGTTGACTTTTTAGAGTTTTGGTTCTCAATCCTTGGGTCAGATGGTCCTTCTACCTCTGTACCACTTCGTAATATAATTGCATGAGCGTGGCCCTTCGGATTAGGTTGTGGCTGTCCAGGAAATGTACCAGTTGGGGCAGCAGTAGACGCTTGTTGTTGAGCTACTTGCGAGATTTGTGTTTCAAGCATTTTGTTATGGGTAGCCAGGGCATCTACTTTACTTGCTAGTTGTTTAATTTGTTCGCTAGTGTGTACATTCTGGTTTAAGAACTCTTTATTGGTTTGCTGTTGAGAAGCTATGAAGTTCTCCATCATGATTTCCAAGTTGGATTTCCTAGGAACGTTATTGTTAGGTGTAGATGGGGTCGGCTTTTGATATCCAGGTGGTACAGTTGGAGCTTGACTGAGAGCTTGACCTGGTGCGTATAAAGCGTTGTTACTTTTATACGAGAAATTAGGATGGTTCTTCCAGTTTGAGTTATAGGTATTCGAGTAAGGATTTCCTTGAGCATAGTTCACCTGTTCTGTTTGAATTCCTGTTAGGAGTTGACAATTTGTAGGAGTGTGACCTTGAATTCCACAGACCTCGCAATTTTGAGTTACGGCAACCACGGTGGCTGGAGGTGATACATTTAAAATTTCAATTTTCTGGGCAAGAGCATCCACTTTTGCATTAACATGATCAAGGCTACTTATCTCGTACATGCCACCTTTTGTTTGAGGTTTGTCTACCACTGTTCGGTCGCTTCCCCACTGATAATGATTTTGGGCCATGCTCTCGATAAGTTGATAAGCGTCGGAGTAAGGTTTATCCATAAGCGCACCACCGGCGGCGGCGTCTATTGTTAACCTTGTGTTGTACAAGAGACCATTGTAGAAGGTGTGAATTACTAACCAGTCCTCTAAACCATGGTGTGGGCAAAGTCTCATCATGTCCTTGTATCTTTCCCATGCTTCGAAAAGAGATTCGTTATCTTTTTGCTTAAATCCATTTATCTGGGCTCTCAACATAGCTGTTTTGCTTGGAGGAAAATATCGGGCAAGAAAGACTTTCTTCAACTCATTCCATGTGGTGACTGAGTTGGAAGGAAGAGACTGAAGCCATCTTCTAGCTTTATCTCTTAACGAGAAAGGAAAGAGATGAAGTCGAATTGCCTCTGAAGTGACACCATTAGCTTTAACAGTGTCAGCGTATTGGACAAATACGGATAAATGAAGGTTTGGATCCTCGGTAGGATTTCCAGAAAATTGATTCTGTTGCACTGCCTGCAACAGCGAAGGTTTAAGTTCGAAGTTGTTCACTTCGATTGCGGGTGGAGCAATACTCGAATGCGGCTCATCCTGCGATGGAGCAGCGTAATCTCGAAGAGCACGAGCTGGTTCGGCCATCGCTGGTATCGTTAAAGGAAGGAAATTTTTGAGATCAGGAACTTAAATTGGAGGAAGATTGTTTCTAGCACGATACTCCCGAATTCGTCGTAATAATCGGAGATATCGTTCGACGTCGTTGATTCGTAAGTAATACGGCTCGCCTTGTGAGCGAGTGTGTGGCATACAAATCAACGAAAAAGGGAAAAAATAAAAATTGCCTTAGTCTCTACAGCGTAACAGAAGAGTTACGATATCGACTAAATAAAAGTCCCCGGCAACGGCGCCAAAAACTTGATCGCGACTTTATGAGTCTATCGGGGTACTAACTGCAAGTGCACAGTCTAATCGCGTAGTTTTAAAAGATATCGATCCCACAGGGACTTAATGAATCGATCTACCGTTTTTTCTAGGGTTACTGCGTAAAGCTAAGGCGGATGATACTTTAATGATTAGGGGGGGGGGGCAAATAAAACTAAATTTGGATCTAGATAAAATATCAAATAATATGGATATCAGTATGTAGTTCGTCGTATTTGGGGAATCAAATCTTCGTTGGTCTTTTTCTTAATTTTAAAATAAGTCTTTTCAGTAGACACTATTAATTAAAAGTCTTTTCCTCAAACTCTCGCTTTGTTGAATCAGACTATGACTTTATATTTTAACGTACGCTCTCACTATTTCGTTAAGTCTAAAATCACTTTTGAAAATAATAGAATCTATAGAAACTCCTTTTGAGAAAATACTAACCGTTTAAACGCCCTCGTCTCAAACTCTCGCTCTGTTGACTTAGATTATATGATTAAACTTAAATGCTTAACTCTCGTCCTCACATTTAACTTTTAAAAATAATTTTTGAAAATAATTAGAATTTAATTAACCTTAAAAATTGCTTTCGCCCTGATTTAAAGTTAATGTTCAATTTACACTATCCAGTTAAAAACTCAAACCGTCGTTCTATTGATTTTAACTTCTTTATGTCTTTTACTCTCGTACAAAAACCTTGGTATTAACTTTGTAAATTGAGACCAGAAAAAGAGTGACTATATTCTGAAATAAATTTAAACCAACTCAACTCTGATTCCTTTATTCCGCTTACTTTACATACCGATATCTAAATTAATTAGCCAGACATGATGAACATGCATAAACAATAATCATGCATAAATACGGCCATATCAAACAAACAACATATATAAACAGCAGAACAAAGCATATGTAAATTAAAACGATAAATCAATTAATTAATGAACCTGGAAAAATACTAGTAATCTGGATTTTATCTCCTACGCTTCGATGCTCGAACACTCCACCACAAGTCGGTTGGATTTGTTCTTCACAATTCTCGATCAGATAGGAAAGTAAAAACAAGGAAATAAAATACTATGATCTAACGTAAGGTTAGATCCAGTAAAAATTACACAATAGTTTCCGGTGTAGAAACTGTCGTGAGAAAGTAAATTGTATGCTTCAGAAACTAAACTAGAAAAAAGAAAGAAATAAATTGCTTGCAAAATTAGAGTGCTGGAAAAATTGTACGGAGAAGAGAGAGCTTCAATTGGCTTTTATGAGGTTTATTTATATTAACCTTCCAAGATAACCGTCTCCTAGAATGTGCCTTAAGTATCGTTCAAAGCGTCTTCGAGTGCATGAGAGAATTTAGGGGAAACCGTCCACCCCGTTACGCACGTAATGTAACACCCTTCTAAAATACCCCAAATATTTAATTAAAATAATAAACATATATCAGAGTAATTATGCAGTTAAGGGTGTCACACAATCATTCACACCATGTTCCAAAATAACTGTCATGCTCTTTATTTAATCAATTAAACATTTGCATAAATCGCAGCGGATATAAATCAAATTAATCAAAACATGTAACATACTACATGTAAACTGGTTCAACAATCATTAACAACATAATTAAAAGGTTCCCTCCCGATGTTACATCTATCAGAGCATGACCCACTAAGGAGACTACACTAGACTCCAAGCATTCGCTTCTACTCAACTCATTTCTCGTTACCTGAAAAATAGTTGTAAGGGTGAGTTCCTCAATCGATATAATAAGCATTATAGAATATAATGTCATGTTAAGTAATTTAACACATTAATCACCCTAATCGTAACATACAATCAGTAACAGCACATCAGCTCACATCATACTCAACATTCCATAACACACAAGTATAACCTCAAATCATACTCTACAACAACACAAACACACGTATAATATTGGAATACATCCATTCATATTATACGCCATACATACATTATGCAATGAGACTCCACACATGCGGTACCGACTATTCTTGAACATATAGTTCAAGCTCACCGATCAAATCCAGATACGGCTACTAAGCTCACTAGTCCCACTCATTTGAGATCTAATGACTCACTCACTAATTCCTCACCATGGGAATTAGCTACAACCCCGAAGGCTATGCTATGCACACTAATCATCTAGTATGCAAACATCAACAACAAATCCACAATGATTCACTCACTAATTCCTCACCATGGGAATTAGCTACAGCCCCAGAGGCTATGCCATGCACGCTAATCATCTAGCAATGCAACATCAACAACAATTCAAGAATAGACATATGCTCACACTCTAAGCCATACAACAGTCCATTCACACATACATGCATAATATATACATTCACGTCAGTATGCATATCATCATACATCATCAACACATGTATCAACACATCATTATCATGTAAATCAATTAAACACAGTATTAGCACACTCTACTAATACCGATACTGCTCAAAACAGCGGGATATAATCCCTATTACATCATACGCCAACATAGGCCAACTCTCAATTATGTACACAACATTAAAAAGCCAATTTTCCACTCTGCAACAGTGTTAACCGGTTAACGCCCTGGGTTAACCGGTTAACGCAACACAACACGCCTCCTGTCCCAAAACTTAACAGTGTTAACCGGTTAACGCCCTGGGTTAACCGGTTAACGCAGGCAAAATAACACTAATTTCACAATTCACAACAGTGTTAACCGGTTAACACCCTGGGTTAACCGGTTAACGCAGACAAAACAGCACCTTTTCACAATTCAAAACAGTGTTAACCGGTTAACACCCTGGGTTAACCGGTTAACGCAAGACAGAAGCTGTTCCTGCGCTAACTCAAGGCAGAATGCAGAATTCTCCGCATTTTCCGCCATCGGAGGACTTCCGGACCTCCGATTCCCATTCCGTAAAAAGCTACACTTTCGGGAATTTACAACTAACCCAAACACATATTCAATTACAGTCTAACACAACTTATTCATCAAAATTTCTCAGCATTTCAAAATCCCAATTAGGGTCAATTCACGGTTTATCACTACCCATTACATGCTAACCCATAATACCCATTAAACGACGATAAACCCCCCTTACCTGAGTTAATCCGACGAATCTCAAGCTCCAAGCTCTTCTCTTCTCCAACCTTCTTCCTCTTGCTCTGCCTCTTTGCCCTTTTCCTCTTTCACAATCGCTTCTCTGCTTTTCACGAAAAACCTTTATTTTCCAAATGAAACTCTTTTCCTTATTCCAACTTATATATTTTCCAAATTATATTATTATTCCAATAATAATAATAATTCAATAATTCAATAATTCCAAAATAATAATAATAATAATAATAATCCAATTATCTAATTAAATTAATAAATATATTATTAACTTAATTTAAATAATTGTCATATTATTATCGGGGTGTTACAACTCTCCCCCACTAAAAGAGTTTTCGTCCTCGAAAACATACCTCAAGCGAACAACTCTGGGTAAGACTCCTTCATCTTACTCTCAAGTTCCCAAGTCACATTGCCACCTGCTGGTCCTCCCCAAGCTACCTTCACCAAGGCAATCTCTTTACCCCGCAACTGCTTCAACTCTCGATCCTCAATCCTCATAGGTGATGTTTCAACAGTCAGGTTATCTCTCACCTGTACATCATCTACTTGGACTACATGCGACGGATCATGAATGTACCTCCTCAACTGAGACACATGAAAAACCTCATGCAAATTCGCAAGCGACGGCGGTAAAGCGATACGATAGGCTACCTCCCCTATCCTCTCCAAAATCTGATAAGGACCAATAAATCGAGGTGTCAACTTCTTCGACTTCAAAGCTCGACCAACACCAGTTATCGGAGTAACACGGAGAAACACATGATCTCCCTCTTGGAACTCAAGTGACTTCCTCCTCTTGTCGTGATAACTCTTCTGACGACTCTGAGCAATTCTCATCTTCTCCTGAATCATCTTAATCTTTTCTGTCGTCTGTTGAACAATCTCCGGTCCAACCACAACACTCTCACCGGACTCATACCAACATAAAGGTGTCCGACATCTCCTACCATACAAAGCTTCAAACGGTGCGATACCAATGCTCGAATGAAAACTATTGTTGTAGGTAAACTCAATCAAAGATAAATAACAATCCCAAGCACCTCCCTTTTCCAAAACACAAGCTCTCAAAAGATCCTCTAATGACTGAATCGTCCTCTCAGTCTGACCATCAGTCTGCGGATGATATGCAGAACTCAATCTCAGCTTAGTTCCCAAAGCCCTCTGCAAACCTTCCCAGAACTTCGATGTAAATCTAGGATCTCTGTCCGAGACAATACTCGACGGAATACCATGCAAACTTACAACCTTCTCAATATACAACTCAGCCAATCTCTCTAACGGATAATCCATTCTGATCGGAATGAAATGAGCCGATTTTGTCAATCTGTCCACAATCACCCAAATAGCTTCAAAATTCTTAATTGTCCTCGGTAAACCAGAAACAAAATCCATACTGATACTATCCCACTTCCACTCTGGAATAGCCAACGGTTGCATTAGCCCAGACGGTTTCTGATGCTCTATCTTTGACTTCTGACAAGTCAAACAGGAATAAACAAAACTCGCAATTTCTCTTTTCATTCCCGGCCACCAAAATAACTTCTTCAAATCATGATACATCTTCGTAGCTCCAGGATGAATACTCAGGCCACTACGATGTCCTTCTTCAAGAATACTCTTCTTAAGTTCGATAACATCCGGAATACACACCCGATTACCAAATTTTAAAACACCATTCTCATCAACTCTGAATTCACCACCTTGACCTTGATTCACTAAAGTCAACTTATCAACCAAAAGCACATCGGATTTCTGACCCTCTCTGATCTCATCCAGAATACCACTCGTTAACTTCAACATTCCCAATTTAACACTATTGTGAGTACTCTCACACACCAAACTCAAGTCTCTAAACTGCTCAATTAAATCCAATTCCTTAACCATTAACATAGACATATGCAATGATTTCCGACTCAATGCATCAGCCACTACGTTTGCTTTACCCGGATGGTAATTCAAACCAAAGTCATAATCCTTCAGAAATTCTAACCATCTCCTCTGTCTCATATTCAGTTCTTTCTGATCAAACAAATACTTTAAACTTTTATGGTCACTGAAAACTTCAAATCTTGACCCGTACAAGTAATGCCTCCATAACTTCAGAACAAATACCACAGCTGCCAACTCTAAATCATGTGTCGGGTAGTTCCTCTCATGAACTCTCAGTTGTCTCGAAGCATAAGCTATAACCTGCTTATTCTGCATCAACACACCACCCAAGCCCAACAATGAAGCATCACAGTAAACCTCAAATGATTCCGACGAACTCGGTAATATCAGAATAGGAGCAGTAGTCAACCTTCTCTTTAACTCTTGGAAACCCTCTTCACATTTTGAGTCCCAAACAAACGCTTGCCCCTTTCTAGTCAACATCGTCAGCGGTAACGCCAACTTAGAAAATCCCTCAATGAACTTCCTATAATAACCAGCCAAACCAAGAAAACTTCGAATCTCAGCAACAGACTTCGGAGCTTCCCACTTAGATACCGCTTCTATCTTAGAAGGATCAACAGCAACACCACCTCTTGAAATCACATGACCAAGAAAACTAACCTCTTCTAACCAAAATTCACATTTAGAGAGTTTAGCAAATAACTTCTTTTCTCGTAGGACTTCTAAAACCACTCTCAAATGCTCAGCATGCTCTTCTTCAGATTTCGAATACACCAAAATGTCATCAATAAACACCACAACAAACTTATCTAGGTACGGATGGAAAATCCTATTCATATACTCCATAAATACTCCAGGCGCATTAGTCACACCAAAAGGCATTACAGAATACTCGTAATGTCCATACCTTGTTCTGAAAGCAGTCTTCTGAATATCCTCAGTTTTCACACGTATCTGATGATACCCAGATCTCAAATCTATTTTGCTGAACACACTTGCACCAACCAACTGATCCATCAAATCATCAATCCTAGGCAAAGGATACCGATTCTTGATCGTCACCTTATTCAGTTGCCTGTAGTCCACACACAACCTCATAGTACCTTCTTTCTTCTTAACCAACAACACTGGTGCACCCCACGGTGACACACTCGGACGAATAAATTTCTTATCCAACAGATCTTCCAACTGACTCTTCAATTCAGTTAACTCAACAGCAGACATACGGTACGGAGCCATCGATATCGGTCTAGTACCAGGTACCAAATCAATCGAGAACTCAACTTCACGCTCTGGCGGCAATTCATTCACTTCTCCTGGAAACACATCAGGAAAATCACACACCACGGCTAGATCGCCAATCATCAGTTTATCTTTAGCCTCCAGAGTCGCTAACAGCATAAACAACTCCGCCCCATCTGCTACTTCCTCATTCACTTGCCTCGCTGATAGAAACAAATCCTTTCCTTCCTCAATCTCAGGAAAGATCACAGTCTTATCAAAACAGTTGATATAAACTCGGTTACACACCAACCAGTTCATACCCAGAATAACATCAATCTGCACTAGTGGAAGACACACAAGGTCTATCCCGAAGTCTCTACCAAAAATACTCAAAGGACAACTCAAGCAAACTGAAGTAGTAGTCACTGAACCCTTTGCAGGAGTATCAATCACCATACTACCATACATCTCAGATATCTCTAACTTAAGTTTCACAGCACAATCCAAAGATATAAAGGAATGAGTAGCACCGGTGTCAATAATAGCTACAAGAGGAAAGTCATTAATATAACACGTACCTCGGATCAAACGATCATCTGCAGAAGTCTCAGAACCCGATAAAGCAAAGACCTTGCCTCCTGACTGATTCTCTTTCTTCGGCTTAGGACACTGTGGACTGATATGACCCAACTCTCCACAGTTGAAACAAGTTACAGTCTTCAACTGACACTCTGCAGCCAAATGACCACCTTTTCCACACTTGAAACACTTCATCTCAGCACTGGTACACTCATGGACACGATGTCCAGCCCGACCACATCTATAACACTTAACAGGGGCACTAGAGTCTCCCCCACTAGGCCTCTTCATCCCACTCTGCTTCTGGAAACCTTTGCCAGCTGCATACGGTTTTCCACGATCATTCTGATTCTTGCTTTTCCTATCAACCCTCTGCTGATAGCTCTCTGCTCTGGCCTTGGAATCCTGTTCAAAAATCCTGCAACAGTCAACCAAGTCAGAAAACACTCTGATCCGCTGATATCCAATAGCCTGTTTGATCTCGGGACGCAACCCGTTCTCAAACTTCACACATTTCGAAAATTCTCCAGCAACCTCGTTATAGGGAGTGTAATACTTTGACAGCTCTGTGAACTTAGCAGCATACTCAGTAACCGACTTGTTACCCTGCTTCAATTCCAAGAACTCTATCTCTTTCTTTCCTCTGACATCTTCTGGAAAGTACTTCCTCAGGAATCTCTCTCTGAACACAGCCCAAGTGATCTCAACATTCCCAGCAGTTTCCAACTCAGTGCGGGTAGCAACCCACCAATCATCAGCTTCCTCTGACAGCATATGCGTACCGAACCTGACCTTCTGGTTATCGGCACACTCAGTCACTCGGAAGATCCTCTCGATCTCCTTCAACCACTTCTGAGCACCATCTGGATCGTATGCTCCCTTGAACATTGGAGGATTGTTCTTCTGGAACTCACTCAATTGACGAGCAGCTCCCATTCCCACAACATTCGGATTTCCTCCAAGTACTCCAGCTAGCATACCCAGAGCCTCAGCAATCGCAGCATCATCTCTACCTCTTCCAGCCATCTCTATTCTGAAAACCCAAACAAACTAAAACAATGAGTACTGATAGGGTTACACAACACCTATACCGTACAGGGAAACAGAATAATTACGACTCGACTCGACCGACTATGCTCTGATACCACTAATGTAACACCCTTCTAAAATACCCCAAATATTTAATTAAAATAATAAACATATATCAGAGTAATTATGCAGTTAAGGGTGTCACACAATCATTCACACCATGTTCCAAAATAACTGTCATGCTCTTTATTTAATCAATTAAACATTTGCATAAATCGCAGCGGATATAAATCAAATTAATCAAAACATGTAACATACTACATGTAAACTGGTTCAACAATCATTAACAACATAATTAAAAGGTTCCCTCCCGATGTTACATCTATCAGAGCATGACCCACTAAGGAGACTACACTAGACTCCAAGCATTCGCTTCTACTTAACTCATTTCTCGTTACCTGAAAAATAGTTGTAAGGGTGAGTTCCTCAATCGATATAATAAGCATTATAGAATATAATGTCATGTTAAGTAATTTAACACATTAATCACCCTAATCGTAACATACAATCAGTAACAGCACATCAGCTCACATCATACTCAACATTCCATAACACACAAGTATAACCTCAAATCATACTCTACAACAACACAAACACACGTATAATATTGGAATACATCCATTCATATTATACGCCATACATACATTATGCAATGAGACTCCACACATGCGGTACCGACTATTCTTGAACATATAGTTCAAGCTCACCGATCAAATCCAGATACGGCTACTAAGCTCACTAGTCCCACTCATTTGAGATCTAATGACTCACTCACTAATTCCTCACCATGGGAATTAGCTACAGCCCCGAAGGCTATGCTATGCACACTAATCATCTAGTATGCAAACATCAACAACAAATCCACAATGATTCACTCACTAATTCCTCACCATGGGAATTAGCTACAGCCCCAGAGGTTATGCCATGCACGCTAATCATCTAGCAATGCAACATCAACAACAATTCAAGAATAGACATATGCTCACACTCTAAGCCATACAACAGTCCATTCACACATACATGCATAATATATACATTCACGTCAGTATGCATATCATCATACATCATCAACACATGTATCAACACATCATTATCATGTAAATCAATTAAACACAGTATTAGCACACTCTACTAATACCGATACTGCTCAAAACAGCGGGATATAATCCCTATTACATCATACGCCAACATAGGCCAACTCTCAATTATGTACACAACATTAAAAAGCCAATTTTCCACTCTGCAACAGTGTTAACCGGTTAACGCCCTGGGTTAACCGGTTAACGCAGCACAACACGCCTCCTGTCCCAAAACTTAACAGTGTTAACCGGTTAACGCCCTGGGTTAACCGGTTAACGCAGGCAAAATAACACTAATTTCACAATTCACAACAGTGTTAACCGGTTAACACCCTGGGTTAACCGGTTAACGCAGACAAAACAGCACCTTTTCACAATTCAAAACAGTGTTAACCGGTTAACACCCTGGGTTAACCGGTTAACGCAAGACAGAAGCTGTTCCTGCGCTAACTCAAGGCAGAATGCAGAATTCTCCGCATTTTCCGCCATCGGAGGACTTCCGGACCTCCGATTCCCATTCCGTAAAAAGCTACACTTTCGGGAATTTACAACTAACCCAAACACAGATTCAATTACAGTCTAACACAACTTATTCATCAAAATTTCTCAGCATTTCAAAATCCCAATTAGGGTCAATTCACGGTTTATCACTACCCATTACATGCTAACCCATAATACCCATTAAACGACGATAAACCCCCCTTACCTGAGTTAATCCGACGAATCTCAAGCTCCAAGCTCTTCTCTTCTCCAACCTTCTTCCTCTTGCTCTGCCTCTTTGCCCTTTTCCTCTTTCACGATCGCTTCTCTGCTTTTCACGAAAAACCTTTATTTTCCAAATGAAACTCTTTTCCTTATTCCAACTTATATATTTTCCAAATTATATTATTATTCCAATAATAATAATAATTCAATAATTCCAAAATAATAATAATAATAATAATCCAATTATCTAATTAAATTAATAAATATATTATTAACTTAATTTAAATAATTGTCATATTATTATCGGGGTGTTACACGTAAAGCCCAAAATATAGGAGTGGAATGTGTGACGTCCGTCACACTATGTGTTACGGTCGTAACACTAGGTCTTAGGACGTGGCGATCGGCACGTGCTTGTTGCGGTCGTGACAGCAATTTTCTTTGTTCCAAACGTGGTCTGGGCTTTGGTGCTTCAGTTTGCTGCTTTTCCTAGAAAATCTTCTTTTTGCACCCCTTTTCTTTCTTTTTCACATGTGCTTTAAATAATGATACCTTAAATAAATAATAAGAAAATTCCGAGTAATATCGAATAATTTAAAATAAATTGAATCAAGTAACGATATAATTTAATTAAATCAAGTCTAAAAATGTGATATAGTTTCATGTTATCACCTCTTCGTCTGACCGCCCATCTATAGATGATAAGAAGAACTCAACTTCAGCTTAGTACCCAACGCTTCCTGCAACTCTTCCAAAACCTCGATGTGAATCTCAGATCTCTATCAAAAATAATACTTGAAGGAATACCATACAGGTTAACAACCTTCTCAATATACAACTCAATTAACTTCTGCAAAGGATAATTGATCTTAATCGAAATGAAATGAGTCAATTTAGTCAGTCTATCAATAATAACCCAGATGGAATCACATACCCTTGTTCTCCTCAGAAAACTTGTCACAAAGTCCACAAAAATGTTGTCCCATTTCCATTCAGGAATGCTCAGCGGTTGTATCAGACCCAATGACTTCTTATGTTCAATCTTTAACTTCTGACTAGTCAAACAAGTGCAAATAAACCCAGCTACTTCCTTCTTCAATCCTAGCCACCAAAACATCCTCTTCAAATCTTGATACATCTTAGTGGCACCGGGATGAATACTCAGACCATTTATATGACCTTCCTCAAGAATACTCTTCTTAAGTTCTGGTAGATCAGATACACAAACTTTGTCCTTAAATCTCATCATACCATTCATGTCGATTCTGGAATCGCCTCATTTACCTTGATTGATTAACACCAATTAGTTTGTCAATCCCAACTTTATTTTCTTACCTTCTATGATTTCTTCAAGGATACCGCTGGTCAGCTTTAACATACCTAACTTCACTCTGTTAGGAGTCTCTCCACACATCAAACTCATGTCTCTGAATTTCTTAATCAATTCCAACTCTCGAACCATTAACATCGACATATGCAACGACTTTTTACTCAATGCATCACTACAACATTGGCCTTACCGGGATGTTAGCTTAAGACAAAATCATAATCCTTCATAAATTCGATCCATCGTCTCTGCCTCGTATTCAAATCTTTATGGTCGAACAAGTACTTCAAACTCTTGTGGTCACCGAACACTTCAAATTTGGAGCTAAATAGATAATGCATCTAAATGTTTAACAGAAACACCATTGCTTCCAATTCCAGATCATATATAGGATAATTCCTCTCATGAACCTTCAACTGTCTAGAAGGATAAGCCATAACCTGACCATTCTGCATCAACATACCACCTAGACCTATCTTCGAAGCATCACAATACACAACAAATGATTCACTTGGACTTGGCAAAATGAAATCTGGATCAGACATTAACTTCCTCTTGAGTTCCTGAAAGCTCTCTTCACATTGAACATCACACACATAAGCTTGGCCCTTTCAAGTAAACTAATTTAAGGGAAATTCCAACTTCGAAAATCCTTCAATAAACCTCATGTAGTAATCAGTCAAACCCAAAAAACTTATGATCTCAGTGACAGGCTTTGGGGTCTCCCACTATAACACAACATCAACCTTCAATGGATAAACAGTAATACCACAAATAGAAATCACATGCCCAAGAAAACGTACCTCTCTTAACCAGAACTCACACTTGGACAACTTGCCATAAAGCTTCCTTTCTCGCAAGGTCTGCAACACCACCCTCAAAAGCTTCACATGCTCTTCAATAGACTTAGAATATACCAAAATGTCATCGATGAACATAACCACAAACTGATCTAGATATGGATGGAAAATCCAATTCACATATTCCATAAACACGTCAGGCACATTAGACACCCCAAACGGCATCACATAATACACTCACAATGACCATATCTAGTTCTGAATGCAATCTTCAGGATATCTTCTAGTTTCACTCGAATCTGATGATAACCTGGCCACAAATCAATCTTACTGAACACGCAAGCTCCAACCACATAGCACATAGCTGAGATCTATAGGACATGATGCAGGTTGTTGTGTCCCATGGAAAGGTTTTGAGTGGTAGTTAAGGGAACCATGACCGTTAACAATTAACAAATCCAAGCTCCATCCTCATCCTCATCATAGGCTTCATAAAACAAACTTAGAAGAAAGACTTTTTAGCATGATATTTGATGTTGTTTGTTATTTTGGATGGGTAAAGGGTGGCTTCAAGTTCCACATTGTTTTCTCTATAGAAATGTTTAGTGTTTATATATGTTAAACAAACAATAAAAGATAGTTAAACGTGGGTTGGAAAGAACTTACAAAGGCATGGTTCTCAAACCCATAAAACTCATTTTAAAAGATATATTAAATAATTTCTAAATAATGTATTAAAATAAATTTCTATAAATTTAAATAAAATCATTATGAGTAAATTATAGACATTTGACAGCAAATGGATGCAGTTAAACACCCACTCCAGTTAAATGGATGCATTGCTTTTGAAATTTTATATAGCATCACAATCATGGTGAAATGCTCTTTCGCTGCTACCTACAAGGCGTTTATTAAAATTTCTCAACTATATTTTTTTTGTATTTAGTAAGTAGAAGCACAAATTTGCATTGTCCTATGACTTCTACTCAGATAAGAAGTTTGCATTTTTCATTTCGTGAGTTCCATTGTTTCCTTGATGGTGAGGGTGAGAGCAAGGATATTTCTCGTGTGGTGTCTCATCTTAAGACACTACACCTATACACTGACGAATACAAAAACACAATTCAAAAATCTATTAGTAGTGATCCATATTTGTTTACGATATTCGAGGAGATTTTAAGAGGATTTGGATCATGGATATGCAGAAGGTGTATGAGCATTCATGCCATGAGTTGGATATGTTATCATCCTGATGGTCTGATTTGGGTTACTCATGGGCCAAGGGAGGTCAAAATTCACATTATGGTTATTGTAAAACCATCTACAATAGAATCTAATAACCTTGATGCAAATGAGGGGATTATATTGGGCTCAAGGTTGTTAGAGTAAGTTTTTCACATTACCTATCTTCAATGTAAAAAGCATACCTCTTAAGTGTCGTCTTGCTTTCTCTTAGGCATTAAAAAATGCGCTCCTCGAGGTGGTTGGTGACCCAGGATGTGTAGGTATTTGGGTTTGATTGTTACTTATCACTCGTTGCACTTTATAGGTGGTCAAGCCTCAGAATAGGCAGGATCACAGGTCTGGAAATCAGAAATCCTTGCAACAACATCACATTTTAGAGTGCTTAGCTACTTGAAGGGATACATATGGTTTTCCAAGTTAGTTGATAGTGTGTTGGAAAGCTCTGAGCAAGATAATTTGGGACATAAGGGAGTTATTATTGAGGAGAGAAATTCAAATGTGATCTCTAACGTCAAGCAATGCCTTCGTAAGGTTGCAGATGGTGACTTCACGGAGCTATGAAAGCGTTGGTGTCATTCGGTGTAGCCCCCTACAATGCATATACTATGAAGGCTTTGAAGGCTAAACACTCGTACAAACTGCCACCATCCATGCCAACCACCATGTTCTCTGAAGCTCCTATAGCAGGTGAAGTTGATAATATCTTCAAGTGCATTAAGTCACTCCTTAAAGGGACATCAAGTGGAAGAGATGGTTTGCGAGCACAATTTTTATTGGACGCACTATATGGAGAAGGTTATGTTATGTCTAGAGATTTATGTGCAATCACTCTAGTTGTTAACCTATGACTAAAAGGGATATGCCTGGTGAGTTTGGTAGAGTTTGTTGCCTCTGCACGCTTAACACCGTTGTTAAAGCCTGGTGGTGGGATACGAAAAATTGTTTTGGGTTATATTTGGAGACGGTTGGTATCCAAGGTTATGATGAAAGGGGTCATTAAGGATGTAGAAAGATATCTTAATGACTTCCAGCTTGGGATCGGGGTATCGGGTGGTGTTAAGGCCATTTTTCACAGTGCCAATAGGGTTTTAAGCAAACACATGAAAATGGATCTTTGACTATGCCCACAGTAGATTTCACGAATGCTTTTAACCTGGTAGATCGTTCAGCCATACTGCGAGATGTGAGGGTAAGATGCCCAACTATTTCCTTTTGGGTTGAGTTTCTCTATGGTCAGATGACAAGGTTATACCTTAGGGATGGTCATATTATGTAAGCCACTGAGTGCAACAAGGTGACCTGTTAGGGCGCTTCTTTTTGCTCTTGTGTTACACCCACTTATTCATCAGATTAGCAACAAATGTAAGCTTCTTCTTCATGCCTGATACATTTTGGTACTTGTATCGAATTATTTATTAATAATAAAAGGCATTCTCTTTATTATGGTTGATTAATAAAGTCCCTGAAATAGATAGTCCGTTTAATGTATTAAGTGTGACTTAATCATGAGAACACATTAAACATAAGGACACTATTCCTAAAGTATCCGTAGTCGAGCTTTAGTGTGAAGTGGGATAACATTAAAGCATTAAGACTATTATGTTTGTAGACTGATGATCACATCTCATGGATCATGGATAAAGAGTTATCAAGTCTTAAACATAGGTATGAATATTAGGAGTAATATTTATACCGGATTGACCCGCTATGAGAATACTATATAGAAAGTTATGCAAAGTGTCATAAGTTATTCTCATGGTGATAATAGTGTATTCCACTCTTCGACCTGAAACCACTATGGACCCTAGATGTAGAGTCGAGTGCTTTATTGTTGATCCAACATTGTCCGTAACTGGATAACCATAAAGGCAGTTGATGGGTACTCCACGAAGCATGCTGAGGGACATGAGTGACCTAGATGGAATTTGCCCATCCTGCATAACAGGATAAATGTCTATGGGCCCAATATTGAACTGGACAAGGATGACACGGTTTATGCCTTGTGTTCAATATAGACATAAGGGCAAAGGGGTAATTATACACATAAGTATTATCACAGAAGGAATTGTCAGATCACATGACATTTTCGTGTCTTGGGTAGCAGTGATGTGTTGCTAGATACCGCTCACTGTTTATTATGTTAAATGCATGATTTAATATAATTGCCAACATCACGAAAACCTACAGGGTCACACACAAAGGACTGATTGATGAGAAATAGAGTAACTAAGGAATACCGTAAGGTACGGTGCCCTTAAGTGAATTATAGAACATCGTAAGGTACAGTGTACTTGAGTAGAATACGAAATATGGTAAGGTACCATGGGCTTAAGTGATTTTTGGGCATATTATAAGATATGGGCCAAAATACACTTAAGTGGGCCTTTTAGCTTGAAGCCCACACAAGTGGTTCTATAAATAGAACCCTTGTGCAAAAGCATTTATTGCGGTTGCATTATTTTCGTTTTCTCTCACTCTCTCTCTCTCTCTCACTCAAAGCCTTCATTCGTACCAGCTAGCACTGAGATTGAAGGAACCCGTTCGTGTGGACTGAGTAGAGACGTTGTCATCGTTCAACGTTCGTGATCGCTTCGTGGATCTGCATCAAAGGTTTTGATCGTCACAAGAGATCTGCACCAAAGGTTTCGATCATCACAAGAGGTAAATATTCTATCACTGATCATGACCATTCGTAAGGATCTCTAAAGGAGAAATTTTAATTTCCGCTGCGTTTTGGACCGCAATTCTCCTTCACATATTATGTAAGCCACTGAGTGCAACAAGGTGACCTGTTAGGGCGCTTCTTTTTGCTCTTGTGTTACACCCACTTATTCATCAGATTAGCAACAAATGTAAGCTTCTTCTTCATGCCTGATATCTTGATGACGGGACCATCATAGGGGATTCAGAAGAGGTGGATAAAGCCATTAACATCATTCGGAAGTCAGGTCCAAGATTAGGTCACAAATTAAATATTCTTAAAACTGAGATTTTTTTGCCTTCGTGTGATGGTAGTAAACTTTGCAGGGAGTTGTTTCCTTCTAATATTAGGAGGCCGATGTCGGGGATGAAGTTGCTTAGAGGGACTATTATTCTAGATGAAGAATTTATTGAGGGGTCATCCATGAAGAGGACGGTCAAGGTTGTTGAGTTAATTCATCTTCTGTCACTACTAAGAAATCCTTAGAGTGGGCTTTTTTTACTTCGTTCTTGCATGGGTATCGCCAAACTTGTTTTTGGTCTTAGAACGTGTCAACCTAATCATATGGAGCAAGCAATTGTTTTATTTGATAAAAAGTTATGAATGGCGGTTGAAGACATCGTGGTTGGTGGAAGTCCTTTCTCCGAGGACCTTCAATGGATGGTGGCTTCTTTACCTATTAGATTTGGGGATTGGGTTTGCACTCGATAGTAAAGGCTGCCTCATTTGCGTTTGTGGCTTCTAGGGCCCATTTTGGGGTGTTACAAGATCATATTTTGAGAGACAATGAGATATGTGTTATGGACCTTGATTTCGACAGAGCTTTGGATGGTCTTAGTGTCGTTATTCTAGATTTTGACCTTAGTGGTTTCACTAGAAATGACATAGTCCCTCCTAAAGCATAACATGTTTTGCGAGTTCCCTTTTAGTAAAAGTGTTCAGGACATGAATGTAAAGTTTGAAATGAGCACAAGACAGAAAGCATTTTTTGGTTGTTTGCAAGCAACAGATGCTCGGGATTTTCTCCTTGATATCCCTATTGATGATCTAGGCCAACATATGTCCCCGATAGAGTGTTGTACCCTCCTTAAATATCGATTTATGATTCCCTTATTTCTTGTTGACGAGGTTTACCCTGTTTGTTGCAATGCACACTTGGATACTTTTGGATAATACACCATTCATTATAAGGAGGTAGCTTTCAGGGCTCAAATATTGACATGACTTTGTTAAGGATGACTTATTTAATATATTTAGGCGTGTCGAGATATCTATGAAGAAAGAGATACCTGGGAATTTCTTGAGTGTCCCACAAGAGGAGAGATCGACACTTAGATCGACTGATGTTCTGGTATACATGTGGGTATGAAGGAATCATGCATTCGTAGACTTGACTGGAGTTTCCCCACTGGTGGAACTGGGGCTGAGACTGAGGACTGAAGGTTTTATAGTGAGACAGACAACTCTCAAAATCGCTTCAAATAAAGTGGTCAAATATGAAAAAATATGTTCCGACATTCTAACATAATTTTATTTATACCATTTTTTCTTACACTTTTGATTTTCTAACACCATAAATAATTGATCTTTTCCCGAAAGTACACATGCATAGCATATCATATCTCTTAAGACAATGAATGTAGTTTTTAAGAGAAATGATTTTATCATCTAAAAAGGGATAACCCCACAATCTGTTGTCTATTTACACGTTGTTTTTGTATAATTGAGTATATAAAAATGAATACAAATATGTATACTTAATCCAACTACTGTATAATAAAGTAACCGATTAGCATTTAGTTAAATAAAGGCTAAAGGCTAAAACTGACCCTAGTTGTTCTTCCATTATAGTTTGTCTAACCAAAAAGATACTAACTTTTCCCATGTTCACCTTTTCAAGGTTCACATGAACAAATTGACATCTTAGTTTGTCACTTACCAAATGGAAGAAAAAAAATAGTCTCATAAACTATTTACTTCAAATATCCATGAAACAGAATCTAATAACAAAGTAAAATCAAGAATGAGAAAATAAGGATGTTTTGAAATGTCTAATTTTTTTGAGACAATTTTGTGCCCTTTCAAGAACCAAATCGACCCTGTCTTTTCTCTTATTCTTCCTGCTACTAGGGTAATGCTTAACGACAACACTCTTGGGAGATTCAAGCTCAGAACTTTCAGCACCCTTCTTCTTCTTCTCCGTTACTTCTTCTATGTCTGGTAAACCAAGTTTCATACCCTTTGTTTGCTCCAAGTTGGTGGATTCTGTATTACACGGAAAAGAACAACCTCAAAAAAAAAAACATAACTAACAGCATAACATTAATAACAAGAAGATGAAAAGGGAGAAGAAAAGAAAAGAAACCTTCTGTGTCTAAGAAAGCGAGGGAGGTGTGGTATTGTGGAAGAGGCTGTGAATAGGAATATTGAATGATGAAGGATCTAAGTTCGTGTTTGAGATAGTGGTGTTGATTTGGGTATAGGGTTTCAAGCATTTTCAACTCTTGTTTTGCTTGTTCTAATTCCATTAAGAAGTGTGTGGTTGTTGTGTTGTGAGTGTTATTCTTCCAGTTCTTTAGTTTTAAATGCTTGTAATAAAATAAAAATTAAATAGTGATGTGATGTGATGTGATGGAAGTGGAAACAAAAGGCAGAAAAAGAGGTAGGGAATACAAAACAAAACAAAACAAAACATTAGGACTAGTATTTCATTGGCATTAGTGTTGGGTGTTTAGACGTTGCAAATGCAAAGTTATGTCGGTTTTTGTTTGGGTTTCCAAGGGTTTATATTTTATTTTATTTATTGGCTTATTGAACGGAGTTGTTGAGTGGCAAAAAGGACAAGACATTAATTGCAGGGTTTATTTCTAGTCTTGGCAGTTGTCTACATTTATATTTACTTTTTCTCTCTAAAAAGGAAGCACTTGAAAACGTGTCTCTTTTGTTTTCTAACTCATGGAGGAGAGAGCGTGTGAGTGAGAAGAACAGTTGAAAATCAGTTTAGAGAGGAATGTCCCAATACAAAATTATGAGCGACCCACATCTCACATTTTAATTTCGGAGTTTTTATTTAAATCATCTATTTCTTTTTAAAATAAACTATCATAGTTTAAAATTAAGGAGAATATTTTAATTTTGCTGGGTAAATGGGTAATAAAAAAACTTTATATTAACTAACACTCGAATATAAAGTATCACGTGAAGAATATATATATATATATATATATATATATATATATATATATATATATATATATATATATATATATAATTCAAAACTATTCTCACTTTTAAATTATTTTTAATTTCTTCTTTAATTTAAATGTTTGAGTGTTAATCTTGAAGGTTAGTCATTTCTTTATCATATTGAAAGTACAGAATCCACTATAGCAAGACAATATCTCGTGCAATTTGTGCAAAACAAGTGTACAATAAAGTATGTTTGAAGTGAATGTAGACAAAGTCAAGACAAACTTTAATGATACAAAAATTTGAATTAAAATAAATAAAAACTGCAATAAATGATAATAAATAAAAAATAAGTAAATAATAATAAATAGAAAAGTGTTTCAATTAAGAAAACATAAAGACAATTAAGAAAATGGCGCAGATTTATACATGATTCTCACAAATTGGTTTACTTTTTTACTTTGATATTCCAATTCTATAGAGAAATATATGAATTTGTGTGACCTTCTTTACAATGTATGAACCCACTATTACTAAGCTAAAGGTAACCTTCGCAGACGGATTATTCATATAAAATAGATACGTATTAAGAACATGTAACTTAGTCTTCTGAATAATTGTCACTCTGTTAGAACTTACAAACAGCTGAAAATTATTATCCCACGTTCGTAACCGCTATTAGCTACTAATAACTGTTTGCTCGTCGACAGTAGTTGCTGAAAACCATTAGTGTTAAGACCTCTCTCAAGTCTCCGATTTCCAAATATCTTTTAAGTCTTTGAAGTTCGTTGAACGTTTCGACTTCAACATGGTGTCGAGTGATCAATTGGATATGTTCGTGAGACTCCTCCAAACTATGTTTCAAGACCCTATTTTAATATCTGCTCTTGAGATTCTTCCAAACCATATTTCAACATGATACTCAAAACGTTCAAGTCGACTTATTCGTTCCTGTCGACATGTGTCAATAAATGTTAACACTTACCATTTTTCCAATGCAGCATTTCATTGACTTTTTCTCAAATAGAAATTACAGGCTAATAAACGCCCCCCAAAATACCACTTTCGATCATATGTGTCATATGAAAGAAATGTGACATTTTTGTAACCCTTCGACACTGTTTGCCTAGTCTACACATGTTATATCACCATGATGATTGTCATACTACAATTTTTATTTAATTTTGTCATCATGATTGTCATACTACAATTTTGTCCTACCTATTTTACATCACATTGTTTCCTTTTCAGTTTATTTCCTTATGCATCAACATAACTATTTCACGATGTGTGGTCATCAATTCAAAAATCATTCATTTGCATAAGTTTGACTTTTTGACTTTGTTTATCCATTCTTTTTATGCTTCCCCACACTAGTTCATTATTTTCATCTGCATCGTGTAATAACCATTGACTTGTATCTGAAGAAGGGTCAAAGTCATTATTTTCATTTTTTATTCCAACTTTTATTTTTATTTATTTTTTAATTTTAGTAAACTTTGTAAATTAAAATTAAAGTTTTCATGTAATAAATAAGAATTCTTTTCTTAATCACATTAGAGTTTTGCCTTGTTTTTAGTTTTAATTTAGTGTATTCAAAAATATTTTAATATATATTTTTATATATATGAGAATTTTTTTTTTATATTTGGTAACTTTTCTTACCATCCTTTTTTGTATTATTTTATTAAGCATAAAAAGATTTTTTTTTAAAAGAGTTATCTTAAATTTTTTTAAACATGTGAGTTTTACTTTGTTTAAAAAATTTATTTTTAAAAAACATTCAAATAAAAAAAGGGAGAGTTATTATAGTCACTAGCGTTCAGACAGGCACTCCCGTGCCCGTTTGCCCGCTTTTTTTAATGCGCATAGCAGAGAAAAATAAATATTTATTTTTCTTTTTATGAGGTTTCTATTGTAGGTCGCATTAAAAATAATATTATTACATTTTGAAAATGGTAAATAAAGATATTCAAAATTATATTGAAGCATTCAAAGTAATGTTGATACTACGTAATCAATGACGTTCTTTAAGAGGAATGCCGAACATGAAATCTCTATTCGAAGTATTTTCTTTTTCCCTGCAATTGTTTTCCGTAGTAAAGAAAAAATGTAAGACTCTTAAATTAGAAAAAAAAATTATCGAAAAAGATAGTAAAATTAATAGTAAGTAGTGTAATCAAGTTTTTGCTTACCTTATAAAGATTCGAATCAATTCTTCGTACATCCCTTTATCAACGCGCTCTTGAGATTTAAAAAACTACAAATACAGGACGAAATGTCATATTATAAAAGAAATACATTCAGAACACTTGACTCGTTTGAATATAATATGGTTTATTGCGACACAAATAATACCTAGAGAATGGAGATACTTTATTTTAGTCTAGATTTGGTAGAACAACAATTATGACTTGTTTCTGAATTATCTGGATTTCTGGTAAATAAGAAAAACAATGGTCTTAGTAAATATATATGGTTTAATTTACATAAACCACAAATAGCAGTTAAATTCATGCATTCAAAAATAATCAAGAGTAAATATATTCTTAAATGAATTAAATAAAAACCTCTTCATCCTTTGAGATATTATTTCTCTTTTCACCATTTTCCAAAGTTGTGTTTTATCTGTTATCACTGTGGAACTCCAACCGATAAAGTAAATTTTCAAACGTTTGACCTGTTTCAATGAGGATGATAAAAATGTTACTGAAAGAGTGATGAAAGTGCAAAAAAAAATTTTATACGTATTACGGAAAAGGTAAATACACCTTATTGTCGAGTTTGCCGATAGATGAAATACTTTGTTCATCCTTCCATGTGTTCCATTTATCTTCAAAGTCTGCTATATAAAAGTTATTGCATAAGAATAGTGAGAATAAGTATGACCCAATTGATATCTAACATAAAAGCATAAAATAAATGATTAAGTATAACTTACTTTCATGTCGAAGCAAGTTTCAACATTCTTTCGTCTCAACTCCTTACATAATTGAAAGATTTCACCGTGTTCTAGATTGACTGTATATTAAAGCAAAAGAAAATTATATTTAGTTATGATATAAAGAATACAATATAAGCTTGGTATGTCGTGTAACCAAAATGAGAATCAATGTGTGAGCAACTTTTTTAATGTACTTAATAAATACTTGCGGGTGTGATAAAAGAATTTGTTTGAAGACTACATTTTTTGTGTAGTCACCATCTTCTCCTTTCAATTTTCCTTCCCTAGTTAAAACTCTTGTTGTAGTCTGTGAAACATCCTAGATAAAGCCCCATATAACTGCCCATGACTAAAAACATGTCGTGGAAGATATATTCCAGCATTTGGAATGGTTTGTCCTTGTGATTTATTTATTGTAATTGCAAAACTTAGTCGCACATGAAATGGCTTTCTATTAAGGACAAAAGACAATCCATCACTTGCAGATGTTTTTATTTTAATTCTGGGCAAAAAAGCAAGTTTTTCCGCGTTGCTTCCTGTCAATATTTCCACATCCAACATATTCATAAATAAACCATGACATAATAATCATGTCCCATTACACAATCCATATCTAGGATCTAGATTTCGTAACAACATCAATGATGCACCCTTTTTCATCTTTAGAATATGTGGTGGCAAACTACCGTGTACAATTGAGTTTAAGAATTCTTGCTGATATAAATTATGATTATCTCCTTCAACCTCGTCAAACGACAACAAATTATGTTCTTCTCTTGGAAACTAGTCGATAATCATATCATTCAATTTCTGGACATCATCATTTGTTTGTGTCAAAATAGCTCTTTGTACCATATATGAGGCATCCCAACCATGCAATTCTAAATTAGGAAAATTGTGTTGGATAAGTACTTGTATGGAATGTTCACCTTCCCATGGGATTGCAATATGTAAAGGTAATCTCACCATGTCATCTGGTTTGGTAGGTTCAACATCATCACCAATGCGAATAAAAAATTCTGCAAACTCTTAATTATGCAATGATCACATATTTTGATGCAAACGCAAAATCTCGATATGATTCCGTTAATGAGACTGAACAATACACGTTGAAATCATTTGTGCCTTAGTACCTTTTCTTACAACAGGAGAAATTGACGAAAATCTCCCCCCATGATCAGAATTTTTCCATCAAATGGAGCACCGTTGCTACAAATATCTTGTAATGATCGATCTAAGGCTTCCAATCAATTTTTGTTTGTCATTGGTGCTTCATCCCAAATTATTGCGGTAGCAACTCTAATGAGATTTTCAAGATCTTTTTGCTTTTGAATACCACAGATGGAACTTTGTTGTATATCAATAGGTATCTTAAATCGAGAGTGTGCAGTTCTATCACCGGGTAACAATGTTGCAGCTATACCAGATGATGCAGTTGCTACGACAATTTCTCCTCTGCTTTTTAAAGTTACCATTAATGTTTGAAAAATGAATGTTTTACCTATTCCTCCTGGACCATCAACAAAAAATACCCCACTGTGTTTTTGAACAATTACATTCATAGTGGTTTTGAATGCAATCATTTGATCATTATTTAACTTAGCAACATATTTAATATCTTCATTGGGGATATCAACTGCTAACTCCTCTTGTATGATACTTGGAATTACATCTCTGTCTATTGTATTAAGGGGTAAAGATGGGAGATCATAATCTTAAATTTTTTCACCATGCAGGTTTAAGAGTTCACTCAAGTCCTTCAACAACATATTAGTCAAGTTTGATTCCACAATATTGTTAGTTGTTTGATAATCCTCTGCCATATGTGTAAAAAAACTCATTCCAAAGGCCTCTAGCATCAGTAGGTTCACAAAATAATAAATCGTCATGAATAACCTTCGTAAAGCATATGGCACTCGGAGACTCGTAGCCTCAACCAAACAATCACGAATACTATGATCAGTCTCTAGAAATCCCCTATCCTCGGCTGATTTTTTGAATGTATTGAAAGTCGTTCCATTATTTATAAGAAGATATTACCAATTGGTTGGACCTGTGACATGAGATAACAACAGTCGAAAATAAAACTTATCTCCCTCCGAAGGTGATACCGTATAGATTCTTCCGATAACTTTTCTGGTTGACCGCCTATGATGTCATTCCATGTCCCGCTTGTTCCAACAATAATGCTCTGGAATCTCTGTATACAAATAATTTTTTGCTTGTGGATCTCGTAGATTCAATGCAAAGAATTGTGTGAGCATTATTTTGGAGTTGCGTTCATTATTTAACACATCTGCAATTCGTTGATGATCATAAAAGTGCACTTGATGGCGGTTCGGCAAATGGATCTGCAATCTTTCAACCGAATGATATAATTGGTAAAAAGTGATTTGAAATATTTTCCATAATGCCTCGGGAGCACAAATCTATCTCGCATCAAAATATTGTTGAACTTCATCCATATATGATCATTTATGAACCTCCATAGCCACACAATCAGGGCCCTTGTACACATATTTGTATATATACTTGATACTTTTAATGCTACTGCAAATCTCTATATTGATGTTGTAGGTGTTTAATTGGCTGCATTGTATGGTAAAATACTAGCTGGATTCTAATGTCTTGACTGATGTCATGACATGCTGTGGAGGTGTTTGTTTGACTGCATTGTATGTTAGAATATCTAGCTGTACTCTGATGTCTTGGCTGATGTCATGACATACTTGAGTGGTATACTGCAGGATTAGCTAATACAGGATTTATTGAATGTCAAACTGGATGTTATGACATTCATCCCTGTCAGCAGATACTGAGGAATAGAACAGTTGGTGTTCTGTTAGAACTCAGTATTTATTTTTAGTCTGGTTATCAAGGAAATACCAGACCTGGCATAAGGCCTACTGTCTGAATGTCAAACTAGATGTTATGACATTCATCATTGACAGCATATACTGAACAATAGGCAGAGTGGTTTTCTGCTACACTTTAGTATGTATCTCAGTCTGTTCTTCAGGAGGATAACAGACCTGACATAAGGCTAATTGTGTAAATGTCAAATTGGATGTCTTGACATTTATTAATCTACGCTGATACTGAGGTATGGACAGATTGGTCCTGTACAGTTCAGCAAATTTATACTGTCTGTTTTAAGGAAAAACAGACTTAGCATATGGTCCTTGATTTGGATGTCAAACTGAATGTTGTGACATTCATTCCTGACAGCGTATGCTATATTGTAGGTTGTTTAGTTTTTCTGTTTCAGCTTTTTTTTCAGGCTATTCTTCAGGGATTCAACAGCTGAGAGAAAATCCAGGAAACCAACAACCAAGCTACAATTAATGAACCTAACAAATAGCCTATTTGTTAGTAACCTAGATGTGGAATTTAGGGGAACTCGCGTGACCTTAATTTCAGGAAAATACAAGTACAAGGCCCAAGTGCTGCAATATAAAAGGATGGCAATCCTTCATTCAGAACTAGGGATTTTAGGCGTGAAGATTTAGTGTGTCCATCATACTTCACTGTTGTATTTTTGTGTGTCTTGTATTAGACGTATCTTGTAAGCCAAGCTATTATCACGTAGATGATTGCATTGGTATAGGGTGTTCATTGAGTTGTAAGTGTTGTGTCACTCTAAGCTTTTAAGCGTGAGTGCTGTGTATCTTGATTAAAGTTATTAAGCACAATCGAGAGTTGTTTGAAGTGTGACTTCATAATTGTCTTTAATATTGATTAAAGGTAGTAATCACTGAGGTGATTAAGGGGGAGTGAGTAGGAACTCTGATCTTAGTGTAAGATTGAAATTGCATTGGGTAGGTATTAAGTGATAGGGTTAAACAGTTGGTTTAAGGTCTGAATTAATACTACTAATAGTGGATTTCCTCCCTGGCTTGGTAGCCCTCAGACGTAGGTCATGTTGGACCGAACTGGGTAAACAATTACTTGTGTTATTTACTGCACTTACATTTTAAGTTCTGCATAATTCTTGTCTGCGCAGAATTTGATGTCATAACAACCCTTGTGACATCGGAAGTCTGTTAACTAGAATTTCAATTGGCATCAGAGCAGGCACCCTGCCTGTTAATTTCTGGGTGAGATCTAGGGAAGTTACTTTCTAGTACCATGGACAAGGATGTAGGACACTCAAATAGACCACCCATGCTGGATGGTTTTAACTATGATGACTGGAAGCCTCGTATGATAGCCTTCTTAAGGTCTCTAGATAGCAAAGTCTGGAGAGCTGTCAACAAAGGATGGGAACATCCAACGAAGACAGGTAACGATGGAGTCAGTATGCAAATCCCTTAAGAAGAGTGGGACAAGGAGCAAGAGGCATTAGCCCTTGGAAATTCTAAGGCCTTGAATGCATTGTTCAATGGAATAAGTAAGAACATCTTCAGACTGGTGCACCACTGTGAGCTGGCCAAGGAAGTGTGGGATACCCTCAAGGTAACTCATGAAGGTACCTCCAAGGTGAAGATGTCTAAACTTCAGATGCTGACCACCAAGTTTGAAAATCTGAGGATGAAAGAGGATGAGACTATTCATGACTTTCACATGAATATTCTTAAAATTGCCAACACCTCTGGTGGCTTAGGTGAGAAAATGGCTGAAGAGAAACTTGTAAGAAAGATTCTCAGGTCTTTACCTAAGAGATTTGCAATGAAGGTCACTGATATAGAAGAGGCTCAGGAGATCTGCAAGATGAAGGTGGATGAGCTCATTGGTTCTCTCCAAACCATTGAAATGGGCTTGTGTGAGAATGTTGAAAAGAAGAACAAAAGCATAGCTTTTGTATCAAATACTGAAGAGAATTCAGAAGAAGGAAACATTGGGGGAAATGAAAGCATTTCAGAAGCCATAGCCATGCTTGGAAGACAGTTCAACAAGTTCATAAAGAAGGTTGATCAACAGGGTAGACCTAATGTCAAGAACTCTTCATATGACATCAGTAGAAAGTAAAAATATGAAGAAAAGGTCACTCATGGCAAGGGAATCCAGTGCCATGGATGTGAAGGTTATGGTCATATTAAAGCTGAATGCCCTACCTTTCTCAAGAGGCAAAAGAAAGGGCTAGCTGCCACCTGGTCTGAAGAAGACTCTGAGAGTGAATCTGAAGGAGAATCTGCTAAACATGTCACTGCTCTGACCAGTGTGTGTGCCTCAGAGGATAACTCAAGCGGAGATGAGCTTACCTTGGATGAACTTGCTGCTTCATATAAAGAGTTATGTGTTAAAAGTGCAGAAGTATGTATCCAAGGAGAAAAACAAAAGAAACTCATCAAAGAGCTAGAAGCTGAGAAACAGAAGCAGCTGAAAGTCATAGATGGTCTGAATGGTGAGATTTCTTTGTTGACGGCTAAGCTAGAACAAATGACAAAATCCATCAGAATGTTGAACAAAGGAACTGACACCTTGGAAGAGATTCTAAAGGTAGGACAGAAGTCAGGAACCATGTCTGGTTTAGGTTTTGCTAAGAAATCTCCATCTGAACTCAAAAGATCTAAGGCTGAAGTTCAGACATTCAAGCAGAAGTCACAATCGATGTCTCAACATCAGAGAACCAGAATGAGTAACCATCAGAAGAAGAAATTTCAGAGATGGAGATGTCATTACTATGGTAGATTTGGTCACATAAAACCCTTCTACTACAGGCTGCATGGTTATCCCAACCAGACTACTCAAGTCAGACCTAAGCAGAAGGCGTCTAAGCTTAATGCCCCCATTAAGAAACAAAGATGGGCTGATAATCAGACATCTCAAGTCAGACCTAAGCAGCAGGCATCTAAGCTTAATCTCTCCCTTGAGAATCAACAATGTGTTGCTAAACTAGCTCACACATCTCCAAGGGCACCTACCAGACAAGACTGGTACTTTGATAGTGGCTGCTTAAGACATATGACTGGGATGAGCAACCTATTGGTGGATATTCAACCCCATGCCACCAGGTATGTGACATTTGGTGATGAAGCTAAAGGAGAAGTCAAGGGTGTTGGTAAGCTGGATTGTCCTGAAGTTCCAAAACTAAGTAATGTGCTGTTAGTAAAAGGCCTAACTGCAAATCTCATCAGCATAAGCCAGCTATGTGACCAAGGATTCAATGTGAAATTTACTAGGGGAGGATGTGTGGTGTTGAATGGTTGCAATCAGGAAGTGATGAGAGGGGCCAGATCCAAAGATAATTGTTATCTATGGAAATCTAAAGACTCACTAGACTCCCCCAAGTGCCCCGTAGCCAAGGGAGAGCAGGAATTGAAGCTGAAACATGGAAGACTTGGACAACTTCATTTAAAAGGAATGAAGAAGATCATTTCCAAGGAAGCAATTAGAGGAATCCCATATCTGCCTTTGGATAAAAGAACAGACTGTGGAAAACGTCTGATTGAAAGCTGTGAGTCATTGGCACCTATTGGTCATCATACAAATGGTGCGGTAGCAGGGGATAAACAAATGTGTGTAACATTGTCGTCTGCAGAAACTAAGTACCTAACTTCTGGTAGCAGGTGGTCATCACTGGTATGGATGAACCTGATGCAGACTAAGTACAATGTCACTCAGAATGTCATGACATTGGATGCTACTCAGTTTGACAATGGTAGGGGCAAAGAGGGAATGTGCTCTTCTAAGAAATTGTAGCAACTAATGATGTTAGTTAGCTACTATTTAGTAAGTCAACTTATTAAACAATTAAGAGTGCACTTTGAGTGGTCAAAAATTAATAGACATTACTCGTGCAACAAGCGTTCCCTATTCCATCGCTTCAACTTTCAGTCTTGCAAACCCTCTCCCAAAGAAACTGTTCAACTCTCCTTCGAGATATTCAGCATGGCAGACCAATCCGATTCCACCTCCTACACGACCCTGTCCGATTCCCCCAGCACTGAGTCGTGCAACCCTAACCGGGAGGACTCTGCTGCTAACACTGCAACTTCTTCTCATGCAAGAAGACCGAAAGAAACGGTCTCCGGATTCTCCTCAGCAATCACTCTTGAAGAACCAACCAGGGAAGGCTCGAGGTATGTGCATAATGCCATTGCAACTATTGTCACGAAGATACTATCTGGTGATCAGAATGTTCCTGGGGTTTCCGTTCCCTTGAACACTATCATACCTGATAGAGTTGCATGTCAAGAAAACGCAGTCGTCTTAAGAAAGAATGTTTCTGACGATGCTGAGCAACCTGATGCTCATGAGGGTTCAAGGATTGAAAAACCCTTAGACAATGTGGGAGGTGAGAAGGTCCGTGTCACTCAAGATTTCAGTGACAACCCTAATGCTAACACAGTGAATCTGGAAGAGTTCTCTGATAATGAACTGTTGACCTCAGTTGTCCCTAGCATAGCAAAAAGGGTTAGGACTAGGAGGGAGAGAAAGACTGTGGTGCACAGGTCCCTAACTAGGGAGGTTGATGTGACAACTTCTCCCAAGCAAAAGGTGACAGAGAGTCCCCTCAAAAGGAAAGGACATGGACCTGCAAAAGCTTGGAGCAAAGAGATGCCCAAGAAAATGAAGACCAAGGCTGTTGTGGTGGAGTCTGATTCAGATGTCCCCTGTGATGTCACAACATCCCTGTCTAAGAAGAAGCCAACCACTAGCAAGTTGGTTGCTAGTGTTCCAGAGGTACCTATTGACAATGTGTCATTTCATTTTGCCTCTAGTGTGAACAGGTGGAAGTATGTCTATCACAAGAGGCTGGCCCTGGAGAGGGAACTGACTCAGAATGCCTTGGAGTGTAAGGAGATTGTGGACCTTATTAAAGAGGCAGGGCTAATGAGAACTGTGACTCAACTCCCAAAGTGCTATGAGACCTTGGTGAAGGAGTTCATTGTCAATGTGTCTGAGGAATGTGCAGATGGGAAGTCTAGAGAATTCAGAAAGGTCTATGTGCGTGGCAAGTGTGTGACCTTTTCTCCTTCAGTAATCAATCTGTATTTGGGAAGAGCTGATGTAGTGCAACCAGAGCTTGAAGTGACTGACAACAAAATCTGTCAAGTCATCACTGCAAATCAAGTCCGGAAGTGGCCTCTTAAAGGGAAGCTGGTGGCCAGCCAACTCAGTGTGAAGTATGCCATGCTACACAAAGTTGGAGCTGCCAATTGGGTGCCCACAAATCACAAGTCAACTGTGTCTGTGATGCTTGGAAAGTTCATCTATGCTGTTGGAACCAAGGCAAAGTTTGACTATGGTACCTACATCTTTGATCAGACCATGAAACATTCTGGGAGTTTCAGTGTGAAGGGACCTATAGCCTTTCCTTCTCTCATATGTGGCATTGTGCTGAATCAATTCCCAAACATCTTGACAGACAATGACTTTGTGAAAAGAAGAGAGAGTCCATTAGCCTTCAACTATAAACTGTTCCTGGGTAAGCATGTCCCTAACATTGTCATGACATCTGGAGAAACATCCAATGTTGGCAACCAACCAGATAAAGCTGATGTCATTGCTGTGCTCAGAGAGACTTGCAAAGAGCTGGAGGTTAGGAAGCTCGCCTTGGAAAAGCTGATTTTTCAATTGGAGATGTCTGCTGAGGATACAGATGGAGCTGCAAGGCAAAGCTCAGAGGGTGAGGAGTAGGCCAGTTCTGATGATGGCACTAATGATGAGGCTGATGAATAAATCAAGTCTGTAATTCTGTCATTTATGTGTAATTCTGTTTATGTTATGTTGGTCTGTAATTTAAAGTGTTGCTTTGGCAACATTTTTGACAAAAAGGGGGAGTAACACCTGTGATGCCCCTAGGACAACAAATTGTTTTGTTAAAATAGATATTCAAGACAGATTCAAGATCCTCTACTCTGCAGCTGATGTTCCACTTCTATGAGAGTGAGTATGTGTGTGTGTGTTGCAGTTAGAAGTTTTTATTTAACTTCTGTATGTGTGCTGCAATGTGAAGTTTTTATTTAACTTCTGTATGTGTGCTGCTACTCTGAGTGTATTAGCTAGGTTAAATTCCTGCTAGATGTGTGTTTTCCGCTGCTATGGACTCTGTTGTGAGACCAAAGTGTTTTAGCCAAAAATTTGCCAAAGGGGGAGTTTGTAGGTGTTTAATTGGCTGCATTGTATGGTAAAACACTAGCTGGATTCTAATGTCTTGACTGATGTCATGACATGCTGTGGAGGTGTTTGTTTGACTGCATTGTATGTTAGAATATCTAATTGTACTCTGATGTCTTGGTTGATGTCATGACATACTTGAGTAGTATATTGCAGGATTAGCTAATACAGGATTTATTGAATGTCAAACTGGATGTTATGACATTCATCCCTGTCAGCAGATACTGAGGAATAGAACAGTTGGTGTTCTGTTAGAACTCAGTATTTATTTTCAGTCTGGTTATCAAGGAAATACCAGACCTGGCATAAGGCCTACTGTCTGAATGTCAAACTGGATGTTATGACATTCATCATTGACAGCATATACTGAACAATAGGCAGAGTGGTTTTCTGCTACATTTCAGTATGTATCTCAGTCTGTTCTTCAGGAGGATAACAGACCTGACATAAGTCTAATTATGTAAATGTCAAATTAGATGTCTTGACATTTATTAATGTACGCTGATACTGAGGTATGGACAGATTGGTCCTGTACAGTTCAGCAAATTTGTACTGTCTGTTTTCAGGAAAAACAGACTTAGCATATGGTCCTTGATTTGGATGTCAAACTGAATGTTGTGACATTCATTCCTGACAGCGTATGCTATATTGTAGGTTGTTTAGTTTTTCTGTTTCAGCTTTTTTCTCAGGCTATTCTTCAGGGATTCAACAGCTGAGAGAAAATCCAGGAAACCAACAACCAAGCTACAATTAATGAACCTAACAAATAGCCTATTTGTTAGTAACCTAGATGTGGAATTTAGGGGAACTCGCGTGACCTTAATTTCAGGAAAATACAAGTACAAGGCCCAAGTGCTGCAATATAAAAGGATGGCAATCCTTCATTCAGAACTAGGGATTTTAGGCGTGAAGATTTAGTGTGTCCATCATACTTCACTGTTGTATTTTTGTGTGTCTTGTATTAGACGTATCTTGTAAGCCAAGCTATTATCACGTAGATGATTGCATTGGTATAGGGTGTTCATTGAGTTGTAAGTGTTGTGTCACTCTAAGCTTTTAAGCGTGAGTGCTGTGTATCTTGATTAAAGTTATTAAGCACAATCAAGAGTTGTTTGAAGTGTGACTTCATAATTGTCTTTAATATTGATTAAAGGTAGTAATCACTGAGGTGATTGGGGGGGAGTGAGTAGGAACTCTGATCTTAGTGTAAGATTGAAATTGCATTGGGTAGGTATTAAGTGATATGGTTAAACAGTTGGTTTAAGGTCTGAATTAATACTACTAATAGTGGATTTCCTCCCTGGCTTGGTAGCCCCCAGACGTAGGTCATGTTGGACCGAACTGGGTAAACAATTACTTGTGTTATTTACTGCACTTACATTTTAAGTTCTGCACAATTCTTGTTTGCGCAGAATTTGATGTCATAACAACCCTTGTGACATCGGAAGTCTGTTAACTAGAATTTCAGATGTGACAGTCATACTTTAACAATAACCAAGGGTTATAAGGAACCACCCATTTGATACCACTTTAGCGGACAATACATTAAGGGAATTGTTGTTGGTGTAATGTGATCACCGGAAAAAATATATATAACCTGCAGCCTTCGCTTTTTTCATAATAAAAAATAGTAATTCGTATCATCATTTTTCAATAAATAAAAATCTATCTACATTGTAGAAATATTCAATGAAGTGTTGAAATAAAATTGTGAAATATGTCTCCTTTATACTTTTTAAATATACTCAATAATTTATCTTTATTCATTTATTTACCATCATAAATTTATCTATCTTTTATTGATCTATCATGCAACATTTGTTTTAAATATACTCAATAATTTATCTTTATTCATTTATTTACCATCATAAATTTACCAAAGCATGTTAAATGACATAATATTGTCAGTCATAAACCAATGCTTTACTTCTTAAATAAATATCTTTGAATGAATGATTTGTTATTTGAAGAAATTCATAATGAATATCTTATGATTGGCGATTATGGCATGTGAATATGCCGGTGAAATGAGAATCGTGAGCTAGACAAAAATGAAAAAAATATGGTAAATTTTGGGGTATGACAAAGTGCATATGATATCATTAAATTTTCATTCTATACAAAATCTAAGGATGGTCGTAGTACTATAAAAAATAGTGAGGTTATGGTTGAGGTTGAATACATGTGTTTCTCTAGTCCTAAAGATAAAAATCATGTAATGGCATCTAGACCATGCTTTGGGATCATTTAAGAGATTTGGTAGATTGATTATGTTATATTTAAATGTACTTTATTTAAGTTCAAGTGGATTAACATGAACACTGGTGTACAAACCATGAATTAGGATTCACACGGATTGATTTGCGCAATGCTCCTTATATGAATGAACCATTCATCATGGCATCCCAAAAAAATATTTCTTTTTTGTCACTGACCCTTCTAACAATAGATGGTAAAATCTTCTCCAAGGAAAACATATTATTGATAGTGATGAAAATCAAGATTTAACTCTTGATATTTTTGAGACCCCTTCTTTCGCAACACATGTGTATCTCATATGAAGAAAATGATTCAAATGACGTGCATGTTATTCGTTATGATCATAGAGAAGGGATATGGGAAAACTAACAAATAAATAGTTTATATGACTTAGTAATATATATTTATGGAGATTGAATAATTAATATTGTTGTTGTTATTTAAGATGTAAGTTATTGTTATGTTATCCTAATCTTTTTCATATGTCGTTCAAATTATAGGTATTTAATAACTGGATATTATTCACATATGAAGACTCTAGGGTGTCCATTCAAGAATTTCCAATTTGGTTTTTTTCTTTGTTGGTTAATTATTTGTATATGTTATAGTTTTGTTGTAAAAATATAATGTTTTGTTTAGGTTATGTTTAGACTCGGTTCTGTTTCAAAAAATACATTTGTTATGTTTAAGTTAATTTAGGTTCTGTTAAGTTTCAAAGTAATTTAGGTTCGTTTATGTTTAAAAAACATACAGGTTAAAAATAAAATTCTTGTAAAATTTGAAATAAAATAAAATTAAAAACAAGGGTTCACCTTTGACTGTTTCCTCAAACTGAGGTAAAAAGACTTAATGTATTCCCTCGGTTCTGAAATACAACCGAGGGAAAAAAGTGGGGTGCGCTTGAAAATACAAAAATATTATTTTTGGAGATTGAATCTATGACCATATCGAGATTTCCCCTCGATTGAAAAATAATTTGAGAGAAAAAAGTGGCGTATTTTCCATGACACACTTCTTTAGCTCGTCCATGAAGTCGGGGTTAAATCCCTTTACCAACCGAGATAATATCATTTATTCATAGTAGTGAATACAAATATTTGAATTAAGATATTTAGTGTGTTCTTCAATTTTTCATTTGATTCTACATTGCTAATGATAAACACATGTTGATTGTGAAATAAACTAGGTACCGACATGTATATGTTTAAGATTCATGGTAGTTCAAAAAAACTAAGGGAAGGATAACAAATGAAGATGGAAGTCTGGCTAAAAATTATTTCAATTTTTAGATACCTAAATAAGTAAAGTTTGAGTCAAACAATCATTGTTTGCCAATTTTTGTCTGATTTGGAGTGTATCTATTGTTAGATACGTGACTCCATACACAAGAGAAAGGTGAATTATGTAGGTTTGAAAAAATGGATTAAAATAAAACCATTTGTCAAATCAGAGTTTGAATATATTTTGTAAAACAAGCAAGTAAATAAACAGCGGAAAATCAAAGAAAATAAAATGGTTGGAAATAAAAGAGATAAGGGGGAAGAAAGAACACTAGAGAATTATACATGTTCAGCCTAAGATGATCTACTTATGTCCCAAAGAATTATTCTTGAGAGTGTAAAATAAATTTGAGAGCTTTTAGAAGGATTTCCCACAAACCTTCTTATACAAAGAAATGAAATTTTTAGGCTAACTTCTAACCAAACACCGAATACGACTTAGGGTGGTTAGTCTCCAAACCAAACATGGATTTTTCACATGCTTATCTCGAACTAATATGGATTTTTGAGTTGACTATCCTCCTAACAAAATTGGGGTTTTCAACAGGATGGCCACAAACCGAGGTGAGATTTTATCCTGGCGAATCTCAAATTGACTGAGCTTTTACCATGCTGAACTCATGAACCAAGTGATATTTACCCAGACTAACCTTAGACCGATAGAGCTTTTAACTGGGATGAGCTTAAGAATCATTGTGGAGATTTTACTAGCTAATCGTCGTAAACCAAAAGATAACTTTTTCTTCAAGACGAAACTCACGAACTAAATCGAGACTTCCTAAGACAATCCCCAAAAATACAAGAGTTTTTGCTGGCTTAGCTCAACCAAACAACTTCCAATGGAAGAATTATTCACTCAAGACATAATGCATTCTTGGTAAATTTACAATTTTCCTTTAACTAGAACAATGATCCTCACTTAGACTCAATAATACTTTCGAAGCATTATACCTAAATATATGTGAGAAAAATGAGAGATTTCGATAAATGATGAGAGAAATGAAAAAGTGAGGCTTAAACTCATTTTCTAGATATGAAATAGTGATAGAGAAACTCTCTATTTATAGGTCAAGGCTTGGTATAAATTTGGAAATAATTCATGGGTCATACCAATGATATAATCGATTAGGCTAATTGATTATTGACCTCTAATAATCGAATGTACAAGCCATAAATGGAAGGTTTTAATATATTATTGTTACCAATAATTAACACACTGTCCCGATAAATTTTAAATTCAACCAAGGAACACATAATCAATTAGGTTAATGGTCTAATTGATGACTTAGTTACAATGATCTTCCAATCAGTTAGACACTCCCCTAATCAATTGGCTAGGCTCTAAAAACATTTTCTAGTTATTTAAATAAAATATGAAAGACTTCTCAAATGTTTATAATGTGTGTGTTTTATTTAGCCATAGTATTTCTAGAAATACCCTTGTGTCTTTACAAGACACTAGTCACTCAGACGAACATAACCATGCGAGCTTTCATACCTCATTTCTTTCACAACTCTTAAACTTCAAGTATTTGCAATAGTTTTTTTAAATTTAGCATCATACAAAAAATATGAATCTTAATGAGGATTGAGATATCTCTATGTTGAATGTCATTATTGAGAGTTAAACCACCGGTGACCCTTGAAACGAAAGTCTTCACTTGAAAGTTATTTGACCATTGTGTTGACTTTAAAAATATGTCTTTATCTTCAAGAGCATAGATTGATTTCAGAGGATAGGTTGGCCAACCATTTTGTGCATCTTTGACCGCTTCAACTATCTTCAATAGATACTTAGTTGAATTGCAACTTTTCTATCCACAAGCTCCACCACCTAGATCATCTTGACTATACATGCAAGCACATAAATTTATATATATGTTAAAATAAAATTTTGTAGAACTTGATTTAATTCTCTATAATTAATTTTTGTATTAAATACACACCGAGGTGTATTTTTCTGAAAGCCTAAAACCTCTAGGTACTACCCTATTGTTTAGTGATAAGTTTAACCTCTGATAACCCCTTTGAGTTTGAAATTGTTTCTTTGTCAAAATCATAGAAGTTCTATTGTTTCTAAAATCATATATTGTAATCATTTAATTCCATTGGAGTTTTGTAGTTATAAGATATAGAAATGTGTAACATGGTTTTAAGTTTGTTGCTCTAGAATAACCACCTTCTATGTTTGGGTGGTATTTCTAAGAGCATATGTCATAAAAAGTGATGGTGCAAAAGAAAAAAAGAAAATAGGTACCCAAATAAAAACAAAAACATAAATAAAAAGAATGAAAAGAAAAAGATATATGTGTGTATGTGCGCGCTTGCATGCGTGCATGTGTGTACCAAATAAAAGTAGTCTCAAGATCTTGAAATACTCGAGAAAATGTAGGAAAGAGTTGAAAGTTGAAAAAAATAATCAAAGTAGATAAATGAAGGAAGATAGTGCCGAACATCAATGATTTAGCCATCTTAGTCAAATTTTATTCTACTTTAATCCAAACCACGTTACAACTCTAAAGGTCTAAAAAAAATTGTTTCTGTATGTAATAATGATTTAATAGATTGCTTAGATTTATTTTAAGTCTATGATAAATGATTTATACATGTTGATTGAGTAAACACATATATCACTTGAGTGAATTGACAAGAAAAGAGAAAACTTTGAAATAGAAATGCAGGAATGAAGTCTTTTGAGTTATCCATCTCGAAGATTGAGAAAAAGCGGAGATTGAACAAGAACATGAAAGTACTATGGTAAGTAACGTCAATTTAGAAATGACCATCAATCAGGTAGATTCCTAAAAAAAATCTTAAAAATCTCATTTTCAAACGTTTTACTTAAGGACAAAGAAAAATTAATGTTTGGGGTTGTGATGACAGTTTGTAATACTGTATTTTTAATACCTAATTTTTTCGTTTTTTTATTACTTTTACTATTAATATGTTTTCTTTAAGATTTTAATAAAAAAAAATCCTAACAATAACGGAAAACACCAAACTATGCGAAAATTATCATAACTAGGAAAATTTTATAGTGTTTTACTATGAAAAATAATGAAGAAGCAATGAAAGGATTAGGATATGAAGAACGAAGGAAAATCAGAGAAGACTACAAAAAGCATACAAATCATGGCGCGTCTATAACTTATAATGGTGTGATTCAATGTCTAAGATGCCAAAGCGGCAAGCTAAAGGCACAACGATACAATCTCAACTTTATGCCATGAAAGGAAAGCATTCTAAGTTGTGAAGCTTAGCGCATCTAGGGCATAATGCGATTTTGCGGCTTTTTAATATTAATTTTAAATAGAGAAACAAGTTTAGGGAAAATGGGTATGATTTTATATTGTCTAAGGGGTTTTGTTGAGTTAGAGGAAGGTGGAAATAAAAGACATTAATATGAGTTCATTATTCATCATTGTAAGTATTAATATTTGCTTTCTCGTTATAAATACCATGAATCTCTTAAGAATGGATGGTTAGTCCCCTTAGATTAGGTTTCCTATAGAAGATTATACCATAAATATATGATTTTATGTAATTCTCTATGACTAGTTGTGTAATGATTCTCTGATAATAATTATATTCAATTGCGTTTAACTTTTTTCTCCCGTCTACAAAATTGAGAGAATTTATTATGAAACTAAACGGTAATTTGTCTATATGGTTGGCAGGAATATGGGATTCTAATGATTGTCCGTGTTGCGGCGGAAATAATCTCAACAATTAGTATTGTTTTACGAGCTAATAAATCATTTGTCTCAGCAATCGGAGACTCCTAGTAAATGGGAGATTGTTTTGACATATTAGATGTCCTTGCTATTGGAAACTCATAATACTTGGGAGGTTGCGAGGTATAATTTCGTGTTTTGTAACACCAACTTCTTATTTACGTGCAAATTTTGTCTTATCTATTGGAGACTCCGAGTATCTGGGAGGTTGCTCTGGCAAAGTGGATTTCCTTGTGATTGGAGACTCCCAATACTTGGGAGGGTGCAAGTATAATAATAAATCAAAGTTGTTATAAAAGTAGTCATTGAAATTCTCATATTTAAAGTAGATGATTCGAAAAGGTAGTTTAATTGTTTTTATTATATTTGTAAAACTTTATTACTCGTCTTTAATTTATTATTAAACATACAATTAATCAATTGCCCTATCATAAAAAATGCATTAACCTTGTCCTTGTGCGAGGCTTAGTTTCTTGTCTAATAGTAAGTGACATGTCCTTCTAAAACAAGTCGATATGGGGACATCCATATATGTTTTATAAGCTTTCCTATGAGCTCAAAGAGCTTCATCTAGTCTACGACTCCGGTCCTTCCTATTTTTACGCACTCATTTTTTCAAAAAAATATTGATCTCTGTTAGAAATTCTATCATGTCTATTAGTTTGGGAGAAATATGTCGTCGAGACTTTTATGCATCACCTCATGCTTTTGAAGCAAAGACTCTATGATGTAGTTATGGAAATGAGTGTCTCGATCAATTATGATGGATCGAGGTATACCAAATATATATAAAAAAAGTATTGGATTAACAAACTCTACAACAACTTTAAAATTATTAGTCTAATGAGTATTGTCTAAATCCAGTTTAAAATATAATCATCAAGAATTAAAATATAAATAAAATGCTTAAATAATCTTTTTTGATCATTATAAATTAGGGAATTTTTGATTTTGATCTCTGTAATTTTTTTTGTCTGAGTCTCTTTATCTCACTTTTTGTGTTGATTTTAGTCTTTAAAATCAAAATCCACAGGAAAATTGGATTTTACTTTAGGGATTAAAACCAACACAAAAAATAAGATATAAGGACTCAAATAAAAAAAGACAAAAAAAATTACAGAGACCGAAATCAAAAATTCGTTAACGTACATAGACTAAAAATGCATTTAAACCTGAATAAAATAAAAAATACAATATAAGAGCTTAGAAAATCAATGCCACACACATTGAATATTTCATATAAAAATATAAGAGCTTAGAAAGTCAATGCCACACATTGAAAAACATATATTATTGAGATATCTCACTTCTACGCTTGATTGATGTTCCTATTCTTTAGCATTGTTCACAAGTACAACAATGTTCAAAAGTGTCCTTAAAGATTTCATCGATATATTTTTTGTAGGTGATGACGGTGGTTGAACCATAGGTGTGTTTAAGAAATATATTTTTTGAAGGTTTCATCGATAATAAATGATGTGATATAGTCTAGTGAAACATCAAATTCCAACTATAACTCTTGATATTTTTGGTCACAAGTTCAAGCCTTACTCTTTACATATTTTTGAAATAAAACAATAAAATTAAAAGAATATAAAGTTAGAAGGTTTCGAACTCCCAACCTTCACTTAAAATAAATTATTTGTAATTGCAGTATTATGCTGTAACAATTCATATGCAAGACAAATTTTATATAGAGACATATAATGGTTAAAATTTTATTGTTTGAGTTATTTTGGAAAGTGAATGGAAAGTGTATCAATCTCTATAAAAATTTGTGTTAATTTCTATGAGATAATGATAAATTTATCTGACTTAAAATATAGAAATTGTAGGAATTGAGGCGTATCCAAAACATATAGTTAAAGTAAACAACATATAGTTAAGACTAATTTACAAAATAATAATGATGCACAATTTCTTGTTATGTGAGTGTCTTCTTCTATTTCTCTTTTCTAAAACATTGAATTTAATAATTTTATGGTTTTAGAATCACTTTTATCTTCCAAGTGAAATCAAACAAACACTTCATTAACTTAGCGCACTTTGTATAAAACTTATAATTGGCTCTTTAAATTACGATTTGTGAACAGTGTATATAGAGACATCATAAGAATTTTCAAGAGACAACATAAAACTTTCAGAAAAAGTGATTATCATCCCACTCCATGCATATAAATTACCATAGTTCAAGGGAGCTTAGTGAGCTAGAAGTACAAAGTAACAACATGTACAAAATATTTCCATGAAAACACAACACACATGATGTCAACTTCAACTTCAGCCTGATAAGAATCCATCAACTTTAACATTGTCTCCTCTAGACAAGAATTTCATACAAATAGGTGGATGCACTCCGGCAAGAGCAAGAAAAGAACTAGGAAGTGCCCAAATTCCATCTCCACAAATCAACCCTGAAGCAACCGCTGATCCAAATGCATCAGCTTTAGCCCTATCAAGCTTCTGCCAAATGAACAATATCAAGCTTCCAACACACATATCAATAGCAAAATAGCTTCCAATGTAAAATGGTATAGCCATCGCCATAGGGACAGGAATGAACTTGGCGTATTTCTTTCCAACTAAGTCGCGAGCAAGATTGATCACTATCGCTGCAGCGAAAAACCCATAGCAAAGTGAGAGGCAATTTTTGGGTAATGCTGAGAATCCGTCAACCCCTAATATTGCCATGTTTCGATAAACTTGAGCGTAAGGTGCAGGGTACGCTGAACCTTGTTGACCAAGAGAAGGAAAAGCGTTGTAGAAAAGCCAGAAAACACATGGTGATATAACACATCCCATGGTCGTTCCAATAACTTGGCTCACAAACATGGATTTTGGGGAAGCCAATGTCATGTAACCTGTTTTGAAGTCTTGCATAAGATCGGAAGCTGTAGAAACAATGTTCATCATGACACCACAGGCTGCTAAACCTGCTATGACGCCGCCGTTAGAAGATCCTGCCCAAGCACCGACAGTGAAGATGGCCAATTTTCCGTAGGTAGATGCAAGAGACCAATCTGTTAGTCCACAACCATAGGCATTGCAAAAGGCCAGTGCTGGTGCAATGATGTAAATGCAAACTATGTAATACCACTTTAGTTGTGGGAAAATGTAGGGAATAGTGACGACTGAGATGATTGCAATTATAACATAGCCTGAGAGTGCGAACCATGATGGAATTTGATCTTTAAGAAACATCTCTGTTCTTCGTCTGTCATCGAACGAAACTATTTGAGAGAGATGATCATTTGGATCATTGGATTGTACTCCTTTGTCTTTTACATTCCATTGACTATACAAACCGATAAGAGTGCGGCCTAGAACTTTCACAAAGTTGTATAAACCATCACCAAGAATCATTGCTATGGCTATGAAAACCTGTCGTTCAAAGGATATTCAATTAGAAAACCGAAGGAATATATCAATAAAAATCTATTACATCATAATATCTCTAAATAGTTATTGTTCCAAGCTAGCTAACTGTGCGTAAATCAATTTTTAGATGACATTCAATGAGAAATCATCATTTTCCCATATCATACCTATGTAAGCCTACGATTTAAAATAAAATAAAATAGAAATGTAGAAAGTGAACTTACTTTGTAACCTTGAAGACCATGTAAGCTGCTATGTTTAAGATCAGCAGGGTACCAATCTCCTTTTTTGCCATCAATGAGAGGCCACATGACAGCCCATGAAAGAACTCCACCAACCAGAAGAGATATATTGATTATATATGGACATATCATCCCAACCCCCACATAGGTTGCAGAAAAATCAAAATAAAACCTGTTAACATGTACATACATGAATAAAGGAAGGAATTAAAAAGTTGTCAAGACATCATGCTAACACCCAAAGTTAAAAGCTAGAAGTTTCAGTTTCGGCCAATTTTAAGTTAAGTCCTTAATGTTAAAATAAATGAGAGTGACATACATTTTTTGATAGGCTTCTAGACCAAATGTTGGGAAGCTTGCAAATCCACAAGCATCACCAGCAGTGAAAAACCATTGGAAGAAACCCCACGCAAAGCTAAATGAGAAGAATTTTCCGAGTGCCTGTACTTTTTTCTTTGCTAGTTTGGCTCCTTCTGTCGTATGAAAACTATTGATAAGATGAGCTGTTGCAGTACCACTTGGATATGTCAATCTAAAATCAACAATCATAATCTACAACAACCAACATAAAAACAAAACGTCAATTCAACTTACAATAACCAAATAGCTTAATTTGATCAAACGTGATCAAACCGCTCAACTAATGGAATCGTAGACGGTGTTAGTCCATGGTTCAACCAGTTGTAGTAGAGTTGGTTGCATTCCATTAAGGTATCACAAAGTCACTATAATAATTGTTCTTTACTTATTAGATGCAATTAGTTAGTGTACCTTTCGGAGTGGAACCACCGAAAAGAGACCGAGAAAGCTAACAACAAATAGAAATGCAATCATCCATCCTAAACCAGGAACTTTAATATCAAGGGGACCTCCTGATTCTGGAATTTGTTTTGCAATAGTTGGACTCATACCAAACAAGTAGCTACCAAATCCACCTACACAAACAAATCAAATAAGCTCGTCCTTGCATCAGAATCAATCGCAATTAACACAGAGTTCAGGTAGAAACTAAGATTCTACTCATTCAAATGAAGGATTCACATTCAACATGAAAAACCACCATGCTAATACTTGCACCTACTAGTATAAGGTTAAATTTGCAAACATTCCGCATAGGGGCAAAACAGTAAATTAACATATATTATAGTACAGTTTTCAACAAGCAGCAGAAGAGTAAAGGGGACCACCAAGCACAAACACACGATTTGGTGATGGTCACTATCCTCAGAGTGGGACCCACCTCGTGATACACTGAACAAGACAACAACTAAACAAACACATGCAAATCCCAAGAACCAGAAAAAAAAACACATGCAAAACGCAAAAACCAGAAACCCAGTAACCTCAATTGAATCGAATTCAAAGACGATGAATAAAAATGAAAACTTCAGATCAGGTTATTACCACTGAAAGCAATGCCACTTGAAGCAACAACACAAGTCTGAATCACAGTATTCTCCTGTCTGGTAAACGGTTGATTAAGCATACCAGCTTTCGCCAGCAACTTCGTCCAAGTTTTCACGAAAAAGAACCCTAACAACCCAGCCGAGACATTGAGAGAAGGAATAATACCGGTGGTAAGATTAAGCTTCATCACAATGAACGTAAACAACACCGACAAAACCAAACTCACGAACACAGCCCTAACCGTAACCTGTTTCTGCCACGTCGGAACTGGTTTTCCCTCGAACCCTTTCTCAACTGAAACCTCCTCAGACTCACCGTTAGGATCTTCTGACGCCGTCACCATGTCGTCGCGCCCTTCAACGTCACCGGAGACAGCGCGTCGGTGGGGTTGGGTGGTCATTTATTGATGACAGAAGAATAACGTTGGAAGATAACTGAAAATTACGCGATGTGGTTACGTGATATGAAGAAGTGTTTGGTTTTTATATTGAGATTGTTATTGTTGTTGAGTTGTGGCTCTAAGTGGCTATAGCTGTCGTTTTCAGTTGTTTGTTTTTTCTTAGGTTGACCGGTTCTTTATTAGTAGTAATTAATGATGTTTTTTTTGGTTAGTTAATGATATTTTTTCTTTAATGAATAAATTTGGATAGTATTATGAAAGTTGTAATGTATTAGTTACTCTCTTTTATTAGTACTTTTCTATAACAAGTAACATATTTTTTAAAATCAGAATGAATCTTTTTATTTTTACTACAATAATTTTTGAGATTTCATCATTTAATTAATACTATTTGTATTATTTTTAATTAATATATTTGTATTATTTTTAATTAATACTTTTTATTTTATATTTATGGTAGTGGAAATATATTAAGGTAATACTCTCTCTGTCTTATAAAAAAATATCTAACAATTCATATTTTTTAAGAAAATGATTGAATGTATTCGTTTTAATGATAAAATTAATATCATTTACTACAATATCCTTATTAATTTTATTTAAAATAGTGATTGAATAAATTAAAAATTAATAAATAAAAGTATGACAATGAAAAAATAATAATAATAAATATGCATTGATATTGTAAAAGAATAATTATTTTGAGATAGAGAAAAAATACAAATGAGATATTTTTTTATGATTTTGTAATAATAATATTATCTTTTTTATTTATATAATTTTTTAATTTATATAAAGTATTCAAATAAACAATTTATTTCAAAATATACAACCTTTAAGTCAAAATTTAAAATTTGTGTAAAACACAAGTCAAAATTTAAATTTTTGAATTCATTGAATAACCATGCATATTATCTAAATATGGACAAATAGATTAATATTTCAATGAAACTAAAAACAAAAAGGAAAAAAAAAGTCGAAATATCCTTTAATATATTTATTTTATTTTGTATTCGTATTCTTAAAAATTGTTTTATATGTATGTTTATTTCTCTTTTTAAATTCTAGTAATACTTTTTTGTCTTTCTTTATAAATATAAAATTTGAAAAATAATTAAAAAATATTTATATAATACAAATATAAAATTGAGCGTTAGTCATTTATAATATTTTACTACCTCTGTTTATTGAATATTCAATGTATTTAGTTTATAAATTAATCAAATACATTAATTGTTTAATAAATTTAAACAATAAATTATATTTTATATAAAAGAATTGAGGTAGTATTAATTAAGAATATATATTTTTTACTTTTTTTTTCCATAATCAATGTAAAGAAATAGAGTAAAGGATACTCAACCCTTGCGAAGAAAAGAAGACACAATTAAGAGATTAAAAAGCAAAAATTCAAATTGGATTGCCAAGCTTTCCGATTTGAGTATGTCACTTATTTTAAAGATATGTTTCATTAACCATTACTTAATTTTTTTTCATAAATTTATTTCTAAGTTTGAATATAGTTTTTTTAAAAGTATTTGAGAATCTTAAAATGACAAAAATAATTTGTATTTATGGATATTTACATAAACAATGCACAAAACAAAAAATTTAATAAACATTTAAAAATAACATATAAATATTTTTGTAATCTTCAAGGATTGGTTTAATGGTGGAGACTTAGCTCTGAGAACGAGTTTCTCTCAAAGTCTCATCTTATAATTCCATTAGGTGCTAACAATTTTTCTATTAAATCATTTTATACAAAATTTTGTTATGACTTTAATCGAGACTTCTACTGGAAGACGGTAAGATTGGTTCTGTTAGATTAATTGTCGCAAAATCAAATATCAAAAATTTAAAAAATATATACAAATACTTTATCTACTCATTCATTAATTAAAGGATATAGAGGAGTCTATAATAGTAGTCTTACCATAAATATTCATACATGTTAGTAAATGAGTAATACTTGAAAAAAATAGTGCATGAATGAAAGAAAGAAAAATACATGGAACAACCTGAGTGACAAGAACCTAACTCAACAACAACAAAAGTAACAAAATAAAAATTAATTAAACCAAGTCTATCTCTTTAGGAAATTGTCATTCACACAAATTAAGACGGAGTCACTCCAAATCTCATATTTAATGTAAAAACATTCATTTCTTATACAATTTTCAGAACTATTGTATGTGAGACGCCTTGAAGTGAAAGTATCTAATGGTATGAATAACGTTTTTTTTTCATTTTCGATAAAAAAAAGTTCCAAGGAACAATGGTAGGATTAGTGAATACGCGTATGCACTACTACAAAATATACATTTCGTAACATTTTCTTACTTCGCCATTTAATCCACCGTGGTAATATCTAATCATTAGCACCTGAAATACGTATAACCACGTTCAATACTAACAATCATAATGATAGGTTAAGGATAGACACATTTTGAATCCACCGAGTCTCCTTAATTTTTATATTTATATTAAAACTAAAATATCTTTCATCATTGTCATATTTTTCAACCATGGTAAAATATGGCGTTCATTTTTACAATGTGTTGGTCGCTTTTGTGTGCAATTTCTCAGGGACAATTTAGTTTTTATAATCTATCATAGAGTTTAGTTTTTACGGATAGTCACGGTTTTTACAATCTCAAGGATGTTTTGTGTGTAATATCTTCATTTATTTTTACTATTTTGAAATGTTTGGCCATAAAGATCAATGTTAAGGTTTAAGTATATTGTTTACTTGATAAAGTGAAACTTAACATTAATCTTTAAATCAGGTTTTTTAATATACTTTTGAAGAATGAAATATGAAGTTTGAAGGTGAAATGAGTTAGCTTTAGTAAAAAGGTGAATGATGCGCTTGCTGAGGTTTTATAGACAAATCCATATATCATTTCACCACGGTTGGGAAGTGAAATTGTCGTAACATCTCTATGATAGAACAACGGTTGTTATTGTCAACTGTGATGAAAAGTGTTTCTCTTAAATTAAAACATAACAAATTTTAGTTTATTTACTTCATAAACAACATTGTCCTAGCAAAATCCCTTTAGATCAGAAGAATGCGATAACATAGATCAATATCCATAAACACACAAAGTAAGCTCCATTACTTTAGGTTCGAATCAAGGACGGGAAGGCAAAACTTGCAAGAAGGGTACACGAAAGTCATTTCTTGGCTTATTCTTCTTTTTCCCAGTTACGGTAAGTTAAATATTTCATCATTATTCATTATTTTTTAGTACGTTAAATCAATTCTTGAGTTTTAGTGTTGATATCTGTTATTTTAATTGTGATTGGATATTATATTTCGTTGCAATAGTAGTAGCTTTTTGTTATTGTTTAATGTTATATATTATTGTGATTGAGTGAGATTGAGATTGTTTTCGTGTTGTTGGAAATGTTATATATTGTTGTTGTTGTTGTATTGAGAATGTTTTTGTTGTGTTGTTGTATTGTTAAATAATTTTACAAGTATTTGATATAAATTTCAGAATGCATTATGGATCATAGTTGGATGAAAGTTGATAAATCAAGTCTAGTGTATGAGAAAGAAGTTATTAAACTCCTTCAATACGCAGACCAAAATATTCCTAACAATAATGGAATCTTTTATTGTCGTATGTGTTATATGCGAGAATATTAAAAAATTTGAAACCGATAAAGAGATTCAGCCATACAAAGAAAAAGAGATTCATCCATACAAAGAACCAGTGGATGTCATTAATTTGGATTCTGAAACCGATAAAAAAGAAGTAAAAGTTAGGGCATCTCTTGCCAAACATCTACGCTCCAAGTTGGTCGAGTTATTGCACGAGTATGTTAACGTCTTCGCTTGGTCATATCAAGATATGTCATAGTCAGACACCAGCATCGTTGAACATCACTTCCCGCTCAAGCCTGAATGTCCTCCCGTCAAGCAGACCCGACATGACACTCAAGATTAGAGAAGAGGTTAAGAAGCAGTTCGACGCTGGATTTTTATCTATTTTTGAGTATCCACAGTGGGTTGCTAATATCGTTCCAGTTTCAAAGAAGGATGGCAAAGTCAGAATGTGTGTATATTACCGAGACCTCAATAAAGCGAGGCCAAAAAATGATTTCCCTTTGCCTCATATTGATATTTTGGTTGATAATACAACTCAGTTTTCCGTATTTTCATTCATGGATGGTTTCTCCGGGTATAATCAAATAAAGATGTCGCCAGATGATATGGAGAAGACAACTTGCATCACAACTTGGGGAACTTACTACTACAAAGTAATATTGTTTGGCTTGAAGAATGCATGAGCAACATATCAACGTGCCATGGTAACCCTCTTTCACGACATGATTCATGAAGAGATCGAGGTTTACGTGGACGACATGATTGCCAAATCCAGAACTGAGGAAGATCACATAGAGAAACTGAGGAAATTGTTTGGCAGATTTCAAAAGTCAAGTTGTGTCTGAATCCATCAAAGTGTACTTTTGGGGTCCATCCAGTAAGCTTTTGGGTTTCATAGTCAGTCAGAAAGGTATTGAGGTTGATTCCGACAAAGTTTGAGCCATCCAAGAAATGTCATCTCCCCGTACAGAAAAAGAAGTCTGAGGTTTCCTTGATCGACTCAATTATATCTTCAGATTCATATCACATTTAACAGCTACCTGCGAACCAATTTTCAAACTATTGAGGAAGAATCATTCGATTGTATGGAATGATGATTGCCAAATAGCATTTGACAAAATAAAAAAAGTACTTGCAAGAACCACCAATCCTCATACCACCGGTTCCTGGTAGGCCACTTATTATATACCTCACAGTACTTAATGAATCCATGGGTTGCATTCTGGGTCAAAACGACGATACAGGCAAGAAAGAATATGCAATATACTACCTCAGCAAGAAATTCACTGAATGTGAGACCATATACTCACTTTTAGAGAAGACTTGTTGTGCCTTGACTTGGGATGCTTGACGCATGAGACAATACATTGTTTGCCATACTACTTTATTGATATCCAAAATGGATCCGATAAAGTATATATTCGAAAAGCCTGCAGTTACTGGTAGAATTGCTCGGTGGCAAATGTTATTAACTGAATATGATATCCAGTATGTGACTTAGAAAGCAATAAAGGGGAGTGTTATGTCTGACTACCTTGCTCATTTACTTGTGGAAGGATATCAACAGTTGAGGTTTGACTTTCCAGACGATAACATTATGTTTATTAGAGACTTCACTATGCCAGGCTCTGAGATAAGCCATGGGGAAGGCCCCGAACCAGGATCGCGATGGACGCCCGTGTTCGACAGTGCTTTCAATGCTCGTGGTCGTGGCATAGGTGCAGTTATCACTTCTTCAACTGGTTTCCAACTTCCATTCACCGCTAGATTATGCCTTGACTGCACCAACAATATGGCTGAATATGAGGCATGTATCGACGGTTTGGAGGCGGTCATCGACTTAAGGATCAAGATTCTTGAGGTATATGGAGATTCAGCTCTGGTAATAAGTCAGGTAAAAGGTGATTGGGAAACTTGGGATAGCAAGTTGATACCTTATAAAGAGCATATCCGAAAACTAATACCCTACTTTGATGAAGTTCAAGGTGTGGTGGTTGTACTTGAGGAAAACTAGGTTTTCTTGACATTATTTTGAGGTGTACTCAATCAAACACATAACCCTAATCCTTTGTTCCTTTTTGCATTGGAACTTGCATCTTTGGCTTTGGATTCATTAAGATTATTTGGTCAATTGAGGGCTCATTATCCATTCATCTGGTGATCATATGGTTCATTACATGGTTTTATGATTAAGGTTTGTCTAATATTATTCATTTGTTTGTGGTTTTGGGGTATTTCATATCATCATAGTATAATTCACCATTTTGATCCATTCATCTATTGCACTTCATTTCAAATCATTGCATTATACGCTACAATTGCATTTTTTACCTAAGTTGACTTTTGGTCAACCAGTTGACCAAAGTCAATTGAATAAGCTTTGACTCCTAAGCACAATTTCATTACATAAGCATCTACATTGTTCATTTTTACACATATTGCATCCATAATCCTAATTTTATTACATCATCATAGCATGTTACATGTTCGCCATACATAGCTTGAATAAAATTGCAGAAGGAAGTTATTGAACTCGCGCTTGCAGCCATTCCATTCTCCTCGGAACACCATTGTCGTGCATGTAACCGGTTACGCCATGCATTCACCTACAATATCAAGACAACATACAACCCATGAGCACAACCTTCACGCATGTAACCGGCTACACCTACTTCGTGTGGCCTTATTCAACAACCCAAAAATGATAATTCTTGTGGTGGTAACCGATTACACCTGCACCTGCATGTCCAACAGCAGCAACATCAGTTCAGCAACATCAGCAATATAAACCAGTCCCAAAACATTTCCAATTTTTAGCAGCATTTTATTTTGAATTAATTCACAAATAGTTCAATTTAATTTTCAGCCCATCCAAAATCCAAATAACAGAATTTTAATTTCATTCCTAATCTACCCTTGATCACTCTATAAAACCTTGGATTCATTCATTAATCATACTCTTGATCATCCATACTCTTAGACATTCATTCTCCAAAAAAAAATGGGGACATTCATTCTTCATCTTCTTCAATTCCTCTCCATACACTAAAGCTCTCTCTTACCATTGGAGCAAGTTTCACATTGAAGCTTGTTATTAATTGAGCTAAACCTCCTATATTCTACATTACTCAAAATTCAGAAAATCAACATCAAGAACAACAATTCAATTCAACATTTTCATATCCAAATCATTGAAAAGAAGAAGTAGAAGATCAAAGAAGTATACCTTTATCTTCTTCATCTTCACCACCTTCAAATTACAGCGAGTTCCAAAGCAATCATCCGCCTTGCAGGTCAGCGATTTTTCATCCTTCTTTGTTTGCTGAATTTTTTATATCACAATGTAGCTTGTGCATTGGAGAATCAAAGTCCCAAGGTTTGGTGGCTTAATTATCTTCTCCATCTCCATTTAATTTCAATTTTTGTGCTTAGGGTTCTTGACTTTAATTCTCCAATTTTCAGAATTGGTTAACTCTTGGTTAGAATAGATGAGAGATTAGGATAGAGGAGGTTGAGAGGAGTGGGAGAGTGATGTTATTTCTTGATTTCGACGTGGTGGTGTCGGAGCTCCGGTGGTGGTTGCTTCTTGACATGGAACTTTACACATGATGTGTAGAGATGTTGATGATGTTGCTGAATCTTTTACTCTTTTATTATTCTTACGTTATTATTTTTATTTTTATTTTATGTTTTGTATTTTGTTAACACTTTAACTTGGTTTGACTTTTAATGCAAATTAACATCTAACTACTAACTTTTAATTCTTTGTATTTCAACTTTTAATTCTTTGTATTTCAACTTTTATTCATCTTTTGATTGCTTGGTTGATCCATTTTCATCATCTCAAATCATCCATAGATGAATCTCTTTGGTTGATTCAATCTTCTTCAATTCAAACATGTTGATAAATGATCAATTGATCATTTTTGACACTTTGAATTGATGATAGGTTATCCCTTGGAGAGGCATATGTTTGGGTCCTTTGATTTGGCTGATAAATGATCTATAGGTGATTGTTTTTTAACACTTAACTTCTAACCTTTATATTATACAATGCTAACTTCTAACATTTATGTATTGCACTTTAACTCTTTTTATTTCTTTACTCTGTTCACTTTAACTATCAAATATCATTATCATTATTCATCATTACCATTTTACCCCATCTTTATACATTCTTGTTATTGTTTTATCTTGTTATCTAATCTAAAATAACAAAAAACATGATAAAAATGGAAAAGACAAAAATGACTTAATTCCTTTGTGAGACATAATGGACCATGGACTTTGCGAATAACCTTACCATACCATGGAGTATAGGGACTTTGTGTGGGAATTAATGGATTGGACTTAGAGGACTTGTTAGGACCCTTGTATGGACTTGGACTTATGCACAACTTGGAGTTTCTTTGGACTTGTAATCTTTTATTGCAAGAATGGCTTTCACTCATGGCATTACCCTAGGGAGACATGTTGATTTCATCGGATACAATGCACACACAAGGATTTCTCTTGAGCTACCTTACAATGAGACCCTTTATTTCTTGCATCATTCCCTTGTATTTTTCATGTATCTCTCTCCCCACTTTGGTGTACTTTTTTTCCCACTTTCCTTTGTTTTGTTGTTACTTGTTAGTCAACCTTAGGAGCTAGAATCGTCATCATATTTAAAAATAATAAACAAACCCTTAATCCATCGTCAAACGACTCTTTTTCAATCAAATTCTCAAAAAAGTAATAAAATACGACTAGGATTGCGTGCTCCGTGTAGTAGTGCAATTCAAATCAACCACCTTTTCACAAAAACCTAAAACAACATCAATTCATCAAATTGTATTTTGCGTCTTAGGGCATCATTCTGAAAATCCTTTTTCAAGGTAAAATCAACCAACAAACAACCACTTTTTACCACGAACTACGAGGCTCTGATTTCTCACTTCAACAAGTGAGCATATGTAGGCACGAGGCCCCAAATCTTTGGTGAGCACACTAATAAAAAATGTACTTTCACTCTGTAAACCTCTAGCAAATAAATAGTAAGATAGTAACACTCATTCAAGTGAAAGACAATCTAGATGGTTCCCATCGAGTACGATGGATGTGAGGGGTGCTAATACATTCCCCTTGCATAACCGACTTCTGAATCTGGCCATGCTTGCGATGACCATTCTTTTGGGGTTTTCTTGATATTTTCCTTTCCTTTGAAATAAATAAAATATGATGGTGAATCTGTATTTTTTGCATAGCGACACTATCAAGACTCGCTTAATATCCCAATTATCGTATTGCACAGTGATGACTATGAGTCATTGTCATGAGGGTATAATGTTAGAGAAAACGATTATGGCCTCTGGTCCTCTCTGTGTGGCTTTTGAGAGGCCTGATGATATTACGTTCGCAATCAACACCTGTTTGGCCTATTTCCTCTAGGAGGAGCTTGAATTTCCTCCGCCGACGAAACCTCCAGCGATGGTGTTAACCACAGAGCTTGGATCCTTCTTAACCATTTTCAAGGGAATGTGGTGGTGATAATGATAGGTGTGACCCAGGTTTATTTTATCAGGATCCCACGGTGGACGCCACTATACTTGCTAAAAAAGTACAACAGCGTAGCATCCCTAAATTTGTAGGGATTACCAAAGGCTTTAGTGTTTTTGGGTGTTAAGGTAAGTTCACGGTGGTGAGAGCCCTTGTTTTGGAGGTGTTTTCAGTGTGGAAAGGGCAAGCTCACAAGGGTGAGACGCTTTATATCTTAGGAGTATTTCGTGTTGAATTCAGAATATCTTCTCAACCCTAAGAATGAGATATTTATAGAAGTCTATGGACTTGAATTTAGGATTTTTCAAAAATAGCAATTGCCCCCTAGTAATGATAGTGGACTGTTGAATCCATATTTTTCAAAGAGGCGTGAATTACTCCCGTAACTCCTTTTTCTACATTATCTCGTACCAAGATATGTCACTTTTCATAATTTCCCATGTTGGGCAAGTCTCTTACCAAGATATGCCACTTTTCATAATTTCCCATGTTGGGCAAGTGAGGCGTGTTGCGGACAATATCATCTCCCTCATGGATAAGAAGTATTCATTGGTTTTTGTTAATGATTAATCTATATGAAAAATCGGAATGGCCATTTTAGCGAGTTCTCCCACTTCCAGCTCCATCCATAAAGTTTTAACATACAACTTTTGCTTAAAATATCCAAGTTGGTTCAACTCATATCAATATAAAGTTGGCCTGCCTGTGCCTCAACATTTAAAACTTCAAAATCAACTGTTTTTTTTTAACATAGATAAATCCAATTGTTAGAGCAAAAATAATACAAAAATTATAGACAAACATTATCCACTTGTTTTATTCATGTTTCTTATCTAGAAAGATTTTCATAGACTTAGCCAACTGAGGGTAGTCTTTAAGTAGTTTTCGATCTGAAAGGATCTCATCCTCTTCCTGTGGACTCCATAACACCTCACCAGCCTGTAAGAAATTCAAGAATATAGTAATGCTGTGTTAATTGAAGAATTGACCCTAATAGAATATACTGGATGAATGTTTCTTTTAATTAACTTACAAATAAATATTTGCTTGAGATAAGGGATTTAAGCTTTTGTAAAACTTTCTTTAAATCTTCAGCTCCATTGATGTTAGGTAACTTATGTGCTCCTTTAGCAGCTACCAATACTGTTATCTAACATATAAGACATTTCTCAAATATAAGAAAAAGTGAAATATATCAAAATAAACACAAGATAATCATGTAAGCTTTCTGAATATCTTAAGGAATCTTCCACTTTGACGAAAAAGTTATTATAAAAATGTAAGTCAACATCAAGTTCCTAATCCAACCAAAATGTGAGACACAAGCTAACATAAATGTGTCCTAATGAAGCAAACCATATGCTTTCACATATCTAACACGTCCCTCTACAATGACCGTTCCCTCTATAGGGATGCTTTAGAGAATGAATTACGTGCTCCATGTGCAATTGAGGATTATATGGAAGATATGAAGCATGTGAAAATATGAAGTAATGTACAAGTAAAAGTTATTTTAGGATCTTGGTATAGATTTGGATTTACAATAAATTCCGCAAAATCACATTTCCGTGATTTGTGAAACTTTAGAGTGTATATTTTTTGCAAAATTTTGTAATTTTGTAATTTTTACTGTCAATTGAAACATGTGCCCTGTGTAATAGTCTTTAAATATGTTATAGTTTACTAATAAGTACCGAGTCGAGTCGTCTTTGAGAATGTGCATCACAAACTACCGAATTTGAGGGTGTGCAATACGGATTACCAAACAGAGATCAAAATTTGACACGGTTAAAACATAGCTAAATAGGATCTCATAAAATATTTATTACGGTTAAGCCGTGGCAAAATAAGACCATATTTATTTTGTTAAAGTTAAATCGTGACTAACGTATAAAGGAAGGACTCCGAAAACTTAAAGACAACCCTAAAATTCTAAAATTTCAGTGGGTAGTTAGCTTTAGGTGGTATAATTTAGGAGATAATATAGTAAATTAGACCGTACTACTTGAATATAGGTTATATTCTTGTAAATTAGTAAACTTTGCTGAAAGAGACTTTGGTTTTCTTTATTTTTGAAGTTGATCCAGCTTGTTCCATCTAGAATTTTAGAGTGGTTAAGAATTGTGATTGGGCCTAACTCATATCTACAAAACCGGCTTTGTAGGATTGAGTTAGATCCAATCACATTTCTTAACATGGTATCAGAGTCTGGTTTAAGATCAGGTGGACCATCTGTTATGAACTTTCCACTATCGGGCCATCCACTATTTATTTTCATGCTTCAGATGTCCAGTCCTAGACATGACATGAGAGGGTGTCACATCGGACAATATATGACTTGAACATGTGTTTATAAGTGGAAGAAATTCTCACCCTACAAATCGGCTTTGTAGAATTGAGTTAGTAAACAATCACTGAAGTCTTTGCGGATAAGTACAGATTGGGGATTAATAATGTTGTTAGCCCTTGTCAAAGTAGTTTTGTTTCATAGAGACATGCTATCTATAACATAATTTTTGCTCAAAATGTTCTACATCCTGTGTATAAAAACTAAGGTAGCGAGGGGTGGATGATTATATTGAATGACCTTGAGAAAGCTTATGATTGGCTGAAGTGGAGCTTTGTCAAAGAAATCCGGCAAGATATTGAGTATCCTCAGAAGTTAGAGGAGGTCGTCGTTAGTTGCATTTCCTCTCCTACTCTACTTTGTGTCTTCTTTGGAATGGAGAGGCCCTCGAAGAGTGCACTCCATCCATCCAGAGGGATTGGCCAAGGAGACCCAACTTTGTCTTATATATTTTTTGTTTGTTTGGGGAAGCTTTTCCAGGCAATCAACTTGATTATGGAGTAAATTATAGAACCCTATCTAAATTGCAAGGGGTGCTCCAAAGTTGTTGTGTCTTGCTTTTGCCGATGACTAGCTCCTTTTTGCTAAGGCAAATATGGAACAAATTCATCTTCTTAACCACAGTTCAGATTTGTTTGGCAGCTGCTCAGTTAAAAAGTCAGCAAACACAAAACTAGAGTGTGTAGAGCTTTTGTGTGAGGTGATAATATGCTTCTAGTGGCTAGGGATAAAGTGTGTACTCCAATGAGATTCGGTGGTTTGGGGCTTCACTTGGCCATATCCAAGAACCAAGTCTCCTTAGACAAGGTGGGATGGAAATAATGAGGTAGAGAAATAATCTTTGGGTGATGACTTGGAGAAGTATCAGTAAAAATTGGGGTATGGTTCAGGACAATTTTTATTGGAGAGTTGGAAATGGTATAGATGTTAGATTTTAGACTGAACCTGGGTCCCCAACTGGAGCAACTTGTGCTGTTGGAATATACCTATGCTTCAATAGCGGCTGCCTGAGTACTGCCGATATAATCCAAGCATTAGTTCCGCCTTTTCATGATAATACGGCTAGCAGTTGTTAAGAAGCTAATAAATGATGAGGAATTCTCAAATAAGTCAGTATATTCTTCCATTCAAAATTGTACTGTTCAGCCCCATATGAGAGTCTCCCATTGTGTGGTCTTGGAAGGATCTTAACGAATTCGTTGTTTTCTTTGGTAGTAAGCTTGAGAAATCCCACTCACTAATACCACCCGAGTTGTGCGAAATTTAGCAGTTGTCGAGACCCGTTCAGTTTGTTATGCAGATTCATAAACTTTACTCGGCGCATTCAGAGACTATTCTGCTTTACTGCGGATATGGTATGCACTAAATTGTGATCAGATTAAGGATTTCTATCTGCCTAACTAGCAAGACTGGCTGGCTGTAAATCTGCTGCAGACAAAGTGGAATTGCCGATTCAGAATAGCTTGAGTGTCTCCTTAAAAATAGGACAGCCGTTCTGTACCAGGTTAAAACAAGGGGACGTGAGCTGAAAATTTTGCAAACTCTGCCCCGTGTATACTCGGAAGACTACTAAAGTGAACAGATTGAATAACATTAGTTGGACTCATTCTTTGGATGGATGTGTGAAAGTAAATTGTGATAGGGTTGTGACTGATAGTGGGCTTGCCAGTGCCTGTGGAGGAGCAATTCAAAATTCTGACAGTAAACTTGTGGCAGGCTTTGATGAGAGTTTGGGAACCTGTACAATTAGCTCAGCCCAATCCAAAGAGGTTAGCGCGTTATCGAGAGGCTTCAAGCGTGTTTGGATTGAGTCAGACTCCAGTGGCTATAATCTCTGATTAAAGATGGCTGCCTGATTAGTCACCATTGTTACAATATTGTTGCTGATATATGTAGTAGTGAACGACGCACTGGTGAGGTTATTTTCTCCCACATTTATAGGGAGGCAACTCAAGTTGCTAATGTGTTTGCAAAGCATGGTCTGGCTCTTAATGGGGTGGCTACAATATTTAAGTCACTGTTGGATTTCATTTACTTTACTATGTTAGCAGATAACTCTGGGATTGTGTTCCCTAGACATTTCTAGTTTTTTCTGTCTTATTTCTATTTTGGGGTTAGCCGAGAAGAAACAAAAAGGTACGGCAGCTGCTCTAAAACACAATTGACCGGCTTCGTGATCAAATACTATGTGGTCTCCATTTTGTATTTTTCATTTTTTTTACTTTGGAACGGAGTTACTGTTCTTACAGTCACTCGTTCACACAAAAGTCCCAGTCTCTTAATTTTTATCTTCTTAGTGATCTTTCTAAGACTGCATCTTGTTAAATCTAAACTATCATATAATTAGTTTTTTTGTTCAATCTCTTTGATTTCTTGTGAAAGAAGAGTAAGGTATATCTTCTATGTATTTAAGGCCTAGTATCCCTAGGATTGGGTTTTGGGAAGGGGTTATCACCATTGTAACAATCCATAACAATTGGTAATCTTGCAATAATAGTAGAAAATCTCATTCAAAGCTTGAGAACCAGATGTAGGCCACATGTGGTTTAATGGCTGAACCAATATAAACTCTTGGATTTGACCTTCCCATCCCTTCTAACTTAAATTTCTATATATTCAATCGTTGTTGTTAGTTTTTTGGTTGCTATTGTACTTGTGAGTCGGTATATTGGTGTATTCTTTTTTTTGTTAAGGGTCATTTACTGATTATAATTAAGATAAATATTGCAATCGTGTTTTTTAAAACTTAGATGAATGCCAACGCAAAAATTTAAATCAAATATGAAATTCATAGATAAGTAGATCACACCATACCACGATGTACTTGCTGCCCAACCCACTGAGAAGTTTCTCTTTTTCAAAATTCTCTGTTTTGTCAGAATCCAACTGCAGAAAACTATTAGTTGGTTAATGGCTAAAGCTCTATAACAACTACTATTTGAAACACAACTAAGACATAATAGCTTGTCAAATAGTTGAAATTAAAGTTGATAAATTTTTTTTGTCAATGTGAATATTTTAAAAACAAATAGTCTCCTTAGAAAAAATAATCCTGTGAATCTCAATCACCCACTTATTTTTACCGGATGTTGTCAAAGTCATTAAAAGGAAATTGAAGGGTGAGAATTTCCATCAGACACTCTTTAGTAAAAATCTCACGAGAGAAGATATGTTCCCCCACATATTCCAAGAAAAGAAGCACGTTTAATAAAATCTCTTTAATAATCATATCATACCGGGAAGTATTCATCATAACTCTGGCTTCTTCTAATTGTCTTATTGTTGTTGTTCAAGTTAACTAATGTCTCTTCATCAAACTTTGCCCTTTCTTCATTTGATAGTTGGTTGTAGTATTTTTCTCCGTCCTCCTTGCTCCGTTTATGATCCACCTGACAAAGATTGTTCATCAAGGTAACATCTTACACACATATAGGCTATAACTGATATTTCACTTTAACCTAATTAGGAGAAGGAATGAACTTACAGATGAATATCCTGCAGTGCAGTAACCATGATGTTGATCCAAAGTTTGTATTGTATCTGATACAAAAGGACACACAATAAGTATATCAATTACACAAAGCCTTGTAGAATAGAAAGGCCCATTCTTAGCGAAATTGTAGACAAATATATTGTTGTTTGGCTATTTGACATCAAATAATTAAAATTATTACTGATTCTTAGATCATATCTAACACGCCCTTACAAAACTGGTTTGTTAGGTGAGAGCCGAGGGGTTTTACTATTTATAAACCATTTAATACATTCGATGTATTCAATGTGAAATCCGAACTTTTTCCCAATACACCTCCTCATATGTAACACTGTTGGACTTGGTGCATGGTTCAGTGGATAGACCATGATACCATATTTTTGGTTTGAGCTAAGGATTACAAGATTGGAGGACCTGCGTTCAAACCTGGTCATGGATAAAATACTAACCTAACAACTAATTACTAACAATGACCGTTTCAAGAAAAAACTGTGGGACTTAGGTTTTTCTCCATAACAACCACCATTTTCAGAGTTCAACAAACCATACAAGATTAGAACACAAGAATAATACTACTTATGTTCCTAAAATTACATAATTTCGTGGGCTAAATCACAAAAACTAAAAATGTTTGTAGTAGTATTAAATTTACGTACGAATTACAATTGGTATTGTTTGACAAGCTTATCCTTTGAGAGAGATAATTAACCTACCTATTCGTATCAAAGTATTTATGGTTGATTATAGAAAGAGATGTAAAATAATTTGAACTATGTTAGTGTACTGAGTCGTCCGGAAGGCCCACAAAGAAGGCCCAATAACAAACATTGAAGAGAAAGGCCCACGGGGTAGGTGGATCCTCATCTCTGCCACGGACACACGAACACGCCTTGCATCACATCTCTCGCCGTTGAAATCTAACCGAACAGTAACCCACCCGGGGCCACGACGGCGAAACACAGGCAGACGGTTTTAACCGCTCATACTATATAAAGGCAAGATCACACCATTTCAGGTATTCAATTCATTCCCACTTTCATACTACTTTTCACTCATTAACTAACTTATGCATTTGAGTATTAACCTTGCATGTCTGCCCCTCTCCACCGCACCGAGATTACATTTCAGTACTTAAATACACATTTCTGGTTCCTTAAGTAAAGAAATTTGAATGGTCTTATAAAATAGACAGAAAAAATTAGAAAAGCAATTCACCTTTCAATAAACAGCTCACACCTTCCCTAGATGATGTATTAGCAGTTTGTGCAATCCTAGTTAGATCCCTTTGTATTGTGCATCCCGTCTCACCCAACATTCCAACCTTAAACAGCAAACACAAACATTTACAATCTATGAAGCACAGCCACTGGAAAGACGACATTGACACTGAAAAGTCGACACAGGTAATAATTTGAGAAAATGATTAAATTAATACGTAATCACGTCTTTTTCTGAGGTGTCGGTGCTAAAGAGTTTCCAATATATGCAACTAAAGCTACTAGTAATACTTGAAGAATGAACATAACAATAGATGTTTATGTTAACAAACCTGAAGCTTGAACACACTAATTGCATTCCCATTGGCATCTTTATTGCAAAATCCAACCAAAAACACACCGAATGCGAAGATCACGAAGAACAGCAAGGGTCCTCTTCCACCACTTGCAACCTCACCGTTTTCATCTCGAGAAGGGACATAATGCCTATGATGATGTTCCTTTGCGTATTCAGAATCTGATTCAGTTGTGAATGATTCAGAGGAGGAAGAATCTGAATCGAAGAAACTCCCTCCCATGACACCTCCTGAGGAGGCTGAAACTAGGGTAAGGTTCCATGTGATTGCCAAAAACACAATCAGTGACAAAAGAATAACGCTAACATGTTTTCTCAAGAAAATCATTTGTGGTTTCAATATCATGAATGGAGAATCAAATTGAGTCTTGTGTTTTCTTTGATGAGAGAAATTGAGTCTTTAACTCAATTGAATTGTTGAAGAAGAAATGGTTTGTTTCATTGAAAGTTTATATGCTTTGGAAAGGAATAGAGGAACTGAATTTGACGGAAATAGAGGATCTCAAACCTTTTCTCTTTTCTAATTAACTGCGCGGAAATTCGTTACAGTTTTATTATTGATTACAAAATTACTGTATTATTGTTTTACAAAAGAGGGTCATTAGACTATAGAGGAAACAAAAAGAATTTAACAAAAAAAAAGTCTAACTAATTTAGAGAATGTCACTTCAATTTTGTCATAAACTAAAATTATCTTTAATTTATTTGTCGGGAGACTTTTAAAATGATAAGTTGTTGTTGAAATTAAGTTGGTATAACATTATGTAGACGATGTTGATAAGGATAATGGCAGAGTCTATTGCGGTGGTTTAATCGGGAACTCTCAAGATAAGATAGGATTAGGAGGTTTCTCTAAGAATATTGGAGTGTGAAGTATTTTTTCAGCAGAATTGTAGGGGTATTTGAAGGGCTTAAATTCGCTTTTGAGAAAGGTTTCTTGAATATTGAGGTCCAAACAAATAATAAAAGCATTGCATATGATATTAACAAAAAGCTCACCATGGTTAAGAAAGATAATGGCTTGTTCAAGCAGATCCAAAATTGGTTGCTTGAGGCAATAGAGGTTATTTTGTCTCATGTGCATCGTGAAGCCAACCAGAATGTTGATGTTATGGCCAGTAAAAGCTTGCATCATGATTTAGGTTTTCAGGTGTATGAAGAATGTCTGCTTGATCTTATTGGCATAACTTCGAATGATTTTGTCGAGGTTTCCATCCCTCGTTTTGTCTTTGATCAATTTCTTTTTATTTTGGGCTTAAGCTATATTGATCCACACAAAAAATTAAGTTTGAATAGTGACAAAACTTCATACCCACATATACATACTTAAATTCACTCAGAGTTTGACGAAGAAAACCTATTTTGACTGGATTTGGTTTTCCCCTATTGCAAATACGGGGACGGTCGGGTAGTGAGATCACTAATACCCACTATGAATTCGTCCCATTTTATATTAGTATGTATTTTATTATTTAGTTTTAATAATTTGTAATATTAGTTGTGTAGTGTTATATTTGGTAAAATATCATACTGGAGCACCCTCTCCCAACCATTGTGCCGCCCAGACAAAACTTGAGGGATTCGCCTAAGGGGTCTCTCAAATGTGTGAGCCAATTAAGAAAGAGTCTTCACTGACTCCTAGAAGATAGGCAGTCAATAACCTCCCATAGTAATAAGGGGGCGGTTAAGACCGCGTAAAGGGGTGAAAGCCCTAGGGGTTGAAGACTCCTATAAATACATTATCCCTCAAGGGGAAAAGACGGACTCTAAGTCATACACACACTCCACCGTCCAAAAAACACTAGGCTCCCAGTAGTCGTAATACACTATCAACCTGACCGCATGCCTACAAGCCAGCAGCGTCGGCCACCAATAGGGTCTCTCACCTCACGTGAGTTTGTCCCTTAAACGAACTCAAAAACCAACGCACAAGGCTTCTCGTCACCGTGAGCAAACCCTCACTACCCAAATTGTTATATAGTTATTAAGGTCTTTGAGTCTCTCTGCCTTTGCAAGGGAACACGCACACACTGTACTTTTTGACAAGTACAAGTTGTATAGTCAATGTTTTGATATTTTAGTTTATATTTTATTATTTGAAATGCATGTTTGAATTTTTTTCAGGATTGTTGTACTTTATTATTTGTAATGTAATTTGATATTGTGGAAATATATTGTTTCTATTAAAAATATATTCACTGCAAGGATGAGGCAGGGCAGGAATACCCAAACCTGTTTAGGATGGGTTTGGGGCTTAATTCTTCTTCTCTATAAGGAATCGGGATGCAGATCGGGGGTTTGAGTATAAAGAGGTAACTACTTTGTTGTCGTGCCTAAAATTAATATTATAAATGGCTAGCCAACCTGGACAATGATTTTCATCACGCCATGTATGGTTGATTTTGATGTGCCAATTTTGTTAAGTCATATTTTTATTCTATGAACTAAAGTTGGAAAACTGGGTCATCCAAAAAATTTAGTGTCACTCATAACCACTAGATTTGTAAATATCTCTTGTCAAGTTAGTTGCAACTCATTTAATATTGTCGACATCTCAATAACGAGAGCATCACATAAATCAATTTTCCGTGCATATCCTCTCACCCGGTTATCTAAAGCATCTCTAAGTAAACCTTCGCAACCAACAACAAAAGTAGAGGTTTTATAAGTATCATCACAATTGAGGTTAATACAATTGTTCTTTGGGTGATATCAACTAACATGTCTAATCTCAAGCCTCATAACATTTTTCTGTATACGGTTCTCATTTTCCATATTTCTTACTAGATGCATGGTTGTTTCTGTTGGCTTGTTAAGACATTGAAATCCCTTCCCAAATATTATTTTTTGGTTTCTACGCTTCCACTAGGACCATCAAAGATATCATAAAGACGAACTTTTTGTGCACTCCATGAAATTCCATAATATATTCTTTAAGATTGTAAGAAATCTAATCTCTATAATAAAAATAATAAAACTGTGTCATTTTGTTCTAAGGAATAAGTCGAATACATACATGTGTTGCATAAAAACAATTTCACAACACATGAACCAATATCTTTTTGGTGTTTGTAATGTTGAACAAGAGAGTTCAAACACGGGAAAGGGTGAGTTGTGATATTTGGTTTTTGAAAACTTTTTGCAAAAGATCAATTTTATGTTGATTGATTTTACGAAGTGGGTAGAAGTAAAGATTAAGTAGTATTGAAATATGATAGAGTGATAAATATTTGAATAAGGTGTGTGCTTAAATAGCACTATGGAGATTGTATTATATAGAGAGAGATTTACAGCTAATGACATGTTATAGCCGATGCGAGAATTTCTATATACAAATATTCTTAAAACTCCCAATCAAGTTGGATCATATATGTCATAATAGCCGAGTTTGTTACAAATGTAATCCACTCGATAACCCCTGAGAGACTTTGTAAAAATACCATCCAATTAGTCTTCAGATTTGACGAAATATATGGTGAATTCTCCTGAAAGTACCTTGTTCCTTACATACTGACAGTCTATTTCTATGTACTTGGTATGTTCATGGAAAACTGGATTAGATGAAATGTGAAGTGTCATTTGATTATCGCATATGAGTTTTATGTTTTGAAGATATCCCAAACTAAGTTTTGAGAGTAAATTTTTAAGCCATGCAAGCTCATTTGAGGTTGCTGCCATAACATGATATTCGACTTCAACACTAGATAGTGCAACTGTATTTTATTTCTTGCTTCTCCATGAGATCGTATTACCTTTAATAAGAACACAAGATTCACACGTGGATCTCCTATCCCACGGTGATCTGGCACAGTCTACATCTAGATAACAAATGATTTTATCGTCACCTTTATCTTTGTATAATAGTCCTCTTCCTGGTTCATTCTTTATATATTTAAGAATTTAAACGATTATGTATTATCTAAAAAGTATTGGGTGTGTGTGTTCCTCCTGCAAGGGTAGGGAGACTCATACGCCCTAGTAGGTATATTACAGTTTTGAAGGGTGAGGGTTAGCTCACAGCGGAGACTAACCTTGTACGATAGCTATTGAGGTTGTTTAAAGGGTCAGCTCACGTGAGGTGAGAAGCCTTGTTGGTGGTCGACGTTGTTGGGTTGCAGCCAGGTAGTTAGATTGACGGTGTTAGGGTTACTAAGAGTGTAGTAGCCCTAACATCGGAGTCGTTCCCTATTCACAAGAAAGGCGCGACCCAGGAGAGCGGTGAACCTGGGAGACCTCAACCGGAGCATGCCAAAGAGGAGTAACCCCAAGGAGAATATGTTCGCTCTTTGTGGCTTTTTATATTCTATTGTATTTCTTTTGGCCCCATCAAGGGTTTTTGTAATTGTTCGGAACAACGGTGTCCCTCTGAGGGTGTCTTTTTAATTGTTTTTACTATTTTTGTAACTTTTTTTGAGATAATAAGTATTTACCCGATGGCCTATTTTCGTTTGCCCCTATCAATGACAGGGATCCCAATTTTGGGAAACCATCATAACAATTTCCTCTATGGGTGGAAAGGGTCCCAACTTTACAGAATCCAGCTTTATAATCGCCTCTATGGGCAACAAAGATCCCATCTTGGAGGGATCCACCATAATAATCGCCTTTATGGGCGGCAAAGATCCCATCTTGGGGGATCCAGCATAATAATTTCCTCTATGGGAGGCAAGGTACCATCTTGGGGGATCCAGCATAATAATTGACTCTATGGGCGGCAGAGATCCCATCTTGGGGGATCCAACATAATAATTTCCTATATGGGCGACAAGGATCTAATCTTGGGGGATCCAGCATAATAATTGCCTCTATGGATGACAAGGATCATATCTTGGGGGTATAGTATAATAATTGTCTCTATGGACGACAAGGATCCCATCTTGGGGGATCCAACATAATAATTGTCTCTATGAGCAACAAGGATTTCATCTTGGAGGATCCAAAATATTAATTGTTTGTCTCTTATGGACATTGATTTTCTACATAGTGTTAGCTGAGATTTTCAAATAGGGAAAATGCCTTAGCAAACAGGTCAAAATAAAGACATGTCGACTTTTTGATGACTTATTGATCGGTCACCATTTCCATTGAATTCCCGCCGCTAATCCGACATATTTTCATCACCTTGGTAAGATTTATGTTTGTTTTTAGTTGCATTTGAGTCAATTAGCATGTTTTGTTGGTTTGGTATTGCATTGCATTCGATTACGAGTTTATGTCAAAAAGATCTCGTTTATGCTTCGTTTGGTAGTGTTATTGTTACAGGTTTAAAAAGCAAGAATGGTGAAGTTCTGGACACTCTGAAGGACAAAAATATGAGAAAACAGCAGGTCAACACGGGCACCCGTGTGCCACAACACTGCCCGTGTTGTTGATCAAGCAGAGCAGAGAGGGAGCAGAAAACAGGGATCAACACGGCCACCCGTGTGCCACCACACGGCCATGTTGATTAAAACAGTGCATTAACACGGTCACCCGTGTGTAGGGACACGGCCCGTGTTGTTGCCACTGTAACTTATGCTGAAAATAATTAATGCTGAAGAACAACACGGCCACCCGTGTGCCACCACACGACCGTGTTGATTGAACGCAGCTTGGAAAACCTAATTTTTGCTGTATGAACCGATTCTGCTCATTAAGGGTAGTTTAGACCTTTAGCTTGGAAGAGAGTCATCTGAAGCTATAAGAAGGCTTGGAAGAGAAAGAAGAAGGCACCTTTTGAGAGACGAACGAAAGCATTGCATTGGAGAAGATAGCGAATAGACGGATTTGAAGACGGCGAGATTCAAGGGTATCAACCATTGAAGATCAAACTCTCCTAATTCTTTGTAATGTCTAATCTTTACTTTATGAGTTCTTTAAGTACTATGAGAGGCTAAACCCCCTGATGTTAGGGGGTGGTCCTGATGTTATCACATGTTATGAATTTGAACCTATGATTTCTTGATTACTATGTTACGTATTTTAATTCAATTGTGTGATGTTATTATGCTTTTGTATCGGACAAATACAAATTGATCTATGACATCCAATAACAGGATTGTGATTGGTAGGGTTTTCACACAATTGGGTTTATGAATGCATCATCTAGGACTAGTAACTTTCGTAAATCACCGTAAACCTTGATATTTTGTATGATTAAAACCAATGATTAATTGAATGGACATTTGAGTGAGAATTGGTAGTTTAATAGTTTCTTCCTTAAGGACTTAAGTAAGAACATACCAGAGGTTAGGTGATTGAATGTTTCATATGTATTAAAGAAATCGGGACTGAATTCATAAGCGGTTAACTCAACCACTCACCCTAGCATCTTTTATCTTAATCAATTATTTCTACTATTTTTGTGTTTACGATTATAAATTCCAAAACAACCAAACCATTATCTTTTTGTTCTGGTAGAATCGAATTAAAATAAGTAATTCCTACGCAATCCTTGAGATCGATACTTGGAAATAAAACTCCCTATTACTACATCGGTAAAAATAGTACACTTGCTATTTTTCCGATCACTTATGCATAGTGTTGGGTCCTAGATGAAGAGAAATTGGGACTTAGAATTTTTTGGGAATGTTATAGAGACATCTCGATAATAGAGATCTCGACAGCGGCGAATGCATCAAGGAGGCGGTTATTTGGGTGCGCAAACATCACGTTCAAATATGATAACTATTTTTTGGAGTTACGCTCGGAGGGACACATGGAGGAAATGCAATGCGAAAGGCATGCAAGCATTCACGTGGCGGAAGCTGAAGATATGAACGTAATAGAGCAATTATTCCTTACTAGTGTGTATATATATATATATATATATATATATATATATATATATATATATATATATATATATATATATATATATATATATATATATATATATATATATATATATATATATAGAGAGAGAGAGAGAGAGAGAGAGAGAGAGAGAGAGAGAGATTTCATTTGTAGAATTAAGGGTGTTCATTTTACTATAGAATCTCATTTGCACTCAAAGTATCAATATCAAGAGAAAAGAATCTTCATTAAGAGAATGTATGGAACATGAAACACCAATCTTTACTTTAATGCTAAAGTATTTATACTCAATTTACCTTTTATAGTGCAATTACTTTCGTTTATACATCATTCAATATTTTCTCTTTACTTTTGCTTTACTATAGCAATTTACCTTATTTCTGTCAAAATCACATTTTTACATTGTCAACACAACTATTTCGACCAAGTCGAGATAAAGTCCTTTCTTTAGAGTAAATCACAAACTAAGAATGTTAGCACATTATCCTAGGATTCACCAGTCGGTCCTGCATGTACCTTAGATTAAGAGACTAGCGGTTATTTACGAAATTTCAGCATAAACAATTGCCATACCTAGTGAGGCCTATGTTGAATTGTCTAGAGTGTATAAAGGTTTATAGTTTTCCTATAAAACTTATTATGTATTCATGAAACTTTATGGGTTGTTTGCATGCTTTTAAGGAGTGGAAAGTCTTTGCCAAAAATGACACGTCCTTCTGTAGATAACAATACTGCATAAAACAATCCCCAAAATATGGTAGAATAACCAGTCAGATTGACGGTTGAGGACACGGTTGTATCGATACCTGTTAGGACAATTGCTCTGGTGGCATCATCGACACTAGTTGTATCGGTACCATCACAAAGGGTAAATCCCCCACCATAGTCAGGGGATGCCTTATTTAACCTTACGGTCGTGAGGGCATTGTTTGGTGTTTCTAGGCCAATGAATAATAGGGATTACCCTTACGGCATGCCAACACCGTTGATGGATGACTTTCATACCAACATGTTCGCGTATAACGATAATGCAGTGGAAATAATGCCATTGTAAACTCTTAGAATGCCTCAGCATCGACCATCAATAATATGGTCGACCAACAAGGATATTTTATATCCCCCAGACAACACCATCATTGAATACCACTTCTATGATGGCTATGAGGTAAAAAGTAATATGGAATTAGTAAATACTCTCACCCAACAAATGGGAACTATTTTCAATCCATTAATTACAAGCACAAGCCAAACTTATGAGTTACTGACAAACCAAATAGGGTGAATAATCGATTTCTTTAGCATACCCCAGATACCATATCAACCAACTCCTTAGATATCTAACATGGGGAAGGCAGAAATGCCTGAAAATGGGTTGGTTCAGGAGAATGTAAACCAGAATCAGGAACATCTCCATGACCCGATCCCAAATAGGGAAGAAGTTGAGTAGGTGGATTAATCCAACCCTATACCCCTTATGATGCATAGGAATCATGATGTGGAACAAGTCTTTCGAAATGCTCAGCAGAACAATTTTCTGGGGCATAATAACATAACAACCGTAGTCGAACAATTTTTGGCCCATAGTGGCCTCAATGTAGGCCTTCACATGCCTAACTGCATTTCCCCTCTGTCAGAATATGTTCGACAAACAGAGTTACCTAAGGATTGGAAAGTACCTAAGTTCACTAAGTTCGCTGGTGACACGAGTGAGTCGACGGTCGAACATGTCGCCAGGTACCAAACTGAAGTCGGTGACATAGCAAACAACGAGAATTTGAAGATAAAAGATTCCCAATTTCTCTTTAAAAGAATGCTTTCACTTGGCTCACTACATTATCTCCATACTCTGTCCAAACATGAAGTTAGCTAGAGAGGTTGTTCCATGAACAGTTTTACATGGGCCAGTTAAAAATAAGTCTGAAAGAGTTGGCTAGCATTAGGCAAAAAATCCTTGAGTTTATCGACGATTACCTTAACAGGTTTCGACTTCTTAAAGCAAGGTGTTTTACGCAAGTCCCCCAATGCGAACTGGTCGAAATGGCTGTTGGGGGCCTAGACTACTCGATCGGAAAAAGTTAGACACTCAGTACCCTAGGGATATAGCGCAATTAGCAGGTGGGGTTCGCCAAGTCGAACACTTGAAAGCTGAAAAATCCTCTTACATTGAGGCAGACGATTATTTGTCTAATAGAGGCGACGAGTATCTCGAAGAAAGTGGGTGAATGTGGCTGAGCTTAAACCCGACCATGCATATGTATTTAAATTGTTGAAGCCATCGAATGGGAAGAATCTGGTCGAGCCCAGCAAGAACGAAAAATTTATCGTCAAAACTTACACTTTTGACATAACAGAATGCGATGAAATATTTGATTTGTTAGTTATAAATGGACAAATCATAGTGGCTCAAGGCTTAATAACACCTCCTATAGAACAAAGAAAAAAGAGAGGTTTTTGTAAGTACCATAGTTTTTTGGGTCATAAAACATCTCAATGTGTTCTTTTTAGGGATCTGGTTCAGAAAGCTTTGAATGACGGCAAACTCCAGCTCGGCGAAAAGCCAAAGTCATTTATGAAGGTCGACTCCGACCCTATACAGACAGAAGATGCTCACTATGTTAAACCCCTGGAGATCATGATGGTTGAAGCCATTGAGGGTTTCAATATGGAAGTTTAAAAGGGAAAGCAGATCTATGTTATTGCCGATTGTGAGATGCAGACGATCTACCCCCAAGCTGAAGAGGGGATCATCGACTTTTTGGAGCGTTGCAAGCTCAATGACTCCAAAACCATGATGTGCCCAAGGTGAACTACTATGTTTGACGAGGAAGCAGCAAATAAGTTGGAAAGTACCAGGAGGTATGATCCCAGAAGGAGAAGAGGAGGAAGCCAAGCGGCTAGGTTCACCTCGAACAACCACGGTGGCCCTCACAGAAACAAAGAGTACAAAAGGCAGTTTAGACAACCTCACTAGAGGATATTTCTCCCACCAGTAAATGTGCCTGAGAATAAATGGGTTAAACCTCTCAATCAGAAGGGGGTGCAACAACCAAAGTGGAAAGAGGTCGACCCTAAGGTGGGGGGCCAAAATCAAGGCAAACACAAAGTTAGGAAGGGAAGGTCTCACATTCCCCCAACTTATAAAGGTAATAACCCAATGAATCACACCTAATGGAGGCGTCATCATAGGAAGAAGAAGGTTGAAAAAGAAGCCTTTGCTAACAGAAACCAAGCCCGTGAGGCAAATCCCCCATCAACTATGTCAAAGGCTCAGAAGAAGCCTTACCCAAAACAACCAATCGATAAGGATACAAGGCCGAACAACAAAAGGTCGTCCGTGAAAGTGGTGCAACGCACTACAAATGGCTACAAGCCTAGGGCAAAAACATCTGAGCACTCGCCTCAGTCAGACGAAAAGGTATCTGATTACACACCTTAACCGGAAGACAAAGAGTTAGAGTACACACCACGATATGATGATGAGATGGTTGATGATAACTTCGACGATGAGTCTGAAGATGATTTGTAGATTAATTATGGCATAGTGTCAACTTTTCCTGCAGAATATGATCAAGTCTCAAAAGAGTCTGAAACTGAGGACGATTATATACAGGACAAGGCAGTTAACCATAAGCCTCTTTGTTTCTACGTCATGAACAACAGTGTGGTCGAAGAACAACAAGTTATCTTTTAAAAACCCGACCCATGAATGATGTATCATTTGAAACCATTATTCATCAGGGACAAGGTGGATGGCATGGTTGTTAACAAAGTGTTTGTTGATGGCGGCACAGTAATCAACCTGATGTCGCACTATTTATTTAAGAAGATGGGGAAGACTGATGAGGATCTTCGGCCCCACAACACGGTTCTCTCCAATTATGAGGGAAAGACCAACCACATTCTGGGTGTAATTTAAGTGGATTGATCAGTTGGCTCGACTTCAAGGCCATCCTTGTTCATGGTGATAACATCCAACGTAAATTATAACTTACTCACCTGTCGTGAGTGGATTCATGGCATATGAGCGGTGTCGTTGATACTGCACCAGATAGTAGCCATCTGGCGAGAGGATGGCATCATCGAGAACATATAATTCGACCAAAGTTACTATAAAGCAGAAGTTGGAAAGGTCGAAAAGAAGGATTTCAATAGGAATCTGGAGAAAATCCCACCATGTACGTAGAGAATAAAGTTTATACCTCCCATAAGGACTCTAATTACTCCTTGGACCTACACCCTGATTATGGGTTCATATGGGACAAAGAGCAGGCGGAAAGTCAGCCTATCGAAGGAGAAAGTCTACCCCTTACAGGGTGGACTATGGTCAACAAAGATGACTAATGATGCCAGATCATTGGCTCGAATTTTGGCCTATATGGCTGAGAATAGGTTAAAATCGGCCTTGGAGGCTGATAGTTTTCAGAACATGGCTTGTGAAGCCAATTTCAAAGCTCTGAGAATAACGAAGATGGCCCATGGGGACAGAAAACAACTTTGAGAAGTCGGAGACTTGATTGCATATAAGACAACAAGCCTTTGGGGTTTGAAAAAGATCCACAAGAAACTAACATGAAAATGCAGGCCCAAAACCCTCTAAAGGAAATACATTTGGGTGACGGAGCAGTGAAAAAGCGAATGTACATCAGCGCCAAGATAGAATCAGGCATGAAATAAAAAATGGTTGCGCTATTCAAAGAGTTTAAAGCCTGCTTCACCTGCGACTACAATGAAATTCCAGGGCTGAGTCAAGATATGGTGGAGGTAAAGCTACCAATTTGGCCAAGCAAGAAGCTGGTAAAGCAGCTGCCTAGGAGGTTTGCACCAAAAATAATGTCGAAGATCAAGGAGAAGATAGAGAGGTTGTGTCATACCCCAAAATTTGCCCGTTGATATTACAAGACATTTTCCAGGACACTCCAACTTATTTTCAAGGCACTGAGCCCAAAGGAACAAAGACCCAGCTCACAGGTGGCCAAATCCAGAAAATGGCCCAAACTGGCATGCTCGCTAGGCGAGCAATTCCTTCGCCTAGCGAACCCCTCGTTATGCAACTCGCCCAGCGAAGCACCCGATCCAGAAAAAAGGCCCAAACTAGCTTGCTCGCTAGGCGAGCAACTCCTTCGCCTAGCGAAGCTTGCGATATATCAGAATTTTCGGGCTTCATTCTGAGCCCATTAGGTCATCACAGTCACTATAAATAGCCAAGTTTCAGTCACAAAAAGGGAGGACGAAAACGGAGAGAGGAGAGCCCTAGCAAGCAAACCCTAGCACTCACGGGAGACAAACCCTGAAGGAGCTCGGCGGCACCAAGGTCCACCTCTGCCCAATTCAGTCCGATTTGCCGATTCGAAGTCGCAATTCAGCTGCCAACAGGTTTACGTTGCTATTACTGCCTTATGTTCTTAATTTGCATATGGCTTTATGATTAGATTTATGAAAATAGTTTAAGTTTGGCATGTGAACTTTAGTATGTACCTGAATACCCTAAATGATTAACCATATAATTGTGGTAATGAAAGCCATAAGGCATAAAAGTGATTGGAAATGTACTGATATCAAAACCAGAATCCGCAGCCGCTCGCTAGCACATCGCTAAGCGAGCATGCAGCGAGTATTCGCTAAGCCTTCGCTAGGCGAGGCAGGAGAGAACGTGACAGTAGCGGACTTTTCTGTTCTGATTTTTCACTCATGTTTTATCATGCATCACTTATCCGACCTTATTTACTGTTGTGATCTTGTTTTCCTTGTGGTGTAATCCTCGATTGCACCCTGATTTGGTGTTCTGGCATGTTTTGTTGAGTTTTGTAAAGGATCACATACCCCAGGAAAGGATTGCTTGTTAGGTATCCCGCTTTATTCGTGGGGTACCCTTATGGAGATTCACCCTGAATTACTCAATTGATTTTAATGTATTGATTTTATGGCGAAGATCCACCCTAATGGCTTAATTGGTCTTAATGTATTAATTTTAATGTGGACCTAATTACCTACTTGATTACGGCTACCTAATTAATTGTAAAACTTTGCCTTTAAATAAGTGATCTCGGACCTCTCTTTGTTACCCTACGATTATAGTATTACGGTCATGTCCCGCGAATGTGGGGAGGCACTTAGCAAAGACCCTTCGGTTAAATCACCATAGTCCCTCGAATGTTGCCTTCGTCCCTCGATGACCCTTCGTTGTAGCCTACGATTAAATGATGATCGTCCCTTCGAATGCTAAGGTATCCTCACAACTGTTGCCTTCAATGACCAATCGATGACCCTACGATGACCCTTTTACATCCAAAGGATAAAACTACTTACTTCTCAATAGTAAGGACAGTTTTACCCTCATAAGGATAGGAAATGCTCATAAAGACCTCGGATAGGTATAACTCTTAATTGCTTATTCACAACCTAAAATACTTTTCACACCTCACACTTTTCAAAACCTCCATTAGAAAATCACCCCTTGGCATACATTCGTACTAGAATCATTGTCAGGTTATATTTTTCTAAACAGCTTTCAAAATTAAACGAGATAAATACTTTGTATACATTCGTACAAGAATCATTACAAAGTTAAACTCTCTTTTCAAAACATTTTCTAAACAGCTCTCACACACTTTTTCAGACAAGAAGAACATAAGTGATCAAGCAATTAAGAGCCCATGGATAACCATGGATACAAAGGGTGCTAACACCTTCCCTTTGTATAATGTACCTCCCGAACCCAAAATCTAAATTAAGGTATTTCCTGTTCTTTTCCGCCTTTCCTTATTGGATAAAAGAAAAGTCGGTGGCGACTCTTGCTATCCGCGATATTGCGATTAAAAAACACATTAAAGTCAGTTCACCGTATGACAGAACTGGCGACTCTGCTGGGGACTACAAAGAGAGGTCACCTTAAGGGAAAAATCATTTATGTTTTCAATTTGTTCCTTCTTTTAAGGGTATTTCCGAGTGAAAGATCCTACACCCGGATCTAGTGTGCCTTAGGTAAGTAGCAATAGATCATCGTGACTATCCGGCGTATACTGGAATGGTTAAAATGATGGCTACGGTTAATGTGACACTTTGGATGTCCTGATGTTCCTCATGTTTACTTGAGGAAAAATTTGGCTTCTGCGGGGTGTCATCAAAGCATTAACCAGACCTTTTAGAACCCTAATTGACTCATCCTAGCCATTAGAAAGTAGTGAGATAATTGACTTCGGTTCCGACTGAGGTTGGTTGAGACTCGATACTACACTCTTTGAGATTGGACTTTAGGGAAGCTTCGGTCAACCACTTGGTGTTGCACTGAAGTGGACTTAAGGAAAGGTCAATGATTTGAGATCCTTCTAGAACCCGGTTACTATTCTAGGACAGGTTGAACCAACCAAACTTCAGTGGGGAGGGTACTTACCTATGGAACTCATGCAAGCCTTAAAACCTAGGAATGATTGTTGTGTGACTTGCTTGTGCTTGTTATTTACATAACATCATAACATCATAACATCATAACATCATAACATCATAATATCATAGCATTGTACTAACCATTTCAAGGACTTAGGGATTTAGCTTTGCTCTGTTAAACAGGTTATGGCTTCCAGGAAGACTATCCGGATCAATCTTGCAGCAATCTCTCCTCAACTCAAGGATTTAGTGTCAGAACTTCCCGATCATGCTCAGTTCATCAAGAAACATGGTTCTCTCCTCAATTTGGTTACCACCGGTTTCAAGGAAGATATGATGAGAGTTTTATTCCAGTTCTTCGACCCTAAACATCATTGCTTCACCTTCCCAGATTATCAGTTGGTGCCCACGTTAGAAGAATTCTCCAGGCTGTTGGGGATACCCATCCTTGATCAAACACCTTTCAGTGGTTTAGAAAAGATTCCGAAGTCTGAAGAAGTTGCCAGGGCTTTACACTTGACAAAATCTGACATTGAAACTAATTGGGTAATAAGAAGTGGAGTTAAGGGTTTACTTGCCAAATTTCTGATGAATAAAGCCCGAGAATTCTTAAAGGTTATGAATGTTCGTGCTTTCGAAGATGTCCTAGCATTACTAATCTATGGTTTGGTGTTATTCCCTAATCCAAACCAATTCATAGACATGAATGCTATTAAGATATTTCTCACTCATAACCCTGTACCTACCTTGCTTGGGGACATTTTACATTCCCTTCACACCCGTACTATGAAGAGACAAGGGACTCTCATGTAATGTATACCTTTATTGTCTAGGTGGTTTATTTCGCACCTTCCTCAATCAGTCTTGAAGAATGAGCAGAATTTGAAATGGTCTCAAAGGATAATGTCGCTCTCCCATTCAGACATCCGTTGGTGTCCTCATCTCAAAGAAAATGTTATCATCATTGACTGTTGTGGAGAATTCTCTAATGTACCACTCCTGGGGATAAGAGGAGGTATTACTTATAACCCTGCTTTAGCCCTACGTCAGTTTGGTTATGCTCGAAGAGATGGTCCACATGAAGTAATCCTTCAAGGTACTGTGTTTGACTATGACAACGACTCTCAAGGTCTCCGTCAAAGGTTTGTACGAGCTTGGGGCATGGTGAAAAGAAGTACTTTAGGACAGAAAAACTCTATTCCTATGGAACCTTATCTCAGGTGGGTACGCGCAAGAGCTCGTGAACTTGTCATGCCATATCTGGCGGTCGGACCATTGATTGTTGAACCAGGGGTTGACGGAGGTACTCCTCAGATCATTCCTTATCCGGATATGCCCACTGATGTTGAGGAATTGAAGAGATCCTGGACCCAATTGAGAGAGGAAAGGGATACTTTTGAAGCCCAGTTCAACGCAGAAAAGAAGAAAGTACTAGAGCTCACCAGCCAGCTTAATGAGGAACGAAGACTCAATGCGTATCTTCGCCCAAAAAGAAGCCGCCCCTGGGAGACTTAGGCTTTCATTGTACTTTTATTATTTTTTGTAATTAGTAATAAAAGTTCCGCTCTTTTTGGTAGTTTATGTAAAGTTAAATTCCAAAAGTCCTTGAAAACATTTCGTACATTGCATAGCATAACATTGCATAACAGGTACTCTAAAGGACCATATTCTCACGGTCTTCCTCTTAAACAGAAAAATGGCTCTCGAACAAACTGTCAAAGATCTCCAGGCTCAGAATGCTCAATTCCAGGAGATGATGCTGAGCTTGTCCAGGGGGCAGGAAGAACTGAAGGCTCTCTTGCTCGAGAAGAAGAAAGACCCGAAACCTGTGAGTTACATTAACCCGGGAAGAAGGCGTAAATGACAGGCTGCAGGAGTCAAGATTAGACTTCCGAAAGAGCAAGAAGAGGAGACAGAAAATGATTCAGGAGAGGAGGATGTTGATCTCTTCAACTCTGAGGACGACGATGAAGATTATGAGAAGGAACAGTACTCTCCAAGAGATGGCAAGTATAAGTTGCTGGAAGAACGTATGCTAGCTATGGAGGGTCAGAAGGCGCCCGGTCTGGATTTCGAAAGTTTGGGACTGGTCTCTGATGTGGTCATCCCTCGCAAATTCAAGATCCCCACTTTCACTAAGTACGATGGTGCGTCTTGTCCTCAGATGCATCTGAGAGCTTATGTGAGAAAGATTCAGCCGTATACCACTGATAGGAAGCTATGGATCCATTTCTTCCAAGAAAGTCTGTCTGGCACTCAGTTGGAATGGTATTATCAGCTCGAAAGTTCTAACATTCGCACCTGGACTGATTTAGCGACAACTTTCTACAAGCACTACCAGTATAATTCTGAACTAGCGCCTACTCGGCTACAGTTGCAGAATATGACTATGGGATCTAAAGAAAGCTTCAAAGAATATGCCCAAAAATGGAGAGATTTGGCTGGCAGAGTCAAACCCCCTATGATGGATCGAGAATTAGTAGACATGTTCATGGGTACACTGACTGGCCCATTCTACAGCCATCTACTGGGAAGTTCTTCATCAGGTTTCACTGAACTTATATTGACAGGTGAACGGGTGGAGAGCGGCATTCGAAGTGGAAAGATACAGGCGGCTACCTCTGCAAGCAGCAAAAAGTCCTATCAGGGGAAGAATGAATCAAATGTTGTGTACGGTCAAAGGAGTCGTAATAAGAAAAATAGTGACCATGCCATTGGAGCAGTTACAATTGCAGCCCCGCCAGCTCAAAACTTCCAGCACAGACAAGACAGGCCGAGAAGGCAGTTTACCAAGATCAATATGACTTTAGCACAAGCACTGCAAAGTATGCTAAAGGCAAATCTAATCACTCTCAGAGGCCCTCCTGCAAATGTCAACACTACCTCTCCTCGTTATAATCCCAATGCCAGGTGTGCATATCACTCCGATAGCCCCGGGCATGATACAAACTGTCATACGGTGAACTGACTTTATCGTGTTTTTAATCGCAATGTCGCGGTTAGCAAGAGTCGCCACCGACTTTTCTTTTATCCAATAAGGAAAGGTGGAAAAGAACAGGAAAGACCTCAATAGATTTTGGGTTCGGGAGGTACATTATACAAAGGGAAGGTGTTAGCACCCTTTGTATCCATGGTTATCCATGGGCTCTTAATTGCTCAATCATTTATGTTTTTTTTTTTAGTTTGCAAAAGAAAATAGTGTCTGAGAAAGGTGTAGGAAATGTTTGAAAAGGAGAATTTAACTTTGTAATGATTCTTGTATGAATGTATACAAAGTGGTTATCTCGTTTAATTTTGAAAGTTGTTTAGAAAAATATAACTCGGCAATGATCCTAGTACGGATGTATGCTAAGTGGTGATTTTCCAAAAAGGATGTTTGAAATGTGTGAGGTGTGAAAAGTATTTTTTAGGTTATGAATGAGCAATTAAGGGTTATACCTGTCCGAGGTCTTTCCGGGAATTTCCTATCCTCATGAGGGTAAAACTGTCCTTACTATTGTGAAGTAAGTAGTTTTATCCTTTGGATGTTAAAGGGTCATCGAGGGGTCATCAATTGGTCATTGAAGGCAACAGTTGTGAGGATACCTTAGCATTCGAAGGGACTATCATCATTTAACCGTAGGCTACACCGAAGGGTCATCGAGGGACAAAATCGTATTTTCGAAGGCAACGTCCGAGGGACCATGATTTATTTTATGATGATTTAACCGAAGGGTCTTTGCTAAGTGTATCCCCATATTCGCGGGACATGACCGTATTACGTAATTATGGGGTAACTAAGAGAGGTCCGATATCATTTATTTAAAGTCCATATTTTAAAGTTAATTAGGTAAATCTCCACATTAAAATCAATACATTAACAATGATACATTAAAAGTACTATATTAAAATTAATTGAGTAATCCAGAGTGAATTTCCATAAGGGTATCCCACACATAAGGTGGAACACCTGGCCAGCCGTTTCTTCGAGAATATGTAGCCTTTGCACAATTCAACACACGGGTTAGAGTATCGAGGTAAAATACAATTGAAATTGCACCACAACATAACAGTCCCTAAATCAGACCAAATAATGCAGAATTATCATGAACATTGATCGGACAAACATAAGGCACCGCAGCAAAGAAACAAAACAGCCACTGCTTCGTTCGCTCCTGCCTCGCCTAGCGAAGGCTCAGCGAATGCTCGCTGCAGGCTCGCTTAGCGATGTGCTAGCGAGTGGCCACGGGTTTTGGATTTGATGGCAGCATGATCGCCGGAAACCTGAACTTTCATGGCATTGGATTACAGGCATAGCATAGACAATTATACAGGATATTCAGACATATTTAGATTCACATGTGAAATCAAATTACATATCAAAACTTTAATCGTAATGCATCAGGTATGTAAAGAATATCGATTGGAAACGTAAAACAGTGGTGATACGCAAACCTGTGTGCAATTGCAATGTTGAAAGGGGCTGACCACTCTGGATGCCGGATCGAGTTGGGCGGCGGTAGATTCGGTGCGGATGAGCCGCCTTCAGGGTTTTCTTACTCTGAATTCTCTGGGTTAGCAGGGTTTTTGCGCCAGGGTTTCCGTCCTTCTCTGTCCGTCTTGGTCTCTCCTTTTTCTGTCCCTATTTCGTGGCTGAAGAGCTGGTATTTATAGTGGTAGTGGTGACCTAATGGGCTCAGACTGAAGCCCGAAAATTATAATATTCGCAAGCTTCGCTAGGCGAGCCTGTAGCGAAGGTTCGCTAGGCGAAGGATTTGCTCGCCTAGCGAGCATGCAGTTTATGACCTAATGGGCTCAGAATGAAGCCCAACCATTCTGGTAATCGCAAGCTTCGCTAGGCGAAGGAGTTGCTCGCCTAGCGAGCAAGCTAATTTGGGCCTCTTCTGGATTGGGTCTGTTGTGAGCTGGGCTTTTGTTCCTTTAGAGTCAGTGCCTTGCAAAACAAGTCGGAGGGTCTTGAGAAATGCTTTGTAATATCAACGGGCAAATTTTGGGGTATGACAGCTGCCCCTGTTCAATATTCTTGAACCGAGAGAGTTAGAATGGCGAGTATGCCGTTCGTGGTCTGGAGGTGAAAGATTATTGAACACTAGAATGCCCCAAAAATTTGCGCTTGTCCATTAGTCTTGATGGAGGTGGGCTTAAAGACGCCATCCAGGTAGCTTGATGATGAGGGCTCCAGATTGTGTCGTACCGGGTCATACGCTAGACCGTATGGTGAGTCATCCATTATGCTGTCGACTTCGCTGGGGAGTCAGAGTGTGTTATATACTTCTGGGGATAAGGGATCAGAATGGATCGTACGTCAGACCGTGTCTGAATACCAGAGTGAGTTGTTCATTAGGCGGATGACTTTGCTGGGGATGAAAGATCAGAATGGATCGCACGCTAGATCGTATCTGAGTTGCAGAATGAACCGTACACTAGGCTGTATCTGACAAAGGTGGAATCAGGATGGATCGTACGCTAGATCGCATCTGAGTTGAAAGTCCAAATGGGTCGTACGTTAGACCGTATTGGAGTTGCAGAATGAGCCGTACGTTAGGCTGTATCTGAAGAAGAAAGTAGTCGTACGCTAGACTACACCCCGGAATATACCGTACGCTAGGCAGCATCTGAGGATTTGAGTATCCAAATGGGTCGTACGTTAGACCGTATTGGAGTTGCTGAAAGTCAGAATGGATCGTACGTTAGATCGCATCTGAGTTGAAAGTCCAAATGGGTCGTACGTTAGACCGTATTGGAGTTGCAGAATGAGCCGTACGTTAGGCTGTATCTGAAGAAGAAAGTAGTCGTACGCTAGACTACACCCCGGAATATACCGTACGCTAGGCAGCATCTGAGGATTTGAGTATCCAAATGGGTCGTACGTTAGACCGTATTGGAGTTGCTGAAAGTCAGAATGGATCGTACGTTAGATCGCATCTGAGTTGAAAGTCCAAATGGGTCGTACGTTAGACCGTATTGGAGTTGCAGAATGAGCCGTACGTTAGGCTGTATCTGAAGAAGAAAGTAGTCGTACGCTAGACTACACCCCGGAATATACCGTACGCTAGGCAGCATCTGAGGATTTGAGTATCCAAATGGGTCGTACGTTAGACCGTATTGGAGTTGCTGAAAGTCAGAATGGATCGTACGTTAGATCGCATCTGAGTTGAAAGTCTAAATGGGTCGTACGTTAGACCGTATTGGAGTTGCAGAATGAGCCGTACGTTAGGCTGTATCTGAAGAAGAAAGTAGTCGTACGCTAGACTACACCCCGGAATATACCGTACGCTAGGCAGCATCTGAGGATTTGAGTATCCAAATGGGTCATACGTTAGACCGTATTGGAGTTGCTGAAAGTCAGAATGGATCGTACGTTAGATCGTATCTGAGTTGGAGGAGTCGTGTGTTGAGCTGAATCAGAATGAACCGTATGTTAGGCTGTATCTGATAACATTTGTTGTTGCGTTTGCAATGAATATTTGGGGGTGGGCTTAGGGATGCCACCATTAGGAGGATGTCAGAGCATTTGTCAGAATGGATACTCATCTGGATTCTATCTGCAACATGGTCCGAATCTTGGATGGGATCAGGAGGATAATTAACCTGAAAAATAAAGTTAGTTACATGCAATGTCATGATGCATGAGATGTAAATGTCATATGCATGCGTGTGCTGTGAAATGATGTGATGAGTGAGTTATGCGTCTGGAATAAACGCGAGCATTGTATGCATGTATATGTTATGAAATGATGTAATGTATGTAATGCATTGCATGTAGGTGATGTGAGATGATGTAATGAGTGCCCTATGCGTCTGAAACGTTCTTCCAGGGGACTCTACTGGGGAAATAAATCTCAGTCTTCTGGTTGGAGATATTTGTATTGATGACTCTGTCTCAGCTGGGGGAATACTCCATTTCCGTCTGATGGTGGAAAGATCCAACAGCGCCTGGCTGGGGATAGAGGAGATGACCAATTAGTGAAGTCAATTTCTTCTGGGGAATAACTGGCGTCGCCGGGGAACCGAATTAGCAACGGATTCATTGGGAAGCGTGATTAGACCTTCTCCTCGATCTTGAAGCCGCGTAGTAATTGCTATCACTATTCTAGGTATGCATTTTTGGCAAACATTGATCATATTCAAATGCATAAATCAATTCAAATTAAACCACTGGACGTTTACGCAAACAAGACGGAAAAGTAAAACGAAATCATCTTTTTGGAAATGAAATTGTATTGATTTTGAAAGAGGGCCTGTAAACAGGCAATTCGTGTACAGGGAGACAGAAATCCTAGTAAGAGGAAATTGTCAGGAAAACAAAGAGAAGGCTATGCAGAAAAAGTCCTATTGATCTTAATTCCATTACTGCCCTTATGTCTTCAAGCGTCTCATCTCCTGCTGTCGGATGGAAGTGATTGGCTTGCTCAGTCCTTGGAACTTGGATGAAACCGTCTGAGAACGGGACATAGTTTTACGCTTTAATCCCTAATTTTTGCCTGGACCGCCTTTTCAGGTTTTCAGTCCACCAGGATACCCTTTTTTGCCCAAGCCGCCTTTTCAGGTTTTCGACTTGCCGGGTGTACGTCTTTATATATTTATCCCTAACTTTTGCCCGAACCCTTTTGGTTCGCCGGGATGCCCTTACTTTTGCCTAGGTACGTCGACCTAGCGGGTCTTTTTTATGCGTAATATTTTTTAACTATGTCCGCGTTCACAGGATGCGGGAAGTCTTCGCCATCCATTGTAGCAAGTATCATGGCTCCACCGGAGAATACCTTCTTAACCACAAATGGCCCTTCGTATGCGGGAGTCCACTTGCCTCTGGGATCCCCTTGTGGTAGGATGACACGCTTGATCACCAGGTCACCAATTTGATACACCTGTCTCTTGACTTTTTTGTTAAATGCCTGGGTCATGCGCTTCTGATATATCTGCCCATGACAAACAGCCGCAAGTCTCTTCTCATCAATCAAATTTATCTGATCGAGTCGAGTCTGAATCCATTCATCTTCATCTAAACCCGCCTCTTTCATGATTCTTAGAGAGGGAATTTGAACTTCCACCGGTAAAACGGCTTCCATTCCATAGACTAAAGAGAACGGGGTTGCCCCTGTCGAAGTGCGTACTGAAGTGCGATAACCGTGAAGAGCAAACGGTAACATCTCATGCCAGTCTTTGTACGTCACCGTCATCTTTTGTATGATCTTCTTGATATTCTTATTAGCAGCCTCCACGGCACCGTTCATCTTTGGCCGATACGGGGAAGAGTTATGGTGCTTTATTTTGAACTGCGTGCAGAGTTCAGTAATCATCTTGTTGTTCAAGTTAGTACCATTGTCGGTAATAATTCTTTCAGGGATGCCATATCGACAAATGAGATTATTCTTGATGAATCGTGCCACCACATTCTTGGTGACAGAAGCGAATGAGGCGGCCTCTACCCACTTTGTAAAGTAATCAATAGCAACGAGGATGAAGCGATGTCCGTTAGAAGCAGTAGGTTTAATCTCTCCAATCATATCGATGCCCCACATTGCAAAGGGCCAAGGGGCTGTCAACACGTTTAAAGGAGCAGGAGGCACATGCACTTTGTCCGCATAGATCTGACACTTGTGGCAGGTTCTGGAGTGATGGTGGCAATCAGCTTCCATGGTAGACCAATAATACCCTGCTCTCAGAATTTTCTTGGCCATCGTATGTCCACTAGAATGAGTCCCAAAAATACCGTTATGCATGTCTTCCATAATCCTTTCTGCTTCCTTTCTATCCACACAGCGAACCAGAGTCGAATCATGATTACGTTTGTATAACACTCCATTACTCAGAAAGAATTTAGCGGAGAACTTCCTCAGGAATTTTTTGTCATTGATGGATGCCCCTTCAGGGTATTCCTGAGCTTCTAAATATCTTTTTACGTCGTGGAACCAAGGTTTCTCCTGTACCCCCTCAGTGTTAAGTTCATAATAGTGTGCTGGTTCATCTAAACGTTCAATAGTGATCCTAGGAGCTTCACTGTCCCCTCTGACTCTGAACATAGATGACATGGTAGCTAATGCGTCTGCCAACTGATTCTCTTCTCGTGGAATGTGTTCGAATGTAATCTTTTCAAAGTATGAGATTAATGTCAACACCCGCTCTCGATAAGGGATGAGATTCGGATGTTTAGTGTCCCATTCTCCTTTGATCTGACTGATTACTAATGCTGAGTCTCCGTACACACTCAAAAACTTGACCCGCCGGTCTATAGCAGCCTTGAGTCCCAAAATACATGCTTCATACTCAGCCATATTATTGGTACAATGAAAACATAGTCTAGCAGTGAAAGGCGTATGGTAACCCTCGGGAGAAATGATTACCACACCAACACCATTGCCCAATGCATTAGAAGACCCATCGAAAACCATAGTCCATCGGGATCCTAGTTCGGGTCCTTCATCTGGTCCAGGTTCTTCATAATCAGTAACAAGCATGACATCCTCATCTGGGAACTCAAAATTCATAGATTGGTAATCATCCACTGCTTGATGAGCCAAATGATCGGCTAGCACGCTTCCTTTGATTGCTTTCTGGGTAGTATACTGGATATCATACTCTGTTAAAATCATCTGCCATCTCGCTATTCTTCCGGAGAGGGCAGGCTTCTCGAACATGTATTTGATGGGATCCATCCTAGAAATCAACAAAGTGGTATGATTCAACATATACTGTCTTAGTCGGCGAGCAACCCAGGCCAAAGCACAGCAAGTTCTCTCGAGCAGTGAGTATCTTGTTTCACAGTCGGTAAACTTTTTGCTCAGGTAGTATATGGCATGCTCTTTTCGACCAGACTCGTCATGTTGCTCCAATACGCAACCCATTGAATTTTCTAACACGGTCAAATACATGATTAGAGGTCTTCCTTCAACTGGTGGTATCAGGATTGGAGGTTCCTGGAGGTATTTCTTGATTTTGTCAAAAGCTTCTTGGCATTCGTCATTCCATATCATCTCTTGATTTTTCCTCGGTAATTTGAAAATGGGTTTGCAGGTAGCGGTCAAATGGGAGATAAATCGGGCAATGTAGTTCAAGCGTCCCAAGAAACCTCTGACTTCTTTCTCCGTACAGGGGACTGGCATTTCTTGAATAGCTCTCACTTTAGCTGGGTCGACCTCAATTCCTTTACCACTGACAATAAAGCCCAGGAGTTTACCGGATCTTACCCCAAAGGTGCATTTGTTCGGGTTCAACCTCAACTTGTACTTCTTCAACCTCTCGAACAGTTTGTATAAATGATCGAGATATTCTTCTTCAGTATGAGATCTGGCTATCATGTCGTCCACATATACTTCTATTTCATGGTGAATCATATCATGAAACAAAACCACCATAGCACGCTGGTACGTTGCCCCGACATTCTTTAAACCGAACGGCATGACTTTGTAACAGAAAGTGCCCCATTGCGTCACAAACATAGTTTTCTCCATGTCCTCAGGCGCCATCTTAATCTGATTATAACCTGAGAAACCATCCATGAATGAGAATACCTTGTGTTGAGCGGTGTTATCTACCAGAACATCGATGTGCGGGAGTGGAAAGTCGTCTTTGGGACTTTCCTTATTCAAATCTCTGTAATCTACGCACATTCGCACCTTACCATCCTTCTTCGGTACCGGTACCACATTAGCAACCCATTGAGGATAAGAAGTAACGGCTAGAAAACCGGCATTGAATTGTTTCATAACCTCGGCTTTGATTTTCTCAGACATTTCAGGACGCATGCGGCGAACCTTTTGCTTGACAGGACGACAGTCCTCCTTCATTGGCAGACGATGTACTACTATGTCAGTATCCAATCCTGGCATGTCCTCATAAGACCAAGCGAAAACCTCTACATAGTCATGTAACATCCGACCCAACCTTTCTTTGACACTGTTTTCCAAGCCTGCTCCTATTCTGACTTCTTTTCTGTCTACTTCAGTACCCAGATTTACAATTTCTAGTGACTCTTCATGCGGCTGTATAGTCCTTTCTTCTTGCAGTAACAGTCTGGCAAGCTCTCCAGGTACTTCACAATCTTCCTCACTTCCATCTTCGGCTTGGTAGATCGGATTTTCAAAGTCATAATGAACAGTATCGGAATTATTATCAATAGGATCCAGAGTGGATACGAATCTGCAATTTGTTACGTGAGTGTGTGTAAGAAAACATAGCTTGTTTGGAAGACGACAGGAAAGATAAAGAGCGCAATATTTGAATGCGAAAAAGTCCATTGATTTATTGAATATGAATATGCTTATGAAAATGACAAAACCCTTGAAAATTTAGCTATTATGCCCCGGGTATAGACACAATGCTTTAAGAAGTTCAATTGAAAAATTAAAAATTTGCAATACTAAATGGACAATAACAATTACTCCTGACTAAAGGAAATTGGGATAGTGTCTTCAGCCTTCCAATTATTGGGTCCGTCACCAATTGTTGGGTAGATCCAGCTATCCAGGTCGCAATCACTGTCAGCATCTTCTACAGCATTGATTTGATCTTTGACCATCCGTTCAGAGTCGAATCCCAGACCAGATTTATCAGACTTGTAGGGTATCTTGATCAGTTGACCCCAGCCAGTACAAGCACCGTTTTCAACCACAGCTTGAGCATCTTTCAGAGAGATCATGACGGGAGGAGCTCGAACAACCTCGGGCACAAAGGGAGTTGGCTTAAGGACAGGACTGGGCGGAGGGACCACTTCAAATGACTGAGACGGAGTCTCGAAGAATTCACCATCCATCTCAATGTATCTGAAGGTATGCACACTACTGACGATATACTCTTCTTCCCCACACACAGTGACGATCTTACCCTCTATTGGATATCTCAGCTTTTGATGGAGAGACGAAGCTACAACACCTGCCCCATGAATCCAAGGGCGTCCCAGCAAGCAGGAATAAGCGGGGCGAATGTTCATTACATGAAAGGTAGTGTTGAAGACTTGAGGTCCTATCTTGATAGGGAGAACAACTTCACCGTGGACAACACTCTTTGCACCATCGTAAGCACGCACCACAATGTCACTAGGTTTCAGTTCAATGCTTTTACAATCAAGTTTATCGAGCACGGCTTTCGGTAGCACATTCAAAGAAGAGCCATTATCGATCAACACATGAGACAAGGTGATCCCCTTACACTCAATGGAGATATGCAGAGCTTTATTGTGGTTCTTTCCCGCGGGTGTCAGGTCAGCATCGGAAAAGCCTAGGCCATTGTCAACAGTCAGATTAGCAACGTAGTTTTCAAACTGATCGACGGAGGTTTCCTGAGGTACATGGGCAGTCTTCAAGAATTTTATCAAGGCATGGGCATGAGATTCAGAAGATAACAACAAGGATAACATCGAGATTTTGGAAGGAGTATGCCCTAACTGTTCTACCACATCGAAATCACTCTTGCGGATGATTTTCAACACTTCTTCCATCTCTCGTTTGGCAACGTCTTCAGTAGTAGCTTCGATCGGTATCTCTGACTGAGAAGGGTTGACTGGTTCCTTTCCTCGATTTTCGGGAACTGGAGGTGAGATTTCTGGAGAGAATATCCTTCCGCTTCGAGTAACTTTACTAGCCCCAATAATGTCATTAGAATTAGCAGAATTACCAACTTGCTTCACGCCATGGATGTAAACATCGCCTCCATAATTCCACGGAATGGCTTTGCTTGAAGAATACGGTACTGGGCCAGGTGCAGTAATGATTAGGGGGGCTACCTTGGGCTCAGCAATAATCTTCACAGGTACTCTGAGAGCAGTAATCTTTACTGGAACTTTGGACCTTGCAATCACCGATATTTCTTCGACGGTGTCTTCCACCTTAGGAATCCTTTCAAAGAGAATTGTACGATCATTTATCAGTCGTTGAATACCATCTCTCAACTTCAAGCAATCATTGGGTCGGGATATACAGAGATCGCAATTTTCAGCACATCCTGGAAATAAATCAGCTTGCAACAACTTCTTCTTGATGATCAGGAGAGAAGATGTTAAGTCCGCTACAGTAGTGATGAGAAAATCGTCATCGAGAGCATTAACAGCCTTGTCATGATTAGGCATAGGTGCATTGATGACATTAGGAGTTTCCGGAAGCTCAAACTCAATCTCCCCAGCGTCGATCATATCCTGAATTTTATTCTTCAACAACCAACAATCGTTTGTATCATGCCCGGGGCTATCAGAGTGATATGCGCACCTGGCATTAGGATTATAACGAGGCGAAGTAGTGTTGACATTTGCAGGAGGACCTCTGAGGGTGATTAAGTTTGCCTTTAGCATACTTTGCAGTGCTTGTGCTAAAGTCATATTGAGCTTGGTAAACTGCCTTCTTGGTCTGTCTTGTCTTTGCTGGAAGTTTTGAGCTGGCGGGGCTGCGATCGTCACTGCTCCAATGGCGTGGTCACCATTTTTCTTATTATGATTCTTTTGACCATACACAGCATTCGATTCATTCTTCCCATGGTAGGACTTTTTGCTGCTTGTAGAGGTAGCTGCCTGTATCTTTCCACTTCGAATGCCGCTCTCCACCCGCTCACCTGTCAGTATAAGTTCAGTGAAACCTGATGAAGAACTTCCCAGCAGATGGCTGTAGAATGGGCCAGTCAGGGTACCCATGAACAGATCTACTAATTCTCGGTCAGTCATAGGGGGTTTGACTCTGTCGGCCAAATCTCTCCATTTCTGAGCGTACTCTTTGAAGCTTTCTTTAGATCCCATAGCCATATTCTGCAACTGTAGCCGAGTGGGTGCCAGCTCAGAATTATACTGGTACTGTTTATAAAAAGCTGTTGCTAAATCAGTCCAGGTGCGGATGTCAGAACTTTCGAGCTGATAATACCATTCCAACTGAGTGCCAGACAGACTTTCTTGGAAGAAATGGATCCACAGCTTCCTATCGGTGGTATGTGGCTGAATCTTTCTCACATAAGCCCTTAGATGCATCTGAGGATAGGACGCACCATCGTACTTAGTGAAAGTGGGGATTTTGAATTTGCGAGGAATGGTCACATCGGAGACCAGACCCAAACTTTCGAAATCCAGACCAAGCGCCTTCTGACCCTCCATGGCTAGCATGCGTTCTTCCAGCAACTTGTACTTGTCATCTCTTGGAGAGTACTGTTCATTTTCATAATCTTCATCGTCATCCTCAGGGTTGGAGAAATCAGCATTCTCTTCCTCTGAATCATTCTCCGCCCCCTCTTCTGGACCATTCGGGATTCCAAATTTGATTCCCACAGCCTGTCCTTTACGCCTTCTTCCCGGGTTAATGAAACTCACAACTTTCTTGTCTTTCTTCTTTTCGACCAAAAGAGCCTTCAGTTCCTCTTGCCCCTTGGACAAGCTTAGCATCATCTCCTTGAATTGAGCATTCTGAGTCTGGAGATCTTTGACAGTTTGTTCGAGATCCATTTTTCTGTGTCTGTGTAAGAGGCAGATCGTGAGAATATGATCCTTTAGAGTACCTGTTATGCAATGTTATGTTATGCTATGCAATGCATGAAATGTTCTCAAGGACTTTTGGAATTTAACTTTGCATAAATCACCAAAGAGAGAAATGTTTATTGCTAATAAAAATACAATGAAAGCTCAAGTCTCCCAGGGGCGACTTCTTTTTGGGCGAAGATACGCATTGAGTCTTCGTTCCTCATTAAGCTGGCTGGTGAGCTCTAGTACTTTCTTCCTTTCTGCATTGAATTGAGCTTCGAAAGTATCTCTTTCCTCTCTCAACTGAGTCCAGGATCTCTTTAGTTCCTCAACATCGGTAGGTATATCTGGATAAGAAATGATCTGGGAAGTACCTCCTTCGACCCCTGATTCAACAATCAATGGTCCGACTGCAAGATATGGCATGACAAATTCACGAGCTCTGGCTCGTACCCATCTGAGATAAGGCTCCATAGGAATATAATTTTTCTGTCCTAAAGTGCTTCTTTTCACCGTGCCCCAAGCTCGTACAAATCTTTGACGGAGACCTTGAGAGTCATTGTCATAGTCAAACACTATACCTTGGATAATCATTTCATGCGGCCCATCTCTTCGAGCATACCCAAACTGACGTAGGGCTAAGGCAGGATTATAAGTAATACCTCCTCTTATCCCCATGAGTGGTACATTAGGGAATTCTCCACAACGGTCGATGATGATAACATTTTCTCTGAGGTTAGAACACCACCGGATGTCTGAATGGGAGAGTGACATTATCCTTTGAGACCATTTCAAATTTTGATCATTCTTCAAGACTGATTGAGGAAGGTGCGAAATAAACCACCTAGACAACAAAGGTATGCAGCACATGAGAGTCCCTTGTCTCTTCATAGTACGGGTGTGAAGGGAATGCAAGACATCTCCAAGCAAGGTAGGTACAGGGTTATGAGTGAGAAATATCTTAATAGCATTCACGTCTATGCATTGGTCTGGATTAGGGAATAACACCAAACCATAGATTAGCAATGCTAGAACATCTTCAAAAGCATGGACATTCATAACTTTTAGGAACTCTCGGGCCTTATTTATTAGAAATTTGGCAAGCAAACCCTTCACTCCACTCCTTGTTACCCAATTAGTTTCAATGTCGGACTTTGTCATGTGTAAAGCTGCGGCAACTTCTTCAGGCTTTGGCATCCTTTCTAAACCACTGAAAGGTATTTGATCAAGAACAGGTATCCCAAGCAGCTTGGAGAATTCTTCTAATGTGGGTACCAACTGATAATCTGGGAAAGTAAAACAATGATGTTTAGGGTCGAAGAACTGGAATAGGACTCTCATCATATCTTCTTTGGAACCAGTGGTAACTAGGGTGAGAAGAGAACCATGTCTCTTGTTGAACTGAGCATGATCGGGAAGTTCTGACACCAAATCCTTGAGTTGAGGATAGATTGCTACAAGATTGATCCGGATAGTCTTCCTGGAGGCCATAACCTGTTTAACAGAGCAAAGCTAAATCCCTAAGTCCTTGAAATGGTTAGTGTAACGCCATGATGTTATGATGTTATGATGTTATGATGTTATGATATTATGTAAGCGCAGACATGTCACACAACAGTCATTCCTAGGTTTTAAGGCTTGCATGAGTTCCATAGGTAAGTACCTTCCCCACTGAAGTTTGGTTGGTTCAACCTGTCCTAGAATAGTAACCGGGTTCTAGAAGGATCTCAGATCATCGACCTTTCTTTAAGTCCACTTCAGTGCAACGCCAAGTGGTTGACCAAAGCTTCCCTAAAGTCCAATCTCAAAGAGTGTAGTATCGAGTCTCAACCAACCCCAGTCGGAACCGAAGTCAGTTATCTCACTACTTTCTAATGGCTAGGATGAGTCAATTAGGGTTCTAAAGGTCTGGTTAATGCTTTGATGACACCACGCGAATGCCAAATTTTTCCTCAAGTAAACATGAGGAACATCAGGACATCCAAAGTGTCACATTAACCGTAGCCATCATTTTAACCATTCCAGTATACGCCGGATAGTCGCGATGATCTATTGCTACTTACCTAAGGTACACTAGATCCGGGTGTAGGATCTTTCACTCAAAAATTCCCTTAAAAGAAGGAACAATTTGAAAACATAAATGATTTTTTAAGGTGACCTCTCTTTGTAGTCCCCAGCAGAGTCGCCAGTTCTGTCATACGGTGAACTGACTTTATCGTGTTTTTAATCGCAATGTCGCGGTTAGCAAGAGTCGCCACCGACTTTTCTTTTATCCAATAAGGAAAGGTGGAAAAGAACAGGAAAGACCTCAATAGATTTTGGGTTCGGGAGGTACATTATACAAAGGGAAGGTGTTAGCACCCTTTGTATCCATGGTTATCCATGGGCTCTTAATTGCTCAATCATTTATGTTTTTTTTTTAGTTTGCAAAAGAAAATAGTGTCTGAGAAAGGTGTAGGAAATGTTTGAAAAGGAGAATTTAACTTTGTAATGATTCTTGTATGAATGTATACAAAGTGGTTATCTCGTTTAATTTTGAAAGTTGTTTAGAAAAATATAACTCGGCAATGATCCTAGTACGGATGTATGCTAAGTGGTGATTTTCCAAAAAGGATGTTTGAAATGTGTGAGGTGTGAAAAGTATTTTTTAGGTTATGAATGAGCAATTAAGGGTTATACCTGTCCGAGGTCTTTCCGGGAATTTCCTATCCTCATGAGGGTAAAACTGTCCTTACTATTGTGAAGTAAGTAGTTTTATCCTTTGGATGTTAAAGGGTCATCGAGGGGTCATCAATTGGTCATTGAAGGCAACAGTCGTGAGGATACCTTAGCATTCGAAGGGACTATCATCATTTAACCGTAGGCTACACCGAAGGGTCATCGAGGGACAAAATCGTATTTTCGAAGGCAACGTCCGAGGGACCATGATTTATTTTATGATGATTTAACCGAAGGGTCTTTGCTAAGTGTATCCCCATATTCGCGGGACATGACCGTATTACGTAATTATGGGGTAACTAAGAGAGGTCCGATATCATTTATTTAAAGTCCATATTTTAAAGTTAATTAGGTAAATCTCCACATTAAAATCAATACATTAACAATGATACATTAAAAGTACTATATTAAAATTAATTGAGTAATCCAGAGTGAATTTCCATAAGGGTATCCCACACATAAGGTGGAACACCTGGCCAGCCGTTTCTTCGAGAATATGTAGCCTTTGCACAATTCAACACACGGGTTAGAGTATCGAGGTAAAATACAATTGAAATTGCACCACAACATAACAGTCCCTAAATCAGACCAAATAATGCAGAATTATCATGAACATTGATCGGACAAACATAAGGCACCGCAGCAAAGAAACAAAACAGCCACTGCTTCGTTCGCTCCTGCCTCGCCTAGCGAAGGCTCAGCGAATGCTCGCTGCAGGCTCGCTTAGCGATGTGCTAGCGAGTGGCCATGAGTTTTGGATTTGATGGCAGCATGATCGCCGGAAACCTGAACTTTCATGGCATTGGATTACAGGCATAGCATAGACAATTATACAGGATATTCAGACATATTTAGATTCACATGTGAAATCAAATTACATATCAAAACTTTAATCGTAATGCATCAGGTATGTAAAGAATATCGATTGGAAACGTAAAACAGTGGTGATACGCAACCCTGTGTGCAATTGCAATGTTGAAAGGGGCTGACCACTCTGGATGCCGGATCGAGTTGGGCAGCGGTAGATTCGGTGCGGATGAGCCGCCTTCAGGGTTTTCTTACTCTGAATTCTCTGGGTTAGCAGGGTTTCTGCGCCAGGGCAAATTTTGGGGTATGACACAAACGATTGTTGGTTGTTGAAGAACAAAATCCAAGATATGATCGACGCTGGGGAAATTGAATTTGAGCCTCCGGAGACTCCTAATGTCATCACTGCACCTATGCCTAATCATGATAAGGCTGTTAATGCTATGGATGACAACTCTTACATTTCTAATGTAGCTGACTTAGCGTCTCCTCTCCTGGCCATCAAGAAGAAGTTGTTGCAAGCTGGTTTATTTCCAGGTTGTGCTGAAAATTGCGATTTATGTATATTCCGACCCAGTGATTGCTTGAAGTTGAGAAATGGCATTCAACGGCTGATGGACGATCATACGATCCTCTTCGAAAAGGTTCCTAAGGGGGAAAACCCCGTGGAAGAAATATCTGTGATTGGAAGGTCCAAAGTTCCAGTGAAGATTACTGCTATCAGAGTACCTGTGAAGATTATTGCTGAGCCCAAGGGAGCTCCCCTAATCATTACTGCACCTGGCCCATTACCGTATTCCTCAAGCAAAGCCATTTCGTGGAATTATGGAGGTGATGTTTACATCCATGGCGTAAAGCAAGTTGGTAATTCTGCTAATCCTAATGACATTGTTGGGACTAGTAAAGTTACTCGAAGCGGAAGGATCTTCTCTCCAGAAATCTCATCTCCCTCCCCTGAAACTCGAGGAAAAGAACCAGCAGTCAACCCTTCTCAGTCAGAGACACCGGTCGAAGTTACTACTGAAGAAGTTGCCAAAAAAGAAATGGAAGAAGTGCTGAAGATCATCCGCAAGAGTGATTTTGATGTGGTAGAACAGTTGGGGCATACCCCATCTAAGATCTCGATGTTATCCTTGTTGTTATCTTCTGAATCTCATGCCAATGCCTTGATAAAATTCTTGAAGACTGCTCATGTACCTCAGGAGACCTCCGTCGATCAGTTCAAGAACTATGTTGCTAACCTGACTGTTGACAATGGCCTAGGTTTTTCCAATGCTGACCTGACACCAGCAGGGAAGAATCACAATAAAGCTCTGCATATCTCCATTGAGTGTAAGGGGATCACCTTGTCTCATGTGTTGATCGATAATGGCTCTTCTTTGAATGTGCTGCCGAAAGCCGTGCTCGATAAACTTGACTGCAAGAGCATTGAACTGAAGCCTAGTGACATTGTGGTTCGTGCTTACGATGGTGCGAAGAGTGTTGTCCGTGGTGAAGTGGTTCTCCCTATCAAGATAGGACCTCAAGTCTTCGACACAACCTTTCATGTAATGAACATTCGGCCTGCCTATTCCTGCTTGCTGGGACGCCCTTGGATTCACGGGGCAAGTGCTGTAGCTTCATCTCTCCATCAAAAGCTGAGATATCCCATAGAGGGTAAGATCGTCACTGTGTGTGGGGAAGAAGAGTATATTGTCAGTAGTGTGCATACCTTCAGATACGTTGAGATGGATGGTGAATTCTTCGAGACCCCATCTCAGTCATTTAAAGTGGTTCCTCCGCCCAGTCCTGTCCTTAAACCAACTCCCCTTGTGCCCGAGGTTATTCGAGCTCTTCCTGCCATGATTTCTCTGAAAGATGCTCAAGCGGTGGTCGAAAATGGTGGTCGTACTAGTTGGGGTCAACTGATCAACGTACCCTACAAGTCTGATAAATTTGGTATGGGATTTAACTCTGAAAAGATGGTCAATGCTGTAGAAGATGCTGATGGCGATTGCGACCTGGATAGCTGGATTTTCCCAACAATTGGTGACGGACTCAATAATTGGAAGGTTGAAGACACTATCCCGTTTTCCTTTAGTCAGGAGTAATTGTTATTGCTTATTCTAGTGTTGCAAATTTTTAATTTTTACAACTGAACTTCTTAAAGCATTGTGTCTATGCCCGGGGCACAATAGCTAATTTGTTAAGGGTTTTGTCATTGTCATAAGCATATTCGCATTCAATAAATCAATGGACTTTTTGCATTCAAATATTGCGCTCTTTATCTTTCCTGTCATCTTTCGAACAAGCTATGCTTTCTTACACACACTCACGTAATAAATTGCAGATCCATACCCACTCTGGATCCTGTTGATAATAGTTCTACTACTGTTCATTATGACTTTGAAAATCCGATCTACCAAGCTGAGGATGGAAGTGAGGAAGATTGTGAAGTACCTGGAGAACTTGCCAGACTGGTACTGCAAGAAGAGAAGACTATACAGCCGCATGAAGAGTCAATCGAAATTGTAAACCTGGGTACTGAAGTGGACAAGAAAGAAGTCAAAATAGGAGCAGGCTTGGAAAACATTATTAAAGAAAGATTGGTTCAGATGTTACATGACTATGTAGAGATTTTTGCTTGGTCTTATGAAGACATGCCAGGATTGGATACTGATATAGTAGTGCATCGTTTGCCAACGAGGGAAGATTGTCGTCCTGTTAAGCAAAAGGTTCGCCGCATGCGTCCTGAAATGTCTGAGAAAATCAAAGCCGAGGTTATGAAACAATTTGATGCAGGTTTTCTGGCTGTTACTTCTTATCCTCAATGGGTTGCTAATGTGGTACCGGTACCGAAGAAGGATGGTAAGGTGCGAATGTGCGTCGATTACAGAGATTTGAATAAAGCGAGTCCCAAAGATGACTTTCCACTTCCGCACATTGATGTTCTGGTAGATAACACCGCTCAACACAAAGTATTCTCCTTCATGGATGGATTCTCGGGTTATAACCAGATTAAGATGGCAGCTGAAGACATGGAGAAAACTACGTTTGTGACGCAATGGGGCACTTTCTGTTACAAAGTAATGCCATTCGGTTTAAAGAACGCCGGGGCAACGTACCAGCGTGCTATGGTGGTTTTGTTCCATGATATGATCCATCATGAGATAGAAGTATATGTGGATGACATGATAGCCAGATCTCATACTGAAGAAGAACATCTCGATCATTTATACAAACTGTTTGAGAGGTTGAAGAAGTACAAGTTGAGATTGAATCCGAACAAATGCACCTTCGGAGTAAGGTCCGGTAAACTCTTGGGCTTTATTGTCAGTGATAAAGGAATTGAGGTTGACCCGGCCAAGGTGAGAGCTATTCAAGAAATGCCAGTTCCTCGTACGGATAAAGAAGTCAGAGGTTTCTTGGGACGTTTGAATTACATCGCCCGGTTTATCTCCCATTTGACCGCTACTTGCAAACCCATCTTCAAATTACTGAGGAAAAATCAAGAGATGATATGGAATGATGAATGCCAAGAAGCTTTTTGACAAAATCAAGAAATATCTCCAAGAACCTCCAATTCTGGTACCTCCCGTTGAAGGAAGACCTCTAATCATGTATTTGACCGTGTTAGAAAATTCAATGGGGTGTGTATTGGGGCAACATGACGAGTCTGGTCGAAAAGAGCATGCCATATACTACCTTAGCAAAAAGTTTACCGACTGTGAAACAAGATACTCACTGCTCGAGAAAACTTGCTGTGCTTTGGCCTGGGCTGCTCGCCGATTAAGACAGTACATGTTGAATCATACCACTTTATTGATTTCTAAGATGGATCCTATCAAATATATATTTGAGAAACCCGCTCTCTCCGGAAGGATAGCAAGATGGCAGATGGTTTTAACAGAGTATGATATCCAGTATACTACCCAGAAAGCAATCAAAGGAAGCGTGATAGCTGATCATTTAGCTCATCAGGCGGTGGATGATTACCAATCTATGAATTTTGAGTTCCCAGATGAGGATGTCATGCTTGTTACTGATTATGAAAAACCTGGACCGGATGAAGGACCTGAACTGGGATCCTGATGGACTATGGTTTTTGATGGATCTTTTAATGCATTGGGCAATGGCGTTGGTGTTGTAATCATTTCTCCCGGGGGTTACCATACACCTTTCACTACTAGACTATGTTTTCATTGTACCAATAATATGGCTGAGTATGAAGCATGTATTTTGGGACTCAAGGCTGCTATAGACCTGCGAATCAAGTTTTTGAGTGTGTACGGAGATTCAGCTTTGGTAATCAGTCAGATCAAAGGAGAATGGGACACTAAACATCCGAATCTCGTTCCTTATCGAGAGCGGGTGATGACATTAATCCCATACTTTGAAGAGATTACATTCGAACATATTCCACGGGAAGAAAATCAGTTGGCGGACGCATTGGCTACCATGTCATCTATGTTCAGAGTCAGATGGGACAATGAAGCTCCCAGGATCGCTATTGAACGATTAGATGAACCAGCACACTGTTATGAACTTAACACTGAGGGAGTACGGGAGAAACCTTGGTTCCACGAAGTAAAAAGATATTTAGAAGCTCAGGAATACCCTGAAGGGGCATCCATCAATGACAGAAAATTCCTGAGGAAGTTCTCCGCTAAATTCTTTTTGAGTAATGGAGTACTATACAAACGTAATCATGATTCGACCTTGCTTCGCTGTGTGGATAAAAAGGAGGCAGAAAAGATTATGGAAGACATGCATGACGGTATTTTTGGGACTCATTCTAGTGGACATACGATGGCCAAGAAGATTCTGAGATCAGGGTATTATTGGTCTACCATGGAAGCTGATTGCCACCATCACTCCAGAACATGTCACAAGTGCCAGATCTATGCGGATAAAGTACATGTGCCCCCTGCTCCTTTAAACGTGCTGACAGCCCCTTGGCCCTTTGCAATGTGGGGCGTTGATATGATTGGAGAGATTAAACCTACTGCTTCTAATGGACATCGTTTCATTCTTGTTGCTATTGATTATTTTACAAAGTGGGTAGAGGCAGCTTCATTTGCTTCTGTTACCAAGAATGTGGTGGCCCGGTTTATCAAGAATAATCTTATTTGTCGATATGGCATCCCTGAAAGAGTTATCACTGATAATGGCACTAATTTGAACAACAAGATGATTACTGAACTCTGCACGCAGTTCAAAATAAAACACCATAACTCTTCTCCGTACCGGCCAAAGATGAACGGCGCCATGGAGGCTGCTAATAAGAATATCAAGAAGATCATGCAAAAGATGACAGTAACGTACAAAGACTGGCATGAGATGTTACCATTCGCTCTCCATGGTTATCGCACTTCAGTGCGCACTTCGACAGGGGCAACTCCTTTCTCTTTAGTCTACGGAATGGAAGCCGTCTTACCGGTGGAAGTTCAGATTCCCTCTCTAAGAATCATGAAGGAGGCGGGCTTAGATGAAGATGAATGGATTCAGACTCGACTCGATCAGATAAATCTGATTGATGAGAAGAGACTTGCGGCTGTTTGTCATGGGCAGATATATCAGAAGCGTATGACCCAGGCATTTAACAAAAGAGTCAAAAGACGGGTGTATCAAATTGGCGACTTGGTAATAAAGCGTATCATTCTACCGCAAGGTGATCCCAGAGGCAAATGGACCCCCACATACGAAGGGCCATTTGTAGTTAAGAAAGTATTCTCTGGTGGGGCCATGATACTTGCTACGATGGACGGCGAAGACTTCCCACATCCCGTGAACGCGGACATAGTTAAAAAATACTACGCATAAAAGAGACCCGCTAGGTCGACGTACCTAGGCAAAAGTAAGGGCATCCCGGCGAACCAAAAGAGTTCGGGCAAAAATTAGGGATAAACATATAAAAAATATACACCCGGCAAGTCGAAAACCTGAAAAGGCGGCTTGGGCAAAAAAAGGGTATCCTGGTGGACTGAAAACCTGAAAAGGCGGTCCAGGCAAAAATTAGGGATTAAAGCGTATGACTATGTCCCGTTCTCAGTCACCTTCAACCAAGTCAAAGGAACCGAACAAGCCAATCACTTCTATCCGACAGCAGGGGATGAGATGCTTGAAGACATAATGACAGTAATGGAATTAGAATCGATAGGACTTTTTCTGCATAGCTTTCTCTTTGTTTGCCTGACAATTTCCTCTTACTAGGATTTCTGTCTCCTTGTACACAAATTGCCTGTTTATAGGCCCTCTTCCAAAATCAATACAATTTTATTTCCAAAAAGATGCTTTTGTTTTACTTTTTCTGTTTTGTTTGCGTAAACGTCCATTGATTTAATTTGAATTAATATATGCAGTTGAATATGATCGATGTTTATCAAAAATGCATGCATAAAATAGAAATAGCAATTACTATACGACTTCAGGATCGAGGAGAAGGTCTAACCATGCTTTCCAATGAATCCGTTGCCAATTCTATTCCCCGGCTAAGCCAGTTATTCCCCAGAAGAAATCGGCATCACTAGACGAATTGGTCATCTCTTCTATCCCCCAGCCAGGCTCTGTCGAATGTTTCTACCATCAGACAGAAATCAAATACCCCCAGCTGCGACAGGGTCATCAATACAAATATCTCCGACCAGAAGACTAGATTTATTTCCTCAGTAGAGTCCCCTGGAAGAACGTTTCAGACGCATAGTGCATTCATTACGTCATTTCACATCACATACCTGCATAAAATGTTCACCTTTATTTCATTCCGCATCATATACATTACATCGTTTCATAGCATGCACATGCATACCATGTTCGCAGGCATAAAACATCTCATGCACCATGACATTGCATGAAACTAACTTGATCTTTCAGGTTAATTATCCTCCTGATCACATTCAGGATTCGAATACAGCTCTCGGATATAATCCATGTGAAATACAACAAATATTATCAGATACAGCCTAACGTACGGTTCATTCTGATTCAGCCCAACATATGACTCCTTCAACTCCAATACGGTCTAACGTACGACCCACTTGGACCTTCAAATCCTCAGATACTGCCTAGCGTATGGTACATTCCGGGGTGTAGTCTAGCGTACGACTACTTTCTCCTTCAGATACAGCCTAATGTACGGCTCATTCTGCAACTCCAATACGGTCTAACGTACGACCCATTTGGACCTTCAAATCCTCAGATGCTGCCTAGCGTACGGTACATTCCGGGGTGTAGTCTAGCGTACGACTACTTTCTCCTTCAGATACAGCCTAATGTACGGTTCATTCTGCAACTCCAATACGGTCTAACGTACGACCCATTTGGACCTTCAACTCAGATGCGATCTAGCGTACGATCCATTCTGATTCCACCTTCGTCAGATACAGCCTAACGTACGGCTCATTCTGCAACTCAGATACGATCTAGCGTACGATTCATTCCGATCTTCCATCCCCAGCGAAGTCATCCGCCCAATGAACAACTCACTCTGGGATTCAGATGCGGTCTAGCGTATGATTCATTCTGATCTCTTATCCCCAGCAGCGTGTAGCACACCCTGACTCCCCCAGCGAAGTCAACAGCCTAATGGATAACTCACTATACGGTCTAGCGTATGACCCGGTCTGACATCCATGGCTTCAGATATTGTCTAATGTACGATGCACTCTGAAGTTTCCATCATCGGACTTCCCAGATGGCATCTTTAAGCCCATCTCCATCAGGAATAACTTCTGACTAACAAGTGCAAATTTTTGGGGCATTCTAGTGTTCAATAATCTTTCACCTCCAGACCACAAATGACGTATATACCATTCTGACCCTATCGGTTCAAGAATATTGAACAGGGGTAGCTGTCATACCCCAAAATTTGCCCGTTGATATTACAAGACATTTTCCAGGACACTCCAACTTATTTTCAAGGCACTGAGCCCAAAGGAACAAAGACCCAGCTCACAGGTGGCCAAATCCAGAAAATGGCCCAAACTGGCATGCTCGCTAGGCGAGCAATTCCTTCGCCTAGCGAACCCCTCGTTATGCAACTCGCCCAGCGAAGCACCCGATCCAGAAAAAAGGCCCAAACTAGCTTGCTCGCTAGGCGAGCAACTCCTTCGCCTAGCGAAGCTTGCGATATATCAGAATTTTCGGACTTCATTCTGAGCCCATTAGGTCATCACAGTCACTATAAATAGCCAAGTTTCAGTCACGAAAAGGGAGGACGAAAACGGAGAGAGGAGAGCCCTAGCAAGCAAACCCTAGCACTCACGGGAGACAAACCCTGAAGGAGCTCGGCGGCACCAAGGTCCACCTCTGCCCAATTCAGTCCGATTTGCCGATTCGAAGTCGCAATTCAGCTGCCAACAGGTTTACGTTGCTATTACTGCCTTATGTTCTTAATTTGCATATGGCTTTATGATTAGATTTATGAAAATAGTTTAAGTTTGGCATGTGAACTTTAGTATGTACCTGAATACCCTAAATGATTAACCATATAATTGCGGTAATGAAAGCCATAAGGCATAAAAGTGATTGGAAATGTACTGATATCAAAACCAGAATTCGCAGCCACTCGCTAGCACATCGCTAAGTGAGCATGCAGCGAGTATTCGCTAAGCCTTCGCTAGGCGAGGCAGGAGCGAACGTGACAGTAGCGGACTTTTCTGTTCTGATTTTTCACTCATGTTTTATCATGCATCACTTATCCGACCTTATTTACTGTTGTGATCTTGTTTTCCTTGTGGTGTAATCCTCGATTGCACCCTGATTTGGTGTTCTGACATGTTTTGTTGAGTTTTGTAAAGGATCACATACCCCAGGAAAGGATTGCTTGTTAGGTATCCCGCTTTATTCGTGGGGTACCCTTATGGAGATTCACCCTGAATTGCTCAATTGATTTTAATGTATTGATTTTATGGCGAAGATCCACCCTAATGGCTTAATTGGTCATAATGTATTAATTTTAATGTGGACCTAATTACCTACTTGATTACGGCTACCTAATTAATTGTAAAACTTTGCCTTTAAATAAGTGATCTCGGACCTCTCTTTGTTACCCTACGATTATAGTATTACGGTCATGTCCCGCGAATGTGGGGAGGCACTTAGCAAAGACCCTTCGGTTAAATCATCATAGTCCCTCGAATGTTGCCTTCGTCCCTCGATGACCCTTCGTTGTAGCCTACGATTAAATGATGATCGTCCCTTCGAATGCTAAGGTATCCTCACAACTGTTGCCTTCAATGACCAATCGATGACCCTACGATGACCCTTTTACATCCAAAGGATAAAACTACTTACTTCTCAATAGTAAGGACAGTTTTACCCTCATAAGGATAGGAAATGCTCATAAAGACCCCGGATAGGTATAACTCTTAATTGCTTATTCACAACCTAAAATACTTTTCACACCTCACACTTTTCAAAACCTCCATTAGAAAATCACCACTTGGCATACATTCGTACTAGAATCATTGTCAGGTTATATTTTTCTAAACAGCTTTCAAAATTAAACGAGATAAATACTTTGTATACATTCGTACAAGAGTCATTACAAAGTTAAACTCTCTTTTCAAAACATTTTCTAAACAGCTCTCACACACTTTTTCAGACAAGAAGAACATAAGTGATCAAGCAATTAAGAGCCCATGGATAACCATGGATACAAAGGGTGCTAACACCTTCCCTTTGTATAATGTACCTCCCGAACCCAAAATCTAAATTAAGGTCTTTCCTGTTCTTTTCCGCCTTTCCTTATTGGATAAAAGAAAAGTCGGTGGCGACTCTTGCTATCCGCGACATTGCGATTAAAAAACACATTAAAGTCAGTTCACCGTATGACAGGTTGCTCAGAAGCAAGTTCATAAAGACAACCAGGTATGTACGAAACATGAAACACCAATCTTTACTTTAATGCTAAAGTCTTTATATTCAATTTACTTTTTCTAGTGTAATTACTTTTGTTTATACATCATTCAGTATTTTCTCTTTACTTTTGCTTTACTATATAAGTTTACCTTATTTCTGTCTAAATTACATTTTTACATTGTCAGCACAAATATTTCGACTAAGTTGAGATAAAGTTGTTTCCTAAGAGTAAATCACAAGCTAAGAATGTTAGCACAATGTCCTAGGATTCACTAGTCAGTCCTGCCTGTAACCTTTGATTAAGAGACTAGCGGTTGTTTGTGAAATTTCAGCATAAATACATAGATATGGCATAATGAATACATATAGATAAATAAGGATGAGATGCCTCATTAAAAACCCTTGCTCCTGTGAAGGCACAAAGGGAAAAGAGTGCATCCTAACTAATAGTATGTCCTTACAACCGAAAGAGTTCCAATACTCGCCTAAAAATGTCAACTCAATAAACAAGTAATAAAAGATATGACAATTACATAAATGAATAACAAAAACAAAATAGATGGCTCAAGAGGAGAAAATGGTGTTTCCCATGTTTTCAGTCCCATATTCTTGTGCGGTCATATGGGAAAGCTCATCGCTCCCGTCCGTCTCTCCGGGTGGCGTGACTCCATAGTTGTCTTTTTAATATGAGGCTTTATGTGTGGCATTTCTTAGCGATTTCCTGGTCTCCTCGGACAACTCCAACTCGTCCATTAGAGAGTGGATATTTCATGCACAAATAAAAGATAGATAAAACGACTTACATTCGGTTAAACATTGGTCGCCCAATAATCATATTATACGAGGAAGAGACGTTAATGACTAAGTACTCACATTTATTTGTGTAGTCATCATATTATGGTAACTTTATATAAAAATTTTAAAATTATATTTTAGTAGTCATTATGTTATGGTAACTTTATATAATGTTCGGGTCTCCTCGGCCAACTCCAACTCGCATAATAATCATATTATAATTATTTATTTTATAAATAGTCATCGTAATAAATTAATAATATTGTGATTAAACTTTGGTTGTTTGTGATTTTATTATGGTGTGTGTTTGTGACGTGAATCAAAGGAATTGTCTTGGTCGATTATGTTTGGATATGGATGATTGTGAAATAAATTTTAAAATGATTTGCTTTAATGATAGTTGTGGAATTTGTGGAAGGTATATGTATTTCATGGCAAATGCATCTTTTACCTTTGTGGTGGGTTGCCTTTGTGGCGGGTTGTCTGTGTGGAGGTTTATATCCGAAAAATTTAGATTTAAGAACATGCATATAATTATAAAATAATGATTTCCATGGAGTGTATTTCTTGTAGGTTTTTATGTTTTGTATGATTTGTTTTATAATATCATTTTGTATGTTTTGTTTGATTTGATATTGATGATGGGAGATTGCTCCCTTACAAAAATAACATATTAGATACTAATGAGTTCAATATGTGAAACTACAAGGATAAAATATTGCGTGCAATTGGGGAATTCAATAAAAGAGTTTTGAACTTTGTAATTTGATTTGTAAGAAAGATATATTTTTATTTTTAAAACATTAGAGATGAGTATTTATAACATCTGAAATAATTTATTTTAATAATATTCATTTAATTATAATTTTTAGAACTTATCATGAATGATTATTTTGTTTAAATACAAAAAAAAAATAGTCACATATTATTAAGGTGATATTTTTAAGAAACATTTTGGATTAAAATTTAGGATGTTACAGTGAGCCTCCGGGCGTATAGCGGTAACTAGGAAGAATCGATCTTCAATATGTCTTAAGTTCTTTGAAAAAGCTCCGAAGCCACGGACGATCGGAACCAGAGAAGTTAAACCACGAACCCGCACATGTGTCACAGGGCCACAATGAACTCTAAAGAGATGAAAGAAAGGGCCAGGTAAGTCTCCATTTCAAAAATTCATACCACTACTGAAAGACTTTCACATACACCTAACTTGCTGGATGAAGCTTCGACGAAGCCACCATCAGGTGCTTAAGAACTTCCATCTTAAAGACATTGGAGGACAATCAAAGGCCTAAGATTGAGAAAATGCACTCATAAAAAGGGATGACACAATCACCATACTCGTTGTAGATTCTATCATTCTCACCAGGGTCAAGACACCTCAATTCGAAGACGAACCAACATCAAGAAAGACCCCATTAAGATTTCCTTATCGGGCGAAGATAGAAACAATTGAAGAATAAACAAAATCCACCCATGGAGCACGAACATTTTCCTTTGACTTTTGGCTCATGATGGATACTATTTTCTCCAGACACATTGGTGGAAAGATAACTCGAAGAAAAAGGAAACTGACTCTTCAAAAACTATATGTTGGCATGCTAAGGAGAATAGACCATACCAACGTTTCAAATCACTTACACGCAATACTCAAGTGTTCCAGTTCCTAAGAGTTATTGTGAGGATACCTTCGAAAAGACATTTGAAGCATTAAAGACGTGAATTCCTAAGACAATAACATTTCCTCTTAACTTTCCAAAGCAACCGAAGGAGCGGTCGGTCACCGAGGCAGATATAACAAACTCTTGCACTGCCATACAAAACAAGAGCTTATGGGACAATTATTCTGGACCGACCATAATAGTCCCCCACCACACCCAAAAAGAGTTACAATTTTTCTAGAACCTTCTCAACGCATGAGAGCTATCCTACAGACAAATACATGTGATCCAAGTCTTAGATACATCCAACCACTCCCTTGCATTGCACGCCTAACAAATAGCAGATTGTTATAACATCTCTATAATAAATAGAAAGCATGCTAGTTTCAAGTACACAATTTCAAATTCAATTTCAATTCACTCTTCTCTCTCACATACTAATTTGAGCGTTGAAGTACTAACCTTGAAGGTCAGTCTCTCCACCGCATCGTTCAGATCTGCCGTAAGTCTCCATAATCACTAATTCTCACTTCATTTCTTGTTCTGCAACGAAACAAACTAATTAAAAAAAAGGTATAATTGCCAAATTAGAGCCTTGTACTATTAAAATGATATTTAAATAGAAACAAATATTTTTTTTTCAAACATGACCATTAAAAAGGAACAAACGGAGGAAGTAACTTTAATAAAAAAAATTTAATGAACTATTTAAAAAACTTAAAAATAAATTATGCGATGAAATTTACATTATTGCATGATGGGTCTAAGGGGGGTGCCTTCCATCAAATTTGAAAAGGTAAAATAGAAGAGTAAAAAATTAAATGATAAATAGTAATTTTGTAAAAAGATTAATGTGAACAATTTTCATAGTAATTCTTAAGAAAATTTTTCTAATGACAATGATAAAAGATTACGATAGACTTTGATAAAAGTTTCAATGAACCGGTTCGGACCGGTCAATCACGTGCCACTTCATTTTTTTGTGTGATTTGCCTTAAGAATGAGAGAGAAAGAATAATGAATAGTAGTAAAATATTATTTAGATTTTGAAGGTTAGAGAGAGAACAGCGATGGCCAGGCGAGTCGAGAATCGGAACGAGTCGACATTGACTCGAATGGTTGATTCGGTGTTCGCCTTTGTGAGACATGCTGAGTTTGAGATCCTCTTCTTTCTCTTCTTCTTCATCGCTTATATTCTCTTCAAAGATATCGTAAGTTCTTTCTTTTCTACGTGTCCATCGTGTTTCTCTTTTCATGTTTCTGATCATATTTCTGAAATTAAGCTATAGTTTTTCAATTTTTGTGCTTGATTAGTGATTAATATATTGTAATCTGCATCGTGGAATTGATGATTGATTGGATTGTTATACCAAAAGCATTTAGGTTTTGAATTCGAGTAAGATCCTAAGAGATTCCAGATTTAGGTTTTCCGTTGAATCTTTAAGCTTTGATGGCTGGTTTTGATAAGTGGAGATTTTCGGCAACATGTCACGTGTTCTTCATCATAATTTTCATCCACTACACCCTGCCCCGTATATCTTGTAATTTTGCTTTTAATAACCTTGTTTGCATCATCTGCAGACATCAAGACCTGAATACAATCAAGTATTTGTGAAGAAGCCTGATGGTGGACCAGAACTTTGGCCCTTTTAAAGGAATTGATGCTTGGACCGACAGGTTGGATGTCGTCCTTGGAGGTATTCTTAGCACACCCTGTGATGATTTTGCATTTTTCCGTTTGTATTTGTATATTTATGTAATGTAGTTTTATAGGCAAAACAGTTGAAACTACCACATATTTGTATGGTGTTATATTCAGTTAGTAAAGCACAATCAGTAAAAATACGTTGACCATGATTTTTCTATTTTATCTCTTTCAAATTTGACAGGCTTGTTTCATACTATATCTCTTTTCTACACAGCTTAGAAATAGAAGTGCTTGGACCCTACTCATTCACGCTCAGGTCTCAAATGTGGTTTACAGGTTACTTATATTTCACGATCCTTGTGTTTGACATGAAAGGTCCCTATCTTTGACATGAAAGATAAGTGATTATGTATAAATGTTTTTAATAGTTAAATAGAGAATGTGGTTAATCTGTTTTTAAACAAGTTGTCAGTTGTTTTTATGAGTTCTCTCAAATGCTTATGCAAGTCCTTATGTCATACGGAAATACTAGTAAGCTCTTTCAAATACACACCTCATGTGTCATATCTGTGTTTTGAGATGCTGACAATCTTAATTAGATAGCAAAATTGAACAAAATCTAGACACATTAATATTTGACAAGGTCTCTTTAGACCATAGAACTATTGGGCGTTGACCTCAATTTTAACTGTTAGATTGATACCAAATATTTCTCTCGTTTTATCCCCCAACCATGGTAGATTCTCCTCCCATGATTGTCTCTCTCTCACTGCCTCCCCTGTCTGTCTCTCTCACTGCATCCCCTGTCTGTCTCTTTCATCATACCAAAGCTTCAAAGTAACCATCTCAATTCTACAATAATCAAAGCTTAAAAATTCATTGGAGAATCAAACATAACATACTGAAATTACAAGCTCACAAGCATTCATGAACCATATACTACCAAATAAGAAGTCAATCAAGATAACTCATTTATGAAGTTTTCAATTTAACTGTTTCAAGGAAGGTAAATCATACCTGAGAAATCAAACATAAACTTGAATCTATTTGTGAGATGGAGGATTACTATTGTCATTAATAGTGTCTTAGAAAATACAATCAGGTCCATATTTTATGCAACTCAACAATTATAGTATTGAACAAAGAAACATTAAAAGCATAAACTAAAGAAACAATATTCTGGCAATAGTTGATAAATAACTCCTATTGTGCTGCCATGTCCATCATTCTTTTCTCTCCCCGGAACAAGCTTGTCTTCCTTCTACTAAAATGGCTTACGAAACCTCTCTAAAGGCTAAAACAAACAATCTAAATGATTTGTTAAGAACATAACTGAAACTTAACAAAGACATTCTTAAAACACCATTCAAATATAATTTTTACTCAACCAAACTAGTTTTCTCTTACAGCCATCTCAGAGATTCTTTCTAATGGTACTTGAGTCACATCTTTGCGATATCCAATATCAGAAACCAATCTTTTATAGCTGTATAATATACAACCAACCAATGTTGGGCTACAATAACGGGCAGCCAAACGAACTGATGCAAAAGCCGCAGACTTGGCTGCAGCCAAGTAAGATGCGGCTTGTCCACTTCCGCCGCCTACACTAATATTTCTGGTTACTCGGAGGCCCGTTTTGCAATAAATTGCAAAATCTTCACAGTTATTCTTGGAGACATGGTAGTCACCAAATCCACTTTCAAGAAGAATAATAGCTCGGTGGATGACTTCTTCTGCTGGATCAGAAGAAGCAAGGGTGCATGTACCTCCTCGAGCTTGGGCTAGAAAATGTGGTATATTGACACCATACAGAAAGCGATATAGTTCACCTCCAGAAAGAAAGCAATCTAAGCAGGATAAGATGACACCATTAATCCTTGTTTCGCCACAATCACTGCATATAGAGCATGGAATGTTGTTGGTATCAAAAGAAGGAGCTGAACTAGTAAAGAGACGGTTGAAAGAAGTCAGTATTCCAGTTTGTTGTTGTCTTCCTTCAGTTGTGAAGTGGACTACGGTTCGCTCATTAACATATATTCCTGTTATCTTACAAAAATGCAGTCAGCAGAGCACAAATATGACATTAATCTTCTTAATAACCGAAAGTGTTTGATAAGTTTGAGACATTAATATATATAAATTCAAAGATGAATAGGAAAAAGAAGAGATGATAACCATGATGTGCAAAGAGGTAAGCCTTCCTCCAAGAGTAGATATGATCTCCGGGTTTCAATTGTATCCTATCAATCTTATTGGAAAAAACTCCCATTTTAATGCGTGTATGCTTTGCCAAGGTTAAGAGTGAAAGGGGTGAAGAGATTAAATAACTCGAACACGAGTACAATTTCTGTCTCTAGACCTTTCACTAGAGTATTTATTTTAGGCAACCGATATTCCATTTATGAGCAAAGTTGATGCATTTATTAATAGCCTTTGGCTTTTCAAGGTGCATCAAATAGCAGTTGCTGATATTAACAACATAGAAGGTTAAGGGGCAATGTATTTTCCATAAGGCTCAACAATAGAATCATCATATTTTTGTACCAAAAAGTAGTGGATCTTTAGCAGATAAACGTATAGAGTTGATGGATGTTGACAAATAAACCAGATGATTGAATTTGTGTTGTTTGATAAATTTTGTCTCTTTTAATTAATATATATTTTTGATATTGCAACTTTGTTCCCTCCATTTTTATTTTTTTTAAAATTTGAGTCCATCACTTCATTTTAATAGGGATGATAATGACAGGGTACTCATATATATATATATATATATATATATATATATATATATATATATATATATATATATATATATATATATATATATATATATATATATATATATATATATATATATATATATATATATATATATATATATATATATATATATATATATATATATATATATATATATATGAAAAAATATGCGGTTTGAAAATATTTACATACCTGAACTCATACCGGCGTTTGTATTCATACATGTTTTAACCGCATTTTTAATAAAAGAATAATCAACCAGTTATATTTTATCACGACATTTTAAGTTAAGTTATAGTTGAGTTAAAAAAAAGATATTTATATTAAAATGCATACAAATTTAATAATAATTTATTTAATAAATTAATAATAAGAATAAATAAATATATAAATAACTCCCCAACACATTAATTTCTAAGGCAACTACCTCACACCAAGGGTACACAACACATCAAAATACCAATAAACACAACACAATCACAACTATCACATAATTAAATTATGGAAAATAATATAAATAAAATCTGGGCGTTACACTATACGTCAGTTTTTTGTTTCGTGAGGTGAAATCGTTGTTATAAAATACATTATCGATAGTAATGATAGAAGATGAGGGAGATTATGCACATGTTGTTGTAGCGGGAAAAATACCCCGAGCGTAAGGAACACTCAAAATATAAACAAAATAGAGTCGTCATCGAACTTTATTTATTACTGAAAAGGGAAAATATCGATAAAACTCACGAAAAACAACAAGAAATGGTTGTCGCCATCAAATCGGGTTCATGAGTCAGTTATACAAGGGAAATGTATTAACACCCCTTACATTCTTTGTACTCAACGCGATCCAACATTTTTTTTATTAAAGGGGTGTTTTTTGAAATTATTGTGCTTGACAAGATTTCTCAATCATGCTCCTACGTATCTTCAGGTGCTATGGAGAACTCAAGGCTACGTAGTTCTTCTAAAAGTGAACTATAGGGTTGATTGGTTTTGAGGAGTGATCCTTTAAACATATCGAGTGATTAAATCTTTACTTGTTGTTTGCTCTTGGAGACAGAAGTCTTTGTTTGTTTCACGTCGGATATGGATAAAGCATACTCGTTTCTAAAAATGGTTTTCAAAGTCGCACAAGGGCGGAAAACAAGTTTGATTGGTTAAGTTGCTTTTATCAAGAAGTTTTGATCTTTGCTGAAGGTGAGTAAACATTTGAGCAGATGTGTGCACCAAACGTACGTTTACTCAGGGTATGCATGGATGTGGTTTCATTGTCCCCTTATTTCAAGTTTGTTTAATGTGTTTTTGATTTGAAAGACTAATAATCGTTTTGAATCCAGTGTGCTCTGAACGCTCGACCATCAAGGGGTCTAAAGAGATGTGCATCTCTTGTTCCTTTGTCTTTCGATTTTATTACGAAAAAGGTTTTGCATCAACGACTTGACGTTGGATCAAGCGTTGCAAGTTTGATTATAAAAAGAGTTTGGATGTGGCTGGGGAAGTGCTCGACTTTGCATTCAATTTGGATTTGATTTGGAGAAAAAAACTCGACGTTGGATCGAATATTTATTTTTTGTTCTTTTCTAAAAGTGGTTGATTTTAATCTTTGGTTAACAATCAAATAATGCAATGAAATAAATAAAAGTGATAAACTTATTTACACATCACAAGTATTAGGGTACAATTTGTCAAATGTAGATACAACACAATAATTAAACAATACAAGCTCAAAAGACAATTATAAATAAAAAATCTTCTTGTAAGAAGACCCAAGAGAAAGTCAAGGGACTCGAAATAAAAATTAGATATTTGAACTACATAATTTAGCGCTATATTAAACAATCGTAAAGTGAATCATGTAGGAATCACCATATCTTAGGTCGGTCAACAAAACTCTACGCGTTTAAGCAATTTCTGAAAATTAAATTGAATTTTTAACTCCAAAATTGCATCGCATCTGTGAAAAATCGATGATTTAAGTGACAAAAAGAAATGAAAAATTAAACTAAAAAAGTTTAGCGCTATGTTAAGCAATCATAAAGTGATTCATGTAGGAATCACTTTATCTGAGATCAGTCAACAAGACTATATGCATTTAAAAAATTTCTAAAGTTAAATTTTTAACTCCAAAATTGCACACATCTGTGAAAAATCGATGAGACAAAATAAATCGAATTCTCTTCTTAACAAATTAAAAACAAATAATTGATTAAATAAGAATAATACAATACAAATAATAATATTTACAATAATAGTAATAATGATAAAATAAATAAATAATTAATAATAACAAAATAATTATAATGACAATAATGATCAATAGTAAAATTAACAGTAATAATAATAATAAATATAAATAGTAATCAACAATTATAATAATAATAAATAATAATAATAAATAAACAATAATAATAATCACCAATAATTAATATTAATAATAATAATAATAATAGCAATAATAAACATAATAAACATAATAAACATAATAATAATAATAATAATAATAATAATAATAATAATAATAATAATAATAATAATAATAATAATAATAATAATAATATATAAAACAACAAAAGCAAAAAAATAAATGAAAAGGAAAAAACAGTGGAACGGCTGGCATTTAAATGAGAGAGAGGTTCATAAAATTTTCTTTAAAAACAAACAAACTCATCCAACCAGAATGAGACATGTGGCATGGTGGAAAAAGTCAAAACAATCAACATATATTCTTCTTCATCTCTTTCACATGTAAATACAGTAACAATATCAAACAACAATTTTTTTTTCTTTTAAAACAAAATAAGATTCTCCCTCTCTTATTCAATTATGTCTAAAAAAAATCAACAAATAAACAACAAAAACAACACAATAATAACAATCCGCCGACAGCAGAACAGTATAAAAACAACCTTCGACGGCGGTTGTCGGTGGTTGGCCGGAGTTAGGTGCGGTTTATGGGTTGTGTTGAGTTGATGAAGAGTGAAATGCCTTAATGTTGTTTCTTTTTGTTCAGTAAAAATGGGAGAGTGAGGAAGTTTTATGAGATGGTGTTGGAAGTGTTTTTTTATGTGTTAATGGTTCTTTGGTCTTTTATGAAGAGAAGGGTGTTGTTGTTTATGAAAGAGATGATACGTACGTGATAGGAACCGCCCGGTGTTGTCCTGCTGACAATTAAATACTTAATTATTACTACTTCTCTTATTATTTTGAATTTTAAAAGAAAAGGCTTAGTAATTTAATTAAAAACAAATATACTTGATAAAACTTAAACTAAAATATCCACTTAATTATATATAAATCTATTTATTATTTTGGCTAAAAAATAAAAAAAAAGAATAAAAAATAAATAAAAATAGGGTGCGAAAATGTTCGAAAAATTAAACTGAATGTAATAAAATGATCGGCGTGAAATAAACTTTTCGGAAATATACAGATTTTGATCAAATTTTGAAATAAAAAATGACCGATTAAAAAGCTCAAGCTTATCAAAATGCGATCGGAAAAATAGTCGAGAAATTGAAACAAACACGACAAGTTAAACTACGCGAACCGTAGATTAATAATACCGACGTCTGCAAGCTTAATTTTGAAATTTTTCGCTCGTTAATTCGACATGCATTTGAAAATTGATCGAACCGACCTGTTTGTAGGTCCGAAAATTATTTTGGTTGATATTTTAAGCGTTATACGAGACAAAATATATGTTGTGATAAGTAGAATAATGCATATGTCTTGTGAATGCCTTGATTTACTGATTGAATAATCGCAAAGAGACAATCAAATGCAAATGAATCACTCTTGAACCATTTACTTCTAATTCTTTATTACAATTAAAACTTTACAAAGATTCAGATGACGACAGTACTCTTGGTTGTCACTCTCTGAGCCTTTGAAACATGATGCAATGGAAATAAACGATGCACTGAGATTGAGAAATCAAATCTTCCGATTTCTTAATTAACAGATGGATGAATGAATGTCATCAAGACCAGATAAAATGTCTGAACTCCTTACTTTTCATCTAAACCCTGATCAATGCTTTTAACTTAAAGAATGCGTGATAAAAATGAAATGATTATGCTATGCTGATGCGAGTGAAAAACTTAGGGTAAAATTTAAGGTATGATACATGTATGTCTTGATTCAAAAGTAGATTTTTTTTTAGGTTTTGAGATATAATGTGGAAGACATGGCTGGTTGAAAAAGAAGAGGAGAAAGGAAATGTTTTTTTTCTTTTTCCACTCTTCCCGTTAAGTTTTGTGTAATTCTATTTTAAGAATTTACAAGTATTCTTTTTAATTCAAACCATTACAAGTTTTCCAGTAAATAATTTTTTTTTACCAAATGATCTTTCACATAATGATAATTGAATAAGATATATATTTTTTCATATTCCTTTATTAATCACTCATTTTATTTTATTTTTAAGATTTGAAACATGGATTTTAAAACAATTTCATCTTTACTCATAATTAAATTTGGGATGTTATTGCATCTCGATAAAACTTTATTGCAAATAAATAACAAGTTTGCTTTTTTATTTATTTATAAGCAATAGAAAAGTTGTAATTAAAAATGAGCACTAGGAGTGCTCACCCTTATACAACCAAGAAACCAAAAGGAAAACACCAAGAAATCAAAACTAACAACAAAACTGACCCTGCTAACTCTTGGTGCACAAGGTTGAAGATGAAGATGAAAGAAGAGAGAGAAAGAGAAGAGAGAGAAAAATTGTTATAACAAACTTTAAAGGGGAGAGAAACTGCATTCACAATATCTAAAACTAGTTACACGTTTGTTTAAATACACAAATCAAAATGCCACGTAGGCGTAACAAACTAATGCTAAAATTCAGAAGCTAAGCACAACTTATGGAACAACAACCTCAGAAGCTTTTGCTTTTGAGTTAGAACACCACTTCTGAATTTGAATTATATCTAACATCATCCCTTAATTCATATTTAACTAGCTAAACTTTACAACACCAATTACATCCCTCAGATGGATAAAGTGTTCAGTTTTCATAGCTTTAGTCAGAACATCTGCAAGTTGCTTTTGGGTGCTACAGTGTCCAACTTCCAGTTCTCCATTCTGAACCTGATTCCTCAAAAAATAAAACTTCGTGTCAATATGCTTGCTTCTTCTATGCAACACTATATTTTTGCAATGCTTATGGATGATTTGTTGTCAATCATCATCTTCATAGGCTTGTTCACTTTGATCTTCAGATCCAGTAACAAATTCACAAGTCAAATAGCTTGACACGCAGACAAAGCACATGCAATGTACTCAACTTCACAGGTTGACAAAGCAACAACCTTGGAACACCAAGAAATAGGACCTCCCAAATAGTTGAAGAAATATCTAGAAGTACTTCTTCTGTTAACTCTATCTCCACACCAGTCAGAATCTGAATAACACACCAGTTCTGATTCAGACTTAACACCAGAAGGGAATAACACTCTATACATCAGAGTCCCCTTAATGTACCTCAGAATCTTGACATCAACTTGGTAATGTAACCATTTTGGTATGTTCATAAACCTATTCACCATTCCAACTACATAATAGATGTCAGGTCTGATGTTGTAGAGATATCTCTTTAGAAGCTCAAGTTCATACTTCAACTGATGCAACATTATACCCTTCTAAGACATCCCTAGAAAATACACCATATTTCCTAGATCAGACATCTCAAACTCATTCATCAACGCCTTCTTGAACCTAGTTATCTCTTCCGAACAACTTCATGTTTGTAATATATCATCAACATAAAGACACACCAAAATCATATTGCTTTCAGAAGTATGCTAGACATAAACGCCATACTCCATCTCACACTTTATGAGTCCTTGAAGCTTGAAAAATGAACCAATATTCAGATTCCAAGCTCTAGGAGATTATTTCAGTTCATACAGCGTTTTATGTAACTTGTAAACCATCCCCTCCCTGTTCTTCTTCACAAATCCAGGAGGTTGTGACACGTATACCTCTTCTTGCAATAGACTGTTCAGAAAGGCTGATTTCACATCCAGATGTATCAGAGACCACTTCCTATTTGTAGCTATAGTAATCACCAATCTTATTGTTTCATGTCTAGCTACAGGCGCAAACACTTCAAAGTAATCTAACCCATATTTTTGGAGAAATCCTTTTGCCACTAAACTTGCTTTGTATTTGCCAATTGATCCATCTGGCTTCAATTTCACCTTGAAAACCCATTTGACACTAATGTCTTTCTTCTCTTTTGGAAGCTCAGTCAACTCCCAAGTCTTGTTTCTTTCTATAGCCTCAAGTTCTTCTTTCATGACCTTCAACCACACTTTCTTGAGCATTTCTTAAACACTAACTGGTTCAAAGTCTACTAACATGGCACACTGAATGACCTCTCCCTCAGAGTCTACTTCAGTATCTTGCAACATGTCAAACTCTACAAATCTCCTTGGTGTTTGTATGATTCTTTGTGGCATCTAAACTTATTTAGAATATTCTCCGGATGCTGGAACAATATCAGATGTTGGAACCCCATAAGCACCACCTTCAGAGTTTGGAATATTCCTAGAGTCTATATCACCATCAAAGTATGAATCACCATCAGAATCTGGATCAGAATCAACTTCACCATCAGAGTCAGACTCCCTTCAACTTCCGAGTCACTTTCAGACTCATCTTCAGAGACACCTTCAAAATCATCTTCTGATTCTGACTCGTCTTCAGAACCTTCAGATTATGAAGTATCTTCAAAAGTTAACTCAGGTGTTAGCACTACACTAAAGTTGGATTGAGACTTACTCCATTCTCACGCTTTTAATTCCTTCACAATGATGTCTCTGCTGACTTCAACTTTGTTAGTGATAGGACAATATAAGTTATAAGCACCTTTATTGTGGTACCCAATGAGCAACGTGACTCTTCTTATGTCATCTGACTTCCTTCTTTTAGCATCTGGAACATGTTTATAACAAATAGAACCAATCACCTTCAGATGAATCACACTTTGCTTGTCTCTAATCCACTTATGAATATGAACCATTTCCTTCAACTTCTTGGTTGGACACCTGTTTAGCACATATGTTATCGTGACAACAACTTCTCCCCACAAGGTGTGAGGTAGCTTATTCTCTTTCAGTATGCTCCTTATCATATCAAGAAAAGTTATATTTCTTCTTTCAGCAAGACCATTGTGTTGAGGAATGTATGGAGCAGTAACCTCACACTCAATTCTATTATCGTCACAGAACCTTCTGAACTCTGTAGAGTTGTACTCACTTCCACCATCAGTTCTGAGAATTTTCAACTTCTGACCACTCTTTTTTTCAGCCTTCACCTTGAACTTCTGAAACTCAGTAAACACCTCATTCTTAAACTTGATGAGTGTTACCCATGTCATTCTTGTGAACTCATCCACAAAAGACACAAAATACTTGTTTCCTATAAGTGAAGGTACTTTAAATTATCCACAAACATCAGAATATACCACTCCTAAAGCATACTTTGCTCTTGGGGCTACTTCTGATGCAAATGACAATCTAGGTTCTTTACCTTTCATGCATATCTCATATGACTTCTTAGGCTTCATAATCTTCGGAATGCCATATACCAGCTTCTTAGAATTCAGATGCCCTAAACTTCTGAAATTAAGATGCCCCAATCTCGTGTGCCACAACTCATTCTCACCTTCATCATCTTTTGCACTAAGGCATTTAGTTTAAGCTGTCTCCACATTCACCTTGAATGTTCTGTTGCTTCCATGCTCAGATTTCATAATCAACTTCTGATTAGAATCATACAACTGCAAGAGATTGTTATTCATAGTAACTGAGAAACCTTTCTCAATGAGCTGACCTACACTTATCAAATTGCTCTTCATGCCAGGAACATACTAAACATCCTTGATCATAATTTTTTTTCCATTCTTCACCTTGACTTTGACATTTCCCATACCTTCAACATTAAGGTATTTATCATCAACACATTTGATCTTTGTCCTCCTTCTGGAGTCAAAATCTATCAGCCATTATTGGTTTCCAGTTAGGTGATTTGAGCAGCCATTGTCCATATACCACCAAGCTACTAAATAACCACCATCAGACTCAGAAGTCATTAATAACACATGTTCATCATCAGAATTTCCTCTATATATGTTTGCTTCTTCTGATTTCCTTTCCTTGTTTGACCAACAGTCAGCAACAAAGTGGTCAAACTTCTTACAACAGTAGTATTGAACCTTCTTCTTGTCAAACTTCTATTTCCCTTCTGATGTTTCTTTTCATCAGAATTGAAGGCTTCTGACTTCTGAAAACCACCACTATGCCGCTTCTTGACTTCTGACCAAGACTACTTCTGACTCTTCTTCCCAGAAGACGACTTCAGAGCCTACTCTACCTCTCTTTCAGAGGTTCTCTCAGTTAGACGAGACTCTTGTGCCTCTAGACTACTTTGCAGCTCTTCAATTCTCATGGTGCTTAGATCTTTAGAATGTTCAATTGCTACAACAATGTAATCAAATTGAGGAGTAAGAGATCCCAATACCTTTTCAATGATCACTTGTTCTGACAAAGTTTCTCCGCAAGATTTCATCTCATTGGTAATCAGAATCACTCTGGAGATGTAATCTGGTACCTTCTCATTGTTCTTCATGTTGAGATTCTCATACTGCTTATGTAGAGACTGAAGTTTCACCTTCTTCACTAACGCATCACCGTCGTAGCACCATGTCAGTATATCCCACACAACCTTCACCGTCGTTGAATCAACAATTTTCTCAAACACATTCGCATCCACACACTAATGGAAAAATGATTTGGTTTTGGGAAAAGATAATTTGGTTTTGAGAAGTCGTTGGTAATGCAGTTGGAGCTAATGAATTAACAAGAGTTACTTGACATCTACACTTGCTATAATAGTATGTTTGTAATCTAGACTTGCTACAAGAGTGTCTAATGGAGATGAGGAGTTGGGGTGCAAAAACAAGAGTTTGAATCAAGTGAAGACGAGGAAAACACGAATGTGATTTAGGAATTTCATTTTGTTTAAGTTTAGAACTTGGTTTAGTCATTTTGAATACTTTTACAATTTGATTTTGATGGGAACTCATTTTGATAGGGGTATACATACTGTTAGAAATTATGCTTACTATGTACATTTTTTTAGTCTTCATAATAGCGGTCATTCCGCTATCCGCTATGCCACTAAAGCATTTTGGGGGTTCGACGCTACGCATCACTATACGAGATTAACAATCTATTACTGTTATAACAGGAACTAACTACATACTATTATAACAGAAACTAACTGCATGTCAGTTGGCACAGGCGCCAACTGTCATACCTTAACTGAGAATATCTCTAACATATCCCCTTAAACAGGAGGTTCCTGTTTAACTATGGATTCCTGTTTGACTATGGATTCGTCAAAGACCCTCAGTTTGCCTCTGAGATTGATGAAACAAGTTGCAGATAGAGGTTTGGTGAGCACATCTGCCCATTGGTCTTGAGCTGGAACGTGAGACACTACTAAACTTTTGTTCATTACATTCTCTCCGACAAAGAATATGTCAAGCTCCATGTGTTTTGTTTTGCAATGGAGATTTGGATTGTGTGTCAAAGAGGTTGTGCTTAAATTGTCGCATAGTATTTAAGGAGTGTGAAACTTAAAGTGTAGCTAAGAGAGAAGAGATTTAAGCCAGAGAATTTCAGTAGATAAAGTGACAAGGGTTATGTGTTCTGCTTTTGCACTAGAACGGGCAACTAAGTTCTATTTTATGGAACACCATGATACAAGGTTTTAACCTAGATAAATACATGCTCCTGAGGTTGATCTTCTGTCATCTAGGTCTGAGGCCCAATCAACATCACAAAAGCCTGTGAAAGTGAAGGATTGAATGGGTGAGGCAGGTTGAATAAGGAGACCGTGATGCAAAATAACTTTTAAGGTATCTTAGGATACATTTGACTACCTGGTTTCTTTCAGAAGATCGAGATCGAGATCACCGTTGGCATCACCGGTGCCGCTGTTACCATTGCGACGCCATCCACCATTGTTGTCTCGGCCTCATCTGTTGCCGTTGTCGTTACAGCGGTCCCCACCATTGTTGTTTCCGTCATCGTGGCCTCCGTCATTGCTGTTGTCGTTACCCTTACCGCGACCTCCGCCGTTGCTGTTGCCAAATATTGGAAAATCATCTTCGCTGTTGCTCACGACCGAACCGGTCAATACTAGCGGTCATCGAGTAAGATTCGCCGCTATTAAATTGGATTGGGTCGTATCATGCCAATTTATAGTGGTGAGTATTTCCATAAGTAGTTGTATCACCACAAGTTAGTCGTAGTATAGTAGTAAGTATTGGGTTTGAACATAAGCATCAAAAAATTTAAAAGTGGAAAAAACTTCACCTTTCGAGCGAAGAAAATAGACTATAATCATTGATAAAAGATACACAATATTTGTAATTTGCATGACATATAATTGGTGTCACTCCCCAAACATCACTATGGATAATATCAAAAGGTTGTGTTACATTCAGTTGATGTGTTGGAAAAGGAAGAATTTTACTTTTGCCAAACTTACCAGGAATGAAGTCAAAACGAATAACATCAAGAGATGGAGTATGTTTATTTATTTCCAAGAAAACCAAATTTTAGCATCTCATGGAGTACATTAAAATTTGGATGACCAAGACGTTTATGCCACACTTGATAATCAATGGTTGCAAAATTGAACAAAATTGAAGGTAAAAGAAGACTTAGAAACAAAGATAAATTGAGTGGAAAGAGACATTCAACTTTAGACCCCTTCACGATTATTGTCCCTGAGTGTTGAGTGTTGATCCTGCACAAGACAATCAGATTATAAGAATTGAACTAGATAATCATTGTTAACTAATTAACAAACAGAAATAAGATTTCTAGAGAGATCAAGAGAAACAAAAACATCGGTTAAAGTTGAAGAAATATCAATGGTTGCTTTGATGAGTAGTTGATTTATCTTATCAGTATGTATCTTGTGATTTATTGAATATTTGCTGATATTACTAAGAAATTGAGTTTTGGTGGTTATGTGGTTGGAAGCCCCAGGGACTTAAAGTACCAAGATGAAGTTGATTTACTTGAGAATCCCAAAGTAGAGAACGATGAAATGATCATTTTGCGAACCATTTGAAGGGTCAAAGTCTGGACAGCAACAGACACATATTGAAGGGTCAAAGTCTGGACAGCAACAAACACATATTGTTGGACAACAGTAGACGAATCAGACGAATCAACCTAGGTTGTGAAAGCTGATGCATTACTAGTGTAGTTGACACTCTTTAATAATGTGTCTATCCTTTTTGCAATAATTGCAAAAGTTTTTTGGAAATTTGAAGGCATAATCTCCAAAGTGCTTACAACAAAAGCACAGTAGATTATTTTTGTTCTTCAATGATGTCATTGAGACGATATTGGGTTCATATGCATCATATTGGAGTAGATACTTCAAAGTCGTATCTCAATTTCATAAGAAATTGATATCGTTTAATAGTGTTTAAGTGGTTTTCTCCCTTACTCACTCTCTTTATTATATTCACACCATATGATTTCTCTCTCATAACTTTACGCTAAACTACGATGATTTCCTCAGGTGGTATCAAAATTATCAGAACTTAGATTCTACTACTTCGGTAGCACACACTGGTAATTCATCTGCTTGTCTCTCTCAATCATCTTCTCTTGGATCTTGGGTCCTTGATTCTGGTGCGTCTGATCATGTTACCGGTAATAAAAATCTTTTCTCTCCCCTCTCGACATCCGGTTCCTTACCTACTATAACTTCTGCCAATGGTTCTCAAAACCGATCCGAAGGGATTGGTACTGTTCGAATTCTACCTTCTCTCTCGGTTACTTCTGTCCTCTATGTATCTAATTGTCCATTTAATTTATTTTCAGTTAGTCGTTTAACTCGTTCTCTTGATTGTAGTGTCACCTTCACTAACAATAAGGTTACCCTGTAGGATTGGAGTTCGGGACGGACGATTGGTGTCGGATGTGAGTCTCAAGACCTTTATTACCTCTCAGTGTCATCTCAGACATGCTCAACCAAAGATTCTCCACTCACTATCCATGCTCAGTTAGGTCATCCCAGTCTTTCCAAACTACATAAGTTGGTGCCAAATTTATCGAAGGTATCTAATTTACATTGTGAGTCGTGTCGGTTAGGGAAACACACTCGTGGTCAGTTTCCCAATCGAGTCAATAAACGAGCTTTGTCCCCTTTTGCTTTAGTTCACACCGATGTTTGGGGTCCCTCGCGTACTGTCTCTACTCTTGAGTCTAGGTATTTTGTCACCTTTATTGATGATTTTTCACGTTGCACGTGGTTATTCTTAATGAAGAATAGATCTGAATCATTTTCTATTTTTGAACAATTCTATCAAGAAATAAGAACTCAATTCGATGTGTTTATCCGTACCTTAAGAAGTGACAATGTCCGTGAATATTTATCCCAACAATTTCAGAATTTCATATCACGCAATGGTATTCTCCATCAAACATCTTGTCCTCACACACCTCAATAAAACGGGGTAGCCGAACGCAAAAATCGGCATCTTGTAGAAACCACTCGGACCCTACTCCATGGTAATGTTCCACTTCGATTTTGGGGGGATGCTGTGCTAACGGCATGTTACCTTATAAATCGCATGCCCTCATCTGTCCTTAACAATAAAATCCCTCATTCAATCCTTTTTCCCAATTTCCCATTTCACCCAATTCCTCCCCGAGTCTTCGGGTCCACATGTTTTGTACACAATCTCTTTCCTGGTTTTGATAAATTCTCAGCTCGATCACTAAAGTGTGTCTTTCTTGGTTATCATCGATCCCAAAAAGGTTATCATTGTTATTCACATACTCTACAACGATACCTAGTATCGGCCGATGTTACCTTCTTCGAGTCGGTTCCATATTTTGAGTCCAGTCACGTAACTCCAGAACCCATTCAAGAAAGTACTTCCACACCTTTTCCGGCAGTTATTAATGTCCCGCCTACCATTATCCCCCATCAGTCTAGGGCTCCTGACCCACCCACTTCTCGACCATTTTAAACATATCAACGTCGTCACCCAACACCTGTCGTCCCTGTCCCTGAGGTCATACCTGTCCCTGAGGTTATACATGTCCATGAGGTCATACCTGTCCCTGAGGTCATTGTAGACTATCCTCCGACGCCTCCGCCATCATCGGATATGATCCTGCAACCTGAGTCCGATCTTCCGATTGCCCTTCGAAAAGGTATACGTCAAACACGAAATCCTTCTCCACATTATATTGATTTATGTTATCATCGTCTTTCCCCTTTGCAGTATACTTGTTTGTCTTCTGTTTCTATTCCTAAAACTTCAGGTGAAGCATTGTCTCACCCTGAGTGGAGGCAAATAATGATTGATGAAATGTGTGCTCTTTAAAGCAGTGGTACTTGGGAACCGGTTCCTCTACCCCATGGGAAATCTTTAGTAGGTTGTCGTTGGCTTTATACATGAAGGTTGATCCAGATGGTAAGATTGATCGATTTAAAGCTCGCTTGGTAGGCAAAGGATACACTCAGATTTTTGGATTAGATTACAGTGGTACCTTCTCTCCTGTAGTCAAGATGGCATCTGTTAGACTTCTTCTAGCCATTGCAGCCATTCGATATTGGCCTCTTCATCAACTTGACATAAAAAATACTTTTTTACATGGTGATCTTGAAGAGGAAGTATATATGGAGCAACCACCTGGATTTGTTGCTCAGGGGGAGTCATCGAATATGGTGTGTAGGTTACACAGGTCTCTTTATGGTCTTAAGCAATCTCCGAGAGCTTGGTTTAGAAGATTCAGCACTGTAGTACAACAATTTGGTATGGTCCGTAGTGAAGCTGACCATTCTGTTTTTATCATCACTCAGCTCAATGGTGTATTTATCTTATTATGTATGTAGATGATATTGTCATAACTGGTAGTGATCAACAGTGTATACTCCAGTTAAAGCAACATCTCTCGAATCAGTTTCAGACAAAAGATCTTGGTAAACTTCGTTATTTCTTGGGTATTGAGGTAGCCCAATCTAAAGATGGTTTGGTGATTTCTCAACGGAAATATGCTATGGATATTTTGGAAGAAACATGTTTGTTGAATGCTAAACCAGCTGATACTCCTATGGATCCAGGTGTCAAACTACTACCCAATCAGGGGGAGCCTCTATCTGACTCAGGAAGGTATAAAAGATTGGTTGAAAAGTTGAATTATCTCACAGTCACTCGTCTAGACATTTCTTTTGCAGTTAGTGTGGTAAGTCAGTTCTTAAACTCCCCTTGTCAGGAACACATGGATGTTGTTATCCGGATTTTGAGATATATCAAACGTGCTCCAGGAAAAGATCTAGTGTATGAAAATAAAGGACATACTCAGATAGTTGGATACTCTGATGCTGATTGGGCAGGGTCACCCATTGATAGACGATCCACCTCTGGGTATTGTGTACTTGTTGGAGGAAACCTTATATCTTGGAAAAATAAGAAACAAAACGTAGTTGCAAGATCAAGCGCCGAGGCAGAGTATAGGGTCATGGCAATGACAACATGTGAACTTATTTGGTTAAAAAAGTTGCTCAAGGAACTTCAAATTGAAGAAGCAAGATCAATGACACTTATTTGTGATAATCAAGCCGCATTGCACATTGCTTGAAATCCAGTCTTCCATGAGATAACCAAACATATTGAGATAGACTGTCACTTTGTCAGAGAGAAAATCGAATCAGGTGACATTGTCACAAACTTTGTCAACTCTAATGATCAATTGGCAGACGTGTTTACAAAATCTCTGCGAAGCCCCATAACTAATTATATATGTAATAAGTTTGGTGCATTTGACTTATATGCTCAAGCTTGAGGGGGAGTGTTGATATTTGTTAATATAATATTAAGAATATTTGTATATCGAATAGTCCCACATCGACTATATCATGTAATTAATTATAATCTTTCTATATATAATAAAGTCTCTGTAGTGCTTTTCAAAGCACACAATTTATTCAAATGTCTCTTAGTCTCTTGTATTTCAACAGTACTAATTGTATCCCAATAGTTTAGCTACTGCAGTATATACATTTATGCACGGTTATTCTAATTAGTAAATATCAGTAAATGTAGATATTAAACATATTGACAAATACATGAAGTTTTGTCCAGCTTCATTTGTTATGGAGTTTAGCAACTAAGACATGACCAGGTTGTTTTCGCTCTTTCATGTCTGGTGGGTTTTGGTCTTTCTCTGGTTTCTATACGTCGCCGCTAATGTAGTCTTCCTTCTCTTTTCCTTGAAGGAAGATACGGTCTGATATAGCGCATTGTAAATAGTTATCGCTTTGAAAGAAGATACTTATTGATCTAGCCCATTGTAAATAGTTTTCGCCAATAAGTTTGTGGCCAGACCGGTGATGCTATTGCTAGCCATCCCAGTTGTGCCGTTTCGTTTTAAATATGTGGTAGAGCTGCGTTCGTTGGCCATGGAATTTTCTTGGATCAGAACATTATCGTAAAATATGTTAGCGCAGTGTGTATATATACACAATAGGAAGGAGACAAACTAATCTAACAATTAATTCCTACAATTAGTTCCTATACATACGAAAGGAAAAATCATGAATGTTGCAGGTGCACTAAATATGTGGGATATCAACCCCTAAATTATTGTCCCAGAATGCTCCCAAAATGCTAGTTGTCATGATCATGGTAGTCAAAATCGCGATCCTACTCGTAGGATCATACGATTTTACGATCTTACAACTATCCACCGTGCCAGAGGATGATCAGAATCGTTTTTTTGGTAGGCACGGGCAGAATCGCCGTGATAACACGTGAAAACGGTAGAATCGCCGTTTCTGTTGAAAAATTCCGTTTTTGTTTAAAGCCCCCTTTAAAAAATTATTTTTTAAATCTGAAACGATTCATTTCAGCCTAATAACTAGGGTTTAAGAGTAATTAATATTCAGCCACCAAATAATTATGAATTTATTCCACTTCCCAAAATATATTATGAGTAGGGTAACTTCCCAAAATATATTTATTCATTCCAATTTATTCACATTAAACCATTTCACCTCTCTCCCTTAAATAAATCTGTTGTCTCACTCTATCTATCTTCTCTTTCACGGTTAAAATAACCTTTCATTCTCTATTAAAAAAAAATTCAACCTTTCTCCCATGGCTTCAAGTTCTGCTGTTGGAACTTTAGTTGTTGGTGCTTTCACTGCTCCCCCTGCAATTGCACCACCACCACGCCAGAAAACACTACCAAAAAATGCTCCTAGTAACCGAACTGACATGGCATGGAAACATGGCATTGCTGATCCGAATAATCCAAGAAAAATCCAATGCAAGTATTGTCAAAAAAAGGTAACTGGAGAAGTCTACAGGCTAAAGCATCACTTGGCTGGAACTCAAAAAGATGTTGAAGCATGTAAGGCTGTCCCAGATGAAATCAAGAGAGAAATACTGCAGGTTTGTTCAAGATTGCAAGAAAATTTGATTAAAAGAACAGAGGCAATGGTGGAGGAAGAGATGTCAGAGGCGTGCTCAAAAAGAATGAGCAGTAACAACTCTGGAAACATATTTAAGAAAAGGTGTTTCAGCTCATAACCTAGCATCAATGCAGTTCTAAAGAAGGGTTTAAGAGATGATGCATGTCAAGCAATTGCAAGGTTTTTTTTACAATAATGCCATACCATTCAATGTAGCAAGGAGTGAGGAGTTCACTATCATGTGTGATATGATTTCAAGACATGGTAATGGATTCAAACCACCATCTTATCATGACTTGAGAATTAAGTTGTTAAATCAAGAAATTAAGTTAACACATGAAGCTTTGGAAGAACATAGAAAGGAATGGAGGAATATTGGATGCACCATAATGACCGATGGATGGACTGATCGGAAGAGGAGGACAATTTTGAATTTTTTGGTTAATAGTCCAAAGGGTACTGTATTTTTGAAGTCTGTTGATGCATCTAACATATGCAAAACAGCCGACAAAATCTTTGAAATGATTGATGCTGTTGTTGAAGAGGTTGGAGAAGATAATGTTGTTCAGGTCGTGACAGATAATGCGACAAACTACAAGGCTGCCGATGAGATGCTGATGCGAAAGAGGAACAAATTATATTGGACACCTTGTGCCGCACACTGTCTTGATTTGATGCTTGAAGATTTGGAGAAGAAGATATCGGTTCATGAAGAGACAATTCCAAAGGGTAAAAAAATTACAACTTTTATTTATTCAAGAACTTCTCTCATTTCTATTTTGCATCATCACACAAAAAACAAAGATTTGGTGAGACCAGGCGCTACTCGATTTGCCACGTCTTACCTTACTTTAGGATGCTTGTATGAGAACAAGGAAGCTTTGATAAGAATGTTCACTTCCAAAGAATGGAAATTGAGCAAATGTGCAAAGTTAAGAGATGGAAAAGCCATTGAAGATGTGGTTTTGGACAAAAGTTTTTGGAAGAATATTGTTGTTTGTTTGAGGGGTGCTACACCTCTCATTAAAGTGCTTCGTTTAGTTGATTCAGATCAAAAACCAGCCATGGGATTAATCTATGAGGCAATGGACCAAGCAAAGGAGGAAATTCAAAAGAATTTTAATGGTGTAAAAAAAAGGTATCTTTGTTTTATTTAACTTTATTCACGTATTTGTGTTTGTACTTGATATCAAATGTTAAAAATAACTCAAATTATTATAATTTGTAGTTACAAGTCTATTTGGAATATCATTGATGATAGATGGGACAAAATGCTACATAGACCATTACATGCTGCAGCCTATTATCTCAACCCGCAGATGCATTACGACTCTAGATTCAAAGCTGATATTGAGGTTAGAAAAGGTTTAATGGACTGCTTAACTAAAATGGTGGATGATCCTGAAGAACAGGCTAAGATTGAAGTCCAAATGCATGACTTTAAGAAACAATTAGGGTATTTTGGCACAGAATTGGCCAAACGAACACTTGAAAAATCTACTCCGGCAGATTGGTGGGATTCAATTGGGTTTGAGTGTCCAGAACTGCAGAGATTTGCTATCCGCATACTCAGCTTGACATGCAGTTCATCAGGTTGTGAGCGAAACTGGAGTGCTTTTGAGATGGTGAGACTTTAAGAATTTATAATTAATTGTATAAGGCTTTCATCTTGCTTATGTTAATTTTTTTTACATTTACTGTAATTAAGGTCCATACAAAAAGAAGGAACCGCTTGAAACAAAAAATGATGAATGATGTTGTATTTGTCATGGCTAATTCAAGATTGTCCAAAAAAAAGAAAGGGAGAAGAACATTTGAGATAGAGTTAGATGACCTTGGATCTGATGATGATTGGCTTATGGACGAAGACGGCGACATTGAAATTTCGGATGAAGACTTTATTCAAATGAATCAAGAACAAATTCAAGAGGATGATATTTTTGTTCATGATTTGGAAGATGAACATGATAGAGGGATAAATGAAAATGAATTTGATGATGACTTTGAAGATGAAAATGAAGATGAAGGAGATAATGAAGACAATGATGATCCATTGAATGATTATGACCAACTCCAACATGACTTGTTTGGAAATTGAGTGAATTTTCATTAAGTTTTTCTTATAAGTTTTCAATTATTATTTGCTACTGTTTTGAATGTTGTGGTGTTTTGGAATTGTCTTGAATTAGTTTTAATGAATATTATCCTATGAAATTTCAGTTTTTAAAAGTAATTTTAGTGTTATTTGAATTTTATTTTTATATTATGTAGTGTCATATGCATATTATTAATCTATATGCAAAATATATGTGAATTTTAAAATTTGGTAGGATCTTACGATCCGTGTTACGATCCCCCGATTCACGATCTAATTATCCCAACCCGATCTTGCGTAGGATCTCGAGTTTGACTACCTTGGTCATGATATGTCATTAGGGTACAAATCAGTTAATTAATTCCATGTCCATACTCAACATAGTTACATGTATTTAGTTGTCTTGATTTTATAAAAAATTCTAATCTTCTCACAATATTAAGTCATTAATGATAGAGAATTTTGGAACAAAGACATTAAATATGTTTAGATTTGTTAATATTTTGGTTATATTTAAGATTAAAAAATATGAAAGCTTTTACTTATTAATAAGGTCAGATGGAGTAAATTATAGTGCCCAGTAAAACAGTTGTTGATATTTGTAAATATAGTGTTAAGAATATTTGTATATAGAATAGTCTCACATCGACTATATCATGTAATTATCTGTAATCTCTCTATATATAATAGTCTCTGTAGTGTTTTTTAAAACACACGGTTTATTCAATGTCTCTTAGTCTCTTTGTATATTTTAACATGGTATAAAGAGTCTAGTGAGAGACAATCATTCACCGTGCTTTACCCGGTTGACCCCTGTCTTCCAATGAGAAATTTTTGGCAAACTGTGTCATTACTCCGGTTTGACTTCCATACATTTATGTGACTCATTTCGGCATCAGTTTTAAAAATTCTCCTGTCACCACCGCACTGTCGCCGCCGTCGCTACTGTTCCCGACGTCTTTCCGGCAAACTAACCCTATCGGCAGAAGTGCCTCCCCCGAACCGTCTGTTTCCCACTTTTTCGCCGACAGAAACCTACGCAAGTGCCCACACGCGCCACCTCCGTCTCCGCGCATGGGCCTCACGCGCCGCCACTGAACCGCATGTGACAGCACGTCCGACGGTCAATCCCGACAATTTTTCCACGCTCTACTCGCCATCGTGCAACTGCTTCAGATCCGCTCTCAGATTTTATTGTCTACTTATGGAAAACTATGATTCAGTTCAAACAAAGCCTTTTTCACTCGGTCCGCGTGATATTTACTCTCTTTAGATACTCATGGCTACTCCTCCGAACTTTACGCCAAACTATGATGATTTTCTCAGGTGGTATCGAAATTATTAGAACTCAGATTTACTGCTTCGGTAACACAAACTGATAATTCATCTGTCTGCCTCTCTCAATCATCTTCTCTTAAACCTTGGATCCTTAATTCTGGTGCTTCTGATCATGTTATTGGTAATAAAAATATTTTTTCTTCCCTCTCTATCTCTGGTGTCTTACCTACTATAACTTCTGTCAATGGTTCTCAAACCCGATCCGAAGGGATTGGTACTGTTCAAGTTTTACCTTCTCTCTCTATTATTTCTGTCATTTTGTCCATTTAATTTACTTTTAGTCAGTCGTTTAACTCGTTCTCTGGATTGTAGTGTCACCTTCACTAACAATAATGTTATCCTGCAGGATTGGAGTTCGGGACGGACGATTGGCGTTAGATGTGAGTCTCAGAACCTTTATTACCTCTTAGTGTCATCTCAAACATGCTCAGCCAAAGATTCTCCACCTACTATCCATTCTCGATTAGACCATCACAGCCTTTCCAAACTACATAAGTTGGTATCAAATTTATCGAAGGTATCTAATTTACATTGTGAGTCGTGTCAGTTAGCGAAACACACTCGTAGTCAATTTCCCAATCGAGTCAATAAATGAGCTCCGTCCCCTTTTGCTTTAGTTTACACTGAGGTTTGGGGTCCCTCGCATATTGTCTCTTCTATTGAGTCTGGGTATTTTGTCACCTTTATTGATGATTTTTCACATTGCACGTGGTTATTTTTAAAAGAATATATATGAATTATTTTCTCTTTTTGAACAATTTTATTGAGAAATAAGAACTCAATTCGGTGTGTCTATCCGTACCTTAAGAAGTGACAATGCCCGTGAATATTTATTCCAACAATTTCGAATTTGGTATTCTCTATCAAACATCTTGCCCTCCCATACCCAACAAAACGGGGTAGCCAAATGCAAAAATCGGCATCTCGTAGAAACCATTCAGACCCTACTTCTCCATGGTAATGTTCCACTTCAGTTTTGGGGGGATGTTGTGCTAACAACATGTTACCATATAAATCACATGCCCTCATCTGTCCTTAACAATAAAATCCCTCATTCAATCTTTTTTCCCAATTCCCCACTTCATCCAATTCTTCCCCGAGTCTTCGGGTCCACATGTTTGGTACACAATCTCTCTCTCGATCTTGGTAAACTATCGGCTCGATCACTAAAGTGTGTCTTTATTGGTTATCATCGATCCCAAAAAGGTTATCGTTGTTATTCACATACTGTACAAGGATACCTCCTATCGACTGATGTTACCTTCTTCAAGTCTGTTCCATATTTCGATTTCTGCCATGTAACTCCGGAATTCCTTCAGGAAAGTACTCCCACACCTTTTTCGGCAATTATTAATGTCTCGTCTACCATTATCTTCCATCAGTCTATGGCTCCTAACCCCCCACTTCTCAACCACTTCAAACATATCAGCGTCGTCACCTAACGCCTGTCGTCCCTGTCCCTAAGGTCATACATGTCCTTGAGGTCATTGCAGACTCTCCTCCGATGCCCCCGCCATCACCGGATCCGATCATGCAACCTGAGTCCGATCTTCCGATTGTCCTTCGAAAAGGTATACGTTAAACACGAAATCCTTCTCCACATTATATTGATTTATATTATCACTGTCTTTCCCCTTTGCATTATACTTGCTCGTCTTCTTTGTCTTCTGTTTCTATTCCTAAAATTCCAGATGAAGCGTTATCTTATCCTGGGTGGAGGCAAGCAATGATTGATGAGATGTGTGCTCTTAAAAGCAGTGGTACCTGAGAACTGGTTCCTCTTCCCCTTGAGAAATCTTTGGCAGGTTGTGCTGGCTTTATACAATGGAGTTTGGTCCAGATGGTAAAATTGATCGATTCAAAGCTCGCTTGGTAGCCAAGGGATACAGTCAAATATTTGGGTTGGATTATAATGATACTTTCTCGCCTGTGGCAAAGATGACATTAGTTCGACTTCTTCTCGCCATTGCCGCCATTCGACATTGGCTTATTCATCAACTTGACATCAAAAATGCATTTTTACATGGTGATCTTGAAGATGAAGTATATATGGAGCAACCACTTGAGTTTGTTGCTCAGAGTGATTCATCGAGTATGATTTGTAGGCTACACGTGTCTCTTTATGGTCTTAAACAATCTCAGAGGATTTGATTTGGCAGATTCAACACTGTAGTACAACAGTTTGGTATGATCCGTAGTGAAGCTGACCATTAAGTGTTTTGTCACTCAGCCCAATGGTGTATTTATCTTATTGTGTATGTAGATGATATTGTCATACCTGGTAGTGATCAGCAGGGAATACTCTTGTTGAAACAATATCTCTCGAATTAATTTCAGACAAAAGACCTTGGTAAACTCCGCTATTTTTTGGTATTGAGGTAACTATGATCATCCATTTGGTATGATCATCGAGTATGATTTGGTGATTTCTCAGTGGAAATATGTGTAGCGGTAAATTCATGACCATCAAACTATGGATAAGTTTAACGTCAATAAAATCAGAGTCGCCACCGCGCTTTTATTGTTTCCAAAGGAAAAGGGAAAAGTACAAACAAAACCCAAAGATAAGAAGTTTTCAAATCAAAACAAATAAAATGTCAGAGATTACAGGTTAGGGGGTTGGTTACACAGAGGGAATGTGTTAGCACCCAAAGTGTCATAGGTACTCCTAGGGAGCCCTTTTTTATGTGTGTATGTGTTTTTGGTATAAAAGATGTTTGAGAAAAATACAGTGTGGGGATGAGAAAAGAATTCATTGGTTATATTTTTGTATTTGACAAGATCTTCAGACTTGTGCCTACGTACCAACATAAAAATGAGGGATCAATACCTCGTAGTTTATGGTAACAATTTCAAAATGAGTGGATTGCTTTTAATCAAAAGTTTAAGTGAAAATGGCACAAAGGGCCATAAATTTGAATGAAGTTGTTAGTTCTTTTTGTCTTTTGAAATTTTAAGTCAATATGATTAGATTTATTTACAAATTTGATTTAAGAAAGAATTTGAAAATTCAATGGCATAAGGCCAAAGTTTCTATTTGAAAATAGGTCTAAGTTTGAAATTACAAGCAAAGAAGATTTTTAAAAAGGGGAAGAGATTTTTAAATTGAAGAAGTGGGAGAAGATGAAAAGACTAATCCTAAGCATAAAATTAAAAGTTAAGAGTTGAAAAGATCTGACCAATGGGATGCAATCCAACAGACAAGAATGTCATATATAAAAACCCTTTCCCTTTGGACTTTGAATCAAGCAATTATCAACAAGCAATTAGCAATATCAGACATCATGAAGATCAATGCATTAAATAAAGATGGCCACATCCAAGCAAGCAAATCTCATAGCTAGCAGTCTTCTTTGTCTTCTCATGTATCAGATAAAATACTCCTTGATCAACTCAGAATAAAGCATTAGACAATGTAGCAGATGAGTTCAAATAAATCCCAAGACTTGCATCAAATGAAGGCTCAGTTCACAATAACTTGGTCTTAGAATGTTGACATTGGCCAAGTCCTTTTTGCGTAGGGAATGTTGCCTAATCCTAAGTCCAAAAGTTCAGATCAAAATCAACAGTCCACCAAATATTTTTTAGGATTTTTGTTGTTTATTAAGTGTTTTAAGGTCCTAAGACCACAAACAAAAATAAAAAATACACAAACAAATATGTACAATCATGAGATATGACTCAAATGAGTAAAGTAAAAATGGCATAAACATAAACAAGTTTAATAAAGTGTAAATGACAATGAATGATAAATGACTAGAAATTAAATTGCATAAAGTAAATGACTTGAAAGTAAAACAATATTAACAAGAGTTAGTCAAATGTTAGTCAAGATTAATTGAATGTTAGTGGTGTTTTGCTTTTCAATTGATTAAGCCATTCTTTGGAGAATACTCAACCATCTATTCACAATCATGGATCCTTGAACCAAGACATTTTCCATAGGAAGGAAAAAATGTCAAGTTTCCACACAATACCATGAAAGATGGGAGACTTACAATCTCATTCACTAGAATGTTATGCCTTTAGGGTCAAATTTAGCTCTATGTTAAGCAATCGTAATTGGACTTATGTAGACGTCACAACTATCTGAGGTCGGGCAATAAAAATTTAGGTGTTAGAGATTTGGTATGATGAACCAAACTCCTAAAATATACCACACATTAAAAGAAAAGATCAAAAGGGATGAACCTATCTCATCCATACTTGTATTGGTTCATCTGACACAAGGTCATTGATGAACCAATTAGCCTTAGGATTTTTGAGATTTCATTGGTCAATGAAAGGAATGGGAAATAATAGGGATGAAGATTAAGGGGGAGGGAATGAGAGAAACACAAATTGGTCATGGGAGGAATTTTGTCAAATTAAAATCATTCATTCATTTTGGGAGATGAAATGTACATTTCATCAATCCCCTAAATACAATGATTTTAATCCAACAAAATTCAAATCAACCTTGACCAAGGCCCAAACAAATAGTCAAACATCACAAGACCATAAAAATGGCTCAACATAATTTTTACACAATCAATCAATTAAAAATCAAAATAAAAATGCATTAAAATACAATTTAATTTGGTCAAAACCTAAAATCACTTCAAAACACCAAATAAATGGCCAAGAGATTTATCCTAGGTCAAACAAGGTCAAAGGATCTTACACAAAAAATTTCATCATTTTTGAAAAGTCAGAAGTATTTTTAAACAATTAAAAATATGCACAAAAACATTTAATTTATGAAAAATATCAAAATTAATCCAAAAAATAATTTTAATTCAGAAAATAAAATAAAAAAATATTTATTTTTTTTTTGATGAAAGTCCCATATTTTTTGGATTAAAAATGAAATTATTATAAATTAAACAAAATAAATGGAATAAACATAAATTGAGAAATTAAAAAGAAAATAAAAAAAACAAGGGTCATCAGATCTCCCTCATTAATTGAGTTGGCAGATCTGATGGCCACACGCGTGCATTCCACCATGCACCTTGTTCAATGCAATGTACGCGTGGTAATCACAATGGGAGGTTGAGATTAAAACGTCTGAACATGATCTGATGGTCAGGAGGCATGCCAATACACCACCTGAGCCCTAACTCCGATCATCTTCTCCGGTGATCACCACCAGACTGGTCCAACCTCAACTTCATGAAAAATGAAAAGCAAGGACACTATTTTAAAGAGAAAATGCTCAGGAAATCGAATCTGACCTCAATTTTCTCCAATTCCAAGTATATAAAAAGATACAGAAATTTGAATTTCGAGGATCATGAACTGAGTTGCTTTCATTTGACCTCAAAGCAACTCAATTTTGTTGCCTACATTGGTAGGACTTCAGCCAACCAAAAATCACAAAGAATAGTGAAGAATTGAGAGAGAATCGAAGGGGTGAAGTTTCTGAAATTTTACCTTTGAGTAGCTTCAAATCAGCTTGATCTTGATCTGGATTTGGTTGATTCTTCCTCCTCTTGCTTGCAGTAATCAATTGAGATGGAAAAGGCAATGAATTCTTGGAGTTTAAACTTCAAAACAGAAAGTGAAATTAAAATTCGATTTCAAAGAAATCATCAAGAAATCCTATGGTGTGAGGATCTAAGTTCTCTTGGCAAAATTTGGGCAAGGTGTTGATGTGATTTCTGAAGCCATGAGCTTGTTTAAATAGGCAAGGGAATTAATCTTTGCACCACTTGAAATTTTGCCAAAATTGGAAACCAAGTTGCATGAATGCATGGGCAATGGTTTGGGCCTAAAGAATGATGTAATCCATCTCCAATTCGTGCACAAAGAGTACTGAAGTCATCACATGGAAGCATGCAAGGAGAAATGATCATTTGAATCCAAATCTTGTCAAAACAAATCCCACAAAGGAGGCATGCGCAATTCCCTCAATTTTGATCCAAATGAAATGATCTTGAACTTTTTGGAAAGGTAAGATCAAGGGGAACAACTTTCATGTTGAATACTTTTCCATTTGAAGCTTGGATCATGAGAATTTAAAGGTGGAAGTTTGGAAAATCAAACATATTTGAAAATTTTCTAAGTACCAAGTCAAATGTTCACTTCTTCCACCTTGAATAACTTTTTCTATGGACTTCAAATGGAAAAAGTTCCTTCATCAACGTTGTAACTCTTTCAAACCTCTTCAATTTGGTCACAAATTTGACCTCATTTGGATTTGGCATGAAGGAGTTATGCATTTTAGAAGTTGAGGAAAATCACTTGTTCAATGGTAATGGCAAAAAATGACCTATAATGGTTCCTCTTGGCACATGCATTTGCAAGTTGAATTTGAACTTCTTCCAGGAATCAAAGTTGGAGAGGACATCTTGGATTTGATCGTGGAACTTGAATGACTTTGATCTCATAAACATTGAGCAAGTTATGGTCTTTGGAAGTTAACCACCTAACTAGGGTTCAGACAAAATGACCTATAATCTTTCACCATAAAAAATGACTTTCCAAGCAAAACTAGCTCTTGACTTCAACATATGAAAGTTGTTTGGAATGTCATAAGGAGTAAGTTTGCTCTTGAAATCATTTTCATATGACAAAAATTGTAGGAGATAGGGTCTAGGGAACCCTAGTTTTGACCAGTTGACTTTCTCTGGTCAACCACCATGAACCAACTTGCAAACTTGACAATCTCTTGATATTTGAGACTCATGGAGGATCATATATGTGTAAGATGATGTAATATGAAATATCCCTTGAAATATTTGATCAAATGATGAATAAACTTGTTGAGGAAGTCACACAAGATACCCAGATGAATTAGGGCTTCCAAGGCAAACAAGATTCAAACTCTTGATGAATTCTTGATCAAAATGATAGATGAAGAACATGGGGATCCATATATGATGTCTAGAGTCAATGTGAACCATCTCTTGATTGATCACCTTGCATTGAGGATTTTAAACCCTAGATATGAGCTTGATGGAGCATGGGTGAACACACACACTACCTACAAAAGTAACAAACTATATACATTGACATATTTTTGGAATTTTGGTTAGTAAATAATAAAAAACAAAGTATGATACAATCAAATGTGTTTGGTGATCTCTCCCAATGCAAACCCAATGAATTAGGGGTAAGGAGGATGCCAATGTGTGATCCCGATGGCAATGCATATGATGAGATAACATGAGGGATCTTAGGGTCAAAATTGGGGTCTTACAATATGATATGAATATTTTGGAAGAAACGGATTTGTGAATGCTAAACCAGCTGAGGCTCCTATGAATCCAAGTGTCAAACTCCTACCCAATCAGGGGAGCCTTTATCTGACTCAGGAAGGTATAAGAAATTGGTTGGAAAATTGAATTATCTCAGAATCACTTGCCCAGACATTTCTTTTGCAGTTAGTGTGGTAAGTCAGTTCTTAAATTCTCCTTGCCAAGAACACATTGATGTTGTCCGGATTCTGAGATACATCAAATGTGTTCCAGGAAAAGGCCTCGTGTATGAAGATAAAGGATATACTCAGATAGTTGGATACTCCGATGCTGATTGGACACGGTCACCCATTAATAGACGATCCACCTCTGGGTATTGTGTATTTGTTGGAGGAAACCTTATACCATGGAAAAGTACGAAACAAAATGTAGTTGCAAGATTCAAGCGCCAAGGCAAAGTATAGAGTCATGACAATAACTAATGTGAACTCATTTGGTTAAAACAGTTGTTCAAAGAACTTCAAATTGAATAAGCAAGACCAATGACACTTGTTTGTGATAATAAAGCTACATTGCACATTGCTTCAAATTCAGTCTTCCATGAGAGGATCAAACGTATTGAGATAGACTGTCATTTGTCAAAGAGAAGATTGAATCAGGCGACGTCGCCATAAGCTTTTTCAACTCTAATGATGAATTGGCATATGTGTTTACAAAATCTCTGCGAAGTTCCGTAACAAATTATATATGTGGCAAACTTAGTGCATTTGACTTATATGCTCAAATTTGAGAGGGAGTGTTGATATTTGTAAATATATAGTGTTAAGAATATTTGTATATAGAGTAGTCCCACATCGTTTATATCATGTAATTATCTGTAATTTCTATATATATATAATATAATCTCCGTAGTATTTTTAAAATAGATTATTTATTCAAATATCTCTTAATCTCTTGTATTTCAACAATAGTGATGATAATTGGAATGTGTATTCTTAAAAGAGTGAAAAAGTAGAATGATTAAGTTGTTGCTTGGTTTGTTTGGAACGGGGGCTGTTTAGCAGTTTAACAGGAGTTGTGATAGTGATCGGCCTTTGTTAAATCTTTGTAACTATGTGTAATGAGAAACTCCCTGGAAGGAGAATCTCCTAGTTGTTACAATACAGACACAAGTTTTTCCGTATTTCTCTTCTCTTCCAATTCATTCTCTCTTCCTCACTTGTTATTATGTTTCCCCTTCATATTATGTTTCAGTGGAACCTAAAAATAAGTTAAAAAGACAGCGTTACTATAAAGCTGCTTTATAATTTATATAGTTTCAAGAAGACTTCTATGCTGCTTTACAATTTATATAATTTCAGGAAGACTTCTATGCTGTTGTGGAGTGGGCATGCAAGATTGATCCTTTATGCTGCATATCAATGCACGGAATAACAGAACGCTATCTCTCTGGTCAAAAAGCTGATGCAGCAAGATTTGTCCGCCTTTTGCTTGGTGACCTTGAGTCTCGGATATCTACGATGTTTGCTCGTGTATGTGACTAGCTTTACATAGAATTTCCCCTTACATTTAAAAGATTGCTATATTAACTCAATTCATCTAATGGGAAATCTTTTAGTTTGTTGATGACGCTTGCCATCAGATTGAAAGAAGTGAACGCAATGTTCGCCAAAGTGTCCTACCCTACATTCCCAGGTAAAATGGCTATTTCCCCCAAAAAATCGACATGTTTTAGAATGATAGCTCAGTGTCCACTTTTTAGTTTTTTCCTGTTATACAAAATTTAGAATGTTGACAAAACTAGAATATCCTGTCTACTACATGCAGTGAAAAATTCTCTGTAACCATTGAATATTGTTAAACAGGAGTCATTATCTTCTGTTGTGAACCTCATTAATTTCAAATTAGGTTATTCTGGGTTAGTCTAAATTAGATGAAACTAAATATGCTATCTAAAGTTGCTGATTTGTCTGGAAAGATACTGACATGGCATACAAATAGATGAAAGAGAAAGGTTGATGATGATGTCGTCTAATTAGCATGTTTGCTTGATTATATGCATATCAAGAATATGTTTAATTGTTTAAATTATCAACTTTATTGAATGCTATCACTTATATTCATGTGAAAACCCAGTGGGTGCTTAATGTTAAAGAAAATAGTAAATTGGATAATGCTTCTAATTAAGCCTTGTCTCTTAATAACCCGTACATTTAAAAAAAATCTAAAAAGAGTTATTAATTATTCATTCTGTCTCATAAAAAGTATCTTATTTAAGCAATACACAATTTTTAAAAAAATGATTAGATGTGTTGATTTTAATGATAAAACTAATATCATTTATCAGAATATCCTTATTAATTATATTTAGTAGAGTAGTTGAATACAATGAAAGTTAAAAAATAGAGGTATAGTAGTGGAAAAATAATAATAAATACTGCATTGTTATTGTAAAAGGATATTTATTTTGAGACAGAAAAAAAATACAAATGAGACGTATTTTATGAGACAGAGAGAGTAATACTAAAATTATTATTTTTTATTCTGTATTTATGATAAAGAAAATATATTAATTGTTAATAAGGATAATTTAAAAAATCATCATTCTTTTTCTTTGAGTTATCACATTTTCTGAGATGGAGAGAGTAATATTTCTTTGATATTATATCAAATCAAAGATTCCCAATTTATGAGTGTACTTTGTTGATTTCCGCATTCATTGTGGTCCGCTCCTAGTAGCCTAATTGCGTCACTGACTTGCCTTTCATTGCAAACTCTAACATCTTCATTTTGTTGGGTTTGAAGGGGTGGATTTAGTCCGACATTGCTTAGAGATATAATATGTGTAGTGTTTATAAAGTTTTGACAACCCTCACTCTACAAGACGGTTTTGTAGGGATCAGTTATCTCCAACCCAAATTTTAAAATAGATTTATTTATTTTTTGAAAACTCGGTATCCGGCATTAGGACCGACTAAACTTGGTGACCAATCTCATGAATCGCTAGCACCTAGTAGAATTCGAAACTGAGACTACACTCTGAGGTCTCGGAGTCTTTACCAATAGGCCAACCTCATTTATAGAGGGCATATCAGCTGAAAACATAAAAGATGTTCATCTTGACCATATATGATTTTGGTCAATATTTGATCCTGTGCTCACTTGATCTATCCCTTATATATGTAGTTATATACGTGTGTATGAAAAGCTTAAAGAGAAATATTTCAAAACTACTGAAATTTCTTGAATGAAAAACTGAAAATCTTTTTAAAAGAATTGTCTTTCAGTCGTTGATCAGTATTTAAATGTTGATCAACTTGCTAAGTGTCCATGAAGTCTTTGTCACATGTCCAAATAATTTAAAAATTATTATTTAGTAGGACATTTGATGAGGAGTGTTTGACACATGTCGTATGAAGGTAGTATTATCTGCGTAGGAAACATCCCAGACACCGCGACACCTCAAGAAGTGTACATGCTTCATCAACCACTATTTTTCAAATTATTACTGGTGTTGACGTGTCAGTGTTGCGTATGGTGTTCGAGTTTGTGTTAGTGCTCCATAGGTTGAAGTTGATAAGCTGCCTCCATATTCAAACCAGCTGCACTGTTTAGTTCCAATTTGTATTTAATGTCTCAAGTTTCCAGCCTTAACTAATGTTTTAATCGTTTTCTTATAGATTTGCAACCCTTGCAACACGGATGGAGCAGTACATTGCTGGCCAGTCCAGGGATTTGGTTGACCAAGCGTACACAAAATTTGTAATTGATTCCTTTTAAGCTTTGCGTTGTTTTGTGCCATCTCAGATTGAACTTACATGATAGGTCTAGTTAATTTTAATGTACTCGCTTTCCTAAAATTAAGAGTATTATAACAATCTAGTTAATCACCCTGCCACTCTTGAATATGTTTATCTACTACCTGTATTTTTCCTTCATAATTGAGGCTGTGGGAGAAGAAATAAAGTTAGGGTGTCGGTCTTTTTTCATGTTTGTAATGCATTTAATTAGAAGTCCCCCCAAGCTTTTTTCATGTTTGTAAGGCATTAGAAGTCCCCCTTGACAGGTTAGCATAATGTTTGTAACTTTGGAAAAACTTGCACAAACAGAGCCAAAGTATGCAGATATTTTTCTTATAGAGAACTATGCTGCTTTTCAGAATAGGTTTGTTACCATTTCCCATGCAAAGAAAAAGCTCAAGGCTGCTTCAATTTTCCCTGTATGTTAAGTTGATTCTGTATAAGAAAACACAGATTTTCACTTGTTACTTTGTTCATTTTGCTCAGTTTGTATGACCTAGCCAATGTGGTGCCTACTTTGGCCAAGTTTTATCATCAAGCTAGTGAAGCGTATGAGCAATCATGCTCGCGCCATATTAGCATGATTATCTATTATGTAAGTATTTATTCTATATTTTGTTTTGGTCGTTGATCATCCTTGAATTTCTACCCTGTTAGAAATATCTCATTATCCATTTTTTGCCTTGGAAAGCAATTTGAACGCCTTTTCCAGTATGCTCGAAGGATTGAGGACTTGATTTTCAATAATCTTTCACCTGAAGAGGTTTGTTGGTTTCAATAATCTTTCATAGATCTTGCTTTACAACATTTGAATATATCAGAATTTTTTCATTAAACATATTTGCAATGTTTCTCCTAAATTATAGAACTAATCATTGTTCTTCAATTCCAAAAATTCTTTTTGGGCATCAAGTATAAAGTATGGAAATGAAAGGTTACACTAATAGTTGGAGTTATCCTTGAAGTATTAGCAATGAAAAGCATACAAACTTCATGCATTCACTTGTCATTAGTTACTCATTTTCATTCAAGTTGGTCTATAAATGGGCTCCTGTCTATTCATTCTTAAAGTGTAAACTGAGAGAGAAGTATCTGCTTCCTTGTCCATACTCATATTGTCTCGTGATTTTTTCATATTGTTTCCTGATTTTGTATTAGAGTATATGTTAGATCTGTTGTTGAGCTTCTTGCATTGTCCAAGCTCATTGGGTTTGGGATTGGAATATTGTTTTAATTGCACTCCACCCCTAACCGCCATAATTGCAAAATTCAGGTTGCTGAATTTCGCTGCTTCCAACAACTTCATTGTATTGGGTGTGAGAATAGGTGTGGGTTTAGCTCCTTATTGCCTAGAGATATGATTTTATTAGGGCGTACTATAAGTTTGGGTAGTCTTCATCTTATAGGTAGTTGTCCGACAATCAAAATCACTCAAACGTTTCTCATTTTCCATAATCTAAATCTCCAAGATTTCTCTTCTCAAATTTGCTATGATCTTCATCTTCAAATGGACATGATCTTCATCTTCAAATTTGCTATGATCTTCATTTTCATTTTGTGTTTATTTTCTTATGTATGAAATATACAGCCGAACTTGACTTGTACATCCTTAAATTTTGTGTTATACATGAATTTCAGATTCCTTTCCAGCTTGGGTTGTCAAAAGTGGATTTTCGGAAGATGCTAAAGGCCAGTTTGTCTGGGGTAAGTCTATCTTTTTTTATAACCCTTTTGCAAGTTGCATAATTTGTGAATTGACTTTGTTTTTCTAAATAGATGGACAGGTCCATTGGTGCAATGTATAAGAAATTGCAGAAGAATTTGACTTCAGAGGAACTGTTACCTTCCTTGTGGGATAAATGCAAGGTATGCATATTCAATTCCAATTATTAGAATAGATCCTATTTTATTGTGTTCCGCTCCATCCTATTTTGAGTAATGTAAAAAACAAGGGAGCCTTATTCTATTCCATTTCATATTCACGTTGGCATGGCTTAATTGGTACATATTGAAGTTCTGATTTTCGTTTCCTCAAACTATGGCAGAAGGATTTTGTTGATAAGTATGACAGTTTCGTCCAACTTGTGGCCAAGATTTACCCTGCCGAGTCAGTACCTACTACACAAGAATTGAAGGATCTTTTAGCTAACATGTAAAGGTTTATCTGTGTATACATTTTCTCATTCTTTTTTTACTAAGATCAAATGTAATTTACTTAATAAAATGCACTCTTTATTTTTACTAAGATGAAATGCATTTTTGTGCTTTAGTTACTTGAAGCAAGCATTTGATTTATAATCGTTTTTATTTTTTTTAAATGGATATAAACAAGCTATTAGGCGGTTATATCCATATCGATTTAGAATTAATTTAAATTTAAATTTTTTAAAAAATAAATTCTTTTAAAGCATTTTTTTTATTTTTAGTTTTTTTCCAAAAAGAAATATTATTTTTCAAAAAATAAAATCTCTGAATATATATATATATATATATATATATATATATATATATATATATATATATATATATATATATATATATATATATATATATATATATATTATAAATCTGTTCTTTCTGAGTTTGTTTTTCAAAATTAAAAATAAAAAACATTTTTTTCAGATATTTTTTTCAAATAATATAAAAAACCTTTTTTTTCAAAAAAGAAAATCTTTTTTTTTAGAAAAATATTTTTTAGTTTCAAAAGAAAAACCTTTTTTTTATTTGAATTTTTTTCAAAAAAATTATAAAAAAGTTTTAAATATTTTTATGAAATAGATAAGTTTGATTTTTATTTTAGATATGAATATTCAAAAAATAAATTTGGTTAAAATCAAAAAATATAAAATATATAGATTTGATTAAAATCATATTAATAAATAATCGGTTTTAATAATCAAATTTAAATATGAATATGAATAATTCGTTAATTTGAGCATGCCTAATTTGAATGTATCATCTTGAGAATGTGATGAGTATATATATCCAACATTTTGATATTAATTATTTAATTTAATTTTTAATTATTATGGTGGGGCATTGAAAGTGGAAACCTCTTCGAATAGCCTGTTTACTTGGAAGTGTTATACGAAAAAGTACTCTATAATGTTTTTTTTAAAGAAAAACAATTAAATGTATTGATTACTTTTTATATCATTTTTTTCATATCATTACTTTTAAGTAACTACTACTTAATATTCTTATTAAAAATTAATCACATTGGAACATTTTCAACTCCATATCTAATTTGAATTTGGGAAAATGTATTGCTTGTATGGTGGACAATTTCTTGATATCTAAGTAAGCACTTTTTGAACTTTAGTATTTATTGAGTTATTGTGATTAACTCATTCAAATTTTTATTAATATAGTAGTCCGTATTTTTTAAAAATGGCAATTGTTTAGTCACGATAATTATTTTGAAATTTGTACTTGTGTGAATTGTATTGATTGAGACGTGTTAATTCAGTAGTAGTAGTAAGAGTTGAAACAGTATTGATAAGTGTAGGGTTACCTAGCGGTGACTATACTATTTTGGTGTAGTAATATAACTTGAGTTTGATTCCTTGTTCTTACATTATTTATATTGTAGAAATTGCTTATTAAATAAAATACTTCATTATTAATATTGTAGAAATTGTTCAAAGATTTTTTTTCTTTTATTAAATGGTATGAACTTTTTTTTATAAATTGAAGATGGTAAGAGAAGAAAGACGCAAATAACTAAACTTCGATAAATCAAATTTCTACATAGTATTTTTTATCATCTTTGTCTTTATATATTTAATTTTATTTACAATTAAATAAAATATATATTTTTTAATTTGTTGTATTTTCATCTATTAAATACCTAATTTTAAAATAGAACAGGGCCTCCAAATTGATTGGGACGGCCCTGCTAGTTCACTGCTAAGATTTTGTTTTATAATTCTAAAACTTTAAAATAGATAACAAATTCTTTTTAAAGGTGGTTGGAAAGTATTATCAATATATTTTATTTAATAAAAATTAATAATTGAATTCGATGTATTGGAAAAATACGCAACACTGACACGTCAACACCCACTCTTGATCTTGCTTTACAGCTTTGATCAAGACTACACCCACTTGATATTGCTTCACAGCTTTGATCAAGCAGACACACACTCTTGCTTTAGAGTGACGAATTTCAGCCACAAATCAGATCTTCAATCAAACACGGATTGCCATTAAGTGTGCAATCACAAAACACCAGACATTCACACTGAATATTCTGTGTACAGGGTGTCATGACATCGGGTCTGACATCCTGGAAAAATCCTGCATAATTCCATAATTCCTTTTGTAACTTCCAGCAGGTACAATCATATTAGATGCCATGACCTTGTGTATGACATTCTGAAACAAATACTGCATGAACATGTTTTTGAACTCCAGCAGGTACATAGGATATCTTATGTTAAGACATCACACATAACATCTTGTGAACACTCTTTGTTTTACCAAAATTGCTCCCCCTTTGGAAAATTTTGGCTGAAACATATATCTTTCCTTTTTGTTCACAAGGTAAACTATCAGCAGTTAAACAACATAACAGTAGTTTAAACAGCAACAGAAACAACACAATTACTAGCTTTCTGGTTACTAGTAATACACACATGCACAAGGGTACTTTTCCTCCCCCTAAATCTGTGCATACATCAAATAACAGTAACTCCAGCACCTGTACCACACAACTGTAACACACAGGCTCATTCTAATATATCATAATGAGACACACCACATCCATATTTCCTTATGACTGTAAGTTTCATAAGGAAATAACAATATTGTCCAAGACAATGTCATGACATCCGGTCAGACATTCTTCTGCTCACTCAGCCTTGACACACGCCACATCATCCCAATAACTAACAAGGTGCCATACCTTGTTATCTGAGAACTCATAGACCACAAGCTTGATGATTACTTGCAGCGCAGAGACACAACTCCCCCTGTCATGAACAACCAACTCTCCTCTTGAAACTTGGAGATCACACATGAACATATCCAACACCCCAAAGTTGGACCTGCACATACTTCCTGATTCAAAGAGAACCCAAACCACTTGATGAATGGAAAACATAAGACGCATCTTCATGTCTTCAAGAGCACACCCTCTGTTCAACCCTCTTGGCTGAACACATCCACACTCTGTGTCAATCTCTCTTCTAACCAGAACAGAAAACCACTTCACAAAATGTTCTAACATAAGTTAGGACATCCTTCACAACATAACAAAGAACACCATCTGATACTCTTCAGATATCACTAAGTCACCAGCTTGATCCAAAAGAAACCAGACACAAATTGGGACATATACATTCTCATCCCATTACAAGAGATAATCTTCCATAGATAGCTCAAAACTCCTACCACAAGCTCCAAGAGATGAATAGAAAACACCTCCTTTTGTCTTCAACTTACTACTTTTCTGCTCAAAAGTAATTTGTCTCAGACTTTCCTCAAGAATAATCAGCTGTCATATGTTGATTATCTTGATTCTTCGAACTCACTTCTGAGATAGACCAAATGCCACTGGTTGATTACCTCCTTCATGAATCCTCATATGAAAAAGTCAAATGCCACTTTTTGACCTCTCCACGTTTATCAGACTTCTCCCAAAGATATTCTGACCGTCCAAGTGAGACTTGAACTTCAAGCTACAAGTTAAACAAAACTTAGATTCTCTAAGACATGAACATGTAACATCCTCTCCATCCAGCAACTCCAAAGAACTGCAATGAGAACGATCTTTTTAAAGTGCCCAATCTACAACTCTGTAGACCCTTCTATCTTAAGTTGATGTGCCACTTCACCAACTAAGATTCTGATGTTGAACCAATTGTCACAACATTATGTTTTAACATCTAGCTGTTGAATTCAGCTCCTTCTTCTGCCACTTGAAAGAACTTCCTCCCTACACAGAACAAGAGTTCAACGCTCTCATAGACTTGATTGTGGAACCAAGTTTGAGTAAACAACCTCCATCCTGCAGGTTTGCAGTTAAGTCATCCAAGCTCACACCTTGATGAATCCCTGCTTCTTCTCCAAAGACATCAGACACTCTGATGCATGAGTCTTCAGAAGGACCAGTTAGAAACTAACCCTTCAGTTATACCAAGGATTCCACTTCCTAAAGCAAGACTGTTTCCATGATGTCAAGAATGCTGCCACTTGTTCTTAACTCCACAGTGTGCATTAGCCAATGCACTTCCTTACCTAAATCAGAAATAAACTGATCCAAGTAACCACCATCAAGACTATGATGTCTTCTTCTTCTTATACACACCAAGGCTGAACATGTTTCTTGCCAGGAAACCTTTTCAGAGATCATATGCTTTTGCTGCCACCAAAGAGATAGATCATAAACCAATGTACTATCCTTCATGTGATTCTGCACAGGGTCTTGAAGAAGAGATGTTCCAACATCTTTAAGAGCATCAGTTATCTGGAGCTCCAAGGATAATCAATTAAATACTTGTACTTGTGACGGTGTATTCGTCGCTATATGATCTATCGAAGCTATGAGATACCTTGAAATTTCGAGTCGCCACCGCACTTTTATTTATCCAAAGGATTGGCTAAAAAGCGAACAAAAGCCTAAGAAGTTTTACACGTAGAAAACTAATAAAAAGATCAGAGATTCTGGGTAAGGGGTAAATTACGCAATGGGAAGGTGTTAGGCACCCACTACGTCCTAGGTACTCCTAGGGAGCCCTTTTCACACTTGTTGTAAAAGATTGTTATTTGTTATGACATAAGTATTGTGCAAACATGATTGGGATGATGAGAAAAGAATACACATTTTTATTGGGTTTGAACGGATAAACCCGCTGCCTACGTACCTTCCATCAAAGGTAAGGATCAAAACGCCGTAGTTCGGCTAAAAGATTTCCAAAAGTGGGTTGGGTTCAATTTTAAACACAAACCCTAGGTCTTACGTTATCCACGGGAGAAAACTCAACCTTATACAAACAACAACGTCCACCATGTGAGAACAGCTTCAACTTGCCAGGGAGGGGTTAACCCTATAATAGGCAAGGAAGGCTTACAATTCAATCACTAAAGACAGAAGGTGAGATTAACATCAACCACTAAGATAAATCAAACCTATAGCTCATGTATGAAAAACATCAATGGACAAAGCCAAAACAAGTGAATGAGTGAAGTTACTGATTATGATTATGAAAATGGAGTCAAAGTATAATTAAGATCAATTCAAATAAGTATTATGAAATGAAGTTTGAAAAAGGTCAAGGACTTGAGTCCAGGTTTTTAGTTAGAAAATATGAAGATGTTTGCACAACACTTATGTCAAATTTGAAAGATAAAGTGTGAAAAGGTTTAGGACATAATGAACGATGAATGGATGAAGATGGAAAGTAAAACTTCTTAGAAGGTTCACTTCTTGAGATCATATAGCAGATGATTCAAGTGTGTCCTTTGGAATAGCAATTAATAATAACAAACAAGCAGAACAAGCAAAAGCGGATATCGGATGCCAATCACTGGTCTTATACCAATCTCCTAAAACAAAACGGGATATCAGATGCCACTCAATGGACTTACACTAATCTCCACAGGCACAGAAATAAAAGCGGATACCGGATACCAATAGATGGATTTACACCAGTCTCCTAAAACAGAAATGGATATCAGATGCCACTCAATGGACTTACACTAATCTCCTCAAAAGAAAACAAAGATGAAACATGGAAGTTAACTGCCAATCTGTCTGGACTTAGGTTAACTCCACAGTATGGTCCTAGGAAATCCAATGCCACATTACAGGGACTTACAATGGATCCTCACATACAGGAACAAAAGCAACAACATGATCACAGGTATGCAAATGCCAACTAGCAGGGACTTACAGTTGCAACCTCACATAAACAAAGAAAGCAAAACATGGATGTCAGATGCCAATCTGTCTGGACTTACTCTAACATACACAGTATGATCCTAGGAAAACAAATGCCAACTTGCAGGGACTTACAGTTGTATCCTCACATACAAACAAACAAAACAACATGTGATCATAGGAGAGCAAATGCCAACTTGCAGGGACTTACAGTTGCTTCCTCACATACAATCAAGTAAATGTATCAGGCAAAGATAAGATGAGTGGCCAAGGTGATGGTCTTATACTCACTTCCATATCATAGGAGCAATGGCCAATGGATGGTCTTACAATTGTCCTCAATGGGCACACAACAAATGACAATATCACAAAGACAAATGAGATGATTATGCATTGATGGCAATTGATGATGATGATAAATGCATAGCATATAAGCAAGCAAGTGCACATGAAGCAATCAATCAATGAATAGCAAACAACACACTCTATAGCCAAACAATGGGGGGCTCACACAAGAGGGTTTGACTATGAAAGTCCACTGTAATAGGTAAATGTCGCTCTTAACCTTGCCATTGAGAGGCTAAGGTGAAGCAGATGAAAAGGAGATGAGGGGTGTGCCTCATTGCTTCTATCTCAGATCAGAGAGAGCATCAAAGAAAGTGTGGGAGTTCAGAAAGATGGAACTCTTTCCCCTTTATTGACTCGATTAGATCTTGGGTTTTTATCTCAGTGCTTCAACCATGTAATGGGAGCAGAGAGAGGACACACTGAATAGTGGGGGATAGATTACTTATCCCTACCTTCCACCAATTGCCTTACTTGAAGGACTTTTCCTGCTTGGGACAAATATAAACAAACACAGGCATTGCCTCTTAAGGAGGACTTCAGACAGTTTGCCCGGTCAAATAACAGACCGGGTCTCCAGACTACATGAAGAAGAAAGGTTTATACCTCAAAGCAAATGCTAAAAAGCAAAGCAAGCAAGCAAGTTCAAAGAACTTAAGCAACTAAAGCACTTGAATTTGAAGCAAAGTGTTGAATGTTGGTTGTTTGGACGATACAGACTGAAACAGCTGCTCCCAATGCTTTGGAATGAGGGGTGATGAAGCTTTTTCAGCTCACAAGTGCACGAGGTAGGTTGAACCAACTTCCACCATTGTTGTGTGCTTAATGAAAACAGAACTTGAAAATGGAGTAAAAGCTGGGATTTAATGATCCAAGTGACTCCTAAATGCTGTCTAGATGAAGAAAACAGTGAGGATTGTTCAAAGGTTTTGGTGTTTTGTGCAGAAAAATCTCAAATGCAAAAATGCAAGAATGAGAGGATGAAGTGTTTTGGTCGAGGGAGGCTGTCAAGCTAGGTTTAGAAATGCTGAAAAAATCCCTTATAAGGGTCTGTTTAGAGTTGGATTAGGGAGTACTAAACTTGATTAGCTTGAATGAGTGTAATTGCAAACTTGCTAATTTTGGACAAAGTGGAAAATGGGGGTATGTTTGCTGCTCGAGTGGGCTGGGCACAGGCTGCTAGCAGACCAAAACTCTGCTGTTTGTTGTTGCTTTTGACTGCTGTACTTGCTTTCACTTATTTGAAGCCAATTGCCAATTTTCAAGTTTTAGCATTTTGGTCCAAAAATGATGGCATAAGGGTGAAATGAACATGGTTTAAGGCTTTAGACAAATCACAAATGATGTATGGAAGCAATCTCAAATGGCAAAATGGTGAAAAAAGTCCTAATTCAAAAAGTCAAAGTTTGGTCAAACTTTGAATTTAAATGAAAAAGGTCCAAAAATGCCATTTTGAATGGTAAGGTTTTAGGTCATGAAATTTATATTTTTGGAAAGAGGATGAAAAATGTGGTTTGTAGGAAAAAACCCCACCAAATTTGGCCTTATGGTTTGAGAGATATGGCTTGTTGAAGTTCAAAAATTGGTGAAAATGATTTGATCATATCTTGACAACCACACATGGGATTTGAGAGTTCTTGGACTTTTTGAAAATGGGAGAACAAGATCTTCAACTTTCATGTTGGGCAAAAATTCATTTGGAGCTTGTATCATGATGTAAGTTTAAGATCAAGAAGTTTCCATTTTGGTATGTGAAATTACAGGTCCACTTTCTATTTCTGGAAAATTTCTGATTTGACTTGATTTTCTTCCATGATGAGGTTTGACATGATACATGAGGCTTATACAAGCATGAATGAACTCCTTCAAATCAATTCTATCCATCAAATCTCTGATTAAATCCACAGTTGACCAAGGTTGACTTTTCTAGGGTTTTGAGTGACTGGACTACTTCTGATGAATTCCAAACCCTAATTCCTTGAGAACTTGACTTCAAATGATGTCATAAGATGTCTGAACTTGTGATTATTGATCATGGTGCCCAAATTCTGCAAGAATGGCCACCATCCATTGCTTTGACTGACTGTTGACCATCTTTGACCTAATTTCTGATGATTACTTCAACTGCAAGCAACAAGGTTAGACTGACAATATTTTTGTACTTTTTGAATGATAAACATATGAAAGGCAAAGATATACAAATGCAAAGTATGCTTGGTGATCAAGAAACAAAACACAAGGCAATCCACCCACTAGGAGGGAAGCTAGGGCATGCAGTGATCCTTGAGGCCATGATATGAATGATATGGGCCATGAGGGATCTTAGGGCCCAAAATTGGGGTCTTACAGATGCCCCTATTTAAGGTCATTCTAGCCGGAGAAGTGAAGTTTAGAAATCTTCATCTCGACGCGGTAGAATGGGCTTAAATAACAGTAATGAGACAAATTTTGGTCCCTAAGAGACCTCATGATGCAAGTGTATGCATGCAAAAGACACAAATTCTGTGGGGAATATGATTCACACAGAAGAAAAGACGATCCATCGGAGTAGTACACTCACCAGGAACAGAGACTCTAACAAGACTCTATGGGGATAATAAAAGAAACGTGTGAACAAGATACGACTCCAAACTGGGGAAAAACAAAACTGACATAACGTGAACAAAACACGACTCTGATTAGAAGAATAGAAAACAGACAGGAGAACTCACTGGGGAGTGAAGGACTCACACTGGGGAAAAGAATTCCAAAGGAAAATAAATCCATTGGAGAGACACAAGCTGACTCCTGAGGAGAAGCAACAAAAAAGTTCCACTGAGGGAAAGTATCAAAGAAAATGAGTTGTTACCAGGCATACGGGTAACAAACTCAGGAAAATCTGACTCCACAGGGGGACCGAGGTCATAATAGGGAGCAGAAAGGAGGGAACACCAAAGATACCGGTTACTGGGCATATAATAGGTGACCGACCAAAGCGTGAATTGGATTTCACTTCCAAAACACTCATCATCCTGAAGAACGTTAGAAAAGCAAACTTGTTTATAGGATGGACATTCAATTCCACAAGGAAAATGAATCTTACTCTGAGGGGAAAACAATCAAAAGATTGACTCAAGAGCGCACGAGATATAATATCCATTACCGTCAGAACGTGGATAGAATACTCAGATGAGACATATTATTCATTACCGGCAGACCGTGAATAATATACTCGAAAGGAAAATTATCCTGAACCGGTTACTGGGTTGTTTATAGGATAAAATCCGAAGACGTGAATTGGTTTTCACTTCCAAAACACTCATCATCCGAAAGGAGGGCTTGAAAAAAGCAAATCGACTTACAGGATGGACATTCGAATCCACAACGGGAAAACGAATCTTACTCAACTGGGGACACAAACCCAAAGAGTGCATGAGATATAATATCCATTACCGGCAGACCGTGGATAAGATACTCGCATGAGATATATTATCTATTACCGTCAGAACGTAGATAATAAACTCGCATGGTAAGAAACACCAGAGATACCGGTTACTGGGTATATAATAGGTGATCTACCGAAAACGTGAATTGGTTTTCACTTCCAAAACACTCATCATCCAAAACACAAATTGGTTAAAGATGGCTATTCGATTCTACAAAGAATACGAATCTTGCTCAGTTGGGGAAAATCAGAACTGGATTCCAACTAAAGAGCGCATGAGATATATTATTCATTACCGGCAGACCGTGAATAATATACTCGCATGGTAAGAAACACCAGAGATACCGGTTACTGGGTATATAATAGGTGATCTACCGAAAACGTGAATTGGATTCCACTTCCAAAACACTCATCATCCAAAACACAAACTGGTTAAAGGATGGGTATTCGATTCTACAAAGAATACGAATCTTGCTCAGTTGGGGAAAATCAACAAAGGATTCCAACTAAAGAGCGCATGAGATATATTATTCATTACCGGCAGACCGTGAATAATACACTCGAAAGGAAAAGACACCAGAGATACCGGTTACTGGGTATATAATAGGTGACTATCCAAAACAGAGAGACGATCGATACCAAGCATCCGGGTAAACGAAAGACAACTCAAAGGATAAATTGCAAGCATCCGGCAATTATCCAACAACAAAGAAATATTCGACTCCGCAAAGGGAAATAACGAATCTTACTCGACTGGGGAAACACAAAAGGCTTCGACTGAAGAGTGCATGAGATATATTATTCATTACCGGCAGACCGTGAATAATATACTCGCATGGAAGATTATCCACAACCGGTTACTGGGTTAATAAAGGATAAATCAACCGAAAAGAAAGGTATCGGGATACCAAATAGGTATATAATGATAACCAATCAAAAGGAGCAACAGACATTACCAACAAAAGGGTAAATGAAAGAAGACTCGCTGAGGATAAATTGCAAGCATCCGGCAATTATCGACAGAAGACTAGCTGGGGATGCATTGGTATACAACCAATGATCCGGGGAACACAATCACTAGCATACGGTGAAAGGACCCACTGGGGATAAAATTGCTAGCATACGGCAATTATCCACAAAAGACTTGCTAGGGATATAAGTGCTGATCTGAGCAACTTATACAAGCAAAGGAAAATCAACATCAAAGACTAGATGAAGATAACCACAAAATTAGGGTTTACATCTACCGAATACGGGATAGAAGACCAACAACTCCGCGTGGGGATAGAATAAATCACAAATCCGCACGGGAAACCAAAAATAGGGTTTATAACAAACCACAAACTGCTGAAGAGCAGGAAAATAGGATTTCCAACTACCGGGTAGTAGGTAGAAAACCAAAAAACTCTGGCTGGAGAAATAAAGGTGTATAACCACAAATTCTGTCAAGAAAGCCAGGAAGGATCGGACTTACAACTGCTGGTTTGTAGGCAGAGGCCCAAAATATTCCGCTGGGGGAACAACCCACTGGGAAGCACAAGATATCTGACAAATAGCCAATTCGGGAACGATCCGAAAAGGCAGACTGAATAAAGACACGTCCTAATGAGGATATAACTCAAGTAGGAAAATCCATCCCAATATATGTGTTGGGGAGGAAACGGAAGAAACCGTCATCCACGAGGGTATATCTCAGTGGGGAACTGCAGAAGGAAAGACAACATTTTCTGCTTATGGGGTTGACTCTATATGGAGAGATTTTATAACACCCGACATCTGCTTGGGGAGATCTGTAAAGAGATCTATATCACCATAGCAGGAGACACGACAAACAAAAGATACATGGCAGGAAATGCAACATGAATATCTGAATGTTTAATGAATATGCATGAATATGCGTGATTTATGTTTGATGAATGCTGACAAAACAGACAATTCTAACACAAACAGGTTCAGGAGCTAAGCGTCCGGTATTATACTTCCAGGGGAAAAACCAACTGGAGAGCCAATCTGCGGAGATCTATATGCTGAGAAGCAAAGATCTGCAGGCACTGCTGAAGAAGCAGAGAATCATAGATATCAGGGAACAACCCAAAACAGGGTACAGAAAGTCACAACGGGCAAGGCAGCCACCAAGACAAATCTGTAGGGGAACAAGAGAAATCCCCAAAGATATCTGCAGGGGATCCCAGGGTTAACTGAGAAACAAAAGTGCATAAGCACGAACTGCTGTAGAAGCAACTCCACACAACTCCACTAGGGAATAATCCACTGAGGGAGAATGATATCATCCAGATAGAATCTAACTGCATAAGCAACTCTACTGGGGAAAACTGTCGGCTACTCTCTTGGGAACAAACCACTGAGGGAGGACCGGTCAAACAAGTAGATTCTGCAACGAACCACTCCACTGGGGAGAATATACATAGCAAACTGATCACAACAAATAGATTCTGCAATATAAGCCACTCTACAGGGGATCACAAACAGTCAGGAAATCAATCCGTTCACTGGAGGCCAAAGCCATCATCCGACCATACTGGGATTGAAGGAGTATTCAACAGGCAAGACTGCCGCAACAAACAATCTGCAGACTAAGCTGAGGAAAAGATGGTTGCAATTGGGATATCGACCCAAATCAAACAACGAGTAGGAAAATAAATCCTGCTCTGCTGAAGAGAAAAAACTCCGATGGAGAGATAGCAACAATTCCGCGGATGACTTCGCCGGGGAAAGGGGTAAAGTACCGGGTATCAAACCACTGACTTACCGAGTCTTAAAAAAAAACGCGATCGTGCTGAGGAAACAGACAAATCCTGCTGGCACACTGCATGGGGAGAAGAGGTAACAACTACACTTGCAACCCTGGTGGGGATATCAATAACAACTCTACTCGCGACTCCGAGGGGAGTAACAATCAATCAGTTATACTCATGACTGTGCTGAGGAGACAAATAAAGTCTGGGGTATACGACCCACTGGAGAAAGTGAACAACCCCAACAACAACTCTGTCTGAGGAACAGCCTCAACAAAGATCTGAAGAAAGAAAATACCACCAAACCAGGAATATGAACAAATGTCTTACCTGTTGGGAATCATGCCACCCTCGGGAGAGCACTGAGATATTCTTGAGTATCCTTTCAATCTTGTGAATGTTCACTTTGTATAAAACAACAAATTTTGAAAAATTTGATTTGTTTAAAACAATGACATTTTATCAATTTAAAACATGCAAAACATTTGTTGAGTTGAAACAAATAAGAGTGCAAATAATTGGATAAAAAGCTCAAATTGATTTGATAGAATGGTAGTCTGCAAATGGCAAGACTCCATAGATCTGTACAAACTTGAAATCAGTGATATATATTGGAAGAGGGCTACATTGAACATAATGATCCTTTCTCTACCAATTTGAATCTCGATGTATCCGAAGCTTCAGTTGACGACGAATCGAGAATCTTCTGACGAAATGACGACTGATGAACCAGAAAGTCTTGTCAGGACGCAGTTACTTGCCAGAATCCCTAATTTTTGCCTAGATTGCCCCAGAGTGAGGTACTCAATCTAGCGGGATGCAAATATATCTCTTTTTTCTAAGTCTCTAATTTTTGCCTGGATTACCCTTGCGGGTTCTCCACCGAGACGCTCATTTTTGCCTAAGCCGCCCTTTCGGGTTTTCAACTTAGCGAGCTATTCTGTTTTTTTCATTCTCTTTTTTTTCATTCTTTTTTCATTTGCATATACTTTTTTCTAGGCAAAGTATCTCTTAACTGCATCTGAATTCATAGGACGAGTGAAATCCTCCCCATCCATTGTTGTAAGCATCAAAGCTCCGCCTGAAAAGGCTCTCTTAACAACATATGGACCCTCGTAGTTTGGAGTCCACTTGCCCCTGGAATCGGGTGCGAAAGACAAAACTTTCTTGAGCACAAGGTCACCTTCTCGGAACACACGAGGCTTGACCTTCTTGTCGAATGCTTTCTTCATTCTCTGTTGATATAACTGACCATGGCACATGGCAGTCAATCGTTTTTCTTCAATTAAATTCAATTGGTCGTAACGACTCTGAATCCATTCAGCATCTGTCAACTTGGCTTCCATCAAGACTCGCATTGATGGGATCTCCACCTCTACTGGGAGAACGGCTTCCATGCCATAAACAAGAGAGAAAGGGGTTGCCCCTGTTGAAGTGCGTACAGACGTACGATATCCATGCAAAGCAAATGGCAGCATCTCATGCCAATCTTTGTACGTGACAGTCATCTTCTGGATAATTCTCTTGATATTCTTGTTAGCAGCTTCAACAGCCCCATTCATCTTAGGTCTGTAAGGAGAGGAATTATGGTGTACAATCTTGAATTCAGCGCACAACTCATCCATCATCTTGTTGTTCAGATTGGATCCATTATCAGTAATGATCCTCTCTGGCACACCATAACGGCAAATCAGCTGGTTCTTGATAAACTTCACAACCACCTGCCTGGTTACATTCGCGTACGAAGCGGCTTCAACCCATTTGGTGAAGTAATCAATTGCTACGAGGATAAACCGATGTCCATTGGACGCTTTCGGCTCAATCATACCGATCATGTCAATTCCCCACATAGAGAAGGGCCATGGTGATGAAATCACATTCAGAAGTGTCGGAGGAATATGAATCTTATCCGCATAAATTTGACACTTGTGACATTTCTTCACATACTTGCAACAGTCAGACTCCATTGTCAGCCAATAGTAGCCTGCTCTCAACATCTTCTTAGCCATGGCATGTCCATTGGAATGAGTACCAAATGAACCCTCATGGACCTCAGTCATCAACAGGTTTGCTTCGTGTCTATCCACGCATCTGAGCAAAACCATATCAAAATTTCTCTTGTACAGCACTTCTCCACTGAGGTAGAAACTGCCTGACAACCTTCTCAAAGTTTTCCTATCTTTCACAGATGCCCCAGGCGGGTAGACCTGGTTCTGGAGGAAATTCTTGATATCAAAATACCAAGGCTTGTCATCTTTCACGTCTTCGATTGCAAATATGTGAGCGGGTCTGTCCAAGCGCATCACAGTAATATTGGGAACATCATTCCACCATCTGACAACAATCATGGAAGCAAGCGTAGCAAGGGCATCTGCCATCCGATTATCCTCTCGAGGAATATGATAAAATTCAACTTCTGTGAAGAAAGTTGAAATTCTCCTTGCATAATCTCTGTACGGAATGAGACCTGGCTGATTTGTCTCCCATTCACCTTTGATCTGATTGACAACCAAAGCTGAATCACCATAGACATCAAGATACTTGATTCTCAAATCAATGCATTCTTCAAGTCCCATAATACAGGCTTCATACTCCGCCATATTATTCGTGCATTTGAAAGTTAACCTTGCTGTAAATGGAATGTGTGATCCCTGGGGATTAACAATTACTGCCCCAATTCCATTTCCATATTGATTAACAGCGCCATCAAACACCATCGTCCATCTGGAACCAGGTTCTGGACCTTCATCAAGTGTAGGCTCATCGCAATCTTTCATCTTCAAATACAGAATTTCCTCGTCAGGGAAGTCAAACTGAACAGACTGATGATCTTCAATTGGCTGGTGCGCTAGATGGTCAGCCAAGATACTACCTTTGATAGCTTTCTGAGCTCGATACTCAATATCATACTCAGACAACAGCATCTGCCAACGGGCAATCCTCCCAGTTAAAGCAGGCTTCTCGAAAATATACTTAATTGGATCCATTCTGGATATCAACCAAGTTGTATGATTAATCATGTACTGGCGCAAACGCTTAGCTGCCCAAGCTAAAGCTTAGCACGTCTTCTCAAGCATAGAGTACCGAGACTCACAATCAGTAAACTTCTTACTGAGGTAGTATATAGCAAACTCCTTCTTCCCTGATTCATCTTGTTGACCGAGTACACAACCCATCGAGTCTTCAAGAACTGTTAAGTACATGATCAGAGGTCTTCCTTCCACTGGCGGAGACAAAATCGGGGGTTCGGACAGATAATCCTTGATACTGTCGAAAGCTTTCTGGCAATCCTCGGTCCAATCATGAGACTGATCTTTCCGGAGAAGCTTGAATATCGACGCACATGTGGCAGTCATGTGGGATATAAATCTGGAAATGTAGTTCAAGCGGCCAAGGAAACCTCGGACTTGCTTCTCAGTTTTGGGTGCGGGCATCTCTTGTATTGCTTTGACCTTTGCAGGATCAACCTCAATACCTCTTTCACTTACCACAAAACCCAACAACTTGCCGGAACGGACTCCAAAAGTACATTTGTTCGGATTCAGGCGAAGTTTGAACTTCCTCAAACGCTGAAAAAGCTTCAACAAATGCTCAATATGCTCAACTTCCGTTCGGGACTTAGCAATCATATCATCAACATAGACTTCTATCTCCTTGTGCATCATATCATGAAACAAGGTAGTCATAGCTCGTTGATACGTGGCTCCGGCGTTCTTCAAACCGAAGGGCATCACTCGATAACAGAATGTTCCCCAAGGTGTGATGAATGTTGTCTTCTCCATATCCTCTGGTGCCATCTTGATTTGATTATATCCGGAAAATCCGTCCATAAAGGAAAAAACTTTGAATTTAGCTGTATTGTCTACCAACATGTCAATGTGTGGTAGAGGAAAATCGTCTTTTGGACTAGCTTTATTCAAATCTCTGTAATCAACGCACATACGGACTTTTCCGTCCTTCTTAGGAACAGGCACAATATTGGCCACCCATTGAGGATATGTCGAAGTCACCAGAAACCCCGCATCAATTTGCTTCTGAACTTCCTCTTTGATCTTCACTGCCATATCTGGATGAGTTCTTCTGAGCTTCTGCTTCACAGGCACGCACTCAGGCTTCAAAGGCAGGAAATGTTGCACAATATCTGTATCTAAACCCGGCATGTCTTCATATGACCAAGCAAAGATATCTGAGTATTCTCGTAGCAAGCTGATCAAATCTTCCTTAACAGACTCTTCAAGAAGTGCCCCAATCTTCACCAGGCGAACACAATCTTCAGATCCCAAGTTAACTGTTTCCAAGTCTTCGAGATGCGGCTGAATGATCTTCTCTTCGTGCTCAAGGAGACGAGTGATCTCATCAGGGATCTCTTCAACGTCATCTTCTTCTGCCTCAAATACAGGGAATTCAAAGTTGGGAGATGGCGTTGGATCATTATGTTCAATGGGTTTTAGGATCAACTCTGATCTATGGATAACTGTAGGAACATCCACAGCGACCCAATTGTGGCAGACACCACCAGGAATGATGAAATTGTTCAGATCTTCTGCATCTTCTTCAATGATAGCAGCAGCTTCTTCTTCAGGTTGATCAGTATGGATGAATCCTCCACTTGTGAACAAACCTTGCTCATTAAATGCCCCAGAACAGTAGCCAATGCCAGCCCGAGATCGGTTAACCAGGAATAAATCCATCAACAGGAATAAATCCATCAACAGGAATAAATCCATCAAAAGCACATAGGCTGGCAAAATCCTCTTCGAGTCCACAACTCTCTTGCTTAGGATGATCCATCAATCTGGCAGAGTTGGCTCTGGTATAGTACCGGCAAAGCGCGTCTTCAAAATAAATAAAGATCGCAGGGTCAGACCACAGGACGGGAGACCGGAACAAAACACCTGTTTATGCAAATGATGCATGAAGTGTTTATGCATATGCTTGTTTTTTTATCAAAGGAACCCGAGGGTTTTATTTGCAAACTTTGAAAGATTTGAGCATTTTGATCATACATGAGAATATCTCATCAGATATATCAGGTGAAAAAATTTTCCCGGTTTTTCATGTTTTTAAAATTTTTTGCAAATAAACTCCTTTGAGTTCCTTGAAAATTTTCTTTTTCTGATGACATGGATGCGGATGAATGCGTGAATGTATGAATGCAACAAACACACTCAAGGATCAAACAAAGCACACCAAACAAAGGTCGTGGGAAAGCTCTATGTATCCCTAATATCAATCATCCATTTTGGTGGATTTAGACTTTCACCTTATCGACACCCAAGTTCCATTGATATTAACGGTACATGAACCGGTTCAGACATTCTTAATATCAACCAGCCGCTTTGGTGGATTTTAGGTTTTACACCTGATCCGGGATCCATTGATATTAACAATGTTTGAACGACTCAACCACGAATCACGGGTTTGTTGAGAGTCACGAGCATGGAATCTCGGTTAAGAACCACCCAAAGGGAGTGTACTAGGGTTTAAACCTGCCAGACATGTTCTATCAGAGGTTCCCATAATCATCGTTCCATCTTTCGAATATTATCGGAGGAACGAATACTCGTATTCCAAGAATATTCTCAAGAGAAACTCTTATGAGTGTAGTATCGCGTAACAATCGTATCAGAACTGACATCTGAACGACCTCCGCACTACGGTCCTAAAAATAGGCCAAGATGGGTTTGGTAAACTAAGGTCCTTGGCTTCTGCGGAACATGATTGAAAGAATAATGTCTAACCACAAATAACTTGTGTGACATTATTAGTTCAACATGACCTCCACCAAGTGAATGGGCTCGCGAGTCAACTGGCTAAGGACTACTCCACACCAGTCAACAAGACTATGCCATTCTCCTATCCTAGAGAGCACTCGAGTTCGGGTATAGAACTCATCTCACAGATCACCAAAGCAAACAGCAATTGTATATCAAGCAAATCACACATTACAATCAATACAGTGATCCCAAATTGTACAAAAATATGTCATATAATAGATAACAATATAGCACAACAAGGGTGAAAAGTAGGCAATACCACCAAGGATTCTGGTGAGATTTCCCCAGCAGAGTCGCCACTTTTCTGTGACGGTGTATTCGTCGCTATATGATCTATCGATTAAATCATAAGCTATGAGATACCTTGAAATTTCGAGTCGCCACCGCACTTTTATTTATCCAAAGGATTGGCTAAAAAGCGAACAAAAGCCTAAGAAGTTTTACACGTAGAAAACTAATAAAAAGATCAGAGATTCTGGGTAAGGGGTAAATTACGCAATGGGAAGGTGTTAGGCACCCACTACGTCCTAGGTACTCCTAGGGAGCCCTTTTCACACTTGTTGTAAAAGATTGTTATTTGTTATGACATAAGTATTGTGCAAACATGATTGGGATGATGAGAAAAGAATACACATTTTTATTGGGTTTGAACGGATAAACCCGCTGCCTACGTACCTTCCATCAAAGGTAAGGATCAAAACGCCGTAGTTCGGCTAAAAGATTTCCAAAAGTGGGTTGGGTTCAATTTTAAACACAAACCCTAGGTCTTACGTTATCCACGGGAGAAAACTCAACCTTATACAAACAACAACGTCCACCATGTGAGAACAGCTTCAACTTGCCAGGGAGGGGTTAACCCTATAATAGGCAAGGAAGGCTTACAATTCAATCACTAAAGACAGAAGGTGAGATTAACATCAACCACTAAGATAAATCAAACCTATAGCTCATGTATGAAAAACATCAATGGACAAAGCCAAAACAAGTGAATGAGTGAAGTTACTGATTATGATTATGAAAATGGAGTCAAAGTATAATTAAGATCAATTCAAATAATTATTATGAAATGAAGTTTGAAAAAGGTCAAGGACTTGAGTCCAGGTTTTTAGTTAGAAAATATGAAGATGTTTGCACAACACTTATGTCAAATTTGAAAGATAAAGTGTGAAAAGGTTTAGGACATAATGAACGATGAATGGATGAAGATGGAAAGTAAAACTTCTTAGAAGGTTCACTTCTTGAGATCATATAGCAGATGATTCAAGTGTGTCCTTTGGAATAGCAATTAATAATAACAAACAAGCAGAACAAGCAAAAGCGGATATCGGATGCCAATCACTGGTCTTATACCAATCTCCTAAAACAAAACGGGATATCAGATGCCACTCAATGGACTTACACTAATCTCCACAGGCACAGAAATAAAAGCGGATACCGGATACCAATAGATGGATTTACACCAGTCTCCTAAAACAGAAATGGATATCAGATGCCACTCAATGGACTTACACTAATCTCCTCAAAAGAAAACAAAGATGAAACATGGAAGTTAACTGCCAATCTGTCTGGACTTAGGTTAACTCCACAGTATGGTCCTAGGAAATCCAATGCCACATTACAGGGACTTACAATGGATCCTCACATACAGGAACAAAAGCAACAACATGATCACAGGTATGCAAATGCCAACTAGCAGGGACTTACAGTTGCAACCTCACATAAACAAAGAAAGCAAAACATGGATGTCAGATGCCAATCTGTCTGGACTTACTCTAACATACACAGTATGATCCTAGGAAAACAAATGCCAACTTGCAGGGACTTACAGTTGTATCCTCACATACAAACAAACAAAACAACATGTGATCATAGGAGAGCAAATGCCAACTTGCAGGGACTTACAGTTGCTTCCTCACATACAATCAAGTAAATGTATCAGGCAAAGATAAGATGAGTGGCCAAGGTGATGGTCTTATACTCACTTCCATATCATAGGAGCAATGGCCAATGGATGGTCTTACAATTGTCCTCAATGGGCACACAACAAATGACAATATCACAAAGACAAATGAGATGATTATGCATTGATGGCAATTGATGATGATGATAAATGCATAGCATATAAGCAAGCAAGTGCACATGAAGCAATCAATCAATGAATAGCAAACAACACACTCTATAGCCAAACAATGGGGGGCTCACACAAGAGGGTTTGACTATGAAAGTCCACTGTAATAGGTAAATGTCGCTCTTAACCTTGCCATTGAGAGGCTAAGGTGAAGCAGATGAAAAGGAGATGAGGGGTGTGCCTCATTGCTTCTATCTCAGATCAGAGAGAGCATCAAAGAAAGTGTGGGAGTTCAGAAAGATGGAACTCTTTCCCCTTTATTGACTCGATTAGATCTTGGGTTTTTATCTCAGTGCTTCAACCATGTAATGGGAGCAGAGAGAGGACACACTGAATAGTGGGGGATAGATTACTTATCCCTACCTTCCACCAATTGCCTTACTTGAAGGACTTTTCCTGCTTGGGACAAATATAAACAAACACAGGCATTGCCTCTTAAGGAGGACTTCAGACAGTTTGCCCGGTCAAATAACAGACCGGGTCTCCAGACTACATGAAGAAGAAAGGTTTATACCTCAAAGCAAATGCTAAAAAGCAAAGCAAGCAAGCAAGTTCAAAGAACTTAAGCAACTAAAGCACTTGAATTTGAAGCAAAGTGTTGAATGTTGGTTGTTTGGACGATACAGACTGAAACAGCTGCTCCCAATGCTTTGGAATGAGGGGTGATGAAGCTTTTTCAGCTCACAAGTGCACGAGGTAGGTTGAACCAACTTCCACCATTGTTGTGTGCTTAATGAAAACAGAACTTGAAAATGGAGTAAAAGCTGGGATTTAATGATCCAAGTGACTCCTAAATGCTGTCTAGATGAAGAAAACAGTGAGGATTGTTCAAAGGTTTTGGTGTTTTGTGCAGAAAAATCTCAAATGCAAAAATGCAAGAATGAGAGGATGAAGTGTTTTGGTCGAGGGAGGCTGTCAAGCTAGGTTTAGAAATGCTGAAAAAATCCCTTATAAGGGTCTGTTTAGAGTTGGATTAGGGAGTACTAAACTTGATTAGCTTGAATGAGTGTAATTGCAAACTTGCTAATTTTGGACAAAGTGGAAAATGGGGGTATGTTTGCTGCTCGAGTGGGCTGGGCACAGGCTGCTAGCAGACCAAAACTCTGCTGTTTGTTGTTGCTTTTGACTGCTGTACTTGCTTTCACTTATTTGAAGCCAATTGCCAATTTTCAAGTTTTAGCATTTTGGTCCAAAAATGATGGCATAAGGGTGAAATGAACATGGTTTAAGGCTTTAGACAAATCACAAATGATGTATGGAAGCAATCTCAAATGGCAAAATGGTGAAAAAAGTCCTAATTCAAAAAGTCAAAGTTTGGTCAAACTTTGAATTTAAATGAAAAAGGTCCAAAAATGCCATTTTGAATGGTAAGGTTTTAGGTCATGAAATTTATATTTTTGGAAAGAGGATGAAAAATGTGGTTTGTAGGAAAAAACCCCACCAAATTTGGCCTTATGGTTTGAGAGATATGGCTTGTTGAAGTTCAAAAATTGGTGAAAATGATTTGATCATATCTTGACAACCACACATGGGATTTGAGAGTTCTTGGACTTTTTGAAAATGGGAGAACAAGATCTTCAACTTTCATGTTGGGCAAAAATTCATTTGGAGCTTGTATCATGATGTAAGTTTAAGATCAAGAAGTTTCCATTTTGGTATGTGAAATTACAGGTCCACTTTCTATTTCTGGAAAATTTCTGATTTGACTTGATTTTCTTCCATGATGAGGTTTGACATGATACATGAGGCTTATACAAGCATGAATGAACTCCTTCAAATCAATTCTATCCATCAAATCTCTGATTAAATCCACAGTTGACCAAGGTTGACTTTTCTAGGGTTTTGAGTGACTGGACTACTTCTGATGAATTCCAAACCCTAATTCCTTGAGAACTTGACTTCAAATGATGTCATAAGATGTCTGAACTTGTGATTATTGATCATGGTGCCCAAATTCTGCAAGAATGGCCACCATCCATTGCTTTGACTGACTGTTGACCATCTTTGACCTAATTTCTGATGATTACTTCAACTGCAAGCAACAAGGTTAGACTGACAATATTTTTGTACTTTTTGAATGATAAACATATGAAAGGCAAAGATATACAAATGCAAAGTATGCTTGGTGATCAAGAAACAAAACACAAGGCAATCCACCCACTAGGAGGGAAGCTAGGGCATGCAGTGATCCTTGAGGCCATGATATGAATGATATGGGCCATGAGGGATCTTAGGGCCCAAAATTGGGGTCTTACAGTACTTGGCACAAGTAGACATTGATTTTAAATCCTTTCCCAATTATCCTTTCAGATACTTCCACCATAAGAATACTTTGAAAATACTCTTCTTGTGTCAACATCTTCTGCTTGCAAGCACCTCAATAGTTTTGAGAATCTTTCCAGATTAGATTCACCCTTAGGAATGAGAGAGATGAATCCTTCCTTGCAAATGTGTCACACAACAACCAGAACCCATGTGACACAGGTCAACAGTCAACCAGACCCTAGGCTGACCAAACGTGAGGAGGTTAACCAAAACTCCCCCTCAAATTAACAATCATGGAAACTCCACACCAATATCCATGCATTGTACACAAATGTCTCAACATGACATACACCATCCCTACTAGTGGCAACTAACTCTATGAGTTATACCTATACATACTCCAATCACACCAATCAGACTCCAGCTGACCATAAGTACTAGTGAAAAAAAACAGCACCAGTCAATAGTAGATATGCATTACCAGAGCATACTACCTCAACCAACCTCTGAATCTTCATATTCTCACTCCTTGAAAGAACTGCCACTTCTGAGCGTGGTGTTTGAATAACAAGATTCATGGTCCCAATCCTCTTAAATGAAATAGCAATCAGGTTACCCCATTATTGACTTCTAACATCCAGGGGACTTGTCTTCCAACACAACATAGTACTTCAGGGAACAACTATCCAACCCTGGTCAATCTACAGGAATAAGACAAACAGCAGGAAATCGCACAATGTCACATCTCAACCAGCTCCACTTCTAGAGATTAGACTTCTAAAAGTGACCTTCTTGAGCACACACATAGTTGACCCTACCCTTGTCACCTTAGCACACACAGATGTCTCCTCTTCCAGGTCAGGAGTAGGTTCCAAACAAAAGTATCCCTTTGTTTGACACCTAAAAACATCTGCTCTTCAACCAGTAGTTGCATACTTGTTGAACAACATGTTCTAACATCACATAGAACATTAGTTCCACCTCCTTGGAACAAACCCTCCTTGAAAGTCTTCAAGGTCTTCATATACACTACCTAAGAGAGTAAAAGAATCAGTGATCAGGTGATTTTTACCATGATGAGTGGACTTGAGGAGACTCAAGTATCTTTGACATCTTCAGTAGATTATGATGAAATCTTGAATACAGCAGCCTTTCATCCACATGAGGGGAAACTACATCAGAGTTTGATTTTTGCCAGGTATTATGCAGCGGAAATCATAATACAACTCAACCCATGAACACACACTTCACCAGATCAGTCTCCAAGAACATACCAAGTTTGAATATGATTCAATACTAGCACAGTTGTCCCACACAAAGGCCAATTCCAACCTCCAGAGACAGGTACACACAGTTCCTGTCATGAATAGTCCATCCACCTACTTCAAGGGACCATTCAGGGAAATCACAGAACCTTCCACAGGTTCCAACATCAGTACTAACATAACTCCTTGCAAGATACCAGAAAGTATCACCCATGGATCTCATCCAGAAACAGAACAGGATGCCTGCTCTGATACCAATTGAAATTCTGGTGTAGTCAGAGTTCAGATGTTCTACTCCAAGTAATGACATATGATCCAACATTGTTACTAATACAGCAAGACAGTTATACAAATTAAAACCCAGTACTGATATGCACACATTCACAGATATCACGACATCTGCTACTATATCACCATAGAATGGAAGAACACCCAGTTCTGTCCATCTGGTACAAAGACACGGCAGAGATCAAACATAGCACTTACTTCTGTTGAGCCTGCACAGTTATCAGCATGATGTCTCAACATTGATTTGAACATCACCTGTTACAGCATTACAGGTTGACCTTATTTTATAACAGACAGAATTATAACGTGCAGAAGGTAAAAACACAAGTAATTGTTAACCCAGTTCGGTGCAACATCACCTACTCTGGGGGCATACCAAGCCAGGAAGAAGATCCACTATCAGCAGTATTAATTCAGAGTTAAACTCCCCAGTTTACAACTCTTCACTTAATCCCTACCCAATGCAATCTATATCTAGGAACTCCTAGATAGAAACCTCCAGTTTCCATTTCTATCACTACAATTACAATGTAATGCTAAACAACTTGAACTTGCTTCACAGCTTCGTTCAAGACCATAACAAACTCTTACCTACAGGCTTTGAGTTACAAATAATCTCATGCCTTCGAGCACTGAGAAACACATGATAACCTTCCCACAGGTTGGGAGGTTTACCTCACACACACCCCTAATTTTTACATTGTTTGAGGCTTGTAAAACCTAGGTTACAATCTGCTATTTATAACCTAAACACCCAACTGGATTTGGGCCTTGTACTTGTATTTCCTAAAATTAAGGTTAGGCAAGTTAACCTAATTTCCACATATTAGGGTGCTAACAAATAGGCTATTTGTTAGGTTCATTAATTGTAGCTTAGTTGTTAGTTTCCTGGATTTTAGCACAGCTGTTAGATTCCTAAAAAACAACCTGAGATAAATACTGAAACAGAAAAACCAACTAACCTACAATTTAGCATATGCTGTCAGGAATGAATGTCACAACATTCAGTTTGACTTCCACATCATAGACCATATGCTAAGTCTGTTTTTCCTGAAAACAGACTGTACAAAATGTTGTACTGTACAGGACCACTCAGTCCATACTTCAGTATCAGCTTACATTAATAAATGTCACAATATCCAATTTGACATTTACACATAAGGCCTTATGCCATGGTCTGTTGTTCTCCTGAAGAACAGACTGAGATACATACTGAAATGTAGCAGAAAACCAACCTGCCTATTATTCAGTATATGCTGTCAATAATGAATGTCATAACATCCAGTTTGACATTCAGACAGCAGGCCTTGTGACAGGTCTGTTATTCCCTTGATAAACAGACTGACAATAAATACTGAGTTATAAAAGAACATCAACTGTTCTATTCCTCAGTATCTGCTTACATGGATGAATGTCATAACATCTAGTTTGACATTCAGTAAGTCCTGTATTAGCTAAACCTGCAGCATACTACTCAAGTATGTCATGACATCAGTCAAGACATTAGAGTACAGTTAGATGATCTAACACACAATGCAGTCAAACAAACATCTCCACAGCATGTCATGACATCAGTCAAGACATTAGAATCCAGCTAGTGTTTTACCATAAAATGCAGCCAATCAAACATCTACAGCTTCCATCTCTCTATGTGTCATAGCATGAGGAGCAGAGACAACAGGGTGTTTGGGAATAGTCTGAGTGTAGCCAAACTTCCGCATGACACGCTCAGGCAGATGAGGAAATGTGAGACGTGAGCCAAACCAACTATCCTAAGTATAACATTATGTCATCAAATGTCTGCATCTCACGGTGATCGACATAGTTGTTGAAATGCATATCCTCGACAACCAAGCAGTCAAGATACAGTCTAAACGGCTATATCGTCTAGTTTCCTCTGAGTGGGCAAAATGCAGAAGCATGCGACATATCCTCTGTGTAAATCGGTACACACACCTAGCCAGAGATGCGCGGGAAGGGCTGGAGGATCCAAGCGTGAAAAGTGCAGAAAGACACGAATCATCAGTAAGGGCGTTGCAAAAATGAAATGAAAATGAAACATTAAAAGATCAATAAATATTATCGTCAGTAGCGTGATGCTGCCTGTGACCTTCTTTGTCTTCCACCTACAGCCCTCTAATAACTTCGAGTACAAGCAGATCAAATAAGCAGTCCCCTAGTTGTACTCATGGATTCGCTTGAAGTCCTCGAAGTAGCGTAGGTAGATGACATCTATATAAGTGGCACTCTTGTCCACCAAAATAGTTATGTCAACCAAATATAGTAGGTATGCTCTCATAGCATACGCTCTATGGAGCCCCACCTGTTCGTCATCTCCTCTAGCCTCATCAGCTTTAAGGATCTCATATGTATATGCTTTTTTAGGAATTCAAACCTAGCATGGCATCCTCTGGTTTTTCCAAACTCCCCCATGGCATCCTGTAGGTCAACTCCTAGATAGTCTACCATCATCTCGAGTCCCTCGTCTTTGTTAATCCTCACATGATTTAGAAGTTTCCCCCTAATCAGAAGATACAGTAAACATAACACATAATAGAGTGTGATAGATATCTCACTAAGTGGGAGATGAAATGACGAGGTCTCAGTGTGTCATCTCTCAACGAATGCATTAAGCATCCCGTGGTTGACCGTAATATAACCGGTCATGCACAAGTCCTTCATCCCAGATAGGGACAAAGTTGTCTGAAACCACTCCTCATTCGGCTGAGGCAAGCCAATAATCTTCCGTTCATTGTTAATAAACTTCAGTGAATCACGGTCCTGCAGAAAAATAAAAATCAAAGTCGGAAACTTGTAATATAATAATAAACGTAAATGAAAAAGAATGAATCCAACTAAAGTTACTTCTTCGTACCAGATATGTCTGGAAGTATGGTATAGTTATAGAGGCAACAATAAAAACTCTACAGGGCCTCATCCAAATGCCTGGGGTGGCTTGGACTTATCGTCCTCAGCAGCCTCACCATCCAGAGGTGGCATTGGCTTAACAGTCTCATCAACTGAAGGTAGCACTGGCTTAGAAGCATCATCAGTCAAAGGTGACACTACCTCAAAAGCATCATCAGTCGGAGGTGGCATTGGTGTCTCAGGTACAACAGATGACTCGGGTATCTTTGGCGCCTGAATAGGTGAAACCTATCGCATGTGGGAGGATGGAGGCAATGAAGCGTCGGTAGGTGAAACTCGTATTCTACGAGAAGAAGAAGATGGAGAAGTATGAATCCCATAAGTAGATGCCTCCACATGGCTAGAGTGAACAGGAGCCTCTGAATCCTGACTTTTCTCCCTCCGCACTGATGCATTCTGTGCAATCCTCTCGTGCCTCAGCCCATCGTCTCTATCAACCATAATGCATGTAAGTAAACCAAACAATTGGTACAAGCAACCATACAATAAATAAAAGCAACACAAAAATTAAAACAGACTCATAATTTACGGAGATGTATATTCGGGTAATGTGAATCAAAACATTGAGAAATTCCAGAGATGAATCTCTGAAAATTTCTACAACTCTTCAGGTCATTTAATGGTGGCAATGCAGACATACAAACCCCCAAAATAATGATTTGATCATTATTTTTAACCAACAAACATGTCTTACAGTGTATAAACTACCATTCATGCAATTTCTACTCATTTCTTACCTAAATCATCAATTTCTACTCATTTACACAAAAACTCAAAAAACTTTTCTAAACATCAAAAATTTATAAATTTAGACTTTACTTTAATGTTGGATAATGTCTCTAATGTACTTGATGTTGATTGAAGAATTTTTGAGCTTGGTTGTTTGATTTTATACTTGGTTGATGAAAAAAATTGAGACTTCGATAAAATTTTATGTTTTTTTAGAAATGAGGAAAAATAATGGTTCTGACGCGAGATATGCTCCAATACCGTCCGAAGATGCATCTCCGAAATACTTTTGAAGATACATCTTCGAAAAATTTAACGTTAAATCATAATTCTATATATTCAGAGTGCGTCCAAAAATACATATTCACATTTTTGTATTTTTGCATGGTATCTTAGTAATATATAGGATAAATTAAGAAATTTCGTAAGAATATCCTGCCTATTTGTGTTGTAGATTCTGGTTTAGTTTAGACCTAACCAGTTATTTTTTGTGGCAACTCAAACAAATCCACCTGAGTCTAAATACGCTAGCATCAGCTTCAAGAGGTAGAACCAATGAAAAAGCGGTTATGTTGTCCGATTCTCAACTGAACCGGTTGGACCGGACAAAATATAGATCCAGTTGTAAAACATAAGAAAAACCAAAATTCCTAGTACTAAGCATGATTTTGTTGGGAGAGTGTTGTTGTTTCACTCTCACCAAACCTCGTTTTCTCCGACCCAACGCCGATTCAGTTTCCAATGTCCACAGAAGAAGAAGAACCAAAAGGGTGCAATGTTTGCGAAAGTGTGAACTCATAGATTTCCATCAAGAATTGATTCCTTACGAAGTGGCATGGTCTTTACAAAAACACATTGTCAAGGAAAAGAAATCACAGATTCAAAATGAAGGAGATTGCGACGACACTCTCATTGTTTTGCAACACCCTTCTGTTTTTACTTTGGGTACCGCTAGTTCCAACAATAACCTCAATTTCGACATTAAAAACCCTCCCTTTCATGTTCATCGTACCGAACGTGGTGGAGAAGTTACATACCATGGTCCTGGTCAGGTATGTTCCTGTTTCAATTTCTTGTTGTTAAGGGTTTTGGAATTTAGTATTGAATTGTAAATGTGTTTTCTGTTTGGGTTTGCAGCTAGTGATGTATCCAATTATCAACCTTAGAAAACATAAGATGGATCTTCATTGGTATCTCAGAAAACTTGAGGAGGTTGTTATTGGTGTTCTGTCTTCAACCTTTTCGATTCATGCTTCTCGGGTGGAAGGTTTAACCGGTGTTTGGGTTGGTAAGTAAGTCTCTGCAACGGAATTACTAAATTATTAGTTTTGATGCAACACTATAGAGTATTCAAGGAAATAATCTGTCTTTCATTGGTTTTGATTGATGTTTTCTAAACAATAATTTGGTAGAGGAACTGAATTGAGCGATGTTCTTCGGAAATTTGGCGATTCACTACTTTAAGTCTATATTATATTTGTTATTGTTGACATCAATAACTCGTATATAGACGGCCTAGTTTTTGTTTTAGTATAATCTCTATAAGTTGTTTTATAAGTTATTCTGACAAGTTTTTATTAGTTCTTTCAAACATTATCAGATGTCTTTATACCAGTAGATAAGCCCAACTAAGTCAATCTAAACAGACCGTTACGTTAATGCTTATAACGTTTACGCTCTTTTTCTATGCCTTCTCCTATAGGGGATGACAATTTCACATTATAGATTTCATGCATCATAGCAAATTAGATCATGATCACTAGTATTATTATCCACTGCAAAATGGGTTGGACAAGATTTTATCATAATTTTGGAATCTTGGTCATAATTGATAATTTAGTATACTGCAACCTATCAAGAGTGTTAGAGCTTATTCAATTTGTGCTTGAATTCATTATGTTTTAACTTTTAAAACAAATGCTGAAATTTTAACTGTCATTAATCTGTGTTTTCCTTATTCTTTGTTACATCTTTTGTATTTCAGGAAATGAGAAAGTGGCAGCTATAGGTATAAGAGTGGATCAATGGATAACCTACCATGGCTTAGCACTCAATGTCACAATGGATTTGAGTCCCTTTAAATGGATTGTCCCGTGTGGAATCCGCGACCGTCAAGTTGGGAGTATCAAAGGGTTGCTGAGAGAAGCTCAGTCATCATGTAATCATGGTTTGGATGATGACAGTCTTGTTCATATTACTCATAAGTCCTTAATTGAAGAGTTCTCAAAAGTGTTTCAGCTTGAGTACCATAATAGAACTATTTCTATACCCATGTTGTGTGATAGTGATGGAAAGGAAATCGCATACCAAAGAAACAGCAAACTTGAATTTTTGTAATGCACATAGGCACATAGCTTATTTAGTTTTTTTCTTTTTATAGATATGGCCAGATTAAAGAAAGATCTTCAATCTTGCAATCGAACACACTTGTTACTCTATCTTGTGTTCTAGGATACCAATTGCTTGTGTTTTAGGGTATGTGATAACATTATAAACAAACTTTCTTATGTAACAATCTTAACAAAAGGAAGAGAAAACAATGAAGTGATATTTTCAAGACAGAAGGAATGGAATCACATGTTGTTTTTACATGAGTAATGTAAGCAGTAGGGACGGAAAAAGGTGCTAAGGGAAATTTCTTCTCTTATTCTTAGGGTGTTGCTCACATATCTGAAAACTCTAAATTGTCTTCGGGTGTTTTAGAAGATGCATCTCCGGACGCATCTTAGATTATCTCACCTTTCGTAAATCAAACAGTCACTTCATTTTAAGCTATTTAAACGATATTATTTCGGATATGTATCTCCGAAAATTTCCCTACATGTATCTTGGGCAGAAACGTTGTTCTAAGTTTGTATTTTTTTTTAAAGTCAAAAACATTTTAATTCGACTAACAATGTTATAATTTGATTCAAACATTAACAAACATGCACATTATAGAACAAAATAATGCATTAATTAAAAAAAATCCTATAATATTACAAACATTGTTATTAAAAGTACGAAAAATAATATTAAAACATCTTAAAAAAACAAAAAAATCAATAATAATAATCTTTTGTGTATGTCTAATTCTTATCCTTGACGCCTTCTCTGCTGTCGATCCAAAGTATTATGCGACTCGGTAAGAATGACATGTGTGAGGGCAACTGAATCATCGTCATCTCTCTCAAACAACTTAGACTCGATGCCCTCATACATAAGCCGCATAATATTTTGATGCTTGAAAAGTGGACTGACAGAATGTTGCTCACGAGCTCCAATAGAATATCTTAAAAGTTTTAGAAAATAAAATAGGAGAAGAGGGGTTTATCTATCGCGCGTTATATATTAATTAAACGCGTTCAAAGATGTATTTTAGAAAAAAATACTTCAATTTGAAAATAAGGATTAATTCGGAGATATATATACGGACAAATCCTAAAACACGTGCGAAAATGCATCTTCAAATTAAATTTTGGTAAGGATTAGGAAGAACTCTAGTGAAAAAAGAAATTCACTAAATAAGTCAGTTTACTTAAAAATTAAAGTTTGAATACTCTTCTATTCATAAATTAACAGGATTTTTGGTCATGTTAATTTCTAAAACATTCTTAATTAGTAGATTCTCCAATGTATTTTGAATTGCAATATTATTTAGTAGGATTGTAATTTCCATCGAATTTTAAATGTTCTATCACTTGCAAATGCGGTTCAGAACTTGAGTTAATATAAACCAAATTGTGAATTGTGATTCAAATTTACATATGCTTAGGCAGCAGGTTATATTTTTCAAAATTTTCTGAAGGGGAAAACTATATTGTTCCATGTGCTACTATGTACTTGATTAGGTGGATATGAAATACATATTAAAGATAATCCCGATCAATTACTTTGTCGGTAAACAAACAAGATAATCGAAAGACGCCATTTTTTTCTTGGTAAATGATGATAGTGAAGTTAAAACAGAAATGAATTACAATGAATGACACAACTTCTTTTATGAAACGCCTTACAAATGTTATACAATTCCGAATATATACAACACTCACTCTTCCACATTTCATACAAAACTCAGTAATTTTCTGCTACTGGCCTAGAAGGGAATAGCCTCAAAAGAAAAGTCATCAATGACCAAAGGCACACAATTCCCAGTAACTGGAAGATCACCATCATTCCAAACAAAGTTCCACTTCGTTCTAGTACTTCAGGTGACGCTGGTAGGTCCTTCATAGAGTACATCAACTTATCAGCGAAGGTAGCGGCTTTTGTAAGCTGATAAAGTCTGTATACCTGGCAAATCGATTCAGAAGGTTATAAAAACTACTCATTCTTGGTAAAAACCGAGTTCTTTTTGTTATTCTTCTTCAAACAATAGACTCGTCAAGCAGGCATTACGATCTTAAATCAATTTGAAAGTAAACAGATAGATCATAGACAAACCTCAAATATAATAGGAACTAGAGGCCAGCACGACGACCCGCGCTTTTCCAAATATCGCTCAAATGCAAATTGAACGAAACAGCCAACTACGAAGGGAGCTATAGCAACAACAGCGGCCATGCGAACCACGGACCAGGTCACGTACAAAAGAAGGAGAGGAACAGTAATCTTCAAACCCATTGTGAGGAAAGCAGATGTTAAGTATCCTTTGAGGCCAGTGATGAGACCCCATGTTTTAGAGCTGTACTGCAAATATGGCCTCTGGACACGATCAGCCACCCCCAAAAATGTTGCAAGTCCGATATAGAACAGTGCCTCGGAAGAGATTGAAGTTACAATATCTGCATTTTATTGATAACAGAAATGTGTATAAGAGATGCTTCTCCCTAGCAATTTACAAGGTTCTTACTTCTTACACATACAAAACAATGACATTTGCATAACCCCGCCTAGACTTCTTTAAAAAAACTGCACTCTATTAAAACAAACAAGCAAGAAACCAATTTAGAAAAATTTGTTAGTCTTTGAGGGGTTGTCTAGGACAAGTATGCTTCTTACTTTCATCATATCATAGGTCTAAAGAAAATTTCTAACTCGAACTAGATTTGTGTCAGCCTGATTCTACACAAAGGTTCATAACAGAGTACAAAAGCACAAGCCTTTCATAATCCCAAAACACGGCTATAGTTGCACAAAGATAACAACAAATAATGTCAGTGGTCATCACAGAACCAGAGATTTACATTGGAACAGATAAAGTTTATCACTTTAAATTAAAGAAATGATTTTGTTTACTCAAGGCTTTGATAAAACTTAACGGAGACGGTCTATTATTAATAGTCTTTGAAGTTTCAATATCATTCTGCCACTCTATCAAGTCAATAGTTAATTTTGCATTAACACCAGCGAAAAATCTTTAAAATGTATTACCATAGTATAGACAAAAAAGTGCAGAAGCAGCCGCCTATGAAACACAGACACCGAAAACACAACACTAACACTGACACATCGACACCAATAATATTTTGAATAAATAAATAAATTAAACATAATCACAAATGTCGGTGTCAGTGTCGGACACTGATACACTGATACGGACACACCTTTTTTAGGTATCGGTGCGAACAACATACAAACACATTTGAAACAACCATATATTCATGTAGTCATTCCATAGTTTTACTTCCTATAACACAAACTATTATCATCCAATTTCAAGCACGAGACAGTAATAGAGTGTAGAGTTCTATCATAAATACCTTTTAAAATAAAACCATTAAAAAAAGCCTCAACAACAGTGCCAATGAAGAACTGTGGCAGAATCAAAGATGATATGAATGCAATAGGACCCCAGACCCAGAAGTAAGAGCTCTCATCTTCTTTGATTGGAGCAGATTCCAATTTCCCTTCTTCAATAGACTGGTGTGTCAACCCATAAAAAGAGACAGAACCTGATTTACCATGAAATGGTTCCACTTCCACCACATTAACAGGAACACTAGAACTTTGAACTGATTCAACTTCCAAAGCACCATTTACAGTGGAATCAGAAGCATGTACAAGAGTCATTTGAAATTTGTTAAATCCCACCCCTTTTAACCCTGAAATCAAAACAAAAAATAAAACTTTGAATGGTTTGTGACATAAACAAAAGCCAAAATGCTAGAACAAAAATGGGACAAAAATCTAACATTTGGATGCTTTTTCAAACGCAAATTTCTGTCTCTGATGTCTGAGTAGAGCGTTTGAAGAATTGAAATGGAATGAGTGAAGTTGATGATTACTCACACGACGATGATGATGTTTGGATAATTGAAGTGGTTGAGAAGGAAGAGCGCAACAAAGAGTTTGAAGTTCCATTGCATGAATTTAGGGTTTTGAGGATATAATTCTTGCTCCTAAAACCCTTTGCAAGGGATTAATAATATTTGTAATATTAAAAGTGATATAGTTCGAATCTATGGTTACAAAGTCTTTATTTATCTTACTCTTATTTATAAGGGTTTAATGTTGATGGTATGACAGCTTAAAAAAAATTTAGATCGTCATCCAATAGGAATATATCATTTCGCCATGTTATATCAGTATTTTAAAATTTTTAGTCTGACTTGGCGGGATGCATGGTCGTCATTGGTTGGCTGTAAAATTATTTTACACTGTCAGAGCATCATCCCTTTTCTCTATTTATAATGGTTAATATGAATTTAACTTTTTTTTTAGTCTTAGATTTTTTTATTTTAATAAAAATGTAATATTTTGTAATATTTTTTTATTTTGTGATGTTATAAGTAGGGTTATAAATGAATCGAGTCGAGTCGATTTCGTTTCAGCTCAACTCAATTCGTTAAGAATTGATTTAGCTCAAATCTCGGTTCGAGTTTGACACGAATTTTTTTTAAGTTCAAATTTAATTTATTATAAGTTCACAAATAATTCGGTTCAACTCGTTAAATTTATTTCGTTAGGTTCAATTCACTTGCTTCAGAGACTTAAAATCTATTTTTTAAGGTTTTTTATATATTTAAAATTTTAAATTAATATTTTTTTAAAGAAAATATTGAAATAAAATAGAAGTTATCTTATTGGAAATTTAACTTTGTCTTAAACAATCTACTAATTCAAAAACTACTCAATTTAAATTTAAATTTGTCTAAAAAATACTCAATTTCTTTTAAATATTTAGAAACCTTACAAATTTAATAAAATAGTACACCAAAAATTAATAGAAATTGATATATTTCCATCACATAATGATTACACCACATGCAACCTTCGTTACAAATGTTATTTTAGCAAATGACATTATGCCTCCAACAATGATGACTTTGAATGCAATTATCGGGTTTACTACCATAACTAGTACGAAATGGAGAATATAAGGTTAAGATTTGGAGTAAATCTTTAAACCTAATCTTAAAAACAATATAATATTTCTCATATATAATCGAGTTGACTCATGAACCTAACGAGTCGAACTATGTATAGTTCAAGTTTAGCGTATTTAGTTAACGAACTTAATTTTACATCCTATCGGCGGTTGATGCGGCTAATTTCGACAGAATCGCTCATGCTGAATCGGCGAATGAGGCATGGAATATTCTTGTCAAGTACTATGAATGAGGCGAGAAAGTCAAGGTTGTCAAGTTGCAAACTTTGCGATGACAATATGAATTGTTGTCGATGGGAGAAGACGAAAAGATTGCAGGCTATGTGTCGAAGGTGTAGAAACCCGTTCATCTCATGTAGGGTTGTGGTGAAACCCTAACTAATAAGATGATAGTTGAGAAGGTAATGCGTATGTTGACCTCTCACTTTGATCACATTATCGTAGCTATTCAAGAATCCGACAATCTTAAAACCCTAAAATTGGAAGATTTGGTTGGTTCGTTGGAGGCGCATGAGATTAGGAATGTAGAAAGGAAAGGAGTTCAAGACTCGATACAAGCACTACATGCTCAATCATGGAAGAAGAATGATGGTTCCAACAAGTTCAAAGGCAAAATCGACAAGACTCAGGGCAAGAAGTCTTGGCTGAATCCTCACAAGAATAAGGTTGATGATAGAGCTTCTGAGTCCTCGAAAAGAGGAGAAGGAAATTCCTATCAAAAAGACAAAGAAGAGAAAAAAAGGTGTTAAGTGTTATAACTGTGAAAAATGGGGTCACTTGGCCAAGCATTGTTGGTACAGGAAATACAAGGGATCAACAAAAGGCAAGGACGAAGGAGCGAATCTTGCATGTCAAGATTCAGATGATTATGATGATATGGTGGTTATGGTTGCAGTTGCAGATGACCATGTCGAATCCAATATCTGGTTCCTCGACTCAGGCTACTCGAATTATATGACTGGTCAAAAAGTATGGTTAGTAGATTTCGACGAGTCAAAGAAGAGCAAGGTCAAACTTGCTGATAATAGCTCATTGCAAGCTGAAGGTACTGGAAACATAGTTATTCAAAGGAGTAATGGAGCGAAATCCTTGATCAAAGTTGTACTTTATATCCCTGGAATGAAGTGCAATCTACTAAGTGTTTGACAAAGGATCGAAAATGGGTTCTCAATGGTTATGAAAGATGAGGCCTTAGAACTTTTTGACATCCAGAATAACTTGGTCTTGAAATTTCCTTTGTCGAAGAATAAAACATATAAGACCATGATCAGTTCGACTGAGGTATAATGTCTGAAAACAATTGTCGACCACAAAACTAGTTATTTGTGGCATCTGAGGTTTGGTCATCTGAATTTTAGGTCGCTCAATCAACTGATCACTCAAGATATGTTAACTGATATACAAAGTCTTGAGATGTCCGACAAACTCTATGAAGGTTGTATAGTCGAAAAATAGTCCAGAAAGTCTTTCGTTTCGACTATGCCAATGAGATCCTCCTGCATACTCGAAGTTGTACATTTAGACGTATGTGGTCCTTTTAAGGAGCATACCATTGATGGAAACAAGTATTTTGTTTCGTTTGTCGATGAGTTTAGTCGAAAGTTGTGGATCTATGTGATCAAGAGAAAGGACGAAGTATTCAAAATCTTTAAGAGATTCAAGATACTTGTCGAAAACCAGAGTGAAAAGAAGATCAAGGTTCTGCGAACTGATAGAGGTGGAAAATACACATCCAAGATATTTGAAGCATTCTGTGCAGAACATGGTGTTGATCATGAGGTAACTGCTTCTTATACTCCTCAACATAATGTAATAGCAAAAATAAGAAACGGGACCATATTGGACATGGCAAGATGCATGCTGAAGTAGAAGAATTTGCCAAAATCCTTATGGGGTGAAGTTGTTTCTACTGTTGTTTATATATTGAACAGATGCCCTACCAAGAAGTTGAAGAACAAGGTTCCTGAAGAAGCGTGGAGTGGCAAACAACCATCAGTGAGTCATCTGAAGGTGTTTGACTATATGTGTTACAAGCATATTCCTGATGCAAGAAGAAGGAATCTTGATGACAAGAGTGAACCTATGATTCTGGTAGGATATCATAAGACTGAAGCATACAAGTTGTTCAATATAATTAATCAAAAGATTATGATTAGTTGACATATTGTGATTGATGAAAGTTCTGCCTAGGATTGGAATTCTAGTAATGCAATTGACAAACCATTGATGAGCTATGATTTCGACGAAGTGAGTAATGATGTCGAAGTCGAAGATATTGTCGATATTCCAGCTCAAGTCGAAGTTAATGTTGACATACCCGACACAGTCGAAGTCGAAGAGGTTATGGCTAGCACAAGTCAAAGACCTCAAAGAACTAGAGTTCGAATCTATGGTTACAAAGTCTTTATTTATCTTACTGTTATTTATAAGGGTTTAATGTTGATGTTATGACAGTTTAAAATTTTTTTACATTGTCATCCAATAGGAATATATCATTTCGCCATGTCATATCAGTATTTTAAAATTTTCAGTCTGACTTGGCGGGATGCATGGTCTTGAAAGATGAAGCCTTAGAACTTTTCGACATCCAGAATAACTTGGTCTTGAAATCTTCTTTGTCGAAGAATAAAACATATAAGACCATGATCAGTTCGACTGAGGTATAATGTCTGAAAACAATTGTCGACCACAAAATTAGTTATTTGTGGCATCTGAGGTTTGGTCATCTGAATTTTAGGTCGCTCAATCAACTGATCACTCAAGATATGTTAACTGATATACAAAGTCTTGAGATGTCCGACAAACTCTATGAAGGTTGTATAGTCAAAAAATAGTCCAGGAAGTCTTCCGTTTCGACTATGCCAATGAGATCCTCCTGCATACTCGAAGTTGTACATTTAGACGTATGTGGTCCTTTTAAGGAGCATACGATTGATGGAAACAGGTATTTTGTTTCGTTTGTCGATGAGTTTAGTCGAAAGTTGTGGATCTATGTGATCAAGAGAAAGGACGAAGTATTCAAAATCTTTAAGAGATTCAAGATGCTTGTCGAAAACCAGAGTGAAAAGAAGATCAAGGTTCTGCGAACTGATAGAGGTGGAAAATACACATCCAAGATATTTGAAGCATTCTGTGCAGAACATGGTGTTGATCATGAGGTAACTGCTTCTTATACTCCTCAACATAATGTAATAGCAAAAATAAGAAACGGGACCATATTGGACATGGCAAGATGCATGATGAAGTAGAAGAATTTGCCAAAATCCTTATGGGGTGAAGTTGTTTCTACTATTGTTTATATATTGAACAGATGCCCTACCAAGAAGTTGAAGAACAAGGTTCCTGAAGAAGTGTGGAGTGGCAAACAACCATCAGTGAGTCATCTGAAGGTGTTTGACTATATGTGTTACAAGCATATTCCTGATGCAAGAAGAAGGAATCTTGATGACAAGAGTGAACCTATGATTCTGGTAGGATATCATAAGACTGAAGCATACAAGTTGTTCAATATAATTAATCAAAAGATTATGATTAGTTGAGATATTGTGATTGATGAAAGTTCTGCCTAGGATTGGAATTCTAGTAATGCAATTGACAAACCATTGATGAGCTATGATTTCGACGAAGTGAGTAATGATGTCGAAGTCGAAGATATTGTCGATATTCCAGCTCAAGTCGAAGTTAATGTTGACATACCCGACAAAGTCGAAGTCGGAGAGGTTATGGCTAGCACAAGTCAAAGACCTCAAAGAACTAGAGTTCGTCCAGCAAGACTTCAAGACTATGAAGTGGTTGGTGATGATGAAGTCATAACAAATGGAGAACTAGTTCATTTGCTCTACTTGCATGTGCTTAACCAATCAACTATAGCGAGGCTTTAAAGAATATGAAGTGGAAGTCTGCTATGTTCGAAGAGTTACAAGCAATCGAAAGAAACAATACATGGAAGTTGGTCGAATTTCCAGCACATACAAAAGCTATTAAAATGAAGTGGGTGTTCAAGTTGAAGCACAATGTTGATGGCTCGATATCAAGATATAAGGCGAGATTCGTAGCTCGAGTATTTATTCAACGACCAGGACTCGACTACTCTGAAGTCTTTGCACCTGTCGCAAGATTGGAAACTGTTCGACTAGTGGTAACCTTGCTATGTAAGCAAGGTTGGTCGACATTTCACTTAGATGTGAAATCCTAATTTTTGAATGGACCTTTAGATGAAGAGGTGTATGTCACACAACCTCCTGGGTTTGTGATTCAGGAGGAAGTAAGGAAAGTATACAAGTTGCACAAACGCTTTATGGTCTCACACAGGTACCTAGGGCATGGAACAAAAAGATCGACTCATACTTGGTCAAATTGGGATTCTGATCGCGACTTTATGAGTTGAATTTGGGGTACAAACTGCAAGTGCACAGTTCTATCGCGTAGTTTTAAAAGATATCGATCCCACAGGGACTTATGAATCGATATACCGTTATCTAAGGTTACTTCGTAAAGCTAAGGCATGTAATACTTTGATTGTTTGGGGGAAAAGCTAAAACTAAAATAAGATCTAAAATAAATATCTAATAAGCGGATATCGGTATGTAGTTCGTCGTAATTAGGGAATCAATTCTTTGTTGGTTTCTTGGTTTTAAAATAAATCTTTTCAGTTGACGCTATTGATTAAAAGTCTTATCTCAAACTCTCGCTCTGTTGAATAAACTATGATTTTATATTAACGTAGTTGTCACTTATAGTTAAGTCAAAAACCACTTTTTGAAAACAATAGGATCCGTAGAAACTCTTTTTAAGAAAACACTAATCGTTTAAACACCCTTATCTCAAACTCTCGCTCTGTTGACTTAGGTTATATAATTAAATTCAAATGCTTAACTCTTGTCCTCACATTCAATCTTTAAAAATACTTTTTGAAAAAGGTTAGAATTTAATTAACTCTAAAAATTGCTCTCGCCCTGATCTAGAATTAATGTCCAATTTACACTGTCCAGTCAAAAACTCAAACTCTCGCTCTATTGCTTTTAACTTCTTTATGTCTTTTACTTTCGTACAAAAACCTTGTTATTAAACCTGTAAATTGAGACCGTAAAAAGAGTGATTTTAATTTTAAACTTAATTAAACCAATTTGGTTTTGATTCCTTCATTCCGCTTACTCTACATACCGATACCTAAGTAAATCAGCCAGACATGCTAAACAGACTTAAATAAATATCATGCATAAACAGATTCATCTCGGGCAAATAATATAAATAAATTGTAAAACAGGGCATATATAAATTCAAACAATAATTAAAGAACCTGAGATATTAAATAGCAGTCTTGAACACTCCACCACAGGCCGGTTGGATTTGTTCTTGAATTCTTCAATCAAACAGAAAAATAAAAGCGAAGGAATAAAAAAACTAGATTCTAACGTAAGGTTAGATCCGGTAAAAGGTACACAATAGTCTTCGGTGTAGAAACTATTGTGCGAAAAAGAATTAACTAAATGCTAAAAAGGAAAATAGAAATTGCAAGGGAAACAATATAAAACTCGTAAAAGCAATGCTGTAAAAAATGTGCTCGTACTGCTGGAAAAGAAAAAAATGCGAAAAAGCGAAAACGGCAAAGAAATCTGGAAAAAGCGTGGACCCGAGAGCTTTCCAAAAAGCTACTATTTATACTGCTACTTGTGTAACTGCTTCCAAGGGTTTTCCGTGTACACGGTCTTTACGTTCCAAGGGTCAAGCGTGGAAGTAGCTTCAACGTGGTCTGTTGCGTTCCTGGTGCCAAAAATATAGGGGAATGGTGTGACGTCCGTCACACCATGTGTGACGCTCGTCACAGGAGTGTGCAAAGCGTGACGCTCGTCACAGGCACAACGCCTGTGCTTTTTGGGCTGGGCTTTGGCTTTTGATATTTGCTTCTTTTCATTCCTTTTTGCACCTCCTTTTCTTCCTTTTTTTACTTGTGCTTCAAATAAACCACCTGAGATAAATAGAAAGAAAATACCGCGTAATATCTAATAAAATGAAATAAATTGAAGTAAATAATAATATAATTTAATTAAATTGAGTCCTAGAATGTGATACTATTTCATGTTATCAAACTCCCCCATACTTAGATCTTTGCTTGTCCTCAAGCAAAATACAGTATAGAACTTGTTTTAAAAATTTTAGCCAGGTGAAATTTCAAAACACACATCAATTCGTACTAGGTTGCCTGTAAACCTTGTTTAGAAGTAACTTGAGTTTAATCTTGACATCAACAACCACCGTCACAACCTCAGATAACCTCACCTTATGCAAACCAGTTCGAGTAATGCCATTATAGCTATCCTAGTTCCTCTACTCTTATTTCACCTGTTTTCATTCTAGCGAAATCACATTAAGCCCTTTATCTTTTCGCGCACATAGTGGAATAACCGGTTAGTGATTCTGATCCCCTTTTAGCTAGAAGTTCTGGTACATAAGTCGGATAACTTCGTTATTCAGTCCATTGCAAATTGCGGGGGATCGGACCGTAGTCCGCCCTACCAAGTTCAGTACCAGATACCTGCTGAACCAACTCATAATGGATCTTTCATATTATGCTTTTGTATGATCTGCAACCTTTAAATTAAATGATCTGGTAAGGATCACCTAACTTAATTAGTGCATTTCCTGATATATATATATATATATATATATATATATATATATATATATATATTTTATGTTACTTTGGGAATCATTCACTTATATTCATCGGCCCTCCACGTAGTTTGCTATTAAGATGGTGCTGACTTCTCGTATAAACTACTCGGGGTTACTATAAGACTAAAAGTTCAAGGGATTGGTATAATAGGTACTTATCCTGATCTAATCATGTTGAGGTTCTTAGAGCGTTGTTATGGTAATAATTTTTGTCTTGATTTCACTCAAGTTTTATAAAATAAGCGACTTTTATACTTATTGAGTGTGTTGAATTTTTGTTATGGCTCATGAAAATTGGGGGGAATAGATAATAGAAAGTTTTCACATTTGGGACTTAACTTAAAATAAATCTATATTATAAGAAATATTATTTTATTATATATATATATATATATATATATTTTATAAGGGAAATAACAATGAAAAGAAAGATACATACTTGAAAAAGAAAAAGGAGGATAGAAAGAACACGGTTTTCCCCCCCATACTTGAATGAAACATTGTCCTCAATGTTTGAAGGGAAAAAATTGAATTACAAAAAGAAAGGAAAAAGGAAAAGAAAAAGAAACTAAAGTTAAGGTTGCCTGCCGCCTCTTGTTCTTGGACCTGGTGATCTTTGATGTACGTCTAAGTTGTCGAACCTGCTAAGCAAATCAGTGAACCGCTGGTCGGTTATGGCATTCCTCTCTTCCCGTTGTTGTTGCATTTGGCGCATCATTTGCATCATTTCGAGATTCTGTGCTTGCATACCATCAATAGCATCCATGATGTCGTCGTTGGTTGCAGGCCTTCTTCGTCGACGACGTCGGGAGGATGGGCCAGCTGTAGTATCGGAAGGGTTGAGCGGGACTGATTGTTGTGCAGGAGCGTTATCACCTTGCTCCATTTCTTCGAACTCGTCTGCAGACGGGTTTCTATGTGAAGGCTCGGTAGCTTCGGGAGAATTCAGATCATAGAGGTGGCGGTTGGGATTGGTGACATCGGTTAAGGCAATGTTGGGTAGAACAACGCTTGGGACTGCCTGGTTATTCACCATAAGGTAATATTTTCCACCTACTCGGTTCTTTATTAGGCGGCTGGACCGACAGTAGCTTATATCCATAAAAAGGGGAGGTAAAGATTCTAAAGTTTGGAGTTGGTCCCCTAGGTTTAAGCCAAGTGCTATGGTGGTGATTAATCCACCAATTACAAAAGGTTGACGGCCTCTAGCACATAAGGTGCGGATATGATGAAATAGGAAGGAGGCGGCGTTTACCTTAGCATTCGGTTCGAAGACGCATTCAAGGAAGAATAGTTCCTTTGCGTTGACCTTGCTGTTGTTCGGTCTTCCAAAAACTGTGTTTTGTAGGATGCGGATAAAGTACCGGATAGTTGGGTTATGTATATGGGAAACAAGGAGCTCTTCCCAGTTGTTGGCATCTACACCAGATATTTTCCTAAAGAGGTCGAAAGCAGCAACTGTGTTCCAGTTTAGGTTTGGAGGGATTCTGGGGTAGACTTGACCTTCTATGGGGAACTGTAGCATGGTACTCAATTGGTTTTGGGATAGGGAGTACTCGGTATTGAACATACGGAAGGTTGCGGTACCGGTTAAGAATTCGTCCTCACCGGTGGGAGTGTTGTACGCATATGAACTTAAGAATTCTAAGGTTAGGGATGGGTAGGTGGGTTGATTATGCGTGCATAGAAAGGTTAGATCGGCAAGGCGGAGCATCCACTCGATACCTTGAAGTAATCCTAATTGTTGTAAACAAGTTGAATCAGGATACCTGGTAGAAGTGACACCTCGTTGTTGAAAGCGCTCGAATTGCTCCCTTTGATAATTATCATCTTCGGATCGGAAGATGATATTTCCAAAATTTTGATTTCCCGCCATACTGATGAATGAGTTGGAAGAAGTAATTAGGAAAGAAAAAGAAAATATATTTGATTGTATAGAATAGTTGTGATGTAGGAAGAAAGGTATGGTGGGTATTTATAGGGAAAAATTTTGAAGTTGGAAAGGGAGTGGTTGAAAAGTGAATAAATGTGAATAAATGGGGAAGGTAAAAAGTTGTAGGGTTGTAACGTTCGTCTCCAACGGTCTTTGTAACGTTAACATGGCGTTACGCTCATTACAGGAGCATGACGGGCGTCACAAGCACTTTGTGTGACGTCCGTGATAGAATGTGTGACGCTCGTCACACAGTCTTTTTGGCATGGTTCTGCTAGCGTTCTTCAGAATAATTTTGGTAATTTAATTTTTTTATTATTTATTTTGTTTTGCTTCAGATTATTTTATTTTGCTATTTAATTTTCCTGCATGCTATTCTACTTTGTATAATAGTGCATAAATGTATTATGTTCTTAATAATTTATGTAGGCAGCAACAGTAGAGAGCATTTTTTTTGATAGATATTGCATAATTCATAATAAAATAGGATAATTCAATAGCTTCATAAAATAATCATAATGTAACAATGGAGAGAAACAAAAAATGCGAAAGAGAAACAAATACGAACATAATTTGAAATAACATTAAATAATAAAACTAACTAGAACTAGATAACTAAGAAAAACGACTTCTATCCATCTGCATGATCTCTGGCCGGAGGAGCAAAGGAGTTAACACGGTATAGCAACTCGTGAAACTGATTTGTCATACTGTTCATGTATCCCAGAAATTCGTGTCTCATGTTAGCAAACTCTTCTCTGAGGGCGTCTTGTTCTGACATCAAAGCTTCAATGACGGTGTTATAATCAGTTCCGGGCATATGATGTCTAAGGTCGGGTATTGCCGATTCTTCGGTCTGAACAGGTTGAGGAGGAGGATCAATATCATAATAACCAGATGGTGTCCGAGGGTCTGATTCAGCATAAGGAATCTGGTCATCACAAATCTCATAGTCCTGGATGGATTCAGTGGATCTAGCAGGAGAGGGGGTTTCGTTCAGATTGTAGAGCCAGTTATTGCGGTTATGAACACTAGTCCTAGGATCGGGCATGGTGAATAGGCAAAGAACTTGGTTATTAATTATAAGCTCAAACTCATCAGATCCTAGGTTTGCTATAAACATAGTGTTGAAGAGGAAGGGTATACTCATAGTAGTAATGCCACAAAAAGGGCTTAAGTCAAGCATAGACTGACGTAATCCGATAGCATTACCGATCATGGTTATCAAACCGCCTATTCGAATTGGTGCTCGTTCATCTTGGATAAGGTGGTCTAAATTTGCCAACATAAAAGTGGCACCGTTTACTGGACGGTTCTGGGAAGCACAAAATATGATGAAGAGTTCATCACGTGAAACTGTGGTACTGTTTGGCTTCTTCCCAAATAAGGTGTGGGTCAGGATCTTATGGAAATAACGGAAGGCCGGGTTATGTATGTTTCCAGAGAGAAACTCATGTTCCTCGGGATCGTCATTTCCAGTCAAGTTACCCCAAAAGTGTTCAAGTTCTCTATATTCAAAAAGTTCTTCTTGGCTCACTGTGAATGTGTCAAAGGATGTAGGGAAACCTAAAAGGTTGGTAAAATCTTGAATATTAAATTGGTACTCCATGTTAAACATTCTGAACTGGATGAAACCTCTGCTTATTCCTTTTCCATGGCTGGGTAGATAGATCAGAGAACTAAGGAATTCTAGAGTCAGTCTCCGGTAAGTGACAAATTGTCTACGGATAGGAGCGGTTTCCCACCCTATCTGACTCAGCAAATACAGGACACTTTGTCTTAGTCCAAGGGCAGTCATTGCCCAGTCATCAGCATACAGACTAGGTAGCATCTCTCTCGTGGCTAGTTCCTCAAACTTTTGTTTCTGAGCTGTTCCTCTGAATTTGATACCCATACGATCAATTTGTCCCATCAGGTTAGTGTTAGCTAGAGAAAAGAAAAACAAGAGTTTTAGTCAGGATTTGGCCAAATGCCGAAAGAAGAAGAGAAAAGTTTTTAATAAATTAAAATAAATTAAGAATGAATACTAAACAAAAATTAAAAGAATAATTAAGGAAGAAATAGAAAAATAATAATAGAAAAAAAATAAATAAAACATTTGTGGGTTGTCTCCCACTAAGCGCTTTGTTTAATGTCGCAAGCTCGACATAAAAACTATCAATTATAATCTATAAGTTCTGGAGGCATTTCGTCTAAGTGCAAGACTTGCGAATCTTCATTGTTTTCTGCATAGTGATAATGTTTTAGACGTTGCCCGTTTACGGTAAATGGTTCCATAGATTTGCCTTTAATTTCTACTGCTCCGCTGGGAAAAACATTGGTGATTTGAAAAGGACCTGACCATCTAGATCGTAGTTTTCCCGGGAATAACTTTAGTCTGGAGTTAAATAAAAGGACTGTATCGCCTTGTTTGAAGATTTTCCTTGATATGCGTTTGTCATGCCATTGCTTTGTTCTTTCTTCTGGCATTTTCGTAAGCGTCTCTTCTGAGTTCCTCTAATTCGCTTATATCAAGGATTCTCTTTTCGCCGGCGGCTTTATAGTTTAAATTTAGATTTTTAATAGCCCAATAGGCTTTATGTTCTAATTCTACTGGGAGGTGACAGGATTTTCCATAAATTAGCTTAAATGGGGTTGTCCCTATGGGAGTTTTGTAAGCAGTTCGGTAAGCCCATAAAGCTTCTGGTAATTTCAATGACCAGTCTTTCCTTGAAGTGGCGACTGTTTTCTCTAGTATCTGTTTGATTTCTCTGTTAGACACTTCCACTTGCCCACTGGTTTGAGGGTGGTAAGGTGTCGCTACTCTATGTCTTACGCCATACTTAAGCAGTAATTTTTCGAGTACCTTGGATATGAAATGCGATCCACCATCACTGACTACTATTCTTGGGACACCAAACCTTGGAAATACTATATTCTTAAAGAGTCTAGTTACTACTCGTGTGTCGTTTGTTGGAGAAGCTATAGCTTCAATCCATTTCGATACGTAGTCAACTGCCACGAGTATGTATTTGTTACCGAAAGAGGATGGAAAAGGTCCCATGAAGTCTATTCCCAACACGTCGAAAATCTCTACTTCCAAAACGCCCTTTTGTGGCATCTCGTCACGTCTAGATATGTTTCCTGTGCGTTGACATCTGTCACATTTCTTAATAGCTGCATGTACATCCTTCCATATATTTGGCCAATAGAAACCGGCTTGTAGGATTTTAGAGCAGGTCTTGGATGTACTTACGTGTCCACCATAAGGAGCGGAGTGACAGTGTTGGATTATATTTTCTACCTCTTCTTCGGGTATACACCAACGGAAAATACCATCGGGGCCTCTTTTAAAAAGTAAGGGGTCATCCCAGTAATAATGTTTTATGTCATAGAAGAATCGTTTCTTCTGCTGGTAGGATAAGGTAGGTGGAACTATTCCGGCAGCTAAATAATTGACGAGGTCAGCGTACCACGGTGTAACAGATATAGCTAAAGTGGTTTCTACTTGTTTATCAGCGTTATTTTCTTCCAAAGTAGCTATAAGTTTATCGTACGAGAAATCATCGTTGATCGATGTTCTTTCCGGTTCAAGGTTCTCAAGTCTAGAGAGGTGATCTACTACTACGTTTTCAGTTCCTTTCTTGTCTTTGATTTCCAAATCGAACTCTTGTAGCAACAGGATCCATCTTAGGAGTCTAGGTTTAGCATCCTTTTTTGTTAAGAGGTATTTGATAGCAGCGTGGTCAGTGTAGATGATTATTTTGGTTCCGACCAAGTAAGAACGAAATTTATCTAGCGCAAACACTACTGCTAGAAGTTCTTTCTCGGTTGTGGCGTAATTCATTTGTGCTTCATCTAGAGTTCTACTTGCGTAATATATAACATGAAGCTTTTCATCCTTTCGTTGTCCCAAAACAGCACCTACAGCGTAATCACTAGCATCACACATTATTTCGAATGGTTCATTCCAATCTGGTGTCTGCATTATGGGTGCGGAGATCAGTGCTTGTTTAAGCGTTTGAAATGCTTCTAAACATTTATTGTCGAATATGAATTCAGCATCTTTCATTAATAACCCGGCCAAAGGTTTAGTTATTTTAGAGAAGTCTTTAATGAATCGTCGGTAGAAACCGGCATGTCCTAAGAAGCTTCGTACTTCTCTCACAGTTTTCGGGGGTTGAAGATTTTCGATTACCTCTATTTTATCTTTGTCTACTTCAATTCCTCTGTTCGAGATGATGTGTCCTAAAACAATTCCTTCTTGTACCATAAAGTGGCATTTTTCCCAATTAAGTACTAGGTTTACTTTTACACATCGCTCTAGAACTCTCTCTAGGTTTTCAAGGCATTCTTCAAAGCTTTGTCCGCATACGGAAAAGTCATCCATAAATACTTCCATGATGTTTTCTAGAAAATCGGCGAATATTGCCATCATGCACCTTTGGAAGGTTGCAGGAGCATTACACAAGCCAAACGACATTCGTCTATAAGCGAAGGTACCAAAAGGGCACGTGAACGTTGTCTTTTCTTGGTCATCAGGGTGAATTGGTATTTGAAAGAAACCTGAGTAACCGTCTAGATAGCAGAAATGAGAATGTTTTGCTAATCGTTCTAACATCTGGTCAATGAATGGTAAAGGGAAGTGATCTTTTCGGGTAGCTTTGTTTAGTTTCCTATAGTCAATGCACATTCTCCATCCCGATTTGATTCGTTTGGTTATAGTTTCTCCTTTTTCATTTTCAATGACTGTTACACCTCATTTCTTTGGTACTACGTGTATAGGACTAACCCATTTGCTATCAGATATAGGATATATGATACCTGCCTCTAATAACTTGGTTATTTCCTTCTTCACTACCTCACTCAGGATCGGGTTTAGTCTCCTCTGGTGTTCCCTAGAAGTTTTACAGTCTTCTTCTAGCATGATGCGGTGCATACAAATAGAGGGACTTATTCCTTTAAGATCGGTGATGTTGTAACCTAGTGCGGTTGGATATTTTCTTAAGATATGCAGGAGTTTTTCTGTTTCGAGTCTTCCTAGGTAAGCATTAACTATCACTGGTCGTTCAAGTTCTAAGTCTAGGAATTCATATCTCAGATTCTTGGGAAGTGTTTTCAGGTCTAAGGTTGGTTTCTTAAGGCATTGCGTAGGGTCCGGTGTTATTGCTAAACATTGGTTAAATTTGTCTTCTACAAGATAGTCAGATGATTTGTCTTTTTCTAACTCCGTTTCTTTTATGCATTCATCGATGATATCCATGAAGTAACATGTATCTTCTATTGCAGGTGCTTTCAAAAATTGGGAAAGAATGAACTCAATTTTCTCTTCTCCTACTTCAAAAGTGAGTCGTCCTCGTTTTACGTCTATGATTGCACCGGCAGTTGCTAAGAACGGTCTTCCCAGTATAATGGGTGTAACTTCATCTTCTCTAATATCCATAATTATAAAATCAGTTGGAATGTAGAATTGACCTATGCGCACTGGAACGTTTTCAAGAATTCCTACAGGATATTTGACAGAACGATCTGCTAGTTGCACAGACATTTTAGTTGGTCTTAATTCTCCCATTTCAAGTCTCTTTCATATGGATAAAGGCATAACACTAATACCGGCTCCTAAATCGCATAAGGCTTTGTCAATGACAAATTTTCCTATGTGACAGGGTATAGAGAAACTACCTGGGTCTTTAAGTTTAGGAGGCATATTCTGGATTATAGCGCTACATTCAGCGGTGAGTGTAACGGTTTCTCTATCTTCAAGTTTCCTTTTATTAGAAAGAATTTCTTTTAAAAACTTGGCATATGAGGGCATCTGCGTAATAGCTTCTGTAAACGGAATTGTGACGTTTAATTGTTTTAGTAGGTCAACAAATTTTTTGAATTGGCCCGCATCTTTGGTTTTAATAAGCCTTTGAGGGTAAGGGATAAGTGGTTTATAAGGTGGTGGAGGTACATAAGGTTCCTTCTTTTCTACAGTTTCCTTGTTACTCTCTTCCTTTTCCTTAGGTTCACTTTCCTCCTCAGTTGACTTTTTAGAGTTTGGGTTTTCTATCCTTGGGTCAGACGGTCCTTCCACTTCTGTTCCACTTCTCAGTATAATTGCATGAGCGTGGCTTCTTGGGTTAGGTTGGGGTTGGCCAGGAAATGTACCAGTTGGGGCAGCAGTAGGCACTTGTTGTTGAGCTACTTGTGAAATTTGCGTTTCCAGCATTTTGTTATGAGTAGCAAGGGCATCTACTTTACTTGCTAGTTGTTTAATTTGTTCGTCAGTGTGTACATTCTGGTTTAAGAAATCTTTATTGGTTTGTTGTTGAGAAGCTATAAAGTTTTCCATCATGATTTCCAAGTTGGATTTCCTAGGGGCATTATTGTTAGGTGTAGATGGAATCGGCTTCTGATATCCCGGAGGTATAGCTGGGGCTTGATTTGGAGATTGTCCAGGTGCGTATAAAGCATTATTACTTTTATATGAAAAATTAGGATGATTCTTCCAATTTGAGTTATAGGTGTGCGAGTAGGGGCTTCCTTGAGCATAGTTTACTTGCTCCGCTTGAATTCCTGTTAGGAGTTGACAATCTGCAGGAGTGTGACCTTGGATTCCACAGACTTCGCAATTCTGAGTTATGGCAACTACGGTGGCTGGAGGTGATACATTTAAACTTTCAATTTTCTGGACCAGAGCATCCACTTTTGCATTAACATGATCAAGGTTACTTATCTCGTACATGCCAGTTTTCGTTTGAGGTTTTTCTACCATTGTTCGTTCGCTTCCCCACTGATAGTGGTTTTGAGCCATGCTTTCGATAAGTTGGTAAGCATCAGCATAAGGTTTGTTCATTAGTGCACCACCTGCGGCGGCGTCTATTGTTAACCTCGTGTTGTACAGGAGACCATTATAGAAGGTATGAATTACTAACCAGTCCTCTAAACCATGGTGTGGACAAAGTCTCATCATGTCTTTGTATCTTTCCCATGCTTCGAAAAGAGACTCGTTATCTTTCTGTTTAAATCCATTTATCTGGGCTCTTAACATAGCTGTTTTGCTTGGCGGAAAATATCGAGCAAGAAAAACTTTCTTCAACTCGTTCCATGTGGTGACTGAGTTGGAAGGAAGAGATTGAAGCCATCTTCTAGCGCTATCTCTTAATGAGAAAGGAAAAAGACGAAGTCGAATTGCCTCTGAAGTGACACCATTAGCTTTAACAGTATCAGCGTATTGGACAAATACGGATAAATGAAGGTTTGGATCCTCGGTAGGATTTCCAGAGAATTGGTTCTGTTGCACTGCCTGCAACAGTGAAGGTTTGAGTTCAAAGTTGTTTGCTTCGATTGCGGGTGGAGCAATACTTGAATGCGGCTCATCTTGCGATGGAGCGGCGTAATCTCTAAGAGCACGAGCTGGTTCTGCCATCTCGGGTATCGAAGGGAAAATATTTTTGAAATCAGGAAGTTCAACAGGAGGGAGATTGTTTGCAGCACGATATTCCCGAATTCGTCGTAAGACTCGGAGATATAGTTCGATGTCGTTGATTCGTAAGTAGAACGGCTCGCCTTGTGAGCGAGTGTGTGGCATACAAATCAACGAAAGAAAGAAAAGAAAAAGAAAAGCCTTAGTCTCTACAGCGTAACAGAAGAGTTACGATATCGACTAAATAAAAGTCCCCGGCAACGGCGCCAAAAACTTGATCGCGACTTTATGAGTCGAATTTGGGGTACAAACTGCAAGTGCACAGTTCTATCGCGTAGTTTTAAAAGATATCGATCCCACAGGGACTTATGAATCGATATACCGTTATCTAAGGTTACTTCGTAAAGCTAAGGCAGGTAATACTTTGATGGTTTGGGGGAAAAGCTAAAACTAAAATAAGATCTAAAATAAATATCTAATAAGCGGATATCGGTATGTAGTTCGTCGTAATTAGGGAATCAATTCTTTGTTGGTTTCTTGGTTTTAAAATAAATCTTTTCAGTTGACGCTATTGATTAAAAGTCTTATCTCAAACTCTCGCTCTGTTGAATAAACTATGATTTTATATTAACGTAGCTGTCACTTATAGTTAAGTCAAAAACCACTTTTTGAAAACAATAGGATCCGTAGAAACTCTTTTTAAGAAAACACTAATCGTTTAAACACCCTTATCTCAAACTCTCGCTCTGTTGACTTAGGTTATATAATTAAATTCAAATGCTTAACTCTCGTCCTCACATTCAATCTTTAAAAATACTTTTTGAAAAAGGTTAGAATTTAATTAACTCTAAAAATTGCTCTCGCCCTGATCTAGAATTAATGTCCAATTTACACTGTCCAGTCAAAAACTCAAACTCTCGCTCTATTGCTTTTAACTTCTTTATGTCTTTTACTTTCGTACAAAAACCTTGTTATTAAACCTGTAAATTGAGACCGTAAAAAGAGTGATTTTAATTTTAAACTTAATTAAACCAATTTGGTTTTGATTCCTTCATTCCGCTTACTCTACATACCGATACCTAAGTAAATCAGCCAGACATGCTAAACAGACTTAAATAAATATCATGCATAAACAGATTCATCTCGGGCAAATAATATAAATAAACAGTAAAACAGGGCATATATAAATTCAAACAATAATTAAAGAACCTGAGAAATTAAATAGCAGTCTTGAACACTCCACCACAGGCCGGTTGGATTTGTTCTTGAATTCTTCAATCAAACAGAAAAATAAAAGCGAAGGAATAAAAAAACTAGATTCTAACGTAAGGTTAGATCCGGTAAAAGGTACACAATAGTCTCCGGTGTAGAAACTATTGTGCGAAAAAGAATTAACTAAATGCTAAAAAGGAAAATAGAAATTGCAAGGGAAACAATATAAAACTCGTAAAAGCAATGCTGTAAAAAATGTGCTCGTACTGCTGGAAAAGAAAAAAAATGCGAAAAAGCGAAAACGGCAAAGAAATCTGGAAAAAGCGTGGACCCGAGAGCTTTCCAAAAAGCTACTATTTATACTGCTACTTGTGTAACTGCTTCCAAGGGTTTTTCGTGTACACGGTCTTTACGTTCCAAGGGTCAAGCGTGGAAGTAGCTTCAACGTGGTTTGTTTCAACATGGTCTGTTGCGTTCCTGGTGCCAAAAATATAGGGGAATGGTGTGACGTCCGTCACACCATGTGTGACGCTCGTCACAAGAGTGTGCAAAGCGTGACGCTCGTCACAGCCTTTGTGACGCTCGTCACAGGCACAACGCCTGTGCTTTTTGGGCTGGGCTTTGGCTTTTGATATTTGCTTCTTTTCATTCCTTTTTGCACCTCCTTTTCTTCCTTTTTTACTTGTGCTTCAAATAAACCACCTGAGATAAATAGAAAGAAAATACCGCGTAATATCTAATAAAATGAAATAAATTGAAGTAAATAATAATATAATTTAATTAAATTGAGTCCTAGAATGTGATACTATTTCATGTTATCAGATTCGTCAAATGCAAATTTAGTATGATGTCTATGTTCAGGTTGTGGCACAAGATATAACAATCATCTGCTTATATGTCGATGACTTGCTAGTACTGGAAATAACTTGGAGAACTTGTCAAAGTTCAAAGAGCTGATGAAGAAGGAATTTGAAATGTCGGATCTGGGAAAGTTGTCATACTTCCTAGGCATGGAATTTCAAATGTTGAAGCAAGGTATGGTGCTACATCAAAGAAAATATGTCAAGGAGATACTCAAACGATTCAGGATGGATGATTCGACTCCTGCATCTTCTCCTATCGAACCAAATTTGAAGTTTGAGAAGCATGGAGAGGAAGACAAAGTCGATGCAACTTTGTACAAATAAATTGTCGGATCTCTGAGATATGTGTGCAACAGTTGACCTAATATATGTTTCTCAATCGAATTAGTGAGCAAATATATGAGTGAACTAAGGGTGTCACACATGAAAGCTGCAAGAAGAATCCTCAGATACTTAAAAGGATCGATAAACTATGAAATTTTATTTCGAAGAGACTCTGAAAGAAAATAAGCTATGGTTACTTGTTATTCAGATGCTGATTGGCGTGGAGATAAGGAAGATCGAAGAAGCACTACTGGATATTTCTTTCAAGTATTTGGTGCCCCAATCTCATGGTGCTCGAGAAAACAACTTGTGGTTGCATTGTCATCGTGTGAGGCTGAATATACAACATGATCCTATGTTGTGTGTCAAGAAGTTTGGATAAGATATGTTTTGGAAGAGATCGAGATTGAAGTGAAGAAACCTCTGGTACTGTAGATCGACAACAAGCCAGCCATAAATCTTGCGAAGAATCCAGTTTTGCATGGAATAAGTCAGCACATAGAAGCTAGATTTCACTTCTTAAGGGAAAAGGTGAATCGAGGTGAACTTGAAGTAAGACATTGCTCAAGTGATGTACAATTGACCGATATTTTCACCAAAGGATTGAAGATTGACAGGTTCCTAACTTTGAGAGAGAAATTAGGAATAATTCAGATCGACAATCATTAGTGTGTTTCGACAACTTGGATTATAGGGGGGTATGTTGAGATATTAGATATAATCCAAGTTGAGTTGTGTGGCCCAAGCCCAAAGCGAATTAAGGTTTAGGGTTTGTTACTTAGTTTGTTATTTTACTTAGTAGGGAAGTCACTCTAGTGTATATAAATAGACACTTTATAATTCAGTTTTACTCATTCAATTCAATAATACAATAATTATTTCATTATTATTTCTTTATCTCCTCACTTAAAGTGCCTCACGCACTAACATCTCCAATACTCTTTAGGGCTTGCCACACTTCTATCTCAGTGATAGGGTCTGTTAGATCATGGTGGTATTTCTCATTTAGTTGTGGTCCATTTCTCAAAGCTTCAATGTCCACATGGAGTAACTCACGAGTTGCCTTGCCAACCAAATCTCCATAGTATCTCAGCATTTCCTTCTCTATCTCCTTGAAGTCAGTCATTGTGTCACCATCCACAATCCGATGAATTTTGTTTTGTTTATTTCTACCTTTGACAATTGCATGGAAATATGAATTATTCCCATCTCCAAGTTGCACCCAAGTTACTTTTGCCTTTTGCATCAGTAAATTTTCTTCCTCGTCAGTTACCTCCAAAACCATATCACTCCACCTCTTTACTTCCCGAGTTAGATTCTAATTAAACCTATCACCTGCTAGTTTTTGTTGGGCAATTGTGAGATTTGTTCGATACTCCTCAATCCTCTCTGCATCTGCAAACACTTGTCTATTCAAGCCCCTAAGGAAAGGTTGTAAATGTTGCACTTTTATCCAAAGAAGATACATCGATTTACTAGTCTCCTCAATCTTCAAATTACTATTAACCACCTCCAAAAATTCAGGTGTTTCAACCACAATGTTCAGAAATTTGAAGCGAGATTGATGTCTATGTGTGTTACCATCGTGAAATTCTGTAAAAATTTAATAAAAACTAAAAAAAAATTAAAAATCCTGAAAATACACCATATTTCAAAAATATAAAAAAATTATTGTAGTAAAAATATAAGAGGTGTGAGAGTGTCAAATAAAATTTAAAAGGTGGACAAAAAAACGATTTTAATGCATCCTCTTTGTTTAGAAAAAAGAAAAGTATATGGTCAATTCTTGAACTAGGCGAAACACTTTTGATTTGACTCCTCCTTTGCGTAAAAAAATGACTTGGATCAACTGTATCATCATTATTATTATTTTTGTTTCTTCATTTTGTTTCACTTATAATAATAATATATATTTTTTTGTGTTTTTTTGTTTTGTTTCACTTAGGATATATATACCATAATTATTACTTTCAAAGTATTATTGTTTTAACTTTTCGAATCAGCTGTCAATTTTGCCCTTAAGTATTTTAACAAAATGGGATTCAAAATTATAATATTCAAAATTAGATATCTTTTTTATTTATTATTAATATGTATTTAAAATAGTAATTAAATAAATAATTATTAAAAATTAAAAAATTAAAAAAAATTAAAAAAAAAATATTAAAAAATAAAAAAAATAAAATAATTATTATGATGCTTCAATACTAGAATTAATTATTAAAATTGTTCATTTATTAATAAATAAATTAACAAATAGAATCATTATCCAATCTTAAATTTAGAATACTATAACACACATTATTATTTAAACTTCTCAAACCAGCCATCAAGTTTGCCCTTCAAAATTTTAATAAATTGATACTCAAAATCATTATGTTCAAAATTCTTATCTCTTTCTTCCTTATTATTAATCATTATTGTTATTTTTAATAATAATAATTAAAAAATAAATTATTATTAAATTTCTTCAGTACTATAATTAATTTTTAAAATTATTTATTATTAATAAAATAAATCAGTTTGTAATGATAACCTAGACACACTTTTATTGATATTAGTGGTGGTAAGTTTTGATATTAAGAATAATAAATTTATATTAGTAAAAAATTATCTGAAAAAGATATAAAATTAAAAATCTAATGACTAGAAATTACATATTTATTGAAGAAGGTGAAAATAATGTAATTCAACTTTGTTTCGTGTGATTAATATATATTCATAATAATTAATGTTGTGAAAAATTGACATCGAATTTATAAAAAGAATAAAATTAAACGTTGAAGAACATAAAAAACACAGAGTTTTTTATACTCCAATAAATGTATCTATATATTTTTATTTATTTGTGATGTTCTTTTTAAAATATATGTAATATATTCACTATAATTGCAAACACTTCTAATTCATAAAAAAAATATTAGTACTTTATTTTATGATAAAATATTAGAATGTGAATACACAAATTTGTTATGGAAAGGAAAAATTTAGCATTTTTTATTTTATTTTAAATTTATAAAAAAAATATATGTTAGTGTTTTTTTAATGAAAAAATGTTAGCATTTATACTATATAAAAGAGATTAATTGAAATACACTGTCAGTGTAAAAGGGTTTTACACCATCAGTTAATTATAGACGTTGAATATTAAAAGAAGTTTGACTTTTATTTTAAAAATCTATAAAGTAATACAAACGGGTGATGGTGATGAACCGACGGTGTAAAACTTTTTACACTGACAGTGTATAGTAATTAATCTCTATAAAAAAAGCTGCAAATATTAATTTTTCATATAAAAAAACATAAAACAAATATGATGGTTGAATATACAAATTTGTTACGGAAAACACAATTTTTTCTTCTTCTTAAATTTGCAGCCTCACCAAAATAATTTCAATAAATGTTAAAGTTTACTTTTATAAATCAGATTTTACCATTAAATATAAGAGATTAATTGAAATACACTGTCAGTGTAAAAGGGTTTTACACCATCACTTAATTATAAACGTTGGATATTATAAGAAGTTTAACTTTTATTTTAAAAATCTATAAAGTAATACAAACGGGTGATGGTGATGAACCGACGGTGTAAAACTTTTTACACTGACAGTGTATAGTAATTAATCTCTAAATATAATTACTCATTTGTTCTAACTAAAAAAATCTTATTTTACTCTTAAATTTTCTATCTTAGTTCTGAACAAAGTACAACACATTATATATGGACAATATTTAAATTTTTTTTGTAAACAATCAATGTATTTTATATCACCTCAAACACTTCAACAATCTACATTAAAAGTGGATAAGCATGCTGTGAATAATTGAAACTTCTACAAATAAATCAATAAATACATAAATGTGTTTCATTATGTAATTAACAGAAAAATTACTCAACTAGTTTAAATACGAGAGAAATGTGTCACCTAAAAATTGATTAATAAAAATTATTTTTTGTAGGGTGGTAAATGGATATGTCAGCCACATTCGAGTTCGATGGCGTGGAGCCAACATGGTAGACAGTGCTGGTATAAAATATCTTTGTCTACCCCGCCAAAAATTTAGCATGGAGCGAGGCCAGCCTGACAAACACCGTTCTATAAAATCTAAAACTTGCAAAAATTCATGTCTGACATGTTAATGCTCGCGTCTCAACAAAACAGGTGAAACATACATAATATGGGGTGTGAAAGATGAAAAACTTAGGCTCACACCGTGAAAAATGTAGGCAAAACAGGCATGTTAGACGGGGTCAGACCCGTTTTGCCACCTATAACAATTTATATCACTAGTTGTTTGAATCAATGTTTTAAAAATCGAACCAGAGATTGAACCGGTGAAACTTCTGGTTTAAGGTTCAATTGGTTCAACCGATTAAACCTAGGATATAACCGTTTATTAATATGAAACTAAATTTCATAAATATGTCATACATAATCATATGTTTACAACTTAATAAAATAAATATTTTAAAAATTTATTATAAACTTAATACAACAATATAGAGCTTCATTTAAGAATAATTCGTACAAATGAAAGAGTTACAATAAAATAAGTTAAACTAATTCAAAAAAAAATTAAAATAATAGAACATAATAACTAAAATAAAGTTCAAAAAATTAAATAAATAAGAATACCAAAAATAAATAATACAATATATACTTAATTAAACAACAAAAATCGAATTCGAACTGAATTACGACAAACAAGTCATAACTGACAACAACAAATAATATTGACTTGAACGACAAACAATATTGAACTAGACAACGTGATTATGTTTGAAAGAGACAGCGTGATGATGATGAAGTATGGTTGAAAGAAAAACTATAACGAAGTGATAAATTTTAAAAGTTTGTATGATTGTAAAAAATACATAATTCTTTTTTGTATTGGAAAATGTATGTAAAATTTTGATATTGACATATTACACTTTTTAAAAAAACTAAAAAAAATGGTCAATTTAATGCATTTTTTTGAATCCGAAAGTTTTACAAAATCGACTTTGGTTCGAATGATTTTGGACGGTTCAATCCGATTTTTTCAATTTTACTCCAATTTTGACCCATTAACGATTTTGAAAGGTTAATCCAACCGGATTCATCTCCGATTTCCGATCAAATGGGTTGAACCGACCAATTCCATAATGTTTTTAAAACATTGATTTGAATATTACTCCCTCCGTTCCTTTATAAATGTCAATTTCCTGAGATTTTTTTTTTTAATTGTCACTTGTAAAGTTCAAAATAGTATTAATTATACTTTTATCAAAATTACCCCTAAATAATTATTATAAAGAGAGAAAAAGTAAAATAAATGTAATATATAACTAAAGGTTTATAGGTAAAAAAGAATTATTATGTAAAAAGTAAGAATAATGATTAACTTTTTTAATATGTATAAAAAATAAAATAAAAATCACTTAAAGGAGTGAATAGTTACTTAATATTATTTTAAATGATACTTTAAACTGCTCCACTCTCACATTTAGCCATGCAAATACACATTTATCAGTTTTAACCCCCACAACAATTTGTGTCATTAATTATTTGAATATTAGTTACTTAATATTATTTTAATTTCCTCATTTTATCCCCGCAACAATTTGTGTCACTAATTATTTGAATATTAGTTACTTAATATTATTTTAAATGGTCCCGTAAACTACTCCACCTGTTTCAATTTATTTGAGTATGTTTCATTAATTTATGAATTATATAATTGATAAATATTTGATCATGCAAAGTCACATTTACTCAACTCAATTGTCCACATTTCTTACTCAACGACAACATTCAATGTGATTTTGTTATTTATACTTTTGGACAAATTGTTTCCGGTCTTCAGATTCTCTTTCCTTTTTTACTAAGTATCTTAAATTATTTTTAAAATTCTAAATTTTAATATATTTTAATAATGATCTACACTATCGACTATAAATATAACTAATATCTATTCATTATATATATATATAATATATATATATATATATATATATATATATATATATATATATATATATACTTTTGACAATTTCTTTTGACACATGTTAAGAACATAATTGAAACTTAACAAAGGCATCTTTAAAACACCATTCAAGTATAAACATTCCACAAAATAGTTTTTGTTTAACCACACTTACTTTCTCTTCTTTCTCTTCTAGCCATCTCAGATTTTTTCCACTGGTACTTTAGTTACATCTTCGCGATATCCAATATCAGAAACCAATCTTTTACCGCTGTACGATACACGACCAAAAAATGTTGGACTATAATAACGGACAGCCAAACGGACTACAGACTTGACAGCAGATCTTATTGCCTGTCCACTCCCCCCTCCTACACTGTCGTTTGTGATTACTCGAAGGCCCGTTTTGCAATAAATTGCAAAATCTTCACAGTTATTCTCGGAGACATGGTAGCCACCAAATCCATTTTCAACAAGATAATTAGCTCGGTGAATGACTTCATCTGCTGGATCAGAAGAAGCAAGGGTGCACGTACCTCCTCGAGCTTGGTTTAGAAAATGTAGTTTGTTGACACCATACAGAAAGAGGCATGGTTCACCACCAGAGAGAAAACAGTCTAAGCAAGACAAGATGACACCATTACTCCTTGTTTGCTTAGCATCAACACATTTTTGACATGGAATGTGCGTATCCAAAGCGGGGAATGAACTTGTAAAGAGACGGTCGAAAAGAGTTTGTGTTCCACTTGTTTCTCTTGTGAAGTGTATTACCATTCCCTCTCGAACATATATTCCTGTTATCATACAAAAATGGAGTTAGCAGTAGCACTAGCAGAACTCAAATATGGCATTAACTTGAGTATCATTGTAATAACTGAAAAACATAGAATAAGTTTCAGACATAGGAATATGATACATAGATGAATATGAATATGAATGCACAGATGAATAAAATAAAGAAAAGAAGAAAAGATAACCATGATGTGCATAAAGATAAGACTGCCTCCAAACGTAAATGTGATCGCCTGGTTTCAATTGTTTCCGATCAATCTTATTGGAAAGAACTTCCATTTTGATGTGTATGTGAAATGCCAAGGTGAAGACTGAAAGGGATGAAGAAATTAAATAAAACGAACACGAATACAGTTTCTGTGTCTCTAGACCTTTCACTACCGCAGTACTTTTTAGGCAAACGATATTCCATTTATGAGCTAAGTTCATGCAGTGTGAATAATAGCCTTTGGCTTTTCAAGGTGCATCGAATATATATACTGATATTAACAACATAGAGAAGGTAAAGGGGCAATGTATTTTCCATATAAGGCTCAAGAATAGAATCATTTTTTTTTTGCTAAAAAGAAATACAAGCCATTATTTTCTTTTTAAGTCTCTGTTTGGTAAAATAAAGTACTAGATTGTTTAGTTTTGGTTAGTAAAAAAATAACTGAAACTGGTTAAATTAATTTTTAGCGGATGAACTTATAAATTTGATTAGGGTTGGTAAATAATCCTACTCATTCGAATATAGTTTAAAATTTGATTCGACAATCAAATCATTGAATTAGATTCATGAATGAATCAGATGAGTTGAATATGAAAAAAAAAACTATTTCATTAATTAAATGAATTGAATTTAAATTATATATAATTTGATTCGTTAAGTTTATATATTAACTCGATTATATATAAGAAGAATTATATTAACTCTAATAACAGGTTTAAAAACTTAATTCAAATCTTAACCCTCTATCTTCTTTTAATTTAAGATTTTTAGTTGATAATTTATATTCTGAAATAAGTAAAATATTTTTGAAAATAACTATCCAAATAAAATCATAATCATAAAAAGAAATGTTATATATATATATATATATATATATATATATATATATATATATATATATATATATATATATATATATATATAAGATTGAATTGTTTTATTTAATAAATCTTTTATATCAAATAAAAATTTAAATAATTTATACCGGTGAGTACATTTTACTTTTATTTAAATAATGATTAAAAAACTAAAAACTCTTTCATGATTAAAATATTAAAAATTTATCAATAAAATTTAAAAATTAAAGCTATGGGAAATTCTTTATTATTTTATTTACAAAATATTAAAGATTTGTCAATAGAATTTTGAAATTAAAGTTATTTTACTTTAATTTAAATATTTTTCATTTAAAAAATAGACTTAAAAGAATTATTTTTAAATTCGTGAGACAAACAAAATAAACCTAATGAATTGAGTCAAATTGTTCATAAATTTAAACTTAAATAAAATTTAAGTCAAACTCAAATAAAATTTTAAATTGAGATAATTTTTATCAAGGACGAGTTCGACTTATCTCAGTTTATTTATAGTCTAAGATTGATGAATGTTGGCAAATAAACTTGTTCATTGAATTTGTTGTTTTTAATAAAATTAACGACTAGCTTATACTTGTAAAATGATATAAAAAGATGTATTAATTAATATTTATTTATTTTGTTAAGATAACAAGATAAAATTGAAAAATATTGAAAAGGTATAAGTTTTAAACTATAGCTTTAAGCTATAACATATTTGAATTAGCTTATCAAAAAATTATAAGTTATATTTTTTACTAGAAACTCGTAAAAAAAAAGTTATCAAACATACTTTTTATAAACTATAAATCATAAATTATAAGTTTAAATACGTGATATTGTGAAAAGGTCTCTTAATTTTTGCTTGAATTGATAAAATCGGATGAAACAGAATTTTATTCTATTACATCATTTATCACCATATTTCATCCCTTTCGATTTCTTCCCCAACATAAAGGAAAATTTTTATTTTGTGGTTTTTCTTTTAAGAGCAACACACATTTGTGAGTGACACATCACATACTCACTTAAAATTTTAAGATGATAAATGTCTGAATTCTCTCACTTATAAATGCTCAACTCTATAGTTTTTTAACTAATGTGGGACTTTCCTACACTTTGTTTCTCAAAATTTCCAGCTCACACTTGTTATTCTCAAGACTTTCCCTCAAATGTGAGTTTATCCATAATATTCTCATTCAAACGAAAGTTCTTTCATCCACATACACTTGTACCGCCCGTTGAGACTCTTCAATGGGACACCTCCTATCCACCATCTCTGGATAGTACTTTCATGTTTTGATTACATATTTATGTTTTGAGTACATATTCATGCCAATACAGGTGTAACTAATTGCCAATGTTGCATACGTCCTGCAAATCCTAACATCCAAGTAGTTGTTGTATGAGAACGAAATTTCTTCCAATCTAATGTGACCGGTGGCAATGGAAACCCCTCTTTCATGTTAACCTGATAAAGTAAAATAATTAAAATATTAAGTCATATAACATAAAATATTAACTGAAATAATGTAGTGAAATAATTAAAATATTTAGGCATATAAATACGTACCTGAACCCAATGATTGTGGTTAACAAAACCAATGCAATAAATAGAGACATTTGGTGAGTGTGAACTTGTCATCGGAAAGAAAGTCATGCACGAATTGCCTAAACAGACAAGTACAACATTATAGCGATTCGCTATCAAGTAACCCATATCTGGTAGACTCAACCATTTTTCAGGTGGCTGTGAACCAAAGGATTCTACCATCAAAGATTCTCTCACTTCTGACAACCGATTAGAAAATAACTTGTCATACAAAGTTGACGTATCCTTGTCTATTATTTCCAACCCCAACTCTCTGCGAACCATTGGCCAACCATCCTCACCATATCCATGCAATGATGCAATGACTCTAAATCCACAATTACCATCTGATTCAACATTAACTACATCTTCAATGTATGACCTAATATGATTAGGAAATTGAAGAATGAATTGTGGTTGCTTCTTTGATAATTTTATCTTCTTCGAAGTCTGTGATGGTTGAGATTGCCTTTGTGAAGATTGAGATGCCTTATCAACATACTCATGATACGAAGGGTCCCTATAAACATCATATTCTGCTGGTTTTTTCCCTTTCTTCTTCACTCCTCCTTTGGTTTTTAGTTTCTCAGGTGGTGGACACAATGGAGTCATTGTTGGGTATGATAGTTCACATACCCTACTCTTTAATGCCCTTTTCCCAATAACATCTAATGACCTAAATCGTCTGCACAATTCATCCATTGCAGAAGTCATATCCACCTCTGATCCATCATCTTCACCTACCTCTAACTCAACTTCCATAGTTAGTTTCCTCCAATGAACATGAACAACATCAATGGGTATAGCTATACCACCTAGTGTGTATCTTCCTAACTCACAAGTACAAGGTAACCCATAAGATGTTCTAAGAGTACAACCACATATTTTCCTGTTAGTTCCAACATAATCAACTCTCAATAACTCTTCAGCAATACGTCTCAAAGCAGCTCGAGATACGGAACCACGCAAATAACCATAAAAGGGACTTACGTGCGCGTGTTCAACTTCGTAAAAACTCTTTTGAAAAGAAGCTCTAATGTTTCCCAGTTGTAACCTCAAGTTGTTATTCATGGCTTCCCAACATTTGACCATGTCACCTATACTGTTTCCTAACATCTGCTTTAACTTCCAATGAGCAGATTCAACCATAAAAATATTGAAAATAACACATAAAAAATAGTTTTTGTTTAACCACACTTACTTTCTCTTCTTTCTCTTCTAGCCATCTCAGATTTTTTCCACTGGTACTTTAGTTACATCTTCGCGATATCCAATATCAGAAACCAATCTTTTACCGCTTACACGACCAAAAAATGTTGGACTATAATAACGGACAGCCAAACGGACTACAGACTTGACAGCAGATCTTATTGCCTGTCCACTCCCCCCTCCTACACTGTCGTTTGTGATTACTCGAAGGCCCGTTTTGCAATAAATTGCAAAATCTTCACAGTTATTCTCGGAGACATGGTAGCCACCAAATCCATTTTCAACAAGATAATTAGCTCGGTGAATGACTTCATCTGCTGGATCAGAAGAAGCAAGGGTGCACGTACCTCCTCGACCTTGGTTTAGAAAATGTAGTTTGTTGACACCATACAGAAAGAGGCATGGTTCACCACCAGAGAGAAAACAGTCTAAGCAAGACAAGATGACACCATTACTCCTTGTTTGCTTAGCAGCAACACATTTTTGACATGGAATGTGAGTATTCAAAGCGGAGAATGAACTTGTAAAGAGACGATCGAAAAGAGTTTGTGTTCCACTTGTTTCTCTTGTGAAGTGGATTACCATTTCCTCTTGAACATATATTCCTGTTATCATACCAAAATGAAGTTAGCAGTAGCATTAGCAGAACTCAAATATGGCATTAACTTGAGTAGCATAGAATAAGTTTCAGACATAAGAATATGATACATAGATGAATATGAATATGAATTCACAGAGGAATAAAATAAAGAAAAGATAACCATGATGTGCATAAAGATAAGCCTGCCTCCAAACGTAAATGTGATCGCCTGGTTTCAATTGTTTCCGATCAATCTTATTGGAAAGAACTTCCATTTTGATGTGTATGTGAATTGCCAAGGTGAAGACTGAAAGGGATGAAGAAATTAAATAAAACGAACACGAATACAGTTTCTATGTCTCTAGACCTTTCACTACCGCAGTATTTTCTTAGGCAAACGATATTCCATTTATGAGCTAAGTTCATGCATTGTGAATAAATAGCCTTTGGCTTTTCAAGGTGCATCGAATATATATACTGATATTAACAACATAGAGAAGGTAAAGGGGCAATGTATTTTCCATATAAGGCTCAAGAATAGAATCATCATTTTTTTACCAAAAAGAAATACAAGCCATTTTTTTCTTTTTAAGTCTCTGTTTGGTAAAATAAAGTACTAGATTGTTTAGTTTTGGTTAGTAAAAAAATAACTGAAACTCATTAATTAAGTAATTTTTAGCGGATGAACTTATAGGATTGATTAGGGTTGATAAATAATCGAACTCACTTTAATATAATTCGAAATTTGATTCGACAACAAAATCGTTGAATTAGATTCATCAACAAATGAGTTGAATATGAAAAAATAAAATAAACTATTTCGTTAATTAAATAAATTGAAATTAAATTATACATAGTCTGATTTGTTAGATTAGTTAATTCAATTATATATAAGAAGTTTTATATTGGCTCTAATAACAAATTTAAAGACTTAATTCAAATCTTAATCCTCTATCTTCTTTTAATTTTAGATTTTTAATTGATAATTTATATTCTCAAATAAGTAAAATATTTTTGAAAATAACTATACAAATAAAATCAACATCGTATAAAGAAATATTATATATATATATATATATATATTATATATATATATATATATATATATATATATATATATATATATATATATATTAAAGATTGAATTGTTTTATTTAATAAAAAATTTATATCAAATACAAATTTAAATAATTTATACCGGTGAGTACATTTTACTTTTATTTAAAATAAAGATTAAAAAACTAAAAACTCTTTCATGATTAAAATATTAAAGATTTATCAATAAAAATTTAAAATTAAAATAGTACCTATGCTATGGGAATTTTTTTATTATTTTATTTACAAAATATTAAATATTTGTCAATAGAATTTTGAAATTAAAGTTATTTTACTTTATTTAAATATTTTTCATTTAAAAATATTAATTTAAAATATTAATATAAAAAAAGTAGACTTAAAAAAGTTATTTTAAAATTCGTAAAACAAACAAGATAAACCTAATCAATTAAGTCAAGTTATTCATAAACTTAAAATAAATTAAAAAATTTAACTTAAAATTTTTTAAGTCAAACTCAAATCAAATTTTAAACTGAACTAATTTTTATCAAGACGAGTTCGACTTAACTCGGTTTATTTATAGTCTAAAATTGATGAATGTTGGCAAACAAATTAGTTCATTGAATTTGTAGTTTTTAATAAATTTAACGACTAGCTTATACTTGTAAAATGATATAAAAAATGTATTTAATTAATATTTATTTATTTTGTTAAGATAACAAGATAAATTGAAAAATATCGAAAAGGTATAAGTTTTAAACTATAGCTTTAAGCTATGTCATATTTGAATTAGCTAATCAAAAAATTATAAGTTAATTTTTTTTACTAGAAGCTCGTAAAAAAAATAATGTTATCAAACATATTTTTTATAAACTATAAATCATAAATTATAAGTTTAAAAAGGTGACATTGTGAAAAAGTTCCTTAATCTTTGCTTGAAATGATAAAATCGAATGAAGCAGAGCATAATGAAATAATATTTTATTATTTAGAATATTTAAAATCGAATGAAGTTGAGTGGAATAAAGTTGTATGGATTTTATTCTATTTCATCACTTATCACCATATTTCTTCCCCTTCGATTTCTTCCCCAACATAAAAGAACATTTTTACTTTGTGATTTTTCTTTTAAGAGCAACACACATTTGTGAGTGACACATCACATACTCACTTAAAAATTTAAGATGATAAATGTCTGAGTTTTCTCACTTATAAATACGCAACTCTACAGTTTTCTAACTAATGTGGGACTTTCCTACACTTTGTTTCTCAAAGTTTCCAACACACACTTGTTATTCTCAACACTCTCCCTCAAATATGAGTTTATCCATAATATTCTCCCTCAAACAAAAGTTATTTCATCCACATACACTTGTACCGTCGATTGAGACTCTTCAACAGGACACCTCATATCCACCATATATGGATAGTACTTTCGATACAAAGAAGTCGGTCCCTCACTTGAACCAAACTCTGATATCATTGTTGGATCATCAATTTTGGGCGATCAACATGAGGTAGCATTTTTATTTTGGGATTTCTCTTTTAAGAGCAACACACTTTTGTGAGAGACATATTACATACTCATCCAAAATCTTAAGGTGATAGGTATGTGAATTCTCTCATTTATAAATGCTTAAGTCTCTATTTTTCTAACTAATATGAGACTTCTCTTCACTTTGTTTCTCAAAGTTTCCAACTCACACTTGTTATTCTCAACATGAATAATTTGTCTTATTATGTTCTAAAATTTCCAAACAATGAAATGGTAACTTCGTTTCACTCTGCTTCACTCAATTCCGCTTCATTTGTTTCATAATATGCATACATTAGGTTAGTAAATGAGCTTATAGATAATAGCTTTTAAGTTGGTTCATGGCTCATAGATAATAAGAATGCTAAATGAATTTGCAATGTTTTAGGAAAATTAACTGTTAAATTAATTTATACTTGTAAAATAACATAAAAAATATATGTTCAATTAAAAAAAAATTAAAATCGCTAGAGTAAAATTGAGATAGAAAATGAAAAGTTATAGTATAAACTTATCGTTATAAGCTATGTTTGGTAAAAATAGTTGATAGTTGATTAGTTAACTGATCACTTATAATTAATGATTAATAATTGATGGTTTACAACTAATGATTGATAACCTATAATTGATGAATAATATCTAATAAATTAATTGAAATATTTGATAAATTAATGTTTACATTAGCTAATAAATATAAAATAACATTTTTAATTAATAACTTTGCAGTTTTATTATTGTTTATATATTGTATTAAATTAATTTTCATTCGATAAAATCAATAAACATATGTAAAACATTATATATATATATATATATATATATATATATATATATATATATATATATATATATATATATATATATATATATATATATATATATATATATTGATGCGTTTATGTAAATTTTGGCGGCGGACGATGAATAACAGAGTAAGAGTGAATAACAATAGCGATAAAGAGTAAGGGTGAAATCGACGAATGAAGAGAATTAAGAAAGATGGAATTGAAATGATGAGAAAATGAATGGAGGAAGTGTTGCAATAAGAAATTTATGATCTTTTTTTTCCAGATATAAAACTTGATTTTTTCTATATGGAATTTGAAACATATTTATTTTATTTTAAATCAAAATAAATTATAAAAGATAAAAATGAGTTTTAGTTTCTATAATAAGGTTAAAAATGGAAGAAAAAACTGATAATTAAAAGTTAAAAGTTCAAAAAATAACTTCAAATAACATTTGAAAAAAATCTAAAAGGCATTGGTGGAAAGGCTGACTAGGATCGAAGAAAGTATACACATCGCCAATTTGAGAAACAACTTTGTGCAATAGGTAGCCTTGCACAAAAGCGTCGCTCCTGAGCCGAGAAGGGGTCCAGAAGAGATCCAAAAATCTCCAAGCCACCGACGACACAAGTGTCATACTCCGTCCTCTGATCCCGAAGGAGGAGGGAGAGGCAGACACACTTCTTCTGAAGTTCCCCATCTTAGGAGAAGGGAAATGTATGAATAAGATGCTCTGGTCCATCTGCAGAAGAAGTACCCCGTGTCCACTCACATCTTAGACAAAAGGATCCTAAAGTCACTGGATAAGCCTTTAAAACTCCAATTATAATGATATTAGAGATTCTGATGATCACATCGAGCATGTGGATGACCGACTGGACTACTATCATGCTGACAGTGATGTGAAGTTCAAGCTCTTTTCGCTAACCTTAATCGAATATGCTTTATCCTGATATAATCCCATTCTATACAAAAGCATAGATTCTTGGTATGTCTTGTGCAAAGCTTTCACCGCCCATTTCACTACCAGTAAGAGACAACAAAACACCATGGTCATGCTTAGAGGGATCACGTAAAGTAAGAAGGAAATCCTATGCGGATATATTGATCGTTTCACCAAGGTGGGGGTAGATGTTGAAGGCTCAAATGAGAGCCTAAAGTGTTGGATTTTTTAGAAGAGCCTCAGATTGGATTGTGCATTATGGGAGAAGTTAGGGCTCAAAGAGACCCAAAATCTGAAGGATTTGTTGAGTAGGATGCAATTGTACAACAACTGTAAAGAAAAGTTGTTCGACAAAGGAGGTAGCCGGGGGTCAGTACACACTAGATATTATTGACCTTTAGAGAAAGACTTTAGATAGTCTAAAAAGAGAATGAATGTAGACCCTGCTCGAGGTTTGGCGTGTATACTCCCTTTAACACTTAACAGGAGAGAATCCTGAAGGAGTACGCCAACACAAAGTTAAAAGATTTTAGGATAAATAACCATTATCCCATCAAGGAGTCTGCATGGAATAAAAATTCTAAATACTATCGTTTCCACAAGAGTCACAACAAAGACAACAACGATTTTATCCAACTGAAGGATGCCATTTAGGGGATAATTAACAAATAATGGTTATCAGAGTATACTAAGGACGACATGAGAAGTATAGAGGATTATCCTAAGAGGAAGCAATCCCCTAAGAAATTCTTTGAAGTTGTGGTCAAGGTCAAAGGCAGAGAAGTAATCAGTCGAGAAGACGAAAGGAATAAGTGGAAGCGCCGATACATCACTTCCACTACTAGAGGTGTCTTGAGAGTAAGCAACCCATTGAAGATTACAATGAAGAGGTAGATTATAGAGTTGATGGTCGTTAGCAAGAAAGAGGGGGGTACCTCTACGAAAATCTCACTGAGACATATCATCTAATTTTGGGATATCAAAAGGTTGGCTGAATCCCTAACATGATTTTCCCTTTGGGTCATAACAGTCGTGACCTACAACTTCGATGTCTCCAGGATACTGATTGATGGCGACACTGCAATATTATGTACTCGAATCTCTTATAGAAGATGGGATTGAAGAAAGAAAAGTTGAGGCTCTATGAAGGGTCAGATCTACAAGCCTTCAATAACATTGTAACCTGTCTATGGGGGTACATATAGTTGATGGTCACCTTGGGGGAGGGATATATATCAGGACCACTGATTCCTAATTCCTAAAGTTTCCTTGCAATAGTGTTTACAATTTCATCCTAGGTCGTCTCTTTGTGACAACGCTAGATGCATTGGCTTCCCCCGTCCACATCAAGCTAAAGTACCATAACTTGCATGAAGAGGCGACCACATCCAACGCCAGTCTTTCTGGAGGAAAGCGGATATGCAAGGCCTTACAATAGGACCAGAAAGAAGGAAAAGCTAAGGCCAAGGATCAATATGTCCTCCTTGACCGGGCATCTAAAAGACATGTCTATCTAACCTCCTCTGAGGAAAGCGAGTCATCTCGGCCTGACCAACAGAAGTGCATGAATATGGAAAAATCCTTGAAGTGGCCAACAAATAGTGGCTACGCCACTTGGTTATGTTAATTTTAATTTCTTTTTGTAGAATAAAAACAATCATAATGTATTATAATCATTTTATTAAAGAAAGGAATTTTTTTCACTAAATTATATATTTCCTTTGTGATTATGAAGGTAACGACGAGTCAGAGGTAGTAACAGAGATCAAAGCCCCATCACAAAGACTTAGGGGTGTTGTCATAAACATCACATGCTTATGATTAATGCAATCAGATCCCACTATGCTAACAGACACACATGTGCATACACACACACACACACACACTCACACACACACCCAAAAACACATACACAAAGAGATAGGGAGAGAGAGAGAGAAAGCCTAAAAATGGAAAAATAAATGGCTCAACCCCTCTTTGTAGGTAGACACTTTAGAGAGCATTATGGGTCCACCAATGTGTCAACATAAAATTATATTTTCACCTAGGGGGATGGGAAGGGTCCCCATAGACGTCCGATAAACTTCGAGGAAAACTTTGAGGACAACCTAAGTCATAGATAAATCTAAAACTAGAAATAACACCATAAATCTTGTAAATTATCTATAAATAAATGAAATCAAGTTTATATACATTGAAGAACAAAAGTGTCAAAGCGACAAACATGTCGACTACGAGAACACCTCTAAAAATAATAAGGTGTTCGTCAAAGTACTCTACTTGCTTCAAATCACTCTCAAAAGCAACCTTAACGAAAAAGAAACCCTCTTGTAGCGATTTAGCTAGATCCTTACAAAGATCAAGGTTCTCTTGACATATCGCGCAAAGACTGTCCCCGACATTCAATCCCGAGATTTTTCCAGAGAATTCTCTAGTTCTTCAATCCTTTTTTGAGAAATATTCGAGAACTGATTCACTTCTGCCATAGCGGCCTCTGCCTTGGATGAAGATGATGGAACAAAGGCCAAAAGCTCATTCTTCTCAGCTACCTCTCGGGGAAGCCATTATACCTTTTCTACCAAAGTACAAAGATATTTTAAAGGCTACATAGCAGCTTCTATGGCCAGGAATTTGTTGGAAGCACGTCGAACCTCCTGCAAATAATTATCCTGCTTGACTATAAGATCATTGACCCCTTCATTGAGCTTCCCCTTACGTTAAAGCCGATAGGGCAAGAAAGCTTCTCCTTAGCCAACAAATTTGAGTTTCAAAATAGCCGACAGTTAGTGAGTATGGAAGGCCAATTCGGACAATTCGGCCAATTTCCATTGTCGGACTTCCTAGAAAATACCTAAGAAATAAACATAATCTTCATCAGAAAACAAAGACCAGACTTTTTATTTGTTCTCGAACCAGGACACACTAGCAGTACTAGATTTTTCTCCACCTGAGTGGAAGCATACCCTTCTACAGATATGACTGGGACGCTTATGAGGAGTCCCTTCCACCTAAATCTCTTTCACCTATGGGGTGGGCACTAACCTTTCCATCGCAATTGGGGAGGAATAATCTCAACCTTCCACTTAAGGAGGACGGATAATCCTTCCATCTGGGATTGTAGGTGTTGGAATAAGGGTTATTTTTCTAGAAATTAGCAAATTGGGCCTCTTCACTTACTCCTTCCAAATAGCATCTTCCATTTGCATGTCCCTCTCCACAAAAATCGCACCTAAGTGCTTGTACCTATCTCACATTAGATTTACTCAATATGCTTTCAGCTAGCTTTTTATTCAATAATTCAATTTGGGTTAAAAGTGCAATATAACTATCAACAACTAACACACCTTTCTATGTGCCTACAATTTCAATTTTTACTGGCCTTTCACTCTTTGAACGATATTCATTCAATCACATCTTTTCAATCAGGTCTTTAATTTGTGGTTCGGGGTCATTGTTCTGATCGTACCTCCCGCGGAAGCATCTAACAACATGCGTGTTTGACTCTTGAGACCTTTGATAAAATTTTGCATTTGCTCCATGTTATTCATATTATGACTCTGGCACATGCATAATAAAAGTTTAAATCTTTCCCACTAGTCATACAGGGATTCAGTTTCCTGTTGCTCAAAATTTGTAATTTTCGCTCTTTGCTCAGCAGACTGAGTGATGGTGAATAATCTCTCTAAGAATTTATCCTCCATCTCTTTCCATATCTGTATTGTTCCATTCTGAAGGCAAAGCAATGAATCCTTGGCTCTTCCAAACAACGAGAACCCAAACAACCTTAGCTTGACTTGGTCTTCTGTGACGCCAGTTGGTATGTACATTAAAGTTGTTTCGTAGAAGCAAGCAAGATGCTCCCACTGATCTCTAATTGTGTTCCCATCAAACGAGTTTCCTCTTCAGAGTCCGAAGAAATTAGTGGATTGTCTTTTACTAAGATACGTTGAGTTAGAATTGCACGTTTAAATCTTTCAATTTCTGGATCAAACAGTGACAATACCGATCCTGAGTTGTGCATACACAAACAAGAAATACCTCTGTAACACTGTAATTAACAAGAAAAAAAACTAAATAAACAAACGTTGCATAAGCGTTGCCTTTTTGAACTTAACAATAGTCCCCGACTACGATGCTAAAAACATGATGACTTCTCGGAAAGTGTACTAATAATGCCGCAGTAATAAAAATATCGAATCCATAGGGACTACTATTTAACAAAACAATATTGTGCAATGCGTAGAAAATAGTAAATTGGGGGATCGAATTTTAATTACAAAAAATAAATAAAGTGTTATGTCAATAATACGAAAGCGATGAGGTTGTGTATAGAACTCCAATTTCTCTATTATTGATGTTCGGTGTTGTCACTATAATTCTACGATGAATTAACAAAATCGTTATACCCAATCCCTTGGTGTATAACTTACTAATATATACTCAGAGTTTTATATCCCTAGTCCACCAACGTAAGCACAATTAGGCAATACAATAGAACATTAATTCCTAAGCCATTACTCGAGGTCTCTTATCCCTATTCAACTGGCGTAAGCACAATAATTGTCCTAGGTCCAACACATATACTAATATTTAGTATTCCCTATATGCCCAAATTTAGATTAAAAGAGTGTCTCGCATAAAAAGCATTAAGAATAAGGTGCAATTGAATAAAATTATAACTCAAATTATTCATGCAATAGAAAATCAAACATGCGTCCCAATAGTATTAAAATAGGTTCATCAAACACAACCTAATCTAAAAAGAATTAGCTACTCATGATGGAAAATATAATACCGAAACAAATAAGAAGGTTGCATGAGAAACCCTTGAAAAATTGGCCTCCAATGGCTTCAAATGCTCTCCAAATATGCCTCATGGTGTTGTAAACCCTTCCTTCACTTGTAAAACTTCAGAATCCTTGAAAAAGTACCAAACTTCCCCTCTTAAAGCCTTCAGAATGGATCAAAAACAAGTCAGAAAAAGCCTAGAAAAAATACCATCGCGCGCGTTATAACCTGCATTAAGTGCGCGATGCTTCGCGTGATTATTCAAGTAGCTGCACGTTTTTGCTCCTTTTTTCACCTGATTTTCACTAAGTCATTATTTCTTCATACTTACTCATTTTTGCATCATTCTTTGGCCTTTATTCTTCATTTTTGTTCCTCTTTAACTTATTTTGATCTGTTTCTTCAATCAAAAATATGTAATGATAGAGTGTCATCAAAGATCATCATGAAAGGAATAAAGCAATCAATTGTCTTAAATCAATTGTCTTAACTGCAATAATACTAATTACCATGTTCACAAATGTGGATATGCACCATAGTGACTATTGGAAACTTTAGTTCAGCATGCTTCAAAAAGTATTACGTCCTCCAAGGTGCTTCAAAAAATACCACACAATAAAGTTTTTGGCCAAGGACCTACGCCGATTACGCCAAAGTAGAGCATCATCAATGGATGTTTCGCTACAATCTTGTCATTAAAAACTTTATAATGTCAATCAAATCTAAATCAACTCCTCATTACATGTATTGATATAGATCAATTACAATTGGGTTTCAGTCTGAACTCAAATAATTAGTCGACCCACGCCAACAATATTTATCATCAAACACCTAACAAACTCACACTTAACACATGCCAACAAGCTTCATTATCAACAACACACACCCACAAGCTTCATTATCAACAACACACACCCACAAGCTTCATTATCAACAACACACTTACACTCAACTCTCAATCCAACAAAATTTCCAACCCACAAACACCGAAACACATAATCAATACATGTCACATACACAATCCTAAAACCAAGAGGATACCTTGTACTACCAACAACAACCATAACATTTTTATCACTCACAACACCAACAAACATCACCCACAAGCTCATCGTACACATACCAAAAAACCAACAAGCAACTCAAATAGATATATACTTCCAAACACCACAACATTAAAAACCTTTTTTTCCCAACGCAACGTCATCATTCAACTGATCTGGCTACCGTCCAACCACTACGCCAAAAACTGGAATAGACAGCGCACCTTAGAGGGTGCTTTATTACAAAAGTGAAGCGAAAAAATAAGGAGCAATAGACAGCGCACTTTAGAGGGCGCTTTTGTAATAAAGCGCCTGTCATACCCCAAAATTTGCCCATTAATCTTGCAAAACATCTCTCGAAGCACTCCAACTTATTCTGCAAGGCACTGACCTTAAAGGAACAAAAGCCCAGCTCACAACAGGCCCAATCCAGAAAATGGCCCAAACTGGCCTGCTCGCTAGGCGAGCAAACCCTTCGCCTAGCGAACCCCTCGTTATGACACTCGTCCCAGCGAAGCACCAGATCCAGTAAAAGCCCAAACTAGCTGGCTCGCTAGGCGAGCAATTCCTTCGCCTAGCGAAGCTTGCGATATATCAGAATTTTCGGGCTTCATTCTGAGCCCATTAGGTCATCACAATCACTATAAATAGCCAAGCTTCAGTCACGGAAAAGGGGGAGAACGAAAACGGAGAAAGGAGAGCCCTAGCAAGCAAACCCTGATACTCACTGGAGACGAACCCTGAAGGAACTCGGCGGCACCAAGGTCTACCTCTGCCCAATTCAATCCGATTTGCCGATTCGAAGTCGCAATTCAGTTGCCCACAGGTTTACCTTGCTATTGTTGCCTTATGTTCTTAATTTGCATATGGCTTTATGATTAGATTTATGAAAATAGCTTAAGTTTGGCATGTGAACTTTAATATATACCTGAATACCTTAAATGATTAACCATATAATTGCAGTAATGAAAGCCATAAGGCATAAAATTGGTTGAAAATGTACTGATATCAAAACCAGAATCCGCAGCCGCTCGCTAGCACATCGCTAAGCGAGCATGCAGCGAGTATTCGCTACGCCTTCGCTAGGCGAGGCAGGAGCGAACGTGACAGTGGCTGACTTTTCTGTTCTGATTTTTCACTCATGTTTTAGCATAGCCATGCATCATTTATCAAACCCTATTTACTGTTGTGATCTTTTTCCTTGTGGTGTAATCCTCGATTGCACCCTGATTTGGTGTTTTGACATGTTTGTTGAGTTTTGTAAAGGTTCGCATGCATCAGGAAAGGATTGCTTGTTAGGTATCCCACTTTATTCGTGGGGTACCCTTATGGAGATTCACCCTGAATTACTCAATTGATTTTAATGTATCAATTTTATGGCGAAGATCCACCCTAATGGCTTAATTGGTCTTCATGTATTAATTTTAATGTGGACCTAATTACCTACTTGATTACGGCTACCTAATTGAATGTAAAACTTTGTCTTTAAATAAGTGATCTCGGACCTCTCTTTGTTACCCTACGATTATGGTATTATGGTCATGTCCCGCGAATATGGGGATACCCTTAGCAAAGACCCTTCGGTTAAATCATCATAGTCCCTCGAATGTTGCCTTTGTCCCTCGATGACCCTTCGGTGTAGCCTACGGTTAAATGATGATAGTCCCTTCGAATGCTAAGGTATCCTCACAACTGTTGCCTTCAATGACCAATCGATGACCTTACGATGACCCTTTTACATCCAAAGGATAACACTACTTACTTCTCAATAGTAAGGACAGTTTTACCCTCATAAGGATAGGAAATGCCCGTAAAGACCTCGGATAGGTATAACTCTTAATTGCTCATTCATAACCTAAAATACTTTTCACACCTCAACATCCTTTAGAAAATCACCACTTGGCATACATTCGTACTAGAGTCATTGCCGAGTTATATTTTTCTAAACAACTTTCAAAACTAAACGAGATAACCACTTTGTATACATTCATACAAGGATCATTACAAAGTTAAATTCTCCTTTTCAAAATATTTTCTACACATTTTTCAAACACTTGTTCAAACGAGAAAAACATAAATGATTGAGCAATTAAGAGCCATGGATAACCATGGATACAAAGGGTGCTAACACCTTCCCTTTGTATAATGTACCTCCCGAACCTAAGAATCTAAATTAAGGTCTTTCCTGTTCTTTTCCACCTTTCCTTATTGGATAAAAGAAAAGTCGATGGCGACTCTTGCTAACCGCGACATTGCGATTAAAAAACACATTAAAGTCAGTTCACCGTATGACAGAACTGGCGACTCTGCTGGGGAATTACAAAGAGAGGTCACCTTAAAAAATCATTTATGTTTTTAAATTGTTCCTTCTTTTAAGGGTATTTTTGAGTGAAAGATCCTACACCCGGATCTAGTGTACCTTAGGTAAGTAGCAATAGATCATCGCGACTATCCGGCGTATACTGGAATGGTTAAAATGATGGCTACGGTTAATGTGACACTTTGGATGTCCTGATGTTCCTCATGTTTACTTGAGGAAAAATTTGGCATTCGCGTGGTGTCATCAAAGCATTAACCAGACCTTTAGAACCCTAATTGACTCATCCTAGCCATTAGAAAGTAGTGAGATAACTGGCTTCGGTTCCGACTGGGGTTGGTTGATACTCGATACTACACTCTTTGAGATTGGACTTTAGGGAAGCTTCGGTCAACCACTTGGTGTTGCACTGAAGTGGACTTAAAGAAAGTTCAATGATTTGAGATCCTTCTAGAACCCGATTACTATTCTAGGACAGGTTGAACCAACCAAACTTCAGTGGGGAGGGTACTTACCTATGGAACTCATGCAAGCCTTAAAACCTAGGAATGATTGTTGTGTGACTTGCTTGTGCTCGTTATTTACATAACATCATAATATCATAATATCATAACATCATGACATTGTACTAACCATTTCAAGGACTTAGGGATTTAGCTTTGCTCTGTTAAACAGGTTATGGCTTCCAGGAAGACTATCCGGATCAATCTTGTAGCAATCTCTCCTCAACTCAAGGGTTTAGTGTCAGAACTTCCCGATCATGCTCAGTTCATCAAGAGACATGGTTCTATCCTCAATTTGGTTACCACTGGTTTCAGAGAAGATATGATAAGAGTTCTATTCCAGTTCTTCGATCCTAAACATCATTGCTTCACCTTCCCAGATTATCAGTTGGTACCCACATTAGAAGAATTTTCCAAGTTGCTTGGGATACCTATTCTTGATCAAACACCTTTCAGTGGTTTAGAAAAGATTCCGAAGTCTAAAGAAGTTGCCATGGCTTTACACTTGACAAAATCCGACATTGAAACTAATTGGGTAACAAGAAGTGGAGTTAAGGGATTACTTGCCAAATTTCTGATAAGTAAGGCCCGAGAATTCCTAAAAGTTATGAATGTCCTTGCTTTCGAAGATGTCCTAGCATTACTAATCTATGGTTTGGTGTTATTCCCTAATCCAGACCAATTCGTAGATATGAATGCTATTAAGATATTCCTCACTCATAACCCTGTGCCTACCTTGCTCGGAGATATTTTGCATTCCCTTCACACTCGTACTATGAAAAGGCAAGGGACTCTCATGTGCTGCGTACCCTTATTGTCTAGGTGGTTTATTTCGCACCTTCCTCAATCAGTCTTGAAGAATGATCAGAATTTGAAATGGTCTCAAAGGATAATGTCGCTCTCCCATTCAGACCTCCGTTGGTGTCCTCATCTCAAAGAAAATGTTATCATCATTGACCGTTGTGGAGAATTCTCTAACGTACCACTCCTGGGGATAAGAGGGGGTATTACTTATAATCCTGCCTTAGCCCTACGTCAGTTTGGGTATGCGCGAAGAGATGGTCCACATGAAGTAATTATTCAAGGCACTGTGTTTGACTATGACGACGACTCTCAAGATCTCTGTCAAAGGTTTGTACGGGCTTGGGGCATGGTGAAAAGAAGCACTTTAGGACAGAAAAATTCTATTTCTATGGAGCCTTATCTCAGATGGGTACGCGCCAGAGCTCGTGAACTTGGCATGCCATATCTTGCAGTTGGACCGCTGATTGTTGAACCAGAAGCTGAAGGAGGTACTTCTCAGATCATTCCTTATCCAGATATGCCTACCGATGTTGAAGAGTTGAAGAAATCCTGGACCCAGTTGAGAGAGGAAAGGGATGCTTTTGAAGCCCAGTTCAATGCAGAAAGGAAGAAAGTACTAGAGCTCACCAGCCAGCTTAATGAGGAACGAAGACTCAATACATATCTTCGCCCAAAAAGAAGCCGTCCCTGGGAGACTTGAGCTTTTATTGTATTCTTTATTTTTTGTAATGAACATTGATTAAAGAAATCATTAATAAAAGTGACCCTCTTTTGGTAGTTTACGCAAAGTTAAATTCCAAAAGTCCTTGAAAACATTTCATCCATTGCATAGCATGACATAACATTGCATAACAGGTATTCCAAAAGACCATATTCTTACGGTCTTCCTCTCAAACAGAAAAATGGCTCTCGAACAAACTGTCAAAGATCTCCAGGCTCAGAATGCTCAATTCCAGGAGATGGTGCTGAGCTTATCCAAGGGGCAGGAAGAACTGAAGGCTCTCTTGCTCGAGAAGAAGAAAGACCAGAAACCTGTGGGTTACATTAACCCGGGAAGAAGGCTTAAAAGACAGGTCGCGGGGGTCAAGTTTGGAATTCCGAATGGTCCAGAAGAGGAGACGGAGAATGATTCAGAGGAGGAGAATGTTGATTTCAGCCAGGAGGATGACGATGAAGATTATGAGAAGGAACAGTACTCTCCAAGAGATGGCAAGTACAAGCTGCTGGAAGAACGTATGCTAGCTATGGAGGGTCAGAAGGCGCCCGGTCTGGATTTCGAAAGTTTGGGACTGGTCTCTGATGTGGTCATCCCTCGCAAATTCAAGATCCCCACTTTCACTGAGTACGATGGTGCGTCTTGTCCTCAGATGCATCTGAGAGCTTATGTGAGAAAGATTCAGCCGTATACCACTGATAGGAAGCTATGGATCCATTTCTTCCAAGAGAGTCTGTCTGGCACTCAGTTGGAATGGTATTATCAGCTCGAAAGTTCTAACATCCGCATCTGGACTGATTTAGCGACAGCTTTCTACAAGCACTACCAGTATAACTCTGAACTAGCGCCTACTCGGCTACAGTTGCAGAATATGGCTATGGGATCTAAAGAAAGCTTCAAAGAGTATGCTCAAAAATGGAGAGATTTGGCTGGCAGAGTCAAACCCCCTATGACTGATCGAGAATTGGTAGACATGTTCATGGGTACGCTGACTGGCCCATTCTACAGCCATCTACTGGGAAGTTCTTCTTCGGGTTTCACCGAACTTATATTGACAGGTGAACGGGTGGAGAGCGGCATTCGAAGTGGAAAGATACAGGCGACTACTTCTGCAAGCACCAAAAGGTCCTATCAGGGGAGGAATGAATCAAATGTTGTGTACAGTCAAAGGGGTCGTAGTAAGAAGAATCGTGACCATACCATTGGAGTAGTTACGATTGCAGCACCGCCAACTCAAAACTTCCAGCCCAAACAAGACAAGCCAAGAAGGCAGTTTACCAGGATCAACATGACCTTGGCACAAGCACTACAGGGGATGCTAAAGGCAAATCTGATCACCCTCAGAGACCCTCCTATGAAACCCAACACTGCCTCTTCTCGTTATAATCCCAATGCCAGGTGTGCATATCACTCCGATATCCCCGGGCATGATACAAATGATTGCTGGTCATTGAAGAATAAGGTTCAGGATATGATCGAAGCTGGGGAAATTGAATTTGAGCCTCCGGAGACTCCCAATGTCATCACTGCACCTATGCCTAATCATGACAAGGCTGTTAATGCTATGGATGACAATTCTCACATTTCTAATGTAGCTGATCTAGCATCTCCTCTCCTGGCCATCAAGAAGAAGTTGTTGCAAGCCGGTTTATTTCCAGGTTGTGCGGCAAATTGCGATCTCTGTCTATCCCGACCCAAGGATTGCTTGAAGTTAAGAATTGGTATTCAACGGCTGATAGATGATCGTACAATTCTCTTTGAAAGGATTCCTAAGGTGGGAAACACTGTTGAAGAAATATCTGTGATTGCAAGGTCCAAAGTTCCGGTGAAGATTACTGCTCCCAGAGTACCCGTGAAGATTACTGCTGAGCCCAAGGTAGCTCCCCTAATCATTACTGCACCGGGCCCAGTACCGTATTCTTCAAGCAAAGCCATTCCGTGGAATTATGGAGGTGATGTTTACATCCATGGTGTAAAGCAAGTTGGTAGTTCTGCTAATCCTAATGACATTGTTGGGACTAGTAAAGTTACTCGAAGCGGAAGGATCTTCTCTCCGGAGATCTCACCTCCAGTTCCCGAAAACCGAGGAAAGGAACCAGTCAACCCTTCTCAGTCAGAGACACCGATCGAAGCTACTACTGAAGATGTTGCCAAACAAGAAATGGAAGAAGTGCTGAAAATCATCCGCAAGAGTGATTTTGATGTGGTAAAACAATTAGGGCATACTCCTTCCAAAATCTCGATGTTATCCTTGTTGTTATCTTCTGAATCTCATGCCCATGCCTTGATAAAATTCTTGAAGACTGCTCATGTACCTCAGGAGACCTCCGTCGATCAGTTCGAAAACTATGTTGCTAATCTGACTGTTGACGATGGCCTAGGTTTTTCCAATGCTGACCTGACACCAGCGGGAAAGAACCACAATAAAGCTCTGCATATCTCCATTGAATGTAAGGGGATCACCTTGTCTCATGTGTTGATCGATAATGGCTCTTCATTGAATGTGCTACCGAAAGCCGTGCTCGATAAACTTGACTGTAAAGACATTGAACTGAAGCCTAGTGACATTGTGGTGCGTGCTTACGATGGTGCGAAGAGTGTTGTCCATGGTGAAGTGGTTCTCCCTATCAAGATAGGGCCTCAAGTCTTTGACACTACCTTTCATGTAATGAACATTCGTCCTGCCTATTCCTGCTTGCTGGGACGCCCTTGGATTCACGGGGCAAGTGTTGTAGCTTCGTCTCTCCATCAAAAGCTGAGATATCCAATAGAGGGTAAGATCGTCACTGTGTGTGGGGAAGAAGAGTATATCGTCAGTAGTGTGCATACCTTCAGATACGTTGAGATGGATGGTGAATTCTTCGAGACTCCGTCTCAGTCATTTGAAGTGGTTCCTCCGCCCAGTCCTGTCCTTAAGCCAACTCCCCTTGTGCCCAAGGTTATTCGAGCTCCTCCTGCCATGGTTTCTCTGAAAGATGCTCGAGCTGTGGTCGAAAATGGTGGTCGTACTGGTTGGGGTCAACTGATCAACGTACCCTACAAGTCTGATAAATCTGGTCTGGGATTTAACTCTGAAAAGATGGTCAAGGATCAAATTAATGCTGTAGAAGATGCTGATAGCGATTGCGATCTGGATAGCTGGATTTTCCCAAAAATTGGTGACGGACTCAATAATTGGAAGGCTGAAGACACTATCCCGATTTCCTTTAGTCAGGAGTAATTGCTATTGTCTGTTTTAGTGTTGCAATTTTTAAATTTTATAGTTGAACTTCTTAAAGCATTGTGTCTATGCCCGGGGCACAATAGCTAATCTGTTAAGGGTTTTGTCATTTTCATAAGCATATTCATATTCAATAAATCAATGGACTTTTTGCATTCAAATATTGCGCTCTTTATCTTTCCTGTCATCTTCCGAAAAAGCTATGTTTTCTTACACACACTCACGTAACAAATTGCAGATCCACACCCACTCTGGATTCTGTTGATAATAGTTCTACTACTGTTCATTATGCCTTTGAAAATCCGATCTACCAAGCTGAGGATGGAAGTGACGAAGATTGTGAAGTACCTGGAGAACTTGCCAGACTGTTACTACAAGAAGAAAGGACCATACAGCCGCATGAAGAGTCAATCGAAATTGTAAATCTGGGTACTGAAGTAGACAGAAAAGAAGTCAAGATAGGAGCAGGCTTGGAAAACAGTGTCAAAGAAAGATTGATCCAGATGCTACATGACTATGTAGAGATCTTTGCCTGGTCTTATGAAGACATGCCCGGATTAGATACTGATATAGTAGTGCATCGTCTGCCAATGAAGGAAGACTGTCGTCCTGTCAAGCAAAAGGTTCGCCGCATGCGTCCCGAAATGTCTGAGAAAATCAAAGCCGAGGTTATGAAACAATTCAATGCCGGTTTTCTAGCCGTTACTTCTTATCCTCAATGGGTTGCTAATGTGGTACCAGTGCCGAAGAAGGATGGTAAGGTGCGAATGTGCGTAGATTACCGAGATTTGAATAAAGCGAGTCCCAAAGATGACTTTCCACTCCCGCACATTGATGTTCTGGTAGACAACACCGCTCAACACAAGGTATTCTCATTCATGGACGGCTTCTCAGGATATAATCAGATTAAGATGGCACCTGGGGACATGGAGAAAACTACGTTTGTGACGCAATGGGGAACTTTCTGTTATAAAGTAATGCCATTCGGTTTGAAGAATGCAGGAGCAACTTACCAGCGTGCTATGGTAGTTCTGTTCCATGATATGATCCATCATGAAATAGAAGTATATGTGGATGACATGATAGCCAGATCTCATACTGAAGAAGAACATCTCGATCATTTATACAAACTGTTCGAGAGGTTGAAGAGGTACAAGTTGAGATTGAACCCGAACAAATGCACCTTTGGCGTAAGATCCGGTAAACTCTTGGGCTTTATTGTCAGTGGTAAAGGAATTGAGGTTGACCTGGCTAAGGTGAGAGCTATTCAAGAAATGCCAGTTCCACGTACAGATAAAGAAGTCAGGGGTTTCTTGGGACGTTTGAATTACATTGCCCGGTTTATCTCCCATTTGACCACTACCTGCAAACCCATCTTCAAACTACTGAGGAAGAATCAAGAGATGATATGGAATGACGAATGTCAAGAAGCTTTTGACAAAATCAAGAAGTATCTCCAGGAACCTCCAATTCTGATACCACCAGTTGAAGGAAGACCTCTAATCATGTATTTAACCGTGTTAGAAAATTCAATGGGGTGTGTGTTGGGGCAACATGACGAGTCTGGTCGAAAAGAGCATGCCATATACTACCTTAGCAAAAAGTTTACCGACTGTGAAACAAGATACTCACTGCTCGAGAGAACTTGCTGTGCTTTGGCCTGGGCTGCTCGCCGACTAAGACAGTATATGTTGAATCATACTACTTTGTTGATTTCTAAGATGGATCCCACCAAATACATATTCGAGAAACCTGCCCTCTCCGGAAGAATAGCGAGATGGCAGATGATCTTAACAGAGTATGATATCCAGTATACTACCCAGAAAGCAATCAAAGGAAGCGTGCTAGCTGATCATTTGGCTCATCAAGCGGTGGACGATTACCAATCTATGAATTTTGAGTTCCCAGATGAGGATGTCATGCTTGTTACTGATTATGAAAAACCTGGACCGGAGGAAGGACCCGAACTGGGATCCCGATGGACTATGGTTTTTGATGGATCTTCTAATGCATTGGGCCATGGTATTGGGGTTGTAATTATTTCTCCTGGGGGTTACCATACACCTTTCACTGCTAGACTATGTTTTCATTGTACCAATAATATGGCTGAGTATGAAGCATGTATTTTGGGACTCAAGGCTGCTATAGACCTGTGAATCAAGTTCTTGAGTGTGTATGGAGACTCAGCATTAGTAATCAGTCAGATCAAAGGAGAATGGGACACTAGACATCCGAATCTCATCCCTTACCGAGAGCGGGTGATGACATTAATCCCATACTTTGAAGAGATTACATTTGAACATATTCCACGGGAAGAGAATCAGTTGGCGGACGCATTGGCCACCATGTCATCTATGTTCAGAGTCAGATGGGACAGTGAAGCTCCCAGGATCACCATTGAACGACTAGATGAACCAGCATATTGTTATGAACTTAACGCTGAGGGAGTAGAGGAGAAACCTTGGTTCCACGAAGTGAAAAGATATTTAGAAACTCAGGAATACCCTGAAGGGGTATCCATCAATGACAAAAAATTCCTGAGGAAGTTCTCCGCTAAATTCTTTATGAGTAATGGAGTATTATACAAACGTAATCATGATTCGACTCTGCTTCGCTGTGTGGATAAAAAGGAAGCAGAAAAGATTATGGAAGACATACATGACGGTATTTTTGGGACTCATTCTAGTGGACATACGATGGCCAAGAAGATTCTGAGATCAGGGTATTATTGGTCTACCATGGAAGCTGATTGCCACCGTCACTCCAGAACCTGTCACAAGTGCCAGATCTATGCGGACAAAGTACATGTACCTCCTGCTCCATTGAACGTGTTGACAGCCCCTTGGCCCTTTGCAATGTGGGGCATTGATATGATTGGGGAGATTAAACCTACGGCTTCCAATGGACATCGCTTCATCCTCGTGGCTATTGATTACTTTACAAAGTGGGTAGAGGCGGCCTCATTTGCTTCTGTCACCAGGAATGCGGTGGCACGGTTCATCAAGAATAGTCTCATTTGTTGGTATGACATCCCTGAAAGAATTATCACTGACAACGGTACTAACTTGAACAACAAGATGATTACTGAACTCTGCACGCAGTTCAAAATAAAACACCATAACTCTTCTCCGTACCGGCCAAAGATGAACGGCGCCGTAGAGGCTGCTAATAAGAATATCAAGAAGATCATACAAAAGATGACAGTAACGTACAAAGACTGGCATGAGATGTTACCATTCGCTCTCCATGGTTATCGCACTTTAGTGCGCACTTCGACAGGGGAAACTCCGTTCTCTTTAGTCTACGGAACGGAAGCCGTTTTACCAGTGGAAGTTCAGATTCCCTCTCTAAGAATCATGAAAGAGGCAGGCTTAGATGAAGATGAATGGATTCGGACTCGACTCGACCAGATAAATTTGATTGACGAGAAGAGGTTGGCAGTTGTTTGTCATGGTCAGATGTACCAGAAACGGATGATCAAAGCTTTCAATAAGAAGGTTAAGCCAAAGGTATATCAGGCTGGTAACTTGGTAATCAAGCGTATCATACTACCACAGGGTGATCCTAGGGGCAAGTGGACTCCTACATATGAAGGACCATTTGTGGTCAAAAGAGTATTCTCAGGAGGTGCCATGATGCTCACTACTATGGATGGTGAAGACTTCCCGCATCCGGTGAACGCAAACATAGTTAAAAAATACTACGCATAAAAGAGACCTGCTAGGTCGACGTACCTAGGCAAAAAAGGGCATCCCGGCGAACCAAAAAGGGTTCGGGCAAAAATTAGGGATAAACATATAAAAATGTACACCCGGCAAGTCGAAAACCTGAAAAGGCGGCCTGGGCAAAAAAGGGTATCCTGGTGGACTGAAAACCTGAAAAGGCGGTCCAGGCAAAAATTAAGGATTAAAGCGTATGACTATGTCCCGTTCTCGGACAACTTCATCCAAGTTCTAAGGACTGAACAAGCCAATCACTTCCATCCGACAGCATGGGATGAGATGCTTGAAGACATAATGACAGTAGTGGAATTAAAATCAATAGGACTTTTTCTGCATAGCTTTCTCTTTGTTTGCCTGACAATTTCCTCTTACTAGGATTTCTGTCTCCTTGTACACAAATTGCCTGTTTATAGGCCCTCTGTCAAGTCAATATAATTTTGTTTCCAAAAAGATGATTTCGTTTTTACTTTTCTGTTTTGTTTGCGTAAACGTCCATTGATTTAATTTGAATTGATTTATGCATTTGAATATGATCAAGGTTTACAAAAAAAAATTGCATGCTTAAAATAGAAATAGCAATCACTACAAGACTTCAGGATCGAGGAAAAGGTCTAACCATGCTTTCCAATGAATCCGTTGCTAATTCTATTCCCCAGCAAAGCCAGTTATTCCCCAAAAGCAATTGGCATTACTAGACAAATTGGTCATCTCTTCCACCCCCAGCCAGGCTTCTGTTAAATATTTCTACCCTCAGACAGAATCAAGTATCCCCAGCTAAGAAGAGATCACCGATACCAGTATCTCCAACCAGAAGACTGAGATTTATTTCCCCAGTAGAGTCCTCGGGAAGAACTTTTCAGAGGCATAATTCATTCATTACATCATTTCACAGCATACGCATGCATACATTGTTTGCAGTTATTGTCAAAAGCATAAAATATCTCATGCATCATGACATGGCATGAAGCTAACTTTATTTTTCAGGTTAATTATCCTCCTAAGGATGGTATCTTTAGGCCCATCCCGGCCATTTATAATACGATCAGATACAGTCTAACGTACGGTTCATTCTGATTCAGCTCAACATATGACTCCTTCCTCTCAGATACGATCTAACGGACGATCCATTCTGACCTTCAACTACTCCAATACAGTCTAATTTACGACCCAGTTAGACCTTCAAGTCCTCAGATACTACCTAGCGTACGGTACATTTCTGAAGTGTAGTCTAGCGTACGACTACCCCTTTCATCATCAGATTCAGCCTAACGGACGGCTCTTTCCGCTACTCAGATACGATCTAGCATACGATCCATTCTGACCCTTATATCTCAGATACAGCCTAATGGACGACTCAGTCCGCTACTTAGATACAATCTACCGTACGATCCGTTCTGATCTTTACCTCTCCAGATGCAGCCTAACGGACGGTTCATTCTGCAAGTCAGATACGATCTAGCGTATAATCCATTCTGATCCCTTATCCCCAGTAGCGTATAACACACTCTGACTCCCCAACAAAGTCGACAGCATAATGGAGGACTCACTATACAGTCTAGCGTATGACCCAGTATGACGCCCCTGCCTTCAGATATCGTCTAATGTATGACGCACTCTGAAGCTCTCATCATCAAACTTCCTGGATGGCATCTTTAAGCCCACCTCTCGATTGACAAATGCAAATTTTTGGGGCATTCTAGTGTTCAATAATCTTCCACCTCCAGACCACAAACGGCATACTTGCCATCCTAACTCTCTCGGTTCAAGAATATTGAACAGGGGCAGCTGTCATACCCCAAAATTTGCCCATTAATCTTGCAAAACATCTCTCGAAGCACTCCAACTTATTCTTCAAGGCACTGACCTTAAAGGAACAAAAGCCCAGCTCACAACAGGCCCAATCCAGAAAATGGCCCAAACTGGCCTGCTCGCTAGGCGAGCAAACCCTTCGCCTAGCGAACCCCTCGTTATGACACTCGTCCCAGCGAAGCACCAGATCCAGTAAAAGCCCAAACTAGCTGGCTCGCTAGGCGAGCAATTCCTTCGCCTAGCGAAGCTTGCGATATATCAGAATTTTCGGGCTTCATTCTGAGCCCATTAGGTCATCACAATCACTATAAATAGCCAAGCTTCAGTCACGGAAAAGGGGGAGAACGAAAACGGAGAAAGGAGAGCCCTAGCAAGCAAACCCTGATACTCACTGGAGACGAACCCTAAAGGAACTCGGCGGCACCAAGGTCTACCTCTGCCCAATTCAATCCGATTTGCCGATTCGAAGTCGCAATTCAGTTGCCCACAGGTTTACCTTGCTATTGCTGCCTTATGTTCTTAATTTGCATATGGCTTTATGATTAGATTTATGAAAATAGCTTAAGTTTGGCATGTGAACTTTAATATATACCTGAATACCTTAAATTATTAACCATATAATTGCAGTAATGAAAGCCATAAGGCATAAAATTGGTTGAAAATGTACTGATATCAAAACCAGAATCCGCAGCCGCTCGCTAGCACATCGCTAAGCGAGCATGCAGCGAGTATTCGCTACGCCTTCGCTAGGCGAGGCAGGAGCGAACGTGACAGTGGCTGACTTTTCTGTTCTGATTTTTCACTCATGTTTTAGCATAGCCATGCATCATTTATCAAACCCTATTTACTGTTGTGATCTTTTTCCTTGTGGTGTAATCCTCGATTGCACCCTGATTTGGTGTTTTGACATGTTTGTTGAGTTTTGTAAAGGTTCGCATGCATCAGGAAAGGATTGCTTGTTAGGTATCCCACTTTATTCGTGGGGTACCCTTATGGAGATTCACCCTGAATTACTCAATTGATTTTAATGTATCAATTTTATGGCGAAGATCCACCCTAATGGCTTAATTGGTCTTCATGTATTAATTTTAATGTGGACCTAATTACCTACTTGATTACGGCTACCTAATTGAATGTAAAACTTTGTCTTTAAATAAGTGATCTCGGACCTCTCTTTGTTACCCTACGATTATGGTATTATGGTCATGTCCCGCGAATATGGGGATACCCTTAGCAAAGACCCTTCGGTTAAATCATCATAGTCCCTCGAATGTTGCCTTTGTCCCTCGATGACCCTTCGGTGTAGCCTACGGTTAAATGATGATAGTCCCTTCGAATGCTAAGGTATCCTCACAACTGTTGCCTTCAATGACCAATCGATGACCCTACGATGACCCTTTTACATTCAAAGGATAACACTACTTACTTCTCAATAGTAAGGACAGTTTTACCCTCATAAGGATAGGAAATACCCGTAAAGACCTCGGATAGGTATAACTCTTAATTGCTCATTCATAACCTAAAATACTTTTCACACCTCAACATCCTTTAGAAAATCACCACTTGGCATACATTCGTACTAGAGTCATTGCCGAGTTATATTTTTCTAAACAACTTTCAAAACTAAACGAGATAACCACTTTGTATACATTCATACAAGGATCATTACAAAGTTAAATTCTCCTTTTCAAAACATTTTCTACACATTTTTCAAACACTTGTTCAAACGAGAAAAACATAAATGATTGAGCAATTAAGAGCCCATGGATAACCATGGATACAAAGGGTGCTAACACCCTCCCTTTGTATAATGTACCTCCCGAACCTAAGAATCTAAATTAAGGTCTTTCCTGTTCTTTTCCACCTTTCCTTATTGGATAAAAGAAAAGTCGGTGGCGACTCTTGCTAACCGCGACATTGCGATTAAAAAACACATTAAAGTCAGTTCACCGTATGACAGCGCCCTCTAAGGTGAAGCGAAAAAATAAGGAGGAGATAGAGGGACAACAATACATGGCGTTTTTTAGAAAGCGCCCTCTAAGGTTACCCTTAGAGGGCGCTTTTAATAAAGCGCTGTTATAAGTCCATGTGCATTTCCAGTTTATAAAGCGCTTCTGGAAAGCCTTAGAGAGCGCTTCCATAAGCGCCCTCTTAGGCCCCCTTTAGAGGGCGCTTTTTTTCCACAAGCGCCCTCTAAGGTCCCCTTTAGTAAACATTAAAATTATAACATACTGTGCGTTTTGTTATTTCACTCTCTGTTATTTTCGTTCTTTTTCACGTTAGGGTTCTAAGGCGTTCTCCTTCCACCTCTGTTAGATCTACGACGTTTCCTCCTTCTACCAATCAAAGGTACACGATGCATACATTATTACTTGCACTATTACTTTGTTTTAGCTTTGCCCCATTTCAGTTTTATGTTATTGTTGTCTATGCTACGTTTGTTTCGACCTGTAAAGTTTCAATATTCATAGTGATTTAAATAGTTTGGGTTTATTAGGCAATTGACAGTTGGTTTTTAGTGACCATGATAGCGCATGCAATGGGACTACATTACCCAGTAGTTAGGGTTATACGACCTATGAACATCTGATTTTGTGTCAACACCAGTATCATTAGAAACCTAGGTCCGAATGTGTTTGAATTCTTCATTAACAGCCAACCAGTACATAGCGTAGCTAGTAACTTAAGAAGTTTAGGTATGGATGTTATTTGGTAGAGTAAATGGAGACATGAATGCCCTGCACAGAGTATCTTCTGAAATTGGTTTCTCTTCTGAAATTGTTTTTTGTTTATTCTAATTAGTAATGGATAATACATGGATGTCTTCCAATCGATTGTCGAGAGAGTACGAGAATGGGGTATCCGAATTCGTTAAGTTTGCCGTTGCGCACGCCGAAGACCCCAGTAGAATGATATGTCCTTGCTTGGGTTGTTGTTATGGGAAACGGGTTGACGCAGTTCAGTTGACATCGCATCTAATGAGGCATGGAATTGATCGAAGTTATACATGTTGGAATTTGCATGGTGAGAAAAGTAACGAGAATGTTGAACCGGGGGATAGTACGACCTATGCCTCAAACTATAGTGGCGCAGATACATACGATTGTGATCGAGTTGAAGAGATTGCAGAAGCACTTGAAGGAGATCTTAAGGATTGTCCCGAAATGTTTGAGAGGTTGGTAAGTGATGCAGAGAAACCTTTGTATGATGGTTGCACTAAATTCACAAGATTGTCTGCGGTATTAAAGTTGTACAACTTAAAGGCGGTGTGGAGGTTTATGATGGATATAGGAAAGAAAGTTTCAACTTGAGGGCGATGTTGTTTGGCACAATTAATGATTTTCCAGCATACGGAAATCTATCAGGGTATAGCATAAAAGGTCAATGTGCGTGTCCTATTTGTGAAGATAAAACAGATTGGAAGCGCTTGGAGTTTGGTCAGAAGAATGTCTTTCTCGGTCATCGGAGATTCTTAAATTCAAATCATCACTACCGTGGATGGAGAAAGGCGTTCAATGGAGAGACAGAACAAGGCAGAGCTCCACCTATATTGACGAGTGATCAAATTTTTGAAAAGGTGAAAGATTTGGATACTCAGTTTGGCAAGCCTTTTGCCCACACACTTGTCAAAAGTGGGTGGAAGAAGAGGTCAGTTTTTTTTGAATTGCCGTATTGGAAGTCCTTGTATGTGAGACATTTTCTTGATGTTATGCATATTGAAAAAAATGTATTTGAAAGTGTTATTGGCACGTTACTCAATATACAAGGAAAGTCTAAGGATGGCCTTAAGGCAAGAAAGGACTTGATAGCGATGGGAATAAGAACTGAATTAGGACCCTTGAAGAAAGGAAAACGAACATATCTACCGCCTGCTGCTTATACTCTATCTAGAAAGGAGAAAAAAACATTGTGTAAGTTTCTAAGTGAAGTTAAAGTTCCAGAAGGGTACTCTTCAGATATTAGAAGACTTGTGTCTATGAAAGACCTCAAGTTAAAGAGTTTAAAGACCCATGATTGCCATGTTATAATGGAACATTTTCTCCCAATAGGTATACGTTCTATTCTTCCAGAAAAAGTAAGAAGCTCTATAACTAAGTTGTGTTCTTTCTTCAAGTCAATTTGCAGTAAGGTGATCAATCCTGCGATCTTACCAATGTTGCAAAAAGAAATCGTTATTACTTTGTGTGAGCTTGAAATGTTTTTTCCTCCATTATTTTTTGACATAATGGTACATCTAGTTGTTCATCTTGTGAAAGAGACACAATTGTGTGGACCAGCTTATATGAGATGGATGTACCCTGTTGAACGTTATATGAAAATATTAAAAGGGTACGTGAAGAACCGAAGTCGACCAGAAGGTTGTATGGTTGAAAGATACATTGTTGAAGAAGCGATTGAGTTTTGTACTGAATATTTGTCTAATGTTCAGTCAATCGGACTCCCCAAGTCTCAGCTTGTCGAAAAGAAAGAAGGAAAAAATCTAATTGGAAATAAAATCGTGGCAGTATCAAGGGTCGAACGGGATCAAGTGCATTTGTATGTTCTGCACAATGAGAATGAGGTTGAGCTGTATGTTGAAATTCACAAGGATGTTCTCCGAGGTTTAAATCCCAATAGAAATGAAAATTGGATAATACGAGAGCACAATCGATGTTTTATACCTTGATTTAAGGATCATATTTATTCAAAGTATTATTCAGATCCCGCTTCAATAACAGAAAGGTTGAGATGCTTAGCATATGGTCCAAGTTTCCATGTTTTTTCTTATAGCGCATACGCGATTAATGGATACACATTTTATACCAAAGAACAAGATGATAAAAGTACTATGCAGAATAGTGGTGTCACCGTGGTAGCTGAAGCAATGCACATATCAAGTGTGAAGGACTTAAACCCCAAATTTGCAAGTCTGTCGTATTTTGGTGTTATCGAGCGCATTTGGGTGTTTGATTATGAGAAGTTTCAAATTCCTATATTTGGTTGCAAGTGGGTTGAAAATAATAACGGCATTCGAATGGATAAGTCAGGATTTTTGCAAGTGGATCTTAATAGGGTGGGATACAAAGATGAGTCTTTTATTCTAGCCTCTCAAGCTAGACAAGTGTTCTATGTCAATGATCCGAAAAGTACGAAATGGTCTATAGTTCTTTTTTCCAACAAAGTAATTGATGAAAACACTGGAGATCAAGGTGATATTGATGTTGAGATTGAATCGTTTACCAGAAATGATCAAGATGAGAATATTATATCAAATGATTCATATATTAGAAATGATCATAATGAGGGTATTTGGATCAATCCAACCGTCCGTGTTGTTAAGAGACATGTAGAACATATTCCAACCAAGAAAAGAAAGAGAACTTAGTGAAAAAGGTACAGGTCAAATGATTTTAATTGTTTTCTTTATTACAGGTAAAATGACTTTTATGATTTTAATTGTTTTTACATTTGTCATCTGATTTTAATTGTTTTCTTTATTACAGGTAAAATGGCTATTATGAAGTCAATCATTCGTGCAAGGGGCAAGGGATACTTGAAAGTATCAATTGATATTTGTTTAGATGGAGATGTTCCATTGTCGTCAAGCCTCATTCGCGTAGATGATGATGCTGGATATTTGAAAGTATCCCTCTACGACAATGGAACATGTCCATCTAAACAAATATCAATTCTATCTTCAAAAGATAAGGGACCAAAAATATAAGGGGATTACGCAGCAAATCGAGTCAGTTGCATAAAAAAAAAGGTATAAACACAATTATATGATATTTATGCATAGAAAATGTTAATTCTTGATCTTATACATCACCTAACTAATTTTATGATATTTTAGGTTCATGCTATTGATATTGAACAAAAAGAGGTTGTTGCTAAGAAGACTGCTGCTAGCAAAAAAACATACATCTCAGAGATGCTTTTGCTACTTAGTTTTATTTCTTTTTAAGTTATGAATTGGTTGTATATTTAGAATCTTTAGAAGTTAAACGATTATATATCAGTGGATTGTTGTATATGTATGGATTGTTGTATATAAGGCTTGTTGAATGCAATGTGTGAAAAAGGGCTTCAAATTATACAGTTTTGGGTGTACTGTTTCAATACAGGTTGTCTAAAATAAATAAAAAAATATAGCGCTTTTTTAAAAAAAAAATTTAAATAACCACCCACTTTAGAGGGCGCTTCCCAAAATAAGCGCCCTCTAAACCCTTTAAATTTCCACTTTAGAGGGCGCTTTCCAGTAAAAGCGCCCTCTAAACCCTTAAATGTTTCCACTTTAGAGGGCGCTTTCTTTAAAAAGCGCCCTCTAAAGTGGCCCTTAAAGGGCTTAAAGAGCCACTTTAGACAACGCTTTCACCAGGAAAAAAAACGCTGTCTTTACCTATGCCAGCGCCAGATTAGAGAGCGCTTTAAAGCGCTGTTATAGGCCAAAAAAAACGCCCTCTTTTCCCTTATTTGGCGTAGTGAACCGTGTTTGCATCAACTCAAACAACACAACTGCACTACGAAAACATGGACAAATAACTCAGTTACGACAGCGCCGACATTGAAACTCAAAACTTACAAGAATTTTAAAAATTGTTTTTTGATGATCCAATCTCGGACACTTCGTATTAAACACATGAGGATGATCAGACGAGATCTATAGGATAAATATAACCTCGTTCAAACAAAAACCGATGGCGACTTCAATGAACTGCATAGTAAACGATAATGTAAAAAAATTGTTAAATATATTACATTAATAAATTATTAAAACAATAAATTAATAATTATATAAAAAATAATTAAAACCCATAATATGAGGAGGTGTCAATTAATTTAAAATACTCTTTATAAAATATAAAATTTGTATCAATTTATCTAACGTTTATTTTTGTAAAATTTTGTTTTTTATTTGTACATAAATATTCTCTCAATTTTAAAACAACCGCTCCTTTAACAAATAAAATTTATTTTTAATATAGAGTAATACTACTATTTTTTTAATTATATTATTTAATTATTACTCACTACACTATTTTTAATATATTAATAAAGTTAATTAATAAAAATATAATGTTTTATAATAATATGATTACATTTTTTAATTTATTTTAAAAAAATTTAAAGGAGGTTCATTTTAAAATGAATCGAGTAGTATGAAACATGTGGAAAAAAGTTTGGTATTATAGAAAAAAAAATGCAAAATATAGGTATTACGATTAGAAAAAATCACAAAATTAATTTTCTAAAATAAATTATTTATATTAATTTTTATTTTTTAATATATATTTTTTAATTTTACCATTTAATTAATATTAATTTCATCATTCCTACTATTTAATAAAATATATTTATTAATTCTCTTGTTTTTTTATTTACATCACTAAAGTGTCTATACGGAAAGGGTTAAGAGGATTCGGGTTTCTAAATCCGATTTCGACCGTCATACTTGATTGAAGATAAAAAATGTAATCCATGAGCTTGAAAAATCGTTGAAATGGGTTGGATCAACTAGAAAAAGTACTTATCTTTAGGTTTCACACATCAAGCTGGAACTAAACTCAAATTCAATAATCGAACAAAGATAACATTAAAAACATATAACTAACTACAAAGAAACAATATTCTAACAATGACGTGCTTGTTAAGAACAACATACATGAAACTTAACAAAGACCTTTTACAAGAGTGGTTTTGATGAAACCACACTAGTTTTCCCACCTAGCCATCTCATGTATTTTTTCAACAGGAACTTTAGTTACCCCACTGCGAAATCCAATATCAGAAACCAATCTTCTAATGCAGTACATTCCACAATGAACCAATACCCTACCGTAAAAACTCGTCTTCACAAATCCAAGCGGCAAAGAACCTATGCAGTTGACAGCAGCCAAGTAAGATGCAACCTGTCCACTTCCGCCACCACCTACAATGCTGTTTATCCTTACAACCAGTTCTGTTTTGCAATAAACCGCAAAATCCTCACAGTTATTCTCGAAGAAATGGTAGTCACCAAATCCATTTTCAAGAAGATTCAAGGCGCGAGTAACAACTTCTTGAGTTGGATCCGAAGATGCGAGAGTGCAGGTACCTCCTCTAGCTTGTGCTAGAAAATGAATTTTAGATACACCATACTCAAAGAGATGTAGTTCTCCTCCAGAAAGAAAACAATCTAAGCAAGATGAGATGACACCATCCGTCATTGTTTGGTTGCAGTCACTGCATCTTGGGCATGGAATGTCGGTGTCAAAGGAAGGAGCTGAACTTGCGAAAAGATTGTCAACAATAGTTGGCGTTCCGGTTTGTGTTCCTCTTACAGCTGTGAAGTGGATTACCGTTCCCTCACCAACATATATTCCTGTTATCTTAGAATATGAGTATGAGACATGAAAATATGACAGATAGTTGAATATGATGAGTATATAAGTTCACATAAAAATGTGACATCAAAGCAATGAAAGATTGAAACAAGAGAGAATTAGAGATCACCGTGATGTGCATAGAGGTAAGCCTTCCTCCAAGAGTAAATGTGATCGCCTGCTTTCAATTGCTTCCGATCAATCTTATTGGAAAGAACTCCCATTTTGATGTGTGTGTGTGTGTTTGAAGAATGAAATGGAAGAAGAAATTAAATAAAATGAATTTTTACTTTACTTTTTGATGGTACAAATTTTACTTTATTTTACTGACACAGAGAACTTATCAAGTTAATGTTTGTACGATTTTTACAGCACTAGTCGAATAAAAGAATCTTTACCGCTATATGCCACTAGTTCACTTATTTCAAACTATTCTTTTGAAAAAATTCTCTTTCCATACAAAAAAAAATTAATAGCTCTAGTCAATCAATTATTTCCATTTTAATTTATCAAAATTGTTTAATTTATCAAATTTTATCAAATTAGTTATCATTCTCACATTATTACTTATTCTTTCACTGATTTATGTGTTTAAGGGTTAATATTGTAGGTCAGTCTCTTCTCTCCCGCTCTGAATAGAATGATTTAAAATCAGATTCTAGTTGGGGTAGCAAAACGGGTCATCTATCCCGTCCTGCCTCACCCTGCCTTAAGACTAGCAAAAAAAGAGCGGGATAGACAAGTTCGTCAAGTGAATTTGAGCTTAAAATTTAGTTCGCCCCGCCAAAATGACGGGTTGGCGGACGGCGGGCTTCCCCGCCTATTTTTTAAAGATATTTTTCTTCATTTTTTGATAGACTAAAAGGTTTTTTTTTACATTTCAATTAGAAAGATCCAACCAACAATTAAAAAACATAAAATGGCAACTAAAAGTCTAAAACCATCAAGAAATTTCACCTAAAATAGAACCACTAATAAGAGTTCCAAAACTATATTTCAAGTGTTAACCTTCAATCAACCAAAATAAATATTTTGAATGCTTCATAACTAGGTTGACATGGTGGCGGGCAAACACGACCCTTTTTTGGCAGGCTTAAGACGGGACACGTTTAAGGCGAGGCGGGCTGAACGGATAGGTGGTTATAAAATCTCAACACAATCCGCCTTTTTTGGCGGGTGCAAGGGCGGGGCGGCGGGCCACGATCCATTTCACCACCCCTAGATTCTAGTGTGAGAAATAGCGAGGAGACACCCTCCTTGTATAGGAGAAAATGTAGCTCAAAAAGGAAAATTATTCATGGACTTTTTAATGCTCATAATTGATTATGCACACCCCATAATCGATTATTTAGTGCAAATATGAAAAGTTTTCAAATTGTGTCATTACAAATCGATCACAAACCCTAATAGTCAATTATGAGGTGAAATAATCTATTAGGTACAAAGGATAATCGATCATCTAATGTGATATTCTCTCATAATTGACTATATGAACTTGTAATCAATTAGCTATATACAAAAAATAAATTATGATTTTATCAAAAGAGAGAGGGTCCTCTAAAACATTTTGTGGTTGTGTGAGAGTTGGCTTAGTATTTTATGAGTTACTCTACCTTTTTATAATACTCTAGTCACCGAGCTAAACACACAACTGACTAGGCGAGCTTTCACATTTTCTCTCTTTCACAACTTTGATGCTTCAAGATCTTTTCTACGTTATCTTTGACTTTAGCATTTCATGGAATATTGAATCTTTTCTCAGATGAAGCTTAAGATAACTTCAAGAAGAGCAATATCATCAAAGACAGGTGAAACCACATAAATCCTCATATAGATTTTCAAACACCATTGGTTAGTCAACATATCAATGTACCATTGTCGCATCCGCGAAAAACAACCGGCGGGCTAAAACGAAAATAACACAGAGCCGCCACCGTGCGTTATTTATCCCAAAAGAGGGAAAGGAAACGCTCGAAGTAAACCTGGGAAAAGCATGGTCTCGCGACCAAAGAGAATGGGATCGGGAGTCGGTTACGCAAGGGGAAGGTATTAGCACCCCTCACGTCCGTCGTACTCGACGGGATCCACGCTCAAAAGATAGGTTAAGGTTGCTAAAACAAACATCACACACACACACACTGAAAACAACACAGGTGGGGGAAAAGAGGAGAGGGCTCGCTAGGACATCGCGTCCTATGCCTACGTATCTCGTCTGGAACGAGAATCAGAGCTGTCGTAGTTCGGCTCACGCACGCCAAACAAAACACACACAAACACGGGCAAACTTGGAACCCGAACGCCAATTGCTGGACTTACATCAGCTTCCAAACCAAACAAAACCCACACTGGAAACCAGATGCCACTTGATGGACTTATACCGGACTCCAAGCACACAACAAGAGGATACGGAATGCCAATGGCTGGGCTTACATCCGTCTCCTACACACACAAGAAGAAACAAGCAACAAGTTACTAAGGAGTCGGGAACTCGAGCCTAGCAACTGTCAGGCAAACGCACACAAAAAGAAAAAAAAGTGAAAAACAAAAAGGGTGCCCGGAGAGACCTCGCACGGTCTCTTGCCTACGTACCTCATTTGGTATGAGGATCAGGGCGACGTAGTTCCCCTAAACGGGAAAGAAATTCTCACCTAACCAGATACAAAGGGAGACACACTACTAGGGAGCTGGACTCGAGCCTAGATGTTATCATGCATCATTGCCCTATGTTATGGTTTCTATCCTAACTTGCACAGGCAGCAAGCTAATCCTAAACAGGCAAAGCAAACAATCACAAATAGCACACACTATATCCAAACAGAGGTGGCTCAAACAAGGGTTAGACTGCCAAAGCAAGTCAACTGTATCAGGGTGATGTTAGCTCTTAACCCTGACATTGAGAGTCAGGGTGAAGCCAGATGAAAGGTGTGTGAGGGGTGTGCCTCACAGCTCTTATCCCTGGCCTGGGAGAGCTTCAGACAATGAAGTGTGGGTCCAGAAAGTGGGAACCCTTCTACACTTATGACACTGACTCAAATGTACAACTGTACATGGATCTTGGGTTAGGGTCCACAAGGCATCAACATGTAATGTGAGCTAAGGGACGACTCAATAGATTAGCAGGAGGTGGACTGCACACCTCTTGTGTCTGCCAATTGCCTTAACAAAGGTCTTTTCCTGCTTGGGGACAAAAATAAACAAGCACAAACATTGCCTCTTAAGGAGGACTTCAGACAGGTGCCTGCCCAAGTAACAGGCCAGGTCTTCCAGACTACATGGAGTTAGTGATTCTACCTCAATTGGTTTACACAACCAAGCAGCAGCACAAGCAAGTTCACAATGAACTATAGCATCTAAGGTACCTGAAATCAATCTAATATGATCAGTACTCAGCTCAAACAGTTAAACAGACAAGTTAAAAGTCAACAGCACAAACGGATAGCAAGCATCAATGCACAAAGGTGCAAGCCACAAGGCCTAAGCATAATTCTCAATGCCTACAAAACAAACTCAAGTTAGTCATAAACAAGCAATAAACCAATCCCAATTGAGTGCATATCATCAAGTATAAGCAATTGTGCTCTTTGACCTGAAACAAAGCTCAAATGTGAGAACACAAACCACTAGTACAAGACTAGGGTCAAAATAGGATCAATAAGTCAAAACAGAACATGAAACTTATCCAAAATCAAGATCAATCAAATAAGAATCAAATCCAGTTGGTCTCATGTTCATATCATCAACCATTATCATTTCATGAAAGAAATAGTGCAAAGCATGCAATTTAGAACCTCAAAGGACCAAACAGAATGAATAGATTCAAACTCAATCCAAAACAATTCAATAAATCCCCAAAAAATTCACAGCTAAACAGCATTCATTACATGTCAATCACACCAAATTTCAAGCCAATTGGACAATGGTAAGCAAGTCAATTAAATTCATCAAGTTAAAGCATGCTCATACAAGTCCAAACAAAGCATAATATCATGTATCAACTTCAAGCAAGCACAAAACAGTGTAGGAACATGATAAATGCACCAAACCAAAACCATGACAAACTTTAATGTGTCTATAATCACTCCACAAAATTTCAAGTCCATCCAATGCATATCCAGAATTTCACAAAACATTTAAAAACATGACTCACAAAAAGTCCACATTTGGCTAAACATCAAATAAAATCCCAATCAAATAGGAAATGGATTTAAAAATTCCAGAAAAATTCACATGCATTCTCAACATTCACAAGTATCCTCATGCAAAAATCCAGCTCAATTCAAGTTCAATAAGCATAGCAAATAAAATCAAGAAGATGCACAAGACATGGTGTGATACAAAATGTCACACCTCTAAAGATCATGTCATAACTCTCAATCCAGGAGCTCAAAAATTACAAACCACATACCAAAATGACCAGGAATGAGTCTAGTTTAAGCACAAAAAATTTCATGAATTTCTAATGAAGCATCAACATTTTATGAGCAAAATACCAAGCAAGGTGCATGAAACCACATACATGAACAAACCCTAGGATATCCAAAAAACCACACGTGCACAAATTCCACAAAAATCACCAAAAAATAGTAGAGATTACAAGGATCATGGTGAAAAAAATTTCATTCAATTTGGATCATTCGTTTGTGAGTTATGAATTTTTTATGTGGAAGAAAAAATAAAAAAATGATGAACAAGCATGTGGAATCATGTGTACATGGTGAAAATAAATACAAAAGGCAAAAGTGAGATTTGGCTTGGCACGGAATCGAAGCCTGTCCTTATTCAAAACAGTAGCGCGCAAAACATCCTGGCCATGAACAGTAGCACGAAATTTGGATCTAAATCAAGTTTCTGGAAAATTTTCACAAGTTCTTCATGTGTTCATACATTCATATGCTCAAGAACAAATCTCCACCAAATTAGACAAACCATATATCAATGGAAAGGTCTTTCCAAGCACATCATGAATATCAAATTAATTAGGCCTAATTCCTCATATTTTAAGAGAATCGAAGCAAAACATGTTTGTGCACAAAACTTCAAATCATCATAACTTCCTTGTTTCTCAACCAAATTTAGTGAAACAAATTGCAGAATTCTCTACTAAGAAAGATCTATCCAAATCATCAATCAATTTCAAGAATTATTGAATTCGAAAACTGACCTTGATTTGAGCACAGTGATGAATTCGCGTGTATTAGGCTTTGAAATGTGAAAACAGAACTTCTATGATGCTTGTAGAAGTGAATGAAACAAAGATTAGATGTTGATTGTACACGAACTTGATGAAATCTCAAATTGCCATTGATGCACCTCACTTTAACAGTCCAAAATTTGGCTTGGAAATGAAGAAATCTTGCTTCGATTAGCTTCAATAATGCATGTAGATGATGAATGGATGAAGATCTAAGCAAGGTTTGTGAAGAAATTGCAAAAAAAGTGAGGATGAAAAGTTGAGAGAATTGTGCAATTTTGGATCTAGATCTGAAATTCTGTTATGATTATCATGAAAACAGTTATGATTAACAATATATATGTGATGTTAATCATGTTAGTAATCAAGATTAGTGTTAATGAAGTGGATTAGTGAAAATGTATTTTCATGCTAAATGGCAATTTGGTCAATTCACCCACACAAGTGCAATGCAATGTAACAGTGGAATTTCTTTGGTGCAGCAAATTTCAAATGGCATTTGTGAGCTAGTGCAAAAGGAATCATGTGAAAACAAAGCTTATTTCTCAAAATGCACTTTTTCCCTCCATTTTTCAAAATTGGTTCACTTGAAAAATGGACTTTTTATGTGATGAGTTTTGATGAAATATAATGATGGATTATGATAGCTCATGTCAAATGAATTTTGCTCAAAGAAACCTCACTCAATTTGGCCTTGTGAATCAAAAGTTATGCCACTTTGAAATTCAACTTTTTTGGATAATGATCAATCCATATCTTGCCAACCACACATGCGAAATTCATGTTCTTGGATTTTTTGGAAAGGTGAGAGCAAGATCTACAACTTTCATGTTGAACAAATTTTCATTTGAAACATTTTTGGACACGTAATTTTGAGGAGAAAAACTTTCCATTTTTGGCAATTTTCAATTATAAGTCACTTTCTATTTTTGGAAAGTTTCCATCTGACTTTATTTTCTTCATTCTTGATCTTTGAAATGTCAAATGAAACTTGTTTAGGCATGAATGAAGTGTCTCTAACTCTCTCCCTCCTCCAAATCCATGAATTCAGGCACAGTTGACCACAGTTGACTTTTCTGACCGATAGATGAATTTGGCTATGCACTGATCAAGTTGAGCTTCAAACTCCTGATGAAATGGCTCAATGATGAAACCCTAGCTTCCATAAGCTCAATATAACCATATGATCATCCCCATATCCACTGAAAACCCCATCTCCTTGCCAAGCCCTGATTGGCCCAATACAACTGATTAGGGTTGACTAGAGGTCAAAACCCTAATCTCAAGGTATCTGATCAAGCAATGAATCCCTTGGTGATGACAAGACCATGATGATGATGATGTGCCATTGCAACCAAGATGAAGCTCAACCTCTTTGAAGAACCATGAAACCCTAATTTGAATCACACATCCTCAGATGATTAATGATCAGTCCATGAAACCTTAGCTTGCATCTTAACCTCTTTATCTTCTGATCAAGACTTAGGAGGATGACTTGTTCGTTGCCACATGATATGCAAAGATGCAATGCCTAATGACCTAAAAAATGCAATGCAATATGTTAAGCTAGTCCCAAGAGAGGAGGGCAAATTTTGAGGTGTTACAGCTACCCCTATTCAATCCACTGTGAACCTGTCGATATGAATAGCCTCGGCTTTCAGATGATCAGGATGAAGAGTGATTGAATACCAAGAACAGACGAACAATTTGCACTCTGATGGGAAAATAATTAACAACGCCTGTCAGAATCGGCGAAGAAGTAATCTCGAAGGAAGAATCCGTCTGGTACGGAAAAAGTCGGCCTGATTACCGAAACAGAATGTCGACCTGGATACCAAAATAAATGGTAACGCAGGGATAACCATGGCCTGAACACTACATCCGCTGGGAATTATCATCTCTTTTTTTTTGCTTTTCTTGAACCCCGAAATTTTCTCTTTTTTCGTTTTCTTGAACCCCGAAATTTTGTTTCGCGCAAATGATCCCAGATCACTGTATTTGGACCCCGACATCTTGTTTGCCAAAATGATGAACCCCGTTCGCCATTTGAACCCCAGTCGCCTGACGATAACTTGCGATCGCCAATGTGAACCCCGTTCTCCAGAAAACACTTCGTGTCCCCCTTTCTCCATTTGGACCCCGCTCTCCAGTTTCTTGTGATAATTCCGCTGGCAACGCCGGAAGTAACACCAAAACGCCACTCCGATTGGCGACATATCAGAGGACACTCGACCAGACATTGACTGATGACTGGGAAGAAACTCGACGTTTACCTGACATCGAACAATGATGTTTACTTGACACCAAAGAAAACTCGACCAGACATTGACCAATGACCGGGAGGGAACTCGACGTTTACTGGACATCAAACAATGATGTTTACTTGACACCAAAGAAAACTCGACCAGACATTGACCAATGACCGGGAGGGAACTCGACGTTTACTGGACATCGAACAATGATGTTTACTTAACACCAAAGAAAACTCGACCAGACATTAACTGATGACTGGGAGGAAACTCGACGTTTACTGGACATCGAACAATGATGTTTACTTGACACCAAAGAAAACTCGACCAGACATTAACTGATGACGGGGAGGAAACTCGACGTTTACTGGACATCGAACAATGATGTTTACTGACACCAAAGAAAACTCGACCAGACACTTACTGATGACTGGGAGGAAACTCGACGTTTACTGGACATCGAACAATGATGTTTACTGACACCAAAGAAAACTCGACCAGACACTTACTGATGATTGGGAGGAAAACTCGACGTTTACTGGACATCGAACAATGATGTTTACTGACACCAAAGAAAAGATAATACAGGGATCGACACGACACTTACTGGTATCGCAAGGATGACATCCATATGTCAAAACCAGGCAGACGCTTGCCAGGGAATAACTGGGAAATGCTGTTGATCCAGAATCATGATGCTGAACTCCTCAGAGTAACACATTCCAACTTCCGGCAAAACCAAATCTCAAGCGGTAACCACGGCTCGAGTAGCGCTGATCGCGATCTTCATTCCCATCTCTGTCCGACGGAAAAGTTTCCTCCAGTATCGTACTACTGGGGAACATTGGTTCTGATCTGACATCATGATGCTAAACTCCTCAGAGTAACACCTCCAAATTTCTATCTCGCACGACAGAAATCTCCTCCAGTATCGCACTACTGGGGAATACCGTTGACCTGACGTCACGATGCCAAACTCCTCAGAGTATCAACTTCACTGACCGGCAAAACCCATTCTTGGATGGTAACCAATGCTTGAGTAGCATCTTCACCCACTGGCGAAACCAAATCTCAAACGGTAACCTCGGCTTGAGACTAGCTGATGCTCGCAATGCTGATGCATGATATTTTTTAGCGTAATGCTCCACAATTATGGAAATGCTACGCGATTCATTATGCAATATGCTATGCTTATCTACATGATGAATGTATAAAAAGTATCCCCCTCAAGGGGCTCTTCTGGGGAGCTCGAGACACTCTGCTGAGGAACTCGTCAACACTCTGATCTCCACCCTGCTGGGGAATAGCACTGCTGCTGGGAAAAAGGCAACCCTTGCTGGGGAAAAACCTCCTTTGCACCCGGTCCGCTTGGGGACATCACTGGGGAAGAAATCACCAACGCATTCTGTGGGGATACAACAGTCTTTGACTTGCTGGGGATATAACACTCCAGACTCTGCTTGGTACACCACCGCTCACAGATACCTCTGCTGGGGAAATTGCAACCTTCAGGCCTGGCGACTGGGGAAGCATTGATCCAAAACCTGCTGGGGATAACCATCCTGACCCTGCTAGGGAAGCCACAGACCATGAATCTGCTGGGGATTTAGTCATTCCGACTCTGCTTGGGGAGGAGGACAGTCTGGTACTGAACACCCGTCGACTCGTCGAACCATGGTATTCATATCCAACTCCCATGTCAGCTTTCCAATTTTGAGAACTCCCAGACTCATCTGGACTTTTCTGCTCCATCATCTTGTATTCCAAACCGCTTCGTACTCGACAGAGAGCGAACTCCTGGGATTTATACAAACTTTTCAATCTTCAGACTTTGAAGAGTCTTCTTGATTAATCTCAAGGATCGTCGTACGTCTCGTCATCTTTTCGCCATTCGTCCGTCTCTTGTCCCTGATTGGACTCCACGGGGATTATTTTGTCAAAATCTTCCACATCACAACCTGCAAGTGAGTGAAAAATATCTAACAGCATCTGCAAAAGAGATCATTAGATAAAACCGTGCCCCAGGCGTGTCAAGATTTCAACACTTGGGTCGCTCAACCTTCCGAATAAGATTTCAAATTTTCAATCTTATAAGCATGCATTGGAAGGGACCTGTATGTCTTAAAATGCAAGATTCTTTATCACAATAATTGGATGTTTTTGCAATCAAAGCGGTAATGAAAAACAAAAACAAAATTATTTGACTGAATATGCATTTATTGATTGAAAAGTGTGGCTCAAATTGAGCAATACAAAGGAAGCAATTCCTAAAAAGAGGTAATTGCGCATAAAAGGAAAAATCTATCCTAATGGCAATGTGAAACCCGTGATCTCATTGAGTTCCAACTCGGTTACACCCCATATGTCCTCAGACTCTCCGTGCTTTCTGCCTTCTGAACAAGATGATTCCGATTGATCCCTACCGGGTATTATCCATGATGCCTTAACCAAAGCAAAACGATCATGCCAGACGCGGTTGTTCGTTTCAATCCCTCTTTTTCCTGGACCGCCCTTTCGGGTTTTCAGTCCACCGGGATACCCTTTTTTGCCCAAGTCGCCCTTGCGGGTTTTCGACTTGCCGGGTGTACATTTTTTGTTTTTTATCCCTAATTTTTGCCCGAACCTTTTCATTCTGTTTTTTGGTTCGCCGGGATGCCCATTTTTGCCTGGACTATTTTATTCTTTTCGTCCAGCGGGTCTCTTATACGAAGTATTTTTTAACTGCGTCCGCATTCACAGGGGATGGAAAATCTTCGCCATCCATGGTCGTTAGCAACAAGGCTCTGCCAGAGAAAACCTTCTTGACCATGCCGGGGATTCATGATTGGGTGTCCACTTGCCCCTACGATCGTTTTGAGGAGGAATGATCCTTTTCAGCACCATATCACCTACGTGATATACTCGAGGTCGTACCTTTCTGTCAAAAGCACGTTTCATTCGTTGCTAATACAACTGCCCATGACAGATGGCTCCCAGCCTCTTTTCCTCAATCAAGCTCAATTCTTCCTACCGGGTCCTTACCCATTCAGCCTCTTGCAACTTTACGTCCATCAGGACTCTCAAAGAGGGAATTTGAACCTCAACCGGTAGTACGGCTTACATCCCATATACCAACGAGAAAGGCGTTGCCCCAATAGATGTACGCACCGACGTTCGATACCCAGGCAATGCAAGGTTCATATTCAGCCACCCTTGCTGGTGCATTCAAATATTATCCGGGAAACGACGGGAACATGGGATCCCTTTTTTGCGTAACCAACACGGCACTGACTCATCCATATTAACCCCATCAGACATCAGAATCCGTTCGGATTCGGGGTCAGGCCCCTCCTCCGGGATCGGTCACTCTGAATCTTTCGATTTGAGCACCTCGAGATGTCCTCATCAGGGAACTCAAACTTCCTCGGTTGATAATCCTCAACAGGTTGCTGGGCGAGGTAATCAGACAATACACTCCCATTGATTGCTTTCTGAGCGGTGTACTGAATATCGCATTCAATCAAAATCATTTGCCCTCTTGCAACCCGTCCGGTCACTGCTGGCTTCTCAGATATGTACTTGATCAGATCCATCTTGAAATCCACAAAATGGTATGAACTAGCATACACGGTCTCAGTCGACGAGCAGCCTATGCCAAAGTACAGCAAGTTTTCTCGAGCAGTGAATGTATTGTTTCACAGTCGGTAAATTTTTTGCTAAGGTAAATTGCATGCTCTTTTCGACAAGACTCGTCATGCTGACCTAATACACCTCGTAGACCCCTCGAGGGCTGTCAAGTACAGATTAACAGTCTCTTTCCATAGGGAGGCATCAGAATCAGAGGTTCCTGCAACTTATTCTTTTATTTCTCAATGCCCCTTGGCAATCATTATTTCACCTGACCGTTTGATCCGTTTTCATACGGGTTCATACGTGGCTGTTAGAAGAGATGTGAACCATGACATGTAGTTCAATCTACCTAATAGACCACGAACCTCTTTTTCTGTTCTTGGTTCAGGCATTTCTTGCACTGCTCTCTCTTTTTTTTTTTTTTTTTAACAGGATCAACCTCGATTCCTCTCTTACAATGGACCCCAACATCTTACCGAACCGCACTCTGATAGTGCACTTATCTGAATTCAACCTTAGTTTGAATTGTCTCAACTGGTCCACTCAGCTTGGCCAGATCTACCAACTGCCCCTCTTCTTGTTTGGGACTTTGCTATCATGTCATCAACATAGCATTTGATTCCATGATGAATCATATCACGAAACAAAGTCACCATGGCTCTCTGATAAGTAGCACCGGCGTTCTGCTTCTCTAGAGGACAGTCTCCTCTCCATGATAGCTTGTGCACAACAACATTGGTATCTGACCCTGGCATATCCTGACATGACCAGGCGAAGGTATCCACAGGCTCTTTCGACAAGGCTACCATTCTGCTCTCGGCTCGCCTCTGAAACGGCCCCAATTTTCCTTTCCTTTCTGACCTCGGCGGTATACAGGTTAACAAGCTCAACTCGCCCCTCGTGCGGCTGAATCACCTTCTCCTCTTGTTTCAACAACCTGGTTAATCTTCCAGCAGATCACAATCTTCTTCGCCTTCTTCTTTGGCATGATAGATCGGATTGTCGAAGTCATACAGAGGTGTAACCAAATTGTTATCAATGAGATCTGGAGAATTATTTTTTGATGTCGGCACGAGACAAATCAAAAAAGGAAAAATGAAAACAAACATTGCCATTTTTATTTGTTTTTAAACTGCAAAAATAAATGAAAAACAGGGAACACCGCTTTTAATTTGAAAAACATCCGTTTATTTATGATGCAAAGTACTGCAAAATGAAACATGAGGTGACCCTTACAATGAACCAGTACGTGTCAGGCAACACATAAGGCTTTCATGCAAACAGTATTGAGAAACAGAAATATTACTCTTCAGGATGAGTGACAGTGCTGATCTTTTTAGCCTTCCAGTTCCCTGGTACGCACGATTTTATCCACGACTCCAGCTCGCGGTCACTGTCAATCTCTTCACCCACTGTATAGGCGTGACTTGGATCCAGCACTCCGGCACTGATAAACGTGAATGATGGACGGCGACCTCTGTTTTGCTCAGACGAGTCTTGGCCTTCCTGATAGCCGACCCCAAACATATCCGCCTTTACCACAATGCCCACAATCTTTCCCCAGCCTGGGATCCCTCCATTTCTCACCACTTCCACAACCTGTTTATAAGAAGAAACGGACGACTTTTTCTCTTTCTCAACACCAATGGCATTCTCCGTCCGGACAACCTCAACTGCCAGACTGGGTGCTTTACATCTCACATCGCCCATTTCTACTTTCATCATTCCCTGGATTGTTTTCCTCATCATTGCACGCCCCTTCGTGGCGACAGCCGCGCAACAGTTATCAACACCAGGGAAAGCTCCACTCTTCCTCGGATGCTTCTGAACCATAGACATTGGAATCTTTAACTGATCCCCGTTCGTTTCACCCATTTTCCTCTCGTCTTTGGACATCACATTCACCCCCATAGGGCCCTGCATCGGCACAGGGTTAGTATTAACATCCGACATCAGCGCAAAATTGATGGCTTTAGAATCCACCAAGTCCTGGACCACATGCTTAAAAGCTTTGCAATCCTCAATGTGATGTCTGGGTGCCCCAGCATGGAACTCACACCTGACATTCTCATCGTAACTGGCAGGCCTCTGATCAGGTTTCAACAGAGTCAACATCCTTGGCCGCACCAATCCAAGATCCTTCAACCTCTTCAACAGAAGAGCATACGTCATGGGTGGCCTATCAAATTGACGATCAACCCCCTTTCTTCTCACTTGTTTCCCAGCTCTCTGTGCTCTTTGTTGAGGATGCCAAAGCCTGATTGACCTTCCCATAGTAGGCAGTATCCATCTCAAAGCGCTTTGCTTCCAGGGCATGTCGCTTGTCTTGATCTTCCATCTTCACTTTGATCTCCTGATTAGCTGCCTGAATCCGAGCAACACTCATCTCCAATTCAGTCTTCTCCACAAGCAACTGATCTCTGGCTCTCTTCATCTCGAGGAATTCTTCCATACTGACAGAAGAACGCGGACCCTCAATCAAAGGACATCCAGGATCGCCTCCCGGAAATGGTAGATGTGTGATCTCAATTCTCTTCCGAAGCCAATCATCAAATAGAGGGAAATACCGGCTATTAACCTTGCCATAAGGAACTTTGCCCTTTCTCTGAATGTTGCGCCACTCATCCAACACTTGTCTCAACTTGGCCTGATTGCCCTCAATTGGGAAGTAGAAGGACTCCTGAATCTCTCGTCCAAGAGGAGGACCCTCCACAGCAAACCCCATCTGTCTCCTAAGAAGCACCAGATTGTAATTGATGCAACCCTGAACTCCTACAAGAGGCACATTGGGAAGACTCCCGCAACTGTATATGAAATCCCGTCCAGCCATACCATTGTGAGTCCAAGCTATATCCTCGGTCCGCAAACCCATCAATCTGAATGACCACTTGACAGTAGGATCCATAAAAGCAAAGGCACCCTTGGAAGGCAAATACCCCATAAACCACTTGTACAGTAGCTGAGCACAACATCGGATCAAGCCACCACGCCTCTTCTCGTTCCTGTTATGAACCGAGTAATAGACATCTCTGATCAGAGTAGGAATAGGGTTCCTCTGTATAAACAATCTGATAGCATTATGGTCCACAAAGTTCTTCTGATTAGGAAACAAAATGGTCCCATAAATGCTCGCAGCAATCAAGGCACAGACCGTCTTCCAATTACCCAAAGCAGCATGTTCCTTGGCCTTGGCTTCCAAGAAACTCAAATGAAAACCAGGTAATTTTCCTTTCTCCTTCAAACCCTCCTTGATCATCTCCGGACTCAAATAAAGAGCACGAGAAATCTCCATAACAACAGGCTCCACCTTAGTGGCAAAGAAAGGAATTTGATCTCGGATCTGGATACCCAGGATGCTAGCATAGTCCTCCATTAGAGGCCCCAACAAATAGTCCGGGAACACAAAACATCTCAAACCCGGGTCATAGAACTGAAGAAGAGTATGAATGGCGCTCCTGTCACTGTCTGTGAGCCTGAAAACCAGCTTCAGAATACCACCGTATGCCTCACGGAACATCCCCACATGGTCGGGTGTAATCAAGGCTATCATATCTCTCAGCACACCAATCTCTGGGTCGAAGAAACTGTAGGTGACGTCATGCTTCAAACCGGTCCTCATGTCTGAGCAGAAAGTCTCTCGACCAGGATCTCGATCAAAAATGTCCCTGCATATGGATAAACATGTGTTAGATGCAGGTAAATGCAAAATGTGATGATACTGATGAATGAATGCAATGCATTGCCGTCCTCCAAGTCATCTGAACATCTGTTGCACTGAAACCCGATCTCTGAACTGATCATAACCACCTGAAGGAATATATAATCACAAATCCGACTTGAGGGTTCCGAAATAAACGGAACTGAAAGATACATCACCATCATCACCAGACAATCTCTGAGCAGATACCCATAACCATCTCTGAATCGGCCCGGGGAATCCTGAAATAAACGGATCCCCACTGATAAATAACACGGACAGTACTTCGGCGTCTCAGAAAGAAATGTCCATAAATCCGACTTATAAATATGACTCTGATCCGCGGAACCATCAGTCACCAACAAAGTCACCATCTGAACATGCATCTGTAAGAATCAACCCTCCCCTCACAGGGGAATTCTAATCAGGTTATCCTAAGGCGGATAATAGTCTCGACAATCGGGCAAAGATACTCAACGGGTTTGCCCTTTCGGGTCTGCCACTGCAGCTCTCTTAAGATTGTCTAAACCAAAGATCCGGGAAATGATCGGTCACCGAAGTCAATAGTTCAGATGAAGTGACTCAACCAGAGTGGAGTACCCCACAAAGGAAGAGCACTATCAAATGAACCTCGTCCGGCTTGTGGTACATCACATTGCCAAGCACATGTTGACCTAACATGAAGGAGGCAACATGAGACCACACTACTCCTAGGTGTATACTCGGGCCTGGGTTTTAGCCCCACTCAGAACACCCACCCCAAACAGTGGAACCACCTGCATAGAGGACGGCAACATGATAGTATGATGCGGCACAAGCAACCTAAACTATCCTAGAACGCTAGGAGAGACTCGCTTATGGAAGATGGACCAGCACAGGTCAACATCTTATAGTCCCCAGCAGAGTCGCCAGCTGTCGCATCCGCGAAAAACAACCGGCGGGCTAAAACGAAAACAACACAGAGCCGCCACCGTGCATTATTTATCCCAAAAGAGGGAAAGGAAACGCTCGAAGTAAACCTGGGAAAAGCATGGTCTCGCGACCAAAGAGAATGGGATCGGGAGTCGGTTACGCAAGGGGAAGGTATTAGCACCCCTCACGTCCGTCGTACTCGACGGGATCCACGCTCAAAAGATAGGTTAAGGTTGCTAAAACAAACATCACACACACACACTGAAAACAACACAGGTGGGGGAAAAGAGGAGAGGGCTCGCTAGGACATCGCGTCCTATGCCTACGTATCTCGTCTGGAACGAGAATCAGAGCTGTCGTAGTTCGGCTCACGCACGCCAAACAAAACACACACAAACACGGGCAAACTTGGAACCCGAACGCCAATTGCTGGACTTACATCAGCTTCCGAACCAAACAAAACCCACACTGGAAACCAGATGCCACTTGATGGACTTATACCGGACTCCAAGCACACAACAAGAGGATACGGAATGCCAATGGCTGGGCTTACATCCGTCTCCTACACACACAAGAAGAAACAAGCAACAAGTTACTAAGGAGTCGGGAACTCGAGCCTAGCAACTGTCAGGCAAACGCACACAAAAAGAAAAAAAAGTGAAAAACAAAAAGGGTGCCCGGAGAGACCTCGCACGGTCTCTTGCCTACGTACCTCATTTGGTATGAGGATCAGGGCGACGTAGTTCCCCTAAACGGGAAAGAAATTCTCACCTAACCAGATACAAAGGGAGACACACTACTAGGGAGCTGGACTCGAGCCTAGATGTTATCATGCATCATTGCCCTATGTTATGGTTTCTATCCTAACTTGCACAGGCAGCAAGCTAATCCTAAACAGGCAAAGCAAACAATCACAAATAGCACACACTATATCCAAACAGAGGTGGCTCAAACAAGGGTTAGACTGCCAAAGCAAGTCAACTGTATCAGGGTGATGTTAGCTCTTAACCCTGACATTGAGAGTCAGGGTGAAGCCAGATGAAAGGTGTGTGAGGGGTGTGCCTCACAGCTCTTATCCCTGGCCTGGGAGAGCTTCAGACAATGAAGTGTGGGTCCAGAAAGTGGGAACCCTTCTACACTTATGACACTGACTCAACTGTACAACTGTACATGGATCTTGGGTTAGGGTCCACAAGGCATCAACATGTAATGTGAGCCAAGGGACGACTCAATAGATTAGCAGGAGGTGGACTGCACACCTCTTGTGTCTGCCAATTGCCTTAACAAAGGTCTTTTCCTGCTTGGGGACAAAAATAAACAAGCACAAACATTGCCTCTTAAGGAGGACTTCAGACAGGTGCCTGCCCAAGTAACAGGCCAGGTCTTCCAGACTACATGGAGTTAGTGATTCTACCTCAATTGGTTTACACAACCAAGCAGCAGCACAAGCAAGTTCACAATGAACTATAGCAACTAAGGTACCTGAAATCAATCTAATATGATCAGTACTCAGCTCAAACAGTTAAACAGACAAGTTAAAAGTCAACAGCACAAACGGATAGCAAGCATCAATGCACAAAGGTGCAAGCCACAAGGCCTAAGCATAATTCTCAATGCCTACAAAACAAACTCAAGTTAGTCATAAACAAGCAATAAACCAATCCCAATTGAGTGCATATCATCAAGTATAAGCAATTGTGCTCTTTGACCTGAAACAAAGCTCAAATGTGAGAACACAAACCACTAGTACAAGACTAGGGTCAAAATAGGATCAATAAGTCAAAACAAAACATGAAACTTATCCAAAATCAAGATCAATCAAATAAGAATCAAATCCAGTTGGTCTCATGTTCATATCATCAACCATTATCATTTCATGAAAGAAATAGTGCAAAGCATGCAATTTAGAACCTCAAAGGACCAAACAGAATGAATAGATTCAAACTCAATCCAAAACAATTCAATAAATCCCCAAAAAATTCACAGCTAAACAGCATTCATTACATGTCAATCACACCAAATTTCAAGCCAATTGGACAATGGTAAGCAAGTCAATTAAATTCATCAAGTTAAAGCATGCTCATACAAGTCCAAACAAAGCACAATATCATGTATCAACTTCAAGCAAGCACAAAACAGTGTAGGAACATGATAAATGCACCAAACCAAAACCATGACAAACTTTAATGTGTCTATAATCACTCCACAAAATTTCAAGTCCATCCAATGCATATCCAGAATTTCACAAAACATTTAAAAACATGACTCACAAAAAGTCCACATTTGGCTAAACATCAAATAAAATCCCAATCAAATAGGAAATGGATTTAAAAATTCCAGAAAAATTCACATACATTCTCAACATTCACAAGTATCCTCATGCAAAAATCCAGCTCAATTCAAGTTCAATAAGCATAGCAAATAAAATCAAGAAGATGCACAAGACATGGTGTGATACAAAATGTCACACCTCCAAAGATCATGTCATAACTCTCAATCCAAGAGCTCAAAAATTACAAACCACATACCAAAATGACCAGGAATGAGTCTAGTTTAAGCAGAAAAAATTTCATGAATTTCTAATGAAGCATCATCATTTTATGGGCAAAATACCAAGCAAGGTGCATGAAACCACATACATGAACAAACCCTAGGATATCCAAAAAACCACACGTGCACAAATTCCACAAAAATCACCAAAATATAGTAGAGATTACAAGGATCATGGTGAAAAAAATTTCATTCAATTTGGATCATTCGTTTGTGAGTTATGAATTTTTTATGTGGAAGAAAAAATAAAAAAAATGATGAACAAGCATGTGGAATCATGTGTACATGGTGAAAATAAATACAAAAGGCAAAAGTGAGATTTGGCTTGGCACGGAATCGAAGCCTGTCCTTATTCAAAACAGTAGCGCGCAAAACATCCTGGCCATGAACAGTAGCACGAAATTTGGATCTAAATCAAGTTTCTGGAAAATTTTCACAAGTTCTTCATGTGTTCATACATTCATATGCTCAAGAACAAATCTCCACCAAATTAGACAAACCATATATCAATGGAAAGGTCTTTCCAAGCACATCATGAATATCAAATTAATTAAGCCTAATTCCTCATATTTTAAGAGAATCGAAGCAAAACATGTTTGTGCACAAAACTTCAAATCATCATAACTTCCTTGTTTCTCAACCAAATTTAGTGAAACAAATTGCAGAATTCTCTACTAAGAAAGATCTATCCAAATCATCAATCAATTTCAAGAATTATTGAATTCGAAAACTGACCTTGATTTGAGCACAGTGATGAATTCGCGTGTATTAGGCTTTGAAATGTGAAAACAGAACTTCTATGATGCTTGTAGAAGTGAATGAAACAAAGATTAGATGTTGATTGTACACGAACTTGATGAAATCTCAAATTGCCATTGATGCACCTCACTTTAACAGTCCAAAATTTGGCTTGGAAATGAAGAAATCTTGCTTCGATTAGCTTCAATAATGCATGTAGATGATGAATGGATGAAGATCTAAGCAAGGTTTGTGAAGAAATTGCAAAAAAAGTGAGGATGAAAAGTTGAGAGAATTGTGCAATTTTGGATCTAGATCTGAAATTCTGTTATGATTATAATGAAAACAGTTATGATTAGCAATATATATGTGATGTTAATCATGTTAGTAATCAAGATTAGTGTTAATGAAGTGGATTAGTGAAAATGCATTTTCATGCTAAATGGCAATTTGGTCAATTCACCCACACAAGTGCAATGCAATGTAACAGTGGAATTTCTTTGGTGCAGCAAATTTCAAATGGCATTTGTGAGCTAGTGCAAAAGGAATCATGTGAAAACAAAGCTTATTTCTCAAAATGCACTTTTTCCCTCCATTTTTCAAAATTGGTTCACTTGAAAAATGGACTTTTTATGTGATGAGTTTTGATGAAATATAATGATGGATTATGATAGCTCATGTCAAATGAATTTTGCTCAAAGAAACCTCACTCAATTTGGCCTTGTGAATCAAAAGTTATGCCACTTTGAAATTCAACTTTTTTGGATAATGATCAATCCATATCTTGCCAACCACACATGCGAAATTCATGTTCTTGGATTTTTTGGAAAGGTGAGAGCAAGATATACAACTTTCATGTTGAACAAATTTTCATTTGAAACATTTTTGGACACGTAATTTTGAGGAGAAAAACTTTCCATTTTTGGCAATTTTCAATTATAAGTCACTTTCTATTTTTGGAAAGTTTCCATCTGACTTTATTTTCTTCATTCTTGATCTTTGAAATGTCAAATGAAACTTGTTTAGACATGAATGAAGTGTCTCTAACTCTCTCCCTCCTCCAAATCCATGAATTCAGGCACAGTTGACCACAGTTGACTTTTCTGACTGATAGATGAATTTGGCTATGCACTGATCAAGTTGAGCTTCAAACTCCTGATGAAATGGCTCAATGATGAAACCCTAGCTTCCATAAGCTCAATATAACCATATGATCATCCCCATATCCACTGAAAACCCCATCTCCTTGCCAAGCCCTGATTGGCTCAATACAACTGATTAGGGTTGACTAGAGGTCAAAACCCTAATCTCAAGGTATCTGATCAAGCAATGAATCCCTTGGTGATGACAAGACCATGATGATGATGATGTGCCATTGCAACCAAGATGAAGCTCAACCTCTTTGAAGAACCATGAAACCCTAATTTGAATCACACATCCTCAGATGATTAATGATCAGTCCATGAAACCTTAGCTTGCATCTTAACCTCTTTATCTTCTGATCAAGACTTAGGAGGATGACTTGTTCGTTGCCACATGATATGCAAAGATGCAATGCCTAATGACCTAAAAAATGCAATGCAATATGTTAAGCTAGTCCCAAGAGAGGAGGGCAAATTTTGAGGTGTTACAACCATCACTTGATCAACAACATGTCAACCACCATAACTTAATCATATCAAGAATCATCACTTGATAAAAATATCAGATGATATCATATGAACCAATCATGCCTTGAACAATAAGACTGATGAAGATTTCTCTTAAGAGTGTTGCCAACATCAAAACCAAATGGATAGGTTATTGCATACTTCATACTTGCAAGCACGTAGATCTACATTCTCCCTCTTTTTGACGATGATAACGCATCTCATAAGGAGAAGGACAAACAAAGAAACAATAGTGATAAAACTTGGAGTGGTTAAACTCCTCCTGAAAAATATAGAGAGTATATCATACTCTCTTTGAGAGTATATTTCCCCCTCTTTGGCATTATCAAAAAGAAGGGGAAAATATACGATAAAAAAGCGCAAACACATAAACGACATGATTGCACAAGGAAAAGGAATGAGTTACCTGATAAAGAGATGAACAATAACATAATCTAGAGTGAGACACAAATGAGCAGGACATAAGACCATACTTCTCCCCACGGATGACAGTATCCAACTTTGAGATTTAACAGTGGGCAAGATTTAAAGGACTTCCTCCCCTTGATTATTTTTCGAACAAAGATCAGTTAGCTTTGAAGCTTTATAAATTAAGAGGAACTTTCTGGAATTTACTTCTTTTATATTGAGATTCCTTTCAAGAGATAATGATTTCTCCTAGGAAATCTTTGGACGACCTCTTTTCAACTTTGTTAATATTTTGGGCCTTGAATTGATATTGGGCTCTTGGCATATTGTTTTTGGTACCCCTTAACTCTAAAAACACTTAAAACTCAATCAAGGTTACTAAAAATAATTTTATTTGACTAAATAGTTAATAAACCACTGATTAGAGAGTCAATCAGAGTTCTCCGATTTTTAATCTTTATTATGTTTACTACCTCGATTCCTCGATGTAACTTTAGAAAACTCCCCCTTACAAGGGAACGATAATATACTCTTTTTTTCTTATATATGAATCATTTGATACAATAGTTGGTTCACACCACATGGCTGATAAATTCATTATAGATTTATTGCCTCAATCTTCTAAGAGATTCCATGATCATCATAGTCATTAAGCGACATTCTTAACTTGATCAAGGCTATCAGGATCATCAAATGCCACCGAGAAATAACTTAAATTTGTAAACTGACATGCTTTGCACAACTTCATTGAATTTGCAAAGAATACTCTTTCAAAAATGCAAAACATTCCTTTTTCATCTTTGTTGGTGTATAGCTTTAGATTTCTTTGTACATTCCTTAGATGAACGTGTTTAAGGAAGTCTTCATATGATTGATGAATTTATAACCCAAGAGTATACTGAAGCTCTCCTATCATAGACCTTTTGAATTTAATCTCCAACAAGGAAGTCTTCATATGATTGATGAGTTTATAACCCAAGAGTATACCGAAGTTATCCCATCGTAGACCTTTTGAATTTAATCTCCAACATATTAGAAAAGTCCTTGCATAAGGATTAAATAGTAGCACCTAATCAACAAAAGCATGTAAAAGAAAAAATTATGCTTGTTTTGAAAAAGGGTTGTATCTTAAAAATATGTTTTCAAGCAGAAAATTGCTCAGATTATCAAACCAAACTCTAGGAGCTTGCTTCAGATCGTAGAGAGCCTTTTTCATTTTGAAAACATGAGTAAGATTTTTTTTCATAAAATCTGGAAAATGATCAACATACACTTCCTTCTAGATGTGATTGTTCAAGAACGTGATATTTGCATCCATTTAGAAGAGTTTAAGAAAATATAATGCATGAGAAAGCTAGAAGAAACCTTATGGATTCTAATCGAGCTACAAAGGCATAAGTTTCATTGAAAATTATGTCTTCCTGTTGGTTATAACTTTCCGCAATGAGCATTGTTTTATTTCTATAAAAAATTTCCAAAAGCATCAAGATTATTGCAAAAGACCCACTTAGGTTTCAATCACTAGATTAGTTGAAGCTTTAGGGACAAGTTACCAAGTGTTGTTTCTTTCAAATTTATTTAACTCTTCTTGCATAGCGAGAGACGATTGTGCGTCGATGATAGCTTCGTCCATTTATTTTGTCTTAATTTGTAAAAAAAAGAATCAAAAAGTTATATACCTAGTTAATGGAGTGTCGAGTGTAACTTCCTTAGAAATATCTCCAGTTACATTCTGAATAGGATGGTCTTCGGTCGTCCTTCATTCCTTCAAAAGTTCTTTATCATCTATAGGATCTTCTTTATTCTGATCTTGAACTTTATCTTGACCTTGATCGTGTTCTACTTCTTGACCATTATCTTTATTATCTAGGTTTGTCTTTTCTATAATCTATGCACAATCAACAACCTTTACTTATCCCAATTAGGGGTTAGTTCAACAAATGTAATATGTATGAGTTCTTTTATAGCCATTGATCAGTGCATTTTAATGCACATTCTCCTATGTTTGTTCTTAAACATTTCTTTGATTTTCTTTGCTTACTTTTATGTTTTATAATGTTTTTATGTTTTAGTATATTTTTATTGTTATTTGATTTTCGTATTTAATTTTCAGCTTTAACAGTCTGCACTAAAACAATCATAACTGGAGCTCCGGGAATCCGACTGACGCGTTTTAATAATCGCCGGAAAGCTAAGAGAAAGAGCTACAACTTTTATGTTGGAGTCGAAGTCAGATTCAGAGTGCATATTTTCCATAATTTCGTTTGAAGCTGCAGCATTAGTTTTATTTTAGTTTTTGGTCGTTAGTTTTGGGTCTGGGTTACCTAGCAGCCGAAAATACTATTCACTTTTTTTTTACTATTCACGAATTATTTTTCTTACACTTGAAAGAACCGTAATGGAGAACTAATCTTTCCGGACGGATTTGTTGTATTCAAGTTCACTACTTTGAGATTGTTATAATTACAATTAGAATTATATTCCTTTCAATAATATTATATGATTGTTGTTTGCTTAATCCGATTTCCATGTAATATTGTTGGTTAAATTTGAATGATATATGTTCTTGACTTTTGATCGCAATTCAACTCTACTTAACCGTTAAATTTGCGATATCTATAACCGTATGCTTAATCCGGCAATAAGAATATATACCTTACAGTGTCGATCACGCTTGTTGAATAATATTATGTTCAAATAGGATAGAAGCCGTAGTTGTAGCAATCGATGATAAGTTGAACCTGACACAGTGAATCCGTTTGTTTTATAATCACCTATTTCATAACAACTTATTTCAATAATTACTTATTTAATAATCGCTTTTTTTTCCTTAATCGATCCTGAATCCAACCCCCCCCCCCCTAAATCGATTTACCTTTGGTTAGTAATAATCAAGAATCCTTGAGAGACGATTCGAGTCATTGTCGCTATACTACGTTTTCAAAATAACTCGGTTATGATCCGCGCGCGACAGCTGATCAAATTGGCGCCGTTGTCGGGGATTCTTGTGATTATTAATCAATATTAGAGTCATAGGTTTAGTGTTCTTGCGTTTAGGCCATAGGTTCCTCACGGTTTTGGCCAATTTGCGTCTAGAGTCGGAAAATTCGGTTTTTGGAAAAATTGAGTCCGATCGAAAATATGTTCCGTCTATTAGGAGTAGAAAATTCACCTGATCTTTTGTCCCATACTACAAAGTAGTTATGGGTTTTCAGCCTCAAATCGCCAAAAAAACCTTTTTTTTTCTATTTTTAATGAATTTTTTACTGTTTTCGTAGAGTCGAAAAAATCCAAAAACAAATCTCAAAATTCTAATTTTAAGTCATTAGATTAATTTCGGTGTTAGTTTATTTTTCTGAATTTATTTTAATCGTTTTCCTTCATTGTGTTTGTTTTTGACTATTAGGGATATTGTTGGCATTTTCACAATTGTTGCTGCATTGCTGTGCATTAGTCCTGGCTACTAGGTATTCTTGTTTTGAGCTTTTTGATTTCGATCCTGAGGTAGAGAGAACTTTACACACACGTCGTAGAGCAGGCCAGGCTAGCAATAGTTCACCACCCACAATTGAGTCTGATTCTGATTCTGATTACTTTCATAACTTGTTTGATTCGAATTCTGAAATTGTTTTTGATATGGCTGACCAAAGAACACTAAGGCAGTTAGATGCCCCTGATGTGAATTATAATGGCATGTGTATTGAATATCCTGAAGTTGACACTCCTTTTGAACTAAAATCTGGTTTGATACACTTGTTGCCAAAGTTTAATGGTCTTGTAGGTGAGGATCCATATAAACATCTCAAAGAATTCCAGGTTGTGTGCTCTACACCGTTGAGGCCTGAAGGAATAACTGAAGACCATATCAAACTTTGAGCTTTTCCTTTTTCATTGTAGTGTGCAACAAAGGATTGGATATATTATCTTGAGCCAAATTCGATCACAAGCTGGAATGCTCTAAAAAGAGTGTTCTTATAGAGATACTTCCTTGCCTCGAGAGCAGCCTCGATCAGAAAAGAGATTTGTGGTATTAGACAGGATAATGAGTCACTTGCTAGGTATTGGGAAAGATTCAAGAAATTAGCATCTAGTTGTCCTCAACACCAGATCACCGAACAATTGCTCATCCAGTACTTTTATGAAGGTTTGTTACCAATGGATAGGAATATTCTTGATGCTGCTAGCGGTGGAGCACTCGTCGATAAAACTCCAGCCGCCGCCAAAGCTTTGATCGAAAATATGTCCCTCAACTCCCAACAATTTACAACCAGAAACAATTATGTCCAAGCAAAGGGTGTGAACGAAATTCAGGTTTCCTCCAACAAAGCTTTAGAAACCAGAATTGACGAGCTCAACTCTTTAGTGAAACAGTTGGCAGTAGCTAAGACTCGAGCGACAAACCTGTGTGGTATTTGTACTTCTCCTGAGCATCCAACCGATACTTGTCCTATTTTGCATGATGAATCGATCACTAAGTTGCCTCAAGCTTATGCAGCAAACCTTTACAATCAAGGCAACAATCAGAACACGTACAACAACATTCCTGACCTGTCCACCAATAAATACCACCCCAATTGGAGGAACCATCTCGACCTTCGATATAGAAACCAGCAGCCAACTCAACCAGCAGCTACCCCTCAAGCCACCATTTCTACACCCTCTTGTCGCATCCGCGAAAAACAACCGGCGGGCTAAAACAAAAACAACACAGAGCCGCCACCGTGCGTTATTTATCCCAAAAGAGGGAAAGGAAACGCTCAGAGTAAACCTGGGAAAAGCATGGTCTCGCGACCAAAGAGATGGGATCGGGAGTCGGTTACGCAAGGGGAAGGTATTAGCACCCCTCACGTCCGTCGTACTCGACGGGATCCACGCTCTAAAAGAAAGAAAAGGTTGCTAAACAAACATCACACACACACACACTGAAAACAACACAGGTGGGGAGAAGAGGAAGAGGGCTCGCTAGGACATCGCATCCTATGCCTACGTATCTCGTCTGAAACGAGAATCAGAGCTGCCGTAGTTCGGCTCACGCACGCCAAACAGGACACACACAAACACAGGCAAACTTGGAACCCGAACGCCAATCGCTGGACTTACATCGGCTTCCGAACCAAACAAACACAATCAGGATACGGACAGCCAATCGCTGGGCTTACATCCATATCCTGACACACAAGAGGGTTAACAAGCAAACACACACAAAAAGAAAAAAAGTGCCCGGAGAGACCTCACACGGTCTCCTGCCTACGTACCTCATCTGGTATGAGGATCAGGGCGACGTAGTTCCCCTGAACGGGAAAGAAACTCTAACCAGATACAAAGGGAGACACACTACTAGGGAGCTGTACTCAAACCTAGATGTTATCATGCATCGTTGCCCTATGTTATGGTTTCTATCCTAACTTGCACAGGCAGCAAGCTAATCCTAACCAGGAAAAAGCAAAGCATGCAAGCATAAACAAAACAAATCAAACATTCACAGTTAGCACACACTATATACAGACAAGGTGGGCTCAATCAAGGGTTAAGTTGCAAAAGCAACACAACTGTGTCAGGGTGATGTTAGCTCTTAACCTTGACATTGAGAGTCAAGGTGAAGCCAGATGAAAGGTGAGTGAGGGGTGTGCCTCACAACTCTTATCCCTGGCCAGGGAGAGCTTCAGACAAAGGAGTGTGGGTTCAGAAAGTGGGAACCCTTCTACACTCATGACTCTGACTCAACTGTACAACTGTACAAGATCTTGGGTTAATATCCCAATGCATCAACACAGTGGTGTGAGCAGAGGGACGACTCAACAAGAATAGCAGGGGATGGATTGCACATCCCTTGTGTCTGCCAATTGCCTTAATCAAGGTCTTTTCCTGCTTGGGGACAAATATAAACAATCACAGGCATTGCCTCTTAAGGAGGACTTCAGACAGTTGCCTGGCTAAATAACAAGCCAGGTCTTCCAGACTACATGGAGACAAGAGAGTCTACCTCAATTGGTTTATACAACCAAGCAGCAGCACAGCAAGTTCTCAAAGAACTATTAGCAACTAATGTACCTTTTGGATGATGTAGGTGATGATTCGTGCGTTGCAAGGTCCACAAGTTGAAAACAGAAGTTGATTGAAGCTTGGGAAGGTGAATGGAAGAGTTCTTGTAGCTCAAAGCATCTCCAGCTCGAAGGAAATTCAAAACTCCATGGATGAGCAAGATGATGACAGTTCCAATTCTCCAATGCTTTGGCCTTGATTTCGTGAAACAGTCCTTCACAAGCACTTGTAGATGATGGATCCAACAAGAATGAGCACAATAGTTGATGAATTCAATGAAAAATGTGAAAAAAAGTTTGAAAAAGCTTGAAGAAAATTGGAGAGAATTGGTGAAAAGTTTGTTAGATCTGAAATTGTGATTTGTGATTATGATTTCTGTTACAATTAACATCTTATACCAAGTCTTAATCCAAGGGTTAATCACAATTAGCAAATTCAAGTGAAATTAGCAAAATGTAGTTTTATGCATAATTGGCCAAAATGCCCTTTTCTAGATGCATCCAATGTAACAGTACCAAACCAGTCCAAGCAAGTTCTATTTGATGTTTATGATGTGTTGGAATGAGTTTTGTATGCAAATGCCTTGTATTTTGGAAATTCACTATTTTTCCCACCAATTTTCAAAATGAACACTTGAAAAATGGACTTTTGCTATGATGATTTTTGATGAAATGTGATGATGGATCATGAAAGTACATGTCAAATGTGACTTGCTCAAAGAAAGATCACCCAATTTGGCCATTCCATTCAAAAGTTATGTCACTTTGAATTTCAACATTTTCTGAAAATGATTTGATCATAACTTGCCAACCACACATGAGAAATTCATGTTCTTGGACTTTTTGGAAAGGTGAGAGCAAGATCTACAACTTTCATGTTGAACAAAATTTGATTTGAAGCATTTTTGGACACGTAATTTTGAGGTGAAAAACTTTCCATTTTTGGCAATTTTCAATTACAAGTCACTTGCTATTTTTGGAAAGTTTCCATCTGACTTTATTTTCTTCATTCTTGATGTTTAAAATGTCAAATGAAACTTGTTTAGACATGAATGAAGTGTCTCTAATTCTCTCCCACCTCCAAATTCATCAATTCAGGCACAGTTGACCACAATTGACTTTTTTGACTGATAGATGAATTTGGCTATGCATTGATCAAGTTGAGCCTCAAACTCCTGATGAAATGGCTCAATGATGAAACCCTAGCTTCCATAAGCTTAATACAATCATGAAATGATCCCCATATCCATTGTAGACCCCATCTCCTTCACAAACCCTGATTGGCCCAATGCAGCTGATTAGACTGATTAGGGTTGACCAGTGGTCAAAACCCTAATCCCCAGGTATCTGATCAATCTCTTGGATGATATTAAGACCATGATGATGATGATGTATCATTGCAACCAAGATGAAGCTCAATCTCCTTGAAGAGCCATGAAACCCTAATTTGTACCACACATCCTCAGATGACTAGTGATCCATTCATGAAACCTTAGGCTTGCAACTTAACCTCTTTATCTTCTGATCAAGACTTAGGAGGATGACTTGCTTAATGTAGCCACATGATATGCAAAGATGCAATGCCTAATGACCTAAAAAATGCAATGCAATATGTTAAGCTAGTCCCAAGAGAGGAGGGCAAATTTTGAGGTGTTACACCTCTGGACCTTCATTAGAGGACCTGGTCAAACAACTAGCTGATCGCGTAACGTCCTTTGATTTTATTCCCATCTCCGTACGACGGAAAAGTTTCCTCCAGTATCGCACTACTGGGGAACATTGCTGATCTGACATCATGATGCTAAACTCCTCAGAGTAACATCTTCCAACTTCTGGCAAAACCAATTCTCAAGCGGTAACCACGACTTGAGTCGCGCTGATCGCGTAACATTTCCATCTCTGTCCGACGGAAAAGATTTCCTCCAGTATCGCACTACTGGGGAAGTACTGTTGATAAAAATACGGTGGTGCACTCCTCGGAGCAACACCTTCACCTTCGGGCAAAACCACCTCTCAAACGATGACCACGGTTTGAGACTAGCTTATGCTTGCAATATGATGCATGGTTGATTTTTCTGCGTAATGCTCCACAATTATGGAAATGCTACGCGATTTATTATGCAATATGATATGCTATTTACATGATGCATGTATAAAAAGTATCCCCCTCAAGGGACTCTTCTGGGGAGCTCGAGACACTCTGCTGAGGAACTCGCCACCACTCCAATCTCCACCCTACTGGGGAACATCACTGCTGCTGGGAAAAAGGAAACCCTTGCTGGGGAAAAACCTCCTTTGCACCCAATCCGCTTGGGGAATTGCTGGGGAGAGATCCACCAACGCACTCTGTAGGGATACAACAGTCTTTGACTTGCTGGGGATACAACACTCCTGACTCTGTTTGGGGAACCACTGCACACAGATACTTCCGCTGGGGAACAACAACCTTCAGGCCTGGCGACTGGGGAAGCATTGATCTAAAACCTGCTGGGGATAACCATCCTGACCCTGCTAGGGAAGCCACAAACCTTGGATCTGCTGTGGAATTAGTCCTCACGACTCTCCTTGGAGAGATGAGGAAAATCTGATACCGAACACCCGTCGATTCGTCGACCCCTGGCATTCCACATCCAATTCCACTATCCTCTTTCCAATTTTGAAAACTCCCAGACTCGTCCGGACCTTTCTGCTCCATCATCTTGTATTCCAAACCGCTCCGTACTCGACGGAAAGAGAACTCCCGGGACTTATACAGGCTTTTCAATTTTCAGACTTTGAAGAGTCTTCTTGATTAATTTCCAAGGATCGTCGTACGCCCTTCGACGTCTTTTCACCGTTCCCCTATTCATTCGTCCCTGACTGGACTCCGTGGGGACTGTTCATCAAAAGCTTCCACATCACAACCTGCAAGTGAGTGAAAATATCTAACAGTACCTGCAAAAGAGATCGTTATATAAAACCGTGCCCCAGGCGTGTCAAGATTTCAACACTTGGGTCACTCAACCTTCCGAATAAGATTTCAAATTTTCAATCTTATAAGCATGCATTGGAAGGGACCTGTATGTCTTAAAAATGCAAAATTCTTTATCACAAACAATTGGATGTTTTTGCAATCAAAACGGTAATGAAAAACAAAAAACAAAATTATTTGACTGAATGTGCATTTTATTGATTGGAAAAGTGTGGCTCAAATTGAACAATACAAAGGAAGCAATTCCTAAAAAGAGGTAATTGCGTACAAAAGGAAAAATCTATCCTAATGGCAATGTGAAACCCGTGATCTCATCGAGTTCCAACTCGGTTACACCCCATATGTCCTCAGACCCTCCGTGCTTTCTGCCTTCTGAACAAGACGCTTCTAATTGATCTCTACCGGGTATTATCCATGATGCTTTAACCAAAGCGCAAACGATCATGCCAGATGCAGTTGTTCGTTTCAATCCCTCTCTTGCCTGGACCGCCCTTTCGGGTTTTCAGTCCACCGGGATACCCTTTTTTGCCCAAGCCGCCTTTTCAGGTTTTCGACTTGCCGGGTGTACAATTTTTTCATTTTTATCCCTAATTTTTGCCCGAACCTCTCTTTCTGTTTTTTGGTTCGCCGGGATGCCCATTTTTGCCTGGACTATTTTATTCTTTTCGTCCAGCGGGTCTCTTTATACGAAGTATTTTTTAACTGCGTCCGCATTCACAGGGGATGGAAAATCCTCGCCATCCATGGTCGTCAACAACAAGGCTCCACCAGAGAAAACCTTCCTGACCACGAACGGACCTTCATAATTGGGTGTCCATTTGCCCCTTCGATCGTTTTGAGGAGGAAGGATCCTTTTCAGCACCATATCACCTACGTGATATACCCGAGGTCATACCTTTCTGTCAAAAGCTGTTGATACAACTGCCCATGACAGATGGCTGTCAGCCTCTTTTCTTCAATCAGGCTTAACTCCTCGTACCGGGTCTTTACCCATTCAACCTCTTGCAATTTCACGTCCATCAGGACTCTCAAAGAGGGAATCTGAACCTCAACCGGTAGCACGGCTTCCATTCCATATACCAATGAGAAAGGCGTTGCCCCAGTAGATGTGCGCACCGATGTTCGATACCCATGCAATGCAAATGGCAACATCTCATGCCAGTCTTTGTAGGTTACCACCATTTTCTGCACAATCTTCTTGATATTCTTATTGGCTGCCTCAACCGCCCCATTCATCTTCGGACGATAGGGAGAAGAATTGTGATGCTTGATCTTGAATTCCCGGCACAGTTCTGCCATCATTTTATTGTTCAAATTAGAACCATTATCAGTAATGATCCTCTCGGGAACCCCATATCTGCAAATGATGTCTCTCTTGAGGAATCTGGCAACGACCTGCTTCGTCACTGTCGCACCTCGAAAAAAATGGGGATACGACTACAAAGCGAAGCGTGATCGCACGCTCGCAATGATGGACTGAACAGAGTCGCCACCGAACTTTATTTATTCCTAATAAGGAAAGGGGAAATATCGATAAAACCCCTAAAAGAAAGGATAAGATATGATCATCGCAACCAATATCAGGGTTCGGGAGTCGATTACGCAAGGGGAAGGTATTAGCACCCCTCACGTCCGTTGTACTCAACGGGAACCATTAGGTCAGTTGTGTGCGTTAATGTTAGTTTGAAATGTTAGGCTTTTCGAATTATTAGGTGGGAAAGAAAGAATAGAAGAGAGAAGAAATGTTTTTGGATTTTTTAACGAAGGACTAAACCTAAGTTTTTTATTAGTGAGCCTGACAAGATTTACAAATCCTGCTCCTACGTATCTCAAAAGAGAAATCAAGGCTTACGTAGTTCTGGGTAGAAAAATGTTTGTTTGTTGGTCGATTTTAGCGAAAGCTACTTTGTGTCAAATCGACGAAAACATTGTTGGACTACCCAAAACAGGTGGAAAAACATTGCCTTGTATTGTTTTGAAACAAAGTACCTTTCGTTTGTGAAAAGGTTTAAGAGATCAATCGCACGGCGACGAGGAAAGAAATTGATTGGTTTGGTGTATTTTGAGTGATGGCGAGAACTTGGATGAGCGAGATATACATCTCGAATCCTAGTCTCAGGAGTGCACGGCATACGCCATGTTCCATTTCCATCTTTATTGAAAAAAGTATTAAGTTAGGAATTAGGTATTTTGAAGTTTGAAAGACGAGTACTTATGACCTACAAGCTCTTACAGTTTGGGTCTAATACTCGGGACTACGTCTGGACATTCCACCCAGGCAGTCTGTTTCTTTCCAATATTGCTAAGAAAAATGATTCGAATATTTATGGATGTTTTGGAGGGAAGACGAATATTTATGGCTTGCAAGCTCTTACAGCTTGAGCCTAATATTCGGGATTACGACTGGATATTCCCTCCAGGTAATCTTTTTCTTCCAACTTTATTAAGGAAAAGATTTGAATATTAGAGTGTGGAAGGGAAGACGAATATTTATGGCTTGCAAGCTCTTACAGCTTGAGCCTAATATTCGGGATTACGACTGGATATTCCCTCCAGGTAATCTTTTTCTTCCAACTTTTATTTAGAAAACGATTTGAATATTTAGAGTATTAAAGAGAAGACGAATATTAACGGCTTGCAAGCTCTTACAGCTTGAGCCTAATATTCGGGATTACGACTGGACATTCCATCCAGGTAATCTTTTTCTTCACGTTTTATTTAGAAAATGATTTTGAATATCGGATTAAAATAATCAAAGTACATTAAAATTGATATTTAACAATTAAAATAAAATTAAAGGGTAAACATTAGGAGGGGATTAAAAAATGTGAAATAGAAATTAAATTTTTGCAAAAATCAAATATGGCACACATATGGGAATTGAACCCAAGATCTAAGGTCTGCCAAAGCATCCCTTTACCAACTCTACCAGACAAGTATTCTCGTCATATAGCCTCAAGCACTAATACATAACATAAAAAATGGATCTAGCTTTAAATAAAACACAAAGTTAAAACAGTAGCAGGTCCTTTTAAACAGATTCATTTTGATGCACACCTGCTACAAAAAAACAAATGGAATTATCCTTCTGAAAAAAATAAAATAGAAAAAAATGTTTCTTCCATGGACTGTGAACCGTACATCATCTCTCATGCAATGCAAATATGTCCGAACAACAACAATCAACAAAAAATATAACCGGAACTCAAACTCCTTTCATTTTCGATACATTTCTTTCATAAGCAAGTCAGCTATGAACGCACCTGATGTCGAGTGACGATGTTGCGTGATGTCGATGCTAGATTCTTGGACCGCGTCGAAAATGGTTATACCGTGGTGGCGGTTATAGCGACGTCCCTATTGTTTCAGCTTGTTATCTTTTCGAGCACCAAAGTCTTCACCGAGTGAGATGAATGGCAACTCCAGATTTTGTATTGCTGTTACCTAACAACAGACTAGCAAATCCACGTTATCGGAGAGGTCGTAATGAGAGCCAAGGTGGAAGATGCTATGGTTGATGGGAAAAATGAGATTTAGGGTGGGTGGTTCAACGGTAGGATTTTATTTGTGTGAACAGTCAGCTCTTTGTGTTCTTGCAAAATTCTCTCTTCCTTGTTAGCGATCAGTGGCGGCTACTATATGGAATTAGGGTTTTTCTGGCTCCCCCTCAAAGTGAACAGTGGCCTCTCTTATATATAACTCATCTCCTCTCTGCTGTGCTGCTGTATTTTCTCAGAGTAGTGGAGGTCTGCTGTGCAGTGGAGAGGTTTTGAATTTTGTCCATATCCAACTTGTGGTCCCCTTCTCAATTCTCTTCATTTTGAAAACTCTACTGTTGGTAAGAAAAACTTTCACCACTGTAACTTACTTAGCTGAAAAGTTTGTTTTAAAATTAACTGATTTTGTGTGTTATGTGTTGCAGCAGTCCTGCTTGGAAATTGAATGATGCTTTGGTATGGTTTTCATATGACTTTGGGTGCGATTCATTCGGAGGCACAATGTTGCGGCATTGGCTTTTTACTGTGAATCCGAATATTTTGCTTGGTACTCCACATTTCCAGGAATCAAATTATAGAGCTTCCTGTAGTATAAGGCTATAGGTCTTCGTTGTTTGTAACAAACATGAAAGATCTGGTGCAAATTTCTCAGCTAGAATAGCCGCTTTAAGTGACAATTCTTCACGCATTGCAAACTCTGCTGTGCTGAGATAGGCTCATTAATCGCCACTGAGTTGAAGGGAGCACAGGCATTGCCGCTTGGATACGCCACCGGATAGAGTCTAGCAGTCGTGGAGTCTAAGTGATTCTGCAAAGTCTCCAACAACTCTCGATCAAATCCAGAAACCTTTCGTGTCGGTTCATTAGTTGTCTTTGAAACAGGTTTCAACCTAAGCCAACTTGGAGGATAATCAGTTTATCATACAGAAGTATGAGAATTCCATCTGAATTAGAATCCTCAAGTGGAGGTAAAGAAATACGCAGTCCAATATGACCTAAAGCTTGCATTGCAACAGCAGCAAAAGCAGAAGTTTCAGAATTAACCACATCAACTAGGCATCTAAGTGTTTTCCGGAGAGAAATTTCTGGCATAAGTGCTCTAGACAAATAATCTGCAGTGATATATCCTATTGCACAAAGCGCACCGGGCTGAGTCTCAAATCTAGGCTTATGTTTTTGGCTGAAAATTGAAGTTAATTCCGAAATAACATCAGATGTTGCAGGCAGAGGAAGAGCAGAAGACACGATTCCAAGTAAACATGCAATGGATTCCCGAGTGTCCCAATCTACATGATTCAGTAGTAGTTGCTTAAGCCATGAAACTTTGAGAGCATAATGTGATGCTACCACCTCTGGCATATGCGATCCAATTATAAGCAATGCTTTGGAAGAAGTGGCATGCAACTCAACAGAGCCTTCAAATGACATAGAGTGTTCCAAGAGCAAACAAAATGTCTTCACTGATGATATAATTTCAGGCGAGCCTTTTGAATTTTAATTTGCTTTGAATCATCAATTGAAACTTCATGTTGGTTGCCTTCAACATATTCCATTTATGTGAATCCAAGTGAACTCATATAAGAATACAAACTCTCCAACTCAATGGCCTTTTCATCATCGGCCCCTTGAGGAACTTTGGTGTGAACATTTGCATCTTGAGAAGGGTTAACAACAGTGCTAGCTTCAGAATCATTGTTTCGGCGTGCGAGGGAATCATTTGGTCGAACAAGAAGAGTGCGTCTTGGCCTAATGATATTTCTTTTCAATATCTTCAAAGACATCCTCATATAAATCTCTCAGGGTAGAACCAGATGTATTTGATGCAACAGCTTGATATTGAGGCAACTCTTTCACCTTCAAGCAGTAATCTCGCCATTGTGTTTTAGCAGTGAATGAAACAGTTCTATGAAGAATAGAAGGGTTTTTCCTTTGAATTTTCAGTTTGGGAATGTTGATAGAATTCAGGATTCGATTGGAGGTTAGTTGGTGAAAACGGTTCCGTTCTGTTACCGTTTTTTCTGTTTCTGTTTTAGGTACCGGTAATAGGTCCTCATTTGCATTAGGTGCCTTTGTTCGAATCTCCTTGGCTTTATCAGCCCGATGAAGGGTGTTTTGTTTCTGCTTCTTGATCTCCGCCAGAAATCTCCACTGTCTCTGAATTGTTCTTCAATAGTTCCTAATAAGGATGATGCAACAGCCGCCTCGGTGATACTTCCGGCTTTCATCTTTGTACGTACGGGTGCTCCAAATCCAACTGAAGAGTCTTGGCGCCTGTCTGAAATTGTTTTCTCTAAGTCAATGAAGGCTCCTCCGCAGATGAAAAGTATATTCTTTGTGTCAATCTGAATATTGTCACCTCTCGGATGCTTTCGAGCTCCCTTTTCAAGAACATTGACAATCGTTCCCTCAAGCATTTTCAGTAATGCCTGCTGAACACCTTCACCGGAGACATCTCTACTGATATTAAGGCTCTCAGACTTTTTGGTAATCTTGTCAACTTCATCAATGTAAACAATGCCTTGCTGAGCAGCTGCCACGTTATAATCTGCAGCCATGAGGAGCTTGTATAATATGGACTCCACATCTTCTCCAACATAACCAGCCTGAGTGAGTGTAGTTGCATCTTTCTTCAAGAATCGACCGGTTCTTCCGACTGGAAATTGAAGTCCGGCTCTGACGGATCTTGTGACCGCCTTCTTCCATTACACCTCCAACGGCACCTCCACTGAATAGATCTTCCATAGCTATGCTACTCTTGTTTGTGTTCGAATGGATTATATCTGCAGGCAAATATGTTTCTCTTTGATGAAAATAACAAGCGAGCAGATTCTAAAGTAGATCTCATTCCACTACTCATTTGGCTGCCAAGGTTCGACAATACATGACTTTGGTCACCAACATGTTGTTTCTGCTGCAGTAGCTATGATTGTGATACCATAATAAACTCATTCTTTCCAGGCTGGTAACACCATATATAATTGTACCAACAATAAGTGCAGAAACAGCAGCAACAATTTTTGTTGTTCTGGCGAGCACGATTTTACTGGAGCTATTTACATCATTTGGCGTGGTTGCACTAGTAAGAAGATTCATTCCAAAATCATCAGATTCAGAGTACTTAACACCTTCTATTAAAGCATTTATGGAACTGTAAGAAGCATCCTGCAAATTCCGAGCTTTTTTGTCTGTTATATCAGTCTGCCAAGCGTACACAGACCGATCCTACTGCTGGATGATTCTCTCCTTTATTGGTCTTTAAGACAGTTATCGCTTCTCAAATGCAAAAACAAACTTCATCAAATTGAGACAAAGATAAGTATGCGTCTCCGATGCTGCAGTTGAGGTGATGCGGTAATCGTTGTCCCATCTTCGATGAATGCCTTCACTAAGATACAAGGAATCAAGCTCCACAACCTGATCTTGTAGGATTGCTGCAAGTACAGGGTCCTTTTCGACATTACAACGAACGAGCTCCCACTATTAGATCCTGCTATGGCGCTAGTGTACAATTTTTTCACTGTTCCATAATACATTCAAAGCTTGTGTGAATTTCTGCTGGAAACTATCCAATGACTTGTCAAAAGATTCTGCACAAAATATGCCTTTCTCTTTGGATCAAGAGTCGAATTGCGATAAACCTTCCGAATCTCCGACTCAAGTTCAGTCTGATTCATCCGGAATATGTCTTTCTAACCTGGCTTGGACATTTGATCATTGTGGTCCAAGCATTCTTGATACTCAGAAACTCTGTGAGAAGTGCTACAATGTGACGTTCCCGTCTGTGTTATAGACTCCGGACTCTCTTTCCAGCATTCATTAAGTCATTCATTGAACATAATATTCTTAGTTGCCTGCTTCCATGCAAGTCATCAAGCTTACTGAACAGATAAGCGGCACCCCATTTTAGCAGGCTGTGATTAGTACTCTGGTTAACCAACTGCACTTTACTGTCAAGAGTTACACCCTCTTTTGCAAGCATTAAGACCTTTTCTTCAACAGTGAGGTATAAGTACAATCTCAAAAACTGTTAACTTATTGAACTTTGAGCTGATGGACCTTTTTGTAGGCATTTCAGGTCATTTTGCGGGTCCAAACCACTATCAAATAATATAACAGTATCCACAGATGACAGCTTAATGCACTGCTATCTATCAAGAAAACAAATCACCCACTTTCTCTATCATTAAATGCGGCCAAAACAGCTTGCTTCTTTGAAGGAATGTAACCTCTACCATATCGTACATATCAATTGTTTCCAAATCTCTGACAGAGAACATCATCCAGAATATTTCCAATTGATCCAAAACCACTGCTAGACGGAAATAATAGCATCACTCTTAACTCACGACTTTTAGCTTCAACGAGGGTCTTTTCAAGAAGTTGCAATTTTCCACTTGCTTTTATTCCAATATCTAAATGTTCTTCAACAGGTAGACCTCTAGTGACCAAACTACTCAGTGTTGGGTCAAGGAGATAAGGATGGTTGCAACATTTTCTTGTTGAGATGATAAGGTTGCAGAGGGCATCAACAAAACCAGACTTTTGGCCTGAGCATAACGATAATGAGTTTGAAAGCAACATTGAACAATACTGCTCAAGCCGCAAACTGGAAGGCTGCGCAGGAATCCAATACTCTGTAAACCTGCTGGAGTCAGAACTGCACTTAAAGTACAATATATTGTTCCAATTGACTCTTCAAATTGGAGATGCTTGCAGATGAGAAATGTAACTCATTATGTCCTTGTAAATCACTTACAGCCAGAGATCCTGACTTAATTTCTGCGGTAACACTGCCACCCCTAACAGCAACATCCTCAATACCCACTGACGATTTTTTCAATGATCGTCCTTTTAATAATTTCACAACATCAGGCAGAAAATAACTTGTTTCATCAGTTTTTTTTTATCTTATCAACATGAATAAACATGTTGCAAAGAAAACACCAGCAAAAATGGGGTTTTTCACTATTAACCATTAATGGACGTCAGGTTTTCCTTCAATGTCCAATAGCATGACAATGAGGAGTTGTTGGTAACCCCACACCTCCACAGGTATAGTATCCAAACTCCAAACAAACCCATATGGACTTTGTATCGGATTTGGATTCTAATGATGCACCACCTTCAGAGAACTGTTTTTGTTGAGGACTGCAATCTAACCACCTGCCTCTTTCTAAATATTGTGGAATTTCTTGAATATGAATGGAATTTTTTTCAATGTGAATGAAGAAATTATGAATGTAAATTTGGAATGTGAAAAACGTAAAAATATGAAATAGTAAACATGAACATGAGTGAAGGATATGAAGGTGAATGAAGAAAGAATGCAAACGAGTGATTGACGGAGAAAAATTTTTAGGGCCAAAATCGGGGTATGACAGTTGCCCCTATTTAAACATTCTCCACCAGAGGAAAATGAAACAACATTTTTCATCGGATCGCAGTGGGGGATGGTTAAATACCATAGAGACCCAGATTTTGAACCTGAAAAATGAAAATGCTATGATATGATATGCATGGATGCAGGACTCTTTATTTTTGATTTTATCTGTTAGGGACACGGTGAATCCTTAACAGGAGATGCTACTGGACAAACCCATCTGTGGGGAATACTGATGGTCCACAGAGAAACAGACACAATAGGGTAAAATAAACCGCTGGGGATAACAATCCTGCTGGAGAATCAGACACACACTGGAGAGTACTCAAAGTGAAATTTGATGAACGACACTTAGAATACAAGAGACTTTGGTAGTAAGTTCACACATGACTTACTAAAACCGAATAAGAAATTTCTACAACAGGTTCGTACATGACCTGATAACACTGAAACAAACATGGAGAAAGATTCTTCAAAACAGGTTCATACATGACCTGGTAATATTGGAATAAAGGCTCAACAACAGGTTCATACATGACCTGACAATGTTGGGGAATATCAAGAATTTCTGACAGCAAGTTCAAACATGACCTAACAAAACTCAGAAAAATCAAAAAGTGTATCAACAAGTTCATACATGACCTGATGACAAACTTGAACATTTTGAGAAAATTTCCACAACAAGTTCATACATGACTTGGTAATACTGGAATAAGGGCTCAACAGCAACAGGTTCATACATGACCTAACAATGCTGGAACATTTTGAGAAAATTTCCACAACAAGTTCATACATGACTTGACAACATTGGAAAGATTCTTCAAAAACAGGTTCAGACATGACCTGAGAATATTGGAATAAAAGCTCAACAGCAACAGGTTCATACATGACCTAACAATGCTGGAACATCCAAAGAATTTTCAACAACAGGTTCATAAATGACCTGACAACACTTGACTATTCAAAGAAATTAATTAACAGGTTCATACATGACCTGACATCACTTGGAAGAAATCAAAGGGGGGTTTTACCAACAGGTTCATACATGACCTGAGAATATTGGAAAACATACAAAGCAAGTTTCATCAATAGGTTCATACATGACCTGACATCACTTGGGAAAAATCAAAGGGGGTTTTACCAATAGGTTCATACATGACCTGGGAATATTGGAAAACATAAAAAGCAAGTTTCATCAATAGGTTCATACATGACCTGACATCACTTGGGAAAAAAATCAAAGGGAGTTTTACCAATAGGTTCATACATGACCTAAGAATATTGGAAAAAACCCAAAGAAAACTTTAACAACAGATTCATACATGACCTGCTGATATTGGAAAACATACAAAGCAACATCATTGGAGTTTTCTAACACAAAAACCTCCAAGCTTCTGGGAATTCCTCAAAATGATGAGTCATACATGACTCTCACGGAACCATCAGGAAAGACAGGGTAATTAAACTCTCTGTACGTGCCAACAACAATTGGACTTTTAACCGTAAGTAAAGGACTACAACCAACTTTTAACGGAGTTTGCCAACAACAATTGGACTTGATGAAAGCCAATAGTAAATAAATACCGACCACAACGGAGTTTGCCAGCAACAACTGGACTTGAAATGATATTGGCGACAACCAAACTTCAGATATCAATCACAAATGTATTTACAAACAGACTGACAGTGATGCCAACGACAATTGGGTTTAAAATAAATGTTGGTTACAACCCGACCTTAAAGGATACCAGTTACAACTGGATTTGGTCAAAAACACTGGTGACAACCAGACTTAACAGACGATGCCAGTAACAACTGGTCTCAGAGGTCAAGGGATACAATCAACAACGAGACCTGAGATTATGCAAAAGAGCGCTAAGCACTTCGAGCTATGCATGGTTTGAATTTTGCTTATATGCATGATGCATGAATGATCATGAAATGCAAACGCTGACAATATACAGACTGGAAATTAGGGAAAGCTTTATGGAGGTACTGAATCCTCAACACCGATAACTCAACCGAAGGAGTGAGTAAATGCATCAAAGGAGGATCTATCAAGCTGAACAGTTACAACTGGCCCAATAATCCTTCCAGAGAATGATAAATTTGTGCTCTCTGGAGATAGATGTTGATCATCCAAGGGGGAGTCTTGCAACTTGAGACTTGCAGGGAAAGACGAAAGATTTCCTTTTAATATTTCCACATGTCAAAGCAAAATTGTGTTTCTCAATATGTTGAAAAATTCTTTTTTTTTTGAGTTCAAAATTTCATTATTAACAAATAAATGACATTTTGCATAACAAAGAAAATCAGAGAAAAACAGCAAATGATAGAATTTGATGGGCAAACTTGTATTTATTCAAGAATGGTAGCACGCAAATGGCGTAGCCCCATGGAATGTTACAAATTTGAAAATGGCAATAGGGAAAGGTTTACATTGAATCGCAATGACTACTACTATCCCTAATAACAATGACTCCACGAGACCTCGCTTCTGAAGGGAGTAACTAGGTTGATCTTCCATTTTTAGCTCTTTTGTGTTGATCAGTGACAACCAATGCAGTCTATGCCTTTTGTCCCTAATTTTTGCCTGGATCGCCCTTTCGGGTTTTCAATCCACCGGGACGCTCCTTTTTGCCTAAGTCGCCCTTTCAGGTTTTCGACTTAGCGAGCTACCATTTTTTTTTATCCCTAACTTTTGCCTGGACCGCCCTTTCGGGTTTTCAGTCCACCGGGATTTGTCAGGCATAGTATCTTTTGACTGCATCAGAGTTCACAGGGTGACTGAGCTCTTCGCCATCCATAGTTGTGAGAAATAGAGCACCTCCAGAGTATGCTCTCTTTACAACGTATGGGCCTTCATAGTTGGGAGTCCACTTCCCACGTGAATCTTTGTGTACTGGCAAGATCTTCTTAAGCACGAAATCTCCTTCCTTGAACTCTCGAGGACGGACCTTTTTGTCAAATGCCTTCTTGATTCGTTGCTGGTACAATTGTCCATGGCACAGAGCGGTCATACGCTTCTCATCAATGAGGTTAAGCTAATCATAGTTGTTTTGGATCCATTCAGCTTCGTCCAACTTGGCTTCCATCAATATTCTCGTTGAAGGTATCTTTACTTCGACTGGGAGAACTGCGTCCATCCCATACACTAAGGAGAATGGGGTTGCCCCTGTTGAAGTGCGGACTGAGGTCCGGTATCCATGCAAAGCAAAGGGGAGCATCTCGTGCCAATCCTTATAAGTCTTCACCATCTTTTGCAGGATCTTCTTGATATTTTTATTGGCAGCTTCAACAGCACCGTTCATATTTGGACGGTATGGAGAAGAATTATGGTGGTCAATCTTGAAACTCTCACATAATTCTGTCATTGTCTTATTGTTCAAGTTTGAACCGTTGTCGGTGATGATCTTGCTTGGGATTCCATAGCGGCAGATAATCTCCTTCTTGATAAAGTGAGCAACCACATGTCTCGTCACATTGGTGTAGGAAGCAACCTCTACCCATTTAGTAAAGTAATCAATGGCAACCAGGATGAAGCGGTGACCATTGGAAGCCTTAGGTTCTATAGCACCAATCATGTCGATGCCCCACATTGAAAAAGGCCAAGGTGATGTCAAAACATTCAGCAATGTTGGCGGTACATGCACCTTATCAGCATAAATTTGGCATTTATGACATTTTCTTGCATAGCTGAAACAATCGGATTCCATGGTCAACCAGTAATAGCCAGCTCTCAAAATCTTCTTCGCCATGGCATGTCCATTAGCATGGGTTCCAAAAGATCCTTCATGAATCTCCTTGATCAACATGTCTGCTTCGTGTCTATCCACGCATCTGAGCAGAACCATGTCATGGTTTCTCTTGTAAAGCACATCATTACTCAAAAAGAATTTGGATGATAACCTTCTCAGAGTTTTCTTATCCAACAATGTAGCATCTTCTGGATACTCTTGACTTAAAAGATATCGCTTGATGTCATGAAACCATGGTTTACCATCAGTTTCTTCTTCAATCAGCTGACAGTAGGCAGGCTCATCTCTTCGTTCGATTCGAATAAGCGGAGCTTCATTGTGGAATCTGACTTGGTACATTGATGCTAATGTTGCCAAAGCGTCAGCCACTTGATTTTCTACCCTTAGGATGTGATGGAAAGTGATATCGTCGAAGTATTCTATCATCTTCACAACATGAGCGCGATACGGGACTAGCTTCGTATCACGAGTTTCCCATTCACCTTTGACTTGATAGATCACTAAGGCTGAATCTCCATACACCTCAAGGATCTTGATTCGGAGATCAATTGCGGCTTCAAGACCAAGGATGCAAGCTTCATATTCAGCGACATTATTCGTACAATCAAAGCACAACCTTGCTGTGAAAGGGGTAAAGCCACCATTTGGATTCATCAAAACAGCTCCCACACCATGACCACTGTAATTGGAGGAACCATCGAACGCGAGCTTCCATCGAGATCCTGGTTCTGGTCCTTCATCTGGGCCTGGGATCTCACAATCCTTTATCACCATTATATCCTCATCGGGGAAATCAAACTTCAAGGGCTGATAGTCTTCAACTGGTTGATGAGCAAGATACTCTGCTAACACACTTCCCTTAATCGCCTTCTGGGTTACGTACTGGATGTCGTACTCTGACAAAAGCATCTGCCAACGGGCAAGTCTTCCAGTCAAGGCAGGTTTCTCAAAGATATACTTTATTGGATCCATCTTCGAGATCAACAAAGTAGTATGGCAAATCATGTACTGCCTCAAACGACGAGCGGCCCATGCTAGCGCACAACAAGTTTTCTCCAAAAGTGAATATCGACTTTCACAATCGGTAAACTTTTTACTCAGATAGTAAATAGCATGTTCTTTTCGACCAGTTTCGTCATGCTGCCCCAACACGCATCCCATTGATCCTTCAAGCACAGTCATATACATGATTAATGGCTTTCCCGGGACAGGTGGAATCAAAATAGGAGGCTCTTGCAAGTATTGACGAATCTTCTCAAAAGCATTTTGACAATCATAATTCCATTCAACAACTTGATCTTTTCGAAGCAATTTGAAGATAGGCTCACACGTGGCCGTCATGTGTGAGATAAACCTTGAAATGTAATTCAAACGTCCAAGGAAGCCTCTGACCTCTCGCTCGGTGCGTGGGGCAGGAATTTCCTGTATAGCTCGGACCTTGTCAGGGTCTACCTCAATTCCTCGTTGACTAACAATGAAACCAAGCAACTTCCCTGAACGGACACCAAATGTGCATTTTGCAGGGTTTAATCGTAATCTAAATTTTCTGAGGCGTTCAAAAAGCTTCTTCAGATGGTTCATATGATCTTCTTCATTCTGAGATTTAGCGATCATGTCGTCAACATAGACCTCTATCTCCTTGTGCATCATATCATGGAAGAGAGTGACCATAGCTCTTTGGTAAGTTGCCCCAGCATTTTTGAGACCGAAAGGCATTACCTTGTAGCAAAAAGTCCCCCAAGGGGTGATAAAAGTGGTCTTCTCCATGTCATCTGGAGCCATCTTGATTTGATTGTATCCCGAAAAACCGTCCATAAAGGAGAAGACAGCAAATCTTGCAGTGTTGTCTACCAAAGTATCAATGTGTGGTAGAGGGAAATCGTCTTTTGGACTAGCTCTGTTTAGATCCCTATAGTCAACACACATCCTCACCTTACCATCCTTTTTGGGCACAGGTACAATATTAGCTACCCATTGTGGGTACTTCGCCACTGCGAGAAAACCAACGTCAAATTGTCGTTTGACTTCTTCACGAATCTTCAGAGCCATATCTGGTCTTGTTCTTCGGAGTTTTTGTTTTACTGGCGGGCATTCTGGCTGAAGCGGGAGCTTGTGCTCAACGATGTCGGTGTCTAGACCTGGCATATCCTGGTATGACCACGCAAACACATCCACATATTCTTGTAGCAGCTTAACTAATCTCTCCTTGATGCTTGCTTCAAGTGTGGTACCAATTTTGACTTCTTCTTCTCTTCCTCTGTGCCAAGATTGATTGTTTCCACAGGTTCTTCATGTGGCTGAAGGGCTTTGGACTCGTGCTCGAGCAGCCTTGCCAATTCGTCGGGGATGTAACAATCTTCTTCACCCTCCTCTTCCGCTTGGTAGATAGGGGAGTCGAAGTTATGAGAGGTAGTAAAGTCATTGGATTCAACGGGGTTATCATTTATTCTGCATGTTTGAATGATTGATTTTTAGAAAAGTAAAAATAAAAGATGTATAAATGAAGAGTTTTTTTTTTGTTTTTGAAAAGATTGCCATTTTCTCAAGAGAAAGCAAAATGAATGAATAATAAGAATTTAACAAAATGTCTTTCATTCATTGATAATGATTATTTGAAAAATGAAAAGGGGCCCTACAACATGATCCATTAGCCTTGGGCAGAGCTAAGGATTTGAAAGGAAAATACAACAATTATTACTTTGACAAAGGAAAAATTTCGGGGATCTCAACCGCCTTCCAGTTGTCCAAAGTTGTCTCACACCGGTAAACCAAACATGGCTCATCTTCACTTTCGGTGTTATCTTCAATTGCATTGACCTGATCTCCATGGATGAATCCTGTGCTAAGGAATACCTCCTGGATGCTTCGGGTGTTGTCCTTTGCAGGGACTCGGGCTCCTTTCGCAGCGGAAGGCACATATCCCAGACCAAAGCGATCATGCTTCTCACGAATATCGATAAGCTGACCCCAACCTTCAGGGTTTCCTCCTTCAATACTAGACTTTGCGCTTTTCAGAGAAGCGAAAGATGAACAAGCTTTCCCAACAGGGTCCTTCATTTCCACAAAAGTGGCATTGGCTATTTCAAGAGCTTGGAAAGAAGTTTCCAAAGCGTCCTCATCAGCCTCAATATATCTGAAGGATGAAAGGTGACTGACCACAAAGTCTTCTTCTCCAGAAATGATGATTAGTTGATTGTCCACCACAAACTTCATCTTTTGGTGTAAGGTGGAGGTAACTGCCCCTGCAGCATGAATCCAGGGACGCCCCAATAAGCAGCTATATGCTGGATTAATATCCATGACTTGGAAATTAATTGGGAATACATGAGGGCCAATCAATATGGGCAATTCAACCTCTCCAATCACTGTTCTCCTGGAACCATCAAAAGCTTTCACTACCAAGGCACTAGGCTTCATAGTTGGTCCTTGATAAGATAATTTGGCGAGTGTTCTCTTTGGCATAACATTCAGCGAAGATCCAGTATCAACCAACACTCTCGCCAAAGCATCATCTTTGCATTTCACCGAGATATGGAGAGCACGGTTGTGATTTTGTCCATCCTCAGGTAATTCTTCTCCACTGAAGCTCAAAGTATTGCAGGCTGTGATATTTGCAACTACTCCATCAAATTGGTCTACTGTTATGCTTTGTGTTACATGAGCTTGAGCAAGCACCTTCAACAAAGCTTCCCTATGGGCTTGGGAGCTCAATAACAGAGACAGAATAGAGATCTTAGATGGTGTTTGATGCAGTTGATCCACCATTTTGTAGTCACTTCTCTTGATTAACTTCAAGAATTCAACAGCATCTTCGGATTGGACCACTTCGGGTTCTTTAGTGGGAGCTGCAACTGTTGATTCCTTGGTCGGCCTTTGAGGAGTTACATTGAATTCGGGCGTATAAACCCGACCACTACGGGTCATTCTGCTCATTCCTGCAATATTGGTGACGTCTTCACTTACAGCTTCTGTCACCTCAGCGTCTGAACTTCCTTCAACCACCTTATCCACAGCAGTAATCTCATATTTCCAAGGCACAGCCTTGGTGCTCTCGTAGGGAAAAGGCGTGGGCATACATATCTCGACAGGCGATGGCTTACTGTTCACCGGGACCACTCCACCACTATAATATGGGATTTCGACTGGTTCAGGTAAATTGAAACAAGGTTCAATCACCAACACATCTTCGTTCTTCACAGCACTGGATATTTGAAGCATTCCTTCATCCATCAAGCCTTGAATATTGTCTCGCACCACCTGACATCCTCTTGGGTGTGTGGCACACTCTTCACAGTTGTCATGATCGACATTAACCAGGCCAGCTTCCACCAATCGGGCATGGAATGCTGCCAAAGGAGTCTTTACATCCTCCACCTTCTCAACCGTAACACCAACAGAAGCGTCTTCAATGGCGTTGACTTCAGGATTTCCATGGGGAGGAAGGGGATTGTTCTTCACATTCGGTCCCATGTCCTTAAAAGATAAGATCTTGCTCTCAATCAATTCCCGAACCCTATGCTTTAGAGCGTAACAACCCTCTAGGTCATGCCCGGGGGCACCTTCATGAAAAGGACAGTGTGCATTAGGGTTATACCATGGGGGAAGACGGTCAGGTGGAGGTCCCAAAGGTTTGGGAACCACCAACCCCTTTTGCAATAGGGAAGGATACAACTCAGTGTAGGACATTGGGATTGGATTGAAGGTCACCCTCTCCCCTTGTCTCCTATTTTGGTTCTGAGCATTCTGCCTCGGCGCTTGCGCTCTCGGTTGTTGATAAACAGGAGCTGCTGGTGTTTGTTGATAAGCTGGAGGAGCCACAGCACGTTGTTGAACTGGAGCTGGTCGATAAGCTGGAGGCGCTTGATAAGCCTGAGCAGGCTGTTGATTGAATGCGGGCGTCACGGCAGCCACGTATGGTTGCGGAGCATACTGGATAGGATACATGGGTTGTTGATAGGGAATCGGTTGTTGAACATACTGATGAGGTGGATATTGTTGGGGTCTCCTTCTTGGAGGAGCTCTTCCTTGACCAGCAGTCACGGAATTTGTTTCCCCTTCCTTCTTTCTAGGAAACCCTCCAGAGAACTTCTTTGGATTAGCATTTGAAGTTCCAGCTACAGCCGCCAGTTTTCCATTCCTTACACCATATTCAACACGAGCTCCTATAGCAACAAGCTCGGAGAATCCCAAAGAAGCACTTCCAACCATCTTCTCGTAGAATTGGGGTTGGATCGTGTCGATAAATAGTTCGGCCAATTCTTTCTCAGCAAGAGGTGGTTCAACCTGAGAAGCCAATTCCCTCCATCTTTGAGCATACTCCTTGAAGGACTCCTTGTCATGTTGGAACATGCTCTACAACTGTCTTCTGTCAGGCGCCATATCCATGTTATACTTGTAGTGTTTTATGAACGCATCTGACAGGTCTTGGAAACACCTGATCCTATTCTGATCCAGACTCAAATACCACTTGGAAGGAGCCCCACTCAAACTATCTTAAAAGCAATGGATCATCAACTTGTCATCCTCCACGTGTGCAGCCATTTTTCGGTAGTACATGATGAGATGGCTTTTCGGACAAGTATGCCCCTTGTATTTGTCGAAGTCCGGAGTTTTGAATTTTGCTGGAATCACCAACCCGGATACAAGGCACATTTCTTTGGCAGCAGATCCAAAGACATGGTCACCCTCTAAATCCTGGAACTTCTTCTCAAGGAGTTGCATGTTCTCCTTTACTTCTCTGAAATCCTCAAACCTTACTTCGTCACCAGCAACGGTTGAGTCAACAGTCTGATACATGTGGTTTTGATCTTCATAATGGGGAACATGCCTAGCATAGGCGGCTGGTGGAACCACAGTATGGATGATTGGACGTGCCTCAATGTAAACCGGTAATGGCACGGCTTGTTGGACAGATTGCCCCATGTCGTGCACCACCTCCACTCGGGGGACGAAGTCATAAGGTAGTCCATACGGAGGAAGGGTTGAGGGTAACGTCCTCTGAGGTGGGACTTCCACTGCCGGGCCCGTGGTCTCTGAAATCACGGTCGTCTGCGGAACCTCAAACCTGAAGGTTAAAGCTTGCAGCATCTCTCGCATCTGGGACATGCCTCCTTTGATTTCATCTAGTTCAGCTCTAACTCAGGCGCTCTCTTGTTCTTGTTCAGCCATTCTCTGTCTTGCTCTGGCGCGAGTATTATACTGGTGTTGAAAATTCAGCGTGAAACTGATGGAAGAAAGGGCGCAGTGAGACTCTTTTTTTTTTAAAATGCATGAATGCATGTATGGATGCATTTGTTTGCAAAACTCTTAGTTATCTTTATTATTTGTTCAAGCAATGTTAGAATATAAGAATAACATGTAATAATTGAGAACTAAAATGACAACTTCCATTAATCAAAATCAAATTCGAATACAAAAGGATTTAACTTCAAGTACACATGATTCGAATACAAAAAGATTTAAACACCAACAATTCAAATTCAAGTACAAGTAAACTTAAGTTCTGTCTCAGCTCTTAAGATCGTAGCCAGATCTGTGGTGAGCTCATTCATCATCTTCTTGATAAACTTGACGAAGTTGAAAACTTGAGGAGGCGTGTTTTCTGGACACATACACCAATCCGCTTCCTGGAGTTTTTCTGGGAGTTCCAACATGTTGAGGTTAACAAACCTAGCCAAGTTGCGGAACTTACCATTCCATTCAACATAGAGCTCTTGGAGTTCCTTGATGACCTTTTGATCTTCATCTAAGGTTGCTCTAGCTTCTCTGTACAACCTCTTCCAGTACACACGATCATTCTTCAGGAGTAAGTAGGCTGCATCACCCTCTTGGCTCTCCAAAACTGCGAACCTCCTAGTAGCTTCTTCCAACTGGTACCTGAGATGGTGACAGTTTCTTTCAGCTTCTTCCTTTTGGAGGATCTCGCGAGACAACTTTTCCTCGCACTTCTTCAGAGCGTCCCTCAAGTCACGGATCTGTGCCTCAAAGTCAAGCTTAATTTCTTTTTTATCCATAAGAGATTTATCCAACAATCTCCCTAGCTCACAGATCCTATACTCAGCTTTCTTGAGCTCTTCCTTCCTGGTTCGGATCACTGATGTGGAACCCAATAGGATATGATCAAGATCATCTTTCTGGTCTTCCAAAAGCCTAGCTCTCTTGTTGCTATCCTCAAGTTCTTGGGCTTTTCCCTTACGTTCCTCTTTCAAATTCTGATTCTCCAAGATAACTCGGTTCATCTGAATTCGTAATTCGGCATTCTCCACTTCGAGCTCCTTAACCTTAGTAACGAGTTTCTCCATGTCCTCAGGGAGTATGGGCTCGGGCTCAGGAGTTTTAGGAAAAGCTGGAGCCTTTAAGATATATGGCAACTGGATTTTCTCAACCCTTTCTTTCACCCATTGCGTGTAAGGTTCTTTGGCAAGAATGTTTCTCTTTCCAAACTCTTTACCCATTCTTACAACCTTTAACCAAGCCTTTCGTACTGCTCTTACATCAGGATTGCTTGCTTGGATGTCAGAGAGCACAAATGGCTGTAAGTCCTTTGCGTCAGGAGGACCATCCATGGAGTAACCGTGTTGTAATCGAGATAACATAGGGTTATAGTTGATGCAACCCTTGGTACCCAACAACGATACATTAGGAAATTCCCCACAGCTGACTATAATGTCTGGGGTTTCCCACTCTCGGATATACCATCTGATGGAACTTGCGGTGAGAGAAGCTAATTTCTGGGGAGACTTAAGTTCTTTTGCCACAAAAGGACCTTCTTCAGGCATGTGTTGCATGAACCAAGTGTAAAGCAAAGGAGCACAACACAACAACATTCCACCCCTCTTTTCATGTCGAGCGTGAAGGGCATAGTAAATATCAGCTAAGAGAAATGGTACTGGATTGCCAGAGAGAAAGACTTCTATGGCCACTTGATCCACAAAATTTTCAACATTTGGGAATAACACAATCCCATGGATCAATAAAGCCACCACAGCATAGAATGCATTCCAATTTCCACTTTTCTTGAACTTTAGAGCTAAATCCTCCAGAAACATCGCGGCAAAACCTTTGCAACCCCCTTTTTCAGCCCAATTGTCTCGAACAGTCGGGACATTGATGCTTAGGGCCGAAGCTATCTTCTTTGGTCCCATATCTTCTTCGAGCTTTGGAAATGGATTAAAATCTTTCATTTTGAGACCCACGATCCTCTGAACTTCTTCCAAAGTAGGAGCTAGCTGGAAATCAGCGAATGTGAAACAACGCAGAGGTGGATCATAATATTGTGCCAGAGAGCCGATAATTCCATAGTCAACTTTCTTATTTAGAAGGATCATAATTTTCCCATAGTTTTTTCCGAACTCATCACGTCTGCTGAGAGACAAATCAGAGATCAAACCCTTCAGACTATCCAACTTAGGTTCCTTGTACTTAAGCGTGAAAGTGTGTCTCACTGAAGTTGTCATTTTCAAGTTCTCAATTCCTGAAACAAATAAGAGGTAACTAAGAGTTTGCTTTTTATGATGTTGATGTAATGTATGAATGTAATGCATTTTTTTGTATAGGTTCAATAAGCTTAAAGCATGGATAAGTCTGATTGCTTTGTATAGAACATGGTTCTCACCAGGTATGGTCTAAGGTTTTTTTTCTTGAAAAAGTTCCTAGAGTCATGGATCCATTAGACTGTTTGCTACCTGCGGCAACTTACTTGCCGGGCATCAACTCCATCTAAAGAATCTACTCTAAGTGAGGTTCTCGCATTGATCTAACGAGAAATACATCTCGCAGACCCACACTACGCAACCATCTTTCCTAGTGGGGTAAAGAACTAAGGTTCTACAAATGGTTCTCAGAGTCATGGATCCTAAAGAAAACATCGAAGCTTACGGCAACTTACTTGCCGAGCGACAACATCCTCTCAAGAATCTACTCTAAGTGAGGTTCTCGTACCGACCCAACGAGAAATACTTCTCGCGGACCCGCACTACTCAACCTCGTCCTATCTTATGTTTTTACTCGAGACTCGGGTAAAAAGTCTTTCCCACAAGGTTTGTAATCAGAGTATCCAAGTACTAAACCATAATCGAACCAATACAACAGATTCATATCAATATGACAATAGAGATAGTAAAAACAATTAAAAAAAAGCCACATAGGTAAACAAACAAAGGCACACAAACGACCTAACTAGGCTTGACTCACTTAGGGACCACCATTCCCCAGCAGAGTCGCCATCTGTCGCACCTCGAAAAAAATGGGGATACGACTACAAAGCGAAGCGTGATCGCACGCTCGCAATGATGGACTGAACAGAGTCGCCACCGAACTTTATTTATTCCTAAGAAGGAAAGGGGAAATATCGATAAAACCCCTAAAAGAAAGGATAAGATATGGTCATCGCAACCAATATCAGGGTTCGGGAGTCGATTACGCAAGGGGAAGGTATTAGCACCCCTCACGTCCGTTGTACTCAACGGGAACCATTAGGTCAGTTGTGTGCGTTAATGTTAGTTTGAAATGTTAGGCTTTTCGAATTATTAGGTGGGAAAGAAAGAATAGAAGAGAGTAGAAATGTTTTTGGATTTTTTAACGAAGGACTAAACCTAAGTTTTTTATTAGTGAGCCTGACAAGATTTACAAATCCTGCTCCTACGTATCTCAAAAGAGAAATCAAGGCTTACGTAGTTCTGGGTAGAAAAATGTTTGTTTGTTGGTCGATTTTAGCGAAAGCTACTTTGTGTCAAATCGACGAAAACATTGTTGGACTACCCAAAACAGGTGGAAAAACATTGCCTTGTATTGTTTTGAAACAAAGTACCTTTCGTTTGTGAAAAGGTTTAAGAGATCAATCGCACGGCGGCGAGGAAAGAAATTGATTGGTTTGGTGTATTTTGAGTGATGGCGAGAACTTGGATGAGCGAGATATACATCTCGAATCCTAGTCTCAGGAGTGCATGGCATACGCCATGTTCCATTTCCATCTTTATTGAAAAAAGTATTAAGTTAGGAATTAGCTATTTTGAAGTTTGAAAGACGAGTACTTATGACCTACAAGCTCTTACAGTTTGGGTCTAATACTCGGGACTACGTCTGGACATTCCACCCAGGCAGTCTGTTTCTTTCCAATATTGCTAAGAAAAATGATTCGAATATTTCCGGATGTTTTGGAGGGAAGACGAATATTTATGGCTTGCAAGCTCTTACAGCTTGAGCCTAATATTCGGGATTACGACTGGATATTCCCTCCAGGTAATCTTTTTCTTCCAACTTTATTAAGGAAAAGATTTGAATATTAGAGTGTGGAAGGGAAGACGAATATTTATGGCTTGCAAGCTCTTACAGCTTGAGCCTAATATTCGAGATTACGACTGGATATTCCCTCCAGGTAATCTTTTTCTTCAACCGTTTATTTAGAAAACGATTTGAATATTTAGAGTATTAAAGAGAAGACGAATATTAACGGCTTGCAAGCTCTTACAGCTTGAGCCTAATATTCGGGATTACGACTGGACATTCCATCCAGGTAATCTTTTTCTTCACGTTTTATTTAGAAAATGATTTTGAATATCGGATTAAAATAATCAAAGTACATTAAAATTGATATTTAACAATTAAAATAAAATTAAAGGGTAAACATTAGGAGGGGATTAAAAAATGTGAAATAGAAATTAAAATTTTGCAAAAATCAAATATGGCACACATATGGGAATTGAACCCAAGACCAAAGGCTTGCCAAAGCATCCCTTTACCAACTCTACCAGACAAGTATTCTCGTCATATAGCCTCAAGCACTAATACATAACATAAAAAATGGATCTAGCTTTAAATAAAACACAAAGTTAAAACAGTAGCAGGTCCTTTTAAACAGATTCATTTTAATGCACACCTGCTACAAAAAAACAAATGGATTTATCCTTCTGAAAAAAATAAAATAGAAAAAAATGTTTCTTCCATGGACTGTGAACCGTACATCATCTCTCATGCAATGCAAATATGTCCGAACAACAACAATCAACAAAAAATATAACCGGAACTCAAACTCCTTTCATTTTCGATACATTTCTTTCATAAGCAAGTCAGCTATGAACGCACCTGATGTCGAGTGACGATGTTGCGTGATGTCGATGCTAGATTCTTGGACCGCGTCGAAAATGGTTATACCGTGGTGGCGGTTATAGCGACGTCCCTATTGTTTCAGCTTGTTATCTTTTCGAGCACCAAAGTCTTCACCGAGTGAGATGAATGGCAACTCCAGATTTTGTATTGCTGTTACCTAACAACAGACTAGCAAATCCACGTTATCGGAGAGGTCGTAATGAGAGCCAAGGTGGAAGATGCTATGGTTGATGGGAAAAATGAGATTTAGGGTGGGTGGTTCAACGGTAGGATTTTATTTGTGTGAACAGTCAGCTCTTTGTGTTCTTGCAAAATTCTCTCTTCCTTGTTAGCGATCAGTGGCGGCTACTATATGGAATTAGGGTTTTTCTGGCTCCCCCTCAAAGTGAACAGTGGCCTCTCTTATATATGACTCATCTCCTCTCTGTTGTGCTGCTGTATTTTCTCAGAGTAGTGGAGGTCTGCTGTGCAGTGGAGAGGTTTTGAATTTTGTCCATATCCAACTTGTGGTCCCCTTCTCAATTCTCTTCATTTTGAAAACTCTACTGTTGGTAAGAAAAACTTTCACCACTGTAACTTACTTAGCTGAAAAGTTTGTTTTAAAATTAACTGATTTTGTGTGTTATGTGTTGCAGCAGTCCTGCTTGGAAATTGAATGATGCTTTGGTATGGTTTTCACATGACTTTGGGTGCGATTCATTCGGAGGCACAATGTTGCGGCATTGGCTTTTTACTGTGAATCCGAATATTTTGCTTGGTACTCCACATTTCCAGGAATCAAATTATAGAGCTTCCTGTAGTATAAGGCTATAGGTCTTCGTTGTTTGTAACAAACATGAAAGATCTGGTGCAAATTTCTCAGCTAGAATAGCCGCTTTAAGTGACAATTCTTCACGCATTGCAAACTCTGTTGTGCTGAGATAGGCTCATTAATCGCCACTGAGTTGAAGGGAGCACATGCATTGCCGCTTGGATACGCCACCGGATAGAGTCTAGCAGTCGTGGAGTCTAAGTGATTCTGCAAAGTCTCCAACAACTCTCGATCAAATCCAGAAACCTTTCGTGTCGGTTCATTAGTTGTCTTTGAAACAGGTTTCAACCTAAGCCAACTTGGAGGATAATCAGTTTATCATATAGAAGTATGAGAGTTCCATCTGAATTAGAATCCTCAAGTGGAGGTAAAGAAATACGCAGTCCAATATGACCTAAAGCTTGCATTGCAACAGCAGCAAAAGCAGAAGTTTCAGAATTAACCACATCAACTAGGCATCTAAGTGTTTTCCGGAGAGAAATTTCTGGCATAAGTGCTCTAGACAAATAATCTGCAGTGATATATCCTATTGCACAAAGCGCACCGGGCTGAGTCTCAAATCTAGGCTTATGTTTTTGGCTGAAAATTGAAGTTAATTCCGAAATAACATCAGATGTTGCAGGCAGAGGAAGAGCAGAAGACACGATTCCAAGTAAACATGCAATGGATTCCCGAGTGTCCCAATCTACATGATTCAGTAGTAGTTGCTTAAGCCATGAAACTTTGAGAGCATAATGTGATGCTACCACCTCTGGCATATGCGATCCAATTATAAGCAATGCTTTGGAAGAAGTGGCATGCAACTCAACAGAGCCTTCAAATGACATAGAGTGTTCCAAGAGCAAACAAAATGTCTTCACTGATGATATAATTTTAGGCGAGCCTTTTGAATTTTAATTTGCTTTGAATCATCAATTGAAACTTCATGTTGGTTGCCTTCAACATATTCCATTTATGTGAATCCAAGTGAACTCATATAAGAATACAAACTCTCCAACTCAATGGCCTTTTCATCATCGGCCCCTTGAGGAACTTTGGTGTGAACATTTGCATCTTGAGAAGGGTTAACAACAGTGCTAGCTTCAGAATCATTGTTTCGGCGTGCGAGGGAATCATTTGGTCGAACAAGAAGAGTGCGTCTTGGCCTAATGATATTTCTTTTCAAGATCTTCAAAGACATCCTCATATAAATCTCTCAGGGTAGAACCAGATGTATTTGATGCAACAACTTGATATTGAGGCAACTCTTTCACCTTCAAGCAGTAATCTCGCCATTGTGTTTTAGCAGTGAATGAAACAGTTCTATGAAGAATAGAAGGGTTTTTCCTTTGAATTTTCAGTTTGGGAATGTTGATAGAATTCAGGATTCGATTGGAGGTTAGTTGGTGAAAACGGTTCCGTTCTGTTACCGTTTTTTCTGTTTCTGTTTTAGGTACCGGTAATAGGTCCTCATTTGCATCAGGTGCCTTTGTTCGAATCTCCTTGGCTTTATCAGCCCGATGAAGGGTGTTTTGTTTCTGCTTCTTGATCTCCGCCAGAAATCTCCACTGTCTCTGAATTGTTCTTCAATAGTTCCTAATAAGGATGATGCAACAGCCGCCTCGGTGATACTTCTGGATTTCATCTTTGTACGTACGGGTGCTCCAAATCCAACAGAAGAGTCTTGGCGCCTGTCTGAAATTGTTTTCTCTAAGTCAATGAAGGCTCCTCCGCAGATGAAAAGTATATTCTTTGTGTCAATCTGAATATTGTCACCTCTCAGATGCTTTCGAGCTCCCTTTTCAAGAACATTGACAATCGTTCCCTCAAGCATTTTCAGTAATGCCTGCTGAACACCTTCACCGGAGACATCTCTACTGATATTAAGGCTCTCAGACTTTTTGGTAATCTTGTCAACTTCATCAATGTAAACAATGCCTTGCTGAGCAGCTGCCACGTTATAATCTGCAGCCATGAGGAGCTTGTATAATATGGACTCCACATCTTCTCCAACATAACCAGCCTGAGTGAGTGTAGTTGCATCTTTCTTCAAGAATCGACCGGTTCTTCCGACTGGAAATTGAAGTCCGGCTCTGACGGATCTTGTGACCGCCTTCTTCCATTACACCTCCAACGGCACCTCCACTGAATAGATCTTCCATAGCTATGCTACTCTTGTTTGTGTTCGAATGGATTATATCTGCAGGCAAATATGTTTCTCTTTGATGAAAATAACAAGCGAGCAGATTCTAAAGCAGATCTCATTCCACTACTCATTTGGCTGCCAAGGTTCGACAATACATGACTTTGGTCACCAACATGTTGTTTCTGCTGCAGTAGCTATGATTGTGATACCATAATAAACTCATTCTTTCCAGGCTGGTAACACCATATATAATTGTACCAACAATAAGTGCAGAAACAGCAGCAACAATTTTTGTTGTTCTGGCGAGCACGATTTTACTGGAGCTATTTACATCATTTGGCGTGGTTGCACTAGTAAGAAGATTCATTCCAAAATCATCAGATTCAGAGTACTTAACACCTTCTATTAAAGCATTTATGGAACTGTAAGAAGCATCCTGCAAATTCCGAGCTTTTTTGTCTGTTATATCAGTCTGCCAAGCGTACACAGACCGATCCTACTGCTGGATGATTCTCTCCTTTATTGGTCTTTAAGACAGTTATCGCTTCTCAAATGCAAAAACAAACTTCATCAAATTGAGACAAAGATAAGTATGCGTCTCCGATGCTGCAGTTGAGGTGATGCGGTAATCGTTGTCCCATCTTCGATGAATGCCTTCACTAAGATACAAGGAATCAAGCTCCACAACCTGATCTTGTAGGATTGCTGCAAGTACAGGGTCCTTTTCGACATTACAACGAACGAGCTCCCACTATTAGATCCTGCTATGGCGCTAGTGTACAATTTTTTCACTATTCCATAATACATTCAAAGCTTGTGCGAATTTCTGCTGGAAACTATCCAACGACTTGTCAAAAGATTTTGCACAAAATATGCCTTTCTCTTTGGATCAAGAGTCGAATCGCGATAAACCTTCCGAATCTCCGACTCAAGTTCAGTCTGATTTATCCGGAATATGTCTTTCCAACCTGGCTTGGACATTTGATCATTGTGGTCCAAGCATTCTTGATACTCAGAAACTCTGTGAGAAGTGCTACAATGTGACGTTCCCGTCTGTGTTATAGACTCCGGACTCTCTTTCCAGCATTCATTAAGTCATTCATTGAACATAATATTCTTAGTTGCCTGCTTCCATGCAAGTCATCAAGCTTACTGAACAGATAAGCGGCACCCCATTTTAGCAGGCTGTGATTAGTACTCTGGTTAACCAACTGCACTTTACTGTCAAGAGTTACACCCTCTTTTGCAAGCATTAAGACCTTTTCTTCAACAGTGAGGTATAAGTACAATCTCAAAAACTGTTAACTTATTGAACTTTGAGCTGATGGACCTTTTTGTAGGCATTTCAGGTCATTTTGCGGGTCCAAACCACTATCAAATAATATAACAGTATCCACAGATGACAGCTTAATGCACTGCTATCTATCAAGAAAACAAATCGCCCACTTTCTCTATCATTAAATGCGGCCAAAACAGCTTGCTTCTTTGAAGGAATGTAACCTCTACCATATCGTACATAGCAATTGTTTCCAAATCTCTGACAGAGAACATCATCCAGAATATTTCCAATTGATCCAGAACCACTGCTAGACGGAAATAATAGCATCACTCTTAACTCACGACTTTTAGCTTCAACGAGGGTCTTTTCAAGAAGTTGCAATTTTCCACTTGTTTTTATTCCAATATCTAAATGTTCTTCAACAGGTAGACCTCTAGTGACCAAACTACTCAGTGTTGGGTCAAGGAGATAAGGATGGTTGCAACATTTTCTTGTTGAGATGATAAAGTTGCAGAGGGCATCAACAAAACCAGACTTTTGGCCTGAGCATAACGATAATGAGTTTGAAAGCAACATTGAACAATACTGCTCAAGCCGCAAACTGGAAGGCTGCGCAGGAATCCAATACTCTGTAAACCTGCTGGAGTCAGAACTGCACTTAAAGTACAATATATTATTCCAATTGACTTTTCAAATTGGAGATGCTTGCAGATGAGAAATGTAACTCATTATGTCCTTGTAAATCACTTATAGCCAAAGATCCTGACTTAATTTCTGCGGTAACACTGCCACCCCTAACAGCAACATCCTCAATACCCACTGACGATTTTTTCAATGATCGTCCTTTTAATAATTTCACAACATCAGGCAGAAAATAACTTGTTTCATCAGTTTTTTTTTTATCTTATCAACATGAATAAACATGTTGCAAAGAAAACACCAGCAAAAATGGGGTTTTTCACTATTAACCATTAATGGACGTCAGGTTTTCCTTCAATGTCCAATAGCATGACAATGAGGAGTTGTTGGTAACCCCACACCTCCACAGGTATAGTATCCAAACTCCAAACAAACCCATATGGACTTTGTATCGGATTTGGATTCTAATGATGCACCACCTTCAGAGAACTGTTTTTGTTGAGGACTGCAATCTAACCACCTGCCTCTTTCTAAATATTGTGGAATTTCTTGAATATGAATGGAATTTTTTTTCAATGTGAATGAAGAAATTATGAATGTAAATTTGGAATGTGAAAAACGTAAAAATATGAAATAGTAAACATGAACATGAATGAAGGATATGAAGGTGAATGAAGAAAGAATGCAAACGAGTGATTGACGGGGAAAACTTTTTAGGGCCAAAATCGGGGTATGACAGTCACGTTCGTATAAGAGGCTGCTTCCACCCACTTGGTGAAGTAATCAATAGCCACCAATATGAACCGGTGCCCATTCGAAGCCGTAGGCTCTATCTTCCCAATCATATCAATGCCCCACATAGCAAACGGCCACGGAGACGACATCAAACTCAACGGATTTGGAGGCACGTGCACCTTGTCAGCATAAATCTGGAATTTATGACACTTCCGCACGAAATTGAAACATTGGGCCTCCATGGTCATCCAATAATATCCTGCCCTCAGCAGCTTCTTTACCATCGCATTCCCACTGGCATGAGTACCGAACGATCCCTCGTGAACTTCTTTCATCAATTGGCTTGCTTCTCCATCATCAACACATCTGAGCAAGACCCAATCAAAATTCCGCTTGTACAAAACCCCATCCTTATTCAAGTAGAACACCATGGCCAACCTCCGCAGAGTCTTTCGGTCCTTTTTAGATGCTCCCTCAGGATACTCTTGAGTCTCCAGATAGCGCTTGATATCGTAATACCACGACTTCTCATCATCAGACGTTGTATCAACAGCAAACACATAAGCCGGTCTATCCAGACGACCTACCTCAACACTGGGGAACTGATTCCACCACTGCACTTTAATCAAGGCGGCCAGAGTAGCCAAAGCATCTGCCAAAGGGTTCTCTTCTCTGGGCACATGATGCAACTTCACCTTGGTGAAAAACGTCAACAATCTCCTCGTATAATCCCGGTATGGAACTAAATGAGATTGATGCGTATACCATTTCCCGTTAACCTGATTTACAACCAGAGCTGAATCTCCATATATGACAAGGTTCTTGATTCTCAAATCAATCGCCTCTTCAATCCCCAATATGCAAGCTTCATATTCAGCCACGTTGTTGGTGCACTCAAATGTTAGCCTGGCAGCAAAAGGAATGTGGGATCCTTTCGGCGTAACCAAAACAGCACCAACACCGCTACCATTCACATTAACGGCCCCATCAAACATCAGAATCCATTCGGATTCAGGGTCAGGCCCCTCCTCCGGGATTGGTTCCTCACAATCTTTTGATTTGAGAAACATGATATCCTCATCAGGGAATTCAAACTTCATCGGTTGATAATCCTCAATGGGTTGCTGAGCGAGGTAATCAGACAATACACTCCCCTTGATCGCCTTCTGAGAGGTATACTGTATATCATATTCTGTCAAAATCATTTGCCACCTCGCAACTCGTCCGGTCAATGCTGGCTTTTCAAAAATGTACTTGATTGGATCCATCTTGGAAATCAATAAAGTGGTATGAACCAGCATATACTGCCTTAGTCGGCGAGCAGCCCAGACCAAAGCACAACAAGTTTTCTCGAGCAGTGAATATCTTGTTTCACAGTCGGTAAACTTTTTGCTAAGGTAGTATATGGCATGCTCTTTTCGACCAGACTCGTCATGCTGCCCCAATACACACCCCATAGACCCCTCGAGGACTGTCAGGTACAGAATTAACGGTCGCCCCTCCACAGGAGGCATCAGAATCGGAGGCTCCTGCAAATATTCTTTTATCTTTTCAAATGCCGCTTGGCAATCATTATTCCACCTGACCGTTTGATCTTTTCTTAACAACTTGAATATAGGTTCACACGTGGCTGTTAGATGAGATATGAACCGTGAAATGTAGTTCAATCTACCTAAGAAACCACGAACCTCCTTCTCTGTTCTCGGTTCAGGCATTTCTCTTATCGCTTTTACTTTAGCAGGATCAACCTCGATTCCTTTTTCACTTACAATGAACCCCAGCAATTTACCGGACCGCACTCCGAACGTGCACTTGTTCGGATTCAACCTCAGTTTGAACTGTCTCAGCCGGTCGAACAACTTGGCCAGATCTACCAAATGCCCCTCCTATGTTTGGGACTTTGCTATCATGTCATCAACATAGCATTCAATTTCATGATGAATCATATCATGAAACAAAGTCACCATGGCCCTCTGATAAGTAGCACCGGCATTCTTGAGACCGAATGGCATCACCTTGTAACAAAAGGTGCCCCACGGTGTGATGAACGTTGTTTTCTCCATATCATCTGGCGACATTTTGATTTGATTATAGCCAGAAAAGCCATCCATGAAGGAAAACACCGAGAATTGAGCTGTATTATCTATCAACACATCAATGTGAGGTAGCGGAAAATCATCCTTCGGACTAGCTCTGTTCAGATCTCGGTAGTCCACACACATTCTCACCTTCCCATCCTTCTTCGGGACTGACACAATATTCGCGACCCAAGGCGGATAGTTAGTGACAGCAAGGAAACCAGCATCCCATTGCTTCTGCACTTCCTCTTTAATCTTCATCGCCATATCAGGTCGAGTTCTGCGCAATTTCTGCTTCACTGGAGGACAATCTGCTCTCAACGGTAGCTTGTGCACAACGATATCGGTATCCAACCCTGGCATATCTTGATAAGACCAGGCAAAGATGTCGACATACTCTTTCAACAATGCCACCATTCTGCTCTTGACACTTTCCTCCAAAGCAGCCCCGATTTTCACTTCTTTCTTGACCTCGTCGGTACCCAGATTCACAACCTCAATCGGTTCCTCATGCGGCTGAATCACCTTCTCCTCTTGTTTCAACAACCTGGCTAATTCCCCTGGAAGTTCACAATCTTCTTCGCCTTCTTCTTCAGCATGATAGATTGGATTGTCGAAGTCATACAGAGGTGTAACAGGATTGTTATCAATGAGATCCGGAGAATGATCGCATCTGCATGAATGTGGATTCATGCATTGCTTAGAACCGGAACGAGTCAAAGCAAAAAGAAAAATGAAAACATTGCCATTCTTATTTTGTTTTAGTTTTTAAACTGCAAAAATAAGTGAAAAACAGGGAACACCGCTTTTAACCGAAAAACATCCTTTTATTGATGATGCAAATTTGCAAATTTAAACATGAGGTGGCCCTTACAATGAACCATTACGTGTCGGGCAACACGCATGGCTTTCATGCATATAAAATTGAAACAGGAAAAATATTACTCTTCGAGCAGAGTGACCCGGATGATCTTTTCAGCCTTCCAGTTCTGGATTCCCATCCCTGGTGCGCACGGCTTTATCCATCGGTCTATTTCACAGTCACTATCAGCTTCATCACTCATCATGCAGATGTGATCCGGATCCAGCATTCCGGCACTAGTGAAGGTGACTGACGTACGGCATCCTCTGCCTTGTCCTGACGAGCCTTTGTTCGGCTGATACCCCACTCCGAAGCGGTCCTTCTTTGCAGAGATATCCATCATCCTGCCCCAACCAGGAGCCTCTCCATTCTTCACCACCTCGGCGGCCTGTTTGTACGAAGCAATGGACGGTTTCTCTTCTTCCTTTGCAAACAGAGCATTCTCCACCTTGACGGTTTCAAATGCTTGACTGGGCGTCTCCCATATTTCGCTGTCCTTCCCAAATATATTTCAGCTTTTGGTGCAAAGTCGAGGTCACTGCCTCAGCAGCATGAATCCACGGCCTACCCAACAAGCAACTGTATGCCGGCTGAATATCCATGACGTAGAAAGTAGACTTAAACACCTCCGGGCCTATCTTCACTGGCAGCTCAACCTCTCCGAATACGGCCCGCTTCGACCCGTCAAATGCCCGCACTATCAGATCAGTGGGTGTCAGAATCAGCCCGTCACAATTCAGCTTAGCCAGAGCTTTCTTCGGCAACACATTTAATGAGGAGCCGGTATCAACCAGCACATGCGAAAGCACGACCCCTTTACACTCCATCGCGATGTGTAATGCCCGATTATGATTTCTCCCATCTACAGTCAGGTCCATGTCAGTAAAGCCCAACCCATGGCTGACATGCACATTAGACACGACCGTCTCCAACTGGTTAATGGTTATCTCTTGAGGAACATAGGCTTTCTTCAAGATTTTCAACAGAGCCTCTCTATGCCCCTCAGAGCTTAACAACAACGACAAAATCGATATTTTGGAGGGAGTCTGCTGCAGATGGTCCACAAGCTTGTACTCGGATTTCTTGATGATCCTTAAAAATTCCTCTGCATCATCATCAAGTTTCTTTTCCGACCCCACGGGCGCCGGTGTCACCACTGGAGTACCATCGCTCACCACTGCTTTCCCTTTCGCCCTGGCTAAAGCCTCGGCCTTTTCTTTTTTCTCTTTTTCTCCTTATCCTCCCCTTAAGGCCCAATGCAGCTGATTAAACTGATTAGGGTTGACCAGTGGTCAAAACCCTAATCCCCATGTATCTGATCAATCTCTTGGATGATATCAAGACCATGATGATGATGATGTATCATTGCAACCAAGATGAAGCTCAATCTCCTTGAAGAGCCATGAAACCCTAATTTGTACCACACATCCTCAGATGACTAGTGATCCATTCATGAAACCCTAGGCTTGCAACTTAACCTCTTTATCTTCTGATCAAGACTTAGGAGGATGACTTGCTTAATGTAGCCACATGATATGCAAAGATGCAATGCCTAATGACCTAAAAAATGCAATGCAATATGTTAAGCTAGTCCCAAGAGAGGAGGGAAAATTTTGAGGTGTTACACCTCTGGACCTTCATTAGAGGACCTTGTCAAACAACTAGCTATTAATAATCTTCAGTTTCAACAAAGAACAGAATCTAGTATTCAAACCTTGCAGATACAAATTGGAAAACTTGCCACCTCAATGAATGCCATGCAATCCCAAGGATCAAACCAACTTCCTGCCCAAGCATTTGTGAATCCAAAAGGTCCTAATGCCATTGTCAGTGCAATTTCTTTGAGGTCCGGAAAGGTCATAGAACCAGCCCCCGAAAAAAATAAAAAATTCTTGAGGTAACATCTGAACTTTCTTCACCTTATTCTATTGTGGTAGAAACTGAAAAGAATAAAGAAAAAGAATATGTACTACCAGTCCCCTTTCCATATAGATTTCTGAAAAATAAAAGAATTGAGGAAGGAGACAAAGATAGGGAGATCCTGGATGTTTTTAGAAAAATTGCGGTAAACATTCCACTTCTTGATGTCATTAAGCAGGTTCCTAAGTATGCAAAGTTTCTGAAAGATTTGTGTATAAACAAGAGGCAAATGAAAGGTGGTGAGAGAGTCAACTTGGGAAGAAATATTTCTGCTTTTATTCAGCCCAAGCCCCATTCTGAAAACGTTACAGGCGAGCAAAATGTTTTAGCCATCTCTCAGGTCTTGCCACAAAAGTGCAAGGACCCGGGAACTTTTACTATTCCTTGTACCATCGGAGATAAGCAATTCGATAATTGCATGCTTGATTTGGGAGCGGGCATTAATGTTATGCCTACTTCTATTTATAATAACCTTTATCTTGGTCCTTTGCAGCATGCATGTTTAATCGTTCAGTTGGCGAACAAGAGCAATGCCCGCCCTACTGGTATATTGGAAGATGTCCTTGTTCAAGTTAACAATTTGATTTTTCCCGCAGATTTTTACATCCTGGACATGGAAGGAGAAACTAAGTCAAGCAGGGCTCCCATCATTTTAGGCAGACCGTTCATGAAAACGGCGAAGACAAAAATTGATGTTGACGATGGAACCATGTCCATGGAATTTGGTGACATTGTCGCAAAATTTAACATCTTCGATGCCATGAAACATCCCTTGGAGGAGCACTTTGTTTTTCATATTGAGTTGATATCTTATTTGGTTGATGAAACTTATTCTGAAATGTTTTCACTTGATTTTCCATCCTTACTTGGATTTGGTGATGTTTACTCATGTGCTGATTGTACTAACACTAACATTTGTGTTGTATGTGCTGAGATTGATGCTGCCTTACAGGGTGACATGTTTCCTACAGGTGAAGTTGTTGTAAACAAAGTTGTTTATGCAGATGATGCTCTCGACATCTTGGCTTCCCCAAACGCCCCATCCATCGAGCAATCCCCGTCCTTAGAGCTGAAACAACTCCCGGATAATCTGAAATACGCTTATTTGGAGAGTGATGAAAAACTCCATGTTATTTTTTCTTCTAACCTTGATTCCGATCAGGAAAATAAACTTTTGCAGGTTTTGAAGAAGCACAAGAAGGCAATTGGCTGGACATTAGCTGACATCCCAGGTATTAGTCCTTCCATGTGTATGCACAGGATTTTACTTGAGGACGGTGCTAAAACGGTAAGGCAGCCCCAAATGAGGCTTAATCCTTTGATTCTTGATGTGGTAAAGAAAGAGGTAACCAAACTCTTGCAAGCAGGTATCATTTATCCTATCTCTGACAGTAAATGGGTAAGCCCAGTGCAGGTTGTACCTAAGAAATCTGGACTCACAGTGGTGAAAAATGAAAAGAATGAACTTGTTCCCACTAGAGTTCAGAATAGCTGGAGAATTTGTATTGATTACAGGAGGTTGAACCAAGCCACCAGAAAGGATCACTTTCCTTTGTCGTTCATTGACCAAATGCTTGAACGGCTAGCTGGTAAATCATATTATTGTTTTCTTGATGGTTTTTCAGGTTACTTTCAGATTCATATTGCACCTGAAGATCAAGAAAAGACCACTTTCACGTGCCCATTCGGTACATTTGCTTACAGGAGGATGCCTTTTGGTCTTTGCAATGCTCCTGGCACTTTCCAGCGATGCATGATTAGTATTTTCTCTGAGTTTATTGAAAATTGCATGGAAGTGTTTATGGATGACTTTACTGTTTATGGTTCGTCTTTTGATGCATGCTTGAAAAGTTTGAATATGGTTTTAGAGAGATGCATCGAGACCGACCTTGTTTTAAATTATGAAAAATGTCATTTTATGGTTGAGCAGGGAATTGTTCTTGGTCACATAATTTCTGAAAAAGGAATTTTTGTTGACCCTGCTAAGATTGATGTAATTTCTACATTGCCTTACCCTTCTTGCGTTTGCGAGATTCATTCTTTTCTTGGTCATACAGGTTTTTACAGGCGTTTCATCAAGGATTTCAGCAAGATAGCTCTTCCGCTGTCAAACCCGTTGAAGAATGATGTCACTTTCAGTTTTGATGACAAATGCAAACAAGCGTTTGACTTCTTGAAGAAAGCATTGACCTCCACTCCCATCATCCAGCCTCCCGACTGGACCCTCCCTTTTGAGATTATGTGTGATGCTTCTAATTATGTTGTTGGGGCTGTCCTCGCACAAAGAGTTGATAAGGCTGCCCATGTTATTTATTATGCTTATAGGACTTTAGATTCTGCACAGTCAAATTACACCACCACTGAAAAAGAACTTCTAGCTATTGTTTTTGCTCTTGATAAATTCATATCATACTTGCTAGGTTCCAAGGTTGTTATTTTTACTGACCATGCAACTTTAAAGTACTTGTTGAAGAAGCCAGAAGCAAAACCGAGATTGATTTGGGGGATGTTATTGCTCCAAGAGTTTAATGTAGAGATTAAAGACAAAAGTGGAGCTGAGAACTTAGTGGTTGATCACTTGAGCAGAATAGAGAGAGATGAATATCCTTTTCCCATCCAGGATGACTTTCCTGATGAGCAGCTTTTACTTGTGCATGGTACTACTCCTTGGTTTGCTGATATTGTTAATTATCTTGTTGCTGGTGTTTTTCCTACAGGTGCATCCAGGACACAAATCCACAAACTCAAGAGTGATGCCAAATATTATATTTAGGATGATCCATATCTTTGAAAGTTTGGTAGTGATCAGGTAATCGGGAGATGTGTCCTCGACTATGAGATTGCATCCATTTTGAATTTTTCTCATGCATCTCAAGTCGGCGGACATTTTGGTCCTCAAAGGACTGCAAGAAAAGTCCTAGACTCGGGTTTTTATTGGCCCACTATTTTTAAAGATGCCTATGAGGTTTACTGCACTTGTAAAGAGTGTCAGATAGCAGGTACAAATGTCACTCGTAAGAGTGAAATGCCTCAATAACCTATGCTTTTCTGTGAGGTATTTGATGTATGGGGAATCGACTTCATGGGTCCCTTTCCTATATCATTTGGTTTTTTGTACATTTTACTTGTTGTTGATTATGTTTCAAAGTGGGTGGAAGCTATCCCCACTAGGACTAATGATTCTAGAGTTGTTGCAGATTTTGTCAGGTCTAATATCTTTTGCAGTTTTGGAATACCGCGAGCTATCATAAGTGACTAAGACACTCATTTTTGTAACCGCGCCATGGAAGCTTTGCTCCAGAAGTATGGAGTTGTGCACAAAATTTCTACTGCATATCACCCACAAACAAATGGGCAAGCTGAGATCTCCAACAGAGAGATCAAACAAGTTTTAGAGAAAATGGTGCAGCCAAACAGGAAGGACTGGAGTCGCCGTCTAGAAGACGCACTTTGGGCTCAAAGAACAGCTTTCAAGACACCCATTGGGATGTCTCCTTATCGACTTGTTTTTGGTAAGGCATGTCACCTTCCTGTAGAGATAGAACACCGTGCCTATTGGGCGGTGAAAAGTTATAATTTGGAGATGCAACAAGCAGGTATTGAAAGAAAACTCCAATTACAACAACTTGAAGAGCTTAGGATAGAGGCTTATGAAAGCTCTAGGATTTATAAAGAGAAAACTAAGCACTTCCATGATAAGATGATTTCTAGGAAGGAATTCTCTGTGGGCCAACATGTTTTACTGTTTAATTCCCGCCTTAAGCTTATGGCTGGGAAACTTCGATCCAAATGGATTGGCCCTTTTTGTCGTTACTAACGTTTTCCCTCATGGTGCAGTAGAAATTAAAAGTGCAGGTACTGACAAAGTTTTCAAGGTCAATGGGCAGCGCCTAAAGCTATTTCATGAGAGTTCAGCATCTGACAATGCAAGCATAAAGGAGATTTCTTTGGAAGCACCCAACTACACTGCAACTTGATCAGGGAGTTCTTATTCCTTTCTCTCAACTTCAATAACTATGTCATTTCATTAAGGACAATGCTTGTTTTAAGTGTGGGGGAGGGAAATTCCCTTTTTGTTTTCTTTTCTTTGCTTTTGTTTCGTTATTTTGTTTTCAATTATAGAAAAAAATTTGCATCTTTTTGAAAGTTCTAGGCTATAGATTAATCTGAGGTTAGTTGTGGAGACTTGAGAAAAGTTCACAAGATCGGTATCGTCTTAACACCGTAAGTCTCATGAGTATGGAAATTGTTTTGAATACTTGTTATAACATAGCCTTGAATTTTCATTCTCTTATAGCTCTTGAGTAGTTTATCTTTGCAGTCGGCACCATCTCACACATGCTCTACGTAAGGAAGCCGATGAAAATAAGTGAGTGATCCAAGTTTCTTTCGGAAAAAAAAATTAATTAGGGAATGCACCTTCTAAGTTGGATGGCCCTCACCCGGTCACTTAACCCAACGGTTGTGGAACCTACAAAAATAAAACATAATAATTACCTATTGTTGGTTGGTTCAGAGGTTTCTGGTGCTGAACTTGGTAGGGAGGATTACGGTCTGATCCCCACACATGCAATTAGACATGGCAATATAACCCATACCCGCGGGTACCCGCCCGAACCCGCCCCGAATTTGACGGGGAAAACCCGCTTTGACTGGGTTTGGGTTTTCCCCGATTTTAACATATGAGGACGGGGCGGGTAATGGGGAGTGTAGTACCCACCCCGAACCCGCCCCGTTTATTATTATTATTATTATTATTATTATTATTATTATTATTATTTAAGAAAATCATATTTATTTTTAAAAACTCATATTAACCTTTCCACTTTCTCATTACATTTATGGTTAGTTATACAAAATAAAAGACTTTTAAAATTCCAAAAACAATTTTAATGACTCAATTATGTCATGTCTCTTCCATTATTCCAAAAATCTCAGTATCAAAAATTCAGAATCATTGAGATTTTCTTTTCACGTTTCACATCTCCAATTCACCATCTTAAAATCTTCATCAATATTATTTTTACGGTAAGTTTTATTCTTCTTATTTTCTTATTTTTAATTCTAAATCTTAAATCTTTATTATGGTTGTAGAAGAATTTGATTGTTGTGAGCAATATGTTCTTCTTGATTTTTTTAATATAGTGTTTAAAATCTTAAATATGAATTAGAAATATATGTATGGATTTTCAATATGAAGTGTAGTTCAACAAAATTATTCATATTGTAATGCAAGGTCATATGTATGACATTCTCTACTGTAAATTATTTGTTTAATTATTGATTTTATTTAACTAAAAGCTTAATTTGTAGTTTAATATCGTAGATGATTTGTTTAATTAGTTAGTGTTAATATACATTGTATTTAATTGGTTTTGTAATTTGAACAATTCAACAGGAGATAAACATGGAAAATGTTGGTAACATTGACCCACTTACTTCACAAGATAGTGCACACCAACTAGCTCCCGGTATGGAAGAAAGTTTCAACTCTTCGCTTAATGGCCTGACACCATCGAAGGAAACAGTTGAAATACCTAATGATGAGACAATTGATAAAACGGATACATGTGATAATATAGAGGAATTGGCAGAAAAAAAGAAAGGAAAACTTAGGAGTAAGGCTTGGGATCATTTTATTAAGGTGAAAGTTAATGGCGAGGATAAGGCTCAATGTAAATATTGCAAGAAATTTCTTGGCGGAAAATCGAGCAATGAAACGAAACACTTGCTTCAACATATGGAGACATGCATTCATCGCAAAATTCATGAGAACAAGACTACAAAAGGACAAACATATATCATGCCAAAGAGCTTGCAAGGAAAGCAAGAATTAGGAGTTGGTACTTATAATGCTGAAAAATCAAGGAAAGAGCTTGCATGTGCAATAATTATGCATGAGTATCCACTTTCAATTGTAGATCATATTGGTTTTCGGCGATTTGTTGCTTCTCTACAACCATTGTTTCATGTTCCTTGTAGAAATACTATTAGGAAGGAGATATTTAAAGTGTACGAGTTTGAGAAGACAATAACTTCAAAGTTATTAGATAGTCTTCAAGCAAGAGTGGCGATTACTTCAGACATGTGGACTTCAAGTAATAAAAAAAAAGGGTATATGGTTGTTACTGCACATTACGTTGATGGAGCTTGGAATTTGCAGAGTTGCATCTTGAGGTAATTACAATTTTTTATGTCTACTTTAAGCATAAATATAATATGTTAGCTTTATTTATTTCATATTTTGAATTTTATTATGTGTTAGGTTCATTTATATTCCTGCTCCTCATTCAAGTGATAGACTTTGTGCTGCTTTAGTTAAGTGTTTAATGGACTGAAATATCGATACAAAATTGTCAACTATCACTTTAGATAATTGTAGCACGAATGATGTTGTGATAGACAGAATTAAGGAGAAGTTGCATTTAAGTACTTTGTTGAGGGATGGATCTTTACTTCATATGCGTTGTTGCGCACACATATTAAATTTGATAGTAAAGGATGGTTTAGAAGTAGTGAAAGATGGAATAGAAAAGATTCGGGATAATGTAGCTTATTGGACCGCAACTCCTAAAAGAAAAGAAATTTTTAAGGAGACAGCTAAACAATTGCGAATTTCTTGCACTAAAACTTTAAGTTTAGATTGTTCAACTAGATGGAATTCCACTTATAAAATGCTTGACATTGCTATTTTGTATGAGGATGTATTTAGTCGGTTAAGGCTACGTGACACTCGATACACTTGTGTTCCAACTAGTTCACAATGGAAATTTGCAAGAGATGTTTGTGAAAGATTAAAGTTATTCAACAAAATCACTGAAATCATTTCCGGCACTAAGTATCCCACTGCCAACATGTTTTTTCCTTAGATTTGTAAGATTAAATTGGCAATATCTGATTGGATTAACTCTTCCAATTTATTGATCAAAGAAATGGCTAACAAGATGTTGCAAAAACTTGATAAATATTGGAGTGTCACCCATGATATAATGGGAATTGCTAGTGTTTTGGATCCTAGATACAAAATGGAGTTACTTGAATACTATTATGAAAAATTGTATGAACAAGACTCTTTTGAGCAAGTTAAGAGGATTCAACAACTATGTTATGACTTAATTGCTGATTATCAATTGAAGTTGAACCAAGAGAATTGTGGTGACTCACCAATGTTGGAATCTAGTCATGTGGCTAATGATGGTTTAGATGATTATGATGCATATGTTCGGAAGAAAAAAAAAGCTAGAACTTCATTTGTTAAAACAGAATTGGATCATTATTTGAAAGAGGAAGTTTTACCGCGAAGTCCTGATTTTGATATTCTATTGTGGTGGAAGTTAAATGGCATCAAATATCCAACACTCCAAGCAATTGCAAAAGATATTTTAGCAATTCATATTTCTACCGTAGCTTCAGAATCCGCATTCAGTACTAGCGGTCATATTTTAAGCCCGCATCGCAATCGACTTCATTGGACAAGTTTAGAGGCTTTGATGTGCGCTAGAAATTGGTTATGGAGTACTGAAAATAATGGTATGTTTTTATATTATTCTGTCAATTTTTATATATATATTATGAAATGAGATATAATTATGTCTTTCATTACTCTCTATTCTTTTTTTATTATTATTCTATGTATTTATTTTATATGTTTCCTCTCTATTGTACACGATGTACGTTACTATTCTTCAGTATTTTGTGATTATGGGTAACTACTGTATGACTTGGATATTTGAAGATAAATTGTCATTTATACAATCAAAAGGTTTGAATACTGCTTTTAAATATAAAACTTGTAAATGATATATATCAATGTTAATTTTTTCAAGTTTGGACTTTAACGGTATAATTTTGTATTTGTTAATTGATTACTATTTATATTGTATTGTGTTTCATATTTTTAGGTGGTATGAGTTCTAAGTTAAGCAATGACTACACTACTTTACTCGATGAAATAGAGCCCGATGAAGAAGGTAAAAATTTCCTTTGATTTATTTATTATCAATTTCTAATATGGAGTGTGAAGTGACTTATGTATTACGAGTTTCTTCTTGCATCTATTTCTTAATTTTTATTATGAAGTGTGAAGCGATTTATTTATTACTAATTTCTTGTTAGTAACGAATTTATTATTAGAATACAAGAGTAACTAAGTTTTGACTTGTATTATTATTTATTATTAATGTTTGTATTTTAATATGTGTTTTTTGTATAGGTGAAATATTAACTAGTGGTATAAATTCCCTCTTTGAAGATGGAGAATAGCATTTAGAGAAAGAAAGAAGACAATATTGGTGTTGGCCACTTATCTATTTTTGTTAGCAATTTTCATAGACAATGATGTTGAATCTTTTTAGTTATGTGGTTGTTTTGTTGGTATTTTGGAATGTAGAATATTTTTTACTATGCATTTGTTAGGATGGTAGTTTGGAATATCAATTTATATTTTATTATTTAGTTTTTATATTTTAGATTATTTGGTTTTGTTAATATGAAATATTAATTGTATGGTTAATGAATTAATACTTTTGTTTGTATTTTATTATTCGAAATATATGTTTAAAATTCTTCAAAATTGTATTTTATTTTTGTAATATAAGTTAAGATTTGTTCGGATTGGGGCAAGTTTTGGGTTCGGGGCGAATTTTGGGTTTGGGGAAGTTTTTGGGTTTGAAGTAGGTTTTTGGGTTTGGGGGCGGGGCGGGGATCCCCGAACCCATTTGTGACGGGTTTGGGGTTCAATTATTCATCCCCGTCGGGGATCGGGGCGGGGATCGAGGATTTATCTGGGATTCGGGTTTGGGTTTGGGCAATACAAAAACCGTCCCCGCCCCGCCCCGTTGCCATGCCTAACTGCAATTGGGTAAATAAGGGGTTACCAATTTTTGTGCTAGAACCCCGTGTAAAAAGGATCAGAGTCACTAACCAGTTGCCTTACTATGAGTGTGTGGAGATAACGAGCTTAATGTGATTGCGCAAGAATGAAAAAGAGTAAAAAGGAGACTGAGTAAGTTAGGCTTTGGCATAATAACATGATTCGGAATGGATTGTGTGTTCAGGAGGCTTATGACTGCATAATTATGGATTAGTGTTCCTACGATATCCTTAATGTGCATGATTAGTACCTATCGGTGCTATCTTAACCAAGGAAGAGTTTGTATCCTGGAATGAGTAACTGATGTTGTGTGTTTCTTGAGTTTTGATTTTGCTCGGAGTGCAAATGTTCAAGTGTGGGGGAATTTGATCAGAGCATTTAATGCATATTCTCCTATCTTTGCTTACTTTTATGTTTTATAATGTTTTTATATTTTAGTTTATTTTTATTGTTATTTGATTTTCGTATTTAATTTTCAGCTTTAACAGTCTGCACTAAAACGATCATAACTGGAGCTCCGGAAATCTGATTGACGCGCTCTAATAATCGTCGGAAAGCTAAGAGAAAGAGCTACAACTTTTGTGTTGGAGTCAAAGTCAGATTCAGAGCGCTTATTTTCCATAATTTCGTTTGAAGCGGCAGCATTAGTTTTATTTTAGTTTTGGGTCGTTAGTTTTGGGTCTGAGTTATGTATTTGACCCAGTTGGATTGTAAACGGATTGCCTTGGTTTTCCCCTAATACCTAGCAGACAAAAACACTATTCAAGTTTTTTACTATTCACGAATTATTTTTCTTACGCTTGAAAGAACCGTAATGGAGAACTAATCTTTCCAGACGGATTTGCTGTACTCAGGTTCACTACTTTGAGATTGTTATAATTGCAATTAGAATTCTATTCCTTTCAATAATATTATATGATTGTTGTTTGCTTAATCTGATTTCCATGTAACATTGTTGGTTAAATTTGAATGATATATGTTCTTGATTTTTAATCGCAATCCAACTCTGCTTAACCGTTAAATTTGTGATATCTATAACCATAGGCTTAATCCGACAATAAGAATATATACCTTACAGTGTCGATCACGCTTGTTGAATGATATTATGTTCAAATAGGATAGAAGCCGTAGTTGTAGCAATCGATGATAAGTTGAACCTGACACAGTGAATTCGTTTGTTTTATAATCACCTATTTCATAACAGCTTATTTCAATAATCACTTATTTAGTAATCACTTTTTTTTCCTTAATCGATCCTGAATCCAACCCCCCCTAAATCGATTTACCTTTGGTTAGTACTAATCAAGAATCCTTGAGAGACGATTCAAGTCATTGTCGTTATACTATGTTTTCAAAATAACTCGGTTTTGATCCGCGCGCGACAGCGGATCAACCATAGTATTTTTCTATAAGTTTTAAAAGGATTTTATTTCAATTTTTTTTAAATACCATGCATATAGAATAATTAAAAGATACAATGTTACATTTGTCACACAACTTACTTAAAAGTAAATTATGCTATAAAACTTTAAAAATCAAAACTATTCACCGATAGGATTAAGGCTCTTACCAATAGTCTCAATTCCAACTTATTTCTATAAGAATAAAATTATTCTTTCTTAGGATTAAAATACAATAACATATTTATTTCTTCACTCATATGGCTTGAAGAGTCATTGTCGGTATGATCTTTTGAATTCAATTTGTCAGGCATATTGTTGGATTTTGACTCCCTTCATATGTGGAGAAAGACCCAAATATGATTATCCAATTTGTCTCACTTATTTAGTGAAGATGATCGATTTAGGGTTGAGAGAGTGGAGAGAAAATAAGGATTCAAAAAGAGAGAAAAGAGGAGAGAAAATAAGGATTCAAAAAGAGAGAAAAGAGGAGAGAAACCTATTTCTGTTTTTTCGAAACCAGTCTCAATAAATCGACGATACTCGATTCGATAACCATTAGATCAAGCTAAAGTTTGAAGGGTAGGTTCGTAACACATGTATCTAACTTGTGGTCATTCAGAATTTCAAAACAAGGTCTGAAGTGATAGATATCTGCTTCACATTGAAGCTGCAAATTTGAAAAGTTTTTCAGCTTTTTTATTCTTATTCGTAAGCTAGTTTGCTTTGTAATTTGCGTTGTTAGCACTAATTTGTGAATCACTTTAAGACTCTCTTATACCCTTACTTGATTTATAGTGAAGTTATTTCATTGGTCTGGACGATTCTGTAAGAACAAAAATTGTTCTACAACAGATTCCTTGATTTTGATGATAACAAAGGATGAAACCAAAAATGGCACCCTAACGAAAAGTTTCTAAGTGTGCAGGGTTCTAAAGAAAGAAGGAAGAAATCTGATGTTGTCATCAGATACAAAACCAGATCAGATACAAATCATCAAATGATCAGAAGCATCTGAAGTGAAAACAAGTTCAAGAAAGTCTAACTCTGAGCAAAACAACAAGTATCAGAAGCATCTGAACAAGAAGTAGCTCTAGAAGTTCTGACTCTGAACAACGCTATCTCTAAGCTCCAGAAGTTATCAGCGCTATCTGAAGAAACTATCTGAACTCACAAGAGATCAACATCAGAAGCAAGATTCCAAGTTTCTCCAGAAACACAAATACTCTGAGCATGGAATTGCTAATCATGAAAGAGTAACGTTTAAGTCAAGAAAAGATTTGCAAATGGATTTCCTAAAACAGAAAGAGACGTTAATCTCCAATTTCAATAAAGAAGATACTATATGTGGTAAGTAGTCATTTCAAGGAGAAAAAGTATCCTGCAGAAGCTGTTTATGTTATGGCGTAAATTCATCTTATTACTCATCAGTTTCAACTACTACCTCATTGATCTATATAAAGGATTGCAAATCAACATTCAGTATACTACACACAAGTATTAGCCAACAAGCCAAAAATATACTGAAACATCAACACTCAAGAAAAACACTCTTGCTCTCTAAGATCTTCACGAAGCTTTTGCTTATTACGTGAAAAACTCTTGTTCTTACTATTGTAATATCTGCTTTCTTAGAAACATTCTAGATTACATAAATCTTTTATCTATTGTTTGTTTATTTCCTCAAGTGACTCTGTGTAGTCTGTATACTTGAGAGGGCTAAGAGATTTTTATCTTAGACGTTGTTTGTAATCTTTCAAGATTAGTGGATTAAGTCCTTGTTGAAGGCGAAATCACCTTGGCCGGGTGGACTGGAGTAGCTTTGTGTTATAAGCGAACCAGTATAAAATCATTGTGTGGTTTTCATTTTGAAAAGCGCTTATTTTTCCAAACAATTCAAACCCCCCCCCCCCTTTCTTGTTTTTCTCACCTTCAATTGGTATCAGAGCTCCGGCTCTGTTATTGATTTTCTAATCAAACACTTAACCGTGTAGAGAGATCCAGTACGAGAAAAACAATGGCCCACTCAAATGAAAGAGATTCTTACAATGCTAAGCCTCCTGTTTTTGATGGAGAGAAATTTGATTACTGGAAAGATAGAATCGAAAGTTTCTTTCTGGGTTATGATGCTGACCTCTGGGACATAGTCACAGATGGATATACACCTCCAGTCTTAGAAAATGGAGCTGAAGTTCCCAGAAACAAGATGTCAGAAGATCAGAAACGTATCTTCAAAAATCATCACAAGGCCAGAACAATACTTCTAAATGCTATATCATACAACGAATATGAAAAGATCACCAACAGAGAGACAGCCAAAGATATACTTGACTCTCTGAAGATGACCCATGAAGGAAACTCCTAAGTCAAGGAGACGAAGGCTCTGGCGCTTATCCAGAAATATGAAGCCTTCAAAATGGAAGATGACGAAGCTATAGAGGCTATGTTTTCTAGATTTCAAACTCTTATTGCAGGTCTTAAAGTGCTAGACAAAGGATACACGACTGCAGATCATGTTAAGAAGATAGTCAGAAGTCTGCCAAAGAAATGGAGACCTATGGTTACTGCTCTGAAGCTGTCAAAGGATCTGAACAATATCAGCCTTGAAGAACTTGTTAGTTCTCTCAGAAGCCATGAGATAGAACTAGAGGAGGATGAGCCTCAGAAAAAGAACAAGTCCGTAGCGCTAAAGTCCAGATCTGAAAGACGGAAACCTGACAGAATCAAAGCTCTCCAGGCAGAAACTGAAGATACTGACGATTCTGAACCAGAAGACTCTGATGATGAAGAAGAGTTGTCCCTACTAACCAGAAGAGTCAAGCAACTCTGGAAAAAGAGGAACAACAACTTCAGAAGACCAAGACCCAGAGGGGATCGATCAGAGTCAACTCCAAAAGGTAAAGCTAACAAAGATATTACCTGTTATGAATGCAAAGAAACAGGTCATTACAGAAATGAATGCCCCAAGCTGAAGAAAGACAACTCTAGAAAAGAAAGCTTCAAGAAAAATACCTTCAGAACAAAGAAAGGATTAATGGCTACCTGGGATGATAGTGAATCTGGATCATCAGAATCTGACTCTGATGAACAGGCCAACGTAGCACTTATGGCTACCACATCCAGCAGCTCAGATGAAGAATCTGAAGAGGTATTTTCTGAACTTTCTCGTTCTGATTTAGAATCATGCTTGTCAGAAACTCTAAGCTCATATCAGAAATTAAAACAAAAGTTTAAAAACATCAAAGGCTGTCTTAAAGAAAAATTTGAAGAATGTAGAGAGCTTGAGATAACAATTTTATCACGAGAAGATACAATCAAATCTTTAATGTTAGAAAGAGATGAAGCAAAAACAAAAAGCTCAGAATTAGAAGAAGCATTATCTCAAGCACCACAAACTTCAAATAAAATAATTTATCAATATGAAGAAGCCTTTCAAGAATTTCTGAAAAATGGGATAGATAGGAGTATTATGGCATCCATGATTTATGGAATAAGTCAGAACAATAAAAGGGGAATTGGGTATGATCCTAAGGAAGATAAAACTTCTACCAGTGACCAACTTAAATCTCCCTTTTCATATCATTACACACACACACAAGAACAAAAATTTAAAAATGCTAGAAAACCCAAAGTTATAAGAAACTCTGGGAAAACTAATCTGAAAGGACCCAAGAGATTCTGGGTACCGAAAGATAAGATTATCTATGTTGCAGATATCCTATGCAGCAAAGTTCAGACACCAGTCATGGTACCTGGACTCTGGATGCTCGCGACACATGACGGGAAGAAAGTCTATGTTCCAAAGTCTGGAACTTAAAGACGCTGGATTTGTAGGCTTCGGAGGAGATCAGAAAGGAAGGATCAGAGGCTCCGGAACTATTGGTAATGGTACTCTTCCCTCTATTTCTGATGTTCTTTATGTAGAAGGATTAATGCATAACTTGTTATCCATAAGTCAATTAAGTGATAACAGTTATGATGTAATCTTCAATCAAAAAACATGTAAAGCCATTAGTCAGAACGATGGCTCTGTCCTTTTCACAGGCAAGAGGAAAAACAACATTTACAAAATAAATCTTTCTGATTTAAAAGATCAAAATGTTAAATGTCTAATGTCAGTTCACGAAGAGCAATGGGTATGGCATAGACGCTTGGGCCACATTAGCATGAGGAAACTTTCTCAGCTAACTAAACTCGAGTTAGTCAGAGGCCTACCTAAACTGAAGTTTTCTTCAGATGCTCTGTGTGAAGCTTGTCAGAAAGGAAAATTTTCAAAAACTTCTTTTAAAAAGAAAAATGTTGTTTCTACCTCTAAGCCTCTGGAACTTCTTCACATTGACTTATTTGGTCCTGTGAAAACAGCATCAGTTAATGGAAAGAAGTATGGACTAGTCACTGTTGATGATTACAGTCGCTGGACATGGGTAAAATTCCTAAAGCACAAGAGTGAGTCTCACTCTGTATTCACCAGTTTCTGTTCCAAAGTGCAAAAAGAATTTGACTCTAAAATTATTAGAGTCAGAAGTGATCATGGTGGAGAATTTGAAAATAAAGATTTTGAAGAATTATTTGATTCTAATGGAATATCCCATGATTTCTCCTGCCCTAGAACTCCACAACAAAATGGAGTTGTAGAGAGGAAGAATAGGACACTCCAAGAGATGGCTAGAACCATGATCAATGAAACTAATGTAGCAAAGCACTTTTGGGCAGAAGCTGTAAATACAGCGTGTTACATTCAGAATAGAATCTCTATAAGACCTATTCTAGAAAAGACTCCCTATGAACTGTGTAAAGGAAGAAAACCAAACATTTCATATTTTCATCCTTTTGGATGTTCTTGCTTTATATTAAATACTAAAGAACATCTGAACAAGTTTGATTCCAAAGCACAGAAAGGTATTATGTTAGGATACTCAGAACGCTCTAAAGGCTACAGAGTATACAACATAGAAACCAAAATTGTGGAAGAATCAATTCATGTCAGATTTGATGATAAGCTTGACCCTGAAAAGTCAAAGCTAGTTGAAAAGTTTGCAGATTTGGAAATCACTCTTGTAGAATCTGATAAAACTCCAGAAGCAACTGTCACTCAGAACTCTGAAGAAATTAAATCTCCAGAAATCCCAAAGAAAGTCAAAAGTCGTATCAATGTTTCTGAAGATTTGATTCTGGGAAACAAGGAAGAACCTGTCAGAACCAGATCTACCTTCAGGACTTCTGAAGATACTACTCTGGGACTAGTGTCTCTGATTGAGCCTACGTCTTGTGATGAAGCACTTCAGGATAACGACTGGGTGGCAGCTATGCAAGAAGAATTGGATCAATTCTCAAAGAATGATGTCTGGGATCTCGTTCCTAAACCCAGAGGCACTCATGTCATTGGAACCAGATGGGTTTTCAGAAACAAGCTGAACGAGAAAGGAGAAGTTGTCAGAAACAAGGCTCGACTGGTAGCTCAAGGTTACAGTCAACAAGAAGGTATTGACTATAATGAAACCTTTGCTCCAGTCGCGAGGTTAGAATCTATTCGTCTTCTTGTATCTTTTGCTATTAATCACTCTATCAAATTATATCAAATGGATGTCAAGAGTGCATTTCTTAATGGTTATATTTCAGAAGAAATGTATGTTAATCAACCTCCAGGCTTTGAAAATTCAAATTTTCCAGAACATGTTTTTAAACTTAAGAAATCCTTATATGGACTCAAACAAGCTCCCAGAGCTTGGTATGAACGTTTAAGCAATTTTCTTCTGGAACAAAATTTTATCAGAGGGAAAGTTGATTCTACACTCTTCTGTAAAAACCTTAATAATGATCTCATGATATGCCAGATTTATGTTGATGATATTATTTTTGGTTCTGCTAATATCTCTGTTTGCCAAGAATTTTCTAAGTTAATGCAGGCAGAATTTGAGATGAGCTTAATGCAAGAACTAAAGTTCTTTTTGGGAATTCAAATTAATCAAACTCCAGAAGTCACGTACGTTCATCAAAGCAAGTACATTAAAGACGTTCTGAAGAAGTTTGACATGACTGAATGCAACTCTGCAAAAACTCCCATGCACCCAACTTGCATTCTAGAAAAGGAAGAGGTAAGCAACAAGGTTTGTCAGAAGCTCTATCGAGGTATGATAGGCTCTCTTCTCTATCTGACTGCTACTCGTCCTGATATTCTCTTTAGCGTCTGTCTATGTGCCAGATTCCAATCAGATCCTAGAGAATCTCATTTAACAGCAGTTAAGAGAATTCTTAAGTATCTGAAAGGAACTCCTAACCTGGGCCTGATGTATAAGAAAACATCAGAGTATAGATTTTCTGGTTACTGTGATGCAGATTATGCAGGAGATAGATTAGAACGAAAAAGCACATCTGGAAATTGCCAGCTTCTGGGAAACAATCTAATCTCCTGGGCTAGCAAAAGACAGTCAACAATTGCTCTATCAACTGCAGAAGCAGAATACATCTCAGCATCACTGTGCACAACTCAGATGCTCTGGATGAAGCATCAGCTAGAAGATCTACAAATCTTTGAGAGTAACATTCCTATCTTTTGTGATAATACTGCTGCTATTTGTTTAAGTAAGAATCCCATTCTACATTCCAGAGCCAAACACATTGAAATAAAACATCATTTTATCAGAGACTATGTTCAGAAAGGGATAGTAACATTGAAGTTTATTGATACAGAACATCAATGGGCAGATATCTTTACTAAGCCTCTAGCTAAAGATAGATTTCTTTTTATCTTAGAAAATCTGAACATTAAAAATTGCCCTGAATGAAGTATGGCTCTGAAAAAGTAAAATGAGACTCTGATGTAAACAAATGTACTTCTGCCTCTGACTCTGATACTTCTACCAAGTTAAGAAGATATCTGAGTTAGAAATCTTCAGAAACCAATCCTTTGGTATTCCTGAAGATCAGATACATCAACACGTGGAGCACTAAGCGTCTAACCCTAGAACTTCTAGACAGCTGTCAAAAGAAATCAAAGGTCAGAACGTTTGAAATCTCCTAAAGCAGTGTGCGTACTGTTGGGATTAGACATTCATTAATTAGCTGTAATCATTTTTCCCCCCAAGCGTGCTATTTTGATTCTTGTGCTAACGCTGAAATGTGTGTCGTTTTGCATGTGTTTTACTTAGAGTATATAAACACTTTTCTCACATTTCACACACTTATCACTCTCACTCACTCTAAAACCCTAAACCTCTCAAGCATTCTCTGAAAGCTCTTCATCTTCATCTTCTTCTTCACCATGGACGCTCAACAACAACAAGTCTTTAACTTCTCTCAAGAAATGGAATCAAGTTCTACTGCTCAAACCTCAAGCATTCCAACACCAACGGTTACAGGCGTCACTATCACCCCTGTTTACAAAGAACCCCACGTTCTTGACCGTGAACGCCATATCAACCTTTCAACCCCTTTTGAAGGATTGGACGTGTTGTGTGAATCGTTAGTTGATTTCGACAACTTAAGAAGAAATGGCGTTGATCTAACTGGAGAACTTCGTCAACAAGGGTGGGAAAACTATTTCCAAAGGCTTTATGGTCCTATTTACCCACTTCTCGTCAAGGAGTTCTGGAGGTTTGCAGATGCAAATGACCACTTCATTGTCTCATATGTTCTGGGAGTAAAGATTGTTATTACTGAAGGGTCAATTGCCTCCTTGCTGAACATGGAGAGAGCTGGAGGTAAAAGGATTTACAACATCCCTCCTAGGTCAAAGCGCATCACTGAAGTAATCAACCCAACAATCTTCAAACCCAACGTTGAAGGAAATCCTTCAAAGAACAAAGAGCTGCACCAGAACCTCAGAGTGTGGCTGAAGATTATTCTGGGAACCATTCACCACCGTCCTGCCTCTAACTCCTCTGACTACATCAATGCAGACCAGAAATGCATTCTGTACTGCATTCAGAAGGGTGTAAAGATCTGCCTCCCTGCTCTCCTTTTCAGATATCTGAGAGATTCCGTCAGAGAAACCAGAAACAACATGAAGCCCAGATCCTACATCCCTCTGGGAAGATTGCTATCTGACGTCTTCATTGAGAATGGATTGGTAGATCATCTGGAAAAGACCAAGCTGATGGATGATCTGGCAATAGATGTGGGAAAGCCTCTGAACGCCAGGAATCTCAAGAGTATGGGAATTATCAAGAAAATTCAAGTCAAACCAACTCTGGATACATCCTGGGATTGTTTGAAAGATCAGAGGAAGATGCCTCATGGCCTGGCCAGGTTCTTCAAGAATGAACCCAGAGATGCTGTTGCTATCTATCTTAATCGTCTGCTGGATGAAGGAGTTGACATCTCTGATTTCAGCCTCGACGACTGTCTGGATTCTGAAGAAGACTTCGTCAGATACAAGAGAGGTCTTTCTGAAAAGAAGGTAGCATCTCAGGCAAAGAAGGCCAGACTTGGAGAAGCTTCTGGAAGCAGATCTTCAGCTCCTCTGAATATATCTACTGGTACGTCTGTTCCTTCTGTTACCACTAATCCTCTGATGGCTTCTTCTAACCCTCTCTCTTCACAACCTATTTTTACTACCTCTGAAATCCCACCTTCAACCACCAGAACCTCCCAACCTTCACCAGTTCTAAATGTAGCCCGTACATTCATACCTCCCTCTGAATCTAAACAAACCTACCAAAGCACTTCCTCGTCATCATCCTCAGAACCAGAATCACCCCCATATGTTTCCATCTCTTCTAACCCAGAATATCCTGACCCTGATTCCCCAACCATAGCCACAATTTATGCTCATAAACTTGCTTCACAACAACAAACACAAACACAATCTGAAGCAACTTCACCTCCACCACAACAAACAACCACCATACCTTCTGAAACTCAAACCTCTGAACCCCACACCTCTGATATCACCCCACCAAACATCTCCGCTGCACCTGAAGCTGAAACTGAACCCTTAGATTTAAACCCTCTTTACGCTTCACCCCAAACATCTGAACCTCAACCAGAAGAAGAATCTGAACCCCAACCTGAATCAGAATCTGAACCTCACACTTTAAATCTCAGCCCTCCAAACTCTCCACCTCATACCTCTGAACCAGAACCTGAACCTGAACTTTCTACACCTACCCTTGAGGAAGCCATCATGCAGGTAGCAGAAGCTTCAGTACAAAAGGTCAAGTCTCTGACCACTAACTCTGAAATCAGTGATGATCCTAAATCTATAAGGACACACTGGAACAGAGTTATTGGCTGGATGACCTCTGAGTCTTTTAGGCTGAAGAGTATCTCTGAACAAGTCAGAAATGGCTACATCAGAGATGCTGAGGCAAGACTCCAGGAGAGACTTGCCAGAGAGGCTGAAGCCAGAAGGCTAGAGGAAGAGAGAATTGCAAGAGAAGCAGAAGAAGCAAGAAGGCTAGAAGAAGAAAGGCTTGCAAAGGAAGCTGAAATCCTAAGGGAAAATGAAGCTGAAGCTAAGGCTCTGGCGGATGCAGAAGCACAAGCTGGTGCTGAAGCTGAAGCTCAGCAGGCTCTGACTCTGGGGGAGTCCTCTTCTGTGATCCCTATGGTTCTTCAGACTCTGAAAGAACTTAAGCAAGATCAGAATGAACTCCGGGTCAGAATGGACAAGCAAGATACTGTCAACGACAACATCCAGAATATGCTTGCAATGTTGCTTCAGAGAATGCCTCCGCCTCCGAACCCTTAGGCACTTAGGATTTATTTATTTTCTGCTTGCCTGTTGTTTTTATTTTCCCTGAATCTGATGTTTTTCTAGCTTCTGTTGCCTTTGTGCTTCTATCTATGAATTCAAGTTTTTTCTCTTTACTTATTTTTTTTACTATGTCTTTTTGATTCTGACAAAAAGGGGGAGAAGTCATTAATAGCTCTGATGAAAATATTGTCTAATACCTTAAGCATTCTGCAACATAATTCTCTTAAAATAAAATGATCTAACTTGGACTTAAGAAATTGCAGAAAGTTTCAGAAACCTCTTTACTTAGAAGCTCTAGTAAGAACTTCTGAACTCCCTAGCACTAACTCAGGGGGAGCTTCTGTCTATCTGATCTAATATTATTCATGTTTCATATGCTAATTAAGGTTGTTTTGTCATCATCAAAAAAGGGGAGATTGTAAGAACAAAAATTGTTCTACAACAGATTCCTTGATTTTGATGATAACAAAGGATGAAACCAAAAATGGAACCCTAACAAAAAGTTTCTAAGTGTGCAGGGTTCTAAAGAAAGAAGGAAGAAATCTGATGTTGTCATCAGATACAAAACCAGATCAGATACAAATCATCAAATGATCAGAAGCATCTGAAGTGAAAACAAGTTCAAGAAAGTCTAACTCTGAGCAAAACAACAAGTATCAGAAGCATCTGAACAAGAAGTAGCTCTAGAAGTTCTGACTCTGAACAACGCTATCTCTAAGCTCCAGAAGTTATCAGCGCTATCTGAAGAAACTATCTGAACTCACAAGAGATCAACATCAGAAGCAAGATTCCAAGTTTCTCCAGAAACACAAATACTCTAAGCATGGAATTGTTAATCATGAAAGAGTAACGTTTAAGTCAAGAAAAGATTTGCAAATGGATTTCCTAAAACAGAAAGAGACGTTAATCTCCAATTTCAATAAAGAAGATACTATATGTGGTAAGTAGTCATTTCAAGGAGAAAAAGTTATCCTGCAGAAGCTGTTTATGTTATGGCGTAAATTCATCTTATTACTCATCAGTTTCAACTACTACCTCATTGATCTATATAAAGGATTGCAAATCAACATTCAGTATACTACACACAAGTATTAGCCAACAAGCCAAAAATATACTGAAACATCAACACTCAAGAAAAACACTCTTACTCTCTAAGATCTTCACGAAGCTTTTGCTTATTACGTGAAAAACTCTTGTTCTTACTATTGTAATATCTGCTTTCTTAGAAGCATTCTAGATTACATAAATCTTTTATCTATTGTTTGTTTATTTCCTCAAGTGACTCTGTGTAGTCTGTATACTTGAGAGGGCTAAGAGATTTTTATCTTAGACGTTGTTTGTAATCTTTCAAGATTAGTGGATTAAGTCCTTGTTGAAGGCGAAATCACCTTGGCCGGGTGGACTGGAGTAGCTTTGTGTTATAAGCGAACCAGTATAAAATCATTGTGTGGTTTTCATTTTGAAAAGCGCTTATTTTTCCAAAAAATTCAAACCCCCCCCCCCCCCTTTCTTGTTTTTCTCACCTTCAGATTCGTGGTTTTTACTTTCATATTGTAAGGTTTTCCTTGTTAAAAATATCAGTGTTATTTTGTGTCTTTATTTGTTTGAATTACCGTCTTATATTTGTTTTCGATCCTTAAGGTATCTACAAGTGTGAGGAATTTTATATTCGCTACGCATTGGTTTGTTATTGTGTCTTAATTTCCCATCAGATTGGCATATAAGCTCTTGGTTAATGGCTATGTTACTTGTTTGGATGATGGAGTCAAATATAAAGATGAAAATTGTATTATTGCATGGTTCCGATTACCATTTCCTAGAAGAGCATGAGGAAAGACTTACTATTTATGACGAAATTTCATTTACCGGTTTTTAGTTCTGCAAAATGGATTATGTGTCTGATGAAGAACAAGAGTTTGAACATCAATGGGTATGTGGTTTTATTCGATAATATGTAGAAGATAATGCTTATAATCATATTGCTAATGAGACACATATAAAAACTTTATGGGAGAAGATAAAGTCCTTGTATGCCTCTAAATTAGCAAATAATACATTATTCTTGTTGAATAGCTTGATAAGTTTGAAGTATAAGAAGGAGACTTCTATTTTAGATCACTTAAGTGAATTTCAAGGGCTCCTTGATCTTAGATGTAATCAAGACGCTTAAATGATTCTACATTACTTGAGAGACTGTGAATTCACCACTCACTGTTAGAAATCTATTGGTTTCTTGGACCCATTATTCTTTCAAGGAGGATAGTTAATATGATTGATTCGACATGGCATCGATGGTGGCTCTATCTTCTTTTGCTGCTTGTCGGTGGTTATGGCGCGCTAGAAACAAATTATGTCTTGTGAATGAAGTGGTACATTCCTATACTTTGAAACTTATAACAGTGAATTATGATAATCTGTTAGCTAAATGATTTTTCAAGCATAATATGTCTCGTCCAAAAAGAACCATCGCGTGAAATGCACACAAGGTAGTAATATGGTTTTGAATGTTGATATCAATAACCTCTGTAATCCCGACGTCTTGGGTCTTGATGGGTTGATTTGAAATGTTGATGATGTTTGGATTCATGATTTTGCGAGTAATATTGGTTATTCAAAGATCCTTCATGCTGACCTGATGGCATTATATCATGGTTTGCGTATGACCTGTGAACTTGGCATCAAAGACTTGATGTGTTATTATAATTTCAACTCTACTATCAAGCTTATCTCAAAGTCTGTTAGCGCTTGACATCACCGTGCCACAGTTTTTCACAATATTAAAGAGCTTATCTATAGGGAATGATGGATTCAAATATTTCATAGTCTTAAAAAGGGTAATATTTGTATTGACTATCTAACAAAATATGGGGTTGATAATGATACAGCGTACCAGTCTTTTATTGAGTCTCATGTTGAAATCATCACTCTCCAACTAATTTATGTTAGTGGGACTTTATTTTCCAGATAATTTCCTTTTATTTTCTTTTATTTTCTCACATGTATCAGAAAAGTGTGATTAAACGGGAATAGTGAGAATTAAGATTATGGTTAATTTTATTAATTATTTGTTTCATAATTATATTTACAGTGTTTTAATTAATTATACTATATAATTCATGATTGAAACGATTCTCATTTAAAATATTGATTCATTCTTCATTTATAAATAATTAACTAAATCAATAAATCATTAATTATTAATTTTTTATATTCATTAAAAAGAATTAATTAAATTAATAAATTATTAATTTAATTAAGTTTATATATATATATATATATATATATATATATATATATATATATATATATATATATATATATATATATATATATATATATATATATATATATATATATATATATATATATATGATTAGACATGAAATATATGAATTAGGGTTAGGGTTAAATGTATCTGAACTATCCTAATATTAATAATAATATATAATATTGATTCACTCTTCATTTATATTGATTCATTCTCGATTTATACATCATTAATTAAATTAACAAATGATTAATTATTGATTTGTTATTTTTATTAAATCATTAATTAAATCAACAATTAATTAATTAAATAAAATGTATTTATAAGATTAGATTAAATTATATCAAAAATATGATTATATGATTAAATTTAGTTGTATCATAATTATTTAAGTATTACTATCTTGGGTTCTGTTTATAAGAAAAAAATTATTTTTTAATTTTATTGAATAATTAATGTATCTGAAATGTATTATAATTAGATAATTAATTATTTAATAAATTAAAAAAAATATTTTTTTATAGATAATTTAATAATATTTATAATAATAATAATAATAATAATAATAATAATAATAATAATAATAATAATAATAATGATAATTTATAGGATTACGTTTAAGATGTATCAAAAGTATAATTAGGTAGAAATTGTGGAAATTAAGATTAAGTTTAATTATATAAGATTAGGGTTTTGTACTAATAACTTTTGTGAGCCCTAGTATTTTGTGAAGGAAAAAAACACGCTAAGGTTCTTATGAAGCGAAGATCATAATCTATTATTTTTTTCTTTTTTATTAATAACAAAAATAGGGTGGATCTTTTCTTTTATATAGTAAATGAAATTGCTTTTGGAACCGTACTTTTTTATTCGTGCCGTTGACGTAGACTAGATTTTTGGGAATCCACGTCAGCATTTGTAATCTTCCATTAATTTTCTATTTTCCCCTTTTCTTCTCTCTTTTTCTTCGCAACAAAAGAAAATAAACAAATACATCTCTCCAATTTCAGTTTCCTCCGTCTCTCTCAGCCATGGCTTCTCTCCTCCGTCTCCCCATCGCTGCCGCCGTGATCTTCCTCTTCGCTCTCTCCGCCGCCACCGTCTCCGCTCGCCCTTGCCGTACCTTCATCATCTCCTCCTACTCGTTCCGCAACCCTTCCTCCAACACCTTCGCCACCATCACCGAGATCCGATCCATCTCCCCTCTCTTCTCCAACGACAAACCCTACGGAATCTTCTTGGATCGCCCGATCCAACACCAGAACCTTGACACCCAGTCTCACGCGTCCCATCCACGCGGCCCTCTAGGGTTTTCTACCGACGCCGATTTCTCTTCCCTCCGCGATCGTACTAAGGATATCCTCAGCGTCGCACTTGCCTTGCTTTTCGGAGTTGGATGTGGTGCCCTCACCGCCGCCACCATGTACTTGGTCTGGTCCGTCTTTACCGCCCGCCATGAACTTCGTGCTGCCGCTTACGGTGAATTTTCCGATGACGAGATTGAGAGCCCTAAAAAAGTAGGATACGTCAAGATTCCGGCGGCTGAAGTTGCTGCTGCTCCCGCACCGCCGGCTAAGGATTCAGTATGAGAATTTATAAATGAGTATTTAGTAATTCGTAGTATTACCGTGTGGTTTATGTATTGTTAATAATTATAGTCGAATTTCTATGTAAAAGAAACACCTTAAGGTGCAAACTCTTCCATGTACCCTTTGATTGTTCCTTTATTACATGTTTATTTTCGAACTGTATTTGCAATTTTTAGGATTATTACTTGGAAAACCCTAGTGATGATTATGTTGGAATTCTGTGTTGATTGTTTCAATGTTGAAGCCTTCAATTATCATGTGTGATATGTATATGTTATTGTTGAACATACAAATGGAAGTAAGTAATCGTGATATATGATAAATTATGGTTTGTTACAGTTTGATTTTATTTTTAAGATTTTATTTTTCATCTCTGTATTATATGCAGATTAAGGTTTCCATGATTAATTTTGATTTTTAGTACAGATGACCATGATGGATCTTTAACAAATTCTATCAAGTCTAGTTTCATTTTCTTTGAGAGACAATGTAACTATCATGGGTACGGGGTGTTGATGACTCCACCCATTTACTATATAAATTTAGGTGCGTAAAGATACATATTTCAAGAATTTGTGATATAAGAATTAGACTTATATACACTCTAAGCTATAGCAATGAAGTTTGTTTTTAAATGAAAAGAATCAATACTCCTATGATCCAATTATCAAGTTAGTGACAGACTTGGGATTCTGTGTGGGATCTTTCTTGTCGCACACACATGCACCATAATCTGCTGCTTCAAATTCAACCTCCATTTTACATGCGGGAGACTATCCAAAGTCCTGTTAAATTATTCTATCATTTTATTTGTTTGAAGTCATATTCTACACCCAAAATGATATATTGTTTTTCTTGTCTAAGCAATGTCTTAAAACTTAAATGGAGTAAAAAGATACTTTTATGTAAATAGACACTGTAAATGTATGTGACACATTCACCATGTACTGTGATGTAAATATTATTTGGTTTATATTTTGGGTCAACCTGCTCTGCTCCCCCTCTACTTACCTAGTCCTTTTTACCTCTATTCACTATTGGCTGTTTTTAGTTTAGTGTTGAGTTCGAGTTTAAAAATTTGACCGGGTCAAAATTTTATGACCAGGTGAGGGGAAACAATCAATATTATTAACATGCTTAAATATCTGTAGAAATCTGTAGCTTTTCTTCTGTATATGGTCTGGCCAATTGGCCGTGCAAAAACATGGAAATTTATTTCCGTAGTATTATCAAAATCATGGAAGTTAGACGGTATGAGTTGTACTTGAAAATCAATTATCTCTTTGACAGGACAGAGTCTATTCTAGTTTTGTGAATCTTGCAACCTCAGTATATAGTATTATTCTTCTAATATCCTTCAATGATTTGGGGATTTGTTAAAGCCTTAGGCTAGAGAGGCATATTTCTAGATGCTGTCTCTGGGTTTTCTGGCAAGTTTTGAATTAACAGCAAGAATATGAATTTTATAGTTTAAAAGATCGTGACTGATGAGGAACTGTTAATATCTGTGAACACAATTGTATTCCATGTTCAAATGACTATATGTGAGGTAATTTTGAATTTAATAGTGCAGTAGGATAGGTTCGTAATAGCCAAGAATCTCCCCCTCCTCAGTTTAGATTAGTAGTGACTTCAAGTTAGTATCTCCGGTTTTGCAGCCTTATAGTCATTTACTAGAATAAGATAAGATACAGGAAAAAGTATTAGCGTAATATTCTTTGTTTATAGACTAAACCTTCATGTTAGTATCTCCCTAGCAGGGCACTTTCATATCTTAAACGATGTTACACTATACAGTTGTTTGAAAAAGCCACATTATCATTATCATTATCATCAGCGGAATAAAGATGATAAAAGTGGAGAAAAATGATAAAAGTGCAAAATCTTGTGGATACGATACTATATGGGCTGGGACCTGTGGATTCTTAAGGTAGCAGGACTGGTCGGTAATAGCGGATAGAAATGATAGTGTTTAAAAGGTAAGATTCTGAGGAAAATTCATTTATAAAACTAGAAAAAATTTCAAGTATTGAAATTCCTCATAGGTTTTCGTCCTATGTATCTGAGATGTGTAGAGAGTATATTTTTTCTATTTGCTCATTGTTCACTAGTATATTTGTTGCTCCTCCATTATTATGTTTATCTTTTATACTGATATTATCTAAAATGAACGAATTTCTGTTTTCATCTCTAATAATAAACCTGAAGAACTGTTTTGGTATCTTGTACTCATATTAGGTTTATAAATATAATTTATTTTTGTATATAAAGTTAAACATTTAATGAGTCACATACATTGACACTTCACGCATTATTAAACGCCCAATTGAAAATGACGCACGAGCACGACCCTTGGTTGACACAAACAAACAACTAATAGATGTTGATTTTTTAAGAATAAGTTCTTGACGTAAAACTTTTGTTAAATTTTTTTTTCTTTCTATTTTCATTTTTATAACATTTAGTAAATTGACTTAAACAATTTTTGTTTCGTTCTTTTTGTTTGTCATTTTTTAATTTTATTTTTAATATTCAATAATTTCGCGTTTTTAATTTTTATTTTTTCTTTGTTTAGGTCATAAATCTTAAAAACTTGAACCCATGACGTTTGCAATTAAAACGATTCTCTATATACTATTATGCGAACTATTCAATTTATTCATAAGATTGTTACAAAAATGTATATTACATGTTATCGAAATAGTTTATTAAAGAGTTTAACTTTTTATATTATTAAATAGTTTGATTAAAGTGTAATTGAAATATTAAATAGATTAATAAATATTTCAACTATTTTATATTTCTAACTATTAATATTTAAAAAATTAAGTAAAATTTTAATCATTAATATTTAATAAAATATTAATATTTCAACTATTTATTTAATATTTCAATTATTTAGTATCTTACATTATTTCAAGTATTTCTAGAATATTATTAAGTAGTATTTCCTAGAATTTTATTAAATAGTATGATATAATTATTAAACAGTATAAAATACTATAAAATATTTAATTGTTATTTATTAATTTAAAAACTATTTTATCATTAATTAATAAATATTTGTATGTAATACATTTAATTATGGTTGAAATGTTAAATAACTTATTAAATATGAAATAAGTATTTAATAAACTAAATATTTAAAATATTAATAGTTGAAATATTTAAATAAAAAATTATTTAATAAATTAAATAGTTTTGTTTATTTCAATTATTATTATTTCATTAAATAATTCAACTATTTAATATTTTAACTATTTAATTTATAAAATAATGTTTTTATTAAATAGTTCAATTATTTAATATGTTAACTATTAATTTTCAACTATTTAGTTTATTGAATGCGTGTTGCTAATTATGTGGATTATAATTTTTTATTCCTTATTCATGCATTATTTATGATTGTTAATGCATATCTTGATTTATAAGTTTGATCACTTTATTGTTAGTTGTTAAATGTTGGAGTTGCGTGTCTATTTGTATTGTGTTGCTCGTGACATGTCTATCTTCGTTGAATATGAAATAATTGTTGTTGTATATGCTTCTAGGCTGGAGCATTTTGAATTATCTCCTTTTGATGTTGTCAAAGGGGCGAAAAATTGTAATGAGTCTACAATTGTTTTATGTTTTGTATGTTGTGAATAGTTTGTGCAATATTTTAGGGGGATCATACGTGTTATACTCAAAGGTCGACTCAATTTTGAGTGAAATCTTGTCAAGCATAAAAAAAGGAGATTGTAGTTGCATGTCCCTGTTATGTCACTACTTCACTCAGGAGGAGCATCTGTATTCATATATTTTATTGTTGTCTTATCGTTTTCATTTTTTATTTTATTTTGATTCATTGAGTTTCCTTCGTGATTACACTTCTCTGAATCAAGTTTGAAAAGATTTGTTTTTAGCATACTAGTGGAATAAAACTTTGGTTAGATTTGATCTTGATCATGATGTTATTTGATCAATAGCATATGCTAGTGGAATAAAAACATTATGTGTTTTTGGTTTAAGTTTGATTCAACGTAAAATCTCAGAGTGCTTTTAAAATTTTTAAAAATTGAGATTTTACAAGATTGATTCGAATTATTCGATTTTTCACTAAAATTTTTATTCTTATCAAATTGGACAGAAGTGAAATCTAGTCATTTGATTCAAATCAATATTTATAAGTGATCTGAATCATTTTCACGGTGGACAATTCTGTTTGATTTGATTCTAATCAAACTTTGTACATGATTCAAATCATTCACTTTTTCAAAAATTTCATTCTCAAGATTGTGGTATTTGATTCGAATAAATATTTACACATGATTCAAATCACGTGGCATTTGATTTGAATCACCCATTGCTTGTTTGAATCAACAGGTAGTTTTTCAAAATTCTGTTTTTCTTTTTATTCCACTACATTTGCTCATTTGATTCAAATCATAAATTACTTTTGATTCGAATCTAACTGACTTTTTCAACCATTTTGTGTGCTTAATATCAAATACATATAAAAGCTTTTTGTCATCATTTCTCATAAAATCGTCTATCATTCTGATCATAATTTTCAGAGTGATAATGAAAATCAATTTTCTCTATTTTGAGTGTTCAAAGTCTTGCTACGAAATTCTTGCATTTTCAACTTCAATTGAGTTCATATCTTGATAAAGAGAGTTTTGTAATTGATTGAAGGAGGCGCGTATTTGAAACTAATAGTTGTTGTGGATTGGTAATTACACAAAAGAGTTTGGCAATTATGATGTATACAAGTCAAGATCCAAATAGGAGATTTATTTTCTCAGTTGTATTATGGATTGGTGATTGTATGAATTCTAGGAAATATTTGTCAAATAACAACAAACTATGCGGGTTCCAATAAGAAACCATTGAAGAGTGCACATAGGAAAAGCGAGGACGGATGCCGAAACACTATAAATCTCGATGTCATCTCTCTCTCTCTCTCTCATTTCTTTTTCGTAGTGATTGCAAGCTTAGGTTTTTCAATTTCGTCGTATTATATCGTTTTTTCTTGATAGCGATTTATTAGGTAAGTATTAGGTTTTGTTGGAATTTGATAATTAGATAAGCTAGTCTCGTGATTAATAATCTGAAGTGTATTGAATCAATTCATACCAAATGTTTCAATAATATTAATCTTTGATATTTGTGAAACAATCAATGTTGACTTGATCAATACTTAAACTATATAATTTTCATCTTCGCATCAAATTTTTTGCTCGCAACTCATTTTTTAGAACACTTTGATTTTGGAAAACGGCGGTTGAATTTTAATTTGGACATATTCACCCTCTCTAGACCGTTATTTACTTCCACATTCACACCCAACAATTGGAATCAAGAGCTGGTCTTTTGATTGTGTCTAATTGACATCCAAAAGTTTATGAATATGCTGGAAGATGACGATCCTAAGGGAGCGTATAATAAAGCACCCGTTTTCAAAGGCGAAAATGAAACTTGTTGGAAATAAATCATGTATGTACACTTGTTATCGGTTGACAAAAATATATGGTGTGCCTTCACCGAGGGACCACTTATTCCCAAGGGAAAATGACGACGTTTTTAAACATCTAAAGATTGGGATGACGTTGAAACCAAGAAGGTTTCATATGATTTGAAAGTGAGTAACATACTTATTTTTGCACTTAGCGCTAAAATATTCTATTAGATTTCACATCATACAAGTGCTAAACGTATGCGGGATGCTTTCCAAACTCTATGAGGGAATGGAGAACGTGAAGGATTCTAAAATCAATATGTTTATAGAAGAGTTTGGACTATTTCGTATGGAACCCGAAAAATCCGTGGATTCCATGCAAACTAGATTCCTCCATTTAATCAACAAACTGCAAGGTAAAACCTTTTCCAACAAAGATTGTACAAACAGAATATTGAGATCTATGTGTAGGGAGTGGCAACCAAAACTCACTGTTATAAAATAAGCAAATGATTTTAGTAGTTTGGATATTACAAAATTGTTTGGGAAGTTAGTCGAGCATGAGAATGAATTGAAATGACTCGCCGATAACGAAGTAAAGTAAAAAAAAGAAAGAGAAAGGAACAGAGGAGAAACACGATATTTCTTTGAAAGTTTCATCTTCTAAAGGGAAGAAGTCAAAGGAAGAAAGTGAAAATTATGACGAAGAAGCTTTCAAAAAGGAAGAAATGAGTTTATTCGTGAGGCACTACAATAGATATCTTAAGAGAAACAAGCTCTAGCATACCGACAAAGGCCTAGTGAACTTCAGAAATACACATCCACCAAATAAGGATCACAAGAAAGAAGATGATGAGATTTCGTGTTACGAATATGGTAAATGGGGCACTATAGAACTACCTATCCAAATCTCACCAAACATCATAAAAGCAAAGACAAGGCTTTCTATAAGACAAGGGAAAAATCTTCCAAAGATCGTAGAGCCCACATCGTGTGGGAAGAAGAGGTTGAGAGCTCCTCATTTGATTCCTGCTTAAGTTTAAATGATGAGTGTGCCAATTTTTTCTTGATGGCACGTAAGAAAGGTGGAAATTCAAATGTATATAATTATGATTTTGAAAATGAGTATACTTATAGTGAATTGTTTAATTCTTTCAATGACATGTATGTTTATTCCATTAAAGTGTTTAAGAAAATTTCTCTACAAATAGAAACGATTATAACACTTGAAAAGGAGATAAAAAATCTTAATCGTATTTTAGATTGTCTCAAGGAAGCTCACACACCTCTTATGGATGAGCCTTGTATTTTTTATGATACTTTAGCTGAAAAGATAGAAGTTGTGGAATATTTTGAGGGTCCAATTTTAAAACTTGAATTGGAACTCTTAAAGGACAATTAACACATGTTGCCTCACTATTTAATACTTGTTCTAGTTCTTCAAGTGAAAGAGAGAATGTTTTTAATAAAAACTCTCATGTCACTAGGAGAAATAGAAGAAGAATTTCATCTGAAGTTATTTGCCTTTATTATGCAGATAAGGATCACATTAGGTCTCTTTATCATGTTAGGAAGATTCAAGTTCCCGATGGTAAAATGACATGGATTCTTAGATGTAACTCAACTGACCCTGAAGGATCCACTTGTTGGGGACCTGAATTGCCTATTTGATTTGTCATAGGAAAGTCTTTCCTTCACAAAAAGAATGTGATTTCTAGATAGCTTTGTTCAATAAACATGACAAAAGATGCTTCCATGTTCATCAAGTTCGATGAGAAGGAAAGTGGAAACGTTACGTATGGAGACAATACGAAAGGTAAAATTCTTGGTGAAGGTATTGTGGGAAATCCCTCCATAATTACCATTGAAAATGTGATGTTAGTGAAAGAGCTTAAACACAACTTGCTAAGTATTATCCAATTATGAGACAAATGGTATTCAGTTGTTTTTTTATACATTTAGTTGTGTAATTGAGCTTAAGACTAATAAGGACTTTGTGTTTACGGGTCCTGGGATTGAAAGTGTCTATATGCTTGATATAGATGATGTGTCAATGCATGGAACTAAGTGTTTAATCGCTGAGAATGAATATTCTTGGTTATGGCATAGACGTTTAAGCCATGTGCATTTTAACTTGCTAAATAAAATATCATCCAAAAATCTACTAGTTGGTATTCCTAAAATAAAGTATTTAAAAGACAAATTGTGTGATGTTTGTCAAATGGAAAAGCAAACAAGGGTGTCGTTTAAACCGAAGAAGGTTATTTAGACATCAAAATCTCATGATCTTCTCCATTTAGACTTGTTTGGCCATTCGTGGACAAGAAGTCTAGGTGGTAACTATTACAGATTTGTGATTGTTGACGGATACTCTAGATTTATGTAGACGTTGTTTTTAGCCCATAAGGATGATACTTTTAAAGCTTTTGTTGACTCTGCTAAGGTTGTTTAAAATGCTTTTTGGTTTTATAATCATCACTCTCCATAGTGATCATGGTGGGGAATTTATTAACCATCATTTTCAAAAAAATTGCACTGAAAATGGTATTGCTCATAATTTCTCATGTCCGGGAATTCCGTAACAAAATGGTATTGTAGAGCATAAAAACCGTGTTTTGGAATAACTAGCCTGGACTATGATAAATGAGATGAGCGTACCTATGTATTTTTGGGCGGATGCGATTAACCCCGCGTGCCACGTCTTAAGCAGGGTGATCGTTTGATCATTCCTAGAGAAGGCACCCTACGAGATACTTAAGGGTAGAAAACATAATATTTCATATTTTTGAGTTTTCGGCTGCAAATGCTTTATTTTGAATAACAAAAAAGACATCCTTGATAAATTTGATACAAAATCTAGTGAAGGTATATTCTTTGGGTACTCATCTATGAGCAAAGCTTATAGGGTTTACAATCATAAAACTGCTTCTGTAGAAGAGTAAATTCATGTTGCTTTTGAAGAGTCATCACCCTAAAATTCGGGGAAGGGTAGTTGTTCTGATGTTTTAGGCGTGATAACAAAAAGGTAGATCGAAAAAAAAGTTGTAAAGAGGATCCTGATCTAATAATAAAGGATAAGGACATTATAGAATATAAAGAAGAAAGCTTATATGAGGATGATAAACAAGAAATCTGGAACCAGCTGCCTGAAAATTGGACAATCGCAAAGGATCATCTGTTAAATCATATCTTGGGAGACATCAAAGGGGGCGTAAGTGCTAGGTTACATGTTAACAATTTTTGTAAGTAATCCTCTTTCATTTCTCTAATTGAAAGTAAATTGATATTTGATGCCTTACTTGATAATGGATGGTTACTTGCTATGCAAGAAGAATTAATCCAATTTAAACCAAATGATGTTTTGGACCTTGTTTCACAGTTGGTTGATAAAACTGTCATAGGCACAAGATGGGTATTTAGGAACAAGATGGATGAAATGGTACTAGAAATAAATCTAGGTTAGTGGAAAAAGGATATAATCAAGCTGAAGGGATAGATTATGAGGACACTTATGCTCCTGTAGCCCGCCTTGAAGCTATTAGACTCCTTTTGGCATTCGCTTGCTGCATGGACTTTAAGCTTTATCAAATGAACGTTAAGTCTGTTTTTCTAAATGGACATATAAATAAAGAGGTGTATGTCTCACAACCTCCAGGTTTTGAGGATCATGATAATCTTAATCATGTTTTTAAGTTGAAAAGATCCCTTTATGGCTTAAACAAGCTCCTAGAGCTTGATATGAGAGATTAAGTGGATTTTTGATCAAACAAGGCTTCAATAGTGGGAAAGTAGACGCCACTTTGTTTATAAGACATAACGTAAAACATTTTCTCTTAGGTCAAATTTATATAGATGATATCATTTTTTGGTCTAGTAATGAATCTCTTTGTTGAGAATTCGATAGTTTGATGCAGGGGGAGTTTGAGATGTCACTTATGGGAGAGTTAACATACTTTTTAGGATTTCAAATCAAGCAAGGAGAAGAAGAGACTTTCATAAGTCACACGAAGCATTGTCTAGATCTTCTCAAGAATTTGATATGAAAGATTCAAAGATTATCTCAATACCAAATGGCTTCAAATATGCTTATTGTCAAAGATGAAAGAGGAATGGATTTTGACGTAACCAAATATAGAGGTATAATTAGATCCTTATTCTATTTAACCGTAAGTAGGCCAAATATCAGGTTTAGTGTGTGCATGTGCACTAGATATCATTGTTGGTGTAAGCCCTAGAGGTTAATACTTTTGGTACTTGTATCGAATTATTTATTAATAATAAAAGGCTTTTTCTTTATTATGTTTGTTTAATAAAGTCCCTATAATAGCTAGTCCGTTTAATGTATCAAGTATGACTTAATCATGAGATCACATTAAACATAAGGACACTATTCTTAAAGTATCCGTAGTCAAGCTTATTGTGAAGTGGGATAACATTAAAGCATGAAGACTATTATGTTTATAGACTGATGATCAGATCTCATGGATCATGGATAAAGAGTTATCAAGTCTTAAACATAGGTATGAATATTAAGAGTAATATTTATACTGGATTCACCCGCTATGAGAATACTATATATAATGTTATGCAAAGTGTCATAAGTTATTCTCATGGTGATAATGGTGTATACCACCCTTCGACCTGAAACCACTATGGACCCTAGATGTAGAGTCGAGTGCCTTATTGCTGATCAAACGTTGTCCGTAATTGGATGATCATAGAGACAGTTGATGGGTACTCCACGAAGCATGCTAAGGGACATGAGTGACCTAGATGGAATTTTCCCATCCTGTGTAACAGGATAAATGTCTATGGGCCCAATATTAAACTGGACAAGGATGACACAGTCTATGCCTTGTGTTCAATATAGACATAAGGGCAAAAGGGTAATTATACACATAATTATTATCACAGAAGGATTTGTCAGATCACATGACATTTTCGTGTCTTGGATAGCAGTGATGTGTTGCTAGATACCGCTCACTGTTTATTATGTTAAATACGTGATTTAATATAATTGCCAATGCCGCGAAAACCTATAGGGTCACACACAAAGAACGGATTGATGAGAGATAGAGTAATTAAGGAATACCGTAATGTACGGTGCCCTTAAGTGAATTATAGAACATCGTAAGGTACAGTGTACTTAAGTAGAATACGAAATATGGTAAGGTACCACGCGCTTAAGTGATTTTGGCATATTATAAGATATGGGCCATATACACTTGAGTGGGCTTTTTAGCTTGCAGCCCACACAAGTGGTTCTATAAATAGAACCCTTGTGTAGAAGCATTGTCACACTTGCAATTTTGTTTCTCTCTCTCTCTCTCTCTCTCTCTCTCTCTCTCTCTCTCTCACTCACTCACTCAAAGCATTCATTCGTAGCAGCTAGCATTGAGATTGAAGGAATCCGTTCGTGTGGACTAAGTAGAGGCGTTGTCATCGTTCAACGTTCGTGATCGCCACAAGAGGTAATGATTCTATCACTGATCATGCCCATTCGTAAGGATCATTAAAGGAGAAATTTTAAATTCCGCTGCGTTTTGGATCGCCCTTCTCCTTCAGTGGTATCAGAGCTACTTACGAAACCATGCATCTGATAGCTGTTTATTTTCTGTATTAATACGATTAAAAGACAGAATGCATCAAAGAATAAACGAGTAATTAAATTGAGATCGATCAAGTTATATATATGATATAAGTTAAAATTCTGGTATCAGATATAAGATATCGAAGGTAATGTCACGACACTGATATCTGCTAATACACAACGGATAAAATAAATAGAATGGTAAAGCGAATAACACAAGCAATTGTTAACCCAGTTCGGTGCAACTCACCTACGTCTGGGGGCTACCAAGCCAGGAAGGAAATTCACTATAATAGAATTAGTTCAAAGACTATCTGTACACTTCACCAAGTTACAGTCTTTCTCACCTAATCTCTACCCGTGCAATTTCTACCTAAGCACTCTTAGATATGAGAACCCACTCACTTCCCTTACAATCACACACCCGTGATTTTAAACAACAATCCCTTGTGAAAAGAAAATACTTTTCAATTAGAAACTCTTGATTTTACTTCACAGTTTCAATCAAGAAGACACACTCTTGATCTTGCTTCAAAGCTTTGATCAAGAAGACAAATCAGTCCAATTCAATCATCAATGGATGACTTGAATGACCTACAGACACAAACCCTAGCTCTCTCTCTAAATTTCGCTCAGTCTTGGTTGTGTGTTCAAACAGGTTTTCTGAGTCCCTTTTTATAGAAACATTGGACAGCTTGAAAACCCTAGATATATTTTCCAATCAAATCTTTTCATATCAGCTGTAAAGATTTCCTTGGAAAATAAACAAATCTGGTTGAAATCCTTGAAAGAATGCGCCAGCTAGCCATATCTTCAATCAACCAATGATTGCCATTAATTGTGCAATCACAAAACACCAGACATTCATACTGAATGTTCTGTGTACATGATGTCATGACATCGGGTCTGACATCTGGAAAAATCCTGCATAATTCATTTCTTTTTATAGCAGGTACAGCCATATCAAATGCCATGACATTGTGTATGTCATCTGAAACAATCCTGCATGAACATGTCTTCCAATTAAGCTCCAGCAGGTACATCCAATATCACACGCCTTAGCATTGTAAGTGGCATTCTGAAACAATCCTGCATGCACATGTTCTTGAACTCCAGCAGGTACATAGGATATCTTATGTTAAGACATCACACATGACATCTTGTGAACACTCTTTGTTTTACCAAAATTGCTGCCAACACTAAGAATCAACATAAGTAATCCTTATGCAAAATACGGTATATATGATATACTATTTCTGTTTCATTCATTCAAACACTTAGTGGTTGTTTTCCTTTGGGCGATCAATGGTCGTTTGCTTCTTGATCCGACATTAGTATGGTGAAGCAATGATGTGTTGATCAATCATACTGAATCAACAATCGAGATGTGTTTGACGGTCTGAAATTTGTGCATTAGGGTTAATGACGGCACAAGGGTTGTGTTGTCAAAGAGTTATGCATTAGGGTTAATGATGGCACAAGGGTTGTGTTATGCATTAGGGTTAATGACGGCACAATGGTTGTGTTGTCAAAAAGTTATGCGATTAGGGTTAATGACGGCACAAGAGTTGTGCTTTAAAGTATCAAGTGTTGATGCGAAAAACGACGTCGATTTTAAATGAATTGTTCATTAAAATTTTCGGCCAGGGGCGCTGCCCCTTTAACCCCGCAAGGGGCGCTGCCCCCTTGAACCCCGTCCGCTGAACGGTCAGCGGAACCACCGTCTGCTGACCGGGCAGCGGACCCCCGGCTAACTCTGCGTAGTATGATCGGTCGCCGAAATTTAATTTGGTTTTAATTAATTAAAAGAATTAAAATTAATAATAATAATATGTTTATTATTATTGTCTTGTAATGATCGGTTATGGCCTTAGTTTTCCTTTATTTTGTTTTGGGTTTTTAAAATACGACCTGCGTATCGTGCCTCTCTTTTAATCTCATAATGTAACTTCTTTTCTCATCTCACTCCCTCGTATGTAAAACGAGTTTCTTTTATGTATTGTAATGTTATGAAGAAAGAGAAGAAGCCAATATCAAAGGAGGACAACCTTGAAGATCTTGCTTGGAAAAGCTTAGATCGTTATTAGGTTAGCTTAGGTTCTCTCATTGGCTTGGGAGAACAATTGCGCTAGGGGCCATAACTGTTTCATTATGTATGTATGTTGATGCATGTGAGAGACGATTTATATGATAAATAAGCCGGTGAGATCAGAATAATTGCAAATTCCCTCAAATTAAATATTAAGTTTATGCTTTCCAAGTTTTAGCACTCATCAAGACTAGTATCAGATAATTTAGGTTTCGCCTACGCGAGGTGCATGTTCTATATTAGTAAGGTGCGATGGGATAATTGCAATATCCAATTGTTAAAACAATGGGTCAAACTTAACTAAACAAATTATAATAAGATTATATATGTTTAGAAGCAAGAGTTGGGAATGATCCATGTGATGGATTGGAATAAGAAGTTATTCATCCAACTAAAATATTCGAGAGTTGTATTAGATACAATTGGAAAGAGTTCCTACCTAAATAACCTAGTTTTGTGTAATCCGCCTACGCGGACTTAAAACAAAGTGAAATATGGATCTCGACCCACTAGAAAATCTTCCAACGGGATTTTCCGAATCAAATGGTGAGGGTCATTTGTTTTGAGTAAAATAGTGGGAGCATATTTAATTAAAGGCCTAATTAAATATGTTATTGATACTTATATTTTCATTATTTTCATGTAGATTACCATGACAACAAACACCTCTAACAACATTTTGCGATCAATCCTTGACAAGGAAAAATTGTCTGGGATAAATTTTCTGGATTGGCACCGAAATCTGAGGATTGTCCTCAAACATGATAAAAGGCTATATGTCTTGGAGAAACCTGTTCCTGAAGAGGAACCTCCTAGTTCTGCACCCAAGGCAGAAAGAGATGCTTATAAGAAGCATGTCGATGATGCCAATGAAACTGCTTGTCTCATGCTAGCTACCATGAACTCAGAGTTGCAAAAGCAACATGAGAACATGACAACGTTTGATATGATCGAACACCTGAAGATGCTCTATCAAGAGCAAGCAAGACATGAAAGGTTTGAAGTTTCAAAAGCCCCTTTTCAAGGCAAGTTAGCTGAGGGAGCCCCTGTAGGTCCCCATGTGCTCAAGATGATTGGGTATGTGGAAAACCTTGAGAGGTTGGGTTTTCCCCTCGGAAAGGAACTTGAGACTGATTTGATCTTGCAATCGTTGCCAGATAGATTCAGTCAATTTGTCCTAAATTTCAATATGAATGATATGGACAAATCTCTTCCTGAACTGCTAGCCATGTTAAGAACTGCTGAGCAGAATCTGAAGTCAAAAGGGAAGTCCATTCTGATGATAGGAAATGGAAAGAGACAGAACAAAAGGCCCACCAAGCAGGGTGATAAAAAGAAAGGCAAGGAAGTTGCCAAACCCAAACCCATTGTTGCTGCTTTGAAGCCTAGTGGAGGCATAGCAAAAGAAGGCATCAGCTTCCATTGCGGTAAGACCGGACACTGGAAGAGAAACTGCCCAAAGTACCTGGAAGATAAGAAGAATGGAGTAGAGACTTCAACTTCAGGTATTTTTGTTATTGAAATTAATTTATCTACTTTTGCATCATGGGTATTAGATACTGGATGCGGTTCTCACATTTGTACCAATGTGCAGGGACTAAAAAGGAGTAGAGATTTGACAAAAGGTGAAGTCGACCTACGAGTTGGCAACGGAGCAAAGGTTGCTGCTTTAGCCGTAGGAACTTATGTATTGACTTTACCTAGTGGTTTAATAATTCAGTTAGAGAACTGTTATTATGTACCTGCAATTAGCAGGAATATTATTTCCGTTTCTTGTTTGGACAAGTTTGGTTTTTCATTTATAATAAAGAACAATTGTTGCTCAATTTATTTGAATGATATATTCTATGCTACTGCACAAATGAACAATGGACTATATGTCCTTGATCTTAAAATGCCTATTTATAACATTAATACTAAAAGGATGAAACCTAATGAGTTAAATCCAACTTACCTTTGGCATTGTCGATTAGGCCACATAAATGAGAAACGCATTTCCAAACTCCATAAAGATGGATTGTTGGACTCTTTTGATTTGAATCATATGAGACATGCAGATCTTGTTTAATTGGAAAGATGACAAAGTCTCCATTCACAGGAAAAGGTGAAAGAGTTAATGATCTTTTGGCCCTCATGCATACTGATGCGTGTGGATCACTGAATATACCAGCCAGAGGAGGTTTTCAGTACTTCATCACATTTACTGATGATTTTAGTAGATATGGTTATGTGTATTTAATGAAACACAAATCAGAGTCCTTTGAAAAGTTCAAGGAATTCAAAAATGAAGTACAAAACCAACTAGGTAAGAATATTAAAACTCTTCGATCAGATCGAGGTGGTGAGTATTTAAGCCTAGAGTTTGATGACCATTTGAAAGAGTGTGGGATCCTATCCCAACTTACTCCTCCTGGAACACCCCAATGGAATGGTGTATCTGAGAGAAGAAATCGAACCATGTTAGACATGGTCTGATCCATGATGAGTCACGTCGATCTTCCAAACTCCTTTTGGGGACATGCACTATTGACAGCAACTTACACACTTAACTGTGTTCCATCCAAAAAGGTTGAGAAGACACCATATGAGATATGGAGTGGTAAAAAACCACATATGTCTTACATGAAGATTTGGGGTTGCGAAGTTTATGTGAAACGAAAAATTTCAACTAAGCTTGAGCCCAAATCTGACAAATGCTTACTTGTGGGGTATCCTAAAGAAACAATAGGGTATTACTTCTACAATCCTTCTGAGGGCAAAGTGTTTGTCGCTCGAACTGGAGTTTTCCTAGAAAAGGATTTTATTTCCAAAGGAATCAGTGGGAGGAAAGTAGAGCTTGAAGAAATTCAAGAATCACAAAGCACCGATACACCTATGGAGGAATTAGAGCAGGAAACACAAGTAGTTGTGGAAGAGCAACCTGCTCAAGTAGAACAAGACCAACGTAGGTCAAGCAGGATACGTCACATACGTGAGAGATATGGATATCTCATAACTGATCAAGGTGATGTATTACTCATGGATCAAGATGAGCCTGTGACCTACCAAGAGGCCATAACTGGTCCCGAGTCTGAGAAGTGGCTAGAAGCCATGAAATCTGAAATGGATTCCATGTACACAAACCAAGTTTGGACCTTGGTAGAGCCTACTGTAGGAGTTAACCCTATAGGATGCAAGTGGGTCTTCAAAAAGAAGACTGACATGGATGGTAAGGTACATACCTATAAGGCAAGACTGGTTGCAAAAGGATATAAACAAATTCACGGGGTTGACTATGATGAAACCTTTTCACCAGTTGCAATGCTTAAATCTGTTCGGATTTTACTTGCTATCGCTGGATATCATGATTATGAAATATGGCAGATGGATGTCAAAACTGCTTTCCTTAATGGGAATCTTCTTGAGGATGTGTACATGACACAGCCTGAAGGATTTGACATACCAGAAGAAGCCCAAAAGATATGTAAGTTACAAAGATCAATCTATGGATTGAAGCAAGCTTCCAGAAGTTGGAATCTTCGTTTTGATGAAACGGTAACACAATATGGATTCATCAAGAACGAAGATGAGCCTTGTGTATACAAGAAGGTTAGTGGGAGCATGATCGTTTTCCTGGTATTATATGTAGATGACATATTACTCATTGGAAACGATGTCCTTACCCTGCAACAAGTAAAGTCTTGGTTGGGGAAATGCTTTTCTATGAAGGACTTAGGTGAAGCAGCCTATATATTAGGAATCAGAATCTATAGAGATAGATCACAAAAACTGCTTGGCCTAAGTCAGAGTACGTAAATAGAGAAAGTGATGAGACGCTTTAATATGCATGATTCCAAGAAAGGATTCATACCTATGCAACATGGCCTGTGTCTATCAAAAACACAATCCCCTTCAACTAAGAAAGAAAGGGATCGTATGAATAAGATTCCATATGCATCTGCAATAGGATCTATCATGTATGCCATGTTATGTACTCGACCAGATGTCTGTATGCTTTAAGTGCAACGAGTAGGTACCAATCTGATCCTGGTGATGCCCATTGGGTAGCTGTCAAGAACATCCTTAAGTATTTGAGAAGGACTAAGGACTCATTCTTGATATATGGAGGTCAGGAAGAGTTGGTTGTAATTGGATACACCGATGCTAGCTTCCAGACAGATAAGGATGACTTTAGATCGCAATCTGGTTATGTGTTTTGCTTAAACGGTGGCGCTGTGAGCTGGAAAAGTTCAAAGCAAGATACAGTTGCTGATTCTACAACCGAGGCTGAGTATATTGCTGCCTCAAGTGCAGTAAAGGAAGTTGTTTGGATCAAAAAGTTCATTAGTGAACTTGACATAGTTCCTAGCATTGTGGATCCCATTGGTCTCTATTATGATAACAATGGTGCTATCGCACAAGCTAAGGAGCCTAGATCTCACCAACGATCCAAACACATACTTAGGCGTTACCACCTCATTCGAGATATAATAGATAGAGGAGATGTGAAAATATGCAGAGTACCTACACTTGACAATATTGCTGACCCACTGACAAAGCCTCTTGCGCAGCCGAAGCATGATGGCCATACTAGATCTATGGGCATTAGGGGTATGCCTGATTAGCTCTAGTGCTAGTGGGAGATTGTTGGTGTAAGCCCTAGAGGCCAATACTTTTGGTACTTGTATCGAATTATTTATTAATAATAAAAGGCTTTTTCTTTATTATGTTTGTTTAATAAAGTCCCTAGAATAGCTAGTCCGTTTAATGTATCAAGTATGACTTAATCATGAGATCACATTAAACATAAGGACACTATTCTTAAAGTATCCGTAGTCAAACTTATTATGAAGTGGGATAACATTAAAGCATGAAGACTATTATGTTTATAGACTGATGATCACATCTCATGGATCATGGATAAAGAGTTATCAAGTCTTAAACATAGGTATGAATATTACGAGTAATATTTATACTGGATTGACCCGCTATGAGAATACTATATAGAATGTTATGCAAAGTGTCATAAGTTATTCTCATGGTGATAATGGTGTATACCACCCTTCGACCTGAAACCACTATGGACCCTAGATATAGAGTCGAGTGCCTTATTGCTGATCAAACGTTGTCCGTAATTGGATGATCATAAAGACAGTTGATGGGTACTCCACGAAGCATGCTAAGGGACATGAGTGACCTAGATGGAATTTGCCCATCCTGCGTAACAGGATAAATGTCTATGGGCCCAATATTAAACTGGACAAGGATGATACAGTCTATGCCTTGTGTTCAATATAGACATAAGGGCAAAAGGGTAATTATACACATAATTATTATCACAGAAGGATTTGTCAGATCACATGACATTTTCGTGTCTTGGGTAGCAGTGATGTGTTGCTAGATACCGCTCATTGTTTATTATGTTAAATATGTGATTTAATATAATTGACAATGCCGCGAAAACCTATAGAGTCACACACAAAGAACGGATTTATGAGAGATAGAGTAATTAAGGAATACCGTAATGTACGGTGCCCTTAAGTGAATTATAGAACATCGTAAGGTACGGTGTACTTAAGTAGAATACGAAATATGGTAAGGTACCACGCGCTTAAGTGATTTTGGCATATTATAAGATATGGGCCATATACACTTGAGTGGGTTTTTTAGCTTGCAGCCCACACAAGTGGTTCTATAAATAGAACCCTTGTGTAGAAGCATTGTCACACTTGCAATTTCGTTTCTCTCTCTCTCTCTCTCTCTCTCTCTCTCTCTCTCTCTCTCTCTCTCTCTCTCTCTCTCTCTCTCTCTCTCTCTCTCTCTCTCTCTCACTCAAAGCCTTCATTCGTAGCAGCTAGCATTGAGATTGAAGGAATCTGTTCGTGTGGACTAAGTAGAGGCGTTGTCATCGTTCAACGTTCGTGATCGCCACAAGAGGTAACGATTCTATCACTGATCATGCCCATTCATAAGGATCATTAAAGGAGAAATTTTAAATTCCGTTGCGTTTTGGATCGCCCTTCTCCTTCAATCAGGCATCATCTGAGGGTTCCCACTTTAAGATCGTTAAACGTATTTTGAGGTATCTTAATGGAACCTCCAATCACGATATTTGGTGTCCTAAAGGAAGTGCTTATAGATTAGTAGGCTATTATGATTTCGATTTTGTAGGGTGCAAGTCAGATAGGAAGAGTACTAGTGGTATCTGTCACTTATTTGGAAGTTGTTTAGTTTCTTGGCATAATAAGAAGTAGCATAGTGTTTCTCTTTCTACTATCGAGGCTGAATATGTAGCCATCAATAGTTATTGCGCATAAGCCTTATGGCTTAGGCAACAATTATTGGACTATGATTTAAAATTTCATTGCATTTCGATTAAGTGCGATAATACCAGTGCTATAAGTCTTACTAAAAATCTGGTACTACATTCACGAACCAAACACATTGAGAATTGACACCATTTCCTAAGAGATCATATGGAAAAAGAAGATGTTGTTTTTGAGTACGTTGACACTAGGAGTCAACTTGCTGACATTTTTATAAAACCATTGTCATTAAACTCCTTCCACACGATTTGTAGGGATTTTGGAGTCTTAGAATTTTCATGCCTTAAATAGAATCAGGATTTGGTTTTAGTTTCATTTTCAAGGTATAATTTGATTTCCCTAACACAATTTTGTAGTAAATCATAGCCTTTACCAAACTACAATGGTATGCCTCTATAACCCTTGTATCTTTAGTGGCATTCATCTCTAGTTTATGTATTTGATTATTCTTATTTGTATTTAATTATTTTAAATGTGTGATGCTAATTATGTGCATTAGAACTTTTAATTCCTTGTTCATGCATTATTTATGATTGTTAATGCATACCTTGATTTATAAGTTTGATCACTTTATTGGTAGCTGTTGAACGTTGGTGTTACATGTCTATTTGCATTGTGTTGCTTGTGACATGTCTATATTTGTTAAATATGAGATCATTGTTGTTGTATATGCTTCTTAGCTATTTATCTCTTATATTCATTGGAATTATCTGTTAGTGGTTGTTTTCTTGGTTTTAGACGCATTTCGAACTATCTCTTTTTGATGTTGTCAAAGGGGGAGAAGTTGTAATGAGTGTAGAATTATTTTGTGCTTTGTATGTTGTGAATAGTTTGTAAAATGTTTCAGGGGGAGCATGCGCGTTACACTCAAAGGTCGACTCAATTTCAAGTGAAATCGTGCGAAGCATAAACAAAAGGGAGATTGTAGTTGCATGTCTCTACTTTGCTCAGGGGGAGCATCTATATCCGGTTATTTTGTTTCTTGGATTATTTATTTCATCTTTGATTTATTTCTATTTGTTGAGTCTCCTTCATAATTGCACTTCTCTGAATCAAGCTCGAAAAGATTCGTTTTTAGCATGCATAAAACTTTGGTTAGATTTGATCTTGATCATGATGTTCTTTTATCAATAGCATATGCTAGTCGAATGAAAACATTTTGTATTTTTGGTTTAAGTTTGATTCGAAGTAAAAATATCGAAGTGCTTTTAAAATTTTGAAAAATCGAGATTTTAAAAGATTGATTCAAATCATTCAGTTTTACACTGAATTTTTTATTCTGATCAAATTGGACAGAAGTGAAACCTAGCCATTTGATTTGAATCAATATTTACACATGAACCAAATCATTTTCATGGTGGATAATTTTGTTTGATTTGATTCAAATCAAACTTTGTACATGATTCGAATCATTCACTTTTTCAAAAACTTAATCGTCAGGATTATGACATTTAATTCGAATCAACATTTAGACATGATTCGAATCATGTGGCATTTGATTCGAATCACCATTTTCCTTATTCGAATCAACTGGCAGTTTTTTAAAATTATGATTTTCTTTTTATTCCACTACACTTTCTCATTTGATTCAAAGCATAAGTTCTTCATTCGAATCTAATTGACTTTTTCAACTATTTTGTATGCTTATTCTCAAGCATATATAAAAGTTTGTTGTCATCATTTAATATAAAATCATCTATCATTATGATCATAATTTTTTGTGTGATTTAGTGAAAATCAGTTTCCTCTATTTTAAATGTTCAAAGTCTTACTACGAAATTCTTGTATCTTCAACTTCAACTGAGTTTAGATCTGGATAAAGAGAGTTATGTAATTAATTTAAGGAGGCGCGTTGTAACACCCCGAAAATTGAATAATTTATTGAATCAAATTATTCGTATTCTATCTAATTAATTGGTATTTGGTGTGCTTTTTAATTTAATATGTATGGTGATTTATATTTACATGTGGGGTATTGGTGGGGTGTATCAAGAGTCTTGGTAGGGTGGTAGAAGGAATAGAATTATTGAATAATTAGAAATAAGTATTGCTTTGAGTTAATAAATTAAATAAGAAAATTGATGAGAATTAGTGGGGTCGAGGCTGATTTAACATAAAGGAAAAGTAGAGGGAATAAGGAGAAAAAATAGATGATATGAGGGGAGGAAAATATGATTATTGAAGAGTTGAAATAATTAAGTTAGAGATAAATAGTGGTTAGTAGGGTTTTGGAGAAAAATAAAATGTAAAAACAAAATTGGGAGAAAAAAGGCAAGGCAAGACTATGAGATGGAAGAACAACCTTGGTCAATTCTGATTTTTGCAAGCAACCTAAGGTAAGGAGAAGAAACGGCTTGCTCTATGGATGTATAACATTAAAGGGTAGAAAACATAGGTTCTTACTATTTTTAGGGATTATATGAATTGGTTATGAGTTATTACTGATTTATGTGATTCTAAAATTTGATCAATTGATGTGTGATTATTCAAAATTGTGACTGAATTGTAGGTGTAATGTTATGTTTTTGTACATATGTTTTTAAGCAATTATTAAAGTTGATAAAGGTTTGAACATTAGTATGATTTTGACTAATTTAGTGAATAAATTGTGTACTTTCTATGATTTGTCGTGTTATGATTATGTTATAACCTATGATATAATTTTCTGGGTGTTTGGGATGATTGGGGTTGGAAGTCAGAGCTTCGATAGGGCTCTAATGGTGGAAAGTTGTGTTTTTGGAGTTTCTGATCTGGACGATCTCGCCCAGCGAGGACCGACTTTGTTTGGCGAGAGCTCGTCGAGTGAGCCATGTCTCGCCCAACGAGATATGCAGAGTGAGAGAGAGTTTGGGTTCTGGGATGCTCGCCCTGCAAGATGTTACATAACGAGCTGTTGTGCTCACCTAACGAGGATGACATGACATGTGTGCTTTCTTTGTGTTGAGTTGCTGGTTTGTTTCCGATTTCAGCGACTGTCTATTTGGGTGTGTTCAATAAGAGAAGTTGACATGCTTGAGTGTTGCGGGAATATATGTTCAAGGTGTGAATATATGTCGGGAAGTGTATGTGTAATTGTGTGAATTATTGTACATGATTAATGATGAATCAATGTTGAGATGATTTAACATGATTGAGTGATGTATGTGAATATATGTTTGACGTGTTATTGTTGTTTGGTGATGTTATGTGGTATGAATATGATTCATATTATGTATGAAATACACGAGTATATGTTAATTAATTATGTATGATTGTGTGTCAATGCGTGTTGTTTATGGTCATAAGGGGGGTCGTAAGCATTATTATTGTTGTTGCATTGATTTGTATGGACATGCATCATTGTGTCGTGTTGTTGAAAGAGGCATGTTCGCTAGTTTAAAAAGGGGTACTAATGGTTTGTCTCAAGCTCAAAAGGGGGACTTAGAGCTCAGTAGGGGGCCCATGGGTTCAGAAAGGGGGACTCATTTCTAGAGAGAATCAAATGTTGAGTTGGTACCATATGCATAAAAGTCACGTCGTGTCGTGAGTCGTATTGCATACATATAATTGTACATTCTCGTGAGTGAGTGTTAGATTATGGTGATGTTGATTGTGTATTAGATGTATGACGTGTTGTGTATTTGTTTACCTTCACATTATTTATGTTGTTAATATTGAAAGTTGTTTCTCATCCATTTGCTTCATGTTGTCCACCATGGATATTTTGCAGATAATCATGAGTGATCATTTTTGTTGTGTGTGGAAGGTGACTTGTTGGAGCTACTCTTCGTTTTATTTATCACTTTATCGTACTTTAGTGGTTTTAGTGCTCTAATTGTGTAACATCGGGACATGAGTTTGTTATGTTTTTGGATTAATGTTGATTTTGGTGTTTTTTAAAAGTTTAATACTTTATTGATGAAATTAATTTGAAAGATTTTAGTATGTTGATTTCGCTGTGTAAATTTCAAATATTTGATGAGTTTGAAGGATTGTAGTTGGTGAAACCATAAATTTTTGAGTAATGCTTTTTATATAAGTTTTGGGATTTAGGGTATTACATTAGTGATATCATAGCAGGTCGGTCCATCCGGCTAGGTTGTGTAATTTTGTTTGTTCCCTGGTATGTGACATGTGTGTGAAACACTATCGGTACTCGTGTGTTTTTCTAATCGCTTGCTAGCAGGAGCGAGATTGAAACAAGTGGGGGATAAGCTTCTACTTCTCTAAGATGTTTCAGGTGTGAAGGGTTGTTTCTACGTGCCGCCGGTTGCAAGAGTGCAGGTTTTTGGATGAGGTTGTATTGTTTTCCGAACCCGATGAGAATGTGGATTCAAGATTCCTATCTACCGGACAAGTTAAGATGTCCTTGAGGGAGGAAGATCATGTACTTGTGTTATTCTCTTCATTGAGAGTGGAGGGTGATGTGGAAGCTAGTTTTATGCCATTGGTGTGTGAGTTTCCTGATGTGTTTCCTAAAGATATTTGTGACTTGCCTCCGGAGTGTGAGGTTAAGTTCGACATAGACTTAGTACATGGTATTATTCATATGTCGATGGATCCATATAGAATGTCTGCTTCAGAGTTGAGTGATCTGAAGAAACAATTGGAAGAGTTTCTTGAGAAGAAATTTGTTCGACCAAGTGTTTCGCCGTGGGGAGCGTCAATGTTGTTAGTTAAAAAGAAAGATAATAACATGAGGTTGGGTGTTGATTATCAACAAATGAATAAAGTGACAATTAAGAACAAATATCCTCTTCCTAGAAATGAAGATTTGATGGACCGGTTGGTTGGTGATTGCATGTTCAGTAAGATCGATTTGCATTCGGGTTATCATCAAATTCGTGTCAAACCGGAAGATATTCTGAAGACTGCGTTGAGGACGAGTTATGGTCACTATGAGTATTCAGTGATGTCGTTTGGTGTGTCTAATATGTCTGGAGTGTTCATGGAGTACATGAATAGGATATTCCATTGGTATTTAGATCAGTTTGTGGTTATGTTCATCGATAACATCTTGATATATTCAAAGTCTGATGAAGAGCATGCAGAGCATCTAAGGGTTGTGTTGCAAACCTTGAAAGAAAATAATTTTTATGTGAAGTTATCCAAGTGTGAGTTCTGGTTGCGAGAGGTGATTTTCCTCAGGAATATAATTTCTAGTGGTGGTACTGTTGTTGACTCATCGAAGATAGATGCAATGTTGCAGTGGGAGGCTCTGAAGGCTGTTACATAGATCAGATGTTTTCTTGGTTTGGATGGTTACTACAAGAGGTGTATAAAAGGATTTTCGAAGTTAGCATTTCCTTTAACTTAGTTGACTCGAAAGAGTCGGGATTATGTTTGGGATGTGCATTGTGAGGAGAGTTTTCAAGAACTCAAGAAAAAGTTGACATCTGCTTCATTTTTAATTTTGTTGAGTCCAAGTGAATCATTTGTTGTGTATTGTGATGTTTCAAAGACAGGTCTAGGTGGTAAGTTGATGAAAAATGATCAGGTGGTGGCTTATGCTTCTAGACAGTTGAAAGTTCATGAAAGTAATTATCCTACGCATGATATAGAGTTGGTAGCCGTGGTGTTTGTGTTAAAAATGTTGAGGCATTATCTGTTTGGTTCCAGATTTGAAGTGTTCAGTGATCATAAGAGTTTGAAGTACTTTTTTTTATCAGAAAAAGTTGAATATGAGGCAGAGGAGGTGGCTCGAATTTATAAAGGATTATGATTTTGGTTTGAGTTACCATTTGGGCAAAGCCAATGTCGTAGTTGATGCTTTGAGTAGAAAGTTGTTACATATATCGATGTTGGTGGTTCAAGAATTGGAATTGATTGAACAATTCAGAGACATGCGTTTGGTGTGTGAAGATACTCCTAACAATGTGAAGTTGGATATCTTGAAGCTGACCAGTGGTATTCTCGAAGAAATCGGAGAAGGTTAGAAAATAATTTTGGAATTGATTGACCAATGGGAGTTAATCAATCAAGGAAAATAAGGTGATTTCAGAATCAACGAGAATTGTGTGATGAGATTCAGGGATATGGTTTGTGTATCAGATGTACCAGAACTTAAGAAGAGTATTCTTGAGGAAGGTCATAGAAGTGGTCTAAGTATTCATCCTGGTGCTACTAAAATGAATCAAGATTTTAAGATGTTTTGGTGGCCAAGAATGAAGAAGGAAGTAGCCGAGTTTGTTTACGCTTGCTTTACTTGTCAGAAGTCGAAGATTGAACATCAGAAGTCGTTGGGTCTGATGCAACCGTTGAGCATTCCTGAGTGGAAATGGGACAACATTTCCATGGATTTCATGACAAGTTTTCTGAATACGGAAAAGGGATGTGATTTCATTGGGTTATTGCCGAAGACGAAAAAAGGATGTGATTCCATTTGAGTTAATAAATTAAATAAGAAAAATAATGAGAATTAGTGGGGTTGGGGATGATTTAACATAAAGGAAAAACAGAGTGAATAAGGAGAAAGAATAGATAATACGAGGGGAGGAAAATATGATTATTTGAAGATTTGTAATAATTAGGTTAGGGATAAATAGTGGTTAGTAGAGTTTGGGAGAAAAACAGTACATAAAAACAGAATTGGGAGAAAATAGGCAATGCAAGGCTATGAGAGGGAAGAACAACCTTGATCAATTCTGAACTTTGCAAGAAATCTAAGGTAAGGGGGAGAAAGGAATTTCTCTTTGGGTGTATAACATGAAAGGATAGAAAAGAGAGGCCCTTACTCTCTTTAGGGATTGTATGAATTGGTTATGAGTTGTTATTGATTTATGTGATTCTGAAATTGATCAATTGATGTGTGATTATTCAAAATTATGACTGAACTGTAGGTGTAATATTATATTTTTGTACATGTGTGTTTATGTCATTGTTAGAGTTGTTGAAGGTTTGATGATAAGCATGATTTTGATGAATTTAGTGAATCAATTGTGTACTTTTTGTTATTTTTCGTGTTATTATGATGTTGTAACCTGTAATGTGATTTTATGGGCATTTGAGATCGATTGGGGTTGGAAATTTGAGCTTTGATAGGGCTCCAATGGTGGAAAATCATGTTTTTGGAGTTTTTGGTCGTGACGGTCTTGCCCAACAAGGACGAACTTTGCCGAGTGATCCATGTCTTGCCCAACGATATATGCAGAGAGAGAGAGAGAGAGAGAGAGATAATATGGGTTCTAGAATGCTCACCCAATGAGGGAAGAGCTCTCCCAATGAGACGTCGCCTAACGAGTTGATGTGCTCGCCTAGGGAGGAAGACATGACAAGGGTGATTTCTTTGTGTTGAATTGTTGGTTCGTTTCCGATTTTGGCGATTGTTGGTTGTTGTTTGGGTGTGTTCAATAAGAGAAGTTGACATGCTTAAGTGTTGTGAGAATATATGTTTAAGATGTGAATATATGTCATGAAGTGTATGTGTAATTGTGTGAATTATTGTACATGCTTAATGATGAATCAATGTTGAAATGATTTAACATGATTGAGTGTTGTATGTGAATATATGTTTGATGTGGTGCTGATTTTTGGTGATGTTATGTGGTGTGAATATGATTCATATTGCGTATAAAATGCATGATTATATGGTGATTAATTATGTACTGTTGGTGTGCACCATTGTTATTATTGGTGGATAGTAACTCAGAAGGTGGGATTACTATTGTGTGTCAATGCATGTTTTTTATGGTTAGAAGGGGGCATAAGCATTATATTTTGTTGCATTGATTTGTATGGACATGCATCATTGTGTTGTATCGTTGAAAGAGGCATATCCGCTAGTTCAGAAGAGGGGACTGGTGGTTTGTCCCAAGCTCATATGGGGGGCTTGGAGCTCAGAAGGGGGGGCTCATGTGTTCAAAAGGGGGGGGGGGGTCTGGTTCTAGAGAGAACCAAATGTTGAGTTGGCACCACACGCATAAGTGTCATGTCATGTCATGAGTCACATTGCATACATATAATTGTATATTTTCATGAATGGGTGTGAGATTATGGTGATGTTGATTGTGTATTGGATGTATGACATGTTGTGTATTTCTTTACTTTTACATTCTTTATATCGTTCATATTGAAAGTTGTTTCTCACCCATTTGCTTCATGTTGTCCATCATGGATATCTTGCAGATAGTCAGGAGTGAGCATTGTCGTTGTGTGTGGAATGTGGCTTGTAGGAGCTACTATTCATTTTACTTATCACTTTATCGCACTTTAGTGATTTTAGTGCTCTGATCGTGTAACGTCGAAACGGGAGTCTGTTATGGTTTTTAATTAATGTTGATTTTGGTGTTTTTAAAAGTTTAATACTTTATTAATGAAATTAATTTGAAATATTTTAGCATTTTGATTATGCTACGTGAATTTCAAATATTTGATGATTTTGAAGGGTTGTCGTTTGTGACACCTTAAATTGTCGAGTAATATTTTTTATATAAGTTTTAGGATTTAGGGTGTTACACGCGTATTTGAAACTAATCGTTCTTTGAGATCTTGTTTAATTTTTAAGGTTGTTAGCAAGATTGAGATGATTGTCAATGGTGGTGACAAATTCCATTGGAAAAAAAGTAGGTTCTTCTCTTCTTAATTGTCTTAATAGTGACTGGGTGAAAGCCTGCGCATAAGACAGAGTTCTTCTCAGATCTTCGGACAATTTCACCGCTTAAATAATTAGTAGGATCAAGGGGTTGATAGCTACACATGAAGGCTTGGAGTAGAACCGGTGTTATTGGAGGATTCAAGAAACGTATTCGAGTAAAGATTACGTGGAAAAGTTTGGCAAGTGTGTTATATACAAGTCAATATCCAAATAGGAGATTTATTTTCTCAATTGTATTATAGATTGATTATTATATGGACTCTTGAAAATATTTGTCAAATAACAAGGAACTATGCAGGATCAAATGAAAAACTATTGAAGAATGCATGTTGGCAAAGCGAGGACGAATGCCGAAGCACTATAAATCTCGGTGTCATCTCTCTCTCTCTCTCTCTCTCTCTCTCTCTCTCTCTCTCTCTCTCTCTCTCTCTCTCTCTCTCACACACACACACACACACACACACACACACACACACACACACACACACACACACACACACACACACACACACTTGCATTTATTTTTCGTAGTGATTGCATGGCTTGGATTTTTCAATTTCGTCGTGTTATATCGTTTGTTCTTGATAGTGATTTATTACGTAAGTATTAGGTTTTGTTGGAATTGGATAATTAGTTAAACTAGTCTTGTGATTAGTAATCCGAAGTAAATTGAATTTAGAACTCCATCAATTGAATCATTGTGTAAACATTTCTCGTGGATTACACAATTGAATAAATTTATACCCAGCGTTTCAATCATATTAATCTTTGATATTTGTGAAACGATCCGTGTTGACTTAATCAATATTCAAATTGTATAATTTTTATTTTCGCATCAAACCTACCACTCACAACTCATTTTTTAAAACATTATGATTTTGGAAAATAATTTGGATTTATTCACCCCCCCCCCCCCCTTATTTTCGCATCAAACCTTCCACTCACAACTCATTTTTTAAAACACTATGATTTTGGAAAATAATTTGGGTCTATTCACCCCCCCCCCCCCCCCCCCCCCCCAATCCACACCACCCAACCCCCTTTAGATAGTTTTTCTACTTCCATGTGCACACCCAACAACATGTGTGTTAGCATTTAATATGACCTCCTAATAATTACTATTTTTTGCATGTGCAAATTGTGTTTCTTCTTTATCACTCACATTAGTTTCTTTATTAATGTGTAAATTGTGTTTCTTCTTTATCACTCACATTAGTTTTTTTATTAAAGTAACGCTCTCTAGCATAATGACCAAATTTTTGACAGGAATAACATTGCACTTCCTTTGTATCCACCTTATTAAATATCGTGTTGTGAGAGACACCATTATTACTCGCCTATCCTTGAATCTTTGAACTCTTGTCAACACTTCATCATTTCACTTCTTATTCTTCCATTTTTTTCTCTTTTTATTGATCTTTGAGTTATGTTCTTTCATCTTCTTGAAAAACTTGACTTGCAGAGTTTGTTCTTTGACCTTCTTAAAATTCCTCTACTGCAACCTTAACTCATGAGCCTTTAAGGATGCTTGCAATTCCTCAAGCTTCATCTATGTTATGTCTTCTGATTCTTCAATTGCCGCGACTATGTGATCAAATTTTATCACGAGAGTTCTTACTCAATTTCATGCAATTTAGTTATCTTTATACCCTAAGATTTCATTTGATTGGTCAACAACACTAATCTTTAAAAAAATTCTAACTTCCTCACCATCATATACGTTTTCTCATATTACTTCATCAAATATGTTATTTCACCTTCTTCAATTTCTCATCACATTTCTCATCACCTATACGGCATCTTGAGTGAATCTCATGCACCCTTAGTCATTTCTTCCTTTATGACCTTCTCAAAGATGTTTGGATTCACACATTGATGAACCAAGAACAAATATTAATCATATTTCTTGCTCAATTCACGATGAGCAAGGCTTCAAATGTTAGAACTTGTCATTCACGATTTCAAACACATCTTAAAATTTAAATATAACTTCCATCTTCGCACATTATATGTCAGAGTTCTCCCTTAAACACTGGTAAATTTACTGAAACTAATTGGAAGTTGTGCTTCCATTTACCATTGATCAAAGCTAGGAATCAAAATGGTGCTCTTTGATACTAATTTGTTAGGATAAATTGTCATACAATAATGAACATAAAGAAGATGTATTAAATTATAAATTAGAACAGAATTACATCACAAAAAGAGATGGCAGCAATTAAGAGACACTGTACTTATGAACGGTCATAGTTGTGAATTTTCATAAGAGTCATATATTGCTCAAATGAGGTAGAAATAACGACAGCTTAAGCTTAAAGAGTCTTCTCTAGTTGCCTATCTAGAGTACATAAGTACATGCAATAAGTTAACCAAATACTAAAACAGAAGTAACACTAATTCTAGCTTTCAGTGTTCCAGCTTCAGATTGACACACAAGCTTGTCCTAAATATCTTATCATAAATGTATGCTTTCTTCTCAATCCTGACATAAACAATAAACATGATACGTGGAATAAATTAACAGTACATTCCAACACATAAAGAAATCGTCTTAACGTGGAACTTGAAAGGTACATTTTGGAATCATCCGATTCTCAGTATTCAAGTGAGCCAATTGATGGTGGTTGTCCAGAAACAATGTGGTGAGATTCGCCGGTGCCGTTGAGCCTCTGTCCTGAACCTAGAGCAAGCGTTTCTACCGCTTCTTCTCCCATCTTCTGAATATCTTCCGGTGAAAGTATTTTGATATACCAAACGTTATTCACGAATGATCTACACGAATGAACAAAGATGGAATGTTACAGGAATTTAAAATCTAGCTAAGGAATTTTTAATCACGAATTTAGCAAAAGTCTAGCTAGTACTTACTCCCACGGATCGTCGCCAAGGAGAAGCACATCATTCTCCCGGTCGACGAACACAAGCTGCCAGCCTGATCTAAGAGGATCTTCTAACTTCCCCTCAATTCCAAACATCTGACCCAACTCCTCTCGCAGCTCACGATAGCTGTTGAACCGAGAGATGTCAAGTGAACGCCCAACCGAACCCGATTTGTAAACCTGTGAAAAGACAAAATTACACTACTAAATTCAATTGGACAGAAAAAAAAAACTGTGTGGATTACTTAAGAATCATACCTTCACAAATGTTGGGTTCTGGTTTTGTGGGTCGCCTTGCTCTGCATTTTGCAAAAATGAAGATGAATCTTGCATGCAGGCGTATAGAGAACTCTGGAATCCCGACTCCCCTAGTTGCATTGTTGACGCACCAGTGTCAGCCGATGAAGTGGTGTAACCTGGGACAGTCGTGGGGAGTAGAAGGCCAGATGAATCGATATTGACACCCGAGAGAGTATGGTTTTGGGCATCTGAATCACAATGTGGCGCCATTGCCAAATCTTTTCCAGAAAAGTGTGCATGCGACATTGTGTTACTAAATGCATTGACCTGCATATTCCCATACTTCGGAGTCCATGATTGTTGCGGTAACTGTTCGGCCATCATCGACTGACCGCTTCTGGATAGACTTGATAGATTCAAGAGATTTCCAGTTCCTTCATTGCAAAGCGAACCAAGCATGTTTTGTCCGGAGGAAGCCGAAGCAGGAAACTTCAAGTTTGAATCCAGGAAATCTTGTTTTGAGTACGACGGTGATGGCACATTGGACTGTTGTTGTTGTTGTCTCTGATGGAGTTGATCATTTTGAATAAGAAGTGAATCTTGATAAGCATGTTGCTGCTGTTGAGCTTGGACTTCTTGATTGTTATTTGTTTTCTGAAGGAGGTGTTGAGACAGGTTTTCAGTAAGTACTTGGCCTTGTGGTTGCATCATACTAGAGGACACCGATTGTGGAATTGCGTGCGGTTGCTGAAGTTGCAAAGGTGAATTATTGTTTCCCGACTGAAGGTACTGGATAGGCTGTTGTTGAAAATTCATCATCTGTGGCCTCATGAGATATCCACTACTACCCATGTTCTGCATTCCAGCTGCCGCCAACATGGCTTGGTATTGTTGATTCTGATCGTTTCCGAGTAAAGTTGGATCTAGTCTCTGCTGCATCCATGGCAACATGCCAGAAGCACCTTGAAAATTAAGGGAATTGAGACCTTGATCTGCAGGTCCACCTCTCATCCACATTAGACCATTTGCGACTTCATCTCTTCCATCTGTAACAACATCCTAGGTAGTAAGTAAAGGATATAAACAAGAACCCCTCCAAAAAAAATATATATCTGTAGTATTTCACAAACTGTCAACTGCTTTCGATTATATAACATGTCCTACCTCAAAGCACAAGTAATAGTAAAACAACAAACTTACAGATGAAATTTGTAAATCAAGTTGCACAGATTGAATGATAGAGAAAAATGTACCAAGCAAAGATGAGGTGCCAGGATGCCACGGACGTTTCAATCTGAGAGGAAACAATGATGGATACATTGGGAATGTTGTTAAAGGCTCAATTTCCCATAATGAAACCCGTGGCTGTCTCTCTCCTGCTGTTGATTCGTCCCAACCGACCTATTTACAGCGGATAAAAAGACAGTAAGAGCAATTCATAAAAATGTCTATTGAAATTGAACCGTGAAATAGTTAAAATGTTGCTTCAATATCTTTTGGTACAATCATATAAAAAAGCTGTAAAACAACTATATATGCAATTTTACCTAGGATTCCAAAAATTGTATAGAAATATAGCAGTTAATTTTCTTCCCAGGGTTGGTTTAGATATACAAACAATATAAAACAGAATATGTTTGAGAGTTAATAAGGACTTGAAGGTATAAATACAAGAATACTGAAAAATACATTGATTGAAGGTATATGTTATTACCAGGCAACACGTGAGAAAATATTCGAAAGAATATAGATTAGTTACGACTTAGTTATTGAGCAACAACAACATTTAACACTAAATCACAATACCACATTAAGCACACATTGACAACGAGATATTAAAATACATTTACTTTTTGCAAAGGATATTTATGTAGTTTCATAAATATTCATAAACCAAACAATGCCCAATTCTAATGATGACAAAACTGTAAATATTGTGGTTAGACAAAAATGGGTTGATTAAATGATATTTTAATATGATATGTCAACAATGCATTTGTTGATCGACACTTGTAAAAGGCCTTGAAAGTGTTCTATTTGTGAATAGTGTTAAGATTATGATGTGTATAGTATTAAGATAAGATTAAATGAAAGAGGTATAAGGATTATGTTAATCCTTACAAACTTCATAAGGACAACAAGAAGCCACCTATAAAGATTAGATTCGCATAATGAAGATAATTTGATGCAATTGGATATTTGGTTGAGAAAAAGGGAAGAAAATCAAAAACAACAATTGGATTTGAAGTTTGCACAAAAAGAATAGGTATCATAGATACTGGTATCTAATTTTTATAACACATTGCATTGTGATTTTTACTTACTTTGACCGAGCGCCAATGAGAATTCTGCCACCGAACAGCATCCAGATCACTTATCCCGGTTATTGTACCCATGTACCTGCCAGACAAAAGCAAGACATCGATTAAGTAAATGCAAAATAGCATGGTGCAGTATAAGTGATTTTCCTGCGACACTTGATTCTTCAGTAAATAGTAGCTTAAGGAAAAATAGAATCTAATGTCCACATTTACCTGCGGACACTTGATTCTTCAGTCTCGAAAAGCATCCTGAAGCGCATACCAACAGAAATACGTGTATGGTACACAGCTTTGATATATTTCGAAAGTGATATGACAAACTCAGATGGACTAGCCCTGCCAATTACATAACTGTCAAAAGAAGCATTATAATTTCTTAAAAAGGATTCATAAATAGAAATTTAGACAACTTTGACAACCTTGGATTATAGAAGACGGTAAAACAGCTATTAGTTGCTGCAGCATGAGCAGCGGCTGCAAGAAGTCCAATATGCATACTATCACTGGACAGAACTGATGACGGCATTACAGTTTGCGGTCGATTAGCTCGACGAATTCCCAAAAGAAGCTGATTCTTCTCATTCCTAATAGTGATAATACATGCGACAAACATAAAAGAATTAATGTTCAGCTTTCAAGGGCAAGAAAAGGTAATTAAAAGAGAAAAAGGAAACAAGCACCATATGAAAAGCACTGAATCTCCAGCAACCAGTCTCTTGGCACTAACAAATATGCTCCAGCCTGTTGTAAGAAGGTGCCGTTTTGGCTGTCCTGAAACCAAAACATTAGTAAGCAAACGTGTGAGATTAACTTAAAACATGTAAAGGAATTGAACCATTTGAAAGTACTGTTATTACATTTACTGGCTCATTTTTCACTTAAATGATAAAACTATGAAATAATGGATTTGGTGGGGTTATTTTTCCCACAGTTTTGACAAAGTTGTCATACTCATCAAGACCGTTCTTTAACAATCTAACGGCTGAAATGAAAACTGCGAAACTGCATCATTATTTTACTACAGCCGATCCTGGTCCCTCCTATTCAGCCAACCATCACTCACAATACATGGTCAAATCACTCAATCAAGTTAAGGTATTATTCCAGCTCCTCATAAAACAAGGATGATCATTATTGGAGACGGTCCGAAATTTAAAGGTTAGCTGATTTTATTCTTGATAAATGAACTTGGATATTACTCTCAAAAGCTAGCTCAAAGGATGAGAGTGTCCAACCACATGTATACATCTAACAGTCCGGGAATCTTGACGATGTAGGACTCCAATATAACAATTTCAATACCCACCCTCGCTTCTAGTGTATCACAAGTCCGATTCTCACATTGGCATCCTTAACCCAGCTCTGACAATCTGTTAAATAAGCTTGGATCTCACTATCAATAACTAGCTCAAAGGATGACAACCTAGGAACCTTGACAATGTAGACCCCTAATCTTGAAATAGGTGGATTTCCATACATATGGGTGACACTCATGAAAGAAACAAAAGAAAAATGCTAGATAGTAGCTGGCAAAATATATCCGGTGCATTTACAAACAGGAGAATTCCCAAATCATGGTCATTTATGATAGGTACCATTGATCTGCAATTTAATGAACAACAACAATACCAAACAACGCCCTTTCTCATTATGATGTCGGCAACATGAGATAAGCAATTCCATAGTATCGTATCATTAATCAAATCTAGTGATAGACCATTTAAATCTAAATCTCTCAAAATTTTGGCCTTTTGTTTTCCTAGGCTCTCTCTAACTATGAATTACAACCCATCTTGTAAGCCCTATTCCCCGGTGTGTATACAAGTCTTCTCCATGCATGTCCAAAACCATAAAAGACCCAACTCAACCATCATTTTTACATGGGACATAACTTGACTTTCTCTTAAATTGATATTAACAATAATTCTATCTTGCCCTATGCAACTACTTATTCATCATCATAATGTTCACATTCTTGCAACATAAAGCTTTCCTGTCGGTCAGCTCTTTACCACATATTTCAGTTTCACAACATTGCAGTTCGTATGATTATGCAGTAAAGTTATTTTTTTAACTTCGAGTAATACTTTTATTTCACACATTCTTTCATTTGTTTATCTCTGCTTGTATCCTATGATTGACAAGTTTATTTTTTCCGTCATTTAGCATAATCTTAGTTTCGCACAAGTCTCCCTCTAAACTGAAAAGTCTTAACTTAAGCTGTCCTATGAAATAAATATGCACAAGCCAAAGGCATGTGTTTCTAAATAAAAACATACTTCGCCGAAAATATTGTTGAATACATTTAAAACTGCGGTATAAATAACAAGATCGTAAGTTAGATTCTTACCCCGAAAAATGTGTCGAAACTTCCATTCAACATCATGGAGATCCCTAGCAATTAGTTCTTGTGCTGGTGGTTGCTGTGAGAAATCCTGTGTAGCCCAAATTGATGAGAAATGCATCTATAACAAACCAGAATTAGCCATAACAGCAAAATATGAACATTACCAGCGGAGGAAAAACTTTCTCAGCTGCACGACGAGGAACAGAGAATCCTCCATGTGTGCTGGTGTCACTGGCTGTTAAAGTCTTGCAAAAATAGTTTGAGGGCTGCTTACTTGGAATTCCCAATTCCATAGGAAGAAATGTATCCTTCTGCTCTTCCTAAATCCATAGTCAAAAATGAAAACTTCAGTTCTAAAGAGAGGTTTATAACACGGAATGCAAACATGCCAAAGAAAACATTACAATACCGGGGTCAGCGGCTGTAGTGTCATTTGAGCATATACTTCATCTGTTTCAACATCAGCCTGAAAATCAAAACACACTCAATTTCTTTACCGAGTTTACGCTAATAACAGTCACAAGTTCATAACTCGACTTTCATAAATAAACAAAAAACACAAACATACTCACATGCATAGTGACATTGTGAAGCTGGCAAACCAACTGAGGTGGCAAGCTAGGGTAATTTGGTATGTGCCCATCGATTTCGCGATTCGTTGTGGCAGATACCTGAAATCGATATAAATGTTTAGCTCAATGCCCATTCATAGAATCTATTGAATTGTTTCCAAAACAAAGTTTGCATGCCAATTGGAACAATCTGGTATAGAGTGCTAGGGATGAAAAAAGCAAAAACCTGTTCACTATGACCCTGAGGGAAGTAAACCACACGAGTTCCTGCAGTTGGTAGGGACACTAAGGGCCCCGCACATGCATGCCATAGCTCAGAATTCAGACACTTCTTCTCCCCTCCTAGCATAATCATAAAAGAGAAAAGGAAAAAAAAAATCTTACTAAGGTTGTTGTTGTTGAACCAACAGAAAAGGAGTACTATGATAGGGACACAGTGTATATAATAAACATGTAGTACTAAAAGCCAAAACTAATACTAAGAATCGTTGATAAAGCAAAAAGAGAGAATTGAAATGGAAATGGAAACCTTCATGTCCCTGATGACCCAACCCTGATGTTGAAAGCTTCATATCATCAAAGCTTTATCCTTTTTCCTTTATTTCTCTCTTTCATTCAAATACACATACACAGTAGTACAAATTTAGCAATGAAACAAACCCTAACTCATCCAAGTGAATAACTTCAATTCACTTCAAGCCATTTCAATTTGCATTCTCCAATCATTTCTTCTACCTAACGAATGCACTAGTCCTCCATAAACTCAAAAGAAAGAAAGAAAGAAACAGAAGCCGAGTTCAAAAAAGAAAATCAAACATAACGAAAATCCACAGAGCACGAAAACATCCCAAACAAATTAAAAGAACCGCTGACAGCAGACGAAGAAGAAAGAAGTAAAGTTTTGTTTTTTACTTTAGTTATGGAAATTTCAAGCAAACCCTTCATGGCCCAGAAACATGACCCAGTTGGAAAGAACCTGCAGGAGTGACACGTTGTTGAAGATCGGCATGAAGGTTATGAAAACCAAACCAAACGAAAGGGCCTGTTTTGTGGCCTATCACTTTCGATTGAGACGGAGTGAAGGTTAGAGAGAGAAAAACAAGTGCTCACAGTGAGTGTGATGACAGAAGAGAGAGAAAGAGAGAATTAAAACAAGGGTCATTTCTTTTCTTTGCATATATAAGGGGGCCCCGACCAAGCTGGACATGGGCACAGTAGAGAGAGAAAGCGTAGGAGAGAGAAAACTCATGTTTGAGAGTTATGGGACGGTAAATACATCTCAACCGTTGGATCATCCGTACCTAAATATCTCCACCGTTCATTTTACATGATGTGACAGCAAGCATGTGCCACCATCCTTCACCGGTCGCTGTCTCAAGTACGGAGTATTGAGGTGAGAGAAAATTATTACCACCATAAAATAAATAATACAGTAAATAATAAATAAATAAATAAAAATAAAAATATCTTTCAAGAGAGAGAGAGAGAAAGTTAGGGTAGGCGCGTGCTTTTGGTAAATACAAGTGGGGTGTGAAAAGTAATAAGTAAGAGGAAAAAGGTAAAAAGGAAATGAAAGATATTGTGAATGATTGGTGGTTGGTTAATACTACCTCCATTCATTCCTATTTGTATCTAAGCATGGAGAACACATTAATTAATTAATTAATTAATTAAACTTTTTTCATTGAAAATTATATAATAAACAAATTTAGTTTCTCACATTCAATTCATACTACAATTTTAATTTTAAGAAAGAATTATAGGATAGTTATGGAGGGAACCTGGATTCGAATTTGAAATATCTCATTGATTAATTTTTAGAGATCAAATTTTAACATTAAATTACTGTTATTAAAAATAGTTAATGATTTAAATTATTCTTATATTTTTATGATAATAAATATGTATATGTTAAAATTGATTTGAATAATTAAATTTTTTACTAAAAATAATCTCTATGTATTAATAAAAGATTCAGAATATCATAGTGTATAAATGATTACGATTTATAATATCCTTTCTAAATTTGTTATCTTAGTATATTTAATTTTTTAAAGTTAGAATATTATTTTTTTTTAATAATAAATTTTTATGTTTGAATTATTTAATTTAAGTCTTTAAAACACGTGTTAACAATACTCATACTTTTTAATTTAATATTTTTCTATGTGTCTTCGTATATTTATGTATGTAAAATATATTAATTTTGTAATGAGAGATTTATTTTTATAATTTTAAACATAAATTTTAGATTTCATTAAAATAATTATTTGTGATCTCATTAGTTCAGCTTAGTTATACTTGTGAGAGGATAAGTTTAAATTTATGATATCTCATTTCTTTATTTTTAACTATAAAACTTTAGTTATCAAACTAATAGAATCAAAATATATATATAACTATTTGGGTGAACAATGCTAATAATAATTCAGCTTAATTATAGTTGCGAGAGAATAAATTTGAATTTATGATATTTTATTTATTTATATTTATGCGTCCAACTTTACTTATCAACCTAATAAATCCAAAGAAAATATATATAGCTATTTGTGTGAGCAATGTTAATAATAATTTTGCACATATATTTATGTTGTTTTTCCTTTTTTTATATCTACTTTTAGCTGATAAGCAAAAGTGGTCAGTAAAGTATGATATTAAAGGAAAATATTTAATTATTAATATTTGATAAGAAAAAAAATCGTTAAAAAAATACATAAAAGAAAGAAGAACATAACCTGATTATGGCAAACGAATAATGAAAACAAACTGATATTTAAAGAAATGTAATTATAAAAAATATTTAATTCATATACATTTAATAGTTAAATAAATTTCAAAATAAGAAAAAAATAGTAAAGGAAAATTAAAAAAGAGTTTCTTTTAATAAGATTAAATAGTATTAAAAATTGTTACAATAAGAGTGGGGGAAGACAAAACCAACCTAAAGAATGAAAAATCAAGTCTATTCTTCGTAAAATCAACTCTACAAAAATTGAGAATCGAAGTGAAATTAGTGTAATAAAACCGTAAGTTTTATGTTAGTGTACCTAAATTGCTCAATTTTTATTTGCATCCAAACATAGAGTTATAGAGCTAGTAAGTTAATAAATTTTTATTTTTCGCAGTTTAATATTGTTCTCTCCGTCCATAAGACTCAAAAGAGGCACGGAAGTCCAATACAAGACAATCATGAAATCACAAGGAAATAAGGAGACAAGCGTCCTTTCCTAAATCACTTAGAGGAACATAGTCGTAAAGTCTATACAACGGTCGATAGAGATTCACGCTCACATGTGCATTCAGTTACTAACCAACTCTTTTATTTAAAAAGATGATCGCGTCATTTCTTAAGAATTGAATCTCTCTTAATTAAAATTACATCTTCATCTCTTTATTGATTTGAGTGTTGGAGTGCTAAACTTGCATATCAGTCTCTCACCACTGCATCGAAATCTTAAACCACCACAACATTACATTCGTTCAACTCTTTGATCATCACATAGTTTCAAAGTAGAATATCGACGTCATCTTGTTCCGGCCTATGTGATACTTTCACTACTAATTTCACTTCCAAGAAGAGACAACTAACCATCATGGCCACACTCAATGGAGTTACTTAGGACAAAAAGGAAACCATGTACGCATATATCGATCGTTTCACCAAGGTATAGTGGTGGTCATCAGAGGATTAGATGAGAGTCTCAAGTGTTAGATCTTTGAGAAGGGACTTATACTAAATTGTACATTCCGAGAAAAGTTGGGGAGCAGAGTTTCCCACAACTTGAAAGACCTGATGAGTACGGTGCAACCCTATATTACCTACGAGGAGAAATTATTGGTTGGAGAAAATTGGGGACTGGGGAACTCTGAATCTAGTTAAGCGTCGAAAAAGACTTTGGAAGGCCCGGGTAGGAACACGAACGAAGGCCCCATTCTAAATTTGACTCTTACATTCCCTTTAACACCTCACGAGAGAGGATTTTGACAGAGTGCATTAATTTGAAATTCAAGAAGGTTGGGATAAGAAAACCTTATCAAGTCAAAGAATCCACTCAGACCAACAAATCCAAATAATGTCGTTTCCACTAAAGTAACGGTCACAACACTAATGATTGCATCCAACTCAAGGATATGACTGAATAGCTTATCAAGAAGGGGTGGGTGTATGAATACACCAAGGGCAGCAAGAGGGGACGAGAAAACTCCCATAAGAATAAGTAATCCCATAAGAAGATTGTCGAGATCGTGGTTGGGGAAAAGGAAAAGAAGCAAGTAGTGGGGAAGATGAGGGGGACCCTAGGTTAAGCAACCCCTCTAAGAGCACGATGAAGAGAAAGATTGTTGAGCTTAGGGTTGTTAGTAAAAAGGAAGAAAATACCTCGACCACATGTCTGAAAAGGTTGATCCTCGAAATTCGAGACTGCGAGAAGTTCGGGGGAGTCTGAACAAAATCTTTCCTTCGGTGATAACAGTTCAGTTACTAAAGGTGCAGAAACACAAGAAAGGGGGGTTGAATTGGGTTTCCAGTTTGATAACTGTTCGTTTCCTAAAACAAACGCAAGAATAACAACAAGAATAATAAGAACAGTGGTAAAAAGACACAAGCATTTTATCATGGTTCACTATTAACTAGGTTACCTCCAGTCTACCAATCAAGTGATTTTCCTTACCCAAGGACTTAATCCAATAATCAAATCATGATTACAAAGCAATGATAACCTATCATTGATTCCTTAAGAGCCTAACCTACCCTGCCGCTTGAGAAACCCCAATGGTCATTGACTCGTTAAGATATGATCTACGTGGTCGCTTAAGAAGATTTCACCCTCTTTGACTACCTGTTAAAGCCCTCTCAAGATCCCAACCATCATGGTCGCTTGAGGAATACAACCAATTGTTATATAACAGTTTGTGTTTACAAGTGTGCTTCTTAGATAAGCATATTACACAATATGAAGTTTAGATAATTACACTTAAAATATATACAATGAAAGTTATAAGTATTTCTCTCTTTGTTGTGTTGTGATGTTGTGGCTTCAGCGTCCGCAAAGATTCACACACATCCACATGCTTGCGTCCACACGCTCTTTTCTTCCTTTCTATTTTATTCTCTCTTTTATGCTCGCTTTCACATACTTCCATATTCCTTCTTCTTTATAATGTATAGGAGATGAAAAGATTCGTTGAAGGATATATCCGTTGGAGGGTAGAATAGGAATTGACCTTTGAAGTATTTGTTGTATGAAGGTTGTTTCATGTGCAATAATTGAGTGCCGCTTGTAGTAGAGAGTTGTTTGATGATGGTACATGAGAAGTCTTCTTTACTTTAAAAATAGATTTGCATTTTGAACTTCTGTCACATGAAATAGTAAAGACCTTTAATTCAAATCTTATAGTTATAGGCTTCTTATCAAAGTGGTTTAAAGCTTGAGTAGAGATCAGAATTTATCTTCATAAGGAAATCTCTTTTTGATTGTACTTTCCTTGAGTATATTACTCATCATAATCAGAGGCTTCATATAATATATGAAGTGAAGCTTTATCAGAGTCCAGAGCCCAGATTATGTAGACTACGAAGTCTATTCAGAGTGAGGCTTGAAAGTACTATAACCCATAGTGAATGTGAACAAAATATGCATAAGCATTTAATACTTTGTTTAGCTCATATGCGTTATTTGTAAAAGATTGTTTCATTTTCTTACCAACTTATAGTCAGAGGCTTCTATTATAAATAGGTGAAGCTTAAGTAGAATTCAAAAGTTGTCTTCAGAACATGGAGAGACTTCAAAGTCCTTTGAGTACTGGGTTCTGAGACTTGCACACACTTGTAGTCAGAGCTTTATCAAAGTTTGTCTGGATGGTTTCTGTTCAAAAACATTGACTTGATAAACTTGAAGCTTGACTTACTTTAAACACATCTTTGTATTCTTCCTTTGTTCAACATCTGTTTTCCTTTCTTTAATCTGCTTTTTTCTTTCTTCAAACTTCATCTACATTCATATTGATTTCTTTAATGGCATAACTATCTTCAGAATCTGGCTTTTATAATTTGATGGTGTTCAAACCTTGCTTCAGACTTTGCTTTGATTTGAAGTTTGCTTTCCATTAGCCTTTGTTGTCTTCTGAGTTGAAAATCATAGTTGGCTTCTTTCAGAGTATTCAACTATTAGAGTTGTCTCTTGACTAGCAATTGAAGTTCCTTGATCAAAATATATTTCAATCAGCATTTGCTATTTCCATTTAGATTCCATTCTAACCTTTGAAAGTCTGCATACTTGACAAACAGTTAGTGCACATAATTGTTCCTTTACACTTTGTTATCATCAAAACATAAAGATATGTAGATGTAGAACCAAACTTGTTCTTACAATGCCCCTTTTTTTTATTATGACAAACAAATGTATTTTGATGAATAATTTTTTACTTTATTAATCATGTTTATAAAATTCTATAGTTAAGTTTGTAAGCTCCTCCTGAATTTTATACTATCAAAATTATTTCTTCAACTCAAATTTACAGAGTGAGGTTTGTAAGCTCTTCGTGAGTTTAAGATTCAAAATAATATAGGTTCCAATGAAAGTTCATATCAGATAAATATATTTAAAATTCCGGAAATGGAGTTGTAAGCTTCCCCTGAATTCTATAATTTCAAAATTATATCTTCAACTTAAATCTGCAGAGTGAGGTTTGCAAGCTCCCCCCGGAGTTTAAGATCCGAAATAATTTTGGTTTCAATGAAGGTTCAATTTAGATAAATATGGTAAAAACTTCAGAGTAAGGTTTGCAAGCTTTCTCTGAGTGTTTTAGACTATCAAAAACTATGTATCTCAAAGTACCGAGTGAGGTTTGCAAGCTCCCTATGAGTACAAGACTTAGAATTTTGATTCCACGAAGTTATTCTATTAAAATAATTTCTCATTAGAGTTGTTAGATTAAATTCTCCAGAGTCATTATTCTTGACCTCTTCAGAATGTTAATGTTAACACACTCTCTAGATCATTTTTCTTTACCAATGTATGGGATATTATTCACTGAGTAAAAACGATCAAAATCATCACTCTTCTCCCCTTTTGTCATCATCCAAAAGAATCATAGAATTATATTAATTGAAGGAAACTAAAATAAGGACATATAGAATAAAATATTCATTGATAGAGAAAATTATATAAAGTGTTAAGAGGTAAGACCAAACAAGAGAGAGAAAAACACCAAAATACAAAAGATACAGGAACTAATATCCATAGGATTTTTCTAAGGATCCCGCTTCCTTTTCTTCTAAGTCCCCAAGCCTTCGACACCTTCTAACTTCTTTCCTCAAGAGGTCTCAAGTGCTTTGGTTAGACCTACCATTTATACTTCTTTAACTATCCCTTTTTGAACAAATAGTTCAGAGAAAACTCTCCTAAAAGGAATGAAGGAAAACTCACCCTCACGAGAGGTTAAGATTTTCTCCTTTAGATAGTTGAAGATAGTAAGAGGTAGATTTATCTTTACTCTTGAAATAAGTAAGTAGATGAGGTATTTGTCATCTATAGACAAGAAGGGAGAGTTCTGGTCCCTTGGTAAAACATTTGCGATAATCAACTACTGCCACAACTTTGCCACAGGAGTTAGATCAGAAGCAGTGGAAGGGTTTCCAAAACTTTTGGTAATGGAGAGAATGTATTTATAAAAGGTGGGGTTGGTTTTGTAGCACACTGTCGCTACCGGGATTTCACGATAACAAAACTGGGACTAAAGAGAGGCAAAATAAGAAGAGTCGCCACCAAATTTTATTTAGTTTACCTCTCTCGGAGAGGTGAGGGGAAATAGTCAATAAAACCCTCGGAAAAGAGACGCACACGGGAAGTGCTAAAAGGGAATAAGGAATCGGTCTCGCAACCGAGATTTGGGTTCGGAAGTCGATTATGCGGGAGGAAGGTATTAGCACCCCTCACGTCCATGGTACTCCATGGGAACCATTTGGTTTATTTTACATACATTGGGATTTATCTATTATTATCTTATTTTCAAAAGAAATATGTGTGAAAGAGGGTGTATTTTATTATTATAGTGCTCGCCAAGGATTGGGACCCTTGTGCCTATGTCACTCATTTGGAGATAAGGAATCAGAGCTCTGTAGTTCAGAGTAGAAAATATTTGTGTGTTGGTTGATTTTACCTTTGAGAAAAGGGTTTTTGGGATGATGTCCTAAGGCACAAAAATGAGTTTGATGAGTTGTATTGTTTTTTACCTTGAATAAGGGTTTTATGAAAGAATGTTTGTGATTATATTGTACTAAAGTATATGGACGGAGGTGATTATTCTAGATAACAAGCCAAATATCTTGCGTCCAAAATAATCAGAGTAAGGGTAGAAATGCTAAATTCTTACTCATTCTCCACCACTTAAGGCTTGTGGTGCATAACAATAATCGTAATTATTAAGTATTTTGAATTTGATTATGAAAATGTCACTTGACGTTGAATCAAGGGTTTGTTTTATTTTATTATGAAATTTGACTTATGCAACATGAATGCAAAGTAACCAACAAGAAAATAAAGGGTCTCGTTGTAAGGTAACCCAAGAGAAGGCCTTGGTGTGTGCAAAAGTGACCTATGCTAAACAAAGGATAATGATTTGGAAAACATGTCCCTCTAAGGTGGTGCCATGATATCATTCTTACAACATAAATGTAAGTTACAGATGAAAATCCAAGTGTTTACAAAGTATCACAAAAGATAAAGGAAGGCCTCCAAGCAAAGGTCCTAAATGGAATCCTCTAAGTCCAAGTGATTAATGAGTGAAGTGAATATTTTTGGTATTATCATTTTATCATTTTTCTTTTATTTTTTAGTGTATGGTGACAATAAAATAAATAACAAGTAAATAAACATACATGATGAGTTTGTACAATGATGTTGATGGTGTTAATGAATACTTGAATGTAAATTACAAGGTAATGACATAAGAGTAAATTACAAGGTAAACATGATAATGAGATCACAAAAAACAATGGTTAGTGAGTATAAATGACATAAAATAACCATAAGTTAATTGTAACAAAATAACAATAATAATGGTTAGTAGTAAACAAAGTTAGTGAAATATAATTAGTGGTTAGTAATATGTGCAAAATGAATATTTTTTAGGACTATTTATTCATAAGTCAAAACTCAAAATATGACACATTAAGGGATAGCTTATTGTAAGACCCCAAATTTGACCCTAAGATCCCTCATGACATAATATCATTGCATTTGCACTTGCCTCAAGGATCATAGCATCTTGGCTCCTTAACCTTTGGGTGCGAACATTTGTGAGTTGGTTTGAGACCACCAAGCATGCTTGAATTGTATATTATTGTTTTTATCACTTTGTTTACTAACCAAAAGCATAAAAATATGTCACTAACATCTTTTGTCTTGTAGCTTGAGCAATCATAAGATCCAAGGCTTCTAGGAGGCTCTTATGCCCATTGAAGTGACCAGGTGAAGGTGAAAGCAAGCATGAAAATGGTTCACATAGCTCTCAATCATCATATATGCCTCCCAAGTATCTCAATTCATCATTTTGATCAAAGCAAACCAGAGGGCTTGAGGCTTGTTTCCCAAGGAAACCCTAATTCATCTGTCCATCAACTGTGCCTTGCTCATGAAGCAACCTTAACCCATGATCAAATACAATCAAGGGAAGTTCTTCGATTAATCATTTCATGCATATTTGAGCTTATTTGAGTATCCTCAATCATCAATTCATTAATGTTTAAGGCATGGACTTGAGAAGTTGATCAGTCAATTCATCTGACTATTTTGAAGTACACTGAGACCTAACTTTTGATGTGTTTGTCAAATGGAGATTACTCCAAGAGAAAAAATGTTCTTAAGAACCATATGAACAACGTTCATGTTCACCAAAAATTTATTTGAAGCTTGGAAGGTCATTATCCATTCCAAAATATTATAGGTTATTTTGACTGAAACCCTAATTTTGGATCAACTTCCCAAGAACATAACTCATGCATTTTTCATGATTTTTAGGTGGGATCAAATTCATTGGAAAGCTTAAAGTGTCTAATTCATTTTTTATGTTGGACAAATTTTCATAATCCTAAAAGAAATACATGTGATAATGCAAAACATTATAGGTCACTTTGGACCAAAGACATTGAAATGTGAAAAAGTCCAACTTCAAGTGCCCATAACTTTCTCATCAAAAATCCAAATGAGGAAATATGTAAGTCCAAATTGATTGTCTTGAAATATCTATAACTTTGATGTTGAAGGTTTTGTCATTTGGAGCTTTCATCATTAAAACAGAAGGGCTTAAAGTTGGCCCATTTTGGAATATTTCATATACACATGTTTTGAACCTTGCACTTTATGATCAATTTTCACCAATTTCCCAATTCCAAATGAACTTTTGTTCAACATAACAATTAATCCTCATGTCAAGAGCTTTCCAACCATTACCCATAAGGCTATGTTTTATTTTTGGAAATATCATTTTCGAAGAGGAGAAAGATTTGGTGCATTTTTGGAAACTAATTAAAAACTCATTGCATAAGCTAATTGCAACCATTTTGCACGACCATTCCATCATGTTATGATCTCAGCTTGCCAAACCAAAAGGAATTGGGCCCTCCATGCGCATGTACAGGCCCATGCATGGAGGCCCTTTCCATTCATTCACATGCATTGCTCATGTATGCAACTACCATTTGCTATAAATAAGTGCACAAGGCTTCATAATTTCACACCCTGAAGGCGCCTGTTATGCTGCAAGAATCCCTCCATAGCCTCACTTAAAGGAACTCTCTCTTTCTTTTCCAATTTTCAGATATGAATTTCAATTTCATTGATTGATTTTCAGACTCATAGTTCCTTAACCTTGCTTCATCTTCATCCCTAGACTACACTGCAAGCATTAACAAAGGAGAATTGTGCTCTCAAGATCCACATTTCAGAGGTGAATGCTCAAACTTATTTTCTTCGAAACTCCTTGATTGTTGTTGTTTTCTTGCATTTATTGGGTTGGCTGAAGTCCTCTCATCAGAGGCAATTCATTTATGCTTTGAATTTTGAAAATCCACTAAGTTTCAGTTGAACACCACAAATTTTAACCTATGATTTCTCTCTCCATGGAAGTCTAGAATGGAAATAGTTAGCACAGGGGTGATGTACATCACCCCAACTTTCCATTGTTGTATAGATCGTGGCATTTGATGGAGGTTGCCATGTCTGCAACTCTCACCGGAACCGGAGGTCTCGCCGGAGAAGACGGTGGTGTACACCACCGTCCCAACTCCAGATCAAATCTGGACCGTGCAATCTCTTTTCCAGATCTAATCTAGATCCTCCATTGTTATGACTTATTTAATGGCCAGGTGTTTCGCTTTGACTTGAGTGTATGGTGGATGCGCGCTCCTGATCCGTCTGATGCGCAAGCTCAATTAATGAGCTCCTGATCCAACGCCTCACGTTTTTTCTTATTTTTAATTTCTGGTTTTAATTTCCATTTTATTTCTTTTATTCCATTTCATTTCAAAAAATCATATCTCACTCATTATTGGTCCAAAAAATGTGAGACCAATTGCATTATTTCTCTTTTAATTTCTAGTTTCTAAAAATGATTTTTAACATTTTTTATTTTATCATTTGATATTTTTCATGAATTTTCTCTTTTCTGGTTATTTTTAATTCATTTTAAATAGTTTTTGATATTCAAAAAATACAAAAATATTTTTCCAACCTCTTTGAATGATGATGGATCTATGAAAAATATTCTCATCAATTTATTAATTGATTTGAGATTTATTTGAGATTTTAATTCAATTAGGTTATTTTTATGCATTTTTAATTGATAAAAAACAGTTTCTGGTTTCTAAAAATGCTGAAATTTTTTGTCAAACTTTGTTTGACCTTGTTGAACTTAGGATGATCCATTTGGACTTTTCAAAGTTGATTTGAAATGGATTTGAAGTTTGACCTTTAATTGTTTATTTTAATTCAAGTATTATTTTAATTTTGAAAAATACCAAAAATATTTTATTTGTTTCTTGACTTCTAAGCTTCATTTTGCTTCTGTTTACTAATGTTTGACCTTGATTTCATCTATCTTTGGTCAATGTATGTTGATTATCTCATTTGATTTCCATTAATGCACTTTCTTATTCATCTTCTTCTTCTTCTTCTTTTTCTTTTTTGATCAATGAGTTAAAGATTGGTGGTTAGCTTTGATGTATGAGAGGTTTAACCTTCCTTGATTCAAATCTAATTCATCTTGATCATAGATCAAATGAATGGCTTTGCATTAAGGATATGTTGCTTCCTAATCAAGCAAAGAACCTAAATCAATACAAGATCATTTCTCATCCTCTTTTGGCATGACAAGTTGTAGGAGCTTGATTCACTAATCAAGATCTCTAACTTGTGTTGTTGCCTACATTTTTATTGACCGGCCTCAGATAGGTGTGACTACTACATTAGTCCACTTACGATTGCTTAACATAGCGCTAAATTGCCTTATGGCACACTAACACTAACCATTAACCATTAACATTTAATTCTTGTACTTTACATTTATGCAATTTACTATTCTTGTACATATTATTCATTTGTTTTTGCCCTTTGCACATTTGAGCACATGTTTATGTTAATGCAATTTGCCTTTTGCTCGCTTGAGCACATAATTGTGTATATATTATTATGCTTGTGTTTGTTTTGATTTTTGTGAACCAAATGTAAAAAATGGACAAAAAGGACTTAGATTCTAGGATATTCCCTATGCAAAAATGGTGTAAAAAAGGCCTTAATGTTGAAGATGGATTGGAAGGACCAAATCTCTAAACTCATTCTTGTCCATTCCTTGTTGACATTATAGAACTTTTTGATGTGTGTGTTCTTGTGCTAGGGATTCCTATTTGAGCCAAAGTGAATAACCATTGTCATGTGCATCTAAAGTGAGAGATACAAGAGCCATTGGAAGATTCCTAAGAGCTTGCTTGATTGATTGGTTGCTTGAGTATACACTTATTTGCTTGCTTATTCCAAAGGACGGGAGCTACTTGAATCATCAATATGATCTCAAGAAGGGAACTCCATTTATGGTCTTGTTTCTTCTCCTTCATCTCTTGTATGCTTAGGACTTAGCCATTCTTCTTCTTCCCTCCACTCTAACCCAAGCCAAAACTTTTTGTGCAAACATTAACATTTTATTTTCAAACCTTAGAAACCTAAGCATTATGCTTTTGATTTTCAAAACTTTCTTTTTATAACACTTATTTTGAATTGAATCTTTAAAGTCAACTTTGACCATATTTTGTAAATACTTTTCATTGGTAAATATAACTCATTCAAATGTTTTGTGGTTTCAATGGACACTTCTTATCAAAAACTTTTCATAACCTTTAGCTATTAGGTTTGAGTTATCCTTGAGGTAGATATAATACTCACCTATATACTTAGTGATGGACAATGAGTCTTCCATGCTTATTATAGGGTTAACCCCTCACTAGCATGTTGAAGCTATCCTCACATGGTGAATTTGTGGTTTTAGGTTGAGTTTTCTCCCTTGGATAACAAAAGACCTTAAGGCTTTTGGACCAATCAATTCACCAACTTGTTTTGAGATTTTTACCCCGAACTACGAGGTTTTGATCCTAATCTTTTTTAAGATGGTACGTAGGCAGTGGGTTTATCCATTCAAACACAAAATTGTAAATAATTTGTACATTCTTCTCTCATCTCCCCAATCATGTTTGCACAAATAATTTTCACAAATACCAACCTACCATACAACAATTTTGAAAAGAGCTCCCTAGGAGTACCTAGGATATTTTGGATGCTTAAAACCTTCCCATTGCATAACCAACCCCATTACCCCGATCTCTGATATTTTTATTAGTTTTTGATTCGATAAAACTTCTCGGTTTTTGTTCGCTTTCTAACCTTTCCTTTGGATAAATAGAAGTGCGGTGGCGACTCGACTTGTATGGTTTACTTTTGATTTAGTCAATAAATCTAAAGGTAACGAATACCCCGCTACAGAAAAGTGGCGACTCTGCTGGGGACATTTGCCTAGTGGGTTTTGCCTACTTTTCACATTTTGTTGTATTGTATTGTATATTATTTTTGTGACATATTTTTGCGCAATTTGGGATTACTGTATTGTATGTAATGGTTGAATTGCTTGATATACTAATTCCTTGTATGCTTGGTGATCTTTGTGAGATGAGTTCTATACCCGAACTCAAGTGCATTTAGCGTAGGAGAATGGCATAGTCTTGTCATCTTGTGTGGAGTTATTCCTTAGCAAGTTGACTTGCAAGCCCATTCACTTGGTGGAGGTCATGTTGGGATCAATAATGTCACACGAGTAGTCGTGGTTAGGCATTACTCTTTCCAATATAGACCTTAAAAGCCAATGACCTTAGTTTACCAAGCCCATCTTGGCCTTTTTTAGGACGTAGTGTGAAGGTCGTTCAAATGTAAGATTTGATACGATTGTTACGCGATACTACACTCATAAGAGTCTCTCTTAAGAATATTTTTGGAATACGAGTAGTCGTTTATCCGATAATATCCGAAAGATGGGATGATGACTATGGGAACCTCTTGCAGAACATGTTTGGCAGGTTTAAACCCTAGTACACTCCCTTTGGGTGGTTCTTAACCGAGACTCCATGCTCGTGACTTACAACAAACCTTTGATTCATGGTTGATCTGTTCTTGTGTATCCTTAATATCAATGGAACTTGGGTGTTGATAAGGTGTAAACCTTAATCCATCAAAATGGATGATTGATATTAAGGATGACTTGATCCATCCCATGACCTTTGTGTGGTGTGCTTTGCTTGATCCTTGAGTGTGATTGTTGCATCCATGCATTCATGCACCCATTTGCATCCATATCATCAATAATGAGAAAATTTTCAAGGAACTTAAGAGGTCTATTTGCAAATTTTCAGACATGGATAGACAAAGAAGGAATACGAAGAAGTACAGTTTCAGACAACCCGACTTGAAAGAGCTAAGGAATTTGACATCCTATGTATTAAATCCCTTGGATTTCAAGGCTCGTCATGGGAAGCTTCTATCTATTCTGGCTACTCAGGTGGACGAAGGTCTGATGAGTGTATTGGTGCAGTTCTATGATCCCTTGTACCGTTGCTTCACATTTCCGGATTTCTAGATTTTGCCTACGCTTGAGGAGTATGCATATCTTGTGGATATACCTATCCTAGATCAGTTGTCGTTCAGTGGCTTAGAAAGGGTTCTTACTTCTCAAGAGATTGCTGATATGTTGCATATAGATGAATCTCTGGTTGGTGCTCATATGACTACCAAAGGTGGAATTCAAGGTCTCCCTTCTGAGTTTCTCATTGCTCAAGCCACTTTGTATGGGAAGGCCATGAGTGAGGACGCCTTTGAGGCCATATTTGTACTTCTCATCTATGGGCTAGTGTTATTCCCCAACATCGACAAGTTTGTGGATGTGAACGCTATTAGGATTTTCTCTACTCTTAATCCCGTTCCGACTCTGTTGGGTGACACTTATTTTTCTTTGCATATGAGGAATGCAAAGGGTGGTGGTACCATTGTATGCTGTTTGCCTCTGTTGTACAAGTGGTTTATTTCGCACTTGCCACAAACGGTCGCCTTCAAGGAGAACAAAGGATGTCTACGGTGGTCCACGAGGCTCATGTCTCTCACTAATGATGATATCTTTTGGTACAACCGTGTATATGATGGTGTGCAGATTATTGACTCTTATGGTGAATTCTCCAATGTGCCTCTTCTTGGTACATGTGGTGGGATTAACTACAATCCTATTTTGGCACGTCGTCAGCTTGGGTTCCCCCTAAGGGATAAACCTAATAACATTCTGTTAGAGGGTGTATTCTTTCAGGAGGGTAAAGATCCCTAAGGCTTGAAGGGTAGGATGGTTCGCGCTTGGTGCAAGATCCATAGGAAGGGAAGGAAAGAGCTTGGTCTGAAGAACTGTATTGCTTTGGAACCATATACCTCGTGGGTGAGGAGGAGAGCTTCCGAATACCTTATGCCTTATGAGTATCTGAGACCTACATCTTTGGTTGTGGCTGGGCCTTCAACCCTCCCTGACCAAGGAGTAGAGGAGTTGAGAGACGAAGACCGTTCGCGTGCTTGGATCCGTGAACGAGAGGAGCTACTTCAGCAGCTTAGAGATAAGGATGCATTAATAGAGTTTCTTGAGCATCAGGTTATCGACGAGCCTGATGATGTGGTGACTTCTCTTCTTCCTCAGTCTTCCAAGTTTTGGAAGAGGAAGTACGACCGACTCGCCAAAGAGAAGACAGATATGGAAGCAGCCTATGAGAGGGAGGTGAAGAGGCTTCGTGCAGCTTATCTTCCGGTCTCCAGATCTTTAGACGACTGTTTCTAGGGTTCCATAGGATGTTCATTTTCCTTCTCTCTTGTATTGTATTTGGTTACCAAGATTGTACTTCTTTGGTGTAAAATTTTTTCCAAATATTATTGATATGATGATTAATATTTCCAAATATTTGCAAATAGGACTCTAAAGTTCCTCTGATAAATAAAATAAATCATATGCACAAGCATTGCATGCATCATGTGCATAAGCAGGTTTTACTCTAGGTTTCTTGTTCAGTGGTCTAACTTTGTGTTCTTCATTTATTTTGAAGACAAGCTGACTCACCGGTACTACACCCGAGCCAACACTTCAAGACTAATGGATCACTTAGAGCAAGATAACTGAGAACTCAAGGAGGAAGTGGCCAGACTGACTGCCCTGATGGAGTCTTTCATGGCCGCTCAAAGCCAGTCGTCTCCAACGCCTTCAACTCCTCCCTAGAGGACAGTTATCTTTGAGATTGCCTCCTCAATAGTGCCTGCTACTAGCGCCCACTTCGCGCCAACTGCTATGCCAGCCGGGTTTCCCTGGGGGATGCCCGCAAACTTTGTTCTTGAGGGTCTCGCCCCAACGTTTGCTTCTCTGTCGGCATCTAGCCCGGTCCTCGCCGTTCCACCTCCGGTCGTGCATACTATGCCAAGAGTAGACGACACCATCTACCATTCTGAGTCGTCTGAGGGCCCAGACGTATATGAAAAGATGGATGCTATGAATGATCAGTTTCTTGAGCTCCGCAAGGAACTCAAAACTCTCAGAGGGAAGGACCTCTTTGGCAAGTCTGTTGCTGAACTCTGCCTAGTTCTGAATGTCAAAATCCCTGTAAAGTTCAAAGTGCCTGACTTTGAAAAGTACAAGGGAAATACTTGTCCTCTCAGCCACTTGGTTATGTATGCGAGGAAGATGTCGACTCAGACCGACAATGATCAGCTCCTCATTCATTATTTCTAGGACAGTTTGTCCGGTGCTGCCCTGAGATGGTACATGGGCTTGGACAACACGAACATTTGATCCTTCAATGACCTTGGCGAAGCTTTCGTCAAGCAATACAAGTATAACGTGGTGATATGGCTCCCGATAGGGATCAATTGAGAGCCATGTCCCAAAAGGACAAGGAAACTTTCAATGAGTATGCCCAGAGGTGGTGAGAACTAGTTGCACAGATTGTGTCTCTGCTGGAAGAGAAAGAAATGACCAAGATCTTCCTGAAGACCTTGAGCTCATTTTATTATGAGCGGATGATTGCCAGCGCTCCTTCTGACTTCACCGAGATGGTGAACATGGGGATGCGTTTGGAGGAAGGAGTCAGGGAAGGGCGCCTGACTAGAGAAGAAGGCTCTTCTGTCAAACGATATGGGGCGTTTAGAGAGAAGAAAGATAGTGAGGCACATGCTGTGACCTCCCATGTCAAACCCAGAAGACCCTCGGTGAGGAGGAAGACCGTGCGGCCCGCCGGTAATCAGCATCAGGTGGCTCACATAGCACCTGTTTTCAGAGAAAACCAGCACTATCAGCATAATAATAACCAGCAACATCAACATCAACAATATCAACAACAACATCACCGTCCTCAACAGCAGGTCTACCAGCCTCGAAACAATAATCAGACCAGTACCAGCTATGAGAGGAAAAGGGTCACTTTCGATCCTATTCCCATGACCTACGCGGAGCTATATCCCTCTTTGATAGAGAGAAAACTGATCACTCCACGCGATCCACCGGCTATACCCACCAACCCTCAGTGGTGGTATAAGCCCGAGCTACATTGTGTTTATCATTCCGGTGCCCCCGGACATGACGTGGAAAATTGCTACCCACTGAAGACCAAGGTTCAAGACCTTGTTAGGAGCGGTATATTGTGTTTCGAGGACGTAAGTCCTAACATCAAGAAGAACCCATTGCCCGAGCATGGGAAATCTGCTGTCAACATGGTCCAGGGGTGCCCTGGTAAATATAAGGTCAAATATGTCAGCCATATTCGACAATTATTGGTCGAGATGCACAGATTGTTGTGTGAATACAGTCACTATGAGCACGACCATGACAGATGCCGTGTTTGCACTGTCAATCAGAGGGGATGTCGCCAAGTCCGTAAAGACATCCAAGAAATGCTGGATGAAGGTGTAATTGAAATACTTCAGAATCGCGATGGAGATGATGAAGTCAATGTGATATCACCAGTGTTTCGGATCCCAGAGCCTGTTGTCATCCGATATGATGGCAACAAACAAAAGGCTTCTCCCTCTTTGATAATTAAACCAGCTGGCCCTGTGCCATATTCTTCTGATAAGGCTGTCCCCTATCGTTACAATGATGTGGCATTGGAAGATGGGAAGGAGGTGCCTCTGCCCTCTACCTCTGTTGTTAATATCGCTGATGTCAGCGGCCTGACCCGTAGTGGTCGCGTTTTCTCGGCTCCGCCGAAACCCCAGGCAGACATCAGAAGGGCTGATGTTGCTGATTGTACTGTGCGCCCGGTTGGAAACTCTGTTGTTGCTCCGAATCCGACACTTGTTGCTAATAAACCTGCCACCGCTGTAAGAACTCCTGTCTCTGCTTGCCAGAATGGCACGACGAAAGAAGACTGTGATGAGATGCTAAGGCTCATCAAGAGGAGTGAATACAATGTTGTAGATCAACTCCTACAAACGCCGTCAAAGATCTTAGTGTTATCTTTGCTTATGAACTCATAACCACACTGTGAAGCTCTGCAAAAGGTGTTGGATGTGGCGTATGTAGACCATGATGTCACAATAGAACAATTCGATAGTATTGTTACAAACATTACCGCTTGTTACAATCTGAGTTTTTGTGATGCTGATCTCCCTGAGGAGGGAAGAGACCATAATTTGGCACTTCACATATCTATGAGCTGCAAGGATGATGCCATGTCTAATGTGCTGGTAGACACTGGATCATCATTGAATGTGTTTCCAAAGTCTACTCTGGCCAGATTGTCATACCAGGGGCCTCCCATGAGGCGGAGTGGAGTAGTGGTAAAAGCTTTGGATGGATCCCGCAAAACGGTGATTGGTGAGGTTGAACTCCCAGTCAAGATTGGACCAAGTGATTTCCAGATCACTTTTCAGGTCATGGATATCCACCCATCATATAGTTGTATGTTAGACAGACCATGGATTCACGAGGCAGGTGTTAGGGACCAATTAATACTACTTTTTATATCATTTTATTGGTCCCTTTTACCAAGTTTTGATGTAATTACACACTTTTGTTCTCACTATTTTGTATAAATGCAATTAGGTTTAATTTATTTTGTTTTGAATAGTTATTTCACATATTTGTTAGTTTTGTAGAATTTTTGGATGAGAAGGCTTTGGAATGCAACACCACATCTTGGATGAAGCTTGCCAAACAAGGAAGATGGATAAGCAACAGTTCGCGCCGCGAACTGCCTTCGCGCCGCGAAGGCTGCGAATCCAGCAAGCTGGTTAAGGGCCAAAAGTGCTGTCTTGCAGAGAAAGTTGTTGCCATTTTGGTGTCTGCCTTGGAAAAGCTTTCCTGCTTTGGATGAGAATGACCAATTAAGAAAATGTCAACCCTTTTTGTAAAGAAAAATACATTATTCTAGGGAATTCATTCGTTGACTACTATTCACACATTGACATTGAGAGATTTTTGTAAGAGAGAAAAACAAAGTTTTTCTTCTTTAAGCTTCTGCTTTGTAACAATGATGATGAGGAGCTAAACTCCCTTTTGTCAAGATTGGAGGTAGTATCTATTCTCGTATGTTTATGTATTCCAATTGATTTATATATATGATAAAGATTGTTGATGTATTGAATACTGTTTTTGCCCTAAGTTGAAAACCAGATTTGAGTAGTTGTCGAGACAGATTATTTGAGTCTTGACATAAAACAGATTTTCAAGTAGTGAATAAGTTGTAGAGATAGATTTATTCATTACTCTTCTTTGGTATTAAACATTAAAGATTGCTATATTAATAGTTAGGTGGAGAGATCGTCTAAGGATCAATATAGTGATTATCACAATATCATTTAGATATAAATGACTTTGAGAGGATACTTGAACATCATCAATAATCTTAAATCTATATAGTTATCATAAGGAAGCATAAACATTTGAAATAGTGAACTCCAATCTTGCCAAGCTTTTATATTCGATTAAAACCATTTTACTGTTTTTAGTGACATTTACTTACAAGATAATTTTCCAAACAAAACAACCTTGTTACTTTCTAAACTTATAACAAATCGGATTATAGAACGGCGGTAATATCAACCAATCTCTGTGGATACGATATAAAAATATTTGCCGAAGATATACTTTTCAACAAATTGGCGCCGTTGCCGGGGATTGGTGTCGATATTACAAGCATTGCAATAATTCTTTATTTTAAGTTGTGTTACATTTATTACTATCCCTTTTTTGTTTCACTTGGTTTGCTAGTTTTGTAGATTCTAGTGCATGCGAGGAAAAGCAACCGAGGAGCAACTTCAATTCGATCCTGAAATTGAAAGAACACTTCGGAAACTCAATAGCAAAACACAAAGAAGAAGGAAACTAGCCGAAGAGAGGAACCGGAGAGAAGAAGCATCTACTTCCGCACTTGTTCAAATCGAAGAAGTGGTTGTAGAGGCTTGTGAAGGAAACATGGCGGAGGATAATCGTACCGAAATGTCCGCTAATAGTCCAAGAAGGAATGCTCAATTTGCCCGTGGAGGAAGAAATACGGAGATGAAGACCGGAATCCTCCAACTTCTCTATGCGAATCCATTCACCGGAATGGATCATGAAGATCCGTATACCCATCTCATCAAATTTTATGAGATTGCGGGTTCTACGGGGATAGACGAGGCGGGTGAAGAAGCATTATTCAAAAGGATGTTCCCACACTCCTTAGTGGGAAAGGCAAAAGAGTGGTACCTTGATCAAGCAGCAAGAGTGATGACGGATTGGAATTTGTTAGAAGAAAAGTTCTTAGAAAGATATTTCCCTCAATCCCGATTCATGGAAGCCAAAACGGCTATTGCGGTATTCACTCAAGGAAGCAACGAGTCTTTAAATGAGGCTTGGGAAAGATTCAAGTCAATGTTGAGAAAATGCAAGGGTCATGGTTTTGATGAGCTCACTCAAATCCATATTTTTCTAAATGGGCTCCAATCAACTCACAGAACACTTTTGGATGCTACCGCGGGTGGCTCTCTTATGTCAAAGAACGCGGAAGAAGCTAACGTCATTATTGACCGGATGGCACTCAATGATCGTCAAAGTCAACATGACCGTAGTCCTTCACAACGTAAACCGGGAGTTCTTGAGTTAAATACCAATGACGCCATTCTTGCTCAAAACAAGCTACTCTCTCAACAAATGGAGTTGCTTACTCAACAAATGGCCAAGCTTCCACAGCAAATGAAGGAGATTCAAAGTTCTCAAGTTCGACATCAAGTAGCATGTTGCGAATTATGTCAAGGAGATCATCCTACTGGTTTTTGCCCTCCGCTAGAAGAAGTGAGTTATGTGAACAATCAAAATCAAGGCTATCAAAGGAACAATCAAGGTTACCAACCATCAAGGTTCAACAATCAAAATTTTCAGCAGCAAAGTCCTTATCAACACCCCAATTCTCAAGGCCAACAATCGCAAGGAGGAAGTTCCAAGCTAGAGGACACTCTTCAACAATTCATGCAAGCTTCCATGGCAAATCAGAAGAGTAATGAAGTAGCAATTAAGAATTTGGAAAATCAAATAGGTCAACTTGCGAAACAACTGTCGGAACAAACTGCAGGATCTTCTTTCTCCGCTAATACTCAAACTAATCCAAAGGAGCATTGTAAAGCAATTTTTACTAGAAGCGGTAGAGAGTTGACAAGTGAAAAAAGTGAGGAAATTACAGTTGAGAATGATATGGATGTTGTGCTGGAAAATGAGTATGTGGCTTGTGGAAAGAAGAAAGTGGCAGAAACTGCTCAGTTCGCGCTGCGATCTCCCTTCGCGCCGCGAAACAGCAGAACCAGCAATTGATGGAAGAGCAGCAATGTGAAGCGGAAATGAAGAGGGAAATTGAACCAAGAAAAAATAAAATAAGAGACAAAGGCGTGAATGTCATTCCAATTCAACATCTACCCTATCCGCACGCACCATCAAAGAAGGATAATGCTAGACATTATGCACGGTTTATGGACATATTCAAACAACTTCAAATCAATATTCCATTTGTCGATGCATTAGAGCAAATGCCACGGTATGCAAAGTTCATGAAGGATATTCTCACAAAGAAAAGAAGACATGTGGAAGACGAGACAATCTTGCTCGATGCACGTTGTAGTGCCATCATCCAAAAGACTCTCCCAAGGAAGGAATCTGATCCGGGCCGAGTCGTTTTACCGGTAACCATTGGAGACACCTACATGGGTAATGGCTTGATTGACTTGGGATCTAGCATCAACTTAATTCCCCTATCCATTGTCAAAATATTGGGAAATGTTGAGATCAAATCTACAAGGATGACTTTACAACTAGCTGATAAGTCTACTACTTCACCATATGGAGTTGCTCAAGACATGTTAGTAAAGGTGGACAAATTCTTGTTCCCGGTAGATTTTGTGATAGTAGACATGGATGAGGATCGTGATGTTCCTATAATTCTCGGAAGACCATTCATGAAAACGGCTCGAATGATGATTGATATTGATGATGGACTAATGAAAGTGAGGGTGCAAGATGAAGAGGTAGCCTTCAATCTTTTTGAAGCCAAAAAACATTTCAATGGTAAGTGTGAGTCTTTCCGAATCGATGCCACCAAGGAGGAACCAGTGGAGATCACAAACCAGGCTCATGTTTCTAACCCATCAGAGAAATCTCTTATCGGAGTCTACAAAGTTTCGATCCAAAATGAAGGAGAAGAGATGGAAGCAATGTTGCATGAACTAGAATCTCGTGGAGAACTTGTTTATCATGAAGAGACAAACGAAGGCTTGGATATGACAAAGGAAGTGGAAAAGCCAAAACTAGAGCCACATTTGAACTATTTGTTCCTTGGTGATGACTGTACTAAACCGATGGTCGTTAGTAATACATTGTCCACAAAAGAGGAGAATTGATTGATGCGAGTGCTGAAAAAGAAGGAAGTGGTCAAACTAGTAGAGGTCAGGATGATTTGTTCTATCTCCGGTGGTGAATGGGTGAGTGTTGTGCGAGTAGTTCCGAAAACGGGTGGTATCAGATTTTATCGAAGGTTCATCAAAAACCTCTTAAAGACAACAAAGCCCTTGTGGAAGTTGCTTAACAAAGCCGGATCGTGAAGACCGTTGAACCGTCGAGCTCTAAACGACGTTAAACAAAGCGCTTGTTGGGAGGCAACCCAACGTTGTAAGTCTGAATTTTACATTTTCTCAATTCTGTTTTATTGATTTTCTGATGTATTAAATTTTGTGAAATTGGGTTCTGTTTTTTGCCGTTCGCCCCGCGAATTGAATTCACAGCTTCAGTTCGCGCCGTGAACAAGGTTCACCCCGCGAACAGTGAGTGGCAGAACCAATTTTCTTTAGAAAATTCCTTCAGTTCGCCCAGCGAACTGAAAAAAAAAATAATAATAAAAAAAATTCCTTCAGTTCGCCCAGCGAACTATATATAAAAAAAAAAAAAAAATCCTTCAGTTCACCCAGTGAACTGAGCGTGGCAGAACCATTTAAGTTCTGTTTTATGTCATTTTCGTTTCATTCCTATTTTCACAAACTTAGGAGAGTCCTTCAACAACCTCGTTGCTCCACTTCCAAACCTCCAAATTTCAAAACTTCTCCTCTCCATTCCCTTCCTAGGAGGATTTTGTTGATTATGATAAGTGGCCTGAGGGCAGGCCAAAATTTTTGGGGGGGGGGGGGTGCAGGAGGTGGTGTAACCCATGGCGATGAGTTGAAGGAAGATTGAAGAGTTTGTTGAACTTTAGAGTTTGACTTGATAATTGCATGAATACTTTTTGAGATTTAAGTGTGTTACAATCAAATTGGTTTACCAACATTTTTTGTTTAATTGTTCTTACTCTTAAGTCAAGCTTAAAGCAACCGAGAAATGATCGCAAAGAAAGAAGCATATGATACCTCGAGTGGTGATGATAAGAAGTAGTGTCGGTATTTCAAGGTACACTTTATCACTTTCTAGACTTAACATGAGTAGTTTGATGGTTTGTGCAAATTTCATATCATAAACTCATTGAAATGTATGTCATCTTTGAATCAAAATAGGACTTAACCATTTGTGAGGAAGCTTTCCATTGTACACTAAAAAGCGGGAAACCGAGCATTATTTTAACTCATTCTTATCAGGCTAAATCATGCATCAATCTATTTTTGTGTGAAAATTTTGAAAATGATAGAGGCATTGTTTGTGAGAAAAACCATTTGACCAAAAAGTTTGAATCAACTAACCTTGTGAGGAATAATCCTTAGTTAAACCCCTTTGAGCTTAGTTTAGGATTCATTTGATTGATCATTGTAAAATCAATTGAAAATTGTGGAATAAATGAATCCTAATTTCTTTCGTATTAGTTGAAACCTCAAACCGAGTTGTTTGCAAAATTTTGCCTTTTGCTTATGTCTAAGTAGGGAGCATTATTGAATAAATTTGGTTTTGGAATCTAAAGTTGGGGAGAGTAAAGTGAAAAGTTGATTAGAAACTTGGAAATGTGAGTTTTTATGAAAGGGTAAAAATATGAAAAGAAACAAGAAAAAGAAATCACCCTTGAAACCGTAGAGCAAGAAAAAAAAAGAATAAAAAAAAAAGCAAAGAAAATGCTCATGGTTGTGTGGATTTGAAAAGAAAAAGAAAAAGAAAAAGATAGGGATCAAAGAAAAGGAAATTGTGTAGAGTTGAATATTTGGGAATGCTCCCTTAGGATAAGCAATTTGATTGAATTCTCTTAATCATATCCCTTCTTGTAACCTGAGCCACATTACAACCTTGAAAGACCTCTTGATTCTCATTTTTCACATGATTTGGTACTTGTTGTGATAACCGCATGATTTGAGTTGTTGTTGACTTAATTGCTTGGATGAGTGAAAGTAACCCTTTATGTTATTCATCATTATTATGATGTGTGTGTAAGTTTGATTCAATTTTGACATATACGGCTTTGAATCCATTGGAATGATTTTTGCACTCAACCATTTTCTTTATTAATGTTTTGTCTAGAATTGATATAGGTGGATTGAGAAAATTGCCAAACACTTTTGAACCATTTGAATGTCCTTGGTAAATTCTTGTTTCAATCTTTTGTGTCATTGCTTTGGTTGTAAGGGTGGAAACTTTTGTTTAGGGACAAACAAAATGCTAAGTTGGGAAGAGTTGTTATGGACCAATTAATACTAGTTTTTATATCATTTTATTGGTCCCTTTTACCAAGTTTTGATGTAATTACACACTTTTGTTCTCACTATTTTGTATAAATGCAATTAGGTTTAATTTATTTTGTTTTGAATAGTTATTTCACATATTTGTTAGTTTTGTAGAATATTTGGATGAGAAGGCTTTGGAATGCAACACCACATCTTGGATGAAGCTTGCCAAACAAGGAAGCTGGATAAGCAACAGTTCGTGCCGCGAACTGCCTTCGCGCCGCGAAGGCTGCGAATCCAGCAAGCTGGTTAAGGGCCAAAAGTGTTGTCTTGCAGAGAAAGCTGTTGCCATTTTGGTGTCTGCCTTGGAAAAGTTTTCCTGCTTTGGATGAGAATGACCAATTAAGGAAATGTCAACCCTTTTTGTAAAGAAAAATACATTATTCTAGGGAATTCATTCGTTGACTACTATTCACACATTGACATTGAGAGATTTTTGTAAGAGAGAAAAACAAAGTTTTTCTTCTTTAAGCTTCTGCTTTGTAACAATGATGATGAGGAGCTAAACTCCATTTTGTCAAGATTGGAGGTAGTAGCTATTCTCGTATGTTTATGTATTCCAATTGATTTATATATATGATAAAGATTGTTGATGTATTGAATACTGTTTTTGCCCTAAGTTGAAAACCAGATTTGAGTAGTTGTCGAGAGAGATTATTTGAGAATTGACATAAAACAGATTTTCAAGTAGTGAATAAGTTGTAGAGATAGATTTATTCATTACTCTTCTTTGGTTAAACATTAAAGATTGCTATATTGATAGTTAGGTGGAGAGATCGTCTAAGGATCAGTATAGTGATTATCACAATATCATTTAGATATAAATGACTTTGAGAGGATACTTGAACATCATCAATAATCTTAAATCTATATAGTTATCATAAGGAAGCATAAACATTTGAAATAGTGAACTCCAATCTTGCCAAGCTTTTATATTCGATTAAAACCATTTTACTGTTTTTAGTGACATTTACTCACAAGATAATTTTCCAACAAAACAACCTTGTTACTTTCTAAATTTATAACAAATCGGATTATAGAACGGCGGTAATATCAACCAATCTCTGTGGATACGATATAAAAATATTTGCCGAAGATATACTTTTCAACAGGCGCCGTGACATCCACCCTACACCAGAAATTGAAATTTGTCAAGAACAAAAGGCTGGTGGTGGTAGGGGGAGAGAAGGATCTCCTGGTTAGCCATTTGTCTTCCTTTTCTTATATAGACGCTGAGGATGAAGTTGGGACACCGTTCCAAGCTTTATCTATTGCTGAGCCTTCTAAAAAAGGAACTTCTTTATTTGCATCCTACAATGATGCTAAGTTGGCCATTGAGCATGGCACAACTACTGGTTTGGGACAAATGATCAAGATAGAAGACAATAAATCCCGGGCTGTCATAGGGTACCCTTCAGCCACTTTCAACAAGCGTGGGTTGTTTCAGAGTGGCGGGTTCATCCACACCGTCCAAGACGAAGAAGCTGCTACTATTGTGGAAAAGGATGTAGAGGAAGATTCTGACAACTTTGTCATCTTTGGAGGGGTCTGCAATAACTGGGTCGCTGTTGATGTTCCAACAGTTGTCCATAAGTCAACGTAATGTTCATTTTTGTTTAAAAACCCTTCTCCCATGCCAAAAGGAGGAGTGATGACATTCTTGGCTCATAAATACAATGATATTTCATTCAATAAATTCATGTTAAATGTTTGATTTTCCAATTATTTTCACTTTTTGCTTTTTTGCATGAAATTGGCGATCACATAAAACCCTAAAAATAGAATAAAATCAATCTTTTCATCTGCATAATGATTTGCCTTATTTGAATTCTAAAATCTCTTTATATCCAAAATCATTATGCAGGTTGATCAAACCCATTGAACATAATGATCCAACACCATCTCCCAACTTTGAGTTTCGTGTATTTGAGGCCGAAGAAGATGATGTTGAAGAGATTCCTGACGAGATTACCCGTCTGCTTGAGCACGAAGAGAAGATCATTCAGCCACATCTTGAGAATCTGGAAACAATCAACTTGGGGTCTGAAGATTGTGTTCGTGAGGTGAAAATTGGGGCACTCCTGGAAGAATCTGTTAAGAAGGGGTTGATTGAGTTGCTACGAGAATACGTCGACGTCTTTGCCTGGTCATATGAAGACATGCCTGGTCTGGATACTGATATCGTGCAACATTTCCTGCCGTTGAAGCCTGAGTGCGTGCTTGTGAAGCAGAATCTCAGAAGAACTCATCCCGATATGGCAGCGAAGATTAAAGAAGAAGTTCAGAAGCAAATTGATGCGAGGTATCTGGTGACTTCTACATATCCTCAATGGGTGGCCAATATTGTGCCCGTGCCTAAGAAAGATGGAAAAGTCCGAATGTGTGTAGACTATAGAGACTTGAATAAAGCTAGTCCAAAAGATGATTTCCCTCTACCACATATTGATATGTTGGTAGATAATACAGCTAAATTCAATGTCTTCTCATTCATGGACGAATTTCCCGAATATAATCAGATTAAAATGGCACCCGAGGATATGGAGAAGACAACATTCATCACACCTTGGGGAACATTCTGTTATCGAGTGATGCCCTTCGGTTTGAAGAACGCCGGAGCCACGTATCAACGAGCTATGACTACCTTGTTTCACGATATGATGCACAAGGAGATCGAGGTATATGTTGATGATATGATTGCAAAGTCGAGAACAGAAGTTGAACATGTAGAGCACTTGTTGAAGCTTTTTCAGCGTTTGAGGAAGTATAAGCTTTGTCTGAATCCTAACAAGTGTACATTTGGAGTCCGTTCCGGCAAGTTATTGGGCTTTATTATCAGCGAGAGAGGTATTGAAGTTGATCCTGCCAAGGTCAAAGCAATACAAGAGATGATTGCGCCCAAAACTGAGAAGCAAGTCCGAGGTTTTCTTGGCCGCTTGAATTATATTTCCATATTTATATCCCACATGAATGCCACATGTGCGCCGATATTCAAGCTCCTCTAGAAAGATCAGCGTCATGATTGGACCGAGGATTACCAGAAGGCCTTTGACAGTATCAAAGAGTATCTGTCTGAGCCTCCGATTCTGTCTCCGCTTGTGGAAGGGAGACCATTGATTATGTATCTGACAGTTCTTGAAGACTCAATAGGTTATGTCCTTGGTCAGTAAGACGAATTAGGGAAGAAAGAATATGCCATCTACTACCTGAGTAAGAAGTTCACTGATTGTGAGTCTCGGTACTCAACGCTTGAGAAAACATGTTGTGCTCTAGCTTGGGCTGCTAAGCGCTTACGCCAGTATATGTTGAATCATACGACTTGGTTGATATCCAAAATGGATCCAATCAAGTATATCTTTGAGAAGCCTGCTTTAACTGGGAGGATTACCCGTTGGCATATGTTATTGTCTGAGTATGATATTGAGTATCGAGCTCAAAAAGCTATTAAAGGTAGTATCTTGGCTGACCACTTGGCACATCAACCAATTGAGGATTATCAGTTAGTTCAGTACGACTTCCCGGATGAGGAGATTCTGTATTTGAAAATGAAAGATTGCGATGAGCCTACGCTCGATGAAGGGCCAGAGCCTGGTTCCCGATGGAGCATGGTGTTTGATGGCGCCGTAAATCAATATGGAAATGGTATTGGGGCAGTGATTATTACTCCTTAGGGCACACATTTTCCTTTTACAACAAGGCTAACTTTCAAATGCACGAATAATATGGCGGAATATGAGGCCTGTATCATGGGATTGGAAGAGTGTATTGATCTTAGGATCAAGCATCTTGATGTTTATGGTGATTCGGCCCTTGTTGTCAATCAAATTAAGGGTGAATGGGAGACGAATCAGCCTGCCTCATCCCATATCGAGATTATGTGAGGAGGATTTCAATGTTCTTTACTGAGGTTGACTTCCATCATATTCCTCGAGATGAGAATCGGATGGCGGATGCACTTGCTACGCTTGCTTCTATGATTATGGTGAGACTCTGGAATGAGGTTCCCAATATCACTATGATGCGCTTGGACAGACCAGCTCATGTATTTGCAGTAGAAGAAGTGAAAGACGATAAGCCATGGTATTACGACATCAAAAGTTTTCTTCAGAGTCAGATTTACCCGCCTGGGGCATCTGTGAAAGATAAGAAGACCTTGAGAAGATTATCTGGCAGTTTATATCTCAATGACGATGTGCTTTATAAGAGGAATTTTGACATGGTTCTGCTCAGATGTGTGGATAGACACGAATCAGACATGTTAATGACTGAAGTCCATGAGGGTTCATTTGGTACGCATTCCAATGGACATGCCATGGCTAGGAAGATGTTGAGAGCAGGCTACTATTGGCTGACAATGGAGTCTGACTGCTGCAAATATGTGAAGAAATACCATAAGTGTCAGATTTATGCGGATAAGATTCATATTCCCCCGACACTTCTGAATGTGATTTCATCACTATGGCCTTTCTCCATGTGGGGAATTGACATGATTGGCATGATAGAGCCGAAAGCGTCCAACGGTCACAGGTTTATCCTTGTAGCAATTGATTACTTCACCAAGTGGGTCGAAGCGGCATCATATGCAAACGTGACCAGGCAGGTGGTTGTGAAGTTTATCAAGAATCAACGCATATGCCGTTATGGTGCGCCAGACAAGATCATTACTGATAATGGATCTAACTTGAACAACAAGATGATGAAAGAGTTGTGTAGCGAGTTCAAGATTGCACATCATAATTCTTCTCCTTATAGACCCAAGATGAATGGGGTTGTTGAAGCTGCTAATAAGAATATCAAGAAGATTATCCAGAAGATGGTTGTTGCATACAAAGATTGGCATGAGATGCTGCCATTTACCTTGCATGGCTATCGTACATCTGTCCGCACTTCAACAGAGGCAACCCATTTCTCCCTTGTATATGGCATGGAGGCTGTGCTCCCAGTAGAGGTGGAGATCCCATCAATGAGAGTCTTGATGGAAGCCAAGTTGACTGATGTTGAATGGGTTTAGAGTCGTTATGACCAACTGAATTTAATAGAAGAGAAAAGATTGACTGCCATGTGCCATGGTCAGTTATATCAGTAGAGGATGAAGAAAGCTTTTGATAAGAAGGTCAAGCCTCGTGTGTTCCGAGAAGGTGAGCTCGTGCTCAAGAAAGTCTTGTCTTTCGCGCCCGATTCCTAGGGCAAGTGGACTCCAAACTATGAAGGTCCATATGTTGTTAAGAGAGCCTTTTCAGGTGGTGCTTTGATACTTACAACAATGGATGGGGAGGATTTCACTCGTCCTGTGAATTCAGATGCAGTCAAGAAATACTTCGCCTAAAATAAAAACAGAATAACTCGCTAAGTTGAAAACCCGAAAGGGCGACTTAGGCAAAAATGAGCGTCTCGGTGGATTGAAAACCCGAAAGGGCGATCCAGGCAAAAGTTAGAGACATAAAAGATAAATATATATATATCCCGCTAGATTGAGTACCTCACCCTGGGGAAATCTAGGCAAAAATTAGGGATTTGGCAAGTAACTGCTGTAGCACCTCAAATTTGCACCTCCCATTTGTACACACATTTCAGTTTTTAGGTCATTAACATCACATTAACATTGCATTATCATTGCATAGTCCACCAAGTCATCAGGCAAGACTGGTCAGGAGATTCAACTGTGCAAGCAAGCAAGTGCATTTTCTATGAGATCAAAGCCCTAGGGTTGGTACAATGGGTTCATGTGACCTAAGGATCATTTAGAAGTGATTTGGCCAAGAATTGAAGGTTCAAAGCTCAATGTACAATTCACCTGAAACCCTAAAAAGTCAACAGAAGTCAACTGTCAGTTCAACTGTGGATTTAGAGGTGGGAGATGGTTAGAGATGCCTCATTCATGTTCATACAAGTCTCATTTGACATTTCAAACATCAACATTGAAGGATTTGAGGTCAGATCAAAACTTGCCCAAAATAGCAGGTGACCTGTAATTTGAACTTCCCAAAAATGGAAAGGTTTTGGACCAACTTCAACTCAAGATTACATCATCAAGAAAGCTTCAAATGAAATTTTGTCCAACATGAAAGTTGAAGATCTTTCACTCCCATTTTCAAAAAGTCCTAGATCATGGATTTCTCATGTGTGGTTGAGGAGATATGGTTCAATCATGGCAAAGTGTGTTCAAAAGTTCAAATGGGCATAACTTTCAAACCAAAACTCCAATTCAAGTGGTTCTTTTTGCTAAATTCTCCTTTTGACCTCTAGTTTCCAAAACATACATTGCATTACACCAATTGTCATCACATAATCATTTGCATTTCACTTGATTTTTGGAGGGAAAAATTAAAGTTTAAAATTGGTGCATTGTTCACACATTCTACCATTACCATTGGCTCCAAAATGATATTTTGAGTGAATTTGAAGCCAAACTCGTGCACTGTTCATTCATGATTTTCATGCATAGGGTAAAAAACAAATTTTGCATTTACACTCCAAATTGCTAATTCCATTTAACCATTTTCTTAAACATGATTAGAAGAGTGATTAGTAGGAGGTATAAAACAGAAACCCTAACTGTTTTCAGCAGGAGAACAATCACAAATTCAGATCTAGATCAAAATCACAAAAAATTTCTCTCAAAATTTTCTTCCAATTTCTTCACACTCAATCCATTTTCTTGCTTAATTCTTGTTGCTGAGTTGTTCTTGAGCAGGATCATACGTGGAATCGAAGCCAACAGTGCAGGAGTGAAGCATTCATCAAGCTTGAAGCAACAATGGTAATTCCAAGTCTTGATGAAATCGTGCACAATTGAGCTGAGTTTTCTTCTTCAAACACTCATACAAGCATCATAGAAGAGATTGGAGGCATCACAAGGCCTGTAGCTCGAAGAATTCCAGATCTGCACTTCAAGAGGTCATGGCTCGATCTCTTCATTTCTCAAAATTATTGCCATGTTAATATAGATCTCTTTATGCTGATTAAACTGAGCTTTGAACCATGAATTTCCATGCATTATTGAGTTAGATATGGTAGATTCAAGTTTCATGGTTGATTTTTGATTTGCTCGATTCCATGTGTACATGATGATCCATGCCATTTCCATGCTTGATTCGTGATGTATGTTGAAAGATCTACCTATTGATGTGCTTATTTGTGAAATCTGGGAAAAAAGTTCTTAATGTTCATGATGTTGCCACTGTTCATATGATGAACACGATGAAGAAGATGAACTCAGCTAAGGCCACGGTTCCAATCTCCTTTTGCAACAGAAAAGCGTGGTAGCATGTTTGTGTAGGGCTTGCCTCTTATTGGTCCGTTCAAACGGCCATGCACGCGCCTGATTGGCTTTGACTTGCCAGCGCATAAGTGAAACGCTGAGTTTCACCAGCGTGCCAATCCATTTTGAATTCGTCCCCCATTCGATTCCCAGCCGTGCAAGTTTACAATTGCTTCATTCATTTTTCTCCTTTGCCATATGCATTGCTCCACATCATTTTTTATTTTTTCTCCATCTTCCAAAATTCATATCTAAGTGAATAATGATCCAAAAATTATGTGGTTTTTTGCATTGCATTCCATTTTCTGTCTAGTATTTTATGAACATTTTTCCATAAATTGTGCATGGCTGGAAATTGTTTTTGTGCTAGGGAATGTGAACATGCATGTATTCTTGACCTTGCCTTGCCATATCATTTGTGAAATGTTGAGATTTTATCCAATGAATCTGAAAATTTGCATGATGAAACTAGACTCATTGCTTGACATGTTGGTGTTAAGTTGGTATTTTTATCATTTACCATTGCTGTTTTATGATCATGTTAAGGTAGGTGTGACAATTTGTGTCACACCTTGTGATGTTCAACTTGATTGATGAGTTTACCATGCCAAATGAATTCCAATTGCCTTGATTTTTTGTATGATGCATGCTATGGATGTTGTGATTGCTCTTGATTTTTGTTGGAATTTTTGAGATCATTTCTGATTTAATTGAGATTTTTCATTCTGGATGGTCATATGTGAGCTTTTGAATTGCCTTGAATTTCATTTGATTGTGAAATGCTTGTTCCTTATCCAATGAATGTGAAATTTTGCACACTATTTCTAGACATGTTGAATGTTGTTTTGGCTCTGGTTTGAGGTTTTTAACATGATCCATCTCTGTTTTATGCCTATGCTAAGTTGGTGTGACAATTGGTGTCCTACATGAGCTTGTTGTGCTTGCGTTGACTTATGCAATGTGATTACCATGCCTAATGTTGTCCAATGCTCCTAATTTTGTGTGTGATGATCATGTTGTATGTCCTGTTTACTCATGAATTTTGCCAAGATTATTTGAATCATTTTTTATTTAATGTGCATTTGTTGCTTCTGATGTCACAATGTGGTCACAACTTGCATACCTTGCCATGTTTGGTTCATGAAATGAATTTGGTTAATGATATTGATATGGGACCTTTTGGATTGTGTTCTTGATTGATTGAAGTTGCTTCATGTTAAATTTCATGTTCTGTTTTGAATTTTTTCTCCATCTTTGACCCTAGGCCTTGACCTAGTGGTTTGTGACTCACAATTGAGCTTTGATTTCAGGTTTACACATCCAAGTCTATAGTTGATGATGCTTCCTCACTTGAGCATTGACGTTTGCTCTAGATGTTGGCTAACCTTGATTTGTTTTGTAGGTTTTGGGACCAAGTGGCTTAATAGCTTGTGCCTTGCTCACTGTTGCATTGCTTGCTTATCTGTCTGATTGTGTGATTGACTGTCTGTTTGATTGTTTGAATTATATACTGATTGGGTTAGATTTTTTTCCAGGTACCTAAGTTGCTTTGAGTTCTTTTGAACTTGCTTTTGCTTTGCTTGGTTGCTTAACCATTGAGGTATAACTCTCTGACTTCATGTAGTCTGGAAGACCTGTCCTGTTATGTGGGCAGGCACCTGTCTGAAGCCCTCCTTAAGAGGCAATGCTTGTGTTTGTTTACTTTTGTGCCAAGCAGGAAAAGTCCTCTTATGAGGCAATTGGCAGATAAAAGAGATGTGTAATCCATCTCCTGCTATTCAGTATGTCATCCACCTTGCTCACACACCATGTGTTGATGCATTGTGGATATTAACCCAAGATCATGTTGTGTCAGTCATCTGTGGAGAAGAGTTCCTACTTTCTGAACTCCCACACTTTCATTTGTCTGAAGCTCTCCCAGGCCAGGGATAAGAGCTGTGAGGCCTTACCCTCACTTCCTATTTCATCTGCTTCACCCTAACTCTCAATGTTAGGGTTAAGAGCTAACATCACCCTGTTATAGTGGCTTGTTTGTCGAGGTTGACATGACCCCTTGACTAAAGCCTAACCTTGTGTGAGCCCATCTGTTTGTATATAGTGTGTGTGCTTGCTCTTGTGCTTGCTTGACTTTGCTTGTGCTGTTTAGGATAGCTTGCTCCCTGTGCAAGTTAGATAGAAACCTTAACTTAGGGATCGTATGCATGACAACTTCTAGGCTCGAGTCATAGTCTCCCTAGTAGTTTGTGTCTCCCTTTGTATCTGGTTAGGTTAGAAGTTCTTTCCCTGTTTAGGGGAACTACGTTGCCCTGATCCTCATACCAGATCAGGTACGTAGGCAGGAGATGAGCTGATCTCTCCGGGCGCCCTTTTTCTTTTTCAACCCTTTGCGTGTGTTTGGAGTCTGACGTAAGTCCAACGATTGGAAGTTGGTTTCCTGTGTCTTGTTTGCTTGTTGGAGTCTGACATAAGTACAGTGATTGGCAGTTGGTTTCCTGTGTGTGTTTGTTGGTTCGGAGTCTGATATAAGTCCAGCGGTTGGCATTCGGTTTCCAGGTTTGCCTGTTTGTGTGGAGTCTGACGTAAGTCCAGCGATTGGCAGTCGGTTTCCTGTTTGTGTTTTGTTTGGCGTGCGTTAGCCGAGCTACGAGTGATCTGATTCTTCTCCGGTCAGAGAAGATACGTATGCATAAGATACGACATCCTAGCGAGCACGTTTCCCCTGTCCCGAACTACGTCGACTCTGATGTCTGTGCTTGACAGGCTACGTAGGCCCAGGATGCGATATCCTTCCGAGTCCCGTTCTTTTGTCTTTCTGTGTCTCCTTTCAGCCTTGTGTGCAGTTTGTGATCAGTTTTTAGCAACCTTATCCGTTCTTTTGTGCGTGGATCCCGTCGAGTACGACGGATGCGTAGGGGTGCTAATACCTTCCCTTCGCATAACCGACTCCCGATCCCATCTTTCTCTGGTCGCGAGACCATGTCTTTCCCAGGTTTACTTCGAGCGTTTCCTTTCCCTCCTTTGGGATAAATAACGCACGGTGGCGGCTCTGTTGTTTCTTTTTCCCGCCGGTTTTTCGCGTAATGCGACAACTGCATCCTGACAAGACTTTGTTTTACAACTGTCATCTATCAAGGATTCTCGCTCAGTCATCGTCAACTGAAGCTTCAAATACATCGGATTCAGGGTTGGTGGAGAAATGGTCATTATGTTCAATGTAGCCCTTTTCCAATATATATCACCAATTTCAAATTTGTAAAGATCCATGGAGTCTTGCCATTTGCAGACTATTATTCTATCAAATAAATTTGAGCCTTTATTCAATTATTTGCACTCTTATTTTTTTATGTTCAACAAATATTTGGCATGTTTTAATTGATAAATATCATTGTTAAATAAATAAAATTTTCATAAAAAATTGTTTTTGAACAAAGTGAACATTCACAATGAAAAAGGATAGTTGGGATATCTTCAGTGCTCTCCCAAGGATAGTATGATCTCCAAAAGGGTAAGACATGTTGTTCATTATTCCTAGCATACTTGTATCCTCTTCATTATCTTTCAGGTTGTCTCCTTCGCGAGCGCAGAAGAATTTATACATTACCAAATCCCCGGAGAGTCTGGAGTTTGGGCTCTTTCCTCCAATTCCCCAGTTGAGGTTGGAATTAGCATTTGTGTTATCAATTATATGGTTGTCATCCATTGGGTAGATTGACCTAAAATCCCTTATGAATTGGTAAATTGACATGTTATCTTCTCAAGGAGTTGGTATTCCCTCATTCAGATTGGAATTCTCCCGTAGAGTGAACATGAAATCCCTAGTATGAGTGGAATTCTCAATATTTGGTTTGTAGTTTCTCCCCTGTGGACTCGTCTACATTAATCTCCAACAGTTTGCAATTTATTCATCCTCAGCAGGGTTGATCCCATTTTAGTGCCCGATTCAGTCATCAGCAGTGTTTCCCCAGCGGAATTGTCTGACCAGAGCCAGTTTATGGTTTCCTCCTGAGCAGAGTGGGTGATAAAGATGTCTATCTTTCCATCCCCAGTGGAGTAGTGTTTCTCTTCTCCTCGGCAGAGATGATTTATCCAACAGTGTAAGGAAATGTGTTGGTGTTGAAACTTTTTGATTGGCGGTTGTTCCCCATAGAGTTTCATCCTTCCCCTGGATAATGTCCCCAGTAGAATGGCTTCCACGACGGGTCGTGTCCATGTTCAGTTCCCCAGCCAAGACTTTGCCTGCTTTCAGATTGGCGTTGGAACTTCTGAGGAAGATGTGTTGATTCCTTCCCAGCGGAGTGATTGGTTCTCCTTTCTTCTACAGAGATCATTCATTTCCTGGTATCTGTTACCCCCATCAGATTGGATATTCTCCAGTGGGCCTGACTTTCTCTTTTGAGATGTAGTACCGGATGCTTGTTCATTGATTCTTGGACCTATTTGTGTTAGATATGTCTGTTTGTCAGCATTCATCATACATAAACCACACATATACATGCATATTCTAAACATTCAGATATTCATGCTGCATTCTTTGCCATATATCTTTGTTTGTTATTTCCTGCTATTTAGTGATATATTTTTCCCCAAGCAGATGTTTGTGTCTGATCTCTCCATATAGAGTCACCCCCATAGGCAAAAAGTGTCTATCCTTTCTTCCATATTCCCCACCAAGTTATATCCTCGTGGATGATTGTTATTTCAGTTTCCTCCCAAAAAATATGTACTGGGATGGAATTTCTCCCTTGAGTTATATCCTCACTAGGTTGAGTCTTGTTTCATTGTGTCTTTCTAGTTTGTTCCTAGATTGACTCCTCTTGTTATTTCCCCTGCACTTCCCTGTAGTTTAGATGAATGATTACTCAGTAACCAGTAATTGTCCATCTCTTCCTCGGTGGAGTCTGTGGCCTTCTACCCATACCGGTAGTTGTAAGTCCTATTTCTGTGGTTTTCTACCCTCATACCGGTAGTTGTAAACCCCAATTTTATCCCCTTATAGAGTTAACCTTGATTTTTTTCATCCTAACCAATGACGGTTACTCTTCTGTGGTTTTCTACCCAGTAATCGGTAGATGTAATCCCCTATTCGTTGGTTATCTTTATCCAATATTCGGTATTGATCTTCCTCCATCCTTTTGAGTATATCTCCCAATAATTTGTGATATATCTCTTGGATAATTATGTATCCCCGACGAGTCATCTTTTATTTACCCTTTGTTTGGTAATGATTGTTTCTCCCCTTGATTGGTCATCATTTTATACCTAGTAATCGGTATCCCGATGTCCTTTCTTTTCGGTCGATTTATCCTTTGTTAACCCAGTAGTCGGTTGTGGATAGTCTTCCATGCGAGTATGTTATCTACGTTCTGAGGGTAATAGATAATATATCTCATGCGCTCTTCAGTCGAAGTCTTTTTCTTCCCCAATCGAGTAAAATTCGTATTTCCTTATGGAATCGAATGCCCATCCGGTAATCGAGTTTGATTTTTCAGCCCTCCTTTCGGATGATGAGTGTCTTGGGAATATTCCCCAATTCATGCTTGGTTGGTCACCTATTATATGCCCAATAACCGGTATCCCTGGTGTTCTTTCCCTTCTGCTCCCTATTATGACTTTTGGTCCCCTGTGGAGTCAGATTTTTCCTGAGTTGAATATACCTTCTAGGTCTTCCTTAGATGTTGTGGATGTTTGATATCTCTCACCCTTATACCGGTCTTAGATATTCATTCTCCCCGAGCGTGTTGTTCTCTCACCTTCATATCGGTGTCTAGATCACATGTCTCTTTGAGCTTATTACCTAGTAACCGGTAATACCCCATCTTGTTGTTTCCTCAACTGAGTCCTCTTTGGACATTCCCCATCGGAGTCCCTTGGTGGATTCCCCCAGCCTGAGTCCGGATTCTTATCCGAAGTATCCGTTGTGGATAGGTTCGCTGTATTGGCATAATCCCCAATACATGCATCTTTGCGTCAGCTTGAGTCTTTCCATTGATTTATTTTCATGGAATCCCTTCATGTCTCTCAACATATTCTAAGTCGTGACCTGCTCACGCATTTTGTTCCCCTTTACTCCCCAGTAAAGTCCCAGAGTCTTTGTCCCATTGAGTGTATTACTCATATGGATTTTTAGTTTCTCCTGATTCCTTTTTCCTTTGTGGACATATATCCCCACAGAAGTATTACCTTTTGCATACATAAATTTGCATCATGAGGTCTCTTAGGGACCAAAATTCATCTCTTTGTTATTATTTAAGCCCATTCTACCTCGTCGAGACGAAGATTTTAACCTTCATATCTCCGTCTAGAGTGACCTTAAATAGGGGCATCTGTAAGACCCCAATTTTGACCCTAAGATCCCTCATAGCATCATATCATTGCATTTGCACTTGCCTCAAGGATCATAGCATCTTGGCTCCTTAACCTTTGGGTGGGAACATTTATGAGTTGGTTTGAGACCACCAAGCATGATTGAATTGTATATTATTGATTTTCTCACTTTTTTTACTAACCAAAAGCACAAAAATATGTTACTAACATCTTTTGTCTTGTAGCTTGAGCAATCATAAGATCCAAGGCTTCTAGGAGGCTCATATGCCCATTGAAGTGACCAGGTGAAGGTGAAAGCAAACATGACAATGGTTCACATAGCTCTCAATCATCATATATGCCTCCCAAGTATCTCAATTCATCATTTTGATCAAAGCAAACCAGAGGGCTTGAGGCTTATTTCCCAAGGAAACCCTAATTCATCTGTCCATCAACTGTGCCTTGCTCATGAAGCAACCTCAACCCATGATCAAATACAATTAAGGTAAGTTCTTCCATTAATAATTTCATGCATATTTGAGCTTATTTGAGTGTCCTTAATCATCAATTCATCAAGGTTTGAGGCATAGACTTGAGAAGTTGTTCAGTCAATTCATCTGACTATTTTGAAGTACACTGAGATCTAACTTTTGATGTGTTTGTCAAATGGAGATGACCCCAAGATAAAAAATGTTCTTAATAACCATATGAACAACTTTCATGTTCACCAAAAATTGATTTGAAGCTTGGAAGGTCATCATCTATTCCAAAACATTATAGGTCATTTTGACTAAAACCCTAATTTTAGGTCAACTTCCCAAGAACATAACTCATGCATTTTTCATGATTTTTAGGTGGGATCTAATGAATTGGAAATATTAAAATGTCTACTTAATTTGTTATGTTGGAAAAATTTTCATAATCCTAAAATAAATACATGTGATAATGCAAAACATTATAGGTCACTTTGGACCAAAGGCATTGAAATGTGAAAAAGTCCAACTTGAAGTGCCCATAACTTTCTCATAAAAAATCCAAATGAGGCAATATTTAAGTCAAAATTGATTTTATTGAAAAGATATACAACTTTGATGTTGAAGGTTTTGTCATTTGGAGCTTTCATCACTGAAACAGAAGGGCTTGAAGTTGGCCCATTTTGGAATTTTTCACATACACATGTTTTGCACCTTGCACTTTATGATCAATTTTCACCAATTTCCCAATTCCAAATGAAGTTTTGTTCAACATAACAATTAATCCTCATGTCAAGAGCTTTCCAACCATTACCTCTAAGGCTATGTTTTATTTTTGGAAATATCATTTTCAAAGAGGAGAAAGATTTTGTGCATTTTTGGAAACTAATTAAAAACTCATTGCATAAGCTAATTGCATCCATTTTGCACGACCATTCCATCATGTTATGATCTTAGCTTGCCAAACCAAGAGGAATTGAGCCCTCCATGCGCCTGTACATGCCCATGCATGGAGGCCCTTTCCATTCATGCACATGCATTGCTCATGTATGCAACTACCATTTGCTATAAATAATTCCACAAGGCTTCATAATTTCATAGCCTGAAGGCGCCTGTTATGCTGCAAGAATCCCTCCATAGCCTCACTTAAAGGAACTCTCTCTTTCTTTTCCAATTTTCAGATATGAATTTCAATTTCATTGATTGATTTTCAGACTCATAGTTCTTTAACCTTGCTTCATCTTCATCCCTAGACTACACTACAAGCATTAGCAAATAAGAATTGTGCTCTCAAGATCCACATTTCAGAGGTGGATGCTCAAACTTATTTTCTTAGAAACTCCTTGATTGTTGTTGTTTTCTTGCATTTATTGGGCTGGCTGAAGTCCTCTCATAAGAGGTAATTCATTTATGCTTTGAATTTTGAAAATCCACTAAGTTTTAGTTGAACACCAGAAATTTCAACCTCTGATTTCTCTCTCCATGGAACTCTAGAGTGGAAATAGTTGGCACAGGGGTGATGTACATCCCCCCAGCTTTCCATTGCTTTATAGATCGTGGCATTTGATGGAGGTTGCCATGTCTGCAACTCTCACCGGAATCGGAGGTCTCGCCGGAGAAGACGGTGGTGTACACCACCGTCCCAACTCCAGATTAAATCTGGACCGTGCAATCTCTTTTCCAGATCTAATCTGGATCCTCCATTGTTATGACTTATTTAATGGCCAGGTGTTTCGCTTTGACTTGAGTGTATAGTGGATGCACGCTCCTGATTTGTCTGATGCGCCAACTCAATTAATGAGCTCCTGATCCAACGCCTCACGTTTTTTCTTATTTTTAATTTCTGATTTTAATTTCCATTTTATTTCTTTTATTCCATTTCATTTCAAAAAATCATATTTCACTCATTATTGGTCCAAAAAATGTGAGACCAATTGCATTATTTCTCTTTTAATTTCTAGTTTCTAAAAATGACTTTTAACATTTTTTATTTTATCATTTGATATTTTTCATGAATTTTCTCTTTTCTGGTTATTTTTAATTCATTTTAAATAGTTTTTGATATTCAAAAAATACAAAAATATTTTTCCAACCTCTTTGAATGATGATGGATCTATGAAAAATATTCTCATCAATTTATTAATTGATTTGAGATTTATTTTAGATTTTAATTCAATTAGGTTATTTTTATGCATTTTTAATTGATTAAAAATAGTTTCTGGTTTCTAAAAATGCTGAATTTTTTTGTCAAACTTTGTTTGACCTTGTTGAACTTAGGATGATCTATTTGAACTTTTCAAAGTTGATTTGAAATGGATTTGATGTTTTACCTTTAATTTTTTATTTTAATTCAAGTATTATTTTAATTTTGAAAAATACCAAAAACATTTTATTTGTTTCTTGACTTCTAAGCTTCATTTTGCTTCTGTTTACTAATGTTTGACCTTGATTTCATCTATCTTTGGTCAATGTATGTTGATTATCTCATTTGATTTCCATTAATGCACTTTCTTATTCATCTTCTTCTTCTTCTTCTTTTTCTTTTTTGATCAATGAGTTAAAGATTGGTGGCTAGCCTTGATGTATGAGAGGTTTAACCTTCCTTGATTCAAATCTAATTCATCTTGATCATAGATCAAATGAATGGCTTTGCATTAAGGATATGTTGCTTCCTAATCAAGCAAAGAACCTAAATCAATACAAGATCATTTCTCATCCTCTTTTGGCATGGCAAGTTGTAGGAGCTTGATTCACTAATCAAGATCTCTAACTTGTGTTGTTGCCTACATTTTTATTGACCAGCCTCAGATAGGTGTGACTACTGCATTAGTCCACTTACGATTGCTTAACATAGCGCTAAATTGCCTTATGGCACACTAACACTAACCATTAACCATTAACATTTAATTCTTGTACTTTATATTTATGCAATTTACTATTCTTGTACATATTATTCATTTGTTTTTGCCCTTTGCACATTTGAGCACATGTTTATGTTAATGCATTTTGCCTTTTGCTCACTTGAGCACATAATTGTGTATATATTATTATGCTTGTGTTTGTTTTGATTGTTGTGAACCAAATGCAAAAAATGGACAAAAAGGACTTCAATTCTAGGATATTCCCTATGCAAAAATGGAGTAAAAAAGGCCTTAATGTTGAAGATGGATTGGAAGGACCAAATCTCTAAACTCATTCTTGTCCATTCCTTGTTGACATTATAGAACTTTTTGATGTGTGTGTTCTTGTGCTAGCGATTCCTATTTGAGCCAAAGTGAAGAACCATTGTCATGTGCATCTAAAGTGAGAGATACAAGAGCCATTGGAAGATTCCTAAGAGCTTGCTTGATTGATTGGTTGCTTGAGTATACACTTATTTGCTTGCTTATTCCAAAGGATGGGAGCTACTTGAATCATCAATATGATCTCAAGAAGGGAACTCCATTTGTGGTCTTGTTTCTTCTCCTTCATCTCTTGTATGCTTAGGACTTAGCCATTCTTCTTCTTCCCTCCACTCTAACCCAAGTCAAAACTTTTTGTGCAAACATTAACATTTTATTTTCAAACCTTAGAAACCTAAGCATTATGCTTTTGATTTTCAAAACTTTCTTTTCATAACACTTATTTTGAATTGAATCTTTAAAGTCAACTTTGACCATATTTTGTAAATACTTTTCATTGGTATATATAACTCATTCAAATGTTTTATGGTTTCAACGGCCACTTCTTATTAAAAACTTTTCATAACCTTTAGCTATTAGGTTTGAGTTATCCTTGAGGTAGATATAATACTCACCTATATCCTTAGTGATGAACAATGAGTCTTCCATGCTTATTATAAGGTTAACCCCTCACTAGCATGTTGAAGTTATCCTCACATGGTGGATTTGTGGTTTTAGATTGAGTTTTCTCCCTTGGATAACAAAAGACCTTAAGGCTTTTGGACCAATCAATTCACCAACTTGTTTTGAGATTTTTACCCTGAATTACGAGGTTTTGATCCTAATCTTTTTTAAGATGGTACGTAGGCAGTGGGTTTATCCATTCAAACACAAAATTGTAAATAATTTGTACATTCTTCTCTCATCTCCCCAATCATGTTTGCACAAATAATTTTCACAAATACCAACCTACCATACAACAATTATGAAAAGGGCTCCCTAGGAGTACCTAGGATGTTTTGGGTGCTTAAAACCTTCCTATTGCATAACCAACCCCCTTACCCCGATCTCTGACATTTTTATTAGTTTTTGATTCGATAAAACTTCTCGGTTTTTGTTCGCTTTCTAACCTTTCCTTTGGATAAATAAAAGTGCGGTGGCGACTCGACTTGTATGGTTTACTTTTGATTTAGTCAATAAATCTAAAGATAGCGAATACCCCGCTTCACTTATCATTGATGCAAAGTATTGAAGATGATTAAAAAATCAACTAACAATAGATTTGTAACAGAGAAAGTTATACAACCTTAAATCCATCTATCAATATTTTAACAAATTTTAATTTGTTCTCTTTCTTTTGTTTTTACTCCTCTTTTATTTAGAAAGATAGTAAGAGAGCAAATAAATTAGCATAATGTAAATGATATGGTTAGATAACAATAAACATAAACATAAAGTACTTGAAATAAAGTGAACAATAAAATAAATTGCAAGGAAGTAAAGTGCAATAATGTAATTGTTAGGAGTTAGTAGTTAGTGGTTAGTAGAATAACAATAAGCAAGTGAATTAGCAAGTTAATGTAAATAACATGGTTTTATCTATGCATCAAATGACCCAAATATGGTTGAAATATAGGCAATCTATCAATGCCGCAAAGTATCATGAATGATCTATTAATCAATCATTAATAGGTTTGAAACATTGAAGATTTAAACAACTATAAGCAACCATGGTCATGATCTAATAGACCTTATTAACTAAACAAATGTAACAATGAGTCAATAGTAAATATCAAATGGTAGTAAATAACAAAGTTTGATTGAAAATGGTGGATAAAAAGTAGTAAGGGAAAAAAATCTAAAAAAGAGTGTAAACTCAATAAAACTCACTTGTCTCAAACTTGAGACAAATCTCTCTCAAAAAACAACCCAAGAATAAAACCCCATTTCCAAACACAAAACAGAAAATTTCAATGAGTTTGAGTTGCAACCATTACCAAATTTGTGGTGTCAAAATTAGGTTGTTGTGGTGTTTGGGTTTGAAGGTGAAGCAAAAAGCTTGGAAGAGGGTGGATATGGTTGTTGTGGTAGAAAAATGGAAGAGAAGGAAGTTGTATGTTTATATGGTAGTGGTGAATGATTATGTAAGTGAAGGTTACAAACTTGCTACTGATGTTGTTGTATGAAGATGGTGGATATTTTTACATGGTGGTTGGGTGGTTCAATGAAGAAAAGAGGGTTTGAGTGAGTTAGGGTTTTTAGGTTAAAAGAGAGAGCTTGAATGTGATTTTGGCAGGGGTTTAGTGGTTGTCAAGCTTGAAAAATGAGGGGGGGGGGGGATAGTGCTCTATTTACAGAGGAATCAAAGGGGTTGAAGTGGGGAAAGAAAATCACTTTGTGTAAAAAAGTAGAGTTACTACCACTGTCTGCGCAGGTGTAATCGATTACCATGATTAGGGTAACCGATTACACCAGCCAAAATATCCTGGAAATCAATTTTATGTCCGTGTAATCGATTACCATGATTAGGGTAATCGATTACACATACCAAAAATTGATTTTTTTCCTTATTTTGTTGGTTTTTTCCTCTAGAACTTTAACCGAAAAAACCTAGTTTTTCCCAGGTGTAAACATCGTGCCTTGAGTATGTGTAATATGTCTTGGTTATGAAGGTCCAATGAAATTATGATGATGAAATAATAAATTCATGCATGTGCAATAGGGCCATGGATCAGGTGAAAGTTGTATGCAGGTAATGTGAATTTTAGGGTATGACAATTGCCCCTATTTAATCTTCTCGAACCTGAATGTGATATGAAGTGATGGGTATTTGTGAAGGTAATTCATGGGATGGAAAATAAAATTGACATGAAGTCATCTGCTGAGGATTGTTTATGGTATTATGTGGGGAGAACATGGGTCATATGTATGATGATTATGTCATGATGTGTATGATATGCAATGCATGTTATGGCGTGTAACATAAGTATCTCTTCAAATGGAAAACAAAGAGAAAAGTTTCATGAAAAAAGGTCAAGAAGAAAGATGAGAGGGAATATGACTTTGTTGGGGATAAGTTTATTATGTAAAAGATGGTGAAAATCCCTAGCAACGGCTGGGAAGATTTTAGTTTAGTGATGGTTCCTAACAATGGTTGGGAAGAAGAAGTCAATCCTTAGAAAGAGATAGCGAGATTTTAGTTCAGTGACGCTTCCTAGCAATGACTGGAATACCTGAAATCTAAAGAGGTCAATCCCTAGCAACGGCTGGGGAAGTTTTAGTTCAGTGACGCTTCCTAGCAGTATATGGAAATACCTTAAATCTAAAGATGTAAATCCCTAGCAACGACTGGGGAAGTTTTAGTTCAGTGACATTTCCTAGCAATAGCTGGGAATACCTGAAATCTAAAGATGTAAATCCCTAGTAACGACTGGGGAGGTTTTAGTTCAGTGACGCTTCCTTGCAATAGATGGGAATACCTGAAATCTAAAGATGTAAATCCCTAATAATGGCTGGGGAGGTTTTAACTCAGTGACGCTTCCTAGCAACAACTGGGAATACCTGAAATCTAAAGATGTAAATCCCTAGCAACGACTAGGGAGATTTTAGTTCAGTGACACTTCCTAGAAATAGCTGGGAATACCTGAAATCTAAAGATGTAAATCCCTAGCAACGACTGGGTAAGTTTTAGTTCAGTGACGCTTCCTAGCAATAGCTGGGAATACCTGAAATCTAAAGATGTAAATCCATAGCAACGACTAAGGAGGTTTTAGTTCAGTGACGCTTCCTAGCAATAACTAGGAATACCTGAAATCTAAAGATGTAAATCTCTAACAATGGATGGGGAGGTTTTAGTTCAGTGACGCTTCCTAACAACAGTTGGGAATACCTGAAATCTAAAGATGTAAATCCCTAGCAACGAATAGGGAGATTTTAGTTCAATGACGCTTCCTAGCAATAGCTGGGAATACCTGAAAGTGTCAATCCTTAGCAACGACTGGGAAGGTTTGAATTCTGATGACATGCAAAAGGAAAAGGGGTACCTGCAAGAGGCATGTGTAAAGATGACATGATGATCCTCGTACCAAATGCATATGGAACTTTGTAGTATGTAAGAAAACCTCATTATATCCCTCAGGCACAACGGCAGGGATGAAGTTTAAGAAATATGGCTACCACTCGGGACTCGCCAAACCTACGTCAGGTGTTTCAAAATAAGCAATAAGAGACTAGGCCAATCGTCCAATCTCTCATTTTGCTTAACATGCAAATTTGACAAAAGTGACTTTTCTCATGTAAAAGGTATCGAGGAAACTTGCAAAAGGCAAGAGGGAACTTACAAAAGGTAAGCGTATGGAAATACTTCTTATGCAAAAGGTAACGGACTCCCTAGGAAAAAGGCAAGGGGAAACTTGCAAAAGGCAAGTGAATAGATTTGGTGATTATCATACACAAGGTAGAGAAAACTTTGTTGTAGGTACGAAAACCTCATTATATCCCTCAAGCACAACGACAGGGATGAAGTTTCAGAAATATGGATACCACTTGGGACTTGCCAAACCTACGTCTGGTGTTTTAAGACAAACGATAAAAGAATATGTCAATTGTCCAATCTCTCATTTTTGCTTAACATGCAAAGTTTTGACAAAGGTAAACTCTCTTGTGCAAAAGGCAACAAGGAAACTTGCAAAAGGCAAAGTGGGGGTTTCCCATTCAAAGAGCAGAGGGGACTTGCAAAGGCAAGGTACCGACAAAGGGCCAACAATATTTATAAAAGGCAAATAAAAAGGAGATACTTTGGGGAATCCTTCTGTGGTTATTCACAGGGATCCTTGCGCTTTTGAGAAAGGCTTGAATCCAACTTATGCCAAACATTCTTGCCCCGATATGAAGAGTATACTATGATGCAATGTTATGTATGCAAAATGTCAATGTATGCAGAATACTGATATATGATCGGGCCGCTGGGGGTATGCAAATGTGATATATGGATTGCGCTAAGTATGGTTGGGCTTTGTGGAACTTCTTGTTTCGGCGGGAAAATTATGCATGAAATGAGACATGCAATGCGCGTGGGAGTGCAACTGGGCATTTGGATTTTTGTAGGGATTTATTTGTGTTTCTAATGAGATATTGTTGGAGAATATCATCATAAAAGGGTTGGTGGAAAATGGTTTGGAACATCGTCATCAAAGGGTTGATGGAAAGAAGTGTCATATATGAATTATGCCAAATATGGTCGGGCTTTAAGGTTAATGATAGATTTTTGTTTTGGGAGGTGTCAATAACGATTAGGATTTTGGATTTTGGTTTGGATGGGATCAGGTTGGATCTGATGGTGATTAGATTTTTGGGTTTTCCAAGTAGGCTTGGGTTTTGGAAGGTATCAAGTGAGGTTTGGCTTCATTATTCTTGTCGGGGAAGGGCTTCATGTTATGCATGATGCATGATATGTACGAGTGAAGTGATAGGGTTGGTGCGTAATAATTGATGTAATGGTTTTGGATAGTTCAACAAATGTCTCTGAGGTGGGTCAAGAATGGTTGAAACTGGGAAATATTTTTTGTTGGCTTCAAGGCTCATTGTTGAAAATTTGTAGGATGATGTGTTTAGCATGACTTCCCGACATTTGCTTTGAACTTGGCTGACGTAGTGAGCTTGGTATGAATCTTATGATACCCCAAACTTGATTTGAGTAAGAGAATCTAAGAAAAAAGAAAATCCTTATCTCCATGGCCAGTCTTGCCCCAATCTGTTAGGTACCTGCATGGATTTCCCCAGTCACGAGTTGTGCAACAAACCTTGGATAAGGTGATCTTGATCTATTCTGCCCCAGTGTCGGGGGTTTGCCTACCCCTGTTTATCTATCTCTTAGAGTGGTTTGACTTTCTCATGCTTTTGAGGTGGTCTGCCTTAGTACGAACCTTGAAGGGATTTTCCCCTGACTGGCTGTTCTTTGAGGGAATGCCCCTGGCCAACTGCCTTAGGAGAGATTTGCCTAATCTTGATGTGGTTGTCCTAGATTGACTGGATCTTCAAGTGGCCTGCTGAACAAAGTTCGCAGATGCCTTGCCCCCTTGGTGAGATCAATCTAAGAAGATGGCCTTTGTTCATCGGAGTCCTCAAAAAGTTTGCCTCTTTTGGGTGACCAAAACTCCTAAAGTCATGTTCATTGTGAAAACACTCATGATGTCAATGCTCATTCACGAGTAAAAACTATTTATGCTAATGTTATGTTTATGTTAGTTTTAGAAATCCAAGTTTATCCACTGAAAATATGATGTATAATGAATGGATCATTAGTTACAAGAGTCATACTGATACTTAGAAAAACAAATATGAGTCAGTTTCGACACAAGCTCTAATACAATATGCTTTCAAAATAGACCTTGCTTCAATTAGGTCTTTTGAGGATTGTAACATGGGTTGGTTGACGGTTTAAGAGACAAAGGATTTATGGCTCAAAAATTTATTTAGCCCGCGCATTATCCTTGATATCCTTCAGTCCTACATTCAACTAGTTTGACACAAACGTTCACCTCTTAGAACGATGGAAATGGCAGTAAAAGAACCCACTAGGTTTCGGGAGTGACAATAACTTGCCTATTTGCTTTTATTTACAGTCACACGACTACGTTCTTGTTGAGGATTTTTGTTTTTGATTCCTCTTCTTCTTCTTCTTTGTTTTTTTTAACTTCCCTAATTTTGCATGGACTGATTTTTTTGCTTACAGTCCATCGGGATACCCTAATTTTTGCCTAAGCCACTTGTTTTCATGTTTTGACTTAGCGGGCTTTCTTATTCTTTTCTTTTTTGAGAGTTTTTTGTGTGGAACAAATCGTGTGATGTTTGTGTATTTGGTTTGAAAGGATTTGTGATTGTCTCACTTGTTTTGTTGGCGAGGGACAACCATTGGGTTTGTGATTTCGACCTATCGTGAGGGAAAATATGTGGTTGTCCTTTAGATAAGACAATCCCTATGATGTGGTTAATCCTCGAATGGGACACTCCCTACTTGAACGCATGGTCAAATTAGTTGAAGACTACCCCGCCCCGGGTTTAAGATGTGAGGGTTTTCCTGCTTTAAAGAAAACTCCTACTTCTAGGCTCAAAGGGGTTGACTAGGGGTTATCATCCTTATACCTCAAGTGTTTGGGAATTTGAATCAATGCCTTACATCATCAGCAAGGTGTTTATTCAAAAGCATACATGCAATGAGCTAATATACCTTATATTCACTATTCTCCTTCTAAGTTTTGTTTTTAAACAACAGTAAAATAAGAGTGAACACGATTGGATTGACTTAAAACATGCATACTCATTTCATTGTTGCAAAAATAAGTTTTTAGGAGTGAATATTACAATAACAAGCAAGAAGATTAAACATGAAAACAAATGAATGACAACATAATTGCTGGTGTGATTAGCCTTGTTTCAACCGTAGACTGGTGTCATCATGCTTGCGGAAACTGATGTGTGATAGTCCCTAAGGAGGCTCTTACTCAGCTTCTTGTTCCTCATCCGTTGGCACTAGTTATGGCATTGTAGAAGTGCCTTCATATGGCAGCATGAGGTTGCTTAGTATATCCAGGTCGTTCGGTGTGAATGCAATAGCTTTTGAATTAATCAGTTCCTGAACTTTGTATTTGAAGCCCTTACAACTCTCGATCGAGTGTCTGGATGCTCTAGAGTGGAACTCACACCTAACATTCATGTCGTAGTTTAAAGGAAGAGATATTGAAGGAGTTCCTAATTCCCTTAACTGCACCAATTATCTGTTGAGCAAAAGAGGGGGAATTCGACCATACGACATAGGAATTGGGTCGAACTGTTTCTCTGGCCTCTTTGATTTTTTATGGCCTCGTTGAGCATAAGAGTTTTTCCTTTGGTTTGAGCACCAATTGCAATTCAACATTTGGTTCCTCGGAGTTAGCTGAGGAACAAACAATGGCTGTTAATTAAGAAACCTCAAAAGTTCGGGTTGGGAATGGTATCCCTGAGGCAACTTATGACATGAGGTGGAGCCAAACAAATGCACAGGGGAAACCATTTCCATCATGGTAGCCGGTGCAGGATTTCCTTCCTTTTTCAACAGTGTTTGCCAGATTTCCATAACCAGACTCATCTGAGTCTTTAGTTGGTTGATCTCTTCCTCCAATGCAGCTTGGCCTTGCTGGAGTTCTTCCACAATGGCTTGAGACATGTTTCTAGTTTTGAGTGTACATCGGAAAATCAGCTAGCGGGGTAGAAACAGAAGATGGTATAAGGTTTTGTTTGTGAGATGCAAATGATGTATTAATGAAATGTTTGTTTATGAATGAATGGGCGAGCATATCAATGGTTTTAACAGAACTCAGGCACATGTTCATAATCTGAGACCATCGTAACGAAGTGTGAGGTTTAATAATAACTGCTTTTCAAACCGGGGTTCTCACTTTGCATGATCTAGGGCTTTTATGAAATTAGGTATACGACACTGCCCCTAGAGTCATGGACTCCCTTGACTGTCTTCCGCTTATGTCAATTTACTTGCCAGGCGATTGCTCCATCAAGGTCATCTACTCTAAGTTAGATCTTCGTATCGACCCTTACGAGGAAGGCACCTCGGGGACCTATACCACGCGGCCATCAGTCTAGGTCGACCATGGTTAAAGGTTTTACAAAAAATGGTCTTAGAGTCACCGACTCTAATAAAGGAAATGATGCTTACGTCGGAAGCACGACGATTATCAATCCCCTTAAGAGAATCTACCACTAAGTGAAGTTCTCATATGATCCTAACGAGGAAGGCACCTCACGGACCAATACTACCCAACCTCTCCTATCTCAAGAAAACTCTCAGACTTGGGTGGGGAGTCTTTCACACAAGGTTCTTATTGCAATCATTATTGCCTCCAAAATTCTTCGTCATAGAGCCATGGTTTCGGACCAACAGACAAACAAATGAAATATGTACAAGTTAGGAACAAAAGCAATATATACAGAAAAAATAGATAACCGATAAATCTCCATGTACATAAAAGAGAAATAACCCAAACTAGGCTAGACTTGCTTAGGAAATCATAATCCCCAGCTGAGTCGCCAACTGTCGCTATCGGGATTTCACGATAACGAAACCAGGGCTAAAGATATGCCAAAGAGAGGCAAAATCAGAAGAGTCGCCACCGAATTTTATTTAGTTTACCTCTCCTTGAGAGGCATGGTAAAATAGTCGATAAAACCCTCGGAAAAGAGACGTGCATGGAAAGCACTAAAAGGGAATAAGGAATCGGTATTGCAACCGAGATTTGGGTTCAGAAGTCGGTTACGCAAAGGGAATGTATTAGCACCCCTCATGTACATGGTACTCCATGGGAACCATTTGGGTTGTTTTACATACGTGGGGATTTGCCATGAAAATATTTGTTCAAGATAATCCATTTCTCTTTCACGTTCTCTTTCATGTGAAAGTATTTGCCATGAAAATATTTGCTCAAGATAATAAAATCTCTTCGGTATGGATTGCAAGTACATAAAAAAACTTATCTTAGTTGGAACAGATAACTTATTAGAAATTTGAAAAGATATGTTGTTCTCCAAGAATCCATTATCAAACTCTTGATTTATTTAAACAATTTATTTTAATATTATGTGTAAATAATGTAAATATAAAAAATAAAAAAAATAAAAGCTTTTTTCCCTCGGCTTTAAACAGAAACTGAGAGGTATGTAGCGCTTGAGTTGGAACATACTTTATTGTTTTTTTATTTAAAAAGAAACACATTTTACATTGGTTTTGAGTAACAGTCGAGGTAAAATATAAGCGCGTTTATTCAGTTTCTTCACCGTCCTTAAACAAATATTTGTCGTCTATTTAATGAGTATCAATGCTCAAGACACTGTCATTAGTGATCCTCGTGAAACCTAAAACCCTCTTTATAAAAGTATTATGAATATTAAAATTTGATAGTAGTGAATCCACAAGAAACTCAAACATTGTTGTGAAATCCTCTATGTTTAATTAGAGTCCCATGAGATTTTACAAAGTAAAAGTATCAATGTGATAGATTGCAAGAGCAAAAATATTTAGTTTTATTTAATATGTGGTTGGTGAGAGTATATTTACTTTTCCAAAAATTTATGTGATGGATTGCAAGTGCAGAAAAAAAGTTGGTTAAAGGTTTGTGTTCTAACATAATCTCTTAACTTGATATTTATTTTATTTATCTAACATTTTTTTATATCAGAAACAAATGAATGCAAAAGTCATAGAGAATATATTGCATCAAACATTTTACATTCCAAACATTCAATGAAACGAGGATCCAACATTTGTATATCCAACATTTGTTCTTCACTAACAGCGATGACGGTGAATCAGATTCAAAAATTGTTATATATTTTTACTTTAATATTATATGTAAACAATATAATCAGTGTGTGTGTATATATATATATATATATATATATATATATATATATATATATATATATATATATATATATATATATATATATATATATATATATATATATATATATATATATATATATTTCCATCTGTTTTGTTATTAAACCGAGAGGTATATGATACTAGTTTGGAAAATAAAAAAAAGCTTTTACTAAGGTTCGAAACCATGACCATTTAAACTAACCCCTAGGTAATTTTTAACCGATGGGTAAAGTTCCCACTTTTCATGTCACCCTTCTTTACCTCAACATTGTAACCAAGGTGAAATTCATTTCCCGTCCGACATGACATGTGTTATTTGTAGTAGTGAAGCGTGCTTCTTAGATAAACATATTACACAAGATGAAGTTCAGATGATTAAACTTAAAATATATACAATTAAAGTTCTAAGTGCTTCTCTCTTTGTTGTGTTGTGATATTGTGGCTTCATCGTCTGCTAAGATTCACACACATCCACAAGCATTCTTGCATCCACACGCTCTTTCCTTCCTTTCTACTTTCTTCTCTCTTTTATGCCCGCTCTCTCATACTTCCATATTTCTTCTTCTTTAGAATATATAGGATATGAAGAGATTCGTTGAAGTATATATCCTTTGGAGGGTAGAATATAAATTTAGCTTTAAATTATATGTTGTATGAAGGTCACTTCACGTACAATATTTGATCGGCGCTTGCAGCAGAGAGTTGTTTGATGATGGGACATGGGAAGTATTCTTTACTTTAAAAGTATATTTGGTTTTTGAACTTCTGTCACATAAAACAGTAAAGACCTATAATTCAAATCTTCTAGTCATAGGATTCTTATAAAAGTGGTTTGAAGCTTGAGTAGAGATCAAAATTTGTCTTCATAAAGAAATCTCTTTTTGATTGTACTTTCCTTGAGTAAATTACTTGTCATAATCAGAGGCTTCATATAATAGATTAAGTTAAGATTGATCAAAGTCCAAAGCCTAGATGATTTAGACTACAAATCCTATTCAGAGTGAGGCTTGAAATTACTACAATCCAGAGTGAATATGAATATGAAATGCAGAGGCATTTAATACTTTGTTTAGCTCATATGCGTTGATTGTAAGAGAGTATTTCCTTTGCTTACTAACTTATAGTCGGAGGCGTCTAATATAACTTGGTGAAGCTTGATTAGAATTCAGAAGTTGTCTTCAAAATATGGAGAAACTTTAGAGTCCTTTGAGTACTGGGTTCCGAGACTTGCACATATTTGTAGTCAAAGCTTTATCAGAATTTATCTGGATAATTTCTGTACAAAAATGTTGACTTGATAAACTTGAATCTCGACATACTTTAAACACATATTTTTGTATTCTTCCTTTGTTCAACATGTGTTTTTCCTTTCTTCAATTTGAGAAGATGGGGTTGGAGAATAAGAAGTTATGGTCGTATGAGAGATATGATTTACATATCTTTGACGATGCGATAACCCTATTTTAGGGGTACATAAAACTGATGGTTACCTTGGGGGAAGGACGGGATACTAGAACCGTCGATTCCAAATTCTAGGTTCTCCTATGTCGAAGCGTGTATAATTGTATCTTTGACTGGCCCTTTGAGTCATAATTGAATGTGATGGCTTCCTTGATTCATCTAAAGATGAAATGCCATAATGTGAATGATGAACTAGTCACGATTAGAGTCAACTCATCTATAGAAAGGAAGATCTACCAAGCTTTGTAGCAAGTTCATAAGGAAGACACGGTTAAGCCCATGGAAATCAATGTGACCTCGCTAATTGAGAAACTTACGGATATGGGTATTTAGCCTCCAACCAAGAAAGTACACCAGCATATCTCGATGAACAAAAGTGGTTAAACTAAGGGAAAACTAAGAGCGGTTATTGCCGACCCCTATGGAAAACAAGTGGTGGCAAGACCATTTGGTTATGTTAATTATTCATTCCATTTATTGTAAAGAAAGGCATACCATGTATGATGGACTACAACAATTGAATTAAAGAAATATATTTTCACTAAATTGTATTTTCCTTTGTGATCACGAAAGGTAGCAACGAGTTCGGGGTACGACCAGAAGGGTCAACCAAAGGCATAAGGAGCTAAGATTCAAATTAGTTCCAAACACTCCAAATGATCCAAGGTATAAAGTGATCTTACATGAAATGAAATGTACACTTTATGATATTCATTTTTTATTACACTTTTCTTAAATTCTGAACTGACTTTGGGTGTTGGAGTGTTAACCTTGTAGGTCCACCCCCGTTGCACCATATAAGAGATCAACACCATCGGTTCAAGATTCCTCATATCAATATCTACATAATTATGGTTCCATAAAGAAATAATGGTGCCGTATGTGGGAATTAACTCCTAGTTTCCGCCAAAGGACTATTGTAGACAAAATGGTTGACCAATGTTGTTCTAGTGAAGAAAGCCTCACGAAAGTGGATGATGTGTGTTAATTACATGAATCTTAATAGAGCATGTCCGAAAGATTATCGCTCTCGGATATTTTGAGAAGCCTGTAGACAATTCGGTTGGGTACAAGTTACTATTATTTATCAACATCTGCTCCGAGTATAATCAGATACCTATATTCAGACCGACTAGATAAAGACAACATTCATTACTGAGCAAGCCAATTACCAGTAGAACGTCATGCCTTTCAGGTTGAAGAAGGCTAACGTGACATATCAGAGTGTTGTTCCTTTTGGATTGGTTGCATTTTTCAAACAACCACATGGATAACTGTTTAAGTTTGCTCACATACTTCAAGATGATTTTTTGGTGTATAAGGGACACATGTTGGACGCGATGTCACAACATATGGGTACGACATCTGACCTGGCTCAACATGCCAATTTTTTGCGTTTTTGAACAAATTTTCTATTGAAGATTCAGTTAGATTTTATTTCTTTTATTTAGCAATATGATTATATGATTTGTTGGACAATTGCGAAGATCAAATCAGATTTAAATGTGGTTTAAATTCGAATTTGAATTGATAAAAAAACATATATTTTGTTGGAGAACTTTATGGAGAAAATTAAAACCAACAAAATTCAGCTATTATTCTGGACAAAATTAAATTAGAAATCCAAGAAGAAAAACCTAGAATTCCATTGTTATTTAAGGAGAGTCAATCCTCACTTTTGGGGTGTGCATGACGTGCACGTTTTGAAGATACCTAGTGTTAGAGTTTATCTTTTAAGTCTTTGTATGTGCATCACTCTAGCACCTCCTTTCATATCATAAGGCATAAAGTTTGGTTTTATTGATTTATAAACCTTGTTCCAAGATGCTAAGTCTATAAGAGTGTGAACATTGTGCTTCTTGTACTCTACGTTAATGCCTTAACTGGATTAGTGCAAAATCTTTGTGTACACCTCTATGTTTTAGTAACTTGGCATAGAAGGTTTGTCTTAGTTGAGTTGTAACATTCAACATTGTTTTATGGTTTGTAAACATAAATAACGAGTTGTATGATTGAGAAGAAAGTGAGTAGGTTCTCATATTTAGGGGGAGTACTTAAATAGAAAGACACTAGGATTAAGAAGAGGCTTTGAACATCATAGGGTTTGGTGGTTCTTGTAAGACTAAGTTTACTAATTTGAAGTAATGGATTTCCTTTATTGGGTAGAGTTCCCCTCAGACGTAGGTGTGGTTTCACCGAACTGGATTACCAATCTCTTGTGTTATTTATTGCTTTTTTGCTTCATCATATTGTAAAATCTTAATTTCCATATATTGTTTGCATATTGGTTTTTGTTTCTGGTTTACAATGTCTTAGACATCAAGTATGACATATGTTCCCATAAGTTGTAATATGTCATAAACCATTTTTTTGTCCCATGCATCTGGTTCAACATTTGTCCCTTATCGAATAGAATTTTCAATTGGTATTAGAGCAGTGACCCTGTTATGTTTGGGTGAGCTCTAGAGAGATTTTATTCTGTTTAAGATGGAGAACTTCAAAGAAGGGGGGGGGGTTGTTTATCCACCAAAGATTTGTCATGATGTTAAGAAACCTCCAAAGATTATTGACAGTTATGAAGATTATGATGTTCAAGTTGAATGTAATTATGAATAATATATCAGGCTTAATAAGATATTTAGTAAAGTCATAAGACATCTTGATAAGAGACCTATGAAGAATGTCCCTACCAATGTCAATAACATTCAACATAAAGGAAATGATGGTGAAAGTCAAAAGCTCAAATATTGCTACAAGTGGAAACTGGAAAGGGATCCAATGTCTTAATTGCATAGACTTTGGTCATATTAAAATTGAATGCTCAAGTGTTACAATGGAACAAAGAACAATCTCCAATGTTTCTACTGATGAAGAATGTGAATTTAATCCAGCAGATAATGTTGTAACCTTCAAAGATGTGGAAGAGTCTGTGCATTCTAGTGAGAAATTGAGTTCAAAGAAAAAATGTATTGCTCCATTTTAAAAACCATAATGCATAATGTCAGGTAACATGTCTCAACATCGGGTCAAACATGACTACCAGGTTCTTAAGTGTGTCTCTTTCATTCCCTTATACTTCTGTAAGATGCATGGTTGTCTACCACACCATCAATAGTTCTATCCTTAGTGGAATGAGAAGCTTCAAAGGCAACGACACCAAGTTTGGCTTGGAAATCCTAATATAATTGTTGCTTGTTTCTCCTACAATGATTTCTCTTGTGAAGATTGGTATCTTGAAAGTAGCTGCATCATGCATATGATATGAGAAATAAACTTTGTTGCTCATTGTGATAGCCATAGGAGAAGGAAATTTGTAAAAATGAAGATGGTTGAAGACCATGGATCAGTCATCAGAAAGCTTGAAAGTTATTGTCACATGTGTACTGATCTCGAGCCCATCTAAGAAGCAAACCAAGATGTTACTCAATATGGTTCAACCTATTTTGCATACTTTTGATTTATCACATATGGACTTTCTGAGATTCAATCAAGAGTATGTCATTGAAGGGAAGGTTGATGGTCAGGTTGGAGGTCCTCCCAACATTAAATAACCAATAGTGGTTCAAAAGAAGGATTTGAAGAAGAAGAGAAATTATGGAATTCATTCTCATATGTCTAGAATTTTGTTTAACCAAAAATATGATAATATGTTTGGTAAAATTGGAATTGTTGTTACTCTTAAGGTCTTGAAGTCCAACCATAGGATATATGTCAACAAATATGTTCTAGATATTTCTCTCCATAATATTCCTCAGGTTGATAAGACAAATTTAGTTAGAGATATTGTGATTGAAGTCCCAATCATGTATGGGAGTATGAGAAATCATCATCTCATTCTCATGTATATTATTGAAGAATACCAGGAATCCACTATGGGAAATCAAGATGTTAATAAAGATGTTCCAGACATCTTGTCCAACATAATGACAGAGTTTCAAAGTCTTAAGGAGAATGATGATCATGTCTGTGAAGTTGTTAAGGTTGATATTGTTATTGCCAATAATGGTGTTACTAACAACCATGATCATGCAATAGAAGATGCGAAGAAATTGTGTGAAGATGTGATAATTAAGAATGAAAGCTTACTTTTGGTTTGTGTTATTAATAACATGATATGTGGATTGGTTACCAAGGGCACACACTTTATGACTCCCCATAATGATGAAGATTTTGACACCAGTGGTCTTTCTATGAAGTAAATTACTACTGAAAAATTAAGCAACCTTATGCTATATGCTAGAGAAGATGGAAGTCTTTGTGATGCTGAAATTGTTGTCCATCTTGAAGCCATTAGACTAACACCAAGGTTGTCAGGTATGCTGAAGCTTAGTCTTAACCAGATCGATGTACAAAGCACCTTCCTAAATAGGAACTTGAATGTGGAAGTTAAATACCTTCCTTTTTGCCAACATAAAGAGGAAAATCATGAAGAATAACATTGATAATGTTGTTAAAGACTTTATCAGTACTTATGAGGTTTCTATTCTCTATGAACAATGAAATTCATGATGGGTCTGAATCAGTCAATGAAGGTGTTACTAAGGATGCTGATATTTGTAACATGTCTCTCATTTATGATGATATTGTATTGAAGTGGAAATATTTATCCCCTGAAAGGATGCTGCCAAAATAGGCTTTGACATTTGAAGAGAATGATCAACCACTGGAGGAAGTCCTTGTGAAACACAAGGAGAATCTTAAGAAAACTCTCATGTGTTTTGATGACTTTTCAATCAATGTGGTGGAGTATGTTGTCCATCAAATGCAACCTGACTTTGAGTTGAGCATGGTAGAAGATGTAAGCTTCCTTCCTGATTTTCAAGTGAAGAACAACTCATGTGGTTCCCAAGGTGTTCATACTAGAAATGGCTCTCAATTGTTTTGGAGTAACCAAATGATCTATGATGTCATAAAAAAGAGTAATGAAGATGTCAACCAATATGTGTCAGATAACACGTGGGACATGTTATTGACTGCGTTTCCAACTCAGAGGAAAGATGAACAAGTTACCCTTGTCAAGTCTGAAGTGGGTAGAAAATGTTGGATGTGAATATGGAAGTAGAAAAACGGTATAAAGGGGTGTGAGTATACCCAAATTAAAATTCAACCTCCGTTTTCCAAAATCATAGTGTTTTCAATAATAGGTTATGAGTGGAACGTTTGATGCAGAAATGAAAATTATATAACTTGAATATTAATCAAGTCAACATGGATCGTTTCACCAATATCAAAGATTATAATGATGAAACACTTGGTATGAATAGATTCAATTGCTTATTACACGAGAAGTGTTTACATAATGATTCAATTGATGAAGTTCTAAATACAAATCGTTTTCAGATTATCAATCACATAACTAGCTTAACCAATTATCAAATTCCAACAAAACCTAATGCTTACGTAATAAATCATTATATATGAACAAAAGATATAATACGACGAAATTAAAAAACCTAAGCATACAATCACTACAAAATTAAATGCAAGAGTAATATATATATATATATATATATATATATATATATATATATAATATATATATATATATATATATATATATATATATATATATATATATATATATATATATATATATATATATATATATATATATATATTCAATGGTTTCCCATTGGAACTTGCATATTTCCTTGTTATTTGACAAATATTTCCAATAATTCATACAACCACCAAGCCACAATACAACTAATAAAATAAATCTCCTATTTGGATCTTGACTTGTATACAACACACTTTCCAAACTCTTCCATGTAATCTTTACTCGAATTACGTTTCTTGAATCTTCCAATTACACCAACTATGCTTCAAGCCTTTACGTGTAGCTATCAACCCCTTGATCCTACTGGTTCCTTAAGCATTCAAATTGTTAAAAGATCTAAGAAGAACTCTGCCTTATCCGTATCCTTCCACACAATCACTACAAAAGAAATTTTGGAGAAAAGAACTTGCTTTTTTCAATGGAATTTGTCGCCATCATTGACAATCACCTCAATATTGCTAACAACCTGAAAAACTTAACAAGATCTCTAAGAATGATTAATTTCAAGTATGCTCATCCTTCAATCAATTACAGAACTCTCGTTATCAAGATCTGAACTCAATTGAAGTTGAAGATGCAAGAATTTCGTTGTAAGAATTTGAACACTCAAAATAGTGGAAATTGTTTTTTCAATAAATCACACTGAAAATCATGATCAGAATGATATATGATGTGTTGAGAAATGATGAGAAAAAACTTGTATATGTGCTTGAGATAAAGCACACAAAATGGTTGAAAAAGTCAGTTAGATTCGAATCAAAAGCAATATATAATTTGAATCAAATGAGCAAATGTATTGGAATAAAATAATAAGATAAATTTCAAAAACTGCCATTTGATTCGAATCAGGAAAAGGGTGATTTGAATCAAATGCCACGTGATTCGAATCATGTGTAAATATTGACTCGAATCAGTGTCATAGCCCTGACAATGATTTTTTTTGAAAAAGTGAATTATTTAAATCATGTACAAAGTTTGATTTGAATCAAATCACACAGAATCTGACACCAAGAAAATGATTCGATCAAGTGCAAATATTGACTCGAATAAAATGACTAGGTTTCAGTTATATCCAATTTGATCATAATAAAAAATTCAGTGTAAACAGAATGATTCGAATCAAACATGTAAAATATCAAAATTTCGAAATTTTAAAGGCACTTTGAGATTTTACTTTGAATTAAACTTAAACCAAAAACACAAAATATTTTCATTCCACTAACATCTGAAATTGATCAAATGACATCATGACCAAGATAAAATCTAACTAATGTTTTATGCATGCTAAAAATGAATCTTTTCAAACTTGATTCCGAGAAGTGCAATCATGAAGGAGGCTCAACAAATTAAAATAAAATCAAAGATGAAAGGGATAAGACAAACAACAAAGTAACCAGATATAGATGTTCCCCTGAGTGAAGTAGGGACATGCAACTACAAAAAGCTTTTTCAATCGAAGGATTTTGAGACAGACACTGAAGCAATATTCCAGAATATTGTGTCTACCTTAAGAACAAAGGTTGTAGAAAAGAGACTTCATGTGGATGTCAGTCCTGCTCACATGGATGTCGCAACTGCGAAAAACAGCCGACGAAAAAAGAAATAGAAGAGTCACCACCGTTCGTTATTTATCCCAAAGGAGGGAAAGGAAAAGATCGAAGAAAACCTGAAGAGAAGGAAAAGACAAGGTCTCACAACCAAATCTAGGGTTCGGGAGTCGATTATGCGAAGGGAAGGTATTAGCACCCCTACGCATCCGTAGTACTCTACGGGATCCACTCTTGTTGTTCTAGTCTAAAGGGTGTAGGTATATCTAAGGTACTATCTGCTAAAAGAAGGTCGAAAGAAAATGACTCGCAAGGATGTCGCATCCACTGCCTACGTATCTCACCTGAATATGAGAATCAGAGTCTTCGTAGCTCGGCTACCTATGGGCGAAAGAGAAGTGTGCTCGATAAGACATTGTGTCTTGTGCCTACGTATCTCATCTAGAATGAGAATCAGAGCAAAACGTAGTTCATCTAACTACGAGAACAAGGGTCTCGATTGCAACTAGGGCAAGAGAAAGGGAAGGTCTCGATCGCAACGAGGGCGAGAGAAAAGAGTCGCAGCAAGGGCGAAAGCAAACAAGGATTAGTTGTTAGTCATCAGTCAAAACTCGGCAAGACATCATGTCTCATGCCTACGTATCTCATTTGAACATGAGAATCAGAGTTATCGTAGTTCGGCTAACTAGGGGTTAAGGATTGCCATCTGAACATGGAATTACAAAACAGGACACCAGCTGTGTCAAAAGAGAGTGGGCAATACGTTCAACGTCCTAGCAGTAGGTGCCGTAGCTCGCTGAATCGAGTCTTAGGCAGTTACCTCTTTGCAATAGTGTCGCAACCTGAAAAATACAGTGCGCGAAAAAACAACCGGCAAAAGAAAATGACAGAAGAGTCGCCACCGTGCGTTATTCATCCCAAAGGAGGGAAAGGAAACGCTCGAAGTAAACCTGAAAAAGGAAAGGACAAGACGGGGTCTCGTTACCAAATCTTGGGTTCGGGAGTCGGTTATGCGAAGGGAAGGTATTAACACCCCTACGCATCCGTAGTACTCTACGGGATCCACTTTTGTAGTTCTTGTCTAAAGGGTGTGAGTTTATCTTGTGCTGTTTACAACAAAAAAAAGGGTTAAATGAAAATGACTCGCACGGATGTCGCATCCACTGCATACGTATCTCATCTGAGTATGAGAATCAGAGTCTTCGTAGCTCGGCTACCTAGGGGTTAAGGGTAATTATGCTCGCTAAGACATCACGTCTTATGCCTACGTATCTCATCTGGCCTGAGAATCAGAGCAACACGTAGTTCGGCTAACTATGGGGTTATGGATTGGGTTTTGGACGAACGACGTCACTACGCAATCTACCGGATGCTCGACCTTTGGAGACTTACTCGCCTGTAGTAGAAGGAGTTAACGTGTTGCTTTGGGTTTTAGGGTTTGGGATGCTCAAGGGCAAAAAGGCAGTCCTTGACGAAGGAACCGCGCTACCTGCAGGGATACGAACACATACAAAACAAACATGTATAAAGTAAATGTGCCAACAAGGGGCTCAGAAGTAAATAAACAAAAGAAAACAAATGCCTCCTATCGAGGTCTTCCGGCTAAGAAAGCGATAAAATGCGGAAAAGGGGTAAAAGTACCACACGGATAAAGATCCGAAGTAACAACAATTAAAGGAGTAAGGAACCCAGGGATCTCCCAAGCTAATGCCATCAAAGAAAGGTGAGTCAGTACAGGTAATCAGAATGAACCTCCAGGGGGTATCCCACAAATAAAGCGGGAAAACCACGCAAACCATCTCTGCAAGAGTCTGTGAGCCCTCACAAAAACTCAACAAAAGGGTTAGTGAAACACGATAAGCATTTTTTTCATGGATAACAGTATGGTTTCAAAAACCTCAAACCCTGTGGCATACATTTCAGAAATCATGTGATTAAACATTTAAGGCATAGGTTTCACCCATTCATGCATAATTAAACCCGTGGGCAAAAACATAATGAAATTCATCCATCATACCTCATACATTCAGATGATCCAAATTAAGAGCATAAAATCATGGGAATGAGGAAAACCTGATGGGAGAGACCGGTTGAAATCAAATGGCACGGCTGGGTTTGCAAGGCAATGTTAGGGTTTGCGTGAGATGAAAGTGTGTGAGTCAGATTGAATTTTTCAGAGCTGCCTGGGGGTTGCTCTGAGTTCTCTGGTTTCTCTCCAGGTTTTGTCAAGGGTTTTGTTTCAAGGAAACCTCAGAGTATTTTGCTTCTCTTCCTTTTTCTGTCTGATCTCCCTCTTTTATAACCTGATTTTCATGGCTTTGTGGGCTCAAATGAGAGAGGTCCAAGTCCAAGTTTTTTCTATTATATATATATATTTTTATTATTATTATTATTTTTATTTATTTATTTTTTTTGTAATTTTTTTTTTTGTTTTTTTTTTAAAGTTTTCTTGGATCTAATTCTGATTGACATGATGAAATGCAATATGAAATGCTAAATGAATGCATGAATGAGGAGGGCAAATTTTAGGGTGTTACAGCTGCCCCTATTCAATCATCAGCTAACCCGAGTAGGATGAAAGCGAACAGCTTATCAAACAAACGGGGTGAGCTGTGATTGAATACCAAAGACAGACCGAAAATTTGCGCTCCGAGAACACCACAAAAACGCGGAAATACACCGCGCTGTTTATTTTTCTTCCGATCCTCTGGCTGGATCTGAATCAGTCTTCTGGCTTAATCTGGAGTTTCGATCCTCTGGGTGAACCTATACTCAATTTAGTCCTCTGGTTGGATATTAATTTTGATCCTCGGGCTGGATACGATTTTGATCTTCTGGCTAGATCTTCTTCGTTTCGATTCTCTGGCTGAATCTATTTCCTTTGATTCTCTGGCTGAATCTACTTCGATCTTCTGGCTAGATCTGAATTGTTTCGATTCTCTGGCTGAATCTATTTCCGGTCTTCGGGCTAGATCTGGATTGTTTTGATGATAAATTCCCATCATTAGGATCCCGCATCTGAGGCATGCGCTGGTTGACCCTCTTTTGAAATCTACACCCAACCTTCATATTAGATATGCAGCTTCGAGAATATTCCACTCTTGGGCTTCCTACATATTCTTCGGGCTAGAACATGTTGTAACGACTCCTCAATTAGACTTGGGCTTGCTGGGGAAATAAAGCTTGTAGGCGACTTCACTGGGGAATCTTCCAATTGAGCCTTAGGCTGGCTTACTGGAACACGATTCTCAGGCTGAATCTTCGAAATGACCCTCAGGCTGGATCACTGGAACACGATTCTCAGGCTGAATCTTCGAAATGACCATCAGGCTGGATCACTGGAACACGATTCTCAGGCTGAATCTTCGAAATGACCCTCAGGCTGGATCACTCACGCTTGATCCTCTGGCTGGATCACTCACGCTTGATCCTCTGGCTGGATCTCATGACCTTGGTTGTAAAGTAATTCTTCAGTCTTCTTGGAAGAACCTGTTTATCAACTTATGTGCATGCTTGATATGATATGCATGCAAATGCAAATGTTATGCATGGTGTAAAAAGAAATCTGCTTGGGGAAGCAAACTCCGGTAGGGAACAGATTGCTGTATCAATCCTTGAATGCTCTGTGGGGAATGATCCGTCTGCCAGGACCAATGAGCCACCAAAAATAAATTGGCTGCTTGAAAAGTTGACCTTGCGGGGGGAGTATCAACTATGGAAACTTTGTTCGGCGAGGCTCTGTGAGGAGAGTCTGTGGGGAAAACACTTCCTGGGGAAATGTCGTAGGAAACGACCTTTGCTGGGGATATGAACTTGCTAATCGCCCTCAAGCTGGGGATTAACAAATCTGTTAAAAATAATCTGCTGAGGAATGAGATGAACACTGGGAACACCACCCTCTCACCTGTTGGTTATGCAACCACTCCGCTGTTGCTAGGAAGATACAGTCTGACACTGTCAACTCTGTTGGGGATATATAGTCTGGATACTGTCAACTCTGTTGGGGAACATGCTCTGCTGAGGAGAGACTTTGTCAACCGCTTGGGGATGAGGATTCATGACTTGACATCCGGTTCCTGTGACCTGCAACAAAAAATACACGTATGCCTCGGGGGAATTACTCGGTTTGAATTCACCGTCCGGGATTAAGCACATTCAAAGCAATTTTAAATGTTTTCCTGTGCAAATCATCTGTAAAAGCCATCATTATGTTCATATGCAATATGTTTTATCAAAAATTCGGACATTTTTGCAAACAAACTGATAAATGAAAAATAAAGAGGCTCTTTAACTGAATTATTCGACTCTTACTGGGGAGAAAATTTGTGCCAGGAATAGGCGAGGGTATCAGAAAGCTGATCCCTGAAAAGAGGTGATCGCTATAAAAAGAGAACTATCCTAATGGCAATGGGGATACGGGGTCCCACCGAGTTTCGACTCTGCTATGGCTCGTATGTCCTCAAGACGCTCTGCTCATCTTGCTTTCTGAAGTGGATGATTAGTCGATCTTTAACCTTCGAAGATTGCCGGATTGAATGAAACGGTGATATAACACTGATGAACTCAGATCACAGTCATTCGCTTATTCCCTAACTTTTGCCTGGATCGCCCCCTTTTCGGGTTTTCAATCCACCGGGATACCCATTTTTGCCTGAGCCGCCCTTTTGGGTTTTCGACTCACCGGGTGTACTCTTTTTTTATATCCCTAATTTTTGCCCGAACCTCTTTATTCTTTTTTTTTGGTTCGTCGGGATGCCCTTTTTTTGTCTGGACTATTCTTTTTATCGTCCAGCGGGTCTATTTTATGCGAAGTATTTTTTTTTAACTGTGTCTGAGTTAATAGGGGACGGGAATCCTTCGCCATCCATGGTTGTTAGCATCAAAGCTCCGCCATAGAAAATCCTTTTAACCACGTACGGACCCTCATAGTTCGGTGTCCATTTGCCCCTGTGATCTGTGTTGGGAGGAAGAAATCTTTTGAGTACCAATTCACCGACTTGATACCCCCGAGGGCGCACTTTCTGACCAAATGCTTTCTTCATTCGTCTCTGACCGAGATACGTAGTTCCAGCATAGCACCTTAATCATCGAAGACAAGGTAAGTAAAGCATCAGCAAATTAGTTTTCTTCAAAAGAAAGTCAACAATCTTCTCGTGTAGTCTCTGTAAGGAGCCAGATGAGGCTGAGGTGTATACCATTTCCCGTTGGTTTGATTGATGACCAAAGCTGAATCCCCGTATACATCCAGGGTTTTAATCTGTATATTGACGGCTTCCTCAAGTCTTAGGATACAAGCTTCGTATTCGGCTTCATTGTTGGTGCAGGGAAAAGTTATTCTGGCACCAAATGGCATATGAACCCCCTTCCGGTGTGATCAACATTACACCAACTCCGCGACCATTGACGTGGACCGCCCCATCAAACATCATAACCCATTTGGATTCAGGGTCTGGCCCCTCCTCCGGGAGTGGTTCCTCTCAATCTTTCGATTTGAGAAACATGATGTCCTCATCAGGAAAGTCAAACCTCATAGGTTGGTAATCATCAATCGGTTGCTCTGCAAGATAGTCTGACAAGACACTTCCCTTGATGGCTTTTTGTGAAGTGTATTGGATGTCATACTCTGTCAGTATCATTTGTCACCTAGTAACCTTTCCGGTAAGTGCTGGCTTTTCAAAAATATACGTGACTGGATCCATTTTTGATATCAATAGAGTCGTGTGAGTCAACATATACTGTCTTAGTCGGCGAGCAGCCCATGCCAAAGCGCGACAAGTTTTTTCGAGCAATGAGTATCTTTGTTCACAGTCGGTAAACTTTTACTAAGGTAGTATATTACATGCTCTTTTCGACCTGACTCGTCATGCTGACCGAGCATACAACCCATTGACCTTTCTAACACAGTCAAGTACATGATCAACGGTCTTTCCTCTCGGCCTTTAGACTTGCCCCGATCTTGATCTCTTTCTTGTCGTCTGCAGTACTGATGTTGACGGTCTCAATCACCTCCTGATAAGGTGTAATAGCTCAGTCCTCCTGTTTCAACAATCTGGCTAACCCTTCAGGCAATTCACAATCTTCCTCAACCCCTTCTTCGGCTTAATAAATAGGATTGTCGAAGTCATACTTGGCCATAGCAGTGTCGTTAGTAGTGAGATCCGGGTGGTCCGCTCTGCATGATGGAGGATCATGCTTTACCTTAGAATGAGAGATTTTTTTTTTGGAAGAAAGAAAAAACGAAAAAAGAAACATTGCCATTTTTTTTGTAAAAGTAGAAAAAAACTGAAAGAAAGAGAACACAAAATTGTTTGCAAAAGCCGTCCTTTATTGATGATAAAAATAATTGCAAAATGTAACTAAATGGATGGCCCTACAAATGAGCCGTTACACCTTGGGCAAAGTGTAAGACTTTATTATGCATGTAATAAAGGAAAACAATAAAAATCACTCTTTCAGTAGAGTAACCCGGACGGTTTTTTCAGACGACCAATTGTCGAGCTTTTCTCCCGGGACACACGGGCGAATCCAGCTATCTAAGTCACAGTCGCTGTCAGCCTTGTCTTCATCTGCAGCATTGACGATGTGGGGAGAAACCAAACCCCCGCTGGAGAGAGTACCGGTTTCATTCTTCTGAGATCCCAGAGCATACCCCAATCCAAACTTGTCTTCTTTGATGACTGGCTCCACAAATTTTCCCCAGCCTTGGGCATTACCAGCTTTAACCACTTCGACAGCTTGCTTGTATGAAGAGATAGAAGTCCCGACCTTCTCAAACTCAGGTGAAAAGACAGCTTCGGGCGCGACCTCATTGATGTTTATGGCTTCGAAGCCCTGACACAGCATCTCGTGCATCTCGCCGTCCATCTCTACATACTTAAATGTAGACAGGTGGCTAACAAAAATATCCTCTTCACCACAGACACTGACGACCTGACCTTCTAGTTCATATTTGAGCTTCTGGTGGAGGGTAGAAGTAACAGCACCGGCAACATGAATCCAAGGCCGACCTAGTAGACAGCTGTAGGCAGGCTGGATATCCATCACATAAAAGGTGCTCTCGAACACCTGCGGTCCAATCTTAACTGACAACTCAACTTCGCCAAAGACAGCTCTCTTAGAGCCATCAAAAGCCCTCACAACTAAGTTACTTGGCCTCAGGATGGTGTCATCGCAATCCCACTTTGTTAAGGCTTTCTTTGGAAGAACATTCAGAGAAGAGCCTGTATCAACCAAAACATGGGAAAGCACCACCCCTTTGCACTCCATTGTGATATGCAAGACTTTGTTGTGATTCCCTCCCTCAGATGTCAGGTCATTGTCGGTGAAACCTAGCCCCCGGTGTCGCATCCGCGAAAAACAACCGGCGGGCTAAAACGAAACAAACAGAGCCGCCACCGTGCGTTATTTATCCCAAAAGAGGGAAAGGAAACGCTCGAAGTAAACCTGGAAAAGACATGGTCTCGCGACCAAAGAGAGATGGGATCGGGAGTCGGTTATGCAAAGGGAAGGTATTAGCACCCCTACGCATCCGTCATACTCGACGGGATCCACGCTCAGAAAGATAGAACAAGGTTGCTAAAACTGCTCACAAACATCACACACACACACACACTGAAACAACACAGGTGGGAAAAGAGAGGAAAGGGCTCGCTAGGATATCACATCCTATGCCTACGTATCTCATCTGGAATGAGAATCAGAGCTACCGTAGTTCAGCTCATGCACGCCGAAACAAAACACACGCACAGACGCTGAGACGTCAAGACAAACACACAAACAGGCAAACATGGAAACCGAATGCCAATTGCTGGACTTATATCAGACTCCGAACCAACAAACACACACAGGAAACCAACTGTCACTCGCTGGACTTACGTCGGACTCCACACAAACAAACACCAATAGGATACGGACAGCCAATCGCTGGTCTTACATCCATATCCTGACACACAAGAGGGTTAACAAACAAAAAAGTTACTAAGGAGTCAGGCACTCGAGCCTAGTAACTGTCAAGCAAACACACACATAAAAGAAAAAGGGTGCCCGGAGAGATCTCGTACGATCTCCTGCCTACGTACCTCATCTGGTATGAGGATCAGGGCAATGTAGTTCCCCTTAACAGGGGAGAAACTTTCTCCTAACCAGAGACTGGGAAATGACAAACTAGAAGGGAGACTGACTCGAGCCTAATAGTTATCATGTATTCCACAATGGTCCTAGGTTGAGTTTTCTATCTAACTTGCACAAGCAGCAAGCTATCTTAAACAACACAATCAAAATAAAACAAACCTACACACAATTAGCACACACTATATACAAACAAAGTGGGCTCACACAAGGTTAGACTGTGCAACACAAGCCAACTGTAATCGAGTGATGTTAGCTCTTAACCCTAACATTGAGAGTTAGGGTGAAGCAGATGAAATGGGAAGTGAGGGTAAGACCTCACAGCTCTTATCCCAGGCCTGGGAGAGCTTCGGACAAAGGAAAGTGTGGGTTCAGAAAGTTGGAACCCTTCTACACTTATGACTGACTCAACTAAGATCTTGGGTTAATATCCACAATGCATCAACACCAGTTGTGTGAGCAAAGGGATGACTCAACTGGATAGCAGGAGATGGATTGCACATATCTTGTATCTGCCAATTGCCTTATCAAAGGCCTTTTCCTGCTTGGCACAAAGATAAACAATCACAAGCATTGCCTCTTAAGGAGGACTTCAGACAGGTGCCTGCCCAAGTAACAGGACAGGTCTTCCAGACTACATGAAGTCAGTGAGTTATACCTCAATTGGTTAAGCAACCAAGCAACAACAAAAGCAAGTTCAAAGAACTTAAGCAACTAAAGTACCTGAAAACAATCTAACTCAGTCAGTACACAACTCAAAAAGTCAAACAGACAGGCTAATGGTCAACAGTTAACTGTACAAACAAGCAAACATCAATGCACCAAGGCAAAGCACAAGCTCAACTCAAATGAGCTAATCCACCTACAAAACAAACTCAAGATTAGTTCAACATTGACCAAATAGTCAACTCAAGCAATGTGAATCAATTCCCTCATGGCCATATGCTTCTTAACCTGCAAACCAAGCTCAAACATGAGAAGCAAACCACTAGGACAAGGCCTAGGGTCCAAGAGGGAGAAATAATTCAAAACAGAACATGAAAATTGGCATGAATCAAGCTTAATCACTTAAGAACAATATCCAAGTGGTCTCATATCAATAGCATCAACCAATTTCATTTCACAAAGCATCTAAGGCAAAGCATGCAAGTTGAAAGCTCATTGAAGCAAACAGAATGAACCAATCCACATCAACTCAAAAATAGTTCAATAAATCCCAAGAAAAATCATGGCTAAACAGCACAAATCACATGATCAACACACCAAAATTCAAGGCATTTGGACAAGTATAAGGAAGGCAATTAAATTCCATAAGGCAAGGCAAGGCAAAACAACCTCAAATGAGGCACAATTTCATACATCAACTTCACACAAGCATTTCACAAATCATCTAAATTCATGACTATCCAAAAGTCCACAAATGGCAAGCCAGAAAGAAAAATCCCAAACAAATCCAAATTGAATCCAAAAATTCCATAAAAATTCACAAGCAATCCTAACATCCAGAAGTAGCATCATACAAAAAATCATATCAATTGGCATTTATTTGGCATGGTAATGAAAATCAACAAGTTAAGCAAGCAAAGGTGTGACACACATTGTCACACCTACATTCAAAAGATCATATCTCATCAACCAGAAATGGGAAAAATGCAAACTCTATACCAAAATGACCATTAGGATGTCTATTTTAAGCATACAAAGTTTCAAAATCATTGGAGCAATATCCATCATTTCACAAAGCAAATGGTATGGAAGGTCAAGAAAGCACATACATACACAATCCCTAACCCAAAACAAATTCTATCTGTGCACAAATTCTGGAAAAAATACTCAAAAAAACTAGACATCGTGAGGATCATCATGCAAAAAACCACAGCTCAATTGGATCATTATTCATGAAGTTATGGATTTTTAAATGAATGGAAAAAATAAAAACATGTGAACAAGGCATGTGTGAATGGATAGCATAACATGAAAAAATGCCAAAAGCAAATATGTGGAAATGCACAAGCCAGGGCTCGAACCGGCTAGCTATTCAAACTAAGGCGCGTTTCATGTGAAACGCACCGTTTCACTAACGTGATGTGGCACAGGGAAGCAACCTCGTCCAACCATTTTGGCACGTAGGATTTCATGCAGCCAATACATGGCAATAAACATAAAAGTTCATGCAAGCAAGCGCTCAACCGGATTAAACACGTTCTGGAATTAAAAATCCTAGGGTTCATGCAATGTTCATACGCGTTCTTCATCATTTTTCCAGGTCATGGACATTTGTCACCAAAATGCAAAGTGAATATATCATTAGCTTCATCTTTCAACACACAACATGGATCAAGGCTTAGATTAACCTAATTCTCATTATATCACAAGATTCGATCAAAAGAAAGTTCAATCATCAAACTTAGATTCACAATAACTCACTCATTTCTTGATGGAATTCAATGCTATAAAGCTCAAATTACTCTACATTCAAAGATCTACCACATGCATATCCTAATTTCATGAATTGTAAGATTCAAATCCTAACCTTAAGTGAAGTGCAGAAGTGGATTCGTGACTTTCAAGCCTTGCAAGGTAGAAACAGATGTTCTTCAACTCTTGGATGAATGAATGGATGAAGATTTGAGTGTTAATCTTGCACGATTCTTGCAGAAAATCCAACTGCCATTGAAGATGCAAAGCTTCAACAGTTCCAAAGGTGCACGAAATTGATGGATCCTTGTGATCGGTCACCATTTCCATTGAATTCCCGCCGTTAATCCGACGTATTTTCATCACTCTGGTAAGATTTATGTTTGTTTTTAGTTGCATTTGAGTCAAGTATCGAGTTTTGTTGGTTTGGTATTACATTACATTCGATTACGAGTTTAAGTCAAAAAGACCTTGTTTATGCTTCGTTTGGGTAGTGTCATTGTTCCAGGTTTAAAAAGCAAGAATGGTGAAGTTCGGGACACTCTGAAGGACGAAAATATGACAGAACAGCAGGTCAACACGGCCACCCGTGTGCCACCACACGGCCGTGTTGTTGGTCAAGCAGAGAAAAAGATGAAGCAGAAAACAGGGATCAACACGGGCACCCGTGTGTACACACACGGCCGTGTTGATTAAAACAGTGCATCTACACGGGCACCCGTGTGTAGGGACACGGCCCGTGTTGTTGCTACTGTAACAAATGCTGAAATTAATTAATGCAGGAGAAAAAACACGGGCGCCCGTGTGTACACACACGGCCGTGTTGATTGCACGCAGCTTGGAAAACCTAATTTTTCCTTGTGAACCGATTCTGATCATTAAGGGCAGTATGGACCTTTTGCTTAGAGAGGAGGCATATGAAACTATAAGAAGGCTTGGAAGAGAAGGAAAAAGGGACCTTTGAGAGACGAACGAAAGCATTACAGTGGAGAAGATAGCGAATACAACGGATTCGAAGACGGCGAGATTCAACGGTAGCCACCATTGAAGATCAAATTCTCCTAATTCTTTGTAATGTCTAATCTTTACTTTATGAATTCTTTAAGTACTATGAGAGGCTAAACCCCCTGATGCTAGGGGGTGGTCCTGATGTTATCGTATGTTATGAATGTGAACCAATGATTCCTTGATTACTATGTTATGTCTTTCAATTTAATTGTGTGATGTTATTATGCTTTTGTATCGGACAAATACAAATTAATCTATGACTTCCAATTACAGGACTGTGATTGGTAGGGTTTTCACACAATTGGGTTTATGAATGCATCATCTAGGACTAGTAACTTTCATAAATTACCGTAAACCTTGATATATTGTATGATTAAAACCAATGATTAATTGAATGGACATTTGAGTAAGAATTGGTAGTTTAATAGTTTCTCACTTAAGGACTTAAGTAAGAACATTCTGAGGTTAGGTGATTGAATGTATCATAGGCATTAAGGAAATCGGGATAAATTCATAACGGGCTAACTCAACCACTTACCCTAGCATCTTTTATCTTAATCAGTTATTTTTACTATCTTCGTGTCACTATTCGCAATTCCAAAACAAACCAACCATTATCTTTTTGTTTGAATAGAATCGAATTGAAATAAGTAATTCCTACGCAATCCTCGAGATCGATACTGGGAAATAAACTCCCTATTACTACATCGGTGAAAATAGTACACTTGCTATTTTTCCGATCAAGTTTTTGGCGCCGTTGCCGGGGATTGCCAAACTACATATTTTAATTTTTATTCTATCGAAATTTTGTTGCTCGCCAACCAAAATTTTATCTGTGACAATTTTGTTATTCAATTTTAATCTTTGTCTAACTTGTTTATGCGAGGTAAGTCCTCAGCTGATTTTCATTTTGACGCAGAACCAGAGAGAACATTGCGGGCAAAGCTCAGAGAAGCTAGAAGAAAGAAACTGGCAAACTCTGACAGCGAAGAACCGGCCACACCGAGAACACCAGCTTCCGTTCACTCCGAAAAATCTGAGTCAAACACAGATTCCCATCCAGACACTGTAAACATGGCTGCAGACCCACCTCCACCGGAGAGACTTTTAGGTGACTATGGCAGACAGAATAATCCAGCAGTGCGGTTGACCATTGTGAATCAACCTGTTAATGTTGCTCACTTCCAGTTACACCCGTCTACTATCCGCCAGTTAGAAAGCAAACCTTTTGCAGGAAAGATCAATGAGGATGCAAACAAGCATCTGCAGAGGTTTCTGACTATGACTACATCACTGAAAATTGATGGGCATTCTGAAGAGGCAAAGAGATTGGTCATGTTTCCCTTCACGTTATCTGAGGACGCCGAGGAATGGTTCTATGCCCTACCTGCAGGAAGCATTACTACATGGCAACAAATGGAAACAGCATTCTTGAATGAGTATTTTCCTGCTTCTGTGTATATCCGTAAGAGGTATGACATTGTGAATTTTAAACAGAAAGAAGGAGAGACACTTGGAGATGCCTACAAAAGATTCAAAAGATGTTTAGTTGCATGTCCTACACATAATCTGGATGAAACTGAACAAATGCAGAATTTTGTAAATGGGCTGAAGATGAAAACTAAACAACTCATTGATACAGCTGCTGGTGGCTCGTCTAATTTTTCTACAGCAACCGGTATCAAAAAAATTATCGAAGCTATTGCAGCAAATGAGCATTTGGAATTGTATGACCGTACTGTAAATCAGCCGGAGGGAAAAATTGACTTGAAATTAGCAAATCAGGTAGTGAAAATGGAAGACCAGATTGCTGCTGAGGTTGAAAGGAGATTGAAAGCTATGAATTTAGGTACCCAGACTGTTGCTCAAGTTCAGCCGGTTCCGACCATGATTTGTGAAATTTGTAGTGGACCACACAATACTGTTCATTGTTTTGCAACACCGCAACAAATTGAAGAAATAAAATTTTTAAAGCAGAACAATCCCTACTCCAACACATACAATCCGGGGTGGAAAAATCATCCCAACTTTGCATGGAAAGATCAAAGAGGGAACGTGCAACAGCAGGCACAAGGTCAATATCAAAATCAATATCAGCAGCAGCAACAACAGGTACCTCAGAAGGCAGATTGGGAGATTGCAATTGAAAAGATGGCAGCTCAAAATATGCAATTTGAAGAAGAGACTAGAAACAATCAGAAAAACACCACCGCCTCCCTAAGGAATCTCGAAGTTCAGCTGGGGCAGATAGCACAACAACTGTCAAGTTCTAGAACACCAGGTTCCCTACCTAGTGAAACAGTTCAAAATCCAAGAGGTCAGGAGAATGTTAACATTGTCACGACGACAGAGAAAGAGGTTGCTAAGAAGAAAAAAATTATATCACCGAGCGAGCCGACTAAAGAAGAAACTACAAAAGGAACTAAACCGGTGATTAAGTTGCCCTACCCTCAGAGAGTGACAAAGAAGGAACCTAGTGAGTCAGACTTCGAGAAATTCATAAAAATGTTTAAAAGGATTGAGGGTCATATGACTTTGTTTGAAGCACTTGAAAGGATGCCCATGTACAAGAAATTCGTGGAAGAGGTAATGGCTGAAAAGAAACCAACCACTGAAGAACAGGTATCTGGTAAGGAACAATATAATGCAAACTCCCTGGAGCAGAACATTCCTAACAAACAAAAGGATCCAGGAACCGTCACAGTACCGTGCACAATCAAAGAAAGAACCTTCAAAAAGGTACTAATAGATTCGGGAGCCAGTGTGAATCTGATGCCATTATCGGTCTATCAAAGGTTGGGTATTAAAAATATTAGTGATATAAAGACCAATCTGAAGTTTGCGGATCACTCAAGGAAAGATGCATATGGTATAGCTGCAGATGTGCTGGTAACAATAGCGGACTTGACTTTCCCAGTTGATTTTGTAATCCTAGACATACCTGAAGACAATGAGGTAACCATTATTCTGGGTCGACCTTTCATGAAGACGAGTCGATGCAAGCTCGACATGGATGAGTGCACGCTAACCTTGAAAGTTCACAACAAGGAAATAACATTGAATGCTATTGAAAATCAGGAGATGGAAGAAAATACAAAATCTCAGTATCAAGTAGGCTTAATCAAGACATTGAATACTATCAAAGGCTCACCACTGCCAGTAGCCACCCGAAATGGAAAGATTCCTAACACTGGAAGGATAGTTAAAAAGGAATCGTGGTACAAAGGAGTCCACACTGATAAAAGAGACAATTTCCGTGTTGTGGACAAGAGGTGCAACAAGGTTTTGAACCTGAAATACCCCCCATGATAAGGGAAATGAACCGTCGAGCCATGCGACGTTAAACGAAGCGCTTCGTGGGAGGCAACCCACGCGTTTGATTTCTAATTTATTTCGTTTTTATTTTTGGTGTGCTAAAATTTTGTGTAGGGGAGGAGGAGAATTAAAAGGGCAAAGTCACAAACACCTCCAAGTGGAAGGAACTTACACAAGTGCATTAAACCAACAGTAGTCGCTGTGAGTCCCCTTAGTATCTGGATTTAAACATTGAGGTCAATGTTTAGTTCAGGTGTGGGAGGGTTTTCCTTTCATGTTTTATTTCCATCGCTTTTGTTTTTGTTTGTTTTCGTTGTTTACTTGTGTGTACAGAGTGATGAGAAATGGTTGGACGAATCCGGGATCAATGGTAGTGGATGAATGACACCCCTCATACTTATTCTGATATGGCACCCCGGAAGTTGATGCAACCATGAGAAGGTAAAGTCGGACACAATTTGGTGACACTAGACCAAGAGAGCGGTATGGAAAGACCAAGTCAGGAAAGAACCACATAATACGAAGAGACTTCAGAGCTTGCAAGCTAACCAACATGGTGAGATCACAAAAAGCCAAACACGAAATATCAACATGAGAGTTCAGCCAGGTATGACTTTATCACTCTGATTTTGCGTATGTTCTGTTGACACGTCACAGCATGACAACACACACTGAGGCAAGTTGTTGTTTAGCCAGGGCCTTTCTAGCCATCCCTATATGTATGTTTCCCTTCGTAAACCCCGTTGAGCCTTAGCCATTTTATTCATTGTAAACCCCATGTTAACGTTTAACCATTATTCATCGTAAACCCCCTGTTAACTTTTAATTATCCATTCCCTTTTGTGTCATAACTCGGTATGATTGTGTGAATTGCAAGATGTGCAATGAAAATAAGTTTGGGGTGAAAATTTTGAAAGGGAAGGCAAGTGCATAAGATGAGATCATACAAAAAAAAAAAAAAAAAAAAAAACAGTATGTATGTCCTTTATAAGAAAAAAAAGAAAATAAGAAAAGAAAAAAATGCACTTGCCGAGACCTTAGAGATATGAAAGGCACGGAAAGAAAAAAAAAAGAAAATAAGAAAAGAAAAAATTGCACTTGCCGAGACCTTAGAGTTCAACAGATATGAAATGCTCGGAAAGTTGAGTAGAAAAAGAGTCAAAAGAGTTTTTACCCCAAAAACATATGTGATGCACAGGAAAAGAAGAAAAAGTACACAATATGATTACCGAGTTCAAAACCCTTTGTTACCCATTTTTTTTGTTTATCCCACCGTACCCAAGCCCCGTTACAACCTAAAAAGACCTCAAAAAGTGTGTGAAATCTGCTGTAGTAATGACATTAGAATGTGTTCAAAGTTAAGAGTCTGATACTGTATACTGTGCTGTGAGTGTACACACCTAACCCCGAGAGATATTGTGAGTGAGTGAAAAGCTTGCAGGTGAAGAGGTTTCTGATGTGGAAATATGGTAAACTGCCTAAATTGGAGAGACCTGAAACTCGATTGGAAAGGAAGAACACAAATGGTGAAAGACTAGGTTGCATTGTGGAAAACGAATTCGGAGGTGACCTTTGTGTGCACTCAATACATCACTTGAGGACAAGCAATGAGACAAGTTTGGGGTTGTGATCGGTCACCATTTCCATTGAATTCCCGCTGTTAATCCGACGTATTTTCATCACTCTGGTAAGATTTATGTTTGTTTTTAGTTGCATTTGAGTCAAGTATCGAGTTTTGTTGGTTTGGTATTACATTACATTCGATTACGAGTTTAAGTCAAAAAGACCTTGTTTATGCTTCGTTTGGGTAGTGTCATTGTTCCAGGTTTAAAAAGCAAGAATGGTGAAGTTCGGGACACTCTGAAGGACGAAAATATGACAGAACAGCAGATCAACACGGCCACCCGTGTGCCACCACACGGCCGTGTTGTTGGTCAAGCAGAGAAAAAGATGAAGCAGAAAACAGGGATCAACACGGGCACCCGTGTGTACACACACGGCCGTGTTGATTAAAACAGTGCATCTACACGGGCACCCGTGTGTAGGGACACGGCCCGTGTTGTTGCTACTGTAACAAATGCTGAAATTAATTAATGCAGGAGAAAAAACACGGGCGCCCGTGTGTACACACACGGCCGTGTTGATTGCACGCAGCTTGGAAAACCTAATTTTTCCTTGTGAACCGATTCTGATCATTAAGGGCAGTATGGACCTTTTGCTTAGAGAGGAGGCATATGAAACTATAAGAAGGCTTGGAAGAGAAGGAAAAAGGGACCTTTGAGAGACGAACGAAAGCATTACAGTGGAGAAGATAGCGAATACAACGGATTCGAAGACGGCGAGATTCAACGGTAGCCACCATTGAAGATCAAATTCTCCTAATTCTTTGTAATGTCTAATCTTTACTTTATGAATTCTTTAAGTACTATGAGAGGCTAAACCCCCTGATGCTAGGGGGTGGTCCTGATGTTATCGTATGTTATGAATGTGAACCAATGATTCCTTGATTACTATGTTATGTCTTTCAATTTAATTGTGTGATGTTATTATGCTTTTGTATCGGACAAATACAAATTAATCTATGACTTCCAATTACAGGACTGTGATTGGTAGGGTTTTCACACAATTGGGTTTATGAATGCATCATCTAGGACTAGTAACTTTCATAAATTACCGTAAACCTTGATATATTGTATGATTAAAACCAATGATTAATTGAATGGACATTTGAGTAAGAATTGGTAGTTTAATAGTTTCTCACTTAAGGACTTAAGTAAGAACATTCTGAGGTTAGGTGATTGAATGTATCATAGGCATTAAGGAAATCGGGATAAATTCATAACGGGCTAACTCAACCACTTACCCTAGCATCTTTTATCTTAATCAGTTATTTTTACTATCTTCGTGTCACTATTCGCAATTCCAAAACAAACCAACCATTATCTTTTTGTTTGAATAGAATCGAATTGAAATAAGTAATTCCTACGCAATCCTCGAGATCGATACTGGGAAATAAACTCCCTATTACTACATCGGTGAAAATAGTACACTTGCTATTTTTCCGATCACCTTGCTTCAAACAACTCCAATTATGCTGGTGGATGAGGATTGGATCAAGAACAAAGCGAGGTTTGTGAAGAAAATTGGAGAAAAGTTGAGAGGAAAAAATGTGAAGTTTTTGGATCTAGATCTAGATTTCAGAATTCTGTTATGCTAATCCAAAAACAGTTATGATTTGCCTTTTATATGGTCTGTTAAACATGTTTACTAATCATGATTAGGCAAATGCAATGGTATTAGTGAAATGCAAATGTTATGGCAAATTGGAAATTCACCCTCATGTGCATGAAAGCAATGGAACAGTGCACGTTTTACATGGGAAATTCACTTCAAATGATATTTGGAGGCAAATGCAAGTGAAATTAAGTGGAACCAATGCATAGTTTTTGAATTGTAATTTTCCCTCCAAATTTCAAATGAAAAGTCCAATTTTTTTGTAATGGAAATGCAAGGTTCATAATGCATGAATTGGATAGAGCATGTCAAAATAAGAATTTTGCAAAAAGAACCACTTCATTTGGCCTTTTGGTTCAAAAGTTATGCACTTGTGAAGTTCAAATTATCTTGACCAAGATTTGACCATATCTTTCCAACCATACATGAGAAATTCATGTTCTTGGATATTTTGGAAAGGTGAGAGCAAGATATACAACTTTCATGTTGGACAAAATTTCATTCGAAGCTTTCTTGGTGATGTAATCTTGAGGAGAAAACCTTTCCATTTTTGGCAATTTCGAATTACAAGTCACTTTCTATTTTTGGAAAGTTTTCATCTGACTTTATTTTCTTCAATGTTGATGTTTGAAATGCCAAATGGAACTTGTTTGAACATGAATGAAGTGTTCCTAACCCTCTCCCACCTCCAAATCCAACAGTTGACTTGTGGTTGACTTCTGTTGACTGATAGATGACTTGGCTATGCACAGATGAATTTGAGCCTCAATCTCCTGATGAAATGGCTCCACAATGAAACCCTAGCTTCCACAAGCTCAATAAGACCATATGATGATCCCCATCTCCATGAAAACCTCATCTCCTTGACAAGCCTTGATTGGCATAATGCAGATGATTAGGGTTGACCAGAGGTCAAAACCCTAATCCCAAGGAACTGATCATGAACAATGAACCTCTTGGTGATAACAAGACCATGATGATGATGATGTACCATTTCAACCAAGATGATGTCCACCCTCCTTGAGGAACCAAGAAACCCTAATTTGAAGCACCAACCCTCAGATGATTAGTGATCAATTCATGAGACCCTCTAGCTTAAATCTTTTAACCTCTTTATCTTCTGAACAAGACTTGGGAGGATGACTTGCTTATTGTCTCCACATGATATGCAAAAATGCAATGACTAATGACCTACAAAATGAAATGCAATATGCTAAGCTAGTCCCAAGAGAGGAGGGCAAATTTTGAGGTGTTACACCCGGCTAGCGTTTACATTGGAAACTACCGACTCCAGCTGGTTAACAGTTATCTCTGGGGGAACATAAGCCATATTCAGTACTTTCAACAAGGTTGCTCTGTGCGCCTCAGAGCACATCAATAGTGACAGAATGGAGATCTTTGAGGGTGTCTGATTTAGCTGGTCGACTACCTTGTAGTCACTTTTCTTGATAATCCTCATAAACTCATCCACTTCCCTCTCGAATGCGGTCTTAGGAGGATCTTCCTCAGTAGTAACCTCTTCGGCGGCCATCTGTTTCCCTTTAGCCTTGGCAGCTGCCTCGGCTTCAGTATTCGCGCGTAATGTTGATGGTGCAAATAGGCGTCCACTGCGAGTGAAGCCACCAACCCCTCCAACATTGTCTACAACGGAGCTACCAATGTCAATGTCTTCTTCGTTAACTCTCTGCCCCTGGCAGTAGATATCAGCCCCATAGTGCCATGGGATAACACTGTCTTTCTCATACGGAACGATTCCTGGTATTGTGATGGTGATCGGACCAACCAAAGTCGGTTGAGGGCTGTCAGAGTAAATTGCAACTGGTGCTAAACTTTCGATGTTCACCGCTGCTGGTTCTGTACTTTCTGGGAAATATATTGTTGTCGGAGCGAGTCTCTCGGGAACATATATTTCTTCAGGAGTGAAATAAAACGTCACCGTCGATACATCATTCTTCACTGGACGGGCCTGATCGAACTGAAGACAACCTTCATCTATCAGTTGCTGAATACCCCTTCTCAAACTGTCACATCCGTTTTCGGCAGCTTGACAATTTCTGCATTCTTCCCCACAGCCCGGGAAAATCTGTCCTTTCAGAAGTCGGTCTTTAACCACCGATAGCGAAGTCTTCACCTTAGTCACATCAGAAACCAAATTCAAAGTTTCCCCACTATCAACAGCATTAATCCTCTGCCCGCCGTGAGCCGGCATCGGGTTCTGGATAACATTAGGCACCGGAGCAAAATTGATAGCCTGGGCATCTCTCAAATCTTGTACCTTTAACTGGAGAGCCTTGCAATTATCTGTAGTATGGCCAGGTGCGTTGGAGTGAAAAGCACATCTGGCGTTGACATCATAACCTCTAGGCAAATTATTGGGATCGATTGGTGGGGCCAGAGTTCTCAACGTAACCAGATTCATGTCAATCAGCTTGGGAAGTAATACTGAATAAGGCATTGGGATTGGCTCGATGACCCGGTCCGTCTGCCTTGGACGTTGTTGATAGTGTCTCTGCTGACCCGGATTACCTCCTTGTTGTTGATTGTTGTACCTGGGTTGTTGTTGCGGATGATATTGTGGTTGAGGAACAGGTGTTGGAATAGTGACTGCGGCCACTTGATTTTAATAATAATTAGGGCGTCCTCTACCCCTGCCTCTGCCGGCATACACAACGCTTGCCTCGCCTTCTTTTCTTTGTTGACCGTTACCAGCAAACGGTCTCTGGGGACCTAATGAGTTGGAAGCACTATTGTCTTGAATTCGGCCCATCTTCAACAGACTCTCGATTCTTTCTCCAGCAATTACTATCTCTGCAAAGCTGATTGACGGGCAAGCAGCCAATCTCTCAATATAATTTCCTTGAAGAGTGTTCATGAACATGTCCGCCATCTCCCTTTCAGACATAGGGGGTTGGACGGACGCAGCAATCTGTCTCCAACGCTGAGCATACTCTCTAAAGGTTTCCTTGGCAGTCTGAGACATACCTTGCAACAAGGTCCGATTTGGAGCCATGTCCAAGTTGTATTGATATTGCTTGACAAAAGCCTCTGCCAAGTCTTTCCAGCTCTTGATGGTAGTACGAGACAAATGAGAATACCATTCACGAGAAGCTCTAGTTAGGCTGTCTTCAAAATAGTACATCCACAACTTTTCATCTTCCGTGTGAGCTCCCAACCTTCCCAGATAAGATTGGAGATGAGTGCGTGGGCAAGAAGCCCCGTTGTATTTCTCAAAAGTAGGGGGTTTGAACTTGTGAGGAATCCTTACTCCCTGAACCAGACCAAGATTTGTGACATCAAAGCCTAAGGAATTTTGAGACTCCAAAGATTTGAGCTTCTCAGCAAGCTCATCCATACGGCGAGTGGTCTCGAGGGCCTCGTCGTGCAAAGAAAATTGATCATACTGATAATCTTCAGTAACGGGGCGCCCGTTAATCCGAATTCCTTGATTCACATTGTACCTTCCGCCAATACCATTTCCAACATTCCCTGTGTTGCCAACATTACCCGTGTTTCCATCAGCATTTGCGTTACCCGCGTTACCAGTGTTCACAGGGTTATCAGCGTTCCCAGGGTTACCAGGGTTTCCCTCAGCATTTGGTATCTCCACCTCCGGATCGGGTCTCGGTTGCTCAAACAATTCCCTCAGCTTTTCCTGGCCTTCTGCCATACCAGTCATCAATGTCATGAACTGATCCATCCTTTCACGCATATCAGCCAGCTCTTTCTGTACTTGGTCCATCGCTAGTTGTGGACGATTTTCCTTTGTCGGGCACCTGTGGACTCGCTTGGGACCAATAACTGCCTGATACAGGGAACAAACATTAGACACTGCGGTGACACCTGCAAAACAGACAAGGGTTAATATGCATGGTATGCGATGCACTGCTTGTTCAGTTTTAAGGCACCCCCGTTTTGAAAGGGAATACCCTGCAAATGAATAAGCATGAGATGTTGGATGCAAATATGCAGATGATGTTATGCAATGCAAAGGCATGTCAATCAGAATTGATGGATCCGCTTGAACATCTGTCAGGTTGCACTGCCTGGAGAGAAATTCACTGAGGAATATAATACAAGACCAAAACTCTGCTCCAGAAAACCGGGTTGGTTGGAGGTTAAGGTTTCCTGAATTTAGCCCGCCCCTCACTGGTAGGTTCTAAGAACAGAAGTTCGTCAGCTTCAGCCCTTCAGTCGCGAATAATACGTTTACCACTGAAGGTTTGGTATTATTACGGGACAAAAGACCTCCATTGACTCCCCTCAACAGGACATCCTAATAGCAAGTTCCCAGTCTCGGGATCCTCGGATTGAGCAGCGAGAATGCGCCCACCAGAGTTAACATATTCACGTCTCGGAGGAGAGGCCTCGACTGAGTTCTCGGGGAATGGTCACCAGAGTCGACGATTTCTAGAGGAACATCCTGCCGTTACGGAACACCCGTAAGACATAATATATCCAAAAGAAACCTCGTCTGGGTGTGGTTCTTCACGAACGACTTAACGTAGCAACACGCCACACAAGCCTCACGATTATCCACTCTAAAACCTGTGTGTACACTCAAGCCTGGGTAATGGGCTTATCTCTCATAGAACACCCCATCCCAACAAACAAACAAACAGATCCAACAGATACAACAGATGCATGCAAGCAGGTAAGCAAATAAATGTACAAAAGCATGAACACCCAATAAACAAGAAATCACACAAGCTAGGAGGGACTCGCTTAGGGAAGATGGACCAGCAAGAGGTCAACTTCTTCAATCCCCAGCAGAGTCGCCAGTTGTTGCAACCTGAAAAATACAGTGCGCGAAAAAACAACCGGCGAAAGAAAATGACAGAAGAGTCGCCACCGTGCGTTATTCATCCCAAAGGAGGGAAAGGAAACGCTCAAAGTAAACCTGAAAAAGGAAAGGACAAGACGGGGTCTCGCAACCAAATCTTGGGTTCGGGAGTCGGTTATGCGAAGGGAAGGTATTAACACCCCTACGCATCCGTAGTACTCTATGGGATCCACTTTTGTAGTTCTTGTCTAAAGAGTGTGAGTTTATCTTGTGTTGTTTACAAAAAAAAAGGGTTAAATGAAAATGACTCGCGCGGATTTCGCATCCACTGCATACGTATCTCATCTGAGTATGAGAATCAGAGTCTTCGTAGCTCGGCTACCTAGGGGTTAAGGGTAATTGTGCTCGCTAAGACATCACGTCTTATGCCTACATATCTCATCTGGCCTGAGAATCAGAGCAACACGTAGTTCGGCTAACTATGGGGTTATGGATTGGGTTTTGGACGAACGACGTCACTACGCAATCTACCGGATGCTCGACCTTTGGAGACTTACTCGCCTGTAGTAGAAGGAGTTAACGTGTTGCTTTGGGTTTTAGGGTTTGGGATGCTCAAGGGCAAAAAGGCAGTCCTTGACGAAGGAACCGCGCTACCTGCAGGGATACGAACACATACAAAACAAACATGTATAAAGTAAATGTGCCAACAAGGGGCTCAGAAGTAAATAAACAAAAGAAAACAAATGCCTCCTATCGAGGTCTTCCGGCTAAGAAAGCGATAAAATGCGGAAAAGGGGTAAAAGTACCACACGGATAAAGATCCGAAGTAACAACAATTAAAGGAGTAAGAAACCCAGGGATCTCCCAAGCTAATGCCATCAAAGAAAGGTGAGTCAGTACAGGTAATCGGAATGAACCTCCAGGGGGTATCCCACAAATAAAGCGGGAAAACCACGCAAACCATCTCTACAAGAGTCTGTGAGCCCTCACAAAAACTCAACAAAAGGGTTAGTGAAACACGATAAGCATTTTTTTCATGGATTACAGTATGGTTTCAGAAACCTCAAACCCTGTGGCATACATTTCAGAAATCATGTGATTAAACATTCAAGGCATAGGTTTCACCCATTCATGCATAATTAAACCCGTGGGCAAAAACATAATGAAATTCATCCATCATACCTCATACATTCAGATGATCCAAATGAAGAGTATAAAATCATGGGAATGAGGCAAACCTGATGGGAGAGACCGGTTGAAATCAAATGGCACGGCTGGGTTTGCAAGGCAATGTTAGGGTTTGCATGAGATGAAAGTGTGTGAGTCAGATTGAATTTTTCAGAGCTGCCTGGGGGTTGCTCTAAGTTCTCTGTCAGGTTTCTCTCTAGGTTTTGTCAAGGGTTTTGTTTCAAGGAAACCTTAGAGTATTTTGCTTCTCTTCCTTTTTCTGTCTGATCTCCCTCTTTTATAACCTGATTTTCATGGCTTTGTGGGCTCAAATGAGAGAGGTCCAAGTCCAAGTTTTTTCTATTATATTTTATTTTTTTTTATTATTATTTTTATTTATTTATTTTTTTTGTAAAAAATTATTATTATTATTATTATTTTTTTAAAGTTTTCTTGGATCTAAGTTTGATTGACATGATGAAATGCAATATGAAATGCTAAATGAATGCATGAATGAGGAGGGCAAATTTTGGGGTGTTACAAATAGAACGGATTGACAGGCCACAAGATCGGAGACACACAGAAGGTCTATAAGTGGGGAAGCTCTGCCCTAGAGTTGTCATGCAATGTGGACCTATGTGTTAGGATTTATGGAGGGGAACATCTACCTAATGTTAGCATGCAAAGAATAAGGGAATTCTACCTATGTTATCATACAAAGGGTTCTACCTAACGGGTGCTACCTAAACGGAACAAGAGTCGACGAATGGAGCAAGGAGAGGAGCCTCAGATAAGGGTAGATGGCGATGCTTGAGGCAATCGACTTACAGGTAGATGGCGATGCATTAAGCAATCGACTTTCAAAAGGATGGATGAATACGTGCTGGTTCTGTTAAGTTTTGAAAATGAATACTCGAGTTTTGAAATGATTATCGGATGTTCGTTTTAATTCTTGTATTAACAGATGAATAAAGAATGAAAGTGTAAATATTATACACTTTATGGGAGAGGGGTGCATTTGTTATGAATGGGGATGGTTCATGGCAATCAAACAATAAGAATATATGTCTCAATCATCATACAAGTAGGCAACAGTTAATCAAACAATAAGAATATATGCCTCAATCATCATACAAGTAGGCAACCGTTAATCAAACAATAAGAGTAAGTAAACAAGTGTATAATCAGATCAAAGAATGAAATAATAGAGCATTAAATAAGGCATGGGAAGTATGAACATGTTAAACAATCAAACAATAGTGAACATGGATGAAAGAAACAAGTATAACAGATAACAGATGAATTAGACAGATGAAAAGATGCACAAAAAGGGTTCACTGAAATGATTTAATCAGGAAATGAGGTAAGGATCAAATAAAATCAAGATAAAATGCCTCTAATACATGGCATATAAGATGAACAAGGGAGGATCAAAAGATCTCTTCAATTTCCATAAGCAATCCCTAAGTCAAACATCGATCATAAAGAAGTCAACTGAAAATTCGAGCCAACTTAATAAATATCAAATAAATAGCAAATTAATCAAGAAAATTATGAAAAATTAAACTAAGTTAGGTGGGGTCAGGACATCATCATACCCCAAAAAGATTTTAAAAATAATAAAAATTAGTGTATGAATTAATTGAAATAAAATAGAGGTCAAACCAAAAGTCAATCAACAAGACTAGGTTAAAAATAAATCAAGAATAAATTGGAAATGTGAAATAAAAATTCAAGAAAATGGCCAGGTTGACCATGGGACAGTGGTCAACCTTCATCCCAAAAATCGAAAGCTAAAAATAATTTTAAGACATAAAAAATAAAATCAAGAATTAAAGGTATGCTAAAAAGAACCACTTGGAATGAATAATTAAAATAAAATATTAATATTAAATAAATACGAAAATAAAAATTAAATTAAATTAAATAAGGCAACAAGAAATATGGAAAATATTTTTGGATAATTTTATGGACAAAGAAAATATTTTATATCAATTAAAATAAAAACAGAAAAATAAATGTGAATAAAAATGGGAATGGATTAGTGCTGATGGGCCAGGAAAGGGAGGTGTCAACAACAACTGGCGCTGGCCCATGGTCCAAACAATTATTCAGGTGTGACAAAATTAAATGAACGTTTTATTTTAAAAAACCATGTGACAAGTTATCAATTGGTCAAGTTTCATTTAAAACACTACAAGACAAAAACAAATGGACAACCAGGATTACAACATGCGCGCTTGATCCAGCGGTCCTCAAGACGACACGTGGTCGTCTTCCTCATGGGACCAAAGAAGAAACCCCAACGCCATGCAAATACGCAGAACTAGGTGAGTTTCTTCCAACTTCAACAATAAAATGCGACCACCATAGGGCATCAAATGACACGAAATAAAGCCCAGATATCAAGTATGAAATGTGTAGATTAACATGGTAACTTTGTTTGAGTGAAATGATGGCTTAATCATGGAGAAATATTGACAATAAGATGACAACATGGCCAAGGGCATAACAGAAATCAACAACATAAACTCAACATCAAGAACACAAGCATATGATTGGCATTGTAAACAATCATGAAACAAACATGAGCATATGGTTAGCATGGCAAACAGTAGTGATAATAATGATGAGCATGGTAAGCAAGCATAAGAATGAGCAAAACAATGGCCATGGAAATGGAGTAAGATGATTACCTAGTAGAAGCTTGATCCACTGCCTCTTGGTTGTGGAGAGAATGGAAGAAGAGGATGCTGCTTTGATGCTTCAAGGACCTCAACTCAAGAGCTTGATGAAAACTGATCTGTGACCTCTTTTCCTTGCTTGCAACGAAGTTCCAATGCCTCCCTTCAGATTTAGGGTTTTAGGCTTAAATATGTGGGTCTAACATTCTTAATGGGCTCAAAAATGACTTGTTTTGGTTTATGAACAAAATGGTGCAAAGGTGACAATTTGGTGAGGTGGTGTTAGAAAGTTGCTTATTTTGGCAAAGTTTAAGTGAGTGGAAATGTTGCTGCATGGCCAAATGAGGTAACAAAAACGTGGGCTGTGTAATGCAGCATGGCTTGGTTGGTTTGGTTTACCAAGAAAACAGTCCAAAGGGGTGACTTTGAGACCATGTAAGTTGATGATCAAGCCATCAAATGATGGAATAATGCAAACAGTAGCAAGACCTCATGGAGCATAGCATGTTTCATGTTGAGCACAAGTGAAAATGATGAATGGAAGAAAGTGAAAAATGGTCTCAAAATCATGTCACACCAATTGCAAAATGGTTGGGCAAGTTTGGCCTAAAATCTGCCTAGAAAGTCAAGTCATGATGCCAACTTTAAATGAATGTACCTTTCAAACCATGGATCCAAATGAGATGATTCCAAAATGAAGTGAAAGAGGACATGGCAAAGTACAATTGTTGTGAAGAAAACATTTTCAAATGATGCCTTGAAATGCAAGAAAACTGGCCAAGAAGTCTTGACAAACTTTGAAGATTTTGAGACTTAGAAATTTTTCTAAGTGTCCTAAAAATATGTCCCACTTTGACTAAGCATAACTTTCTCAATCTTGATCCAAATGGAGCAAACTTTATATTTATAGAAAGCTTGGAACAAGAGGAACAATTTTCATGCTGGAGAAATTTTCAAATGGAGCTTTTATCTTGATGAAAAATGGGCTTAAAGTGAGTGCAACAACCATGAAAACCTGCCCTAAATGGAAAGTCAAACATTTCCAAATTAAGTAACTTTTCCAACTCCTGATTAAATGATGAATCCATGATCCAACCTTGATCAAATTTCACATTTAGGCTCCCCTAGGCATGAATTTTAAGATTCCACTCTCAAAAAGTCAGGAGTTGACTTTTTTTGGCCCCACAGTTGACTTTTCCCAAACTGTTTGATTCCCGATTCCAGTGATCAATTGAAGCACTTCTGGCTCAAACAAAAAGCTGATTTTTTGTATGTAGACCCTTGTGGACATATGGAGGGCCATGGAAAAGAGTTTCACCCAAATAATCAGAAATAAACAGATTTTAAACCAAACCCTAATTTTAGGGCAAAATTGATCGGGAACTGATTGCACTGCTTGCCAATGGATCTTTCTGAGATAATTGTGAGTCTTCCTTGGCCAAGATTCCTATCCAATCATGACATGGATGAGCTCCTCTACTTTCAACCAAACATTTCCGGTTGCAGGTGGTCATGAAACCCTAATTTCCTGATTAAATCCAGAGGAACACTCTGATGGCTCTGAATCCTTCACTGATGAACTGAGGACCATAATAAGACACCTGGAGCCCCCCGTGACCCTTGAGACTTGTGTACTTAGAGAATGGAGTCCAATTCTCAATCTTGCTTTGTGTGGGCTCCTTCTGCTAAGGAGTGATCAATCAAAACCCGATTTCCATGTCACTAATGCAGTATGCAATGAGTATGACCTAGTATGATGCCAATGAAATGTAAAACATAATCCCAAGCTTCCAGGAAAAAAATGAAGGGTAAATTTTGGGGTATTGCAATGGATAATGTGTCTTTCCCTTATAAATGGAAGTATGTTCTTCAAAGAAGGTTTGAAGCTGAAAGGAAGCTAAGAGAAGAAAACATGAAGACTGTTATTGATAATGGTCCTAGCTATAATAAGTTGGTGAAAAGGCTTAGGAAAGTGTTTGATATAGGAAATTCTGTGAAGCTTTCATCTTAAACTTTCAATTGATTGGGAAGAATCAAGGTTCCCTCTATTGATAAGATAATAGAAATAGGAACTGAGGAAGAAGAAGTATCTATGAATAAGGATCCAGAAGATTGTTTGGTAAATCAGTGGTGTATAATGGGCTTATGGAGCTTCTAAAGGATGATCAGTTATTGAAGACAATGTTGGAGCTGGTAGGAGATTGAGGTTAACGATGATGGTATTCCTCATGGGTTGTTGAGGATCAATTACAAGCTATATGTTGGGAAAGAAGTCTATGACGTTACATCCATAATTTGTGTACCAATTACTATGAGCTGGTTTATATATAGAAGTGTTAGAGCTATTTTGTATCAACCTATTATTGATGTCTTCACTATTTTATTACGTATGGTAGTATGATTTGTCTTATGACTCTACTGACTGTATGGTGTGGAGTTGATTCATGTTGCTGACTCTGGTGTGAATAGGTTTTACCTGATGTATTGGGTTTAATCTCTTCCAATCTTATGTATGCACACATGTTGAAGCATCGGGCCCGACATATGGGTCTCGAGTGCGTGTGTTGATATGTATGTTAGTAGTTTATATTGATTATGACTTAAATACTAATTATGGTTTCATGCATGATTGACATTGTGTTGCACGATTGTTTGCTTTAGAGCATTGAATATTATATATAACAAACTGTGTCTTTTGACTTTATGTTACTGATTTATATTGTTGCTGCTCTTAATGCTACTATGGGTTGGGTATTGTTTTAAACTCTGAAGATAGATGTTCTTCCCATGCCTTGGCCAAATTATGGAAAAAAGGGGGAGTGGTATGGTGTTGATGAGGTAATAGGTATTTGTTTAGTAAGGATCATCTGGGTAAAAACTAATGATATGCTCACATGCTGGAGCATCAAGCAATACATTTGTTCCTTTTGGAGTGAGCTTTTGTGTTAATAGTATTTTGCATATCCTAATATTAACTACTATTTATTTGTTTTATGCATGACTAAGTGTGAATGATTGCATGTTGATAATTGTTAGTTGGTAGGATCGTATGCTACTAACTATGAGCTGATTGAGTTCCATGCATGACTAAGTTGTGAATGATTTCATGTTTATCTGGTTGACTTTGGAGCATTGTTCTTGTATGGAATCTGTGATGAATGCTATTGATTTTTTTTTATTGTTGTACTACAACTCTAATGAATGATGTTGATAATTAAATTATATGCTATGATAATCTTTTGTTGCATGTCACTTGTTCTAAATTGAATGAGGGCTATCTATCTTGGAGAGTTTTTTCCCATAATTTGCCAAAGGGGGAGATTGTTGTTCCTTTTGGATTGACTACATTTTGTAAAACAACAACATGGAGAAATGTTCAAGTTTGCTCATCTACTTCAAAATGATTTTCTGGTGCAGAAGGGACATATGCTGGACGCGATGTCCCAACATGTGGGTATGAAATTTAGGCCATGTTCAATAGGCCGGATTAATACGTTTTGAGACAAATTTTCTATTGAAGATTCATTTAGATTTTCTTGCTTTTATTTAGAAATATGGTTATATGATTTGTTGGACAATTGTGTAGATGAAATCAGATTTAAATGTGAATTAAATTTGAATTTGAATTAATAGCAAAACTATCTTTTGTTGGATAACTTTATGGAGAAAATCAAGTCCAACAAAATTCAAATATTATTCTGGATGAAATTAAATCAGAAATCCAATAAGAAAAACCCTTAATATCATTTCTATTTAAGGAGACTTAAACCTCACTTTTGAGGTATGCAAGGTCTGCATGTTTTAAAGATACCTAGTGTTAAGGTTTATCCTTTTAGTCTTTGTATGTGTACCACTCTTGAGCCTCCTTTCATATCATAAGGCATAAAGTTTGGTTTTATTGAGTTGTAAACCTTATTCCAAGATGCTAAGTCTATAAAGGTGTGAACATTGTGTTTCTTGTATTCTACGCTAATGCCTTAACTGGACTAGTGCAAAATCTTTGTGTACACCTCTATGTTTTAGTAACTTGGCATAAAAGGTTTGTTTTAGTTGAGTTGTAACACTCAACATTATTTTGTGGTTTGTAAACACAAATAAAGGGTTGTGTGATTGAGAAGAAAGTGACTAGGTTCTCATATTTAGGGGGAGTCCTTAAATAGAAAGACACTAGGATTAGAAAGAGGCTTTGAACATCATAAGGTTTGGTGGTTCTTGTAATAATAATTGTACTAATTCGAAGTAGTGAATTTCCTTTCTTGGATAGAGTCCCCCCCCTAAGACATAGGCGTGGTTTCAAAGAACACGACTACCAATCTCTCGTGCTCTTTATTGCTTTTCTGCTTCACCGCCTTATAAAAGCTTAATTAACATATCTTGTTTGCATATTAGTTTTTGTTTCTAGTTTACAATGTCTCAGACATCTTGTATGACATTTGTCCCCAAAAGCTATAATTTGTCATAAACCAATTATTCATATTGCCCCAAACATCTAGTCCAATATTTGTCGCCTCTAGAACAAAATTTTCACAAAGGTTGATGAACAAGATATTTCAAGAGGAGATAAGAGAGAAACTGGAAGTATACCTGGATGAGATGATCGTAAAGTCCAACCAAGAGGAACTCCATGCTCAACATATCCAACAGGTATTCAAAAGGTCTTGCAATATAACATGAGACACAATCCTGAGAAGTGTGTCTTTGGGGTAAGAGTCGGTAAATTCTTGGGATTCTACCTAATTGAGTGGGTAATCAAAGAAAACCCTCACAAGTGAGAAGAAATGGTCTAAATGAGTGCCCTAACTTGAAAGAAATAGGTCTAAAAGTTGAACGACATATTGCTTTCTCGACTGGATTTGTTCGGATGTTTTATGAAACGGGAAATCGAGTTGTCAGAGTTTAAGGTATCTTTTGAAGCAAGGAAAGCATTGAAGGCTCAACTATTCAGCGAATTCCTGGAAAAAATGATCCTCTTACTTTTGGATCCAGATCACACATGGATAGTATTCACATACATATCGTCTAACAACTAAGGAAGTGGTGCATACGTGATTCTAGAGAATAACTTTGAGTTCATAGTAGAAGTTTCCTTGTGATTTGAGTTCTCGACCACCAACAATTAAGCAAGGTATGAAGTAGTGATTACAGAAATGACTTTAGCTGAAGAAATAAGAGTAAATCATATTAACTTGAGAATAAACTCCCGGCTGGTCGTATATTAGATAAGGGAGCAGGCCTAAGCTAAAGACTATTTATTTCAATGGTCCCTCAAGCTATCTACGAAAAAGTTGGCAATATTTAGAGAATTCAAAACCGCACATGTTTTGCGGGAGGATAACACTCGCGTTGACGTACTATCCTAATTAGCTAACACAATGAACCCCAAAATCAATCACTATTTCATCCAAGAGACTAGGAAAACTCCAACAATTTGAGTCCCAAGGTAAATAGTGTCATCCATATACTTCCCTGCCTCACCATCCTAGAGTATATTGAGCTAGGTATCCTTCCATTGGAGCCATCTGAGGCTGCCCTAGTAAAGAGAAGGGTTGGTGAGCATATTATGATCAAAGGAACTTTTTATAAAAAAGGCTTATGTACCCTCTTGCTGAAGTGCCTAGGGAAGGGGAAAGTCGCTTATGCTATTTTAGAAGTATACAAAGGGATAGCCTGATAACATCTCAGGGTCGGGGCATTGGCTAAAACGATTCTAAGAGTAGAGTATCTTTTTCCGACTATGGTTCGAGACACCCAAGAATACGTGAAAAAATGCGACCAATGTTAGTGACATTGAGATGTCTTCAATACTCCATCTAAAAAGCTACACGTTTTGATGTCACCATGGCCATTCTAATAATTGGGATTGGACATACTTAGTCCATTCGCCCCTGTGTCGGGGCAGCTCAAATATTTGATCATAATCATGGACTATTTTACCAAGTGGATTGAGGCATAAACCCTGGAAAACATCACGATAGTGAATGTCCTAAAATTCTTTAAAAGAAACATATTGGCTAGGTTCGGGTTCCCCTAAGTCATTTTGACGGATAATGGAATGAAATTCATTGATAAAAGGTTGAAATCCTTTTGTAGGAGTTAAAGATCAAATAACAGTTTGCTTCGTTAGAGCGCCCTCTGACGAACAAGCAAGCTGAAGCAGCCAATCAGGTGCTAGTTAGAGGCCTAAAGTGAATACTATAGGAGGCTAAGGGTAACTAGGTCTACGAGTTATCACATGTCTTGTGGGCTTATCTTACAACTCCCTATTCTACTATAAGAGAAACTCTTTTCCGACTTACATTTGGTATAAAAGCGACCATTCTAGTAGAAATTGAATAGCTGAGTTGGAGGACCGTTAACCCCTTGCCGATAGATTATAATAACAAAGCAATCAGGGAAGAAGTTAACCTTTTATAAGAAAAAGGATGCTAGCCACCTTCACCGGTGCAATCATAAAAAAAACATCACAAACTCCAGGTATAATTGATGTGTCAGACCAAGAGAATTCCATATATGAGACTTGGTGTTGCGGAAGCCGACATAGAAGGGAAAAATTCCCAAGATGGAAAGCTTACAGTGAACTAGGAAGGACCTATCAGGTGCCTAAAAACACCAGGAAAAAAGCCTACTTATTGTTCTTACAGTTAGTCCATAAGCTAAACCAATATTATCTACGGATTTATCTCGAACTAAACTGGAGTTTTGAACAGGCTATCCTCCAAATTGAACCAAGGTTTTAAACAGGATGACCACGAACCAAGTTGAGATTTTGAACCGGGTTAAACTCGAACCGAAATAAGCTTTTACACAGGCTAAACTTATGAATCGAACTAGAGTTTTGAATTGGATAACCTCAAACCAAGTTTATATTTTAAACCGGGATGATCTTGAACCTAAGTAAGCTTTTACACAAGCTAAGCTTACGAACCTAAGTGACTTAAGAACCTAGATCCCCAAATAAAGCTTTCAACATGTTTAGCTTTTGAACTCAAACAAACACTTTGTCATACCCCAATTTTACCCTAAGCATTAATTTATTAAATCATTCATATAAGTTCAGTAAAAGCCGACATTCAGTCAACTTTCAGTTTGTTTTAAATTAAAAAATTGAGTTAGTTGCATTTCGTGCATTTCACCGCCTCATGCATCTTTTTAAAGCAATCCAAGGTCATCAGAATAAAATTTTGGTTCAACAGGTAGACTGGTAAAAGCCATTCAACACAGTTTGCGATATTAGCAGGCGGGATATTCCAAGTCTTGATTTTTATCATATTATCTTACGAAACTAAGTTGCACGTAGGCCGTGTTGGTATGCTCATTTTATTTTTTGGACTTCGTTTACAATCGCAGTTTATACAGTCAGAGTCTGTTTATCCGAGTATTTTTAATTGTGATTTTGATCGTTTCTTATCTGTTTTACTAAACTTTGTTGTGTGTATATCATTTTTAATGTGTTCATTTTATTTTTTCAATCAAGTGTGCGTCTGATTGTTATTCGTTTCGGTCTTTATTTTGTTTTTGTTTTTATTTATTTTAATCAAATAATTTAGTTTTATTTTAAATTTTCAATGTTTATTTAATTTGGATGATAATTTCATCCCTTCCAAATGTTTAATTGCTCCCCAAGTTTTTCTCTCACCCCACTACTTAATCCCACTCTCTCTCCTTTTCTCTCTCTACCAATGACCGATTCCTCCCACGCATATACTCTTTCTTTCTCATACATAACCATGCCAATACCACCTTCACGAAAAAAAGGGATGAGTGCACAAAGAGATCTTCAAAAATGCAGTAGACACATTATTTTTGCAAAAAAATATTAAAAGGGTAACCTCCCTGATGCTAGTCAGGGAGGGTCGTAAATGTCTGGATGAAGTGTTTGTAATGGGTAAGAGGTTCGTGGCCACCATTGTTGGTTGTCCAAGGTTCTTGATAAAATTCATCCTTTCTATGTTATTCATCGTGCAACCTCCTTCTTCTGTTGGTCTCAATACCTATATATATTGTCAGACTTCTCCCTCTATTGAATAGTCACAACAACTAGGCATTATGGCAATCATAAACATAACCGTTTATTTTAATTACTCGTAACATACTTAATAAGTACTTGTACCGTTTAGACCATTAGTGATATGTAACTGATTCGTTAATCGTTTCGTAACGGTTTCTGACCCTTAGCCTGCCTCTTACTTGCTTTAAGGAGCCCGACTGCTCAACATCAATGGTCAACCTATATGTGCCGGTATGAGGTTCTTACATGACTATCTCAACCAAAAACAGATATCTCGGATAAGTTAGAAATTTTGGTTTCATACCTCGGCAGGCCAAATAATTTTTGAGATGTACATAAGCCCCCCGAGCACGAATCCTGAAAGGATGAAATGTTCAGACAAAAGAAGCCCGAAACATTATTCTCCATTGAAGATAAGATACAACTCGACATACTATTACTTGCAAACACTTTCTAAAACGGTACAATGTCGTGATCGGACGTAGCAATTCTTTTATAACATGGGGCATCTCTCTCTCTCTCTCTCTCCTATAATACGTTAGGATCCTATTGAGGTCTTTGGATTTATGATAATGTTGTATTTTGTCTTACTAAGGATAAGGGTAAGCCCCAGGGGTATCTTGATAAGATCCATGACTTTAATGATGTCGGAAAAACACTACATACTTAATAAGGAAGCCGGAGATCGATAATGAGTTCTTGGCCTATCATCCTAGAACTAGGTGAGTTCCAAATATGGAGAAGTAGGAGAGCCCCAGTGGTCCTCAACCAATTTAATCATCGTAGAACTCAGTGAGTTCTAGACATTGAGAAGTCGGAGAGCCCCATTGGGGTCTTGATCTATTGAAGCTTCACTCCAATGTTTGGTCTTGTTTTTAGATTTGTAATACCCCATGTAGATTTTGGGTATTATGGTAATCTGAGCTCTATTACCGGCTTCCTTCACAGTACTCTAATTAAAAAAGATCTAATCAACCTTAAACCATTGAAGTCGGGTTCACCCTCCCTGGCCGATATATATGTAGGATAATGATTCTTAAGGAATCAGTCATTCGTCCTAATCGGACCACGGTGACTCCGATTAGACGTATGTATCATAACGCACGCTACGTACATTACCTTAACCTGATCATAAGTATGTTTCTTTGGTATTTTTAAAAGGATACGGGTTTTGATAACCTATCCGACGTTCAAATCCCCATGGGGGTTGATGCTAAATGGAGGTCATAGATTTTTATTTTGCATGACCTACGTTCAGGGCCCCATGGGGGTTGACGTTAAAGGGAGGTCTGAGGCTTTTATTTAGCATGATCTACGTTCAGAGCCCCATGGGGGTTGACATTAAATAAAGATCAGAGGCTTTTATTTTGCATGACCTGGACGCAACCGATTATGCTAGAGGCTTCAAGTTGCTTGGACTTCAGTTAGGCCAGAGGTTTTATTAAACGTTACCTGGGCGAAGCCAATAATGCCAGAGGCTTCAAGTTGCTTGGACGTCAGTTAGGCCAGAGGTTTTATTAAACATTACCCATCCGATGTTGATTATGCCAGGGGCTTCAAGTTGCTTGGACTTCAGTTAGGCCAGAGGTTTCACTACTACAAATAACACATCTAACATCGGCCGCAAAATGCGTTTAACCTTGGTTACACAGCCAATGTAACAAAGGGAGACATGAAAAGAAATCACTTGTCACCTTGATGTTTATAAAACCTAGGTTATAAGTTAAAAGGTCATGGGTTTGATCCTCATCAACTGCATATTTTTTATTTTCTAAATTTTGTTACGCGCGCCATACACCTCTCGGCTTTATGTAATAACAGAGGTAATAAGGTATTCATTTACCTCGGTTTTATGTAATAACCGAGGGATAAAATCTCATTTTTTGCATGTGTCATTTTCACTAGCTTGTATCATTTTCAATGGCATGTATTATATCATTATAAATCTATTAACCTATGAATACCAGATCTACATTATTTTAAATCTTAGTTTCACCTGCCTATATCATTTTTTACACAGAAACAACAAAATATGCGTCATAATTGGACTATATCATATCATTTAAACCAAGGTTAGAATTTTGCATTGTTCTGATCATCAAGACAGAATACACACATTTACATATTTTCACAAAACAAATTAAGGAAATTTACACATTTATAACCAAGAAAAAACTATTATTTTAGAGAATCATAACAAGATAAAAAGACTCTGGCCCAACGTGATCGAATGTCATCCCTATCTTCTTTTGCGTAGGGTTTTTGGTTGTTAAACTCCTATAATTATAACAAAAATTAAATTATGATAACTTACAACAACAACATGAAGTTAATAAGATATCAATTAAGTAATATCTTATGCTTCATCCATCCATCTCTAATGCATGTGGAGACGATATATAACATATATCTCATAACATAGTATCCACATGAATGGTTGTCGGGTTGTTTTCGCCACTACAAATAATTTTCATATATTTATATTACACTAATACACACAAATAATATAATGTCAATAAATGCACAAGTAATATACTTACTTTTGAGGAAACATAGAATGACCTTTTACCAAGATCATTATGTTTGAGTGCATTATACTCCTTCATCGCTCTACAAATGTCGGTCAAAATTAAACATGAATAAAAACTATTTACCTATAAAGTTAAAAATGATACCACTTACCCATTCAAAACGTTAATTGCTTCTTCGAGAAGTTCAGAGAGCAATGAGCAAAACACAACTATAGTATTTTTTTGGGACATATAACAATTAGTTGTCAATGTTCACTACATAAACATTCACAATAATTAATATGTACAAAATTAATTTATAAATGAAAACACAAATTAATATGTCCTTAGTTGCGCTAAAATGGGGCCAAATAACAATCTTTGATGTTCCCTTTCAATTTATCTTTTAAGTAAATAAGGATATTATTTACTGTCGAACCGTGAAAAAGACCCATGTGCGCCGGATCTAAGATGCAATACTTGTTTTGAAGTTTCCTTTCAACACATAAGACATGGATGTACTTGCAAGAGCAAACATTTATGTTAAAGTAGAAGAACGTATGAATATAAATATAGATCAATAAAAAAACTATACTTACAAGGACCAAATTTATAATACGAAATTGTCTAGGTACACATTTCCTGACAAAAAATCATGGACAAAAATTCTAGAAAGTGAGAATAATTATTCTGGATCATGACTTAATGTAATACCCAAGAATTGGTATGCAATACTGTTAATGATAATTCATATTCTCTCAATGTTATCTACTTTTGACGGTGTGGATTCAATACTGCCCTAGTTGGCAGAAAAACTTTCTTTTACACTTGTACCACCCATAACTTTCTGAACTTTATTTTTTTGAATTTCCAACTGATTTGAATCTGTGTAGCTTAATAGACCCAAAGAATTCAATTTATGCATCATAAAAACAACATAAATACAATCCAAAATTAAAATACGTAAACAATAATAATAACAACATACAACTTATATCTCAAGCACATTATGGGTACACTTCTCAAACACCTTCTCCTCAGTCATCCTCTCTAGCTCCCCTTGTTGCTTATGGACACTCTCTCGCATAGTCTGCAACAACCTCTCCCTCTCCTCCTCAAACTTCATATCCTGCTCCTCCCTCCACCTCTTCTTATCCTTCTCAAACTTCTTGCTATCCTTCTCCAACTTCCTATCTTGCTCCTCCCTCCACCTCTTCCTCTCCTCCTCAAACTTCTTCCTATTATCCTCCAACTTCCTATCCCGCTTCTCACTTTCTTTCTCCAACTCAACAACAACAATCTCTTTAATCTCTCTCTCTCTTACGGGTTTTCCCACTAGATGATTTAGATGGTCCAAAAAATGCCTTGAAGCCAACGCCTCTTCCAAAATCATGGACTCGCCCATGATGCTCCTGGGTTCCAATCGCTTATACCAAGATGTCATGACGATCTTGTGCAGTGAATAAAATGACTTCAGTTTGTTCAACCAGATCATCCTACAACACATATGAAATTTCATCTTTAACAAATTAATTTAACTAAAATAAATATTGTTGAAAAAAAATATCTACTTACAATCCTTTGAGCCACTTCGCACGTAGCATCTGATGTGAACTCGTCGTCTTTTCTTTGACGTGCCCTTTTCCATTTCTCGTGGCGTGATGGTGGAGATGGAGTGCAATCAAAACTTGTAGAACCTCCCAGCTCTTCCTCCCTTTGTTTTCTTTTTTCTTTGATCATCGTCTTTTCAACTTTTCGATATTCTCCACGAGACAATTCACGTGGATAAATATTTCTAGCTTGATTTTCTTTTCCTTTTTGGCTCTTTGCCAAGAAGGCAAGAGTGATGCGAGACTTTATAAATTTCTTCCAAAGATCTTGATCAATAAATGAATACACATCGTATGAAGGCTTTTCTTTATCTTCTCTATGTTTAATATAATCATGGGTGAGCTTTGTCTTAAAGTCCCTCCAACGGTCACCACAATATGTAAGCATCTTCTTTTTCACATTATCATCATATGAACTAACAATGAACACATCATATATTTACACAATAGAGATGTTATTAGTATTAAACAAAATAATAAATGATCACATATACTTGCAAACAAATCATAAAATACCTGGACATCTTCCCATATGACGTCTTTCAATTCCTCTTCAACATCGTGGCAAATATCTATCAAAATGCTTACTTTACTTCTACCTTGTAAACATAATGTAACCCAAAAAATCGTCAGCGTATTCACCATAAGCTCTGCCGGTTGCAACATCAACTTTAACTGGGTAGCAAACACCGATTTCTTGGGCTTTTTTCACCTTGGTATACATCGTGGAACCTCTAGTTTTTCTTCTATAATTTGTATTACCAGATGTTGCAACATATATTGTATGGGAGGTGCTTGTCGAATCAGCCATGACTATTTGTTGAAAAGTAGGTAGAAACATAATGATGTAAACTCATTTCAGTGATATATAACTCGTTTCAGTGATATATAACTCGTTCCAGTGAAGAACAAACCTGTTGAAAAATGATATTTGTTGACGAAATGACTATCTAAATAAACCTCAAAATGATCAAGAGAAATTATACTAACTAACGCTTCAATAAAAACAAATGAAAAATCGTAGAAACAAAATGATCAAAAGACAAACTAACGTAAAACCCTAGAAAAATGATTAGTGAAAAACAAAGTGATATATAACTCATTTCAGAGAAGAACAAACCTGTTGAGAAAATGGCGTTTGATGAATATCTGTTGGAAGAGTTTTGATGAATATCAACTTGAAAATCGCCTAGTTTTTTTGCGAAATGAGAGAGACGAAATGATCTTTGAGCGTTGATATGTAAATGAAAAGTTAGAAACTAACTACATTGTAGTCTGAAGTATTTTATACAATATATGCGTCATGTCGATTTTATATAAAATCCGACATGACAATATTAATTAAAAATATAAAATATAAAAAATACAATAGTGTCATATTATGTGAATTCAATTAAAAGATATATAACATCTATTTTTTTGTATAACCGAGGGGTTTGAACATATCAAATAAAAAATTAAAATAAGACTTTGAAAATAATATTTTTAAATTGATTAATGCAAAAAGCTTTTCTTAAAAATTGAGATAAATGGTTGTTTACTTTAAAAAAATGAAACCTGGTGCTCCCAATACGTATACCCTCGTTTTTCTATTGTTCGAGTTGTTAGCTTTTTCATAAAAAGCGTTATTTGTTGTAGTGTTTTATTAAACGTTACCCGACTGAAACCGATTATGGTAGAGACTTCAAGTTGTTTGGACTTTAGTTAGGCCAGAGATTTTATTAAATGTTACCTAGTCGAAACCGATTATGCCAGAGACTTCAAGTTGCTTGGACTTCAGTTGGAGGTCTTCATCGTTCTCGGTCCCTTCTTTGATTGGAGGATAAGTCTGTGTCCGATCTTTCTGCCGACTACTACCTTACATAACTTTTACTAGAAAAGAAGAGGTATCTCCCGTCCTCGCAGGGAAAGGGGACGACATCCTTTTACCTAATTAAAAGCTTTAGGTTAGTTTACAAATAGTAGAGAAACTAACTCACCTTTTTCAATAATAAATAAAAAATATAAATTTATATATTTATATATAATCAGTCGTCCGATTTTGCCGACAATCTCGTAAAGTCAATGTTAGGATTGATCATAGCTCATTTGGGAACAAACAACTTTATAAGGAATGCGAAAGCTTCATCTTGTCAAAATTAATTGAGCCGGTAAGATTCAACTTCTACACATAGCATAAAATAATCATTCATACCAAGTAATTCAATTGAAAAATCAAGCAATCGTGCTTCAGCCATTTCTTGTATCAGTAATAAAAATAACCATTGCCACGGTCAGTTCCTACTAGCTATAAATAGTGGTTTGAAATACTAAAACCAACTTTTTAGAGTGAGACCGTTATTAATTTAGTCTTAAACTCATGGTCAATCGGTTATACTTCATGCACACACCTCATGTGTTTGCAGAGTAGTGCTTACGTTTACAAAGGAAGTACTACTACCAAAAGATACCTTCTTTAACTAACAAATTGATGATTCATTCTAATCCCAACATTTGTTGCAACATCCTCTGCCATAATTTCATAACACATACCTGGATAAGACAACCATAATCTCCCAATTGGAATTTCACGAAAGCATGTTTCCAACCATAAAAAATATATACAGGGACATTCAAATTTGCAGCTAGGAGTTGAGTTAGCATAGCTTAGTTCCAATTTGATGTGAATACTTGTTACTGCAAATCTAGTTGGTTCAGCTTGAAATCAGAAACTCCTGTGGGCGACGTGGATTCCTACCATGCCGGCTTGTATGAGATTAGAAGACTTCGTGGGCGATCGACTTTATGAATGAGTTATACCGGTTGTTGATGTGATGCAACCAATCTTACAAATCTGTAACATCACGCTTGCTTGCTCTGATGTCAGTCCTGTTGGTGGAAATTGCCTTGCCAAAAACGGCGAAGCTACCAAAGACATTGCTTTGAGACTTATAACTGTGAAAGATATTATTCACACTTGTACATGGAGATTCACTTTGATGATATTAGAGTTGTTATGGCTTCCCTAGAAACAACATAAAATTGCAAGTCTGTTATACATTTGAACAATGCCAACAGATTGAAAGTTAATGACTAACTGCCAACATATTCTCAAATTCCTCTGACTTTCCTAAAACTGTGACAAATTAATGCTCTTATTTAGAAATTAGACTTGAGTTCCACTGGCAAGTCATAAGACAGACTGGGCGATTAAGATGGTAATTAAACCCTCGTCACGATATCCTTAACCATTTCTTAATGATTTTTGCCAAAGTTGAGATTAACAACAGTAAGACAATAATTTCTTAGATGAACACAATTTTAAACGCTTTGGACATAGAAAATAGAATACTTATCTGTACATAGGCTATAACTACCGACGATCGAGCTATACCAAACCCGGAGCATTGCCGGGACAGACTTTATATGACGAAACACTGTTGAACACGCCGGACGGATCGATGAGGTTGTGTCACACAGATGAGAGTGATGCCAAATCTGGATTGATACTCCAGAATTCGAGCCGAGTTCCAATCTGAATTTGACCTAACTCGGGGCGAATCTATTTAGTGAACCTGACAAGATCTCCGAAGCGTGAATGATGGATCCTCTTATCAGTCTCCGATCCTTCGGTATTTTCTGAGATCGACTTCACCAAATACAACATTGTTAGTGGAAGCGATCTCTAGATACAGAAGAGAATTGATAGATTTGGCATCGACTTCAGATTTATCTTCAGCACAAATGCGTAAATTCATGTATGAGCTTCAAAAAGAAAGTGTTTAAAGGTTCGTACAGTGTAGGGATATATTCAATAAATCTGACGTGTAAGATTGGAAATTCATTCCTTATGAAAAAGGGGATATATTCAATAAAGCCCATCCTAAATGTTAAATGTTCTTGAAAAAAAAATGAAAGGGGAATTTTTGTGTGGTTAGTCCAGCAAGATAGTAAATGTTTGATTGAAGTGTCTCTAATGGGTTCATGCTTCTCAATTGCTTTAAGGAGCTCGACCGTCCAACATTAGGCGTCGGTGGATGTGTGCCAGTATGAAGTTCCTACATGACCAACTCGACCAAAAATAGATATATCAGCTAAGTTAGAAATTTATGGGTTGTATACACACCACCACACATGCATTATCAAAACCAATTTCATATTCTTCTTCTATCATGTTCCTTCCTTCTCCACTTATTATGACCACCACAATAATATAACAAAAACTCTCTGGATACCTCCCTTTTTTCAACCAAATCATCACCGTAGATAAACCCACATATTCTCCCTCATCAAACACATAACCTCAACATTATTGACAATGCAAAGGAAATACTTCGATGCTTTATTCATTAGAAACTAGGCTTTTAAATAGCCTTTACAAAACAGAATTGGAACAGAATACTCCTAAAACTAAGGAAACAATTCAGCTAGCTAAAATTATGGAAACAGAATGAACATTACATTTGAGACCTATTCTACAGGCCTTTTATTGACTGACAGTAAAAATAAAACCCTTCAATCCCTCCTTTAAACTAAAATGCAGTAGCATTTAGTTTACTTCTGGTGCTTCAACCATTCCTAGCATGTCTCGAAGCTTTAAGAACTGCTCCATCTTTATCGGCTTTGTCATAAGATCTGCTATCTGCTCATGTGTTCTACAATGCTTCAACATTACCGTTCCATCGCTCACCAAGTCCCTTAGGAAGTGAAACTTCACATCTATATGTTTACTCTTTCCATGAAACACTGAATTTTTTGAAAGCTGTATAGTTGAGCTATTATCACAATTTATTACACTGCTTCCCTCTACCATATGACCGAGATTTTCAAGCAGTTTTCTCAGCCAAATGCATTGACAAGCACAAGATGCAGCAGCTATATATTCGGCCTCCGTTGTGGACAAGGTTACAACGGGTTGTTTTTTCGAAGACCAAGAGATAGCTCCCTTCCCAAGCAAGAACACGAATCCAGATGTACTCTTCCTGTCATTGAGATCCCCTGCAAAATCACTATCTGTGTATGCAATTAAATTAGTCATTCCTTCATTCCTGTACAATATTCCCAGCTCCAGTGTTCCTTTAAGATATCGAAGAATCCTCTTTGCTGCACTCCAATGTGTCTCTGTTGGAGACGACATAAACCTGCTAATGAGACTCACCGCATACATTATATCTGGTCGTGTTGCTGTTAAGTACATAAGGCTGCCAACGACTTGCTTAAACATTGTTGAATCAACTTTTTTTCCTTCTTCATCCTTGCAAAGCCTTGTCCCTGGCACAATAGGATTTCCCACTGCATTACTATTCTCCATTCCAAACCGAGCTAACACTTCTCGAGCATATTTTCGCTGGCATATGAAAATTCCATTCTTATTTTGAATTACTTCAACTCCCAAGAAGTACCTCATTTTACCCAAGTCGGACATATCAAACTCACACATCATTGAGTTTTTAAAATTTTCACACAAAATTTTATCATTTCCAGTATAAATCAAATCATCTACATAAAGACTCACAATTAAAAGCTTACCACCCTCCTTTGCTTTGTAAAGAGTGTATGTTCGCAGAAGCACCGTTTAAATCCTTCACGAGAAAAGTATGCTTCGATCCGACTGTACCATGCTCTTGGTGCCTGTTTGAGTCCATACAACGCTTTGTTGAGCTTATACACCTTATCCTCTTCACCCTGTTTCTCGAAACCCAAAGGTTGTTGTACGTATACCTCTTCTTCGAGATCTCCTTGAAGAAAAGCACTTTTCACATCTAACTGAAACACCTCCCATTTATTTTGTGCCGCAGTTGCTAGGATGAGCCTGATTGTATCCAGCCGAGCAACTGGAGCGAATACCTCTGTATAGTCAATTCCGTATTGTTGTGCATATCCTTTAGCAACTAACCTTGCTTTGCATTTTTCTATCTCTCCAATTTCATTTAGTTTTGTCTTGTACACCCATTTGACTCCGATTGGTTTGACACCTTTCGGCAAATTACATATACTCCATGTGTCATTCCTTTCTATGGAGTCAATTTCTTTCTCCATTGCATCTCTCCATTTCTTACTTTTTACAGCCTCATGGTAGGTCACTGGATCATCCTCTGACATCATCATCATTACAACTTCTTCTTCTTCAGAGAGTCCCTCCCCTGAAGTATATTCTGACATCCAATCTGGTGTTTTATGTTGTCTTTTTGGCCTTTCTGTTTGAGAGTTTGGATTGATTTCATCACATGAGTTTAATGAATTGTCCACTTCTTCCGGTTCAGCCCCGTCACTTTCTTCCTTTTTATCGTTGTCACTGTACTCCAAGACATCCAAGCTTTCTTCATCCTTGCTTCTCTTCCAGTCCCAACCTACATTTTCCTCAAATACGACATCACGACTTATGCAGATTTTCTTTGTGGTCGGATCAATGAGTCTATATGCTTTGGACTCTTTGCTTACTCCAAGGAAAACATGTGCTCTGCTTTTGTCCTCTAACTTGCTTCTTCTTTGATCTGGAATGTGTACATGTGCTAAGCAACCAAAAATTCGAAAGTAGTCTACCTTTGGTTTAATGCCATTCCAAGCTTCTTGTGGAGTTTTGTCATCCAAGGCTGCTGTTGGACATCTATTTAGGATATGAATGCACCAGTTTGCTGCTTCTGCCCAATACTCTTTTGGCATATTCTTCTCAACCAGCATGGATCGAACCATGTTCATGATTGTTCGATTTTTGCGCTCAGCAACACCGTTTTGCTGAGGCGTATATGCTGATGTGAGTTGTCTGTTAGTCCCATGCTCTTTGCAAAATTTTGTAAATTCGTTTGAAGTGAATTCACCACCCCTATCTGTTCTAAGGCATTGAATGCTTGCTCCAGCCTCCTTTTCCACACATGCTTTAAAACTTTTGAACATGACAAATGCTTCTGATTTCTGGTTTAGAAAGAATATCCATGTCTTTCGTGAGAAATCATCAATAAAACTCAATATGTACCTTTTGTTGTTGTTCGATGTCGGCGTAATCGGACCACATATATCTGAGTGTATCAGCTGCAGTTTATGTGTTGATTTCCATAAGCTCTTCTTTGGGATGTTCTCCCGGTGTTGTTTACCTACCAAACAATTTGAGCACAATTTCTGCGGAGCTGTAATGGTGGTCGGTAGCCCTTCCACCATTCCTTTGTGTGCTAAGGCATGTAAACCTTTGTAGCTTAAATGCCCAAATCGACAGTGCCACAAGTGTGACTCATCCATGGACTGAATCTGCATACACCTTGGAGCTTTTGAAACCATACCAGCTAGAAAGTAGAACATCCTATTCCCACTCATGTCTGAGTGCATAATCACTCCCTTTCTTTCATGATACACCTTGCATGTACCATTTTGGATTAGCACTGCTAACCCCTTTTCCTGTAGTTGACCTATACTAAGTAGGTTATTCTTTAATTCAGGAATGTAATACACGTTTGATATTACCTGAACAATTCCATTGACTTGCATCCGCACACTTCCTTTTCCCATGACAGCAATACGACTATCATTACCCAGCTTTACAGTTTGTTTGAAACTTTCATTCAATTCTGAAAACCATTCTCGATTACCACTCATGTGGTTGCTACACCCTGAATCAAGAAACCAAATTTCATCTCTAGTAGCTTTGTATTTTTCTATGTAAGCCATGAGTAGAAGCTCCTCATCATTATCAAACTCTACAAAGTTTGCTTTTCTATCCCACTCAGGACACTCATACTGATAGTGTCCTATCCTGTGACATCGATAACATTCAATCAATGCTCTGTTGGTGGGTTGTCTCCCTCGACCTCTGCCTCGACCGCTTCCAGCCATGCCTCTGCCTCTGCCTCGGGTGTTTCTCTCTTCATATGTCACCTTTAATACTTGCTCTTCTTCTATTTCCTTCCTTCGAAACTTTTGTTCATGTACGACCAATGAGCTTTGTAGCTCATCAACAGTTAGGCAATCTATGTCATTTGCCTCTTCAATAGATACTACAATGTAATTGAATCTCTCGGTGAGAGTTCGCAGTATCTTTTCCACAATCTTGATGTCTTGCATGGCCTCTCCATTGTTACGCATGTTGTTTGCAACCAACATTACCCGTGCAAAGTATTCTGTGACCGTCTCATCTTCCTTCATTTCCAAGACCTCAAACTCCCTTCGAAGAGCTTGCAGTTGTGATCTCTGCACCCTTTTACTCCCTTGATACTTCCTCTTCATTGAATCCCATAGTTGTTGAGCAGTCTCCTTCTGAAGGATTGTCTTCAAAATGCTCTTGTCGATGGCTGCGAATAAGTAATTTTTAACCTTCAAATCTTTTAGTTTTAGATCTGCTCTCACAGCTACTTGTGCCTCGGTTTGTTCTACCCCTGCCTCTGGTTCACTGTAACCTGGATCAATGAGATGCCACCACTCTTTTGATCGAAGTAGATTTTCCATCAACATACTCCAGTGATCGTAATCGCCGTCAAATTTTGGAATGCTCAGTAGGTTTTGCCCTTCCTTCGTCATCTCTCTTCACTCTTTTATGTGTTTTCGAAGTCAGACTCTTAACCTAAGCTCTGATGCCAATTATTGACAATGCAAAGGAAATACTTCGATGCTTTATTCATTAGAAACTAGGCTTTTAAATAGCCTTTACAAAACAGAATTGGAACAAAATACTCCTAAAACTAAGGAAACAATTCAGCTAGCTAAAATTATGGAAACAAAATGAACATTACATTTGAGACCTATTCTACAGGCCTTTTATTGACTGACAGTAAAAATAAAACCCTTCAAACATCATGATCCATTTTTGTGAATACTAACATATCTTTCTATTGCTTTCCTTCATAAAGTTCATCACCATCATCTTCATAATAACTATCATCTTCATTACAACAATACCACAACACAAACATCTTCTTTTCTTCCATGTAAAACCATCATAACACACATTTTCTTTTCCAACACATTTCATAACCTTCCTCTTTTGTTTCCATGACATTAAAACTCACATACTACACAACATTCATTCTCCTCATCCTCCCTTCAATTAAACCTCACAAAATTCAACAAACACTAACAATCCTCATACGACAACCCTTCTGCTTTCCTCTTCTCGTCAAAAAATCGAACAACACACACCACAACAAGAACAACGCGAGGCTACCACGACAACATCGACGTCCGCCGCCTCAATCAAGAGCAACTCTGATCCTTCTTTCGCCATTTTCGGTAACTTCTTCACCTTAGTTTCTTTCTCATGTTATGTTGATGTTTGCAAGATTCATGTTGTGTTGTTGTTTTGGTTTGAATGAAAAATATGTTAGATTAATTATTTAATTAATCAAATATGGATTGACATGATCAATTATTAATTAATTATATTATGATCAAATATAAATAAATATTAATTATTGATGAATTGTTTAATTGGACTTTGTACCTGAATGGACTGTGATGGGTTAGACCATTTGGTTAAGCTCAATGAGAGGTCAAAGCCTTCAACCGTCTAACTATTTAAGCGTTGTTCCATTAAATGATTAACATACTCTGAAAATCCTAAACAACAATGCGGATAGTATCCTTCCATACTCACTATTTCGATGGTCATCTCTCAAATCCTACATGTCCGTCTCTCAAATCCTACAAGATACACCGTTCTTATCATTATCAATTATTTTTTTTTATAATAATATGCTATAATATGTATCTATCGATTATCAAAAGTTTATTTTAAATTTTTTAATTGGTATCCGAGCCAAATAGCAATAAGTTATAGCTATTTCTTTGTTTGATATATATATATATATATATATATATATATATATATATATATATATATATATATATATATATATATATATATATATATATATATATATATATATATATATATATATATATGGTGTTCCCTGATTGTTGAATCAGATGAACACATTCTTGTTTAGATTGAAATTCAACTAAGTTTTTTTGTGAGTTTATTTTAAACATTTTCTTTACTTATAGGTTTAGCAATTGATTTCAATATTTTGAGTGGTTACACTTATTGATGATATATGATAAATATATTATAGTGTAATCATTATAAACTATGTATAGCTAAAATCCTTAATTTTATTTGTGATTCCAAAAGATTGATTTCATGATTCTTGAAAATTATAAGGTTTTTTGTTTTTCCTATGAATTATGGTAAGAATCTAAATGAAATCATATTGTTAGGCAAGGACAAAGCCACATTGCAAACACCGTAGGCATGTGCCCCCACTTAATTTTCATTGCCAAGACTATGTATTTCAAATGCTCTACATGAATGTAAATAATGCAAAACTATAATGCATACGCAACCTTTAAAATTCAACCTTTAAAAGTTGTATGTATATCTCCAACCTTTTTATCATTTTATTCATTTAACTTTTAGAAAGAAAAAAATACCATATATAACATATACTTATCTTTTTTATATTTTTTTTTCTAGTTTATTTTTTAAAATATATATGTACACATTTTTCACCTAAATTTTGCATATTTATTAATTATTTTTAAATACAAAGTATAGAATTTTAATTAATAAAATATTTCATATATTTATTTTATTTTCTTAAATTGAAAATAAATAAAAAATCATAAATTTATATATATCATTGCCCCCACTACACAAATTTGCTAGCTCCGTCCCTATTGTTAGGTTACCGTCATAATGTAAAATAGATGTTTTTGGATATTTGTCCATGTTGAATCCTGAGTTTTTAATCTGAAACTTATCTCAATCAAATTGATTATTCTTGATATAGGTTAACCTTTAAATTATTAGCAAAAGCTATTTCAAAATTGAAAATGCACATTTGATATGATATTTTGATTAATTGGTTTAATAGTTCTTGGAATTTTTTGTTAGAAAATTGATTTAGATAAAAATGGACTGAGGCTAGAATCATAAACGAAACCACTTTTTTTATAAGTATTTCAAGCACTCTCAAATGTCTTAAGAGTTGGAACACAGGAGTATCAATGATAATTCAACCTATACTCGAGTGTGTACAAGACCGATGAAAACTCGAATGCAGGGAAGAGTATATGGAATTTTAGCGAAGAGGATGTATGTTTTTGTTATATTTTTTCTGAATTCAGAATAAATTATTTATAGGTCATATTGGTGTTTTTTCACAAGGTTGCGACCCTTGGTGAAACAACTTCTTTTTACCAAGAGTTACAAGCTTTTGCCAAAAGTTACATAACTGCAACATTCTTCAAGAGTTGCATACTTTCATTCTGCATTACTTCTTGAAGTGTTGCCTATTTTTGAATTCAAACCTACCATAACACTTCATAAATTTTGCATATGTCTGAATTTAAACCCACTACGACATTCCACAAGTATTGCCTATTTCTGAATTCAAAATTAATCTTCACTTGCCTATTTTCTTGTCATTTTGGAACACACTCAAGATTATTAGTTCTTAATAATTTATAAAAATCCCCCAATTGTTCTAATAATGACAAGATCAATTCCAGAAAAGGAGAAATAAAGAATGTTAATACAATTAGGTATCTTTCAATTTAAAACTTAAACTTAGGGAGTACCCCAGAAATATTACTTCATCATTCTTGGGATCCATCTTTCTTCTTTGTTCACGATCAACCAAAATGTAGCATTTGCTTCCAAATACATGAAAGTATTTGACAGTAGGCTTCCTTCCTTTCCATAGTTCATAAAGAGTAGATGAACTACAAGTTCTTAGAGTGACTCTATTATGAATATAGCAAGCAGTATTCATTGCGTAAGCCCAAAAATGGTAGTGTAGTTGTTTTGCATGAAGCATGACTCTAGCTGATTCTTGTAGAGTTGTGTTCTTGCATTCAACAACACCTTTTTGTCGAGGGGTGATGGGAGAAGAGAACTCATGACCAATACCTTCAGAGGAGCAAAATTCAGAAAATTTTCTATTTTCAAATTCCTTCCCATGGCCACTTCGAATCCTGACAATTCTACATTCCTTCTCTCTTTGAAGTCTTTGACATAAATCTTTGAACACCTCAAAGACATATGATTTTTCTTTAATGAAGTTCACCCAAGTGAATCTTGAAAAATAATCAACAACTACATAGGCATATATTTTCCCACTAAGGCTCTCGACCTGCATATGTCCCATTAAGTCCATATGAAGAAGTTCCAAAACTTTTGAAGTGGTCTGATATTGTAACTTAGGATATGACATATTGGTTTGCTTCCTAATTTTACACTCACCACAGACTTTTCCTTTTTCAATTTTGAGCTTTGGAATACCTCTGATGGCTTCTTTTGATACAATCTTTTTCATGCCTTTCAGATGTAGATGACCAAGTTTTTGGTGCCACAAGTTGACTTTGTCTTTTTTGGATATCAGACATGTGGAAAAGCAGTTAATTTCTTGAGATGTCCACAAGTAACAGTTGTCCTTAGACCTGACTCCCCTCATAAGTAATTCATTTTTCTCATCAGTGACCAAACACTTGGATTTTGTGAAATTAACTTTAAGACCCTCATCACATAGTTGACTGATACTAATCAAATTTGCAGTCAGGATATTTACCAACATGACATTATCAAGACTGGGGAGTCCTATACAGGCTAGTCTTCCAACTCCTTTAATTTCACCTTTATCCCCATCTCCAAACGTTACATAACTGGTTGAGTAGGACTTGATGTTTTCCAATAACTTATTGACACCTATCATGTGTCTAGAACATCCACTGTCAAAAATACCATTCTTCTCGTGTTGAAGCTCTAAGAGAGCTGTGAGCTATGAGACTAGAGTTGACAAGATTGGGTATCCACTCCTTCCTAATGTAAGTTACCATTTGATTAACCTTAGGTTGTGTTGGATACCTGGGATAGCCATACAGTTTGAAGTTGAAAGGTTTTATATGACCATATTTTCCACAACAATGACATCTCTAACGCAATAACTTGCCTTCAGTTTGAGAGTTCTGATGTCTGACACGATGTTGAATCATATGTTTAGACATTACAGGATTAGGCTACCTCTTCGGAAGAACAAAGTTGGCCATATATCTTTCTCCTTGTTTGTCCAGATATTGATAATTAAAGTCAATCCCCCTCAGATCTTTCTCGAGGTGCATCAAGAAATTATGATTCATACTTCTAAAAAAATTGAATTTGGCAGAGAGTCAAGAAAGGAACAAACAAAAGAAATATCAACTACTATCAAATATCTAGTCCTGCGAGATAATAAAAGGCATAGTAAGGAATAAAAAACTATTAATAGGGATGCTTAGATCGCCAAAAAAACAAATGATCATCTTCAACCAAAATGTTGATCCTTAGATCAACATAAAAGTTAAAATACCGTCTTCAACATAGAGGTTAATGCATAGATTGACATGAAATTAAAAAATTATCTTTAATAGGAACGTTTATGCATAGATTGAGAAGAAATTAAAATATCTTCTTCAACACAAAGGTTGGTGTGTAGATCGACAAGAAATTCAAAATATCGTCTTCAACACGAAGGTTGATGCGTAGATCGACAGGAAATTAAAAGATCGTCTTCAACATGAAGGTTGATGCGTATATCGATAGGAAAACTAAAATATTATCTTTAACATGAAGCTTGATTCATAAATTGACAAGAAATTAAAATATTGTCTTAAACATGAAGGTTGATGCGTAGATTGACACGAAATTAAAAATATCGTCCTCATCATGAAGGTTGATGCGTAAATCGACAGGAAAATTAAAAGATCCTCTTCAACACAAAGGTTGACGCGTAGATCGACAAAAAATTAAAAGATCGTCTTTAACATGAAGGTTGATGCGTGGATCGACATGAAATTAAAAGATCGTCTTCTACACGAAGGTTGATGATGTGTAGATCGACAAGAAATTATAAAGATCGTCTTCAACATAAAGTTTGATGCGTAGATCGATAAGAAATTAAAAGATCATCTTCAACATGAAGGTTGATGTGCATATCGATAATAATTTAAAAAGACCACCTTCAACATGAAAGGTTAATGAGTATATCGACAGGAAATTAAAATATTGTCTTCACCAAGGAGGTTGATGCATAGATCAACAAGAAATTAAAAGATCATCTTCAACACGAAGGTCGATGCATAATCGAAAGGAAATTAAAATACCGTCTTCAACACGAAGGTTGATGCGTAGATTTACAAGAAGTTAAAATATTGTCTTCAACATGAAGGTTGATGCGTAAATCGAGAAAAAGTTAAAAGACCATCTTCAACATGAAGGTTGATGCATAGATTGTTAAGAAATTAAAAGATAATCTTCAACATGAAGGTTGATGTGTAGGTCGACAAGAATTTAAAAAGACCACCTTCAACATGAAAGGTTGATGCGTAGATCGACATGAAATTAAAAGTTTGTCTTCACAAAGGAGGTTGATGCGTAGATCGACAAGAAATCAAAAGACCATCTTTAACACGAAGGTTGATGCATAATCGAAAGGAAATTAAAATATCATCTTTAACATGAAGGTTGATGTGCAGATCAACAAGAAATTAAAATATTGTCTTCAACATGAAGGTTGATGCGTAGATCGAGAAGAAATTAAAAGACCATATTCATCATGAAGTTTGATGCGTAGATCGACAAGAAATTAAGAGATCCTCTTCAACGCGAAGGTTGATGCGTAGATCAACAAGAAATTAAAAAGATTGTCTCAACACAAGGTTGATGTGTAGATCGACAGGAAATTAAAAGATCGTCTTCATCGAAGAGGTTGATGCGTAGATCGACAAGAAATTAAAAGTCCATCTTCAACACAGGGGTTTAATGTTTAGATTGACCAGAAATTAAAAGATTCAATGGGGGAAAAGCTTAAATGACTAGTACCAATAATGATTGCGCTTTTGAAAGTTAAATGATTGGGTTATAATGAAAATTGGGGTAAGGGTGCGAGTGAATGTTGAACGTGATTTGTGTTGTGTGTGATGAATGCATAATGGTTTGGGCGACTGATGCATGAAGTGTAATGAATGATCAATGCATGTAATTTGTCCAAAAAAATTCTGGATTCTTTGACACTCGACATTTCGAGAACTTCAAGGTTATATGAGTGGTCATAAAGACTTCTCCATGCCCCGAGTCTATTGGGTTACTTGTATTCTTGGTGATATTTTTTTTAATAGATGATTTTGCTTTGCGTTTTTTTGATTTATGATGATCTCAGATTATTTTAGGCTCTGTGAACTCGATGCATTGTCGGAAGTCATTGGTCTTTCCTAGACGTTTTCATATATCAAAGTATTTATGTTTTTCAATGCTTTTATTGTTCCAATGTTTCAATGCTTATTACAAAAAAATAAATGACATTTGGCAAAAGAATTTTAACAAAGAAAGCACAAAACTGGATTTGTATTATTTGATAAGAAATTTGACTCATACATGGAATGGCAACTGACGAAGGTGTAACTCCATACAGGGAAAAGGAAATATAGACATAAAGATGACAATAAAAATGGCAACGGGAAAATATTTGGACTTCCATTAGATCACAACAAAAGTTATTTTCTCTATAACTTTAAATCCATAATACATTGCTTCTCAGGAGAGTGGCTAGATTGTTTCATCATGTCTCCATCTTTTGTATTTTAAGAAAGCTTGCATGTTGTAGTCTTTTAGCCTTCTTTGGAAATACCTAACTTATTCCTAGATCGCTCTTTCGAATATTCAATCCACCGGGAGGCCTTAACTTTTCCCTAAGTCGCCTTTTCAGATTTTCGTGTAACATGCTTTATCTTTTTGTTTTTATATCCTTAACTCTTTCCTGGACTGCTCTTCTAGTTTTCAATCCACCGGGAGGCCTTAACTTTTGTCAAAGTCACCTTTTCAGGTTTTCAACTTAGCCGACATTTTTATTTTTGCTTTTGTATCCTTAACTTTTTCCTGGACCGCTCTTTCAAGTTTTCGATCCATCAGGATGCCCTAATTTTTTCTAAGTTGCCTTTTTTAGGTTTTCGATGTAGTGGGCTTTTTTTATGCATTTTTCAAGCATAATATTTTTTGACTGCATCGGAGTTCACTGGGAGTGGAAACTCTTCCATGTTCATCATTGTGAGGATCAAAGCTCCACTAGAGAAATTCGTTTTCATAATGTACGTGCCTTCATAATTTGGGGTCCATTTCTCGTGAGAATCCTTTTGAATGGGTAATATCTTTTTTAGTACTAGGTAACCTTCCTTGAATTCTCGAGAATGAAACTTTTTACCGAATGCCCTTTTGAGCCTTTTCTAACACAATTGATCATGACATAAGGCTATCATTATCTTTTCTTTGATGAGGTTAAGATGGTCAAATCTTGATTGGACCCATTCCACTTCTTCTCGCCATGTCTACATTGAAACCCTTATTGGAGGAACTTCGTCTACAATAGAAAGTACGACTTCCATTACGTACACTAGTGAAAAAGGCGTTGCCTCTGTTGAGGTGTGAACTAATGTTTTATATCTGTGTAACATAAAAATAAGAATTTTGTGGCAATCCATATAGGTCTTCACTATCTTATGTAGGATCTTTTTGATATTTCTATTTGCCGATTTGACAACCTCATTCATCTTCGACCGATATGGCGACGAGTTGTGGTGGTCGATTTTGAATCTCTCACATAACTCATTCATAATTGTGTTAATCAAATTGGTGGCGTTGTCAGTAATGATCTTACTTCGGAATCCATAAGGACAAATTATCTCTCTTTTGATGAATCAGACAACTACTTGTCTCGTGACGTTGGCGTAAGAACTGGCTTTAACCCATTTGGTGAAGTAATCAATAACGACCAAGATGAACTGGTGTATGTTTGAAGCTTTCGATCAACCTGTCCAATCATATCAATTCCCCACTTAGAGAAAGGTCGTGGTTGAAAAATATGTTCATGAAGGGATAAATATCGAACATGATGTTAGGACAACTGGTCCAATGTGATATAACATAATGACAACAATGTATAATATCTTAACTTATACAAGATGATGAAGCAAAAAAGGAATAAAGAGAGCACAAGAAACTTGTAACCCAGTTTGGTGAAACCACACCTACGTCTGGGGGGAACCTTCAAACCCTATAAAATTATACGCCTTTCACTATTTCTAGTTACTTTCTATTTAGGTCTCCCCATAAATATGATAACCCCTCTCGCTTTCTCTCAATGACTAATCCCAACTGATCAACTTAACCATTAACACAATGATTATTGAATTTACAACTCAACTAAAACAATACCAACAATTATGCCAAGATACTAAAACATAGAGTGGTGCACATAAAGGTTCAACCCTAATTCGGTTATGGTATTAGCGTGGAATACAAGAAACATTATATTATCGAGCTTATAAACTTAACATCTTGGAATAAGGTTTATAACTCAATTAACAAACTAAAATATGTGCCTTAACATATGGAAGGATACGCTAGAGTGGTGCACAAATAAAGACTCAAAAGATAAACTCTAACATTATGTATCTTCACAACTTGCACACCTCAAAAGTGAGGTTTGAGTCTTCTTAAATAGCAACGCATTTATGGACTTTTCTCCTTTGATTTCTGATTTAATTTCATCTAAAATAATAGCAGAATCTTGGTGGATTTTATTTTCTCCATAAAACTCTCCAACAAAAGATATAATTTATTATTAATTCAATTTCAAATTTAAATCACCATTTAAATTGATTTGATTTTCAAAAACTATCAAACAAATCACACACACAGACATTGCACAAATATAACAAAAACTCTGATTGAATCTAAACCAGATTTGTTCTCTAAAAACACAATAACACTGGCATGTTGAACTAGTGCCAAATGTTTCACACATGTTGGAACATCGAGTTCCATGTGCGTCCCTTCTTCACTCTAACTGCAATAACATTTTCCTATTGACATAGACCAGATGTTACATAACATCTTTCTTCATCATAACTGCACCAACATCTATCTATTGATAAAGACCAGGTGTTGTGATCAATCACCATTTACATTGAGTTTTCATTACTGATCCGACGCAAAACAGAGACATTTGACACACTGTGCAAGCATTTATGGTACATTTCGAGTTAGTTTTACTTCCGTCATTTTATTTACGCGTTTTTAATCTTTGTTATGTTTTACTTTTTATTATCGTGATTTTATGCGTGGGATAGCTGTGTTTTTTCCCGACAGATCCAGGTAGAAGAATCGGAGAACTCAGAACAAGACAGTGCGAGATTCCGGCACGCAAAGGAGCAGAAAACCCCGGTACAGGAGGCCTGACACGGCCACCCGTGTCACCTGACACGGGCCGTGTCAGGGCAAGGGAAGACAAGTGAAGAAAACAGTAGCCTGACACGGCCACCCGTGTTAGCTGGCACGGGCCATGTCAGGCAGTGCCCTCAACCGTGTCACCCCTGCCATGGGCGTGTTAGCTTAAACAGTAGGCTGACACGGTCACCCGTGTCAGCCCAAGCCCAAAAATTCCAGTTTTCTCGGGCTTTTCATTCGTCGGGCTTTTTAGAGACATCTTTGGATATGTCCAACTGCTGCTAAGAATTTTCACTATAAAAGGAGGTCTTCTGCCAAAGGAAAAATCATCTTGGAATACGGCAAAACACAATATTGTGAAGCAATCAAGTATTACAGAGATCAAGGCATTTGGAGAGCTGAAGATATTCATGAGCGGGAGCGATTGAAGATCAAAGTCATCCAATTACTTGTAATATGTAATTTTTATCTTGAATTTGTTTTAAATAATATGAGTAGCTAAACCTCCCAATGCTATGGGGTGTCCCTGATTTAGAATTGTAATGAATTTGAGTTTACATTTGCATTTATAATATTGTTTTTACGATAACCTTTTGATGTGTTTATTGCTTTCTCTTTCGGACCAATTGAGATTGATTTGTGGTTATCAATTAGGCTGGACCGCCATTGATAAGGTTTTCATAAGGTTGCTCTGCAGTAGATATCACCTAGGACTAGGGGTACCCTGTATGAACCAGAGTATTCTTGATATTATACAGCTTAACTTCATCCTAATTGGCTATGGACATATGAATTAGGGTAGATTGATTAAAGGTTTTCTCACCAAGGACTTGGGAGAAAATACCCTTGAGAACTGGTAGTAATTGATATTTGTTGATGCAATAGTGACTCAGAGTTGTTACAAGGATAAATCATACACCTTCCCTGGCATTGTTCCTTTTTCTCTATAAACCCTTATTTTCATCCTTCTTTACCTTTACTGTTATTATTATATTTTTACACTCAAAAACCAAATTAATACTTTTTGTTTAATTGAATGATAATTTAAACTCAATATTGACTTGCAGTCCTTGAGATCGACATTCGGGGAATTTCCCCATTATTACTATAAAAGGCAAAATAGTACACTTGCTATTTTCCCGATCAAGTTTTTGGCGCCGTTGCCGGGGACTGCCAAAAATATAGAGTTTAATTTTATTTCAATTAAAATTTTGTTGCTCTGCAATAAAATTATTTTTCTGTCATTTATAATTTACTAATTTGTGTATGCGAGGAGAATCCTCAACTGAATTTCTTTTTGACACAGAGATCAAGAGAACCCTTCACCGAAGACGCAGAGGACAAAGAGTGGATTCTACAAAATAAAGTACCTATGATCACTCAGAAGTCAAGGAACCAATGGCTGAAGTTCCTCCAATTCCATCTCCTCCACCTCCGAAAAGACTCCTGGGTGACTATGGAGGTGCAAATGCACCGGGTGGTCGACTGACCATTGTTAACCAACCGGTGAATGTGACAAATTTTCAACTGCATCCTAGCACGATCAATCAATTGGAAAGAAAACCTTTCACCGGAAAGGTTAATGAAGATGCCAACAAACACCTGCAAAGATTTCTGACCATGAACACCACCCTGAAAATTGATGGTCACACTGATGAAGCAAAAAAATTAAGAATGTTCCCGTTCACTTTAGCTGAAGACGCGGAAGAATGGTTCTATTCTCTCCCTGCCGGTAGTATCACTTCCTGGGAGGAGATGGAAACTGCATTCTTAAATGAGTATTTTCCAACATTAGTATTCCTGAGAAAAAGGTATGAAATTCTGAATTTCAAACAGAAGGATGGTGAATCATTGGGAGACACTTACAAAAGATTCAAAAGAATATTAGTCGCGTGTCCCACTCATAATATGGATCAGACCGAACAAATGCAGATGTTCGTTAATGGGCTGAAAATAAAAACAAAATAGTTGATTGATACAGCAGCCGAAGCCTCAACAAATTTCTCAACAACCACTGGTATCAAGAGGATTATTGAAGCAATAACTGCCAATGAGTGTCATACAGTGAACTGACTTGGGGTGTTTTGCTTTTTATCGCAATGTCGCGGATAGCAAGAGTCGCCACCGACTTTTCTTTTATCCAATAAGGAAAGGTGGAAAAGAACAGGAAAGACCTCAATAGATTTTGGGTTCGGGAGGTACATTATACAAAGGGAAGGTGTTAGCACCCTTTGTATCCATGGTTATCCATGGGCTCTTAATTGCTGGATCACTTATATTTTTGTCTGAAAAGTGTTCGTGAATTGTTTAAAAAATGTTTCGAAAAGAGAGTTTAACTTTGTAATGATTCTCGTATGAATGTATACAAAGTATTTATCTCGTTTGATTTTGAAAACGGTTTAGAAAAATGTAACTTGGTAATGATTCTAGTGTGAATGTATACCAAGTGGTGATTTTCTAGGATTTGCAAAGTGTGAGGGGTGGGAAATGTTTTAGGTTATGATCCAGCAATTGAGAGTTATACCTTCCTAAGGTCGTTATGAACGTTTCCTATCCTTATGAGGGTAAAACTGTCCTTACTATTGAGAAGTAAGTAATTTTACCCTTTGGATGTTTAAGGGTCATTGTAGGGTCATCGATAGGTCATTGAAGGCAACAGTTGTAAGGATACCTTAGCATTCGAAGGGACGATCATCATTTAACCGTAGGCTACACCGAAGGGTCATCGAGGGACAACATCGTATTTTCGAAAGCAACATCCGAGGGACCATGATTTATTTTATGATGATTTAACCGAAGGGTCTTTGCTAAGTGTATCCCTACATTCGCGGGACATGACCGTTATACCGTAATACCGTAGGGCAGCAAAGAGAGGTCCAAAATCACATGTTTAAAGGTCATATTTTAAAGTCAATTAGGTGATTAGGATGAATCTCCACATTAAAATCAATACATTAAAATTAATACATTAAAATTAATACATTAAAATTAATTAAGCAATTTAGGGTGGATCTTCATAAGGGTATCCCACAAATAAAGTGGAAGGCCTAAACAGCACTCTTTTCCTGGGATATGTGAACCTTTACAAAATTCAGCAAACGGGTTAGAATACCAATCGGGATGCAATCAAGGATTGCACCGCAAAAGAAAACACAGCAGCATGAATGTCAGGCAAAACAGTGCATAATTAACATAGAATAGATCAGGTTACGCATAGGACATAACAAATATCAACGGCTGTCCCGTTCGCCTCTGCCTCGCCTAGCGAGGGCCTAGCGAATGCTCGCTACATGCTCGCTTAGCGATGTGCTAGCGAGCGGCTGCGAGTTTTGAATTTCAGAACAGTATGATCTCAGCATGATGCATGCCTTATTGCATTCAATTACAGAAATAATATGGTCAAACACTCAGGATATTCAGGCGTACTGGAATTCACATGCAAAGTCTAATTACATATCCAAAAATTCAATCATGCTGCATTATGTATTTAGAGATTTACAAATTGGAAGCATAAAACAATAATGATACACAAACCTGTTTGCAATGGAGTGGTAATGCTGAATTGGCAAGTCACTTTTGGTATCGGGTTGAGTTGGGCGGCGGTAACTTCGGTGCGGATGAGCGGCCGTCAGGGTTTCTTCACTCCGACTTCTCTGGGCTACTCTCCGGGGTTGCTATGCCAGGGTTTCCGTCCGTCTTCTTCTGTTTTTCTCCTCCCCTTTTCGTTCTGGAGTTGGGGTATTTATAATACTCCTTTGATGACCTAATGGGCTCAGAATGAAGCCCGAAATTTTCTGTTGTCTGTCAGCTTCGCTAGGCGAGCGTGTAGCGAACGTTCGCTGGGCGAGCGTGTAGCGAACGTGTAGCGAACAGGCCAGTTTGGGCCATTTTCTGGATTGGGCCATTCGTGGGCTGGACCTTTGTTCCTTTAAGATCAGTGTCATAAAAATGAGTCGGAGTGCCCTGAAAAATGTCTTAAAATATTAATGGGCAAATTTTGGGGTATGACAGCTGCCCCTGTTCAATATTCTTGAACCGAGAGAGTCAGAATGGTATGTACGCCATTCGTGGTCTGGAGGTGGGAGATTATTGAACACTTAGAACGCCCCAAAAATTTGCACTTGTCAATTAGTTAGTCTGGATGGAGATGGGCTTAAAGATGCCATCTAGGAAGTTTGATGATGAGAGCTTCAGAGTGCGTCGTACGTTAGAAGATATCTGAAGTCATGGGTGTCACTGGGTCGTACGCCAGACCGTATAGTGAGTCATTCATTAAGCCGTCGACTTCACTGGGGATTTAGAATGGGTCATACGCCGCTGGGGATAACAGATCAGAATGGATCATACGCTAGATCGTATCTGAGTTGCAGAATGGGTCGCCTGTTAGGCTGTATCTGACGAAAAGTAGTCGTACGCTAGACTACACCTCGGGATGTACCGTACGCTAGGTAGTATCTGAGGAATGAAGATTCGAATGGGTCGTACGCTAGACCGTATTGTTGGAGGAGTAATATGTTGTGCCGAATCAAAATGAGATAAGAATCCGAATGAGTCATACACTGCTGGGGATAAAGGATCAGAATGGATCGTACGCTAGATCGTATCTGAGTTGCGGAACGAGCCGTCCGTTAGGCTGTACCTGATGATGAAGGGGGTAGTCATACGCCAGACTACACTTCAGAAATATACCGTACACTAGGTAGCATCTGAGGAGAAGAAGGTCTAATTGGGTCGTACATTAAACCGCATCTGAGCAGAATGAGCCGTCCATTAGGCTGAATCTGATCATAAAAGGGGGTAGTCATATGCTAGACTACACTTCAGAAATGTACCGCACACTAGGTAGCATCTGAGGATATGAAGGTCTAACTGGATCGTACATTAAACCGTATTTGAGTTATTGAAGGTCAGAATGGATCGTACGCTAGATCGTATCTGAGTTGAAGGAGTCATATGTTGAGCTGAATCAGAATGAACCGTACGCTAGGCTATATCTGATAGTATTTGTATATGTTGTATTTGCAATAAATGTCTGGGATGAGCTTATAGATGCCATCGTTAGGAGGATGTCAGAATGAATGTTGACATGGAGTGTATCTGAAAGATGTAGTTGAATCCTGAATGTAATTGATAAGGATGTCCGTCTGAATGGACCTTTGTTTTGATTGTATCAAGAGGATAATTAACCTGAAAAATAAAATTAGCTCCATGCCATGCCATGACGCATGAGATGCAAATGTTGTATGCATGCGTGTGCTGTGAAATGATGTAATGAATGAATTATGCGTCTGAAATAAATGCGAACATTTGTATGCATGTATATGTTATGAAATGAATGAATTATGTGTCAGGGGACTCTACTGGGGAAATAAATCTCAGTCTTCTGGTCGGAGATATTTGTATTGATGACCCTTTCTTAGCCGGGGATGCTTGATTTCTGTCTGATGGTAGAAATGTTCAACAGAAGTCTGGCTGGGGGTGGAAGAGATGACCCATTTGTCTAGTAATGCCACTCTCCTCTGGGAATGACTGGCTTTGCTGGGGAATAGGATTAGCAACGGATTCATTGGAAAGCATGATTAGACCTTCTCCTCGATCCTGAAGCCTAGTAGTAATCGCTATTTCTATTTTATGCACGCATTTTAGGTAAACATCGATCATATCCAAATGCATATATTAATTCGAATTAAATCAATGGACGTTTATGCAAACAAAACAGAGAAAGTAAAACAAGAGCATTTTTTTTTTTAAAACTAAAATTATATTGATTTCGACAGAGGGCCTATAAACAGGCAATTTGTGTACAAGGAGACAAAAATCCTAGTAAGAGGAAATTGTCAAGAAAATAAAGAGAAAGCTATGCCGAAAACGTCCTATTGACTTTAATTCCACTACTGCCATTATGTCTTCAAGCCTCTCATCTCCTGCTGTCGGATATAAGTGATTAGCTTGTTCAGTCCTTTGAACTTGGATGAAGCTGTCTGAGAACGGGGCATAGTCATACGCTTTGATCCCTAATTTTTGCCTGGACCGCCTTTTCAGGTTTTCAATCCACCAGGATACCCCTTTTTGCCCAAGCCGCCTTTTCAGGTTTTCGACTTGCCGGGTGCACATTTTTTTTATGTTTATCCCTAATTTTTGCCCGAACCTTTTTGGTTCGCCGGGATGCCCTTACTTTTGCCTAGGTACGTCGACCTAACAGGTCTCTTTTATGCGTAGTATTTTTTGACTATGTCTGCGTTCACGGGATGCGGGAAGTCTTCGCCGTCCATTGTAGTAAGCATCATGGCTCCACCAGAGAATGCCTTCTTAACTACAAATGGCCCTTCGTACGTGGGAGTCCATTTGCCTCTGGGATCACCTTGTGGTAGAGTGATGCGCTTTACCACCAAATCACCAATATGGTACACCTGTCTCCTGACTCTTTTGTTAAATGCCTGGGTCATGCGCTTCTGATATATCTGTCCATGACAAACAGCCGCAAGTCTCTTCTCATCGATCAAGTTTATCTGGTCGAGTCGAGTCTGAATCCATTCATCTTCATCTAAGCCCGCCTCTTTTATGATTCTTAGAGAGGGAATCTGGACTTCCACTGGTAAAACGGCTTCCATTCCGTAGACTAAAGAGAAAGGAGTTGCTCCTGTCGAAGTGCGTACTGAAGTGCGATAGCCATGAAGAGCAAACGGTAACATCTCATGCCAGTCTTTGTACGTCACCGTCATCTTTTGTATGATTTTCTTGATATTCTTATTAGCAGCTTCCACGGCGCCGTTCATCTTTGGCCGGTACGGAGAAGAGTTATGGTGTCGTATCTTGAACTGCATGCAGAGTTCAGTTTAGTACCATTATCAGTGATTACTCTTTCAGGGAACAACAGGTTTCTCAAATAGATATTTGATAGAATCCATCTTAGAAGTCAATAAAGTGGTATGATTCAACATATACTGTCTTAGTCGGCGAGCAGCCCAAGCCAAAGCACAGCAAGCTTTCTCGAGCTGTGAGTATTTTGTTTCACAGTCGGTACCTTTTGCTAAGGCAGTGTATGACATGCTCTTTTCGACCAGACTCGTCATGTTGCCCCAGCACACCCTATTGAATTTTCTAACACGGTCAAATACATGATTAGAGGTCTTCCTTCAACTGGTGGCATCGGAATTGGAGGTTCTTGGAGGTATTTCCTGATTTTGTTATTCATCATTCCATACCATCTCTTGATTTTTCCTTTTTAGTAATTTGAAAATGGGTTTGCAGGTAGCAGTCAAGTGTGGAATGAATCGGGCAATGTAATTCAAGTGTCCCAAGAAACCTCTGACTTCTTTCTGGTCTATTTCAGTACTCAGATCTATAGTTTCAATTAATTCCTCATGCGACTGTGTGGTCTTTTCTTCGTGTAGTAGTCTGGCAAGCTCTCCAGGTACTTCACAATCTTCCTCACTTCCATCCTCGGCTTGGTAGATCGGATTTTCAAAGTCATAATGAACAGTAGCAGAGTTATTACCAACAGGATCCAGAGTGGATATGGATCGGCAAATTGTTACGTGAGTGTGTGTAAGAAAACATAGCTTATTTGAAAGATGACAGGAAAGATAAAGAGCACAATATTCGAATGCAAAAAGGTCCATTGATTTATTGAATATGAATATGCTTATGAAAATGACAAAACCCTTGAAAAAAATTAGCTATTGTGCCCCGGGTATAGACACAATGCTTTAAAATGCTAAAATAGCAATAACAATTACTCCTGACTAAAGGAAATCAGGATAGTGTCTTCAGCCTTCCAATTGTCGAGTCCGTCACCAATTGTTGGGAAAATCCAGCTATCCAAGTCATAATCGTTATCAGTACCTTCCACAGCATTGACAGTCTCGTCATGATTTGGCAGAGGAGCAGTGATGACATCAGGAGTCTCCGGAGGATCAGAGGTAGCCGCCTGTATCTTTCCACTTCGAATGCCGCTTTCAACATGTTCACCTGTTAATATAAGTTCAGTGAAACCCGATGAGGAACTTCTCAATAGATGGCTGTAGAATGGGCCAGTCAGTGTGCTCATGAACATGTCCACTAATTCTCGATCAGTCATGGGGGGTTTAACTCTGCCAGCCAAATCTCTCCATTTCTGAGCATATTCTTTGAAGCTTTCTTTAGATCCCATAGTCATATTCTGCAACTGTAGCCGAGTAGGCGCTAGTTCAGAGTTATACTGGTAGTGCTTGTAGAAAGCTGTCGCTAAATCAGTCCAGGTGCGGATGTTAGAGCTCTCGAGCTGATAGTACCATTCTAACTGTGTGCCAGCCAGACTTTCTTGGAAGAAATGGATCCATAACTTCCTATCAGTGGTATACGGCTGAATCTTTCTCACATAAGCTCTCAGATGCATTTGAGGACAAGATGCCCCATCATACTTAGTGAAAGCGGGGACCTTGAATTTGCGGGGAATGACCACATCAGATACCAGACCCAAGCTTTCGAAATCCAGACCGGGCGCCTTCTGACCCTCCATAGCTAGCATGCGTTCTTCCAGCAGTTTATACTTATCACCTTTTGGAGAGTACTGCTCATTCACATAATCTTCATCGTCGTCCTCCTGGCTGAAAGGATAAGCATTCTCATCTTCTGAATCTGTTCCCTCTTCTTGATCTTTCTTCAGCTCGAGCAAGAGAGCCTTCAGTTCCTCCTGCCCCTTGGATAAGTTCAAGATCATCTCCTGGAGTTGAGCATTCTGAGCATGGAGATCTTTGACAGTTTGTTCGAGGTCCATTTTTCTGTTTGTAAGGAAGACCGTGAGAACATTGAACTTGTAGAATACCTGTTATGCAGTGTTATGTTATGCTATGCAATGTATGAAATGTTTTCAAGGACTTTTGGGAATTTAACTTTGCATAAACCACCCAAAAAAGGGGAACTTTTATTAATAATTTCTTTAATCAATGTTCATTACAAAAAGGACATAATGAAAATACAATGAAAGCTCAAGTCTCCCAGGGACGGCTTCTTTTTGGGCGAAGATATGCATTGAGTCTTCGTTCCTCATTAAGTTGGCTGGTAAGTTCTAACACTTTCTTCCTCTCGGCACAGAACTGGGCTTCAAAAGTATCCCTTTCCTCTCTCAACTGGATCCAGGATCTCTTCAATTCTTCAACATCGGTAGGCATATCTGGATAAGGAATGATCTGAGGAGTACCTCCCTCAACTTCTGGTTCAACAATCAGCGGTTCGACCGCAAGATATGGCATGACAAGCTCACGAGCTCTGGCGCGTACCCATCTGAGATAAGGTTCCATAGGAACAGAGTTTTTCTGTCCTAAAGTGCTTCTTTTCACCATGCCCCAAGCTCGTACAAATCTTTGACGGAGACCTTGGGAATCGTTGTCATAGTCAAACACCGTGCCTTGGATAATTATTTCATGTGGACCGTCTTTTCGAGCATAACCAAACTGGCGTAGGGCTAAAGCTGGGTTATAAGTAATACCTCCTCTTATCCCCAGGAGTGGTACGTTAGGGAATTCTCCACAACGGTCAATGATGATAACATTTTCTTTGAGATGAGGACACCAACGAATGTCTGAATGGGAGAGCGACATTATCCTTTGAGACCATTTCAGATTTTGCTCATTCTTCAAGGCTGATTGAGGAAGGTGCGAAATAAACCACCTAGACAATAGAGGTATGCAACACATGAGAGTCCCTTGCCTTTTCATAGTACGAGTGTGAAGGGAATGCAGAATGTCTCCGAGCAAGGTAGGCACAGGGTTATGAGTGAGAAATATCTTAATAGCATTCATATCTACGAATTGGTCTGGGTTAGGAAATAGCACCAAACCATAGATTAGCAATGCTAGAACATCTTCGAAAGCATGGACATTCATATCCTTTAAGAATTCTCGGGCCTTATTTATCAGAAACTTGGCAAGTAAACCCTTAACTCCACTTCTTGTTACGCAATTGGTTTCAATATCGGACTTTGTCATGTGTAAAGCCGCGGCAACTTCTTCAGACTTCGGAATCTTTTCTAAACCACTGAAAGGTGTTTGATCAAGGATAGGTATCCCAAGCATCCTGGAGAATTCTTCTAATGTGGGTACCAACTGATAATCTGGGAAGGTGAAGCAATGATGTTTAGGATTGAAGAACTGGAATAGGACCCTCATCATATCCTCTTTGAAACCAGTGGTAACCAAATTGAGGAGAGAACCATGTTTCTGGATAAACTGAGCCTGATCAGGAAGTTCTGACACTAAATCCTTGAGTTGAGGAGAGATTGCTACAAGATTAATCCGGATAGTCCTCCTGGGAGCCATAGCCTTACAAAACAGAGCAAAGTTAAATCCCTAAGTCCTTGAAATGATGTTATGATGTTATGATGTTATGATGTTATGATGTTATGATGTTATGATGTTAAGTAAATAACACGCACAAGCAAGTCACACAACAATCATTCCTAAGTTTTGAGGCTTGCATGAGTTCCATAGGTAAGTACCCTCCCCACTGAAGTTTGGTTGGTTCAACCTGTCCTAGAATAGTAACCGGGTTCTAGAAGGATCTCAAATCATTGACCTTCCTTTAAGTCCACTTCAGTGCAACACCAAGTGGTTGACCGAAGCTTCCCTAAAGTCCAATCTCAAAGAGTGTAGTATCGAGTCTCAACCAACCCCAGTCGGAACCGAAGTCAGTTATCTCACTACTTTCTAATGGCTAGGATGAGTCAATTAGGGTTCTAAAGGTCTGGTTAATGCTTTGATGACACCACGCGGAAGCCAAATTTTTCCTCAAGTAAACATGAGGAACACCAGGACATCCAAAGTGTCACATTAACCGTAGCCATCATTTTAACCATTCCAGTATACGCCGGATAGTCGCGATGATCTATTGCTACTTACCTAAGGTACACTAGATCCGGGTGTAGGATCTTTCACTCAAGAATACCCAAGCAATCCCTTAAAGTAAATCAGATAGTTTGAATAAGTGATCTTGTTTTTAAGGTAACCTCTCTTTAGTAGGATCCCCAGCAGAGTCGCCAGTTCTGTCATACGGTGAACTGACTTGGGGTGTTTTGCTTTTTATCGCAATGTCGCGGATAGCAAGAGTCGCCACCGACTTTTCTTTTATCCAATAAGGAAAGGTGAAAAAGAACAGGAAAGACCTCAATAGATTTTGGGTTCGGGAGGTACATTATACAAAGGGAAGGTGTTAGCACCCTTTGTATCCATGGTTATCCATGGGCTCTTAATTGCTGGATCACTTATATTTTTGTCTGAAAAGTGTTCGTGAATTGTTTAAAAAATGTTTCGAAAAGAGAGTTTAACTTTGTAATGATTCTCGTATGAATGTATACAAAGTATTTATCTCGTTTGATTTTGAAAACGGTTTAGAAAAATGTAACTTGGTAATGATTCTAGTGTGAATGTATACCAAGTGGTGATTTTCTAGGATTTGCAAAGTGTGAGGGGTGGGAAATGTTTTAGGTTATGATCCAGCAATTGAGAGTTATACCTTCCTAAGGTCGTTATGAACGTTTCCTATCCTTATGAGGGTAAAACTGTCCTTACTATTGAGAAGTAAGTAATTTTACCCTTTGGATGTTTAAGGGTCATTGTAGGGTCATCGATAGGTCATTGAAGGCAACAGTTGTAAGGATACCTTAGCATTCGAAGGGACGATCATCATTTAACCGTAGGCTACACCGAAGGGTCATCGAGGGACAACATCGTATTTTCGAAAGCAACATCCGAGGGACCATGATTTATTTTATGATGATTTAACCGAAGGGTCTTTGCTAAGTGTATCCCTACATTCGCGGGACATAACCGTTATACCGTAATACCGTAGGGCAACAAAGAGAGGTCCAAAATCACATGTTTAAAGGTCATATTTTAAAGTCAATTAGGTGATTAGGATGAATCTCCACATTAAAATCAATACATTAAAATTAATACATTAAAATTAATACATTAAAATTAATTAAGCAATTTAGGGTGGATCTTCATAAGGGTATCCCACAAATAAAGTGGAAGGCCTAAACAGCACTCTTTTCCTGGGATATGTGAACCTTTACAAAATTCAGCAAACGGGTTAGAATACCAATCGGGATGCAATCAAGGATTGCACCGCAAAAGAAAACACAGCAGCATGAATGTCAGGCAAAACAGTGCATAATTAACATAGAATAGATCAGGTTACGCATAGGACATAACAAATATCAACGGCTGTCCCGTTCGCCTCTGCCTCGCCTAGCGAGGGCCTAGCGAATGCTCGTTACATGCTCGCTTAGCGATGTGCTAGCGAGCGGCTGCGGGTTTTGAATTTCAGAACAGTATGATCTCAGCATGATGCATGCCTTATTGCATTCAATTACAGAAATAATATGGTCAAACACTCAGGATATTCAGGCGTACTGGAATTCACATGCAAAGTCTAATTACATATCCAAAAATTCAATCATGCTGCATTATGTATTTAGAGATTTACAAATTGGAAGCATAAAACAATAATGATACACAAACCTGTTTGCAATGGAGTGGTAATGCTGAATTGGCAAGTCACTTTTGGTATCGAGTTGAGTTGGGCGGCGGTAACTTCGGTGCGGATGAGCGGCCGTCAGGGTTTCTTCACTCCGACTTCTCTGGGCTACTCTCCGGGGTTGCTATGCCAGGGTTTCCGTCCGTCTTCTTCTGTTTTTCTCCTCCCTTTTTCGTTCTGGAGTTGGGGTATTTATAATACTCCTTTGATGACCTAATGGGCTCAGAATGAAGCCCGAAATTTTCTGTTGTCTGTCAGCTTCGCTAGGCGAGCGTGTAGCGAACGTGTAGCGAACAGGCCAGTTTGGGCCATTTTCTGGATTGGGCCATTCGTGGGCTGGACCTTTGTTCCTTTAAGATCAGTGTCATAAAAATGAGTCGGAGTGCCCTGAAAAATGTCTTAAAATATTAATGGGCAAATTTTGGGGTATGACAATGAGCATCTAGAGCTATATGACAGGTGTACCAGTCAGCCAGATGGGGTGATTGATCTAAAATTAGAGACAAATAAAATCCGTCTGGAAGACACTGTTGCTGCCGAAGTAGACAAAAAGCTGAAAGCTATGAATATAGGTACTCAACAGATAGCCCGGGTTCAGCCAGCTCAGGCGAGCACTTGTGAAATCTGTAATGGACCTCATCACGGAGTCTATTGCTTTGCGACTCCCCAACAAATTGAAGAGATCAAATTCTTGAAGTAGAATAATCCCTATTCTAACATTTACTGAAGGAGAATTGCCATCCAAGGCGCAACGGGATTTAAAAATTTCTCCATTTAGTGATCCTTACGAATGGGCATGATCAGTGATAGAATCGTTACCTCTTGTGGCGATCACGAACGTTGAACGATGACAACGTCTCTACTCAATCCACACGAACGAATTCCTTCAATCGCAATCCTAGCTCTTATGAATGAAGGCTTTGAGTGAGAGAAAGAGAGATACGAAATTCCAACTCTTCAGTTGTGTTGTATTCCCATACAATGCTTCTGCACAAGTGTTTTATTTATAGAACCACTTGTGTGGGCTTCAAGCCAAAAATCCCACTTAAGTGCATTTTGCCCATATCTCATAATATGCCAAAATCACTTAAGTATTTGGTACCTTACCATATTTCGTATTCTACTTAAGGGCACCATACATTACAGTATTCCTTAATTACTCTATCTCTCATCAATCCGTCCTTTGTGTGTGACCCTGTAGGTTTTCGCGACGTTGGCAATTATATTAAATCACGCATTTAACATAATAAACAGTGAGCGGTATCTAGCAACACATCACTGCTACCCAAGACACGAAAAATGTCATGTGATCTGACAAAACCTCCTGTGATAATAATTATGTGTATAATTACCCCTTTGCCCTTATGTCTATATTGAACACAAGGTATAGACTGTGTCATCCTTGTCCAGTTCAATATTGGGCCCATAGACATTTATCCTGTTACGCAGGATGGGCAAATTCCATCTAGGACACTCATGTCCCTCAGCATGCTTCGTGGAGTACCCATCAACTGTCTTTATGGTTATCCAGTTACGGACAACGTTAGATCAGCAATAAAGCACTCGACTCTACATCTAGGCTCCATAGTGGTTTCAGGTCGAAGAGTGGTATACACCATTATCACCATGAGAATAACTTATGACACTTTGCATAACTTTCTATATAGTATTCTCATAGCGGGTCAATCCGGTATAAATATTACTCCTAATATTCATACCTATGTTTAAGACTTGATAACTCTTTATCCATGATCCATGAGATGTGATCATCAGTCTACAAACATAATAGTCTTAATGCTTTAATGTTATCCCACTTCACACTAAAGCTCGACTACGGATACTTTAAGAATAGTATCCTTATGTTTAATGTGCTCTCATGATTAAGTCACACTTAATACATTAAACGGACTATCTATTCCAGGGACTTTATTAATCAACCATAATAAAGAAAATCCTTTTTATTAATTAATAAATAATTCGATACAAGTACCAAAAGTATTGGCCTCTAGGGCTTACATCAACAATCTCCCACTAGCACTAGAGCCAATCAGGCATACCCCTAATGCCCATTGATCTAGTATGGCCATCATGCTTCTGCTGTGCAAGAGGCTTTGTTAGTGGGTCAGCAATATTGTCAAGTGTAGGTACTCTACATATTTTCACATCTCCTCTATCTATTATCTCTCGAATGAGATGATAACGCCTAAGTATATGTTTGGATCGTTGGTGAGATCTAGGCTCCTTAGCTTGTGTGATAGCACCATTGTTATCACAATAGAGACCAATGGGATGCACAATGCTAGGGACTATGCCAAGTTCACTAATGAACTTTTTGATCCAAACCGCTTCCTTTGCTGCACTTGAGGCAGCAATATACTCGGCCTCGGTTGTAGAATCAACAACTGTATCTTGCTTTGAACTTTTCCAGCTCACAGCGCCACCGTTCAAGCAAAACACATAACCAGATTGCGATCTAAAGTCATCCTTATCTGTCTGGAATCTAGCATCGGTGTAACCAATTACAGCCAACTCTTCCTGACCTCCATATATCAAGAATGAGTCCTTAGTCCTTCTCAAGTACTTAAGGATATTCTTGACAACTACCCAATGGGCATCACCAGGATCAGATTGGTACCTACTCGTTGCACTTAAAGCATACGAGACATCTGGTCGAGTACATAACATGGCATACATGATAGATCCTATTGCAGATGCATATGGAATCTTATTCATGCGATCCCTTTCTTCCTTAGTTGAAGGGGATTGTGTTTTTGATAGACACATGCCATGTTGCATAGGTATGAATCCTTTCTTGGAATCATGCATATTAAAGCGTCTCAGCACTTTGTCTATGTATGTACTCTGACTTAGGCCAAGCAGTTTTTATGATCTATCTCTATAGATTCTGATTCCTAATATATAGGCTGCTTCACCTAGGTCCTTCATAGAAAAGCATTTCCCCAACCAAGTTTTTACTTGTTGCAGGGTAGGGACATCGTTTCCAATGAGTAATATGTCATCTACATATAATACAAGGAAAACGATCATGCTCCCACTAACCTTCTTGTAGACACAAGGCTCATCTTCGTTCTTGATGAATCCATATTGTTTTATCGTTTCATCAAAACAAAGATTCCAGCTTCTGGAAGCTTGCTTCAATCCATAGATTGATCTTTGTAGCTTACATATCTTTTGGGCTTCTTCTGGTATGTCAAATCCTTCAGGCTGTGTCATGTACACATCCTCAAGAAGATTCCCATTAAGGAAAGCAGTTTTGACATCCATCTGCCATATTTCATAATCATGATATGCAGCGATAGCAAGTAAAATCCGAACAGATTTAAGCATTGCAACTGGTGAAAAGGTTTCATCATAGTCAACCCCATGAATTTGTTTATATCCTTTTGCAACCAGTCTTGCCTTATAGGTATGTACTTTACCATCCATGTCAGTCTTCTTTTTGAAGACCCACTTGCATCCTATAGGGTTAACCCCTACAGGAGGCTCTACCAAGGTCCAAACTTGGTTTGTGTACATGGAATCCATTTCAAATTTCATGGCTTCTAGCCACTTCTCAGACTCGGGACCAGTTATGGCCTCTTGGTAGGTCACAAGCTCATCTTGATCCATGAGTAATACATCACCTTGATCTGTTATGAGATATCCATATCTCTCAGGTAGGTGACGTATCCTGCTTGACCTACGCTGGTCTTGTTCTACTTGAGCAGGTTGCTCTTCCACAACCACTTGTGTTTCCTACTCTAATTCCTCCGTAGGTGTATCGATGTTATGTGTTTTCTTGAATTTCTTCAAGCTCTACTTTCCTCCCACTGGTTCCTTTGGAAATAAAATCCTTTTCTAGGAAAACTCCAGTTCGAGCGACAAACACTTTGTCCTCAGAAGGATTGTAGAAGTAATACCCTCTTGTTTCTTTAGGATACCCCACAAATAAGCATTTGTCAGATTTGGGCTCAAGCTTAGTTGAAATTTGTCGTTTCACATAAACTTCGCAACCCCAAATCTTCATGTAAAACATATGTCGTTTCTTACCATTCCATATCTCATATGGTGTCTTCTCAACCTTTTTGGATGGAACACGGTTAAGTGTGTAAGCTGCTGTCAATAGTGCATGTCCCCAAAAGGAGTTTGGAAGATCGGCGTGACTCATCATGGATCGGACCATGTCCAACAGGGTTCGATTTCTTCTCTCAGATACACCATTCCATTGGGGTGTTCTAGGAGGAGTGAGTTGGGATAGGATCCCACACTCTTTCAGATGGTCATCAAACTCTAGGCTTAAATACTCACCACCTCGATCTGATCGAAGAGTTTTAATATTCTTACCTAGTTGGTTTTGTACTTCATTCTTGAATTCCTTGAACTTTTCAAAGGACTCTGATTTGTGTTTCATTAAATACACATAACCATATCTACTGAAATCATCAGTAAATGTGATAAAGTATTGAAAACCTCCTCTGGCTGGTATGTTCAGTGGTCCACATACATCAGTATGTATGAGGGCCAAAAGATCATTAGCTCTTTCACCTTTTCCTGTGAATGGAGACTTTGTCATCTTTCCAATTAAACAAGATATGCATGTCTCATATGATTCATAATCAAAAGAGTCCAACAGTCCATCTTTATGGAGTTTGGAAATGCGTTTCTCATTTATGTGGCCTAATCGACAATGCCAAAGGTAAGTTGGATTTAACTCATTGGGTTTCATCCTTTTAGTATTAATGTTATAAACTGGCATTTCAAGATCAAGGACATATAATCCATTGTTCATTTGAGCAGTAGCATAGAATATATCATTCAAATAAATTGAACAACAATTGTTCTTTATTATGAATGAAAAATCGAACTTGTCCAAACAAGAAACAGAAATAATATTCCTGCTAATTGCAGGTACATAATAACAATTCTCTAACTGAATTATTAAACCACTAGGTAAAGTCAATTCATAAGTTCCTACGGCTAAGGCAGCAACCTTTGTTCCATTACCAACTCGTAGGTCGACTTCACCTTTTGCCAATTTTCTACTCCTTTTTAGTCCTTGCACATTTGTACAAATGTGAGAACCGCATCCAGTATCTAATACCCATGATGCAGAAGTAGATAAATTAATTTCAATAACAAAAATAACTGAAGTTGGAGTCTCTACTCCATTCTTCCTATCTTCCAGGTACTTTGGGCAGTTCCTCTTCCAGTGTCCGGTCTTACCGTAATGGAAGCAGGTGCCTTCTTTTTCTATGCCTCCACTAGGCTTTAAAGCATCACTAGTGGGTTTGGGTTTGGCAACTTCCTTGCCTTTCCCTTTATCATGTTTGAGGACAATCCTCAAGTTTCGGTACCAATCCAGGAAATTTGTCCCAGACAATTTTTCCTTGTCAAGGGTTGATCGCAAGATGTTGTTAGAGGTGTTTGTTGTCATGGTAATCTACACAAGGATTAATGAAAATATAAGTATCATTGACATATTTAATTAGGCCTTTAATTAAATATGCTCCCACTATTTTACTCAAAACAAATGACCCTCATCATCTGATTCGGAAAATCCCGTTGGAAGATTTTCTAGTGGGTCGAGATCCATATTTCACTTCGTTCTAAGTCCGCGTAGGTGGATTACACAAAACTAGGTTATTTAGGTAGGAACTCCTTCCAATTGTATCTCATACAACTCTCAAAAATTTCAGTTGGGTGAATAACTCCTTATTCCAATCCATCATAAAGATTATTCTCAACTCTTGCTTCTAAACATATATAATCTTATTATAATTTGTTTAGTTAAGTTTGACCCATTGTTTTAACAGTTGGATATTACAATTATCCCATCGCACCTTACTAATATAGAACATGCACCTCACGTAGGCGAAACCTACATTATCCATTACTAGTCTTGATGAGTGTTAAAACTTGGAAAGCATAAACTTAATATTTAATTTGAGGGAATTGCAATTTTTCTGATCTCACCGGCTTGTTTATCATATAAACCGTCTCTCACATGCATCAACATACATACATACATAATGAAACAGTTATGGCCCCTAGCGCAATTTTTCTTCCAAGCCAATGAGAGAACCTAAGCTAACCTAACAACGATCTAAGCTTCTCCAAGCAAGATCTTCAAGGTTGTCCTCCTTTGGCACTGACTTCTTTGCTTTCTTCATATCATTACATTACATAAAGAAACTCGTTTTACATACGAGGGAGTGAGATGAGAAAAGAAGTTGCATTTGGGAGATTAAGAGAGAGGCACGACACGCAAGTCGTATTTTAAAACCCAAATCAGAATAAAGGAAAACTAAGGCCATAACTGATCACCACAAGACAATAATAAACACTTTATTATTATTATTAATTCCTTTAATTAATTAAAATCAAATTAAATTTCGACGATCGATCACACTACGCAGAGTTAGCCGGGGGTTCCGCTGACCTTGCGGGGTTGAAGGGGCAGCGCCCCTGGCCGAAATTTTTAATGAATAATTCATTTAAAATCGACGTCGTTTTTCGCATCAACACTTGATACTTTTAAGGCACTGATTTAGCCGAACGGGTGAACTTTGCCTTGCGTTAACCGGTTAACCAAATGCGTTAACTGGTTAACACTGTTTGAAAATGTCTTGGAAACTGTTTTTCGTCTTGCATTAACCGGTTAAAAAATGCGTTAACCGGTTAACACTGTTTGAAAACAAAAAAAATTATTTCGTATTGCGTTAACCGGTTAACCATATGCGTTAACTGGTTAACACTGTTCGGAAAAGTGTTTGGAAAGCACAACTCTTGTGCAGTCATAACCCTAATCGCATAACTCTCTGACAACACAACCCTTGTGCCGTCACTAACCCTGATGAACCAATTTCATACCGTCAAACACATATTGATTGTTGATTCAGTATGATTGATCAACACGTCATTGCTTCACCATACTAATGTCGGATCAAGAAGCAAATGACCATTGATCGCTCAAAGGAAAACAACCATTGAGTGTTTGAATTAACGAAACGAGAACACTATATCATATATAATGTATTTTGCATCAGGATTACATATATCATATATATAACTTGATCGATCTCAATTTAATCTTTGATTCATTCTGTCTTTAATCATATTAATACAGAACAAAAACAGTTATCAGATTCATGGTTTCGTAAGTGGCTCTGATACCACTGAAGGATAATTGCCATCCAAGGCGCATCGGAATTTAAAAACTTCTCCATTTAGTGATCCTTACGAATGGGCATGATCAGTGATAGAACCGTTACCTCTTGTGGCGATCACGAACGTTGAACGATGACAACGTCTCTACTCAGTCCACACGAACGGATTCCTTCAATCGCAGTGCTAGCTGTTATGAATGAAGGCTTTGAGTGAGAGAAAGAGAGATAAGAAATTCCAACTCTTCAGTTGTGTTGTATTCCCATACAATGCTTCTGCACAAGTGTTTTATTTATAGAACCACTTGTGTGGGCTTCAAGCCAAAAAGCCCACTTAAGTGGATTTTGCCCATATCTCATAATATGCCAAAATCACTTAAGTATTTAGTACCTTACCATATTTCGTATTCTACTTAAGGGCACCATACATTACGGTATTCCTTAATTACTCTATCTCTCATCAATCCGTCCTTTGTGTGTGACCCTGTAGGTTTTCGCGACGTTGGCAATTATATTAAATCACGCATTTAACATAATAAACAGTGAGCGGTATCTAGCAACACATCACTGCTACCCAAGACACGAAAATGTCATGTGATCTAACAAAAACTCCTGTGATAATAATTATGTGTATAATTACCCCTTTGCCCTTATGTCTATATTGAACACAAGGTATAGACTGTGTCATCCTTGTCCAGTTCAATATTGGGCCCATAGACATTTATCCTGTTACGCAGGATGGGCAAATTCCATCTAGGACACTCATGTCCCTCAGCATGCTTCGTGGAGTACCCATCAACTGTCTTTATGGTTATCCAGTTACGGACAACGTTAGATCTGCAATAAAGCACTCGACTCTACATCTAGGCTCCATAGTGGTTTCAGGTCGAAGAGTGGTATACACCATTATCACCATGAGAATAACTTATGACACTTTGCATAACTTTCTATATAGTATTCTCATAGCGGGTCAATCCGGTATAAATATTACTCCTAATATTCATACTTATGTTTAAGACTTGATAACTCTTTATCCATGATCCATGAGATGTGATCATCAGTCTACAAACATAATAGTCTTAATGCTTTAATGTTATCCCACTTCACACTAAAGCTCGACTACGGATACTTTAAGAATAGTGTCCTTATTTTTAATGTGCTCTCATGATTAAGTCACACTTAATACATTAAACGGACTATCTATTCCAGGGACTTTATTAATCAACCATAATAAAGAAAAATCCTTTTTATTAATTAATAAATAATTCGATACAAGTACCAAAAGTATTGGCCTCTAGGGCTTACACCAACACTTACAACCCAGGGTGGAAGAATCATCCAAACTTCTCCTGGAAAGATCAGAGAGGGAATGTTCCGCAACAAGGTACAAGGCAATATCAGACTCAGTATCAGCAACAGCAGCAACAACAACAGGCACCTAAAAAGGCTGAATGGGAGATTGCCATTAAAAAGTTAGCAACCCACAACATACAGTTTCAAGAAGAAACAAGGACTAATCAGAAAAACACCACAGTCTCCATCAAAAATCTTGAAGTTCAAATGGGACAGATAGCACAACAGTTAGCTTCAAACTCTCAAGCCCCGGGCACCCTACCTAGTGGTATTGTGACAAATCCACGGGAACATAACACTGTTAACGCTGTCACAACCCGAAGTGGAAAGTCAACAAAGGAAAATGATATAGAAAAAGATGGATTAATAGAGGTGGATTTAGAAACCAAGGAAACAAAAGTCCAAGATGAAGAAGCAATACCACCTCCTGTCAAAGAGAAGGAGAAGGTTCCTAAACCCATAATCAAACTCCCTTACCCTCCACGACAGAAAAAGAAAAATCAACATGAGAAGAATTTTGAGAAGTTTCTAGAGATGTTCAAAAAACTCAAAATCAATATCCCTTTTTCTGAAGCATTGGAACAAATGCCAATATATGCCAAGTTCATGAAAGACATAATTTCTAAGAAGCGTTCCATTGATACGGAACCGATCATCCTGACTGAAACATGCAGTGCCATTCTCCAAGGCATGAAAATCCCTGTGAAAAAGAAAGACAGGGGATCGGTTACTATCCCTTGCACTATTGGTGATAGAAAATTCAAGAAGGCTGTGATTGACTTAGGAGAAAGTGTAAGCTTGATGCCATTGTCCATCTATAAGAAATTAGGCATCGGTTCTGTTCAAGATACCCGAATGACCCTTCAGTTTGCAGATCGTTCTGTTAGGAGACCCTATGGTATTGTGGAAGATGTTCTTGTAAAAATTGACAAATTTGTCTTCCCAGTAAACTTCGTCATTCTGGAAATGCCGGAAGATGAGGAGATTCCTCTCATATTGGGAAGACCTTTCTTAGAAACAGGACGGTGTATGATAGATATTGAGGAAGGAACTATGACCCTCAAGGTCTATGATGAAGAGTTAAAGATAGATGTGAGGAATACAATGCAATACAAAGATAATATCGGCACAAGCAACACTATAGAGATAATCGACCAAGTAATTGCTCAAGAAAATGAATAGCATAGACCCCAGTCACCACTAAACCAGGTCTTAAGCTTATCCATTTTTGAAAGTAATGAAGATGAAGAAGAATCTGAGGTGCTTGCTCTGATGGAAAAACAACCTGAATGGAGTAGATCTAGACCACACCGATGGGAAGATCTAAGACCACCACCATCCGATGTCACTGAAGAACCAAAAAAAGGTGTGAATCTGAAGCAGTTACCAACAAATCTGAAGTATGTATTTATAGACACTGAAGAAAAATGTCCAGCTATCATTAATGCTAGTCTACAGAGTGTCCAAGAGGTAGAACTCATTCAAGTGCTAAAAAAATACAAGGGTGCAATCGGATGGGCAATTGAGGACTTAAAAGGTATAAGCCCTACTGTTTGCATGCACAAAATCTTAATGGAAGATGACCACAAACCGGTAGTGCAACCACAACGAAGACTTAACCCAACCATGAAAGAAGTGGTGCGCAAAGAAGTTGTAAAACTCTTGGATGCGGGCCTAATCTACCCTATCTCCGATAGCTCTTGGGTGAGTCCAGTCCACGTGGTACCCAAAAAAGGGGGGCCCAACGGTAATAAAGAATGAAAAGAATGAGTTGATTCTAACCCGCACTGTTACAGGTTGGAGAGTGTGCATCGATTACAGAAGACTAAATGTGGCAACAAGGAAGGATCACTTCCCGTTACCATTCATTGATCAAATGCTGGAAAGGTTAGCAGGACACAATTACTATTGTTTCCTAGACGGTTACTCGGGGTACAACCAGATTGCGGTTGCCCCTGAAGACCAAGAGAAGACTGCCATTATGGTATTTTTGCTTATAGAAGAATGCCATTTGGCTTGTGCAACGCACCGGCCACCTTTCAAAGGTGTATGAATTCAATCTTTGCTGACATGCTCGAAAAGCATATGAAAGTATTTATGGATGACTTTTCAGTATTCAGTTCTTCATTTGATAATTGTTTGACTAACTTGTCACTTGTGTTAGAAAGATGCCAACAACAAATTCGATCCTGAATTGGGAAAAATGTCACTTCATGGTCCGGGAAGGAATAATCTTAAGACACAAGATTTCCAACAAAGGTAGCGAAGTGGACATAGCAAAAGTGGAGGTAATATCAAATTTACCACCACCGGTGAATGAAAAAGGCATCTGAAGCTTCTTAGGACATACGGGTTTCTACCGCAGGTTCATAAAAGATTTCTCCAAGATTGCCAAACCGCTGACTAGTTTGCTGGTAAAAGATACCCCGTTCCTATTTGACAAAGAATGCAGGAAAGCCTTCGAGGCCTTGAAGAAGGAACTGGTGTTAGCGTCCATAGTTATTGCCCCAGATTGGTCTCTTCCTTTTGAGATAATGTGTGATGCAAGTGATAACGCAGTAGGGGCAGTACTAGGGCAACGTAAATAGAAGCTCTTGCACGTAATCTATTATGCAAGCCATGTACTAAACCCTGCTCAAATGAACTATGCAACCACAGAAAAAGAACTCCTGGAGGTGGTATACGCGTTTGACAAATTCAGATCCTATCTGCTGGGATCAAAGGTAATTGTATATACTGACCATGCTGCTTTAAAATATCTTTTTGCCAAACAGGAATCAAAGCCAAAGCTGCTGCGATGGATCCTACTACTACAAGAATTCGACCTGGAAATCAGAGACAAAAAAGGTAGTGAAAACACTAATGCTGATCACTTGTCTCGGATGACTCCGATCCAAGAAACAGAAGAAACGCACCCCATCAGAGATGAGTTCACGGACGAACGTATTCTAGCCGTTACGTATATCCCTTGGTTCGCCGATTACGCGAACTTTGTGGTAGGTGGACTGATACCTGATGACTTTGACTCTAACAGACGAAAAAAGTTTTTGCATGATTACAAGTTCTATGTATGGGACGATCCATTCCTTTACAAAAAGGGATTAGATGGCCTAGTCAGGAGATGCGTTCCAGAGGAAGAACAGAGGGACATTTTAAAAGCCTGTCATAACTCAGAATATGGAGGACATTTTAGCGGAGACAGAACCGCAACCAAAGTCCTCCAGTCTAGATTGTACTGGCCCACACTATTTAAAGATGCACAAGCAGTGGTAAAAGAGTGCGACAGATGTCAGAGAACAGGAAACATATCCAAAAGAAATCAGATGCCTCAGAATGCCATGTTAGAGGTCGAACTGTTCAATGTGTGGGGGATAGATTTTATGGGACCCTTCCCACCTTCCTTTGGAAAGCAATACATTCTGGTTGCGGTTGACTATGTGTCAAAATGGGTGGAAGCAGTTGCACTGCCCACGAATGATACAAAGGTGGTAATAAATTTCCTCAAGAATTGTATCTTCGCACGGTTTGGGGTACCAAGAGAACTCATTAGTGACGAAGGTACCCACTTCCTAAATAAATTGATGGAAAACCTACTGCGGAAATACAATGTCAAGCATAGAATCGCCACACCATACCACCCCTAGACTAGTGGACAGGTTGAGGTATCCAATCGACAGATCAAGCAAATCCTAGAAAAAACCGTTAGTGCCTCAAGAAAGGATTGGTCAATCAAGCTCGATGACGCACTCTGGGCATACCGAATAGCGTTCAAAACACCAATAGGTATGTCCCCGTATCAGTTAGTCTATGGTAAAGCTTGTCACCTACCACTCGAACTTGAGCATAGGGCGTTTTGGGCTACCAAATTCCTCAACTATGATCTTTCCAAAGCGGGTAAATCTCGGATCCTCCAATTACAAGAGCTGGAAGAGTTTAGAAATCGAGCGTATGAGAATGCCAAGATATACAAAGAGCAAACCAAAACTTGGCATGACAGGCACATTCAGAAGAAAGACCTTCAGGAAGGACAACTGGTGTTATTATTCAACTCAAGGTTGAAGCTTTTCCCAGGGAAACTAAGGTCCCGATGATCGGGACCCTTTGAGATACAAAAAGTATTTGCCCATGGAGCCGTTGAACTAAGAAATCCAGCAAACGGAGACATGTTCAAGGTGAATGGGCAGAGAGTTAAACCATACATAGAAGACCAGGAGGGTGGTCCAATCGAAAAAATCCGTCTCACCTAAGCCGACGGAGAACCGTCGAGCCATGCGACGTTAAACGAAGCGCTTCGTGGGAGGCAACCCATGATTTTTATTTCTAATCAGTTGTGTGTGTCTGTAGGTTTATACATGAGTTCTACAAGGATGGAACATCACGGGGGAACCATCAGTTGAACAAACCAAAAATATCAAAAAACGGCCAAAAGGACAGCCTGACACGGCCACTCGTGTCAGCTGACACAGGCCGTGTCAGAAAAGGGAAAAGAAAACGTGGAACTGGAAAAACAGTGGTCTGACACGGCCACCCGTGTCAGCTTAAACGGGCCGTGTCAGGAGCACTGTACGAAATAGGATTTTTGGACTTGGTAAACAGTGGCCTGACACGGCCCGTGTCAGGAGCACTGTAGGAAATTGCTGGAACATGGTAAACCAGTAGCCTGACACGGCCATCTGTGTCAGCTGACACGCCCGTGTCATGCAGGCGGAATTTTTGAAATATTTTTGAAATTTTTGATTTTTCGTGGGGCCCACCCACTTAATCCACTATTAACCACACCTTTTTCCCAATTACCTCATCATTATCTGATTTCCCTCCCACACATCATTACTCTCTCTCATCATTCTTCATCTCTTTCTCTCACACTCTTTCAAATTCCATTAAACCTCATTAACCTCACCACACAAAACCTTCCATAACCCCAATTTCCACTCACCTATCGCCAAAACACCCTTCACAAATATTACTTCACTCACCGTCCCGGTCCTAACCACGGTTTCGGAATTTTCTAACTCAAAAGTTCAGAATATTTCTATTTTTTGCAGGTCCAAAATGCCCCCCGGAGAATCCTCACCGGAAAGCAACAACTTGCAGAAATGACGAAGTCACGGAAGCGCCCGAGTCGGAATCCAAATCTATACAACATCGTGTTTGACAATCCGGAACAAGAACGACGATACCAAATTCACCGGAAGCGTAAACTCACGCCGAAAAGGTATATGTGTGAGCATACTCTGAACGTTCTGGGGCTGAAAATTGAGGTAGACCGAATATTCCATGTTTTGGGAATGCTCGAGTTCATGAGTTTGGAAGCGCCGACCTACGAGCACATTACTCTCGAGTTCCTCAACACCTTGGAATTCCAGCTGGAAAAACGGTGGATTGACACAACCAGGTATTATTTCGACACCTTATGTTTCCGGTTGTTTAATAATTATCATGAATTGTCTATTGAGGAGTTAGATGCAATACCCTGACTCCCTCTGAACGGACCCTGAGTGGTCCCAGACGGGTTCTCACCTAAGGATTTCTGGATCGCCATCACCGGGAGGACGGATTACTCCTCCAAAGGTGCGAAAGCCTCGGTCATCCAAAATCCATGTTTCAGGTACGCCCAAAAAGGTTTAGCCTATACCCTGTTTGGAAGAGGCGATAACACTGGGGTAGCTACTCAAAGAAAGCTATTCTTTATGTACTCGATGGCTCAAACCAAAGCCATCAATGTAGCTGCCTTTGCAGCAGACTACCTGGGCAGAGTCGGCCGAGCAAACTCCGGAGGAATATCCGTAGGGGGAATGATCACCCAAATTGCATTGCATTTCGGGTATCAAGCTGTTTTACTCGAGGACACGCCAATTGCAGGTAATACAAAAACTGACATGTCTGCTCTAATTTCCCAAGGTATGATTGTTGTTGCCCCTACTTACTATTCCGTACTTATCCATAAGAGGTTTATCATCGCTCTGCCGGATCCGGACAGAGTTGCTATTACTGACTGTGCTAATTGCTTATATGTGAGCGCCGATCCCTATGCGGATGAAGGCCACGAAACTAACCATTTTACTGCAGGTGAGCAATTTGTGGATGACCAGGCAGAAGGAATAGAAATAGAAGAGGAAGATCCTCAAGCACCTCCTGAGTAGTTTGTCCCACAACATCAGGAACCCACCCAGCAGGCGGCAGGTTCATCATCTTGGTCAACTGACCAATGAAGCTGGGTACAGACCGAGATAGGTGACTTGAGGACTGAACAACAACGGCAAGGCATCGAGCAAGACCGTTAGGGAGCGATGTTGGATGAGATGAGCAGCATGATGCGACAGTTGATGTTGCATTTCCCACAACCACCTCCTTAGTAGGACCCTGTCAGTACCCTCCTCCGCGCTTGTTCAAAAACATTGTGGACAATGTTGAGTTCAAGTGTGGGGGAGATTATATTTTTTTTATTAGTATTTGGTTATTGTGTTACTTTTACTTTTTACTTTTGTATTCTAGATTTAATTTGTCTGTTGAAGGTACATTATGCTGCAAATGTGTCAAGTCTGTGTTGACAGGTTGGAAATAGTAATGATCACGATTGAGAGTGGATGAAAGGATCATACCACTCACCATGGCTTGTTGTGAAGGATCTCCCTAGAAAGTGACACTGCTGAAAGTAAAGATCGGATGCAACGTATACAACTTAACCGACACGAGTATCCCGCATATTCCGAAGTAAGAAAGAAATCGCACCAAATTAATGAGCATTGTGGATCCTGTCAAAGCTGAACCAAACCAAGTAAGTCATAAAAAGCCAAACACATTAATCATCATGAGCGTTATCCAGGTTTGTCTTTATCACTCTAAATTTGTGTAGACTCTCTGGGACTGTCACTACATGATACACACACTAAGGCACATTGTTTGTAATTAACCCCGAGCCTTTCTAGCCATCCCGAATAATTATATCCCTCGTTAACCCCCTTTGAGCCTATATCTATTTTTTTTGTTTAAACACCATAAATGTAACCGTTGGCCAAAACACTTCCTCACCCTGTTCAGAGTCATGATAATGCATTCAAAGCTTGTTGAAAAGCTAAGTTTGGGGTAAAAACCCCAAAAGCTATCAAAGCCCAAGAAAGTACAAAAACAAGAGAAAAATAAAAAAATGATGAATCGAGAAAAAGAAAGAAAAATAAAAATTCGACAACTCGACGATTCAAAAGAAAGAAGCACGAAAAAGGGCAGTCGGTGAAAAAGAAATAAGAAAAGAAAACCGAGGAAATAAAAGAAACAAGCACAGGATATAACATCGACTCTGAACCAAAAGCCACTTGTTTTCCTTCTTTTTATCCATACCATAACCCCAGCCAAGCTACAACCCGAAAGACCTCAAAAGTGTGTGTGTTATGTGTAGGTGATGAGAAAAGAGAGACTATTCAAACTTGTGAGTGATATTGCATACTTTGAATTATGAGTGTAAACAGCTTACCCCGAGAGAATAGGTGAGAATGTGAAATAAGATGACAGGTGAAACGGTGCTTTGAAGTGGAAGTGTGAATAATGACTTACGAGGATAGGCAGGACTTGTGGAAGGAAAAGGGAAGACGTTAGAGAATGATCTCAGCAGTGGTGGAAAACATGAAGAACTCTGGGGAGTGATCATGAAACATTACTTGGGACAAGCAATGAGCTAAGTTTAGGGTTGTGATCAGTCACCATTTACATTTAGTTTTCATTACTGATCCGACGCAAAACAAAGACATTTGACACACTGTGCAAGCATTTATGGTACATTTCGAGTTAGTTTTATTTCTGTCATTTTATTTACGCGTTTTTAATATTTGTTATGTTTTACTTTTTATTATCATGATTTTATGCGTGGGATAGCTGTGTTTTTGCCTGACAGATCCAGGTAGAAGAACCGGAGAACTCAGAACAAGACAGTGCGAGATTCCGGCACGCAAAGGAGCAGAAAACCCCGGTACAAGAGGCATGACACGGCCACCCGTGTCACCAGACACAGGCCGTGTCAGGGCAAGGGAAGACAAGTGAAGAAAACAGTAGCCTGACACGGCCACCCGTGTCAGGTAGTGCCCTCAACCGTGTCACCCCTGCCATGGGCGTGTCAGCTTAAACAATAGACTGACACGGCCACCCGTGTCAGCTGACACGGACCGTGTTAGCCCAAGCCTAAAAATTCCAGTTTTCTCGGGATTTTCATTCTTCGGGCTTTTTAGAGACATCTTTGGACCTGTCCAACTGCTGCTGGGAATTTTCACTATAAAAGGAGGTCTTCTGCCAAAGGAAAAATCATCTTGGAATACGGAAAAACACAGTATTGTGAAGCAATCAAGTATTACAGAGATCAAGGCATTTGGAGAGCTGAAGATATTCATGAGCGGGAGCGATTGAAGATCAAAGTCATCCAATTACTTGTAATGTGTAATTTTTATCTTGAATTTGTTTTAAACAATATGAGTAGCTAAACCCCCCAATGCTAGAGGGTGTCCTTGATTTAGAATTGTAATGAATTTGAGTTTACATTTGCATTTATAATATTGTTTTTACGGTAACCTTTTGATGTGTTTATTGCTTTCTCTTTCGGACCAATTGAGATTGATTTATGGTTATCAATTAGGTTGGACCGCCATTGATAAGGTTTTAATAAGGTTACTATGCAGTAGATATCACCTAGGACTAGGGGTACCCTGTATGAACCAGAGTATTCTTGATATTATACAACTTAACTTCATCCTAATTGGCTATGGACATAGGAATAGGGTAGATTGATTAAAGGTTTTCTCACCAAGGAGTTGGGAGAAAATACCCTTGAGAACTGGTAGTAATTGATATTTGTTGATGCAATAGTGACTTAGAGTTGTTACAAGGATAAATCATACACCTTTCCTGGCATTGTTCCTTTTTCTCTATAAACCCTTGTTTTCATCCTTCTTTACCTTTACTGTTATTATTATATTTTTACACTCAAAAACCAAATTAATACTTTTTGTTTAATTGAATGATAATTTAAACTCAATATTGACTTGCAGTCCTTGAGATCGACATTCGGGAAATTTCTCCATTATTACTATAAAAGGCAAAATAGTACACTTGTTATTTTCCCGATCATGTTGCAACATACATGTTGGAACATTCTGTTCCACATGTTACACCAATACATCCTAATTAACTCTTCTACCTGTCTTATTTATAGATTAATTCTTGGATAAAAAATTCCTTAAAGGTACATCCAATCAAATATTATTTCACTTAATCAAATCCAACATCTTTCACCTTGATTTTGGATTAACAAAACATACTTCCTCCCAAAAGAAAAAATATGCATCCCAAAGAAGTCAGCACCTTAACACTTCTGAAGTACATAGGAAGATAGTCAGAATCCAAACCTTAAGCCTATTGCTTAACCAATTCTATCAAATACTTTAGCCAAACAACTCTTGCTTAATTATTTATGTCAAACACTTTAACAGTTTAGCTGAACTACTCTTCTTGGCAATAAACTCAGATGCTGGAACACATGCTGGCACATCTTGCTCCGCATGTTGTCTAAACTACATCTTGTTCATATGTTATTTTACCAATGCAGTTAATCCAAAATGAACAACAATGGTGTTATCAAGACGTTCAAGGGGGTCAGTGGCACATGCACCCTGCAACATAATTGGGCATTTATGGATTTTCTTTACATAAATGAAGAGTTAAATTCCATGGTCAACTAGTAATAATTGACCCTTAGTATTTTCCTAGCCATTGTATGCCCATTGGCATGAGTCCCAAAAGAACCCTCGTGGATTTCTTTGTTGAGCATATCAACTTCGGGTTTATCAACATATATGAGGAGAACCATATTGTGATTAATCTTGTAAAGCATATCACAATTCAAAAATAAGTTAGCTTCAAACCTATTGTTGGTACAGTTAGAATACAACATTGTTGTAAAAGGGATGAATTGGTTCTCTATAGAGATTAAAACAACTCTGACTCCATGACCTAATGCATTAGAAGCACCATTAAATATGAGAGTCCATTTTTCTTTATCTCCGAGTTCATTTTCCTCGCATAGGACCATTATGTCATCATCTGAGAACTCAAACCGCATTGGCTGGTAATCCTATATAGGTTGGTGAGCCAAATATTCTGCATGTACACTCCCATTAAATGGTTTTTGTATGACATATTAAATGTCATACTTTGATAATAACATATGCCAACGAATAATCATTCAAGTTAAAGCAGGTTTCTCAAAGATATACTTGATCGAATCTACCTTTGAGACTAACCAAGTTATATGGCATAACATGTATTTCCTCAATCGATGAGACACCCATGCTAATGCATAATAAGTTCTTTCTATTAGTGAGTATTTAACATCGCAACTAGTTAACTTCTTACTCAAGTAATAAATTGCATGTTCTTTTTTGCCAGTGTCGTCGTGTTGCCCCATTACGGAATCTATCTACTCATCGAGCACTGTTAAAAAAATGAGGGGTTTCCCTAGGACATGTGGTATCAATATTGGTGGATCTTACAAAAATTGTTTTATTTTTTCAAATGACCCTTGACAGTCTTCATTCCACTTAACAACCTAGTTTTTACGCACCAACTTAAAAATTGGTTTGCAAGTGGTTGTGAGGTGTGAGATGAATTTGGAGATATAGTTCAACCTTCCTAAGAAACTACAAACTTACTCTTTTGTACGAGGATTTGACATATATTGTATTGCTCTCACTTTATCTTGGTTGACTTTAATTCGTCGTTGACTGATAATGAACCCTAGAAGCTTCTCAAATCTGACACCAAAAGCGCAGTTATTGGGATTTAATTGTAATTTAAATTTTCATAGGCATAAAAATAGATTTTGGAGGTGAACGATGTAATCCTCCTCGACCCTTGATTTAGAAATCAAGGCGTCAACGTAGACCTCTATTTTCTTATGCATCATGTCATGGAAAAGATCCACCATTTCCCTTTAATAGGTTCCCCCAACATTCTTTAAGACAAACGACATCGCTTTGTAGTAAAAGGTTCCCCATGGAGTGATGAATATGGTCTTTTACATATCTTAAGGGACCATCTTAATTTTATTGTAGCTAGAGAAACCATCCATAAAGGAAAATAGCAAGAATTGAACGGTTCTATCCACCAACACGTCAATATGAGGTAAGGGGAAATCATCCTTTGGACTGGATTTGTTCAGATCTCGATATTTTGACACACATCCACACTTTTTTATCTCTCTTTGGGACCATAACAATGTTAGAACCCACTGCTAGTACTTTTCCATGACTAAGAAACCTGCATTGATCTACCTATTGACTTTTTCTCTTATCTTGAGCGACATGTCACGCCTAGTCTGTGGAACCTTGTTTTGTAGGTGATATGATTTTAACAAGGACATTAACTTTTGATGATGACAACCAATGATAAGTCAAACATGAATTGTTAAGAGAATAAAAATACAAACCTAATTATTGTTAGGGTTTGATGGACTTGACTATTCGATGATGAAAATCAATGGAATAGAATCTAAAGCCTCGTCTAAATCTACTCAAGCAAGTAACCATAAAAGAGAAAACATTTGGAAAGTATTGAAGTATTGGAGAACCTCCTAATTTAGTAATGAGCGAACCTATTGTAAAACATAAAGGCTTTATCGTAGAAGCGCATGGCTAAAACGCACACATACACACACACACTAAAATGTTTTTCAAAATGATTTTACCAAAGAAAATGCCTTCAAAAATATCTTGTAGTTGTTCTAGATGAATTAACAACTGTAAAAATTGCTATAGGTAAAATTTTGAGCTATCTAATCGATTAGGTCAGTCAAAAGTTGAGTCACTGGCGATTAGGACAACGTCTTAATGATGTACAACGGCTATATATCTTTTCATTCCTTTTTAAAAACTCACAATCGATTATATTTCAAGCTTATAATCCATTGTGAATATGTGTCAATCGATTAGATTATCATAAAAGTCATTTAATTGAAATTCCTTTTTGAACCAACCTCTAGCCTATAAATAGAGGTCCCTTTTCTCATTTCATTTTATCCAAAAACGTGTATTAACTCTCTCTCTCTCTCTCTCTCTCTCTCTCTCTCTCTCTATATATATATATATATATATATATATATATATATATATATATATATATATATATATATATATATATATATATATATATATAATATATATATATATATATATATATATATATATATATATATATATATATATATATATATATATATATATATATATATATATATATTATATATATATATATATATATATATATATATATATATATATATATATATATATATATATATATTGAAAAAGCATTATTAAAAGCATTATAGGTTGAAGATATATATTGACTCTCTCTCTCTCTCTCTCCAAGATAGGTTGAAGATAGACCCAATATTAAAAGCATTATAGGTTCGATATCAACCCGATATTAAAATTTCACATATCATTGGTTATCATGTGTAAAATCAAGGTTTAAGGTTCATGAACTCAGTCCGTTTAAAAGCTTGCAAGGTTTAAGGGACTTGAAGACTAACCGTTTCAAGATCCTTATTTTTTGAGAAGGGAATAACCATATGGATTCATTATTTGGAAGAGAAGACTCAAACTTCCATATTCCGAAGTCTTGTAATATTTGGTTGGAGGTCAACCATCATTTCCTTGTATAAATGAATTTGTGAGTCTTTCCTACTAAAAGCTCTCAATGTTTATTGGATACTTTAAATATCAATTCTCAGGGATAGGAGTAGGTCATTTTCTTATTTGACCGGACCTTATGGAACATGGTGTTCATCTCTTCCTTTAACTCTTTTACTTTGCGAAATTTATATTGTGCTTTTTTTCCACTGCTAGGTTGTCAAAAATGTTTTTAAACTCTGATTTTATTTTCCAAAGATTTTCAAAACCACATTTTTACAAATCACACAATTCCCCCACCCCCCACCCACCCCTCTTGTGTGTGAAGTCCCAATTCCAATAAGTGGCATCAGAGCGTAACTCTTATTTAAGGACTGACTATCTTAGGAATAAGATGACTTCCGACAAAATATATTTTCTAAACACACCATTACTTTTCAATGCTAGCAAATTTTTCTATGTTCATCATTTCAATACCGCCAATGAAATGTAGGATACTATTGAAATGATATATGGAGTTTCTCCAAGTATCGAACAAGAGATGATGAACACATGAGGCGAAGAAAATAAATATACAAAACATGGATGTTTTTCTAAATTTAGAAATATTGGAATATTTGCTGGAAACTGTATTATTAACCAATATCTAAGAGTTAAAAATTGGAAATTTAGTCCAATTCTTAAATTAAAATATGGGGGCCTTCATGAACTTCAGGAAAACTCATAAAAGAAAGAAATTATAGAAAAGTTGAACGATCTAGTTCAACTACTTAAAGAGGAAGAAATCCAAGATGAAGAATCATCATTATCATCATACTCCTATCATACAACTCCTGTGAAATCCTTCGAAAGAACATACTCAGTATTTCGACGATCCTCAGAAGATTCAACATCCAATGAAGTACCCTCTTGTTCAAGGAATAACAAAGAAGATGAAGAAGTTTCTTCAATACTCAAACAGAGAAGAGGAAAAGATACATCAACCACATGAAAAAATATGAAATAATCTTCTTCCAACAAAGAATATGAAATTTTCTTAAAGACATCCTATGAGGGAGATATTGTTCTAGGTATCAAACTTTCTTACACTCAACTATTTAGAATGACTGATCAATTTGAGAGAGAAAATGCTAAACTAAGAGAGTGTACCCTATGTCTTAAGGAATCTGCAGGATATCTTAAGGAAATAAACAATTGTTTCAAAATAGAGATAACCAATCTTAGAAACTCGAAAGAAGATTGTAAGTGGTGTGACTCCCTTATAAAAGAAGTGCTCGACCTTCGTGAAACCCTAGAAAAGTTTACCCAAGGAAAAGAAAAGCTTGGCCTAATTTTATCAAATCAAAGGTCCTCCCTAAATAGAAATGGAATAGGATTTAAAAGGGATAGAAAACCCAGGAAAGGTGTAGGTCAAAAGGAAAATACACGTCCAGTTTATAAATGCACATACTGTAAGAGAATAGGATACTTAGAACCCTTCTATTTTGATAAACTGAAAGATTCTAAAGGTAACCACCTTAGATCTTCTGTGACTAATGCACCTAGGCCCAAGAAGATATGGGCACCAAAGGTGAAACCTTAGTTTTTTGCAGGTATACTTTGCAGTTTGGAGTATTGAGATCATTAATGAAGTTGTGCAAAGCATGGTATACTTCCAAAGTATACAAAATTTATGAAGTCTTTGATCCTAAGATGAAACGATGATGGCAAAGGTCAATCATTGTAATTAAAGAAAATTATTTAGAATAACTCAACGTATATGATCCTTAGTGATAGTTAAATGGATATGTCTATAATGGACTTATTCATTTTGTAGTTTTACTGACTCTTGCATCTAACGATGTGTAGAGAAGGATACACCTTTTGGTGTTTTCTCTCTATGGGAAATATTTATCAAGAATTCTTGATAAATGAGGTATACATTATTTTAAGGTTGAAATAATTAGGAAAATTTGATTAAACCCTTAAAATAAGAATTTTAATTTTCTTCTCATCTAAATAAATTATTTTATAACCCATAAGATGAGTATTTTAGTATTTTATAGCAAAAGGGGTGCAAAAATGACAATTGGAGGTGCTAAAAAGTTTTAAAAAAAAATCCAAGGTAAGACCCAACATGCACCAAAGAGGTTGAATTATGTAAGCCCAACAGCTGGGACAAAATGAAAACCAATTGGAAAAGCTTGAAAATAAGTTTTTCAGATCGAATCCAAGCTTAACTTGTGCCTTAAGTAAATCAAATCCCAACATTAATGAAGATTTCATAAAATCCAGAAAATTTTGGAAATCCAACCAATTGGGTCCCTTAGACAATCGATTAAGAAACTCAAATAGGAAAGATTTTGATTTGATCTTCGATCAGTAGGATTTACATTAAATGCTTTCCAAGAATACACACTCAAACCCTCAGATGGCACAATATAAATAGGTATTCTCTTCTCATTCTTTTGCATTACATATTTTCATTTCAAACCTTGTATGTGAGATTGTTCTTGCAAAATCATCACGAATCCCAAATGATTAAGCTTCAACTCCAGCCCCCTTACTAATGATTTCACCACAAGACAACAAGAATCAAGGTTCTTTCAATACTTTCCCAACCGAACCCTTATAAGAATTCATACCCTAGCTCTAGAAGATTTCAAAGAATGCAAATTCTTCAAAACCTTTGAATAATTAGGTCTCTCTACCTTTCTCTATATGCCTTCAAAGAGAATCTATACATCCCTTGTGAAAATGTTCTTCTCAAACCTTCATCTCACTGATGGAGTACTTCAAAGTGAAGTAAGAAAATATAGGATAAGCCTTTCGGTAGAAGAATTTGGAGAGACGTTGAATCTCCCTTGTGAAGATAGAAACATTAAGATTGGAGTTAAAGCCAACCGATACAACTACATCCTTGTTGCATCCTCTCTTATGAAAGAACCATCACCATGCATACCTTACACATTCACTACTGAATACATTCACCCTGAAATCCGAATGATTCATTATGTTATCAACCACATCTTTTTTCCCAGAAAAGACAACTTCATCCTCTTAACCCAAGTTGATGTAGAAACATTATGATTGATAAAAAAACAAAGTTAAGCTAAATTGGGAATAACGAGTAACTGACTACATGATAGAAAGCAAGAAATAAGAATCATACCTTCCATATGGAAATATAGTCATAATTTTTTTGGAAGAAATCGGATACGAGTTTGGAGATGAAGAGTTCAAGGAAAAAAACAACCATTATAGGAAGCTCTATCTTACTATCAATTAAGTACAAGCTGATAAATGGAAGGATCACTGAAAAGGGCCATCAAATGAGAAGAAAAGGAAAGATAAAAGTCAAGAAATACCTATAGAAATAGAAAGCTCAGACAATTTCCCCCAAATACTCATAACTAAGGACTTTCTAAAAATCATAAGTGGAAAAATATATGTGATCAATGACAAGACATAATTCATAGTACGCGACTTCATTCATGACCAAACCAAACTACCACATGACATATTCTTCTATGGCTATCTTGACGCAAAATAATCTCACTTAGATTCTTGTTTATTTCATATGTTTGCTTAACAAACTTTAAATTCAATATTTTTCCTTCTTTAAATTCCAAAAATTTCCTTTATGTAATTTGAATTTCTTAGTAATAATATGAGTAATTTATTTTACTTCTCTAAATGTGTAAAATACCCGTGTTTGCATATTTAAATCTCATAATGCATATTTATCCGCCATTTTGATATTGACAAAGGGGGGAAGAATACTCTCTGGGGGAGTAAGGTATACTTCTCTAGTTAACTCAGTGGGAGTTTAATCACTCCAAATATATATGCATTATTTCTTTTACCACTTACCTTGAGAGATGTGTTGTCAACATCAAAAATGGGGAGAATGCGGAACCTTATTTTGCAAGTGATATGCTTTTAACAAGAACATCAAATTTTGATGATGACAACTAATGATAAGTCAAGCATGAACGTTTAAGCGGATAAAGATGCAAACATAATTATTAGGGTATGATGGACTTCACTATCCGATGATGGAAATCCAATGGAATGGAATTTAAAGCTACGTCTCAAGCTACTCAAGCAAGTGTCCACAAAATGAAAAATATATGGAAAGTCTTGAAGTACTAGAGAACCTCCTAATTTAGTAGTGAGTGGACTTATTGTAAAACATAAGTGTTTTATTGTAGAAGCATGTGGCTAAAGCACACACACACACTAAAATATGTTTCAAAAGGATTTTACCAAAGAAAATACATTCAAAAATATCTTGAAGTTGTGCCAGATGAATTATGAAATGTCAAAAATTCTATAGGATTTTTTTTGACTTATCTAATCGATTGGGACTTTTATCTAATCGATTAGCTCAGTTTAAAATTGAGCCACAAGCGATTAGGACAACCCCATAATGATGTTCAATGGCTAGATATCTTTTCCTTCCTTTTTAAAACTCATAATTGTTTATATTTCAAACTTCTAATTGATTGTGAGTATGTGTCAATCGATTATATTATCATAAAAGTCATTTAATTGAAATTACTTTTTACGTCAACCTCTAGCATATAAATAAAGGTCTTTTTTCTCATTCTATTTCATCCAGAAATGCGTTTTGGGGATTATGTTATCAAACCCTAAATTATGTAGGAGATCAGCCTGTGATAAAATCTCCTAGGTACTTGGTCATCCCGGTATTAAAACGAAGATAGATTGAAGCTCATCTAGGTATTAAAAGCTTCATAAGGTTCGCGAGTTATTGATTATCGCGTGTAAAAACAAGGTTTAAGGTTCACGAGCTCAACTCGTGTAACAACTTGAAAGGTTTAAGGAAATTGATACTAAATGCTCCAAGATCCTTGTTTGTGGAGAAAAGACTCACAACCTGGATTCACTGTTTGGAGGAGAACACTCAAAATGCCATATTCCAAAGTCTTATAATATTTTTTGTAGGTCAACCATCATTTTCTTGTATACGAGGATTTGTGAGTCTTTCATACTAAAAGCTCTCAATGTTTATTAGATACTCTCAATATCAATTATAAGGGAGAGAAATGTGTTGTTTTCTTATTTGACTGAACCTCTATTTATCATTGTGTTTATCTCTTCCCTTATCTCTTCAACTTTCTGCAATTTATATTATGTTTTTATTTTATTTTTTCCCGCTGCTAAGTTATCAAAAGTATTTTTAAACTCTTATTTTATTTTCCACAGATTTTCAAAACCATGTTTTCTAAACCACACAATTCACTCCCTCGTGTGTGTGAAGTCTCAAGTCCAACACAGTCCTTCTCAATTTTGACTTCACTATAGTGCATTCTGGCTGAGTGAAAACTTATAAGAGGTGCATATTAATGATAAGAAGAGGCAAAGTAAGGAACAACAAACTATTAATGGTTAAATCTTCGACACAAATGTTGTTCATGAGAGGTGCATATTAAAAATATTCTGGAGAAATAATATATGAGGCTTTATTGAAGTTTTCTCTACATTCAAGAAGAAGAATTCAAATAAATAAGAGAATTTAGTTGTTTATAATACCCACTTTAAAGACAATTTTCATTAGACATAGTAATTTAATTTTCCTATTTATTTTCTTGTTTTTTATGAGTTTGGTATATATCTCTATCGAACTTCTCTTGTATTTTTAATAATATTTCATTTAATTTAAAAAAGAAGAAGTTCAATTGTGTTGTGAAATTGAATGGTTCATTCATAGTAAAAACATTATCGTTAAAATTCTAAAAATAATATTAATTTTGCTGAGAAATATGATGACTTGAACAATAAAAAATGTCTCACCGCGTCGCCTGACCTCCACAGTGCCGCAAATCCACTGCCTTTGCCCGACTGCCGTCACCGCGGACCTCAGAGTTATGCCACCGCAACATATCGTACGTCCTTTGGGTGCTGTCGGACTGACACCTTAACAACTTTTGTGGCACACCTCCGACCATGGCGACTCATGGCCGACTAGTTAAAGATCCATCCTGCGACTCTACTTCTCCGCCGATTGCTCCTGCTAGATTCCCTACTACTTTTCACGATTCTTATTTGTGACTGTCTTGAAACATCTTTTTCTTTTCTTCATCACTAAAGATTTTAAGACAACTTTCACAAATTCAATGTATATATTTTGAAAAATACAAGTAAAATATTGACTAATAAATCATATGACATATCTAATTTTAATGATTTCTTTATATGAATATCATTACATTAATATTTTATATGAATATCATTTCATTAATATTGTTGAAGTGATTAAATTTATAATCCTCTTTCTCAAAATAATATTCTTTTTAGCCAAAGAATTTTGTCATAAAATAAAAGTTATTTTCCGTTTTTAATGCAACATTAATTATTTTTTACCAACTTTATCCCTAATAAATATTTTCTACACTACTTTCAAACTATTACATCATACTACTTCATTCATCCCACAATGAGTGACTCAATTGATCATTTCACACAAATTAAGAAAAATGAATAATTCAAAGAGAGAATGATATTTTTACTACTATAGTAGATTTATCATGTATTGGGAATGATAAAAATAATATTAATTAAAGGGTAAAATTGAAAAAGATACGTTGAAATTGGTCATTCATTATGTGACACTATTTTATTCCCAAAAAATCTTAAAAAAAATTTAGTTTAATAATTGCACTTGATTGTATGTTTGATTTATCTTTTGAAAGAGGCAAAAATAATTTTAAATGTGTAAAATGATTTTGAGACGTTTGGTTCATCTAAAGTAGAATTAATTCTACATCTAGAATTGATTCTACTTAAAACTACAATTTATCATTTTTAAATTTAAATGTGATTTTTATGTTGAAATCCGTTGTTCAAATCACTTTTATATAAATGTATCCAAACATAAATTACTTTATCTTTAATTCATTTTTAATTACAATTAATTCCAGAAATATCATTTCACTCATAATCAATCATCTCCAACAAAAAAAAAACCAAACATACAAGTTACTATTAATAAAATTGAAAGTAGTTATTTTTCTCATAAGAGCGACCTTATTGAAAATCTCTTATAGGTGTGCACATAAGATCAGTCTTGTCTTGGTGTTGATTTTAATTCAAATTAAGCTGCCATTATGTGCGAAAATTATAACATCAAGCATGACTTTGATGAAAGTTGTCGTGCCTATGTGAGACATGATTAACACAATTTTGTTGGCTTAAAAATTAATGTGGTATTTTGTTTTGATGTTGTTCCTATGACATTAACAAGTACTATCATTGAGGTTTTGTACTTTTATTTGTTTACATCGATCTATTCATATTAAAGGTGTTGTTTATGGGAGACATTGCAAGATTATTTTGGTATTAAGGAAACATGCAAGTTAATCAATTTCTTTATTCTTTCCTAATGAGTAGAGCTGCTACAAGATTTTAAATGAATCATGATGCTCACGTCAAAGGCGTGATTAATGAAACTTCTTTTTCACTTTTTATCGTTGACTATTTTAGTTTTACTTTAAAAAAAATATTCTTTTTCTTGCTGTTCTTACTTTGAATATGTTATCTTTTTGGTATATTTTATATTTTATGAATAATTCTATTATCATTGTAAGAATTTTATATCGTCAATTTTATTAATAGTATGGAATTTTAACGGTGTTTAAAGTAGGTGAAATATTTCTATTGATACAATAGTTATACAATAGTTATGATTAATTGATAGTTTAAACCATTTTTATACTCTCTGATGCATGTGATTTTTTTTACAATAATAGTATATATAATTAAATTTTAAAGATCAATCATTAACATGTGTATTTCTAATTAATTATAAAATAATCATGTTAGTTAAGTTAGTTATGTAACAAAGGTTTTTGTTTTAGGAGTTGTGTAATATAAAAAAGATAATACTAACTTGTGTCTCAAGGGCACATGTTAAAAAACTCATGAATAAAAAATTTATTTTAAAAAAATAAATAAAATTATTAATTATAAATTTTTAATAAATTTAATACATAATTTTTAAGAATTTATTTCTTTATTTATCTTTTAACTTGTGTCCTACCCTATAAAAAAAAATGAAAAGATGGAGTTTTAAAGGTTACTATGTTCATCTCTCTCCTGTAAATTTTACACGAGAGAATTCTTTTCCGTTTGTTTAGTTTTGAAAAGTCATTCACTCCTCTCACTTTAAGTGCCACTTTCTCTCTCCTCTAAATTTTACACGAGAGAATTCTTTTCCGTTTGTTTAGTTTTGAAAAGTCATTCACTCCTCTCACTTTAAGTGCCACTTTTAAGATTTGCATATTTTTTAAGATAATAATTAATTTTGGTTTAAATGATAAAATGTGTTAAACTTTATAAAACATCTATATTAGTAGTAATAGTTAATGGAATAGTTAGGTGAGTTGAAATATAATAAATAGAAGGCAAATTTGTAAAAAATAATAGTAAATGTTGAAAATATTCTAAATGATAAATAATTTAAGAAAAAAAAATTCAAACTTATTTTGAGATTGAGAAAGTAATTGTTAAATAAATAAAAATTGATTTTTTTATTTTTTTTTATTTTGAGAAAATACTAAAAAATATTGTTATTAATGATTGAACTCTAAACCAACAATTTATACTCATATAATTTAACTAGCGCATATCAGTTAACTACTTCGTATATTCTTAGTTTTCTTATAAGTCATCTCTCTCTCAATTCTCTTATATTTTTCTCAACCCGTGCTTTAATTATTATAACGTTTTCTATTAAATTGGCATCTAGAGCCATTTCCGATTGCTTTAACTTTTGAATCAAAATGTGGGTGATAACTTCTCATTAAACGCAATTTTCAAGACTTTTTAATTAGTTATTAATTAGTTTGTTTATTTTAGTATAATCACTAAAAAAATGGTTATTAATAACGTGATTTTTACGTCACAAACAGAAAAGTCATGTCACAACATTATTTAGCGACATGAAAAATCACGTGGTTTGAGCGCTTATGACAACATTGTCACGTGAAAATCACGCCACAATCTTGTTAGACTATGGCACGGATGTAGGGGGGGGGGGGGGGGGTTGAATAGATCCCAATTAAAAATTGAGTCGGCGCTACCAATTAAAAATGGTTTTGAAAATTTGTTTTAAGTGCGGAAGCGGCCGAGGAAAATATAGTCTAAAATGAACTGTTATTGGAAAACCGGATATGTGTCAAGTCTATGGATTAGTGATAACGTAGAATACGAATCACTCCACTCGTTACACTATCAAGGATTTGTTTCACTAGCTAGGATTCCTAGTTCCAATGATTCAAAGAGTAAACCAAACTATATACACAACTAAGATAATTTTGGTTTAGGCAAATTATCAAACACTTGGTGTGCAAAAACACTCCAAGTGATATTTATGTTGAGTAAGTGCTTTCAATTAACCTAGTACAATATTCTATTGTACTTTGGATTCAAAAACAGAGTTTTAACCTCTTACTCAATTAATACCAAGGTTTGACAAAGGTGCTTATACCAAAATCACTTAATTTTTAAGCTAAAACAATTATGCAGAAAATTAGAGAAGACAAAGATTTGATGAGGCAGTTCCCCCGCCGTCCTCGCTTCGGGGTACGTCTGCCCTCAATTCTAAAACTAGAATTGAGATGATTTAATAGATATCACCTGTTGAATTTAACCGTTTATACAAGGATTGCAAAGCAAATATACAACAGAGCTCTCAAGATGTTGAATGTTGCTTCCACTCCTTGTTCCTTGATTCAAGATGAATCAAGCCCTTCGATTGTTGTTGATAGACCTCCGATTCCAGCCCCTTTGTTGAATAACCCTCAGTTCTTCAAACCCTCAGCCCGGCTGATCTCAACTACAACAAATCGAACCCGAATTCTTCCCTTCAATATCACTGAATCCGCTACTAGATTGACGAAGACTTCCTCTTCTCAATCACCTACGCTCGGCTGAAAATTGATGAAGAAAATCGTCCAAAAAAACCCCCAAACACAAACCAGTCTTGGAGGACAAAACCCTAACAGTTTTATTCAAGAAAAAACCTGTCACAAGCTTCAACCCGAACCGGATTCCCCAATCTCGGCTTCGAACCTTATCACCTTTAACCAATCACAAAGCACTTCAAAAATGGTTGTGTGTAGTTGATGTGTTGTGAGATGTTGAAGATGAAGATGATGAATCTTGGACACCTATTTCACTTTTTCTTGTTTCTTTGAACACTTGAATCAATTTGACAAATGTTAGTTGATACAAGTAACTAAACTTCTATATATAGTAACCAACTTACCAACCAAAAATAACAGCTTTTCAAACAGAGTGGAAAATATTCAGAAACTGAATTTGCGCACGAGCGGTCGACCATAGCAGGTCTATGCGTCGATGCATGGCCTACAATTTTGGACAGGCTGAAGAATGCTTCAGTATGCGTCGACCATAGGTCGGCGTGCGCTGACCCGTGGGAAAATGAAAGTTTCATGCGCCGACCCTGTGGTCGACTCAAGTCTTCCATGCGCTGACTCGTGACCAACTGCACCATGCCATGCGCCGACCTGTGGTCGACTCAAAGCCTCCATGCGCTGACCAGTGACCAACTGCATTATGCTATGCGTTGACCCGTGGTTCATGCGCTGACCCTTGTGGTCGACTCAAACCCTGCAAATCTGCAAAAATTCATATTTTTGTGATTTTCATGCATTTTGTCATGATCACATTTTATCCACATATGTTGTATGAAATATAGCAGTTTTAGATGAGCATAGAAAAAGATATGTTGCATTTGTTTTGTAGAAGTGGAATCGACAATGCCGATTCATCCATGGTGGTCATTTGTCATCATCGAAACCTATGATTGTGTGTTGTATGACAATTTGCCTTTACATACTCCCCCTTTTTGATGATGACAACTTGTGTAAAGCCAAAGAGAAAAACAACATGCAATATTTACACACATTATGCCTACTCCCCCTTTCTTTTGTAATCTAAGGCTATCTGCAAAAACGACTGTTAATTGTGGTGAATATTTTATTTTGGCTGCTTGTACTCTTCTCCCCCTTTGACAACATCAAAAAGAGAAAAGGAACGATTATTCAACGTAACAAAAAAATTTAACAGGAGATAGGAAATCAGATAACAATATCACACCAAATATCATTACTGAAGAAATAAAAAAGAAGATAACATTAAATTGGATTGGCACAAACGAGCACAACAGAAAAATAGTTCAGTCAAACGACACAAAAATACAGATGCATATGTAGTTCTATGTGCTAATGGTCTCGCCCTCGATGGTAACATATATCCGGGTTTCTGTAGGGGTCTGCCAGAGACGATATTTGGTCAGCAATACCACCTAGATACTTGATACCCCCGTCGACCGACCGCTCCTGGCGTTCAAACGTTTCAGTAAATGCTGCATACCGTTCATTCATGCTTGTAGAGAGGTTATCGAGCCTCTCATTTTGTGCTTGAATTTGGCTGCTAATATGAGCATAGCGCTCATCCTGAGTTTGCATGAAGGATTGTTGAGCCAGCTACATATTTCGCATCATATCCAACAGTTCGGAAGAGTTTGCGTGTTGTGGAGGAGACGGAGGAGATTCTTCATCACCATATTGATACGGCTGGTAGAATTAGCGTTTTGTTGACCAACCCGTATGTTGCCATTCACCCCAACTACCCTGGTTGGGGGAATCTTCTTCAGTTGAATGTGAATGCTGAACGCAAGCGGAGTTTGTGTAGTCGTGAGTGTCAACTTGTGGAGGACTATCATCTCCACCATGCTGATCAAAGGCTTGTCCTGCTCCCTCTTCTTCATTTTCCTCTTCGTCTTCTTCTTCACTTTCATCATCTTCTTCAACAGTCGTAGGGACATACCCTCTGCGAACAAATTTGTAGATTCTCCGCTCATCACACCAAAAATATCCCATCATAGACAAAGTTTTTGGGCTGAATTCTTTGTCTGATGAAATGGAGGTATACAGGAAGGACGGATAATCAACTTCGGTTGCAGTAAGGACCTCTTGAATAAAAGATCCATAGGCAAGAGCCGTTCCTCGTCCGGAGTCACGTAAACTGAACATCCTACTAGCAATGTAGTAAGGCCAGTTGATTTTCCGCTTATTTTTCAGAATGTATATGAGATGAACCTCAGCCTGTTCAACTCTGGAGAGACCACCCTTCTTAGGTCGCAAGATGCGTGAGACAATCCACTAGAGAATCCGTTTTCCTGTTTTCAGCTTGCCGGCAGTGACGGTTCGTGGGAACGCATCACTGTTCACAATCTGATCAGGGTAGGGTCGTTTCAGCATGTCGTTCAACGCGCTCTTAAACTCATAACCTTCTATTGGGTGAGAGTCAGTTACCTCAGCTAGAGGATTTTCATCAGCATCCAATGACATATCAAAATATTTGTTCCAAACATTTGACTTAAACGATACCTTTCTCGTGCCGATCCTGGATTGAAACTTGTGCCCACGAAAGTTGTCATGAAGGCAGGCGTAGAACACGTGGACCAGGTCTTCGCTATATTTGGCATTGCATTCTAGGAATTTGACAATGCCGTGGTACTTTAGCAGAGACATGATTTCTGCGAGATACATGCGTTCTGCGGTGAGTTTGTAGAATGCATGCTGCCGCACAACTCCTCTTTTACCAATATCTTTGTTGAAGGAATCGACGAGAGCCGGTGGAACTAGCGATACAGCGGTAATGGGTAGAGAGGCAGAGGATGGTTCCCGTGATCTCTTTCCGGTAGGTCTGCGGGATGAGGAAGCCATTGGAAATGATTTTGGAGCTTTGTGTGTGGGTAGAGAGTGAAGCTTGGTGAAGGTTTTTGAGAATGATTTGCAAGATGGAGGTTTCCCCTTTTTATAGAGGAGGATTTAGGGTTTTGGGAAGAGGAGAGACCAAGAGACAATAGGCACTAGGTAGATGCAACTCACAATGTAGTGGGACGTTTGAAATGTAAATGCATACTTAATGAGAATTTTGAATGTGGATGCATGAGAAGTTTGAAGGTTTTCTGCAGAAAAACTGAATTTTTGAGCGATGCGTCGACCATACCTCTGCATGCGTCGACGCATACTGTTTGATTTTTGAAAAAGAAGAAAATTTTGAAGTGTGCGTCGACCATTGCCCTGTTATGGTCGACTCATACAGGCAAAATTTGCAATTTTCACTATTATGCACATATGCTTACATGTTTGATGCATAAATACAAAGCCACACAACATTTAAACATCCAAACAAATATGGCATAAGAAACGATACATATATGTACAATATTTTCATGTAGTACAACCATTTAACTATGAAGGTTGAGAGAGAGAGAAGGGTAAAGGAACAATATCACCTCGATGCCGGAATAGCTTGATGAACAATACACTTGTGCTTGCAACAACATCAACTTGTTAGAAGTACAAGACTATAGTTCTAAATGAAATAAGATAAATCCAGCAATTTATAATGCCCGTTCCGAAATGTCGAGAATACCAAGTTCTCGGCGAATATGAAAGAAAGGTTCAGTAGCTAGCGGCTTTGTGAAAATGTCCGCTAGTTGATTTTCAGTATTAACATGTTTAAATACAATATCACCTTTCTCTACATGATCCCGAAGAAAGTGGTGTCGAATTTCGATATGTTTGGTGCGAGAATGCAACACAGGATTTTTAGTAAGATTAATGGCACTTGTATTGTCACAAAAAATGGGAATACGTTCGAGTTTGAGGTTAAAATCCAATAGTTGTTGCTTAATCCATAGGATTTGAGCACAACAACTACCGGCGACAACGTATTCCACTTCGGCGGTTGACAAAGCAACTGAAACTTGTTTCTTGCTATGCCAACTGACCAAAGAATTTGAAAATAAGTGACAAGTGCCACTGGTGCTTTTCCTATCCGATTTGCAACCGGCAAAATCGGAATCGGAGAAACCTACCAATGAGCAATCATTACCTTTGGAATACCATAGTCCATACTTCGGAGTACCGGATAAGTATCAAAGTATTCATTTGACAGCTTTTAGATGGGATTCCTTGGGACATGATTGATATCTTGCGCACATGCACATGCTAAACATAATGTCGGGACGAGAAGCAGTAAGATAGAGAAGTGATCCAATCATACCTCTATACCGTTTTACCTCTACGTCCTTACCGTTTTCATCTTTATTCAAGTTTGTACATGTTGGCATGGGGGTGTTAATGACCTTGGCTTTTGCCATGTCAAATCTCTTGATAAGGTCCAAACAGTACTTTGTTTGACTCACGAATGTTCCTTCTTTGAGTTGTTTAATTTGCAGACCGAGAAAGTACGTGAGCTCCCCCATCATACTCATCTCGAATTCACCCTGCATAAGATCCGAAAACTCTCTCACGAGATTCATGTTAGTAGACCCAAATATAATATCGTCTACATAAATTTGCACTAATATCAAGTGCTTTCCTTGACGTTTAATGAAGAGAGTTGTGTCAACCTTTCCTCTTGAGTAACCTTGATCGAGTAAAAATTTACTTAGTCGCTCATACCAAGCTCTAGGAGCTTGTTTGAGACCATATAAAGCCCTTTTTAGTTTATAAACATGATCAGGATACTCATGAGATTCAAAACCCGGAGGTTGTGCGACGTAGACCTCTTCATTTATGTGAACGTTAAGGAACACACTCTTAACATCCATTTGGAATAGTTTAAAGTCTTTCTCACAAGCGAAGGCAAGGAGAAGGCGTATAGCCTCGAGTCGGGCAACCGGCGCATAAGTTTCCTCATAGTCGATGCCTTCCTCTTGGTTATACCCTTGCGCGACTAAACACGCCTTGTTACGGGTTATTACCCCGTTTTTGTCCAGCTTGTTCCTAAACACCCATCGGGTGCCGATTACTCGATGATCTCGCGGAGGAGGGACAAGGTCCCAAACCTCATTTCTAATGAACTGATTTAGTTCCTCCTGCATTGACAAAAACCAGTGTTCATCGAGTAGGGCTTCTTTAGGGTTTTTAGGTTCCATTTGCGAAACGAAAGCGAAGTGATAACAGAAATTACTTAGCTTCGATCGAGTTGTAACACCCTTTGAGATATCTCCGAGAATGTTGTCGATTGGATGGTCTTTGGGAGACTTCCAAGCTTGAGGGAGATCATCGTTTGAAGGCGGATGAGCTACCTCGGTTTCCTCATGGTGTACATCTTTATCCTCCTCAACTTTGACTTTGTCGGGTTGATCAATCCCCGGCTCGCCACCTTTGAGTATGTCTTTTGTAGATGTACCTGCACCATGAACAACACTACCCTTTCCGACGTTTCTCGGATAGGATTCATCAAAAGTGACATGTACAGACTCTTCCACAGCAAGCAATCGTTTATTATATATTCTATATGCTTTACTCGATTGAGAGTATCCGAGGAAGATACCTTCGTCGGCCTTGGAATCGAATGTGCCCAAGTTTTCCTTTCCATTATTTAATACAAAACATTTGCAACCAAAAACATGTAAGTGAGAAATATTTGGCTTTCGCCCTTTTAAAAGCTCATACGGTGTTTTATTTAGAATGGGGCGAATTGTAACACCCTTCTAAAATACCCCAAAATATTTAATTAAAATAGCAAAATATCAATCAGAGTAATTATGCAATTAAGGGTGTCACACAATCATTTCACACCTATTTTCCAAAATATCCTGTCATGCTCATTTATTTAATCAAAATAAAACATTTGCATAATACGCAGCGGATACAACTAACAACAACATGCAAAACATGTAACACATTACATGTAAACTTGTTCAACAATCATATGAAAACATAGTAAAACATCCCGTCCCGATGTTACATCTACCAGAGCATGACCCACTAAGGAACTACACTAGACTCCAAGGACTAGCTTCTACTCAATCACTGCTCGTTACCTGAAAACATAGTTGTAAGGGTGAGTTCCTCAATCGATATAATAAGCATTATAAAATATCATGTAATGCTAAGTAATTTAACACATATCATCACCCTAATCAGATCACACATATTCAGCAACGGCAATATCAACTCATAATCATCATCATCATACTCAAACTCAACACAACCATAAAACACACGTATAATATTGGAATACATCCATTCATATTATACGCCATACATACATACATTATGCAATGAGACTCCATGCATGCGGTACCGACTATTCGTGAACATATAGTTCAACCTCACCGATCAAATCCAGATACGGCTACCAAGCTCACTAGTCCCACTCATTTGAGACCTAGTGACTCACTCACTAATTCCTCACCATGGGAATTAGCTACCACCCCAAGGGCTATGATATGCACGCTAATCACCTAGCATGCAAACATCAACAACAATCCACAATACTAACTCACTAATTCCTCACCATGGGAATTAGCTACCACCATAAAGGCCACTATATGCAAGCTAAATCACTTAGTCATGCAAACATCAACAATCATCCACAATGGACATATGCTCACACTCTAAGCCATAAACAGTCCATTCATAATTCCATACATGATAGATACATTCACAATATTATGCATATCATCATACATCATTAACATATTCACCACATAATCATATCATGTCATACCACATCATCTATCACAGCATTAACACACTCTACTAATACCTATACTACTCAAAACAACGGGAAATGATCCCTACTCTATCATACATCAGCGAAATTACATTACTCAGCTGAACAATCCAAAAACTGCACAACAACAGCACAGAAAATCACAATCCTGCCCATACGCGTATTGCCTGGTCCCATACGCGTATGGCCCATTTCTCAGCCAATCCCATACGCGTATCACCTGTCTCATACGCGTATGCTACGCGTACCACTTCCCCATACGCGTACCAACAGAGGCCAAAATCATGTTCAAAACATCATCTTCCTCACCCATACGCGTATTGCCTAGTGCCATACGCGTACTGTAACACCCTTCTAAATACCCCAAAATAATTCAATTAAAATAACAACATATTAATCAGAGTAATTATGCCCCGAAGGGTGTCACACAATCATTTCACTGCATTCATCAATTCTATCCTGTCATGCTCATTTATTTAATCAAAATAAGATTTATTTGCATAATTCGCAGCGGATACACAATATCGACATTCAAAACATGTACCACATTACATGTAAAGTGGATCAACAACTAAAATAAAACATAGTCAAACATCCCATCCCGATGTTACATCTACCAGAGCATGACCCACTAAGGAGACTACACTAGACTCCATAGCACTAGCTTCTATTCAACTCACTGCTCGTTACCTGAAAAATAGTTGTAAGGGTGAGTTCCTCAATCAATATAATAAGTATTATACAACAGCATGTAATGTTAAGTAATTAACACATTAATTCACCCTAACCAGACTACACGCTCAGCAACGGCAGTATCCATTCAAACATCATATTCAACAGTAACATATAACGTATGTATAACCTCAACCATACTCAACATCAACGACACAACACACAACACACATATAATACTGGAATACATCCATTCATATTATATGCCATACATTCATTATGCAATGAGACTCCACACATGCGGTACCGACTATTCTTGAACATACAGTTCAAGCTCACCGATCCCTCCAGATACGGCTACTAAGCTCACTAGTCCCACTCATTTGAGACCTAGTGACTCACTCACTAATTCCTCACTATGGGAATTAGCTACAGCCCCGAAGGCTAGACTATGCACACTAATCATCTAGTATGCAAACATCAACAACAACCCAAATTGGTTCACTCACTAATTCCTCACTATGGGAATTAGCTACAGCCCCGAAGGCTATGCCATGCATGCTAATCATCTAGCAATGCAACATCAACAACAATTCAAGAATATACACATGCTCACACTCTAAGCCACAAAGCAGTCTATTCACAATGCATACATAACTGATACATTCCCAGCATCATGCATAGCATCACACATCATTAACACATTTTATCACAACAGCATATCATATCATGCCACATAATCAAACACAGTATTAGCACACTCTACTAATACCTATACTACTCAAGACCCAACAAAACAACAACAACATTACAACGATATCACATCTGGGAGTTTAAAACGTGAAATCTGTCTGTCGAACTGATATGGCGAACGCCATTAGGCTAATGGCGAACGCCATTAGCGTTAAACGCTCTTATTCTGAAAAAAAACCCAAACGGCGAACGCCGAAGGCATAATGGCGAACGTCATTTGGCTGTTATGTGCATAGATGTTAAATTTCTACGAATTCCCTTTCAATTATCATCTAATTTCATTCATCCACTGGCTGTTATGTGCATAGATGTTAAATTTCTACGAATTCCCTTTCAATTATCATCTAATTTCATTCATCCACTGGCTCACAAATTCATCATACAACAATCCAATCAGAGATAAAACAATGGTTATCACTACCCAGTACATATTATCATATAATACCCTTTAACCGATGATAAACCCCCCTTACCTGAGTTAATCCGGCAAATCTCAAGCTTCAAGCTCTTCTCTTCTCCAACCTTCTTCCTCTTGCTCTGCCTTTGCCCTTTTCCTCTTTCACGATCGCTTCTCTGTTTTTCACGTAAAAACCTTTTTACTCCAAAATGGGACTTTTTCCTTAATTCCAACTTATATATATTTTCCAATAAATAATTATCCCAATAATTATTATTCCAAAATAATAGTAATAATAATCCCAAATTCCAATTATTCAATTAAATTAATAAAAAAAATATTAATTTAAATTAAATAATTATCTTATTTTAATTGGGGTGTTACAACTCTCCCCCACTAAAAGAGTTTTCGTCCTCGAAAACATACCTCAAGCAAATAACTCCGGATAAGACTCCTTCATCTGACTCTCAAGTTCCCAGGTCACATTGCCACCTGCTGGTCCTCCCCAAGCTACCTTCACCAAGGCAATCTCTTTACCCCGCAACTGCTTCAACTCTCGATCCTCGATCCTCATAGGTGATGTTTCAACAGTCAGGTTATCTCTCACCTGTACATCATCTATTTGGACTACATGCGACGGATCATGAATGTATCTCCTCAACTGAGACACATGAAAAACATCATGCAAATTCGCAAGCGACGGCGGTAAAGCGATACGATAGGCTACCTCTCCTATCCTTTCTAAAATCTGATAGGGACCAATAAATCGAGGTGTCAACTTCTTTGACTTCAAAGCTCGACCAACACCAGTTATCGGAGTAACACGGAGAAACACATGATCTCCCTCTTGGAACTCAAGTGCCTTCCTCCTCTTATCATGATAACTCTTCTGTCGACTCTGAGCAATTCTCATCTTCTCCTGAATCATCTTAATCTTGTCTGTAGTTTGTTGAACAATCTCCGGTCCAACCACAGCACTCTCACCGGACTCATACCAACATAAAGGTGTCCGACATCTCCTACCATACAAAGCTTCAAACGGTGCCATACCAATACTCGAATGAAAACTATTGTTGTAGGTAAACTCAATCAACGGTAAATAACAATCCCAAGCACCTCCCTTTTCCAAAACACAAGCTCTCAAAAGATCCTCTAGCGACTGAATCGTCCTCTCAGTCTGACCATCAGTCTGCGGATGATATGCAGAACTCAATCTCAGCTTAGTTCCCAAAGCCCTCTGCAAACCTTCCCAGAATTTCGATGTAAATCTAGGATCTCTGTCCGAAACAATACTCGACGGAATACCATGCAAACTTACAATCTTCTCAATATACAACTCGGCTAATCTCTCTAACGGATAATCCATTCTGATCGGAATGAAATGAGCCGATTTCGTCAATCTATCAACAATCACCCAAATAGCTTCAAAATTCTTATTTGTCCTCGGCAAACCAGAAACAAAATCCATACTGATACTATCCCACTTCCACTCTGGAATAGCCAACGGTTGCATTAGCCCAGACGGCTTCTGATGCTCAATCTTTGACTTCTGACAAGTCAAACAAGAATAAACAAAACTCGCAATTTCTCTTTTCATTCCCGGCCACCAAAATAACTTTTTCAAATCATGATACATCTTCGTAGCTCCAGGATGAATACTCAAACCACTACGATGTCCTTCCTCAAGAATACTCTTCTTAAGTTCTGTGACATCCGGAACGCACACCCGATTACCAAATCTCAAAACACCATTCTCGTCAACCCTGAATTCACCACCTTGACCTTGATTCACTAGAGTCAACTTATCCACCAAAAGCATATCGGATTTCTGACCCTCTCTAATCTCATCCAGAATACCACTTGTCAACTTCAACATTCCCAATTTAACACTATTGTGGGTACTCTCACACACCAAACTCAAGTCTCTGAACTGCTCAATTAAATCCAATTCCTTAACCATTAACATAGACATGTGCAATGATTTCCGACTCAGTGCATCAGCCACTACGTTTGCTTTACCCGGATGGTAATTCAAACCAAAATCATAATCCTTCAGAAATTCTAACCATCTCCTCTGTCTCATATTCAGCTCTTTCTGATCAAACAGATACTTTAAACTTTTATGGTCACTGAAAACCTCAAATCTTGATCCATACAAATAATGCCTCCATAACTTCAGAACAAATACCACAGCTGCCAGCTCTAAATCATGTGTCGGATAGTTCCTTTCATGAACCCTCAGCTGTCTCGAAGCATAAGCTATAACCTGCTTATTCTGCATCAACACACCACCCAAACCCAACAATGAAGCATCACAGTAAACCTCAAATAGTTCCGACGAACTCGGTAATATCAGAATAGGAGCAGTAGTCAACCTTCTCTTTAACTCTTGGAAACCTTCTTCACATTTTGAGTCCCAAACAAACGCTTGCCCCTTTCTAGTCAACATCGTCAACGGTAACGCCAACTTAGAAAATCCCTCAATGAACTTCCTATAATAACCAGCAAAACCAAGGAAACTTCGAATCTCAGCAACAGACTTCGGAGCTTCCCACTTAGATACCGCTTCTATCTTAGAAGGATCAACAGCAACACCACCTCTTGAAATCACATGACCAAGAAAACTAACTTCTTCTAACCAAAATTCACACTTAGACAGTTTAGCAAATAACTGCTTTTCTCGCAGCACTCCTAAAACCACTCTCAAATGCTCAGCATGCTCTTCTTCAGATTTCAAATACACCAAAATGTCATCAATAAACACCACAACAAACTGATCCAAGTACGGATGGAAAATCCTATTCATGTACTCCATAAATACTCCAGGCGCATTAGTCACACCAAAAGGCATTACAGAATACTCATAATGTCCATACCTTGTTCTGAAAGCAGTCTTCTGAATATCCTCAGTCTTCACACGTATCTGATGATACCCAGATCTCAAATCTATCTTGCTGAACACACTTGCACCAACCAACTGATCCATCAAATCATCAATTCTCGGCAAAGGATACCGATTCTTGATCGTCACTTTATTCAGTTGTCTGTAGTCCACACACAACCTCATAGTACCTTCTTTCTTCTTAACCAATAACACTGGTGCACCCCACGGTGACACACTCGGACGAATAAATTTCTTATCCAACAGATCTTCCAACTGACTCTTCAATTCAGCTAACTCAACAGCAGACATACGATATGGGGCCATCGATATCGGTCTAGTACCAGGTACCAAATCAATCGAGAACTCAACTTCACGCTCTGGCGGCAATTCATTCACCTCTTCCGGGAACACATCAGGAAAATCACACACCACAGCTAGATCGCAAATCATCAGTTTATCTTTAGCCTCCAAAGTCGCTAACAGCATAAACAACTCTGCCCCATCTGCTACTTCCTCGTTCACCTGCCTAGCTGATAGAAACAAATCCTTTCCTTCCTCAACCTCAGGAAATATCACAGTCTTCAACCGACACTCTGCAGCTAAATGACCACCTTTTCCACATTTGAAACACTTCTTCTCATTACTGGTACACTCATGGATACGATGTCCAGCCTGACCACATCTGTAACACTTAACAGGAGCACTAGAGTCTCCCCCACTAGGCCTCTTCATCCCACTCTGCCTCTGGAAACCTTTGTCAGCTGCATACGGTTTCCACGATCCATCTGATTCTTACCCTTCCTATCAACCCTCTGCTGATAGCTCTCTGCTCTAGCCTTGGAATCCTGTTCAAAAATTCTGCAACAGTCAACCAAGTCAGAAAACACCCTGATCCTCTGATATCCAATAGCTTGTTTGATCTCAGGACGCAACCCGTTCTCAAACTTCACACATTTCGAAAATTCTCCAGCAGCCTCATTATAGGGAGTATAGTACTTTGACAGCTCGGTGAACTTCGCAGCATACTCAGTAACCGACCTGTTACCCTGCTTCAATTCCAAAAACTCTATCTCTTTCTTTCCTCTGACATCTTCTGGAAAATACTTTCTCAGGAACCTTTCCCTGAACACAGCCCAAGTGATCTCAGTATTCCCAGCAGATTCCAACTCAGTGCGGGTAGCAACCCACCAATCATCAGCTTCCTCTGACAGCATATGTGTACCGAACCTGACCTTCTGGTTATCAGCACACTCAGTTACTCTGAAGATCCTCTCGATCTCCTTCAACCACTTCTGAGCGCCATCTGGATCGTATGCTCCCTTGAACATTGGAGGATCGTTCTTCTGGAACTCACTCAGTTGACGAGCAGCTCCCATTCCCGCAACATTCGGATTTCCTCCAAGTACTCCAGCTAGCATACCCAGAGCCTCAGCAATCGCAGCATCGTCTCTACCTCTTCCAGCCATCTCTACTCCGAAAACCCAAACAAACTAAAACAATAAGTACTGATAGGTTACTCAACACCTATACCGTACAGGGGAAACAGAATAATTACGACTCGACACGACCGACTATGCTCTGATACCACTAATGTAACACCCTTCTAAATACCCCAAAATAATTCAATTAAAATAACAACATATTAATCAGAGTAATTATGCCCCGAAGGGTGTCACACAATCATTTCACTGCATTCATCAATTCTATCCTGTCATGCTCATTTATTTAATCAAAATAAGATTTATTTGCATAATTCGCAGCGGATACACAATATCGACATTCAAAACATGTACCACATTACATGTAAAGTGGATCAACAACTAAAATAAAACATAGTCAAACATCCCATCCCGATGTTACATCTACCAGAGCATGACCCACTAAGGAGACTACACTAGACTCCATAGCACTAGCTTCTATTCAACTCACTGCTCGTTACCTGAAAAATAGTTGTAAGGGTGAGTTCCTCAATCAATATAATAAGTATTATACAACAGCATGTAATGTTAAGTAATTAACACATTAATTCACCCTAACCAGACTACACGCTCAGCAACGGCAGTATCCATTCAAACATCATATTCAACAGTAACATATAACGTATGTATAACCTCAACCATACTCAACATCAACGACACAACACACAACACACATATAATACTGGAATACATCCATTCATATTATATGCCATACATTCATTATGCAATGAGACTCCACACATGCGGTACCGACTATTCTTGAACATACAGTTCAAGCTCACCGATCCCTCCAGATACGGCTACTAAGCTCACTAGTCCCACTCATTTGAGACCTAGTGACTCACTCACTAATTCCTCACTATGGGAATTAGCTACAGCCCCGAAGGCTAGACTATGCACACTAATCATCTAGTATGCAAACATCAACAACAACCCAAATTGGTTCACTCACTAATTCCTCACTATGGGAATTAGCTACAGCCCCGAAGGCTATGCCATGCATGCTAATCATCTAGCAATGCAACATCAACAACAATTCAAGAATATACACATGCTCACACTCTAAGCCACAAAGCAGTCTATTCACAATGCATACATAACTGATACATTCCCAGCATCATGCATAGCATCACACATCATTAACACATTTTATCACAACAGCATATCATATCATGCCACATAATCAAACACAGTATTAGCACACTCTACTAATACCTATACTACTCAAGACCCAACAAAACAACAACAACATTACAACGATATCACATCTGGGAGTTTAAAACGTGAAATCTGTCTGTCGAACTGATATGGCGAACGCCATTAGGCTAATGGCGAACGCCATTAGCGTTAAACGCTCTTATTCTGAAAAAAAACCCAAACGGCGAACGCCGAAGGCATAATGGCGAACGTCATTTGGCTGTTATGTGCATAGATGTTAAATTTCTACGAATTCCCTTTCAATTATCATCTAATTTCATTCATCCACTGGCTGTTATGTGCATAGATGTTAAATTTCTACGAATTCCCTTTCAATTATCATCTAATTTCATTCATCCACTGGCTCACAAATTCATCATACAACAATCCAATCAGAGATAAAACAATGGTTATCACTACCCAGTACATATTATCATATAATACCCTTTAACCGATGATAAACCCCCCTTACCTGAGTTAATCCGGCAAATCTCAAGCTTCAAGCTCTTCTCTTCTCCAACCTTCTTCCTCTTGCTCTGCCTTTGCCCTTTTCCTCTTTCACGATCGCTTCTCTGTTTTTCACGTAAAAACCTTTTTACTCCAAAATGGGACTTTTTCCTTAATTCCAACTTATATATATTTTCCAATAAATAATTATCCCAATAATTATTATTCCAAAATAATAGTAATAATAATCCCAAATTCCAATTATTCAATTAAATTAATAAAAAAAATATTAATTTAAATTAAATAATTATCTTATTTTAATTGGGGTGTTACACGTACCAGACCATCTCATACGCGTATTGCCTAGTGCCATACGCGTATGACCAGAAACCAGATTTCCAGATCTGCTATGGTTTTCTCTACCACGAGATTCCTCAGATTCAACCTCCTACAATCCAATTTTTGCACAGAAATCGTTCATATCATCTAACACGAATCATACCCTATTCGATTTCACAATTCCTACCATTATTACATCTAATTCCTACGAATTTCCTTCATTTATAATCCCAATTTCGTTCATCCAAAAGTTCACAATTTTCAGCATACATCATTCTAATCAGAGTCAAATCAATGGTTTATCACTACCCATTACATGTTAACCCATAATACCCATTAAACGATGATAAACCCCCCTTACCTGAGTTAATCCGGCAAATCCTGCAGCTTCAAGCTCTTCCTCTCTCCAACCCTTGTTCTCTGGCTCTCTTTGCCCTTTTCCACTTTTCTGTCCCTTTTTCCTTTTCACATGAAAAATAAACCTTTTTACTAAATGGGACCTTTTCTAAATTCCAACTTTTATTCCAATAAAATAATAACCCAATAATAATAATTCCAATAATAATATTCCAATTATTTAATTAAATTAATAAATATATTATTAACTTAAATTAAATAATTATCTTATTTTATCGGGGTGTTACAACTCTCCCCCACTAAAAGAGTTTTCGTCCTCGAAAACATACCTCAAGCGAATAAATCTGGATAAGACTCCTTCATCTGACTCTCAAGTTCCCAAGTCACATTGCCACCTGCTGGTCCTCCCCAAGCTACCTTTACCAAAGCAATCTCTTTACCCCGCAACTGCTTCAACTCTCGATCCTCGATCCTCATAGGTGATGTTTCAACAATCAGGTTATCTCTCACCTGGACATCATCTACTTGGACCACATGCGACGGATCATGAATGTACCTCCTCAACTGAGACACATGAAAAACCTCATGCAAATTCGCAAGTGACGGCGGTAAAGCGATACGATAGGCTACCTCCCCTATCCTCTCTAAAATCTGATAAGGACCAATAAATCGAGGTGTCAACTTCTTCGACTTCAAAGCTCGACCAACCCCAGTTATCGGAGTAACACGAAGAAACACATGATCTCCCTCTTGAAACTCAAGTGACTTCCTCCTCTTGTCGTGATAACTCTTCTGACGACTCTGAGCAATTCTCATATTCTCCTGAATCATCTTAATCTTTTCCGTAGTTTGTTGAACAATCTCCGGTCCAATCACAGCACTCTCACCGGACTCATACCAACATAAAGGCGTCCGACATCTCCTACCATACAAAGCTTCAAACGGTGCCATACCAATGCTCGAATGAAAACTATTGTTGTAGGTAAACTCAATCAAAGGTAAATAACAATCCCAAGCACCTCCCTTTTCCAAAACACAAGCCCTCAAAAGATCCTCTAGTGACTGAATCGTCCTCTCAGTCTGACCATCAGTTTGCGGATGATATGCAGAACTCAATCTCAGCTTAGTTCCCAAAGCCTTCTGCAAACCTTCCCAAAACTTCGATGTAAATCTAGGATCTCTGTCCGAAACAATACTCGACGGAATACCATGCAAACTTACAATCTTCTCAATATACAACTCAGCTAATCTCTCTAACGGATAATCCATTCTGATCGGAATGAAATGAGCCGATTTTGTCAATCTGTCAACAATCACTCAAATAGCTTCAAAATTCTTAATTGTCCTCGGTAAACCAGAAACAAAATCCATACTGATACTATCCCACTTCCACTCTGGAATAGCCAACGATTGCATTATCCCAGACGGCTTCTGATGCTCAATCTTTGACTTCTGACAAGTCAAACAAGAATAAACAAAACTCGCAATTTCTCTTTTCATTCCCGGCCACCAAAATAACTTTTTCAAATCATGATACATCTTCGTAGCTCCAGGATGAATACTCAGGCCACTACGATGTCCTTCCTCCAGAATACTCTTCTTAAGTTCGGTAACATCCGGAATACACACCCGATTACCAAATTTCAAAACACCATTCTCATCAACTCTGAATTCACCACCTTGACCTTGATTCACTAGAGTCAACTTATCAACCAAAAGCATATCGGATTTCTGACCCTCTCTAATCTCATCCAGAATACCACTCGTTAACTTCAACATTCCCAATTTAACACTATTGTGAGTACTCTCACACACCAAACTGAAGTCTCTAAACTGCTCAATTAAATCCAATTCCTTAACCATTAACATAGACATATGCAATGATTTCCGACTCAATGCATCAGCCACCACGTTTGCTTTACCCGGATGGTAATTCAAACCAAAGTCATAATCCTTCAGAAACTCTAACCATCTCCTCTGTCTCATATTCAGCTCTTTCTGATCAAACAAATACTTTAAACTTTTATGGTCACTGAAAACCTCAAATCTTGACCCGTACAAGTAATGCCTCCATAACTTCAGAACAAATACCACAGTTGCCAACTCTAAATCGTGTGTCGGATAGTTCCTCTCATGAACCTTCAGTTGTCTCGAAGCATAAGCTACAACCTGCTTATTCTGCATCAAAACACCACCCAAACCCAACAATGAAGCATCACAGTAAACCTCAAATAGTTCTGACGGACTCGGTAATATCAGGATAGGAGCAGTAGTCAACCTTCTCTTTAACTCTTGGAAACCTTCTTCACATCTTGAGTCCCAAACAAACACTTGCCCCTTTCTAGTCAACATCGTCAACGGTAACGCCAACTTAGAAAATCCCTCAATGAACTTCCTATAATAACCTGCAAGTCCAAGAAAACTCCTTATCTCAGAAACTGACTTCGGAGCTTCCCACTTAGATACCGCTTCTATCTTAGAAGGATCAACAGCAACACCACCTCTTGAAATCACATGACCAAGAAAACTAACCTCTTCTAACCAAAATTCACACTTAGACAGTTTAGCAAATAACTTCTTTTCTCGTAGAACTCCTAAAACCACTCTCAAATGCTCAGCATGCTCTTCTTCAGATTTCGAATACACCAAAATATCGTCAATAAACACCACAACAAACTGATCTAGGTACGGATGGAAAATCCTATTCATATACTCCATAAACACTCCAGGCGCATTAGTCACACCAAAAGGCATTACAGAATACTCATAATGTCCATACCTTGTTCTGAAAGCAGTCTTCTGAATATCCTCAGTTTTCACACGTATCTGATGATATCCCGACCTCAAATCTATTTTGCTGAACACACTCGCACCAACCAACTGATCCATCAAATCATCAATCCTCGGCAAAGGATACCGATTCTTGATCGTCACTTTATTCAGTTGCCTGTAGTCCACACACAACCTCATAGTACCTTCTTTCTTCTTAACCAATAACACTGGTGCACCCCACGGTGACACACTCGGACGAATAAATTTCTTATCCAACAGATCTTCCAGCTGACTCTTCAATTCAGCTAACTCAACAGCAGACATACGGTACGGAACCATCGACATCGGCCTAGTACCAGGTACCAATTCAATTGAGAACTCAACTTCACGCTCTGGCGGTAATTCATTCACTTCTTCAGGAAACACATCAGGAAAATCACACACCACAGCTAGATCGCAAATCACCAGTTTATCTTTAGCCTCCAAAGTCGCTAACAGCATAAATAACTCTGCCCCATCTACTACTGCCTCATTCACCTGCCTCGCTGATAGAAACAAACTCTTTCCTTCCTCAATCTCAGGAAAAATCACAGTCTTATCAAAACAATTGATATAGACTCGGTTAAACACCAACCAGTTCATACCCAGGATAACATCAATCTGCACTAGTGGAAGACACACAAGGTCCATTCCAAAGTCTCTACCAAAAATACTCAAAGGACAATTTAAACAAACTGAAGTAGTAGTCACTGAACCCTTCGCAGGAGTATCAATCACCATACTTCTAAGCATCTCAGATATCTCTAACTTAAGTTTCACAGCACAATCCAAAGATATAAAGGAATGAGTCGCACCTGTGTCAATAATAGCTACAAGAGGAAAGCCATTAATATAACACGTACCTCGGATCAAACGATCATCTGCAGAAGTCTTAGAACCCGATAAAGCAAAGACCTTGCCTCCCGACTGGTTCTCTCTCTTCGGCTTAGGACACTGTGGGCTGATGTGACCCACTTCTCCACAGTTGAAACAAGTCACAGTCTTCAACCGGCACTCTGCAGCCAAATGACCACCTTTTCCACACTTGAAACACTTCTTCTCATTACTGGTACACTCATGGATACGATGTCCAGCCTGACCACATCTGAAACACTTAGCAGGGGCACTGGAGTCTCCCCCACTAGGCCTCTTCATGCCACTTTGTCTCTGGGAACCTTTGCCAGCTGCATACGGTTTCCCACGATCATTCTGATTCTTGCCCTTCCTATCAACCCTTTGCTGATAGCTCTCCGCTCTGGCCTTGGTATCCTGTTCAAAAATCCTGCAACAGTCAACCAAATCAGAAAACACTCTAATCCGCTGATACCCAATAGCCTGCTTGATCTCGGGACGTAACCCGTTCTCAAACTTCACACATTTTGAAAATTCCCCAGTAGCCTCATTATAGGGAGTGTAATACTTCGACAGCTCTGTGAACTTAGCAGCATACTCAGTAACAGACCGGTTGCCCTGCTTCAATTCCAAGAACTCTATCTCTTTCTTTCCTCTGACATCCTCTGGAAAGTACTTCCTCAGGAATCGCTCTCTGAACACCGCCCAAGTGATCTCAGCATTCCCAGCAGCTTCCAACTCAGTGCGGGTAGCAACCCACCAATCATCTGCTTCTTCTGACAGCATATGCGTACCGAACCTGACCTTCTGGTTATCGGCACACTCAGTCACTCGGAAGATCCTCTCGATCTCCTTCAACCACTTCTGAGCACCATCTGGATCGTATGCTCCCTTGAACATTGGAGGATTGTTCTTCTGGAACTCACTCAGTTGACGAGCAGCTCCCATTCCCACAACATTCGGATTTCCTCCAAGTACTCCAGCTAGCATACCCAGAGCCTCAGCAATCGCAGCATCATCTCTACCCCTTCCAGCCATCTCTATTCTGAAAACCCAACAAGCTAAAACAATAAATACTGATAGGGTTACACAACACCTATCCCGTACAGGGAAATAGAATAATTACGACTCGACTCGACCGACCATGCTCTGATACCACTAATGCAACACCCTTCTAAAATACCCCAAAATATTTAATTAAAATAGCAAAATATCAATCAGAGTAATTATGCAATTAAGGGTGTCACACAATCATTTCACACCTATTTTCCAAAATATCCTGTCATGCTCATTTATTTAATCAAAATAAAACATTTGCATAATACGCAGCGGATACAACTAACAACAACATGCAAAACATGTAACACATTACATGTAAACTTGTTCAACAATCATATGAAAACATAGTAAAACATCCCGTCCCGATGTTACATCTACCAGAGCATGACCCACTAAGGAACTACACTAGACTCCAAGGACTAGCTTCTACTCAATCACTGCTCGTTACCTGAAAACATAGTTGTAAGGGTGAGTTCCTCAATCGATATAATAAGCATTATAAAATATCATGTAATGCTAAGTAATTTAACACATATCATCACCCTAATCAGATCACACATATTCAGCAACGGCAATATCAACTCATAATCATCATCATCATACTCAAACTCAACACAACCATAAAACACACGTATAATATTGGAATACATCCATTCATATTATACGCCATACATACATACATTATGCAATGAGACTCCATGCATGCGGTACCGACTATTCGTGAACATATAGTTCAACCTCACCGATCAAATCCAGATACGGCTACCAAGCTCACTAGTCCCACTCATTTGAGACCTAGTGACTCACTCACTAATTCCTCACCATGGGAATTAGCTACCACCCCAAGGGCTATGATATGCACGCTAATCACCTAGCATGCAAACATCAACAACAATCCACAATACTAACTCACTAATTCCTCACCATGGGAATTAGCTACCACCATAAAGGCCACTATATGCAAGCTAAATCACTTAGTCATGCAAACATCAACAATCATCCACAATGGACATATGCTCACACTCTAAGCCATAAACAGTCCATTCATAATTCCATACATGATAGATACATTCACAACATTATGCATATCATCATACATCATTAACATATTCACCACATAATCATATCATGTCATACCACATCATCAATCACAGCATTAGCACACTCTACTAATACCTATACTACTCAAAACAACGGGAAATGATCCCTACTCTATCATACATCAGCGAAATTACATTACTCAGCTGAACAATCCAAAAACTGCACAACAACAGCACAGAAAATCACAATCCTGCCTGTCGCATCCTGCGAAAAAACAACCGGCGGGACTCAAATAAAAACACAACACAGAGCCGCCACTGCGCGTTATTTATCCCGATATAGGGAAAGGAAACGCTCAGAGAAACCTGGAAAGGAAATGGTCTCGCGACCAAAGAGAAAGGGTAAGGGAGTCGGTTACGCAAGGGGAAGGTATTAGCACCCCTCACGTCCGTCGTACTCGACGGGATCCACGTTCTAAAATAAGAATAGGTTGCTAAAACATCACACACACACACAGGGGAACGCAGGTGGGGTTAAGAGAAGGGAGCTCGATAGGACATCGCATCCTATGCCTACATATCTCGTCTGGAACGAGAATCAGAGCCACTGTAGTTCGGCTTACGCACGCCAAACAACACAAAACACACAAACAGATGGCAAACATGGAGCCTGACAACCACTCGATGGAATTACGTCAGCATCCGAACCAAAACACACGCAAAAGGGTAAACGTGGAGCCCGACTGCCAATCACTGGACTTACGTCGGCATCCGAACCAAAACACACAATCAGATAACAAGTAAACACACGCAAAAAAGAAAAAGGTTGCCCGGAGTGGTCTCGCACGACCACCTGCCTACATACCTCGTCTGGAACAAGGATCAGGGCGATGTAGTTCCCCCTCAAGGGAAAGAAAATCTAGCCAGAAACCAAGGGAAGACACACTACCAGGGAGCTGGACTCGAGCCTAGTGTTGTCATGCATCGTTGCCCTAAGTTCAGGTTTCTACCCACTTGCACAAGCAAGCTAATCCTATCCAGGAAAGAAGCAAGCATACAAGCATACAAGCATACATCAAATGAGAACAAGCATCTCAAACAAATATCCACATAGCACACACTATAACCAATCAAGTGGGCTCAATCAATAGGTTTGACTGCCGAAGCAAGTCATCTGTACAGGCTGTGTTTGCTCTTAACCTTGCCATTACGAGGCTAAGGTGAAGCAGATGAAAAGGTGAAGTGAGGATGAGACCTCACAGCTCCCATCCCTGACCAGGGAGAGCTTCAGACAAAGGAGCGTGGGTCCAGAATGGAGGGACCCTTCTACGCTCAAAGACTCTGACTCGATTGTGCAACAGCACGAGATCTTGGGTTTCTGTCCCAATGCATCAACACACAGTAGTGCGAGCAGAGGGACGACTCACAGAATAGTGGGGGATAGATTGCATATCCCTTGGCTTCCACCAATTGCCTTGATTAAGGACTTTACCTGCTTAGGCACAATATTAAACAATCACAAACATCGCCTCTTAAGGAGGACTTCAGACATTTATTTGCCCGGCCAAATAACAGACCGGGTCTCCAGACTACATGAAGAATAGAAGTCCTACCTCAAGTGGTTCAAAAACCAAGCAGCAGCAAGCAAGTTCTTAAAGAACTGTAAGCAACTAAATGTACCTGAAATCAATCAAGTATCATCAGTACTCAGACAGACAAACATAAACAGCAAATGTTACTCAGTCAGACTATACAAGTCAATGCATAACAAGGCAAGCTATAAGCTCAAGCCTAAGCTTCACAACCTACAAAACAAAGTTATGTTAGTGTACAAACATCCAACAAACTCAATTGAATTAACTTGATTCAATCTCCTTGAGCATTGTGCTTTTTATCCTGAAAAATCAAGCAAATGTAAGAAACTAGACCACTAGGCCAAGCCTAGGGTCCAAAAGTGGCAAAATGTCTAAACAGCAAGGGATATTCAACCAAACTCAAATTAATGTCAAACAAGAGCAAATGCCATTGATCCCATGTTTATATCGTTCATCATATTCACTTTATGCACAAAACAAGTCAAACTGGTTCAAATGGAACATCAAACATCCAAACAGAACTATTGCATTCAATTCCATGTCAAAACAATTCCAAAAATCCTCAAATAATTTACACCTAAACAGGACATATTCAAGGTATGGCATGTCAAATTTTAGCTCAATTGGACAAAGGGAACCATGTCAATGAAAATCAACAAAAACAGACACAATTATATGAGCCAAATCACAACATCAACACATGCATTCACTTCAAAAATTCATAAGTCAATGAAAACAATAAAGAAATGAATGGGACCAAAAGCATCATGTCATATAATGTGTCTATAACCAGCATACCAAATTTCATGTTCATTCAATACCATATGAGCATTTCACAAAGATATTCCAAACACATGTCACACAAGCTTGCACATTTGACCAACAGAGATGAAAAATACCAATCAATTTGAAAAGGCCACACAAAAATCCAGCAAAATTCACATAGCTTCTCAACATATTCATGAACATCCATGCAAAATTTCATTCCATTCTAACAAGCCTAGGTCATGAAAATAAATCCAGCAAGTTAACCTAGCTAGGTGTGACACAAATTGTCACACCTAGATTCAAAAATTCATAACTCCATCACCAGGTATCCAAAATTCACAAAATTTACATGTAAATAACCATCAACATGTCTACAATCACCACAAAAATTTTCAAGAATTTCTTTGTAAGCATGAGGATTTCACAATGGAAATGGCAAAATGTATCAAAATTGCATACATGTCAAATAACCCTAGGTCAAACTAAATTTCCACCAAGCACAACTTCCAACAATAGGTCAACAAAATTCTACAGGGAATTAGGAAGTCAACAAAAAAACTCCCATATTTTTCTGACTTTCCAATTATTTGTTATGATTTTTCTAAGATTTTTATGATTTTTTAATAATTATTTGAATTAATTTAATTAATTAAAGGTTTTAATGGCAGTATGGTAAATATTCCTTCAGAACCAAAAGCGCAGCGTTTCAATTATTCGTTGGAGGCACATGATTGGCTCAAAAAGGGCGCTAAACATCAATTCAAAATGGAATGGCAAATCTGCAGATCAAACACGAAGAAAAACCAGAAAACTTCTTCATCATCATCGCGTTCTTCATCCTCACTTCCAAATTTCGATTTCGCTCAAATCTCAATGAAAATTTACAAACTCATATCCGTTGGAAAGGTCTCACTCTCAGGATCTCAATTATGTAACTAATTCCACCTAACTCCTAACACAGCTCACGGATCGATCGAATAAAGTTTCACATTCAAAGCTTCGAATTCAGATAACTTTCTCTACACTAATCCATTTCTAAAACTAATCACATCATGATAACCTACATTCAATGCTCTTCAAAACGCATACAACAATTCATCAAATCATGAGTTTCGATTTCGAAGTACCTTGAGTTGGCAGTGGTGATATTGATGTTCTTCGCGCGATTTTCCTCCAAACAGTTGAAGAACAATGATAAGGAAGATGAGTAGAAGTGTTTGCCTAGCTCGAATTTGCTCCAATCAAGAGAAATCGGAATTTGCCATGGATGACCTCATTTGCAACAGTCACGATTTGAAGCTCTTTTCAATCCAATTTCCAAAAACAGATGGAGTAGAGGATGATTGAAGATCAACACAAAAAGAAATTCGAGAATTGATCAAGAATTGAGGAAGTTTTGATCAATTGAAGTTCTTCATGGTTCTTGAGAATTTGGGAGAATTTGAAGAATTTGAGATTGATTTTGGGGACTTGTGATTTCTGTTAGAAGTTAGTTAGGATTAGGAATTTATACCTCAGCTTAATCAAGCTCTAATCACTTTAATTAGCAAAATAGAATGTGTTTAGCAAAATGTCACTTTCAAAGGCAAGGGCAAAATGGTACTTTCATAAGGTCCTTGTGACAGCTCATTGCCAGCTCATACACACTCTAAATATCTGTCATGAGCTATTGCAACTTGTCTCATCTTCATTGGATGTGTATTTCTCATTTTCCACATGTGATGGCTATGTCATACATTTTCAAGTCCATTTCAAAAGTCAATTCTCAAACCATGAAGCCTTGGCATGTTATGAGCATTCCAACAATTTTCAAATGTCATTTGTGAAGTGTTGCAAAAATCCCCATTCCAAAATTCTCATTATTTCTCAAGTTGGACAATTTTGCCCCTGGTTCTTTTAACTGTACAGTTGAAATTTGACTTTTTGCATTGACCATTTTTGATAAAATCCAATTATGCACCATGAAAGTACATGTCAAATGGAGTTTGCACATAAAAAGATCATCCAATTTGGACACTCCATGTGGAAGTTATGCCCCTCTGATTATGGGTCATTTTTGAAATTGAATGGACCATAACTTGTCAACCATACATGGGAATTTCAAGTTCTAGGACTTTTTAGAAAGGGGAGACCAAGATATACAACTTTCATGTTGAACAAATTTTCATTTGAAGCTTTTTTGGACACGTGGTCTTGAGGTCAAAACTTTCCATTTTTGGAAACTTCTATTACAAGTCACTTTCTATTTTTGGCAATTTCTGTTCTGACTTGATTTTCTTCATTCTTGAGCTTTGACATGTCAAATAACACTTGTTTTAACATGAATGAAGTGTATCCAACTCAATTCCACCTCCAAATCCATAAAATCAAGCACAGTTGACCACAGTTGACTTTTTCAACTGATAGATGAATTTAGCAATGCACTGATCCAACTGAGCCCCAATTCTCTGATGAAATGGCTCAAGGGTGAAACCCTAGCCTCAATAATCTCCATATAATCATGGAATAATCCTCATATACCTCATAGACCCCATCTCCTGATCATGCCCTGATTGGCCCAATGCAACTAATTAGGGTTGACCAGTGGTCAAAACCCTAATCTCAAGGAATCAGCTTCAACACTTGATGAAATCAAACCATGATGATGATGATGAATCATTTAAATCAAGATGAAGACCAATCTCTTTTGAGAATCATGAAACCCTAATTAGGACCTCCACATCCTCAGATGATTAATGACCAGTCCAATGAAACCCTAGCTTGCACTTTGACTTTCTCATCTTCTGATCAAAACTTGGGAGTATGACTTGCACAATGTAACCACATGATATGCAATATGCAATGTCTAATGACCTAAAATGATATGTAATATGTTAATGCTAGTCCCAAGAGGGGAGGGCAAATTTTGAGGTGTTACAGCTGCCCCTATTCAATCCACTGTGAACCTGTCGATATGAATAGCCTCGGCTTTCAGATGATCAGGATGAAGAGTGATTGAATACCAAGAACAGACGAACAATTTGCGCTCTGATGGGAAGATAATTAACAACGCCTGTCAGCATCGGCGAAGAAACAACCTCTGAACAAGAAATTCGTCTGGTACGGAGAAAACTCGGCTCGAACCCCAAAATAGAAACGTCGACCTGGATACCAAAATAAATGGTAACACAGGGATAACTATGGCCTGAACACCACTCATCCGCTCGGGATTATTATTTCTTTTTGATTTTCTTGGACCCCAGAATTTTCTCTTCTTTTTTCATTTTCTTGGCCTGAACACCACTTTGGTCTGAACACCTCCTCGGTCTGGATACCACTTCGGTCTGGATACCGGGAAACTGGCCGGATTGCCGCAAGCTGCATCGATCTAATCATCATGAGCTTCTTCGATCTGGAAATCGGAACTGGCCGGAGTGCCACAAGTTCTTCGTCCTGACTGTTGAGAACCTCTTCGATCTGGAAATCGGAAACTGGCCGGAATGCCACAAGTTCTTCGTCCTGACTGTTGAGAACCTCTTCGATCTGGAAATCGGAAACTGGCCGGAATGCCACAAGTTCTTCGTCCTGACTGTTGAGAACCTCTTCGATCTGGAAATCGGAAACTGGCCGGAGTGCCACAAGTTCTTCGTCCTGACTGTTGAGAACCTCTTCGATCTGGAAATCGGAAACTGGCCGGAATGCCACAAGTTCTTCGTCCTGACTGTTGAGAAATTCTTCGATCTGGAAATCGGAAACTGGCCGGAGTGCCACAACGACCCATGCTGAGGATGACAAGCCCTGAGCCGACTGCTCTCTATTCAACCCTGGCAGACAAACACTTCGCGTTTAGCTGGGGATTATCTTCTTTCTTGTTTTTCTTTTTGGACCCCGAAACTTTCTTGATTAACATTCCCATCTCTGCTCGACAGAAACTTACCCTCCAATATCGTACTACTGGGGAATATCCTTGATTAAAACCATGATGCTAGACTCCTCGGAGTAACACCTTCACTGTCTGATAAAACCAATCCTCAAGCGGTAACCACAGCTTGAATCGCGCTGATCGCGTAACGTCCTCTGATTTTATTTCCATCTCTGTCCGACGGAAACATTTCCTCCAATATCGCACTACTGGGGAACATTGCTGATCTGACGTCATGATGCTAAACTCCACAGAGTAACATCTTCGCTTTCTGGCACAACCACCTCTCAAACGGTAACCACGGCTTGAGACTAGCTCTATGCTTGCAACAATGATGCATGATCTTTTTCTGCGTAATGCTCCATAATTATGGAAATGCTACGCGATTTATTATTTTTTCTATGCAATATGCTATGCTTATTTACATGATGAATGTATAAAAAAGTATCCCCCTCAAGGGACTCTTCTGGGGAGCACGAGACACTCCGTTGAGGAACTCGTCAATACTCAAACTCCACCCTGCTGGGGAATAGCACTGCTGTTGGGAAATAGGCAACCCTTGCTGGGGGAACCTCCTTTGCACCCAATCCGCTCGGGAATTTGCTGGGGATAAGAACCACCAACACTCTGTGGGGATACAGTCTTTGACTTGCTGAGGATATAAATCTCAACTCTGCTTCGAGGAACCCTCACAGATACCCGGTGACTTCACTGGGGAAATGCACACAGATACTCCTCTGGGGAAACAGCAACCTCCAGGCCTGGCGACTGGGGAAGCATCGATCTGACACCTGCTGGGGATAACCATCCAAACCCTGCTAGGGAAAACGAATGCTACTCCGCTGGGGAATCCATCCAATCCACACCTAGGATACTCAGCTGGGGATGCAAAAATCCGTCTGTTACAGAAACTCGTCCAATCCACTAGTAGGATGAACACTGCTGGAGATATATTTCATTGAAACCCGCTCCACTCGGGGAATAGCAACCTTCAGACCTGGCTGCTGAGGAAACACCGTTCTGAACCTGCCGGGGATAACCATCCTGACTCGGCTGGGAACCCACAGACCTTGGATCTGCTGGGGAGTTGGTCCTCTAATTCTGCTTGGGGACCTAGCTGGGGAAATGAGAAAAGTTGGTACAGAACACCCGTCGACTCGTCGAACCATGATATCCACCTCCCAATCTCGTATCAGCTTTCCACTTTTGAGAATTCCCAGACTCGTCTGGACCTTTTCTGCTCCATCATCTTGTATTCCAAATCGCTCCGCGCTCGACGGAATGTACTCCCGGGAATTATATAGAAATTTCAATTTTCCGACTTTGAAGAGTCTTCTTGATTAATTTCAAGGGTTGTCGGACGTCTCAACGTCTTCCCATCGCTTCTCTTACCCATTCATCCGTCACTGATCGGACCCTGCGGGGAATTTCACCAGACTTTCAAATCTTCCGACTTTGAAGAGTCTTCTTGATTAACATCAAGGATCATCGTACGTCTCAACGTCTTCGTCATCCTTTCATATTCTCTTGTCCCTGATTGGACTCCCTGGGGATTTGCTTTGTCAACAGCTTTCACACCACAACCTGCAAGTGAGTGAAAATATCTAACAGTACCTGCAAAACAGATCGTTAGATAAAACCGTGCCCCAGGCGTGTCAAGATTTCAACACTTGGGTCACTCAACCTTCCGAATGAGATTTCAAGCTTTCAATCTTATAAACATGCATTGGAAGGGACCTGTATGCCTTAAAATGCAAGATTCTTTATCAAAATAATCAGATGTTTTTGCAATCAAAGCGGTAATGAAAAACAAAAACAAAATTATTTGACTGAATATGCATTTTATTGATTTGAAAAGTGTGTGGCTCAAATTGAGCAATACAAAGGAAGCAATTCCTGAAAAGAGGTAATCGCGCACAAAAGGAAAAATCTATCCTAATGGCAATGTGAAACCCGTGATCTCATCGAGTTCCAACTCGGTTACACCCCATATGTCCTCAGACTCTCCACGCTTTCTGCCTTCTGAACAAGACGTTTCTGATTGATCTCTACCGGGTATTATCCATGATGCTTTAACCAAAGCACAAACGATCATGCGGGGCGCAGTTGTTCGTTTCAATCCCTCTTTTGCCCGGACCGCCCTTTCGGGTTTTCAGTCCACCGAGATACCCTTTTTTGCCCAAGTCGCCTTTTCAGGTTTTCGACTTGCCGAGTGTACAGTTTTTCTTTTATCCCTAATTTTTGCCCGAACCTTTTCTGTTTTTGGTTCGCCGGGATGCCCTTTTTTGCCTGGACTATTTTGTTCTTTTCGTCCAGCGGGTCCTTTTATACGAAGTATTTTTTAACTGCGTCCGCATTCACAGGGGATGGAAAATCTTCGCCATCCATGGTCGTTAATAACAAGGCTCCACCAGAGAAAACCTTCTTGACCACGAACGGACCTTCATAATTCGGTGTCCATTTGCCCCTTCGATCGTTTTGAGGAGGAAGGATCCTTTTCAGCACCATATCACCCACGTGATATACCCGAGGTCGCACTTTCTTGACAAAAGCACGCTTCATCCTTTGCTGGTACAACTGCCCATGACAGATGGTTGCCAGCCTCTTTTCTTCAATCAGGCTCAACTCTTCATACCGGGTCCTTACCCATTCAGCCTCTTGCAACTTCACGTCCATCAGGACTCTCAAAGAGGGAATCTGAACCTCAACAGGTAACACCGCCTCCATCCCATATACCAATGAGAGAGGAGTTGCCCCAGTAGATGTACGCACCGATGTTCAATACCCAGGATACAAGCTTCATACTCAATCACACCGTCGGTGCATTCAAACGTCATCCGGGCAGCAAAAGCTTATTCACCTTAACTTCCCCCATCAGACATCAGAATCCGTTCGGATTCAGGGTCAGGCCCCTCCTCCGGGATCGGTTACTCTCAATCTTTCGATTAGAGCACCTCGAGATATCCTCATCAGGGAATTCAAACTTCATTGGTTGATAATCTTCTACGGGTTGCGGAGCGATGTAATCAGACACTACACCCCTTGATTGCCTTCTGAGAGATATATCGAATCTCGTATTCAATCAAAATCATTGGCCCTTTCGCAACCCGTCCGGTCATTGCTGGCTCTTTCAGAAATCTACCTGATCAGATCCATCTCGAAATCCACAAAGTGGTATGAATCAGCATATACTGTCTCAGTCGGCGAGCAGCCTATGCCAAAGTACATCAAGTTCTCCGAGCAGTGAATGTATTGTTTCACAGTCGGTAAACTTTTTGCTTAGGTAAATTGCATGCTCTTTTCGACAAGACTAGTCATGCTGCCCCAATTCACCTTGTAGACCCCTCGAGGGCTGTCAAGTACCAGATTAACAGTCTCTCTCCACAGGAGACATCAGAATCAGAGATTCCTGCAACTTATCCTTTTATTCTTCAATGCCCCTTGGCAATCATTATTTCACCTGACCGTTTGGTCTTTTTTTTTTCACATCTGGAATATAGGTTCACACGTGGCGGTTTAGATGAGATGTGAACCATGACAGGTAGTTCAATCTTTCTAAGAAACCACGAACCTCTTTTTCTGTTTTTCCTCGGTTCAGGCATTCTTATTGTTCTTTTCTCTTTTTTTTTTTTTTTTTTTTTTTTAGCAGGATGAACCTCGACTCCTCTCTGACAACGAACCCCACAGCTTACCGGATCGCACTTTGATAGCGCACTTACTTGGATTCAACCTCAGTCTGAATTATCTCCACCAGATGCCCCACTCCTGTTTAGGACTTTGCTATCATGTCATAGCATAGCATTCAATTTCATGATAAATCATATCATGAAACAAAGTCACCATGACTCTCTGATATAGGCATTGGCGTTCTGCTTCTTTAGAGGACAGTCTTTTCTCCATGGTAGCTCATGCACAACGACATCGGTATCCGACCCTGGCATATCCTGACACGACCAGGTCACGATATCCACATGCTCTTTCAACGGGGCTACCATTCTGCTTTCGACCCGCCTCTGAAGCGGCCCCAATTTTTTTTCTAACCTCGGCGGTGCTTGGAATAACAACCTCAATCCGCTCCGCATGCGGCTGAATCACCCTCTCCTCACAGGTAAATTCTAATCAGGTCATCCTAAGGCGGATAATAGTCTCGACAATCGGGCAGAGATACTCAATGGGTTTGCCCTTTCGGGTGTGCCATTGTAGCTCTCCTGAGATCATCTAAACCAAAGATCCGGGAAATGATCGGTCACCAGAGTCAATAGCTCAAATGACGTAACTCAACCAAAGCGGAATATCCACAGAGGCAGGCACTATCAAATGAACCTCGTCCAGCTTGTGGTATGTCACGTTGCAACATTATGCTGATTTAGCAAATGAGGAACGTGAGACCACACTAATCCTAGGTGTATACTCGGGCCTGGGTTTTAGCCCCACTCAGAACACCCACCCCAAACAGAGGAACCGCCTGCACAGAGGACGGCAACAACATGATAGTATGATGCATGCAGATATTTATGCAAATATATACACAGGTTAGAATAATAAATGCAATAAATAACATCACAAGCAACCTAAACTATCCTAGAACGCTAGGAAGGACTCGCTTAGGGAAGATGGACCAGCATAGGTCGACATCTTGTGATCCCCAGCAGAGTCGCCAGCTGTCGCATCCTGCGAAAAAACAACCGGCGGGACTCAAATAAAAACACAACACAGAGCCGCCACTGCGCGTTATTTATCCCGATATAGGGAAAGGAAACGCTCAGAGAAACCTGGAAAGGAAATGGTCTCGCGACCAAAGAGAAAGGGTAAGGGAGTCGGTTACGCAAGGGGAAGGTATTAGCACCCCTCACGTCCGTCGTACTCGACGGGATCCACGTTCTAAAATAAGAATAGGTTGCTAAAACATCACACACACACACAGGGAAACGCAGGTGGGGTTAAGAGAAGGGAGCTCGATAGGACATCGCATCCTATGCCTACATATCTCGTCTGGAACGAGAATCAGAGCCACTGTAGTTCGGCTTACGCACGCCAAACAACACAAAACACACAAACAGATGGCAAACATGGAGCCTGACAACCACTCGATGGAATTACGTCAGCATCCGAACCAAAACACACGCAAAAGGGCAAACGTGGAGCCCGACTGCCAATCACTGGACTTACGTCGGCATCCGAACTAAAACACACAATCAGATAACAAGTAAACACACGCAAAAAAGAAAAAGGTTGCCCGGAGTGGTCTCGCACGACCACCTGCCTACATACCTCGTCTGGAACAAGGATCAGGGCGATGTAGTTCCCCCTCAAGGGAAAGAAAATCTAGCCAGAAACCAAGGGAAGACACACTACCAGGGAGCTGGACTCGAGCCTAGTGTTGTCATGCATCGTTGCCCTAAGTTCAGGTTTCTACCCACTTGCACAAGCAAGCTAATCCTATCCAGGAAAGAAGCAAGCATACAAGCATACAAGCATACATCAAATGAGAACAAGCATCTCAAACAAATATCCACATAGCACACACTATAACCAATCAAGTGGGCTCAATCAATAGGTTTGACTGCCGAAGCAAGTCATCTGTACAGGCTGTGTTTGCTCTTAACCTTGCCATTACGAGGCTAAGGTGAAGCAGATGAAAAGGTGAAGTGAGGATGAGACCTCACAGCTCCCATCCTTGACCAGGGAGAGCTTCAGACAAAGGAGCGTGGGTCCAGAATGGAGGGACCCTTCTACGCTCAAAGACTCTGACTCGATTGTGCAACAGCACGAGATCTTGGGTTTGTGTCCCAATGCATCAACATACAGCAGTGCGAGCAGAGGGACGACTCACAGAATAGTGGGGGATAGATTGCATATCCCTTGGCTTCCACCAATTGCCTTGATTAAGGACTTTACCTGCTTAGGCACAATATTAAACAATCACAAACATCGCCTCTTAAGGAGGACTTCAGACATTTATTTGCCCGGCCAAATAACAGACCGGGTCTCCAGACTACATGAAGAATAGAAGTCCTACCTCAAGTGGTTCAAAAACCAAGCAGCAGCAAGCAAGTTCTTAAAGAACTGTAAGCAACTAAATGTACCTGAAATCAATCAAGTATCATCAGTACTCAGACAGACAAACATAAACAGCAAATGTTACTCAGTCAGACTATACAAGTCAATGCATAACAAGGCAAGCTATAAGCTCAAGCCTAAGCTTCACAACCTACAAAACAAAGTTATGTTAGTGTACAAACATCCAACAAACTCAATTGAATTAACTTGATTCAATCTCCTTGAGCATTGTGCTTTTTATCCTGAAAAATCAAGCAAATGTAAGAAACTAGACCACTAGGCCAAGCCTAGGGTCCAAAAGTGGCAAAAATGTCTAAACAGCAAGGGATATTCAACCAAACTCAAATTAATGTCAAACAAGAGCAAATGCCATTGATCCCATGTTTATATCGTTCATCATATTCACTTTATGCACAAAACAAGTCAAACTGGTTCAAATGGAACATCAAACATCCAAACAGAACTATTGCATTCAATTCCATGTCAAAACAATTCCAAAAATCCTCAAATAATTTACACCTAAACAGGACATATTCAAGGTATGGCATGTCAAATTTTAGCTCAATTGGACAAAGGGAACCATGTCAATGAAAATCAACAAAAACAGACACAATTATATGAGCCAAATCACAACATCAACACATGCGTTCACTTCAAAAATTCATAAGTCAATGAAAACAATAAAGAAATGAATGGGACCAAAAGCATCATGTCATATAATGTGTCTATAACCAGCATACCAAATTTCATGTTCATTCAATACCATATGAGCATTTCACAAAGATATTCCAAACACATGTCACACAAGCTTGCACATTTGACCAACAGAGATGAAAAATACCAATCAATTTGAAAAGGCCACAAAAAAATCCAGCAAAATTCACATAGCTTCTCAACATATTCATGAACATCCATGCAAAATTTCATTCCATTCTAACAAGCCTAGGTCATGAAAATAAATCCAGCAAGTTAACCTAGCTAGGTGTGACACAAATTGTCACACCTAGATTCAAAAATTCATAACTCCATCACCAGGTATCCAAAATTCACAAAATTTACATGTAAATAACCATCAACATGTCTACAATCACCACAAAAATTTTCAAGAATTTCTTTGTAAGCATGAGGATTTCACAATGGAAATGGCAAAATGTATCAAAATTGCATACATGTCAAATAACCCTAGGTCAAACTAAATTTCCACCAAGCACAACTTCCAACAATAGGTCAACAAAATTCTACAGGGAATTAGGAAGTCAACAAAAAAACTCCCATATTTTTCTGACTTTCCAATTATTTGTTATGATTTTTCTAAGATTTTTATGATTTTTTAATAATTATTTGAATTAATTTAATTAATTAAAGGTTTTAATGGCAGTATGGTAAATATTCCTTCAGAACCAAAAGCGCAGCGTTTCAATTATTCGTTGGAGGCACATGATTGGCTCAAAAAGGGCGCTAAACATCAATTCAAAATGGAATGGCAAATCTGCAGATCAAACACGAAGAAAAACCAGAAAACTTCTTCATCATCATCGCGTTCTTCATCCTCACTTCCAAATTTCGATTTCGCTCAAATCTCAATGAAAATTTACAAACTCATATCCGTTGGAAAGGTCTCACTCTCAGGATCTCAATTATGTAACTAATTCCACCTAACTCCTAACACAGCTCACGGATCGATCGAATAAAGTTTCACATTCAAAGCTTCGAATTCAGATAACTTTCTCTACACTAATCCATTTCTAAAACTAATCACATCATGATAACCTACATTCAATGCTCTTCAAAACGCATACAACAATTCATCAAATCATGAGTTTCGATTTCGAAGTACCTTGAGTTGGCAGTGGTGATATTGATGTTCTTCGCACGATTTTCCTCCAAACAGTTGAAGAACAATGATAAGGAAGATGAGTAGAAGTGTTTGCCTAGCTCGAATTTGCTCCAATCAAGAGAAATCGGAATTTGCCATGGATGACCTCATTTGCAACAGTCACGATTTGAAGCTCTTTTCAATCCAATTTCCAAAAACAGATGGAGTAGAGGATGATTGAAGATCAACACAAAAAGAAATTCGAGAATTGATCAAGAATTGAGGAAGTTTTGATCAATTGAAGTTCTTCATGGTTCTTGAGAATTTGGGAGAATTTGAAGAATTTGAGATTGATTTTGGGGAATTGTGATTTCTGTTAGAAGTTAGTTAGGATTAGGAATTTATACCTCAGCTTAATCAAGCTCTAATCACTTTAATTAGCAAAATAGAATGTGTTTAGCAAAATGTCACTTTCAAAGGCAAGGGCAAAATGGTACTTTCATAAGGTCCTTGTGACAGCTCATTGCCAGCTCATACACACTCTAAATATCTGTCATGAGCTATTGCAACTTGTCTCATCTTCATTGGATGTGTATTTCTCATTTTCCACATGTGATGGCTATGTCATACATTTTCAAGTCCATTTCAAAAGTCAATTCTCAAACCATGAAGCCTTGGCATGTTATGAGCATTCCAACAATTTTCAAATGTCATTTGTGAAGTGTTGCAAAAATCCCCATTCCAAAATTCTCATTATTTCTCAAGTTGGACAATTTTGCCCCTGGTTCTTTTAACTGTACAGTTGAAATTTGACTTTTTGCATTGACCATTTTTGATAAAATCCAATTATGCACCATGAAAGTACATGTCAAATGGAGTTTGCACATAAAAAGATCATCCAATTTGGACACTCCATGTGGAAGTTATGCCCCTCTGATTATGGGTCATTTTTGAAATTGAATGGACCATAACTTGTCAACCATACATGGGAATTTCAAGTTCTAGGACTTTTTAGAAAGGGGAGACCAAGATCTACAACTTTCATGTTGAACAAATTTTCATTTGAAGCTTTTTTGGACACGTGGTCTTGAGGTCAAAACTTTCCATTTTTGGAAACTTCTATTACAAGTCACTTTCTATTTTTGGCAATTTCTGTTCTGACTTGATTTTCTTCATTCTTGAGCTTTGACATGTCAAATAACACTTGTTTTAACATGAATGAAGTGTATCCAACTCAATTCCACCTCCAAATCCATAAAATCAAGCACAGTTGACCACAGTTGACTTTTTCAACTGATAGATGAATTTAGCAATGCACTGATCCAACTGAGCCCCAATTCTCTGATGAAATGGCTCAAGGGTGAAACCCTAGCCTCAATAATCTCCATATAATCATGGAATAATCCTCATATACCTCATAGACCCCATCTCCTGATCATGCCCTGATTGGCCCAATGCAACTAATTAGGGTTGACCAGTGGTCAAAACCCTAATCTCAAGGAATCAGCTTCAACACTTGATGAAATCAAACCATGATGATGATGATGAATCATTTAAATCAAGATGAAGACCAATCTCTTTTGAGAATCATGAAACCCTAATTAGGACCTCCACATCCTCAGATGATTAATGACCAGTCCAATGAAACCCTAGCTTGCACTTTGACTTTCTCATCTTCTGATCAAAACTTGGGAGTATGACTTGCACAATGTAACCACATGATATGCAATATGCAATGTCTAATGACCTAAAATGATATGTAATATGTTAATGCTAGTCCCAAGAGGGGAGGGCAAATTTTGAGGTGTTACACTGCCCATACGCGTATTGCCTGGTCCCATACGCGTATGGCCCATTTCTCAGCCAATCCCATACGCGTATCACCTGTCTCATACGCGTATGCTACGCGTACCACTTCCCCATACGCGTACCAACAGAGGCCAAAATCACGTTCAAAACATCATCTTCCTCACCCATACGCGTATTGCCTAGTGCCATACGCGTACAGACCATCTCATACGCGTATTGCCTAGTGCCATACGCGTATGACCAGAAACCAGATTTCCAGATCTGCTATGGTTTTCTCTACCACGAGATTCCTCAGATTCAACCTCCTACAATCCAATTTTTGCACAGAAATCGTTCATATCATCTAACACGAATCATACCCTATTCGATTTCACAATTCCTACCATTATTACATCTAATTCCTACGAATTTCCTTCATTTATAATCCCAATTTCGTTCATCCAAAAGTTCACAATTTTCAGCATACATCATTCTAATCAGAGTCAAATCAATGGTTTATCACTACCCATTACATGTTAACCCATAATACCCATTAAACGATGATAAACCCCCCTTACCTGAGTTAATCCGGCAAATCCTGCAGCTTCAAGCTCTTCCTCTCTCCAACCCTTGTTCTCTGGCTCTCTTTGCCCTTTTCCACTTTTCTGTCCCTTTTTCCTTTTCACATGAAAAATAAACCTTTTTACTAAATGGGACCTTTTCTAAATTCCAACTTTTATTCCAATAAAATAATAACCCAATAATAATAATTCCAATAATAATATTCCAATTATTTAATTAAATTAATAAATATATTATTAACTTAACTTAAATAATTATCTTATTTTATCGGGGTGTTACACGAATGAGCACCCTATTCAAAACATAACACGCCGTACTAATGGCGTCTGCCCAAAAATATTTCGGTAAACCACTTTCGTTAATCATTGTTCTTCCCAATTCTTCCAAAATTCGATTTTTACGCTCCACAACCCCATTTTGTTGAGGAGTACGTGGAGCGGAGAAGTTATGATCGATACCATGGTTACCGCAATATTCTTCAAATAAATGGTTTTCGAACTCACCCCCATGGTCGCTTCTAATTGCAACAATGTTTGTATTTAATTTATTTTGGGAAAGCTTAGCAAATCTTTCAAAGGCGGCGAACGTATCGCTCTTGCTTACTAAAAAGATAGTCCAACAAAATCTAGAAAAATCGTCCACTATTACGAAACCGTAATAATTTCCTCCTAGGCTTTTAATCCTAGACGGCCCAAATAAGTCCATATGAAGAAGTTCGAGAGGTCTCGTTGTTGAAACGATATTTTTGGATTTAAATGAGATCCTCGTTTGCTTCCCTTTTTGACAGGCATCACAAAGGTGATCCTTGGTGAACTTTATTTTGGGAAGACCTAGGACTAGATCTTTTGAGACTATTTTGTTTAGTAAGTCAAAGTTAACATGTGCTAAACGCCTATGCCATAACCATGAATCTTCACTCATTGTTACAAGGCATTTGTCACTTGTTAACGATACTTCGTTCAAGTCTAACATATAGACATTATTCACACGCAGGCCATTAAACATACTCTTCTTATCATCATTATGTACAATTTTGCAACAATCTTTTGAAAACGATACATTGTATCCTTTGTCACATAATTGACTGATGCTAAGTAGATTGTGTTTAAGACCTTCGACAAGCAATACATCAGAAATAGTAGTGGAAGAAGGATTACCTACACTACCTTTACCAAGTATTGCTCCACGGTTGTTGTCACCATAGGTTACATATCCTTTCTTCTTAGCCACGAAGTCAATGAAGAGTGATATGTCTCCTGACATGTGCCTTGAGCATCCACTGTCGAGAACCCATCTTCTCTCGGTAGTCTCGAGGCATTGTACCTATGGAAATGCAGTTAACACGAGAAGGTACCCAATGGCTTATTGGGTCCTGAATGGTGAGTAACGAAATGGTTGCATTTGGGCAACCATTGATAAATGCCTTTAGGAACTAAGAATCTCCTAAATCTGCATTTAGCAATGGAGTGGCCTTTCTTGCAACAATAAAGACAAGAGAAATTAACATTTTGATTGCCTTTGCTATCTTCATCTTTTATAACATATTTATATTTTTGATATGGATTAACCATACTTTTTCGAAAGTTTGATTTATCGATTGCAAAGGTAATCTTGGGCTCAAGAGCCTTGTCAAGTTTGGCCTTTAGGTTTCTTACTTCACCTTGCCAAATATAACAAGTATCACACCCAAAGTTAATCATCCTACTTCTAAGGTCCTCACAACCTGCTTTTGTGCTTTCTACTATAGAAGCTTTAAGTGCCTCAAGTTTCCTTTCGGATTCTCAAATTTTTTGTTCCAAATGAGAATTTTTTTTGTTATTTGAGGCAAGCCTTTTAAAGGCCTCTTTCGCTTCACAGTGTAAAGTATCAAAAGCAGCTTGTAATTCGTGATGAGACATACGAGAGGATTTTTCATATTTAGCATGTCGTACCTGTTTCTTTTTGTTCTTTTGATGAGCAGAGAGGCATAGGTTTGCAGCTTCATCTTCATCACTAGAACTTTCATCATCGGAGGAGTCGCTATCGCTTTCCCAAGCTATGTATGCTCTCCTTGGCTTTGATGATTTCTTGTGTGATTTGTACGAATCCTTTTCCTTTGTCTTCTTGTTCATCGAACAATCCGGTTTGTAATGATCGGGCTTTCCACAAGTATAGCACGACCCTCTAGTCATTTTACCTTTTGAGTCATCATTTTTAGAGTACCTAGATTGTTTCCAGAAGTTTACCAAGTTCTTCTCGGAATGTTGGATGTCGTTCTTTCTCACGTAACGATTGTAACGTTTAACGAACAACCCCATATCTTCGCTCTTGTCCTCTTCTTCTTCGTCACTCGAGGAATAATCACTTTGCTCTTTTGCTTGAGACTTTGAGGAGGAAGTCTTTAGAGCCATTGATTTATTTTCACTCACCTTAGCTTTGTCCTTCTTTTCTTTCTTTTCGTGTTGTTCTAGGCTCAAGAGTACTTGTTCGTGCTCTTGTAGTTTGCCAAATAATGTTGTCAAGTCTAATATGGTAAGATCATTTGCTTCTTTGATGGCGGTCACTTTAGGCTGCCATTCCCTGTTAAGACACCTCAAGATCTTATTAGTAGCAACATCGTTGGAAATAGGCCTACCTAGTGAATGTAATCGATTGATAAGATCTCTTTTGCATGTCAGCAATGGTTTCCCCTTGCTCCATGAAAAAGAGATCAAACTCTTATGTTAGTGTGTTGATTCTTGCCAACTTAACATCGTTCGTCCCCTCATGGGAAATTTGTAGTGAATCCCACATGGCGTTAGTAGTAGGACAATGAGATACACGATAGTATTCATCTACACCTAATGAGGAGATTAGGATATTTTTGGCTTTCCAATCATAGTTGTATTTCTTTTCATCATCATTGATCCATTGTGCTTCGGGCTTAGGCACTAATTCATTATTCTCATTGGTCATGGTTATTTCAATTGGACCATTGAGAATAACGTTCCATATTTTTCTATCTATGAAATTTATGTGCACCCGCATACAGTCTTTCCAATAACTATAATTTTCACCATTGAAAACGGGAGCTCTATTATAAGCCCCTTTAGGTTCGTTAGCCATTTTCTATCAAAGCTATATTTTGAAGCACGGAGTGAACCGGAGCTCCTGATACCACTTGTTAGACTATGGCACGGATCTAGAAGGGGGGGGGGGGTTGAATAGATCCCAATTAAAAATTGAGTCGGCGCTACCAATTAAAAATGGTTTTGAAAATTTGTTTTAAGTGCGGAAGCGGCCGAGGAAAATATAGTCTAAAACAAACTGTTATTGGAAAACCGGATATGCGTCAAGCCTATGGATTAGTGATAATGTAGAATACGAATCACTCCACTCGTTACACTATTAAGGATTTGTTTCACTAGCTAGGATTCCTAGTTCCAATGATTCAAAGAGTAAACCAAACTATATACACAACTAAGATAATTTTGGTTTAGGCAAATTATCAAACACTTGGTGTGCAAAAACACTCCAAGTGATATTTATGTTGAGTAAGTGCTTTCAATTAACCTAGTACAATATTCTATTGTACTTTGGATTCAAAAACAGAGTTTTAACCTCTTACTCAATTAATACCAAGGTTTGACAAAAGTGCTTATACCAAAATCACTTAATTTTTAAGCTAAAACAATTATGCAGAAAATTAGAGAAGACAAAGATTTGATGAGGCAGTTCCCCCGCCGTCCTCGCTTCGGGGTACGTCTGCCCTCAATTCTAAAACTAGAATTGACATGATTTAATAGATATCACCTGTTGAATTTAACCGTTTATACAAGGATTGCAAAGCAAATATACAACAGAGCTCTCAAGATGTTGAATGTTGCTTCCACTCCTTGTTCCTTGATTCAAGATGAATCAAGCCCTTCGATTGTTGTTGATAGACCTCCGATTCCAGCCCCTTTGTTGAATAACCCTCAGTTCTTCAAACCCTCGGCCCGGCTGATCTCAACTACAACAAATCGAACCCGAATTCTTCCCTTCAATATCACTGAATCCGCTACTAGATTGACGAAGACTTCCTCTTCTCAATCACCTTCGCTCAGCTGAAAATTGATGAAGAAAATCGTCCAAAAAAACCCCCAAACACAAACCAGTCTTGGAGGACAAAACCCTAACGGTTTTATTCAAGAAAAAACCTGTCACAAGCTTCAACCCGAACCGGATTCCCCAATCTCGGCTTCGAACCTTATCACCTTTAACCAATCACAAAGCACTTCAAAAATGGTTGTGTGTAGTTGATGTGTTGTGAGATGTTGAAGATGAAGATGATGAATCTTGGACACCTATTTCACTTTTTCTTGTTTCTTTGAACACTTGAATCAATTTGACAAATGTTAGTTGATACAAGTAACTAAACTTCTATATATAGTAACCAACTTACCAACCAAAAATAACAGCTTTTCAAACTGAGTGGAAAATATTCAGAAACTGAATTTGCACACGAGCGGTCGACCATAGCAGGTCTATGCGTCGATGCATGGCCTGCAATTTTGGACAGGCTGAAGAATGCTTCAGTATGCGTCGACCATAGGTCGGCGTGTGCTGACCCGTGGGAAAATGAAAGTTTCATGCGCCGACCCTGTGGTCGACTCAAGTCTTCCATGCGCTGACCCGTGACCAACTGCACTATGCCATGCGCCGACCTGTGGTCGACTCAAAGCCTCCATGCGCTGACCAGTGACCAACTGCATTATGCTATGCGCTGACCCGTGGTTCATGCGCTGACCCTTGTGGTCAACTCAAACCCTGAAAATCTGCAAAAATTCATATTTTTGTGATTTTCATGCATTTTGTCATGATCACGTTTTATCCACATATGTTGTATGAAATATAGCAGTTTTAGATGAGCATAGAAAAGGATATGTTGCATTTGTTTTGTAGAAGTGGAATCGACAATGCCGATTCATCCATGGTGGTCATTTGTCATCATCGAAACCTATGATTGTGTGTTATATGACAATTTGCCTTTACAAATCATACCACGTGAATTTCACGCCACAAAGTTCTCCTGGTATAACATACCTACTAAATTATAAGGCACGAGCGCAGGGCAAGTTGGCAAATTTGCCACGTGAATTTCACGATCCAAAAATGAATATTTGTCAAATTTGTGTCATGTATTTGCCACATGATTTCCATTTCACTGATTATGTTTTATTAAAAAAATATTTATGATTAATAAAAATACAAAAATTTAATAAATAATACAAATATTTTCAAATAATAATTAGAAATATAATTTTTTTATAATTAAAAATATGAATTTCAAATAATAATTTAAAATATGAATATTTTCAAATAATGGTTAGAAATATGAATTTCAATTAAAAATGATTAAATTAAAAATAATTAGAAATATTTTTTCAAAATTAATATTTAAAAGTAATATAACAATAAAAAAATTCAATCACCACCATCAATAAAATCTTCATCCACATCCTCATCCTCATTATTTTCTGATCTTTGGCCACCCATTAAATTATTTATTTGGTTTCTTTGTGAGAGCAATTGTTGTATTTGATCCTCCATCTCAAATTGTTTCTTCTTCATTGCCTCCATTTCGGCATTTATCGTCGCCTCACATTCTGTCATCTTGTGTCTCGCCTCAATTATCGCCAATTGTCTAACTATTTCAATCATTTCGGATGTCAATTATGGTGGACGTGACGTTTCCTCCCCATCCGTAACTCTTTCAAATAATGTTCTATCCCATACTTTGTAGTTGCCAGACAAAGATCCAACACCAAAAAACACCTATTAGGTCCTTTCCCGCTATTTACTAAACTCCAAATATAAAGATCCACACGTGAATCAATCATGCCTGAACCTATCAGAGTATACGAAGGAATTTGAACTAGAATTTTTGTGAGCAATATCTGATACTCCTCATACACATACAAGAAAAAAATTAAATTAAATATAGTCTAAACAATTTATTATATACAAGAATTAAATTAAATTAAGTTATGAAATATAGCCACATGATTTTCACGCCACAAACAACATTAAATTAGTTGCCACGTGAAAATCACGCAACAAATTTGATATTAAATTAAATATAATTTAAATAATTTAGTCATCATATACAAGAATTAATTTAAATAAAATAATGAAATATAAATAACTTACCAAAACTCTTATGGTACGTTCTGTTGTACCCCCAAATTTGTCCTCCACTTTTTCATCTTCTCATCCAACCACTTGACCGGGGGATCAGTTGCATACATTAATAGCATTCATATGCATCATTCACACATCAATGGATCACTATGGATTTAGAACTCTTGGCTTGTAAAGCTAGGGTTTGGGTTAGATCAAGCTTCAAAAGCATGGGTTGACTATCCATCAAAGCATAGGGGATGTCAAAACCCTAATTGCTTGATAGTGGAAGTATGGATTCAACAAGAGGCTATCTAAACAATCTTCGAGATCCTTCAAAACCCTAATTCTTGATAATAGGGTGATGAATCCTTTGGAGCTTCTCTAGGCTTTGTCTTGGCCATCAAAACCCTAGTAAAGGCTCATACATTGGGAAATGTATTGTTGAAGCATCTGGTTTGATTCAAGAGCATTAATTGGGGAAGTAAGCCTCACCAAAACCCTAATCAAGAAGGTGATGAACCTGAGGGACTTGGTGGCTTGACTTTCCATCCACTGGCATCCAAAACCCTAATTTCATCCACTTTTCACCCATTGTCATCAATGCACATGGTCCAATCTTGGTTTGGTTTCATTTGGTCGTTGGTCTTGAATTCAGTCCATCTTGGTCTCAATGTCTTCTTGACCTTGCCTATCCAAACAACCAAAAGCATATTGTATCATAAGCCAATTGGAAGTTATGCCTAGTGATTCATGTTCAAGTCTTAGTCTTATTTCATCAAGTCACTTCCTCCCTTACAATAAGCCTCTGTATCTGTTCCAGACAGAGAAAGAGACCACTATTAATGCAGTACATTCACTTGTGCTTCTGTCCAAAACCTCTTGAGACTAAGTTCCACCAAATCTGCAAGTGATAGAACTGGTTAAATTTTCTTACATTTGAACTATGCATCCTTAAATCACCATCTTGATATTCATGTTGGTTTCATGCCATCATTGTGGTCATATGCCAAGCATAAGCTAGCCCTGTTAAGGGAATCCATAAATCAACTCCAGGAGACAGTGCCATCATGATCTTTGAGGCTCAATAGCTCATATCAAGTAGGCCAAACCAGGGGCAATGCAGCTAATTATCAACATGGCTACAATTCTGCAGAATTTGGAGCAGTGAATACATTATTCAAGCAGAAGTTAACCTGCATTCAACATCAAACCAGAATATATTACATGTTCCATGGTATAACAATGTTCATAAACCACAAAGGACTACCATCACAGTGTGGCTCAAGAGAAGACCTGTAACATTTTAGTCCATCAATCCAGTGCAACAGCCAAGCAAGGCACAATTGGTTCAAAACAATAAGCATCAATGCAATCCATCATGCATCACCTTAGAAATTTTGCACCATAAACAGACCTACAGAAGGCATTACAAACCACTACAACTAACATTGCCATTTCCCTAAACAAATCACAACATTGCATCATCAAGTAATATCCAAGCATCTCATACACATACATCCTAGAAGACCTGCTTGTGAAACTACAACATGGCTTTTTCAGTAAAATCACAACTAGGGATATCAATCAACATGATAATAGTCCAATTCAACTAACAGTTAATAATAAATCTAGCAATTCTAATTTCCCAATTAACATTTGCATTAGCTAATCAACTAATATTCACTAACCAATGCTAATTGACCAATCACAACCTATTAATATACTTGGTACAACATCTTAACATAGAATTAACATGATAAAAGTCCAGATTAATTGCAGCACAAGACTTGTTTCAGTAGCACTGCCAAAGGCCATTCCAAGAGACTCTATGGAAACCACCATCTGCTAATAGTTGGATTTTGAGTTTGAAATGAGTTCTTCAACTGGGTAGAAGAGGGAAGAAAACCAATACCATGGTGGCAAGAGTGTCACAAGAAAGTTTTCCCATAAAAATTCAAAATGAATGCACATGACCATATTGTTACGCCTTGTCTTGGAGTCAACAACATCCTGCAACACATTCAGAACATTACCAAGCAATATGCATATGACACTTCCCAAACTCATTCACAAAAAATTCAATTTCACTAACCAAGCTTATGTTAAAAGAGGAAACCTGTTCAGCAGGTCATGGCTCATGTTCAAGCCCAATTCCACTTAAATCATCTGCAGTAGCCAGTCAACTTGAAATGAGAACTAAAGGCACTAACGTTGACAACCAAACAATTAACCTAGTTGAATTAAACTAACCTCTAACTCAATGAGTTAACCCACTGAACTCACTGAGTTCATTCTAACTAACTCCTAAGCTAGCTCCTAACCTAATAATAACTAATTCCAAACCACATATTCTCCAAACCTACCATCTATAAATTTACTCCTCCATCAACATTTCAGCCTCCTGGGCATCATCACTCTCAATTCATTGCAATCATCTCAAACTTTCTATATCACCCTCACTACACGTACTGTTCAGAAGCCATTGAAGCTCATCATCAGAGCTTCAATATAGCCTGTGTTAAGCCTTTTCACCAGCACCAAAGCTCTCTCAGTTCACCACCCTCTGATGTAGAAGAAGAAGAAGAAAGAGGAGAATTCGAAAGCCAAGGCAAGAGAGAAAGATTCAGAACCATTTACCTGGAAGCTCATCGTCGACAAATCGTCTTCTCCGACAAGGTACTTCTGAAACCTTCGCGTTCTCTCATTTCTTTGTCACCAACATGTAGGGCATGATGAGAGGGTTCAAAGCCTTCACCCCCGGGGCTTTGAATCAGTGAGGTTAGAGTGTAATTTGAGTTTCTTTGTGTTAGGGTTCTTGGATCGTTTGGCCTTGATTAGGGACTTAGAGGTCAAATTGCTCGAAACCGGCCTTAGATTCGGATAGGGTGTGAACAAAGGAGTCTTTTGGTAGCTCCTTTTTTATTGTAGTGGCCACCGCCGCCAGGAGTGGCGGCCGGCGCGGTGGCCCACGGAGGAAGTCCGTTTTAGGTGAATCAGAGACAGCTAGTGTAGCACGCGCAGGTTGGATAATTCAAGTGTTTTGATTTGGCTTCCTTTAGCATTGACTTGGACTTGGGCTTACCTTGCTTGAGCCTAACAGGAATTGTTAGAGACACCCCCTTTTACATCTCACTCTCATGACCAAGACATGAGGGAATTGGGCTTCCCATCTTAAAGCCCATACACGAATTCCTCAGCCACCCTTGCTGATTCAATCTGCACCCCCATAATCAAAGCATTTCTAGTGGGCTTCTAGAACCAGGCCCATGCGCCTGATCCCCTATTACACCACCAGTTTGGGTTTAATACCCCCTCGGCCCAATTTTTGATTTTCTTTTGCATTTCTTTTAACATAATTGTTTTGCTTTTTATTTTTTTAGATATTAAAATTAGGTAATTAGATTTAAATATAGTTTAGGGATTAATTGAATTTTGTATGGTTTTTAATTGGTTTTTAATATAGTTTAGGGATTAGTTGAATTTTGTATGGTTTTTAATATAGTTTAGGGATTAATGGAATTTTGTATAGTTAATTGGTTATTAATATAGTTTTAGCTTGATGTAGAAAATTAGAATTAATTAGGATCAATTAGATTTTAGTTGGTTTTAGAACTTACTTAATTTCTAAACAATTAGGTTAAAACCAAGCTTTAGACTTAACCAATTTTAGGCTATAGTTAGATTTTAACTAGAACTTAATTTGTGCTAATAATTGGATATCTTTGTAAATTGACCATTTTACCCCTTAGGGGTTATCTTGTTATTTTCACCATACATTTGTATGTTTCCTTAATACTTTTAACATATAATTTTCATCCAAAAGTTTGACTAACTATAACATGCTCCCCTAGGATTTTAGCGTAGATTTTTTAATCATAACATTTACCCTTAGGTTAGTTTGATTCTCACCTTTAGATTAGGATTAACCTAGCTTCTTAAATCAAATCAAACCCATGATTTAAATTGATCAAAAGCAATTTTGATTAATTAAATTCTTTGAACTTGTATAATCCCACAGTCTAATTTGAGTGACCAAAAGGCCCTTGGTCACTTAATAAGACTTTTTTCTCTAAGCTGTGGAGCTCGGAGCCTCAAGTCAAGATCTTCAATTAAGGCATCCTCAGTCACACGAAGCAGCGGATTATACAAGATAAATCAAAGGTCAACACTTGGTAAATACGACTCAAATTGTACGAAATGAGCCTTAAGTAATAGGGAATGATGAGACGGAGTTTCTCTTATCCTTGTCTAGAAAGAATTTGCGTATGAGGCGTAGGCCCTAAATATTCAAAGCGTTCTCCCTTATTCATAGACTTTAGTGCAATACGAATCGATTAAACTACCAAGTCCTCTTCATACAAAATCAACATCAACACAGGGATCAACAATGAATATTCTTCACCAACAACTTATCAATTAAGAAAAGTATCATGTGCTACGAGCCTTAAGTAGTAAGGAATGATGAGACAGAGTTTCTCCTATCCTTGTCTAGAGCGACTTTACGTATGGGGCGTAGGCCCCAAATATTCAAAGCGTTCGCCCTTATTCATAGACTTTAGTGTGATTCCTATCAATCGACTGTCAAGTCTCTTATCAATCAATCCTCCATTCTAATCATTTTAATTCAATCATTCTATCATCTCTTCTTTCCTCCTTAATTACCTTGCTTTCAGGCCTGGTGGGATAAACTACGAAAGCTATGATTTCCTTATTGCATTCTAAGGATACGTAGGCAGGAGAATCCAGTTTTTTCACGAGCTACCCTATTTATCAATAAATCATTCTCCATTCATTCAATCAATACCATCTTTTTGAGATCAAATATACTTCTCCTCAGACTCCTTGTACATCCTTTTAGGATGATTTAGTTGTAGTCCACCTCATCAATTGAGAGTTGTTTGAGACTATGCCCAAACACTTAATTTAGTCTTTGTTTTTGGCTTTACCCTATAGCGGCAGCCATGCTAGCCCACGTACTGGTAAATTCCTACCTTGCGCTTCGATTCAGAGTCTATCTCCTTCTTGGATCCAAGATATTGTTCTTATTTGATCTCGAACTGTTTGTTCCCCATCCAGCGATACACTATTTCTTGTACTATACAATATTACAGTCATTCTTTGAAGTGGTGTTTCTCTTGTGAGTCCCCGTTGCTTGGACAAATACCTTTTGTTACCATTCTGTTGGTACAAGTTATACTTTTCATCACTGTATATCTCTCTATTCTCATGGTTCCACGAACTACGATTGCTCTGACTTTCTCATTACACAATGAGAATACGTAGGCACGAGGATACGAATCCTTGGCGAGCATACTTCTAATTATTCCTCCTTCCGCCTTAGGGAATCACTCATATCTTTCACAATCCATTATCTACCTTCGATCATAAATCGTCCACCCAGTGACATATTATTCCTTTGACATCGAACTACACTTCCTTTGGATATCCATATACATCCTTTTAGGACGCCTAACGAAAATTCCGCATTTCTACCTAGAGTTGTTTGGGACTACGCCCAAACACTTAATTCAGTCTTTGTTTTTGGCTAATCACCCTATAGTGGCAGTCATTCTAGTCCACATATCGGTTAAAGTTGTTTCCATCTATGGTGCAAATCTCATTTCTCATATGGATTCGAATATACTTTCACCTTTCGGTTTCAAACAATACTTCTCTAGTCACTTGTCACCAGACATTCAATTCTGTGACTTTGGTCACTTCATTTCATTCATCTACATGATGCATTCTTATTCTACCCTCCTTCACTCCATGTGATACACCAACTATCTTTGAGCCAAACACACTACCTCTTTGCGCTCCTTCATGCGCCACCCTGTGAACCAAGAGATGTTTGGGCCATACCCTCAAACACCTATTTCGTCGTCTTTTCGGCATTACCTTATAGCGGCAGCCATGCTAGCCCACGTATTCATAATAGCCACCTTACTCTTGTGTTCATCTTTTCACCCTCGTTGGAATTCAAAACACTATCCTTTGGTTCATACCATACTTTGATCATACTTCTTTTCATCTCCCACCACTAGTTCTTTGAACTACAGACCTCTGAATTCCTCCTTTGCCTTTCATTCTTTTGCGGGTAATCTTTAGATATAACATCTATTCGAGCAAGAACAATCAAAACGGTTCCCATGGAGTACCATGGATGTTTGGGGTGCTAATACCTTCCCCTTACATAACCGAATTCCTTATCCAACATATCTCTTTCCCCCAGGTTTTATTGGTGTTTTCCCTTTTCTTCTGGAATAAATAAAGTTCAATGACGACTCTGTTGTATGTTCGGGCGTGTGATACGTTCGGGTATATTTCTGCTAGTTTCATGTTCGTCAACAAAATCCCCCATATTTTTAGTACGAGTCTTTGCAACCAGCTCATTCATTTGTGGGGTCTCCCCAAATTCGTACCCTAATTAATAAAATTAACTTTAATTAAAAATATATAGTAAATCAAATTATAACTTTAAAAAAGTAATTATAACTACCATGTGTCGAGCATGTTCAGTGATACTAAGGTATCATTTGGCTGAGTTTTTTTCGATTGTAAAAGTTACTTTTAAGTTAAAGTTGAAAATAAAAGCTTTATAAATAAAGTTAAATTTGTTTGGGAATAGTTATATTTTTCCAACTTTAAAAATAATTTTAAACTAAAAATCATTTGATATATATCTATGAAAATATTTTATTTGATTTATGAATGAACTAATGTAAAAAAGTGAGAAAATAATAAAATATAATTTTCATTCAAACTTAGTGCAGTGTTTGATGTAAAATATTTGCGAGTGAAAGTACTGATTTTGATTCATACTTATAAAAGAAGTAATTGTATTTTTCTTTGTTTTTTCAAAATCCTTAGCTCTGCCCAAGGCTAACGGATTATTTGTAGGGTCACTTTAAGTTTCAAAAAAATCATTATGACAAATAAAGAGCATTTTGTTCAAATTCTTATCGTTCATTTATTTGTTTTTCTTTCCTGAAAATGACAATCCTTTCAAAAACTATAAAAAATATTTTTCTTTCTTTTGCATTTTATATCCACTATTCTAAGAAACCACCATTCAAAAAACATGTAGAATAATCAATAAACCAGTTGAATCTGATGATCCTACTACTTCCTATAACTTTCAATTCTCCATCTACCAAGCAGAAGAGGAGGGTGAGGAAGATTATGACATCCCCGAAAAAATGGCAAGGCTGCTCGAGCACGAGTCCAAGACCCTTCAGCCACATCAAGAACCGGTGGAAACAATCAACCTTGGCATCGAGGAAGAGAAGAAAGAGGTCAAAGTTGGGACTACACTTGGGGCGAGCATCAAAGAAAGATTGATCAAGTTGCTACAAGAATATGTAGATGTATTTGCATGTTCGTATCGGGATATGTCAGGTCTAGATACTGATATTGTTGTCCACAAGCTGCCACTTCAGCCAGATTGTCCACCAGTGAAGCAAAAGCTCTGAAGAGAAAGACCAGACATGGCTCTGAAGATTTGAGATGGGGTCAAATGTCAGTTCGATGTCGGTTTTCTAGCAGTTACGAAGTATCCTTAATGGGTAGCTAATATTGCACCAATACCCAAAAAGGATGGAAAGGTTAGGATGTGTGTTGATTACAGGGATCTAAACAAAGCTAGTCTGAAGGATGATTTCCCTTTGCCGCATATTGACACTTTGGTAGACACATTTTCTGCTGGATTCTATCAACACACATGGCAGCATACATGAGAAAATACTTGCCTTTATATTCAACAATTGTAGAGTCAACCTCTTGCCCTGAAAGACACCTCAATTACATGGACATATGTTTGATTCGGAAACTCGACAATCCTCAGATGGTAACTTAGTTCCGCCCGATTGCTCTCTATAATACTATTTATAAAGTTTTTACCAAGATTAGAGTAAACCGGCTCAAGCATCATATGGACACCATCATCTCCCATAATCAAGCGGGTTTCATTCCTTCCAGAAGCTCCCATGATAACATTGTCATTACACATGAGATCCTTCACAACATGCACAAATCGAAGAAGAAAATTGGATCCTTCGCTGTCAAAATTGATCTAGCCAAGGCGTACGATAATATGAGTTGGAGAGTCATTGAGTGTGTTCTTAATGATGTTAGGATTCTTGATAAACTTCCTGATCTGATTATGCGTGTTGTCACCTCTATGCAACTTCGGGTTCCTTGGAAAGGCAATAACATAGATTTATTTGAAGCTATGAAAGGATTACGTCAAGGTGATCCATTATCCCCTTATTGTCCTTTGTATGAAAAATTGTCCCACATGATACATGACAATGGAAAACAATCAATGGCAGTGCTTGAAGATTGGTAGAGATGGTTCTAAGGTGTCCCACCTTATGTTTTCCGACGAACTCATTCTTTTTGGTATCACTTCGGACAATCAAATAAATGTGATCATGGAAAATCCTTTCTCTTTTCTGCAGTGCTTCGGGCCAAAATATAAACATGGACAAGTCCAATATCATGTTTTCTAGGAATACTTTGATTGCCACTAGAAAATCTATCGTAGCCAAGTCGGGTTTTAGGGAGACCACATCCCTTGGCACCTATTTAGGAGTTCCTATATCTGGAAATAGTCCTAATTTCAAAGACTTTAGATACCTTATTGAGAAATTTCAAGCCAAGCTTGCACATTAGAAGCGTAATCAACTTTCCTTTGTTGGCCGTATTACTTTGGCTAAGGTAGTTATTGAGACCCTTCCCACTTATACGATGATGTTTGTTCCGATTCCTAAAGCGTGTGTTAACAAAATCCACCAATGTCAACGGTTGTTTATTTTGGATGACTCTAATGGTAAGAAGCAGTTGCGCACGATCCGTTGGAGCATTATTAACATAGACAAGAAATTTAGTGGCCTTGGTCTTAGGAATTTGAATTATATGAATAGAGCTTGCATGGCCAAGTTGGGCTGGAAGCTAAAGTCTCGTGCTCATCTTCTTTGGAGTCGTTTGATGAATAGTAAATATGTTGCGAGACACCTCGAATCAAGTGGTTTAATTGCTAAACCTTCAAATTCCTGTATTTGGAAGTCGATTGTGGATCTTCGTCCTAATTTTGATGCGCTGGCCTATTGGGAAGTTGGTAATGGAGCTAACATTAATTTCTGGAGAGAGGCTTGGGTTGCACCGAGGTTATATCTTAAGGATCATGTTCGGAAGCCGATAAATCATCACCTGCATCTGCAACTTGCTTCTGACTTTCGGAACAGTGAATGTAACTGGAATTGGCCGTTACTGCGCACTCTTTTCTCTCAGCCTGTCTTAGATAGAATTAACACGATTCCTCCTCCGTCTGTGGCTGCAACAATTCGAGACATGTGCCTTTAGAGTGGATCCCAGACATGGAGGTTCTCCGTCTCCAATATGTATGGAACTCTGTTTCATAATTCTAATGATGAAGCTTATTTCAGATGGCAAAAAATTTGGCACTTACAAGTTCCGGAAAGGATTCGTACCTTCATCTGGAAAATGAGTCATAAATGGCTTATTACTAATGATTTTCTTAATCATCTGCAACTGCATAATAACATTTGCGACATTTGTGGTACGCTTCATGATTCTATTCTGCACTCCCTTCGAGACTGCACTTTTTCTAAAGCTTTTTGGTCTACAGTGGTCAGTCATGCTGTTAAGGACCACTTTTTCACTAGCTCGCTGCTTGACTGGATTGATGGTAATTTATCTCATAACTTGTCCTAGGAGGTGGATAATTAGCCTGCCCTGTGGGCATTTGGTTGTCATTGCTTATGGTATTGGAGGAATAAAATTCTTCATAATCCTCAGTATGTTTTACCTACAAATATGGTGTATGAAGTGCGCAAGGATGTTTCGGTTTACTGTTCCATGAAAGGTTACTATAGCAGAATGCAACCTGTTTCTATGGCTCAGAAGATCACCTCCTTGTGTCCTCCTCCACTGCGTTGGGTTTGCCTTAACACCGATGGCATTATTCTTAGTGGTTCCGTTGCCAAGTGTGGTGGGATCTTCCGTGACAGTCACGGAACATTGGAATTTGCAATAGTACTCTTACTGATTTTTAGGGTGTGCTTACCGATTTAGATCTTGCGTGGAAGAGAGGCTTCAAGAAGCTTTTGATTCAAATTGATAACTCTTCTGTTGTCTCTGATCTCCTTAGCAAGTCGACGCTTCAGCACCAAAGGGCTTCTTTGACAAGACATATTCCTCTGCGCCTTCACTTGTTCGAATAAGTTTAATTTAAGCATATTTTTGGAAAGACTAATCAGTGTATCGACTTCTTAACTAATAGTGATGGTCATTGTGTTTGGTTAAATTCTTGTCCGGTTAATTTAAGGAATGGCTTTATTTTGAATAGGTCTTAGACATGTACCTAATTGCTCAGCCTTTGCCCTACTTGTATACTTAAAAAAAATACACATTTCCCAAAAAATTTACTTTTTCAAATCTTAAAAAAAATGTGTCTTTGAAACACTCGTTTTCTCTGCATGCATAAGTACAATTCTATCATGGGTTTTTTTTTATGGGTGGCAAACGGGCATGCCCGCCCCGTTTAGGCCGTCCCGAAAAAAAACGGGGCGGGACAGTTATAGTTGAGGATGCGGGCCTAAAACTTAGACTCGTCCCGCAAAAAAGTGAGGGCGGGACCGGAAAAACCTGCGGGCACTGCAATTTTTAAGCCTAAAAATATAAAAATTTATGTAAATACACGTGTCTGCAAAAGCCCGCGAAAAACACGGGGCGGGACGGGGCGGACACATTTGAGGGTGGGGGCCTAAATCCTTGACCCGTCCCGCACAAAAATGCGGGCAAAACGGGTATGCACACCGGACCGAGCCCGTTTTGCCACCCCTAATTTTTTCTAACATACTATATTCCTGTATGTCTATATACAAAAAAAATCATACACAATGAATTAAAAAATGGATAAATATCTCTGGCTTTTTAATTCGTCCATCTTACGGAATGTATTTTTTAAAAATATTTGTGCTAAAGTTATTTATTCATTTATAATAGATATGTATAGTTTATCCAATATTTTTATTAATATACTCTTATTCTCATTATTGTATTTTAACTCCTCTAACTACTTTATTAATTATTAACAAAAATATTTTAATAATAAAATATATGTTATTATTGGATTCAATCAATTCTTTTGTAATATCGTAATTTGAAAAATTATTGCTATTATAAATCAATAATTTGAAGAAAAAAAACAAATATTTATTTACTTATACTCTCTTGGCGAATTTCACGATTAATATATCAAGGCTCACAAATTTGTGCCATCCATTCAATTGACACCATCTTAGAACAAGATAAGGTAAGAATGAAGAAGAGGTTCTTTATCTTTCATTTTATCTTCTGCAACTCTAGTTTTATTTCATGTGTAAATTGCCACCCAAAATTAACAAACTTTGCATTCAATTTCTCTTGTGTCGTTTCATTTTCCTTACGAGGTAACTTAATTAATTACATTTGATGTTGTTTAAGGTTTGAATTCAGACAACAATGGAGTTGAGAACATTTACCTTACAACCAAACCTGACACACATGTTTCCAAAACCCACATGTTGTGTCAAACTTTGTAATTTCCAACATTCAACTCAGAAGGATTTTTCACTGAAAATCAGTAGAAGAAACTTGGGTTTGATTATGAGTGGAGTGTGTATATTCAGGACAGAGAACGCAAATGCGTTTGATTTTGGACTTGTGGCCCCTGATCAAACAGCTGAAGAGGCACAAAATGTAGTGAGAGTTCATGTACAAGATTTGTTACAAGTTGGAGATTTGTTAAAGTCGGAGTCATGGAAAGAAGCGCAAAAGCAATTGAGAAAAAGCTCAGCACTTTTGAAGAAGGATATGTACACCATAATTCAAAGTAAGCCTGGAAAAGAGAGACCAGAGTTGAGGGAGCTCTATTTTACTCTCTTCAGCAATGTTACAAGAGTAAGTGCTATTACCAAATGTACACATTGTGTAAGGTGTTTTCAATAGATGTTTATTGTTGTATGGTGTAAAATTATGCAGCTAGATTATGCAGCAAGGGATAAAGATGGACCAGAAGTGTGGCAGCGGTACGAGAACATTGTTGTGGCTGTGAATGACATTCTGTCCAGAATATAATTGTCCCTAGTGTTTTCATCAATGGGAGATTAAGCAATTCTTGATAAGTTTATGTGACAACTTTTGAAATGTTCTTTTGTCACTAAGGAAATATATTTTGAGATGGGTTCTAATCAATGAGAGAAATTTACTTTTTATTGATTCTCCATGTAATTTTTTTGGGTACATTTCATTTGTTGAAATTAATATCAGAATTAAAAAAACACACAAGTCTTATCTTTTTAGTAAATAGGGAGATTAAAATATCAGAATAACACACGCAAAAAAATACTTTGTTCATATTTGATTTTTAATCTACGATGTATAAGAAAAAAACATTACATATAGCACAAAAGTATGGATGGAATTACTTTGCAGCCTCAGCAAAAAGAAGAAGCTAGAATGAATGGGAAATGGATTTGGTGGCCTGGTGATGAATGTATGTGCAGCATATCATATCAAAGTGAGTTTATTTATTGTTTTCTTTGAATTTTTTTATATTGGATCTAACTCATTATTTTGAAAATTACTCTTACTTAAGACTACAAAGCTATTTATAAACACATTTCAAATCATATCTCACTCAAGCACAACTCTATACACTTCCCTCATGCTTAACACTACACACTTCAAAACATAAAATGAGTGGCCCGATGTTATGTTCACACATAGTAATGGAAGGGAATAGGTACTGATTATTTAGCTGAAAGCGTCAACTCTAATTAAAGAGGAATAGTACAAAGGATAGAAAGGGACAGATTTGAAAGTAACGGAACAAAAAGTTTAGAGAGAAAGAGAGAAATAGTGACTCAATTCAATCATTACATATCTCTCTCTCTATATATATATTCCTTGTGCTTAATATTTGGTGATGCACCTTGTGACTATTTGAAAGGAGAAATTAAGACTCTATTAAAAAAGATAGAACATGTTTTATTGCATTGATCATGAGAAATTATTACATGAATCTACCAATAGAGGAGAACAAGCTACTATTTATATCAATTATAATGAGTTAGAGATTAATAACTAACTCCTAACAATCTAACTGAAAATAGTTATACTAGTTATAATTAGTTCCCTTAGATAGTTTCAACTATAATGTCGTTAATTTGTCGGACAAGTCATCTCACTATTTTTCACTATCTCTTTATGTTCAACATCCTCCCTCAAACTGGAATAGATGTCCATCATTCCAAGTTTGTTTTGTAAGTTGATGAATGGTCCTATATGTAGAGATTTTGTCATTATGTCAGCTATTTGTTTCTTTGATGCGATTAGCAGCAAATGAATTGTTCCAGCTTGAACCTTATCTCTGACCACGTATCAGTCCATCTCTATGTGTTTGGTTCTCTCATGGAAGACATGATTTGCCACTATGTGGAGTGCTGATTTGTTATCACAGTAGATCACTATTGGAGAATTATGCTCTATGTGAAAATCCTTCAGCAGATAAAGAATCCATTATCCTTCACATGTTGCTTGGGCCAAAGCTCAATATTCTGCATCTGATGATGATCTAAACAACCACTGATTGTTTCTTTCCTTTTCAGCTAATCAATGACTTTCCAAGAAAGAGACATATGCATGTAATTAATCTCCTCATGTCAGGGCATGCTTCCCAATATGAGTCAGAAAAACCCTTGAGTTTGAGATCAGCTGATGAAGTAAATAGAAGACCATTGTCTAGGCTACCTTAGAACATAAAGTCCTGCTAGCATGTGTTCATATGTTGGTGAGCTGAGAAATTGACTCAATTTACTTACATCATAAAAAGTTCCTGGTCTTGAGTGAGTCAAATATAGGAGTCTGCCAATTAATCTCTTATATGTAGTTGGATCAGATAGAGTTGCCCCAGATTCTTTGTTCAACTGCAAGTGAGGTTGCATAAGAGTGTTACATGGTTTTGCTTCACTCAAGCTTATGTCTTGCAAAAGATTAAGAATATACATTCTTTGGCAGAAAGCAATTCCTTCTTTTGATCTGCTCACTTTAAAACCAAGAAAATATTTGAGTTCTCCTAGATCGTTGATGCTAAATTTATCATTCAAGATGGTTTAATGTGATTAATCTCATCCATATTAGTCCCCCATAAGACCAAATCATCTACATATACAAGGGTCACTATGAAATCTGCACCATTTGATTTAGTATAAAATGAGTAGTCAGATTTGGATAAATCCTGAATGTGTCAAAGTTTCAGTGAACTTAGTATTCCACTATCTGCTAGCTTATTTGAGGTCGTATAAGGAACTCTGAAGTTTACATACCATGTAAGGTTGAGTGATAACAAGGCCAGGTGGTACATGCATATATACCTCTTCATTGAGGTCACCAAGTAAAAAGGTTATGTTTACATCTAATTGAAATAAGGGCAAATTAAGGGCAACTGCAATTGCCATGACGATCTTGATTGTTGTCACTTTGGCAACTAGGATGAAGGTGTCAAGGTAGTCGAGGCATTCAGTTTGGGTGAAACCACTTAGCTACTAAACATGCCTTATGTCTCTCCATAGAACCATTAGCATAAAGTTTGAGTTTGAAAATCCATCATCATCCAATGGCCTTTTTGTGCTTAGGCAATGGAACTAATTTCCATGTGTTTGTTTTCATAAAGGAATGTAATTCTATTTGAATGGATTTACTCCAATTTGCATCAATAATAGCTTCCTCATAGGATTTTGGTTCAGATATGGAAGCTAAATTGAGAATGTATTGAGCATACTGATGGGATACATTATGATATGATAAGAAAGAAGACATGAGATACTAACTTGTAGAAGAATTTGGAAGATCATCTAAATTAGGAGAATGACTTGCATTCTCAATCAAATTGCAATGATAGTCATGTAGAAAAGTAGGAGAGTGAGTGGCTCGAGAAGATCTCCTAGGTTGAACGGATACATCAGGAACTGTGACAATTGGATTATTAGTAGATGTAAGATTTGAATGAGGAGAAGTAGATTTTTTTATGGTCATGATATGTTAAGTGTATGAGTGATAGGTATATCATGATCAGATGAAGCATTAGAATGAGGAGTATGATCATGAGTATCTGTTGAAACATGGTAGGGAAAATCATGAATGGAAGCAAAATCAAATAAATCATGTGAATGTGAAGGATTCAAAGATGAAGAAGTAAATGATGTATGCGTATAATGTAGATAAGGAAATATAAATTAAAAAATGGCATCTCTAGAAATGAAAATTTCCTTGGATTTAAAGTCAAACAAGATATGACCCTTAACATCTATTTGTAAGCCAAGGTAGATGCACTTCTTAGATCTAGAATATAACTTCATTCTATTGGCTTGTAATGTAGTTACATAACAAGGTGAGCCAAAAACTCTAAGGAGCTTAATGTCAGGTAGGTGTTTATATAATGCATGGAAGGGTGACTTGTTGTGCAAGAAAGGTGTAGGGAATCTATTGATTATATGAATAACATGATTTAAAGCATAAGACCATAAAATTTTGGGTAATTTATCTTGAAATAACAATCCTCCAGTAATGTTCAGTATATGTTGGTGTTTCCTCTCAACAATGTCATTTTGTTTGTGGGGTTCCAACACATGATGTGTGATGTATGATGCCTGATGCTCTATAGAAATCCTTGAGATGGAAATCATTACCATTATCAGACCTGATACATTTTATGTTTTTGTTGAATTGAGTTTTGACTAGATACACAAAAGCTTTAACAAGAGGAACAATTTCAGATTTGTATTTCATGAGAAAGATCCATGTATATATACTCGTATCATCTACAACTGTAAGGAAATATTTATGGCCATGAAGTGAGGGAATAGACAAGGGACCCCACATGTCCATATGGACTAAGTCAAAAATATCAGGTGACTTATGATTGCTATAGGGAAATGGAAATCTCTTTTGCTTGGCATAGAAACACTCATCACAAGGAGAAGTATTTTGCACAGTTTGGACAAAAGGAAAAACTTTATGTATTTCTAATAGTTTTTCATGTGAAGGGTGGTCAAGACTCAAATTCCAAATATTACAAGTAGTACCATGTCTATTATCATACCTATAAACATAATTATTACAAGTGTTATACTGACAAATGATTGAATTAACTAGAACATTATTGGAAAGATGTAGTGTTAGAGGAATTGCAGCTTGGGGTTGATTAAGAATGTATAGGAAACCTCTTAAATCAGTTGTACCAATCATCTTATTGTTGTGAGATTTATGTATGACACAAGTAAAATGATGAAAAATGAGTTGACATTGAAGGCTATGAGTCAATTTTGGAACTGAAATGAGATAAAATGAAAACTTTGGGATGTATAGAACATGGGTCAGCATAAAATATGAATAAAAAAGAATGGTTCCTGCAAATTTAGTGGTAACTAAAAAACCATTGGGTAGTTTAACTGTGATAAGGTAAATTCTCTTCAAACATGTAAAGAAATTTTGAGAATAGCAAACATGGTTAGTAGCAACTCTAAGACCCCAATTTTGACCCTAAGATCCCTCATGATATCTCATCATATGCATCATTGGGATCATACCTTGGCACCCTCCTTACCATTCACTTATTGAGTTTGTATTGGGAGAGATCACCAAGCACCATGTGATTGTATCATATTTTGTATTTTATCATCTTTACTAACCAAAATACCAAAAATATGTCTTTACATTTTTTCTAACTCTTTTGTATGTAGGGCACATGATCACCTTTGATCCATCAAGCTCATATCTAGGGTTTAAGACCCTCATTGTAAAGAGCTCAACCAAGAAATGATCCACAATGGCTCTAGGCATCATATATGAATCCCTATGATCTTTACATGTTATTTTGATTAATAAAGCATCAAGAGTTTGGATTTTGTTTGCCTTGGAAACCCTAGTTCATCTAGGTATCTTCTGTAACTTCTTCACCAAGTTGGTTGATGGTGGTTGACCAGAGGAATTCATCTGATCAAAATTGGGGATGCCTAGACCCTATCTCCTACAATTTATATAATATGAAAATGATTCCAAGAGAAACTTTACTCTAAATGATATTACAAACAACTTTCATGTTGAAGTATAGAGCTAGTTTTGCTTGGAAAATAATTTTTTATGATGAAAGATTTCCAAGTTGCACAATTGAATACAAGGTGTCTAATTCAACTTTGATGTTTGGAGGAAGATCTAATTCAATTTTTATGAGCATGTGATATGAGGATACATTATAGGTCATTTTGGATCAATACCATTGAACAAGTGGTTTTCCTCAACTTCAAAAATGCATAACGCCTTCATCTTAAATCCAAATGAGGTCAAATTTGTGACCATTTTGAAGGACTTTGAAAGAGATACAACTTTGATGAAGGGATGTTTCTAATTTGAAGCTCACATAAAATTTAGCGAAGGTGGAATAAGTGAACATATGGCTTGACACTTAGAAGAAAAAAATTAAATGTTAAAATTTCCAAGCTTCCACCTCAAAATTCATCATGATACAAGCCTCAAATGGAAAAGGGTTCAACATAAGAGTTTCTCCTCTTGGTCTAGTCTTTCCAAAAAGTCCAATTTCATCCATTTTGGACAAGATTTGAATAGGCTTCGCATGGCTTGAACATGGCATCATCATTTGGCAAAATCAAAACTTCCAACAACTGTGTACAATTGCCTTGCATTCCAAGTTGCTTTCAAACTCATTCACACTTGATTATGGACCTAGAGGAGTGACTTCATGGGCCTGTACACGGTCATGCAAGCATGCTTCATCCATTGCCAAATTTGGAAGTTTAATTTGAAGGTGCAAATAACATGTGATTCAATTATAAATAGAGGTCCCTATGCTCAGAATTAAGGATCCCCTCACGCCAGCTTTACTCCAAGACCCTAAACCCTTCCATTTGAAAGGATAATCCTGAGAATTTTCTTTAAAAATTGAGTTTGAATCTCACTGTTTTGAGATTCAAAACTCCAGGGATCCAAAGCCTTTGGTTGATTCTAGTCTACTTCTGCAAGCTTCCTGAGTGAGATCAAGCAAGAATCAAAGCAAGAGCAATCGAATTCTAAACTGCATTGAAGGTATTTTCCAGAATTTTTCATCTCTTAGATTCTCACTCAATTCTTCATAATTCTCTTGGTTCCTTGGTTGTTTGAAATCCTACTAATGTAGGCAAGACGATTGAGTTGCTTTGAGGTCAAATCGAAGCAACTCAGATCATGTACCTCAAATTTCAACTTCATGTATCTCTCAATATACTTGGAGTTAGGATGAATTGAGGCCATATTCGTGATTAGTGCCATTTTTACTTTAAAATCATGTCCTTCTTTTTATTTTTGTGATGGTGATGAGTGGATAAGTCCGGCGAGGCTCGCCTGAGAAGGTGACCGGAGTTTTTCTCTGGTGATGAGTTGGCATGGTCAAGAGCCACATGACCTGTTTGAATTAATCTAATCATGAGCGTTGGTTTTGAATACCTTGTTTGTGACGCGCTAACTCTAGTCCATCGTGGAACGTGTGTTTGGATCCACTTGATCTGCCACCTCAATTAATGAGGGAGATCAAGTGGTCCACGTTTTTTCTGATTATTTGATTTTCATTTTAATTGTGTTATTTTCATTAACTCATATTAATTTTAACATTGATCCAAAAATATGAGAGTTTCACCAAAAAAATTTAAAAAAAGTCCTATTTCATTTTCTGAATTAAAATTATTTTTTGAATCATTATTAATATTTTTCATGATTTAATTGATTTTGTGAATATTTTTAATTGTTTAAAAATACTTTTAAGTTTCCAAAAATTATGAATTTTTTCTCCAAGGTCCTTTGACCTTGTTTGACCTATGAATTTTTTTCTCCAAGGTCCTTTGGTGTTTTGACGAGGTTTTAGGAAATTGACCGACCATTATTTAATTTAATGCATATTTTGATTATTTTTAATTGTTTAAATGCCAAATAAATTGTGTTGAGCCATTTTAACTGACTGGTTGAGTTTAACTTGTGTTGTTGGGCCTTGGTCAATGTTGATTTGACTTTGTTAGGTTAAGATCATTGGATTTAGGGGATTGATGAAATGTACATTTCATCTCCCAAAATGAATGAATGATCTTAATTTGGTAAAAGTCCTCCTTTGATCAATTTGTGTGGAATCCATTCCCCCTCCCTCTTCATCTCATTCCCCTTATTTATCCATTCATGTCATGAACCTATGATATCTCTATATCCTAAGGCTAGTTGATTTCAAAATCAACATAAGTATGGATGAGATTAGGTCCACCACTTTGCATATTCTTTTTGTGTGTGGTATGTTTCATGAGCATAGTCCATTATACTATGTTTCTAACATGCATTAACACCAAAATTCTATTGCCCGACCTCAAATAGTTGTGACTTCTACATAAGTCCAATTACGATTGCTTAACATGGCGCTAAATTTGTGACACAAAAGGCATAACATTCTAGTTAGTGAGATTGTAAGTCTCCCCTCTTTCATGGTATTGTGTGGAAACTTGGCCTTTTTTCCTTTCTTTGGAAGATGTCTTGGTTAAAGGATCCATGCTTGTGATAAGTGGGCTGAGTGTTCTCCAAAGAACGACTTAAACAAAATAAAGCAAAAGCAATACTAACTTTTAATCAACTAACAACTAACATTTAATTTCAAGCCATTTACTCTTATGCACTTTAATTTTTAAGCTTTTATTCATACCATTCAATTTGTTTACTTTAATGCCATTTTCACTTTGTTCACTTGGACCATATTTTGTGATATATTGTGTTTGTATATATTTGTTTGCTTGTGTGGTCTTTTGACCTTAATGTACATAATAAGAACAAAAACCCTAAAAAAACATCTTGTGTAGACTGTTGGTTTGATCTGAGACTATTGGACTTAGAATTAGGCAACACTTTCTATGCAAAGGACTTGGTCAATGCCAACTTTCATGAAACCAAGTGCCTGTGAAGTGAACATTCATTTGATACAATATTGAAGATCCATTTGATTTCATCTACAACATGATCATATTGAAGCTGTTATTTGAACCCGTGTCTAATGCCATCTTTGAAGTCATCTGATATATGGGAAATTTTGAAGAAGATCATGGAGTTGTTAAGCTTGGATGTGGCTATCTTTATTTGATGCATTGCTCTTCATCTTCCTATTTGTGTATGGATTATTGCTTGATTCTAAAGTCCAAGGGAAATTTGGGTTTCTATACGACATTCTTGTCTATTGGATTGCAGCCCGTTGGTCAGAATTTTTCAACTCTCAACTTTTAAATTTGTGCTTAGGATTAGTCTCTTCATCTCTTACCCACTTCTTTAATTTCAAAGTCTCTCCCCCATTTTAAAAATCTTCTTTGCTTGTGTTGTTTTTTTTTCTTACAAACTTAGACCTTATCGCAAATTAGAATCTTTGGCCTTATGCCATTGCATTTTCAAACTCTTTTCTTAATCAAACTTGTAAATGAACTTAACTATACTTGCCCTAAAATTTCAAAAGACAAAAAGAACTAACACTCATTCAAACCATTTTACGAATTTTGTGCCTTTGTTAATTTTTTTTTTAAAAGCATTTCACTCACTTTGAAATTGATACCACAAACTACGAGGTTTTGATCCCTCATTTTTATGTTGGTACGTAAGTACAAGTCTGAAGGTCTTGTCAAATACAAAAATATAATTAATGAATTCTTCTCTCATCCCTCCACTCTATTTATTTCAAATATCATTTTATACAAAAATGCATATGCACACAAGAAAGGGCTCTCTAGGAGTACCTAGGACACTTTGGGTGCTAACACCTTCCCTTTGTGTAACCAATCCCCTTAATCGTAATCTCTGGCATTTTATTAGTTTTGATTTGAACACTTCTTTTCTTTTGGGTTTTGTTCTTACTTTTCCCTTTTCCCTTGGAAACAATAAAAGCGCGGTGGCGACTCTTGGTTTATTGATGTCTAGCTTATCCATAGCTTGATGGTCATGAATTTACCGCTACAGAAATTAAGTGGAGACTTTGCTGGGGAGTAGTCTCTAGTGGGTTTAGCCTACTTTTTTTGTGTGTATATAATTGTATATTTGATGTTTGTATATTTGTTTGTATGATATAATCTGCTTGTTGTGCTTGGTGATCTCTGAGTGGTGATATTAGTTCTAACCCGAACTTGAGTGCAATTAAGATAGGAGGATGGTATAGTCATGTTCGACGTATGTGGAGTAGTCCTTAACAAGTTGGCTTGAGACCCATCTACTCAGTGGAGACCCTTTTGGAGTTATTAATGTCACACAAGTTATTTATGGTTAGGCATTACTTTCTCTGATTTGGGGTCCGAGAAGCTGATGACCGTAGAACATTTAACCCATCTTGGCCTGTTTAGGACGTAGTGTGGAGACTGTTCAAGTGTAGACTTGATAACAGTTGTTACGTGATACTACACTCAAACGAGTTTCTCTTGAGAATATTATAGGTTGATGAGTCAGTCATCCTAACCTGTAATATCCGATAGATGGAATCGAGACTCTGGGAACTTTTTAGAACATGATCTATAGGTTTTTATCCTTAGTTCACTCCTTTGGGATGGTTCTTACCCAGACTCCATGCTCGTGACTCACAACAAACCCTTGATTCTTGGTTGATCCAATCAAGTCTTATCAATATCAATGGAACTTGGGTGTTGATAAGGTGAAAACCATAATCCACCAAAATGGATGATTGATCTTGATAATGACTTGATTCATCCCTTGACCTTTATTTGCTTGCCTTGTGTGTGATCCCTTATTTGTGATTGTTGCATTCATGCATTCATGCGCATCATAACATTCATCACACAAAAATTTCAAGGAACTGAGGTCTTATTTACAAATATTTTTAGACCATGGATTGTGGACGAAGGAACACTAAGAAGTACAGTTTCAGATGTCCCGATTTGAAAGAGTTGAGGAAGCTAGCATTCTTTGTATTAGATCTATTGGGCTTCAAGCAACGTCATGGGAAGCTTTTGTCTATCTTGTCTGCCGATGTGGTTGAAGGACTCTTGAGTGTGTTGGTTCAGTTTTATGACCCTCTCTACCGTTGCTTCACTTTTCCCGATTATCAGCTTGTGCCTATGTTGGAGGAGTATGCCCATCTCTTGGGAATACCCGTGTTTAACAAAGTGCTTTTTAGTGGATTGGAAGAGATTCCCAGATCTCATATCATTGTTGAAGCTCTTCACTTGAAGAAGTCTGAGATTGAGGCTCATTGGGTGAAGAAAGGAGGATTGTTTGGCTTGACTTCTGAATTCCTCATCAAGGAAGCTACTGCCTTTGCTCAAGCCGGTAGTGTGGATGTGTTTGAAGTTATCTTTGTGCTGCTCATCTATGGTTTGGCTTTGTTCCCTAACATTGACGGTTTTGTTGATGTTAACGGCATTACAATTTTCTTGATTGGGAATCCTGTACCTACTCTGTTAGGTGATATGTACTTCTATTTGCATTTGAGAAATTCTAAAGGTGGTGGAACGATTGTGTGCTGTGTTCCTCTTCTGTATAAGTGGTTTATTTCTCACTTGCCTCAAACATCTACTTTTGTGGAGAACAAACAATGTCTACGGTGGTCTTAGAGACTTATGTCTCTCACTAATGATGATATAGTTTGGTATGATCCTTCATTGAGCAGTTTGGAGATTATTGATTGTTGTGGTGAATTCTCTAATGTTCCTCTCATTGGTACACAAGGAGGAATCAACTACAACCCTGCTTTGGCTCGTCGTCAACTTGGGTTCCCCTTGAGAGACAAACCTAATAACACTTTATTAGAAGGTCTTTTCTATCAAGAGGGTAAAAATCCCTAACATTTGAAGCAGAAGATTGTGCATGCTTGGCATAATGTGCATAGGAAAGGAAGATTCGAGCTTGGTCCGCACAATTGTGTAGCTTTGGAAGCTCACACTCTATGGTTGTGGTTGAGCCATTAACTCTCCCTAACTAAGATGTAGAGGAGTTGGAAGACGCGCTCTCCAAGATGAAGCAAGAAAAGGATATATGGGAAGAGTGTTTCCATGCTTTGAGCAAAAAGCATGAGGAGTTGCAACTTGAGTCTAAGGACAAAGATGCACTTATTGAGCTACTTGAAGACCTAGTAACAAAGAGACAGAGAGAACCAGAGGTTTCATCTTCCTCTAGTATGCCTCATCCTTCCGTTGCTTGGAAGAAGATTGTTGATCAGTTTGTCCTTGAGAAGACTCAGATGAAGACTTCTTTTGAGACCGAGATCCGACGTATCCGAAGGAAGTACGCGCTTGTAGCCAGATCTTCTGATGTTGTTATTAGGGATCCTTAGGATGACTAGTCTTCTTTCCTCTTGTATTTTGTATTTTGGTTTTTGAAATTGTACTCAGTGTAATCCCTCCAATTATATAAATAAAAGAGATTTTTTATGGTCATATCAAATTGTTGCAATTGTTGTCATAAATATATATGTATTTGCAAATAAAATAGTAAGTTCCTTGAAAATAAAAATAATCAAGCATTGCATTTCATGCATCATTTGCATAGCAGGTTTCTCTTTCACCAGATGTCTTATTGGTATTTCTTATGTGCTTCGGCCAAGCTGACTCATCGATACAATACCTGCGCCAATCACTCAAAGATTATGGAACATCTACAGCAAGAGAACAAAGACCTGAAGGACGAGATCGCCCGTCTGACTGCCATGATGGAGTCAGTCCTAGTTGCTCAGAGCCAGTCTTCTCCAATGCCTGTAACTCCTCCTCCTCAGAGAACTGTCATTTCAGAGGTGTCTACCTCTACCATCCCTGCCACTACTGCTCATTTTGCGCCTAACATGCCTGCCGGATTCCCGTGGGGAATGTCACCTAACTTTGTGCCTGAAGGTTTTACGCCTATTTTTGCTTCCATATCGGCATCTAGCCCGGTCATGTCTGTGCCGCCACCAATTATGCATACTCTACCCCGTGTGAAAGACACCATCTATCATTCTGAGCCGTCTGAGGGCCCTGATGTGTATGAAAAGATGGATGAAATGAATGACCAATTCCTTGAGCTGCGTAAGGAATTGAAAACTTTAAGGGGTAAAAATCTGTTTGGTAAGAGTGTTACGGAACTTTGCTTGGTTCCGAATGTCAAAATCCCGGTGAAGTTCAAAGTGCCTGACTTTGAAAAGTACAAAGGGAATACTTGTCCACTCAGTCATCTTGTGATGTACGCCAGAAAGATGTCTACGCAAACTGATAATGATCAGTTATTGATCCACTACTTTCAAGACAACTTGACTGGTGCCGCTCTAAGGTGGTACATAGGCTTGGATAGTGCAAGCATCTGCACGTTCAATGATTTGGGCGAAGCATTTGTGAAGCAGTACAAGTATAATGTGGACATGGCTCCAGATAAAGACCAGTTGAGGTCGTTGTCTCAGAAAGAAAAGGAGACGTTCAAGGAGTATGCTCAAAGATGGAGAGAGCTTGCCGCTCAGATTCCCCTCCTTTGGAAGAGAAGGAGATGACCAATATTTTTCTCAAGACCCTGAGCTCATTTTACTATGAGCGGATGATTGCCAGTGCCCCCAGTGATTTTACCGAAATGGTAAACATGAGGATGAGGCTAGAAGAAGGTGTCCGAGAGGGACGGTTATCTAAGGAGGAAGCGTCGTCCAGCAAGAGGTATGGTAATAGTTTTGGTAAGAAGAAAGATAACGAAGCTAATGCAGTATCTGTTGGGAGGTAGAGGAGGCCTCATGTAAGAAGAAGTCAACCACCCCGTCAACATCATCATCAAGTATCATATGTGATTCCAGTATTTTCGAACAATCAATCAACACCAATTCAACAACAACAACCACATCAACGAACAAACACCTACAACAACAACAATACCAACAATCAAACTTTAAGATGAAGAAGGTCTCCTTTGACCTTATTCCGATGACATAAGCATAATTGTATCTGTCTTTGGTTCTCAAGAACCTGTTGCAACCAAGAAACCCACCTCAAATCCCTGAACCACTTCCATGGTGGTACAAATCGGAACTCCGTTGTTCCTTTCACCAAGGAGCACCCGGTCATGATATTGAGAATTGCTACCCCCTAAAGCATGAATTCCAAAAGCTGGTTAAAAATGGAATGATGTCCTTTGAGGACCGTGCGCCAAATGTCAAAAGTAACCCACTGCCTGCCCATGGAACTTCATCTGTTAATATGGTGGACGGTTGTCCCAGAGAATTCAAAATATACGATGTACGCTTCATAAAAAGGTCCTTGGTGAGGATGCACAAGGATATCTGCTTGGTTAGCGATTATGAGCATGACCATGATGGTTATGCAATTTGCAGTGTCAATCATAGAGGTTGTGTTATTGTGAAGAGAGACATCCAGAGGTTGATGGTTGAAGGCATGATTCAAATCTTCCAATCCCTTCACTTAGGTGACGATGTCAATGTTATTGTTCCAGTATTCAAAACTCCTGAAAGAATAGTGATTCAATACGACAGCAGCAACAGTAACAGCGTCAGCAACAGATCGGTATCGTCGTTGGTTATATGGTTAGCGGGTCCAGTCCCGTATGGATCCGATAAGGCTGTCCTGTATCAGTACAATGCTACCATGCTAGAGAATGGACAAGAGGTTCTGTTACCTACGACTAGTTCTGTTGTGAGCATAGATGATGTTACTAAGGTGACCCGCAATGGTCGTGTCTTTGGACCGGTGTTCCCGAAAAATATGGAAGATTCATCTGTTAGCAATAAAGTTGATGTGTCAGTGGTAGATTTTATTAATGCTCCAAAGTTTCAGTCTGGTGAATCCAGTGGTTTGAAGCATAAAGACGATGATGAGGTGCTCAGATTGATAAAGAGGAGCGAGTTTAATATGGTGGAGCAGCTGCTCCCAACCCCCTCCAAGATTTCAGTGTTGTCTCAGCTAATGAATTCAGAAACGCATAGAGAAGCACTGCAAAAAGTTCTAGAGCAAACGTATATGGAACATGATGTTACTATGGATTAGTTTGATCATATTGTAGCTAACATCACTTCCTGCAACAATCTCAGTTTCTGTGATGAAGAACTCCCCGAGGAGGGTAGAAATCATAACTTGGCTCTGCATATCTTGATGAATTGTAAAGAGGACGCTCTGTCAAATGTGTTAGTTGACACTGGTTCTTCATTGAACATACTTCCGAAGTAACCTCTGTCGAGGTTGTCATACCAAGGAGCTCCTATGAGATATAGTGGCGTGATCGTCAAAGCTTTTGACGGTTCTCGTAAAGCTGTGATCGGTGAAGTGGACCTTCCAGTAAAGATAGGTCCGAGTGATTTCCAGATTACTTTCCAAGTAATGGATATCCAACCGGCCTATAGATGTGGATTGGGAAGGCCATGGATTCATGAGGCAGGAGCCGTCACTTCGACGTTGCACCAGAAGCTGAAGTTTGTTAAGAATGGGAAGCTTGTTATCATTGGCGGGGAGAAGACGTTGTTGGTAAGCCACCTGTCATCTTTCTCTTATGTAGAAGTTGAGGATGAGATTGGAACTTCGTTCCAAACCTTGTCTATTGCTGAGGAAAAGAGAGTTGGGGCACCCATGTCCTCATTTAAAGATGCACAGAAAATTGTTGAGAATGGTCAGTCTGATCAGTGGGGACATATGGTAGAGGTCTCCGACAACAAGAGCCTAGCCGGTTTGGGTTTCCTACGAGGTTCGTCAGTGGTTAGAGTTGAAGATGCTCAACCCAATTTCCGTAGCGGAGGGTTCATTCATGGTAATGAACAACACTTAGCTGCTGTAATCGAGGGTGATGAAGATGAAGATTGCACCAACTTTGTGACGCGTGGAAGAGCTTGCAACAATTGGACAGTCGTTGATGTTCCTATTATCGTGCATCGATCTAAGTAATTGCTTTCATTTGTTTTTGAAAATCCTTCTCCTATGCCTAAGGGAGAAGTGAACATTGTTAGGGCATTTTCAAATTTGATCATTAATAAAACATAATTCTATTCATCCACATCTATGATGTTTTATTTTTACTTTTTGCTTTATTCTGAAAATGGTAATCACAAAAAAACATAAATAAATAATATAATTGTCCATCTGCATAATATTTGGTCACAATTCACTTCTCTAAAATCAAAATATCAAATCATTATGCAGGTTGGTTTCTAACCCCATTGTATACAATGATCCTACTCCTTCTCCAAATTTTGAATTCCCTGTGCTTGAGGCTGAGGAGGAAAGTGATGAATTGTCTCGTCTTCTTGAGCATGAAGGAAGAGCCATTCAACCATTCGAAGAGCAGATTGAGTTAGCCAACTTGGGTTCCGAGGATGATGTGAAGGAAGTCAATATTGGGTCTCGACTGTGTCCTGAAGTGAAGAAGGGGTTGATGAAGGAAAATTGCGGTCCAAAACGCAGCGGAAATAAAAAAATTTCTCCTTTAGAGATCCTTATGAATGGTCACGATCAGTGATAGAATATTTACCTCTTGTGACGATTGAAACCTTTGGTGCAGATCTCTTGTGACGATCAAAACCTTTGATGCAGATCCGCGGAGCGACCACGAACGTTGAACGATGACAACGTCTCTACTCAGTCCACACGAACGGATTCCTTCAATCTCAGTGCTAGCTGGTACGAATGAAGGCTTTGAGTGAGAGAGAGAGAGAGAGAGAGAGAGAGAGAGAGAAAAAATGAAAATAATGCAACCGCAATTAATGCTTCTGCACAAGGGTTCTATTTTTAGAACCACTTGTGTGGGCTTCAAGCTAAAAGGCCCACTTAAGTGTATTTTGGCCCATATCTTATAATATGCCCAAAATCACTTAAGCCCATGGTACCTTACCATATTTCGTATTCTACTCAAGTACACCGTACCTTACGATGTTCTATAATTCACTTAAGGGCACCGTACCTTACGGTATTCCTTAGTTACTTTATCTCTCATCAATCCGTCCTTTGTGTGTGACCCTGTAGGTTTTCGCGGCATTGGCAATTATATTAAATCATGTATTTAACATAATAAACAGTGAGCGGTATCTAGCAACACATCACTGCTACCCAAGACACAAAAATGTCATATGATCTGACAATTCCTTATGTGATAATACTTATGTATATAATTACCCTTTTGCCCTTATGTCTATATTGAACACAAGGCATAGACCGTGTCATCCTTGTCCAGTTCAATATTGGGCCCATAGACATTTATCCTTTTATGCAGAATGGGCAAATTCTATCTAGGTCACTCATGTCCCTCAACATGCTTCGTGGAGTACCCATCAACTGTCTTTATGGTTATCCAGTTACGGACAATGTTTGATCAGCAATAAAGCACTCGACTCTACATCTAGGGTCCATAGTGGTTTTAGGTCGAAGAGTGGTATACACCATTATCACCATGAGAATAACTTATGACACTTTGCATAACTTTCTATATAGTATTCTCATAGCGGGTCAATCCGGTATAAATATTACTCCTAATATTCATACCTATGTTTAAGACTTGATAACTCTTTATCCATGATCCATGAGATGTGATCATCAGTCTACAAATATAATAGTCTTAATGCTTTAATGTTATCCCACTTCACACTAAAGCTCGACTACGGATACTTTAAGAATAGTGTCCTTATGTTTAATGTGATCTCATGATTAAGTCATACTTGATACATTAAACAGACTAGCTATTCTAGGGACTTTATTAAACAAACGTAATAAAGAAAAAGCCTTTTATTATTAATAAATAATTCGATACAAGTACCAAAAGTATTGGCCTCTAGGGCTTACACCAACAGTTGATTGATCTTCTCCGAGAATATTCAGATGTGTTTGCTTGGTCCTATCAAGACATGCCTGGTTTGGATTCTGAGATTGTGGAGCATAGATCGTCGTTGAATCCAGAATGCCCGCCAGTCAAGCAAAAGTTGAGGAGGACTCATCTTGATATGGCAGTTAAGATCAAAGAAGAAGTGCAAAATTAGATTGACATCGATTTCCTTGTGACCGCTGAGAATCCGCAGTGGGTGGCCAATATTGTGCCAGTTCCTAAGAAGGATAGAAAAGTCCATATGTGCGTTGATTATAGAGATTTGAATAAAGTCAGTCCGAAAGATGATTTCCCTCTACCACACATTGATATGTTGGTAGACAATACAACTAAATTCAAAGTCTTCTCGTTTATGGATGGATTTTCTGGATACAATAAGATCAATATGGCACCCGAAGATATGTAAAAGACCATATTCATTACACCATGGGGAACATTTTGTTATAGAGTGATGTCTTTCGGTTTAAAGAATGCTGGTGCAACTTACCAAAGAGCAATGACCACTCTTTTTCATGATATGATGCATAAAGAGATTGAAGTATATGTTGATGACATGATTGCTAGATTTATTAATGAAGAGGAACATGTTGAGCATTTGTTAAAGCTATTCCAGAATTTGAGGAAGTATAAACTCTGCTTGAATCCCAATAAGTGTACATTTGGTGTTAGTTATGGTAAGTTGTTAGGCTTTATTGTCAGCGAGAAGGTATCGAGGTTGATCCTGCCAAGGTCAAAGCGATACAAGAGATGCATGCGCCCAAAACTGAGAAGCAAGTCAGAGGTTTTCTCGACCGCTTCAATTATATCTCAAGATTCATTTCACATATGAATTCCACATGTGCTCCTATATTCAAGCTTCTTCGGAAATATCAGTCTTGTGATTGGACTGAGGACTGCCAGAAAGCATTTGAAACTATCAAAGAATATTTGCTTGAACCTTCGATTCTGTCTCTGCCTGTGGAAGGAAGACCGTTGATCATGTATTTGACTGTGCTTAATGAAAGTATGGGTTGTGTTCTAGGGCAGCAAGATGAGACTGGAAAGAAAGAATATGTTATTTACTACCTCGGTAAGAAATTCACTGATTGTGAGACTCGGTATTCTATGTTTGAAAAGACTTGTTGCGCATTGACTTGGGTTGCTAAGCGTCTGCGCCAATATATGTTGAATCATACTACTTGGTTGATATCCAAAATGGATCCAATCAAGTACATTTTTGAGAAGCCTGTTTTAATTGGGAGGATTGCCCGTTGGCAGATGTTTTATCTGAGTATGATATTGAATACCGATCTCAGAAAGCGATCAAAGGTAGTGTCTTGGATGACCATTTGGCTCACCAACCAATTGAAGACTATCAGTCAGTGCAATATGAATTTCCTGACAAAGAGATCTTGTACTTAAAAATGAAAGATTGTGATGAACCATTGCTTGAAGAAGGGTCAGAACATGGTTCTCGTTGGGGCATGGTAGTTGATGGAGCTGTTAATCAATATGGTAATGGCATTGGGGCAGTGATTATTACTCCTCAAGGCACGCATTTTCCGTTCACAGCTACGTTGACTTTCAAGTGTACAAAAAACATGGTTGAGTATGAAGCTTGCATTATGGGGCTTGAAGAGGCCATTGATTTCATAATCAAATATTTGGACGTCTATGGAGATTCAAATTTGGTAGTGAATCAAATCAAAGGTGAATGGGAGACGAATCAACCCGGTTTGATACCATATAGAGATTATGCGAGGAGGATTTCAACTTTCTTTACAAAGGTTGAGTTTCATCATATCCCTCGAGATGAAAACCGGATGGCAGATGCTCTTGCAACATTGGCTTCAACGATTATAATGAAGCATTGGAATGAGGTTCCTAATTTGATTGTGATGTGTCTTAATAGGTCAGCTCATGTGTTTGCTGTTGAAGAGATCAAAGACGAAAAGCCATGGTATTTTGATATCAAGTGTTTCCTCCAAAGTCATATTTACCCATCTGGGGCATCTTTGAAAGATAAGAAGACTTTGAGAAGATTAGTCGACAACTTTTACCTGAATGGTGATGTATTTTACAAGAGAAAATTTGATATGGTTCTGCTCAGATGCGTGGATAGACACGAAGCAGACCTGTTGATGACTGAAGTCCATGAAGGTTCCTTTGGTACTCATTCCAATGGACATGCAATGGCAAAGAAGATGTTGCGAGCAGGTTACTATTGGCTGACAATGGAATCTGACTGTTGCAAGTTTGTGAAGAAATGCCACAAGTGTCAAATATATGCGGATAATATTCATGTTCCTCCGACACTGTTGAACAGCATTTCTTCCCCCATGGCCCTTCTCCATGTGGGGAATTGATATGATTGGCTTAATTGAGCCCAAAGCTTTGAACGAACATCGTTTCATTCTAGTGGCTATTGATTACTTCATAAAATGGGTTGAAGCGGCATCGCATGCAAATGTAACCAAGCAAGTTATTGTGAGGTTTATAAAGAATTAAATTATATGTCGGTATGGTGTGCCAAATAAGATCATTACTGATAATGGATCAAACTTGAATAATAATATGGTGGAAGCTCTTTGCAAAGACTTCAAGAATGCGCACCATAATTCTTCTCCCTACAGACCTAAGATGAATGGGGTTGTTGAAGCTGCAAATAAGAACATCAAGAAGATAATCCAGAAGATGGTTGTAACATATAAGGATTGGCATGAGATGATCCCATTTGCATTGCACGGGTATCGTACATCCATCTGCACTTCAACAGGGACAACCCCTTTCTCTCTTGTATATGGTATGGAAGTTGTGCTCCTCGTAGAGGTTGAGATCCCATCATTGCATATCTTGATGGAAGCCGAGTTGACTGAGGCTGAATGGTGTCAAACCAGGTATGATCAGTTGAATTTAAATGAAGAGAAGAGGTTGACTGCCATGTGTCATGGTCAGTTATATCAGCAGAGGATGAAGAAAACTTTTGATAAGAAGGTCAGGCCTCGTGTGCTCAGAGAATGTGACCTTGTGCTCAAGAAGATTCTATCTTTCAAACCATATGTTGTCAAGAGAGCATTTTCAGGCGGTTCTTTGATTCTTACAACTATGGATGGTGAAGAGTTCACTCATCCTATGAACGCAGATGCAGTCCAGAAATACTTCGCCTAAAAAAGAAAAGAACGACTCGCTAAGTTGAAAACCCGAAAGGGCGGATTAGACAAAAATGAGCGTCTTGGTGGATTGAAAATATGAAAGGGCGATCCAGGCAAAAATTAGAGACATAAAACAGAAAGAATTATCCCGATAAATTGAATACCTCACCTTGGGATAATTTATGCAAAAATTAGGGATTATGGCAGGCAACTGCATCCTCCTGATCTTCAGTTCTGAAGACTTTCTTGAGCACATTGTCAGATTCTAATCCCCGATAGCGGCCAAGAACACAGTGGATATCAAGAGTTGGTAGAAGGACTAGTGATCATTGTATTCAATGTAGTCATTTTCCATGTAAATTACCATTTTCAACTTTTGTAAGGATCTATGGAGTCTTGCCATTTACAAACTACCATTCTATTAAATAAAGTTGAGATTTTATCCAATTGTTTCTACACTTATTTAATTCAGCCAATTAGATTTAAATTTTATTATGATAATTTTTGAAATTAAAAGTTTAATCAAAATCATATTTTCTTAAACATATAAAACCATTAATTTAAGCAATCGATTTCATTTAAAAGGAATGTCATTAGTGGTTCGAAAGCAGTAAGCACTAAATGTGGAGCATTATTGGTTCTTCCCAAGAAGTAGGTGTGATTCTTATTTCATCCCTGGCAGTGTTTAGCACCTGGTGTTTGTTGTTTTCCCCGACCGATTAGTTCGCTATTTCCCCAGCTAAGTTTGTGTTTATCCTCCAACTGAGTGTAGGCATTTCATTGCAGCAGTTTGCACGGTTTCGGCAGAATTTGGTTCCCCCACCGGTTGCCATCAGATTCTCTCCCAGTCAGAGTTTCCTCCTAGTTTCTGAGCAGCTATTTATGTTTGCCCCCTGCAGGGTTGTCTCCCATTTGATATGGTGTTGACCTAAAATTCCCCACAGAGTTGGTAGCAGTTTCCTCAGCGGATCTCCTCAGCTAAGATTGAGCCTTTGAGATGTTTGATCTTTTCTCCAGTAGTTGTTTCCCTCTTTTGTGGGTTGGCCGAGAATTGTATCGATGATTCAAACCAGCGACATTTTGTATCCTTTGTGATCGTTTATATATATATATATATATATATATATATATATATATATATATATATATATATATATATATATATATATATATATATATATATATATATATATATATATATATATATATATATATATATATATATATATATATATATATATACATACTCATATAACTTCATCATTGCATCATTACACTTTGAGATTCATTCTTGAGATTCTTATTCTCTGTTATGGAGGTACCTTATCCCCATCCAGGTTTGGTGTGTCTGTCCTCCTTCAATTGTAGAGTGTCAGCCCCTTAAGCAGAAAGACTTTAACCTTTCTCCTTCACCCACTGAGTTATTTTCTCGTGGATGATTATTATTTCAGCTTCCTCCCCAATTGATTGCTTGGATGGAACCACTCCCCTTGAGTTATATCCTCATTGGGTTCAGTCTTGATTGACCATTTCTTTCTAGATCTTACCTAGATAGATGTTTTTGGCCCCCTAAGAGGCTATTACCCAGTAACTGGTAATGTTATTCTTAGTTTGCAGTTTGTTACTTCTTGCCCAATACCCGACAAAAGTAACCCCTTTTCTCCCCAGTGGGTTTGTTTTCATGTTTCCCAGGAAATGTATCCTTGATATGTTCATCCTAATCGATGACAAATATTTTCTTCCCCTGCTTTGAGTTTATCCTTGATATGTTCATCATAACCGATGACAGATATTCTCATCTGTGGTATTCTACCCAGTAAAAAGGTAGTTGCAATTCCTATTTTGTTTCCCAAAGAGTTAATCCTTGATATGTTCATCCTAACCAATGACGAGTTGCCTTCTCTTTGCGGTCTTCTACCTAGTAACTGGTAGTTATAAATCCTACTTTTTCTCCCCTTTGTAGAGTCTATCCTTGATATGTTCATCCTAACCGATGACGGATATTCTCTTTGCGGTTTTCTATCCAATAACTGATAGATATAATTCCTATTTCTCCCCTCGGAGTCTATCCTTGATATGTTCATCCTAACCGGTGACGGATATTCTCTTTATGGTATTCTATCTAGCATTCGATAGATGTAATTACTAGTTTTTGTTCAGGTGGTTTATCCTTGATATGTTCATCTTAACCGGTGACAGATACCCTCCTTAACATCCCCAGGCAAGTCTATCCTTGATATGTTCATCTTAACCGATGATGGATTTTCTTTCCTTTGAGTCTGTCCTTGATATGTTCACTTTAACTAGTGGTGGATATTCTCTCCTTTTGGTCTACTTCCCAGTAACCGATAGTTGTAAATCCTATTTTCGGATTTTCCCCAACAAGTCTATTCTTACCCAGTAATCATAACGGATGTCCTCCCTATCAGATTTTGTTATCCCCGTACCCAGTAACCGGTAGTGGATAATATATTTCTTCTCCTCCTGTGTTGAAGTTTGTTTCCTCCCCAATTGAGTTTGAGTGCGTATTTCCTCAGTGAAATCGTTGTTCTTGTATGATTCGAGTATTTCAGCTTTGTTCTGATCTACCTGTTTTCCCCGCAGATGCTTCTTTCCCCCCGGCTGAGTCTTTCCATTGATTTATCTTCATGGAAATCCCTCGTGTCCCCCAGCAGTTTTAAGTCGTAGCCTGGCCTACGCACAACCTTTTTATCCCCTCAGAGTCTCTGTCTCCCAGTGAGTGTTCCTTACGGAATGCATTACGGTCTTGCGGATCTTCGGTCTCTTTGAATTCTTTTCCTTTGTGGCAACATTTCCCCACAAAGATTTATTTTAACATTTATATCATATGCATCATGAGGTCTCTTAGGGGCCAAAATTTGTTTCAATATGTTGTTATTTAAGCCCATTCTACTGAGTCGATACGAAGATTTTAAACTTCACCTCCTCAATTAGAATGTCCTTAAATAGGGGCAGCTGTAATACCCCAATTTTGACCCTAAGATCCATCATGTTATCTCATCATATGCATTAGCATTGGGATCATACTTTGGCATCCTCCTTACCCCTTACTCATTGGATTTGTATTCGGAGAGATCACCAAGCACCATGTGATTGTATCATATTTTGTATTTCTTTATTTACTAACCAAAATACCAAAAATATGTCTTTACATTTTGTCTAACTCTTTTGTAGGTAGGGCACATGATCACCTTTGATCCATCAAGCTCATATCTAGGGTTTAAGACCCTCATTGTAAAGAGCTCAACCAAGAAATGATCCACAATGGATCTAGGATTCATATATAAATCCCTATGATCTTTACATGTTATTTTGATCAAGAAAGCATCAAGAGTTTGGATTTGGTTTGCCTTGGAAACCCTAGTTCATCTAGGTATCTTGTGTAACTTCTTCACCAAGCTTCTTCAACAATTGATAAAATATTTCAAGGGACACCTCAAATTTCATCATCTTATGAATATATGATCTCCCATGAGTCCCAAAAGTTAAGATAATTGCAAGCTAGCAAGTTGGTTGATGGTGGTTGACTAGAGGAATTCATCTCATCAAAACTAGGGATCCCTAGACCCTATCTCCTACACTTTATATCATATGAAAATGATTCCAAGAGAAACATTACTCTAAATGACATTACAAGAAACTTTCATTTTGAGGTTTAGAGCTAGTTTTGCTTGGAAAGTCATTTATATGATGAAAGATTATAGGTCATTTTGTCTAAACCCTAATTTGGAGGTCAACTTCCCAAGGCCATAACTTGCTTAAGTTTTATGAGATGAAAGATTTATAAGTTGAACAATTGAATTCAAAGTGTATACTTAAACTTTGATGTTTAGAGGAACAGCTAATTCAACTTTTATGAGCATGTGATATGAGGATACATTATAGATCATTTTGGACCAATACCATTGAACAAGTGATTTTCCTCAACTTCAAAAATGCATAACTCCTTCATCTTAAATCCAAATGAGGTCAAATTTGTAACCATTTTTAAGGAATTTGAAAGAGATACAACTTTGATGAAGGAATGTTTCTCATTTAAAGCTCACATAAAAAGTTAGCCAAGGTGGAATAAGTGAACATATGGCTTGACACTTAGAAAAAATTTTGATATGTTAAAATTTCCAAACTTCCACCTCAAAATTCATCATGATACAAGCCTCAAATGGAAAAATGTTCAACATAAGAGTTGCTCCTCTTGATCTAACCTTTCCAAAAAGACCAATTTTATCCATTTTAGACAATATTTAAATGGGTTGCGCATGGCTTGAACATGGCATCATCATTTGGCAAAATCAAAACTTCAAACAACTGTGTACAATTGCCTTGCATTCCAAGTTGCTTTCAGACTCATTCACACTTGATTATGGACCTAAAGGAGTGACTTCATGGGCCTGTACACGCCCATGCAAGCATGCATCATCCATTGCCAAATTTGGAAGTTTAATTTGAAGGTGCAAATAACATGTGATTCAGCTATAAATAGAGGTCCTTATCCTCAAAATTAAGGATCCCCTCGCGCTAGCTTTGCTCCAAGACCCCAAACCCTGCCATTTGAAAGGATAATCCTGAGAATTTTCTTTGAAAATTGAGTTTAAATCTCACTATTTTGAGATTCAAAACTCCAGGATCCAAAGCCTTTGGTTGATTCTAGTCTACTTCTGCAAGCTTCCTGAGTGAGATCAAGCAAGAATCAAAGCAAGAGCAATCGAATTCTGAACTGCATTGAAGGTATTTTCCAAAAAAATTCATCTCTTCAATTCTCTTGGTTCCTTGGTTGTCTGAAGTCCTACAAGTGTAGGCAAGACGATTGAATTGCTCTTAGGTCAAATCGAAGCAACTCAGATCATGCACATCAAATTTCAACTCCATGTATCTCTCAATATACTTGGAGTTAGGATGAATTGAGGCCATATTCGTGATCAGTGTCATTTTTACTTTAAAATCACGTCCTTCTTTTTTATTAGAGTGATGGTGATGAGTGGACCAGTTCGGCGAGGCTCGCCTGAGATGGTGACCGGAGTTTTTCTCCGGTGATGAGTTGGCATGGTCAAGAGCCACATGATCTGTTTGAATTAATCTAATCATGAGCATTGGTTTTGAATACAGTGTTTGTAGCGCGCTGACTTTAGTCCATGGTTGAACGCGCGTTTGGATCCACTTGATTTGCCACCTCAATTAATGAGGGAGATCAAGTGGTCCACGTTTTTTCTGATGATTTGATTTTCATTTTAATTGTGTTATTTTCATTAATTCATATTAATTTTAATATTGATCCAAAAAATATGAGAGTTTCACCAAAAAAACTTAAATAAAATCCTCTTTCCTTTTCTGAATTAAAATTATTTTTGGGATCATATTTTTCATGATTTAATTGATTTTGTGAATATTTTTAATTGTTTAAAAATACTTTTGAGTTTCCAAAAATTATGAAATTTTTTCTCCAAGGTCCTTGACCTTGTTTGAGCTATGATAAATCTCATGGCCATTGCTTTGGTGTTTTGATTTAATTTAATGCATATTTTGATTATTTTTAACTGTTTAAATGCCAAATAAATTGTGTCGATCCATTTTAATTGACTGGTTGAGTTTGACTTGTGTTGTTGGGCCTTGGTCAATGTTGATTTGACTTTGTTAGGTTAAGATAATTAGATTTAGGGGATTGATGAAATGTATATTTCATGTCCCAAAATGAATGAATCATCTTAATTTGGTAAAAGTCCTTCTTTGACCAATTTGTGTTGAATCCATTCCCCCTCCCTCTTCATCTCATTCCCCTTATTTATCCATTCATGTCATGAACCTATGATATCTCTATATCCTAAGGCTAGTTGATTTCAAAATCAACATAAGTATGGATGAGATTAGGTCCACCACTTTGCATATTCCTTTTGTGTGTGGTATGTTTCATGAGCATAGTCCATTATACTATGTTTCTAACATGCATTAACACCAAAATTCTATTGCCCGACCTCAAATAGTTGTGACTTCTACATAAGTCCAATTACGATTGCTTAACATAGCGCTAAATTTGTAACACAAAAGGCATAACATTCTAGTTAGTGAGATTGTAAGTCTCCCCTCTTTCATGGTATTGTGTGGAAACTTGGCCTTTTTTCCTTCCTTTAGAAGATGTCTTGGTTCAATGATCCATGCTTGTGATAAGTGGGTTGAGTGTTCTCCAAAGAATGACTTAAACAAAATAAAGAAAAAGCAATACTAACTTTTAATCAACTAACAACTAACATTTAATTTTAAGTCATTTACTCTTATGCAGTTTAATTTTTAAGCTTTTATTCATTTGCTATTTTAAATACCATTCAATTTGTTTACTTTAATGTCATTTTAACTTTGCCCACTTGGGCCATATTTTGTGATATATTGTGTTTGTGTATATTTGTTTGCTTGTGTGGTCTTTTGACCTTAATGTACATAATAAGAACAAAAACCCTAAAAAAACATCTTGTGTGGACTGTTGGTTTGATCTGAGACTATTGGACTTAGAATTAGGCAACACTCCCTATGCAAAGGACTTGGCCAATGCCAACTTTCATGAAACCAAGTGCTTGTGAAGTAAACATTCATCTGATACAATATTGAAGATCCATTTGAGTTCATCTGCAACATGATCATATTGAAGTTGTTATTTTGAACCTATGTCTAATGTCATCTTTAAAGTCATCTGATACATAGGAAATTTTGAAGAAGATCATGGAGTTGCTAAGCTTGGATGTGACTATATTTATTTGATGCGTTGCTATTCATCTTTCTATTTGTCTATGGATTATTGCTTGATTCTAAAGTCCAAGGGAAATTTGGGTTTCTATATGGCATTCTTGTCTATTGGATTGCAACCCGTTGGTCAGATCTTTTCAACTCTAAACTTTTAAATTTGTGCTTAGGATTAGTCTATTCATCTCTTCCCCACTTCTTTAATTTCAAAATCTCTCCCCCTTTTAAAAATCTTCTTTTCTTGTGTTATTTTTTTTCTTCCAAACTTAGACCTTATTGCAAATTAGAAACTTTGGCCTTATGCCATTGCATTTTCAAACTCTTTTCTTAATCAAACTTGTAAATGAACTTAACTATACTTGACTTAAAATTTCAAAAGACAAAAAGAACTAACACTCATTCAAACCATTTTAGGTCTTTTGTGCGTTTGTTAAATTTAAAATTTTGTTAAAAGCAACTCACTCACTTTGAAATTGATACCACGAACTACGAGGTTTTGATCCCTCATTTTTATGTTGGTAGGTAGGCACAAGTCCGAAGGTCTTGTCAAACACAAAAATATAATTAATGAATTCTTCTCTCATCCCTCCACTCTATTTATTGCAAACATCATTTTGTACAAAAATACATAGGCACACAAGAAAGGGCTCCCTAGGAGTACCTATGACACTTTGGGTGCTAACACCTTCCCTCTCTGTAACCACCCCTTTACCCGTAATCTCTGACATTTTATTAGTTTTTATTTGAAAACTTCTTGTCTTTTGGGTTTTGTTCGTACTTTTCCTTTTTCCCTTGGAAGCAATAAAAGCGTGGTGACGACTCTGGTTCTATTGACGTCTATCTTATCCATAGCTTGATGGTCATGAATTTACCGCTACAGCAACAATGTCAAGAATGAAATTTGTAGTTTTGACAGGTTGAGGTATAAAGTACATATAATATCTATGGTGGGTTTAGATTGAGTAATGAGTGATTGACACTATGAGAGTTTGTTAAAGATGCTTGTTGGAGTAAAGTTAAGAGAGCTTTAATTTGATCAGGAGTAAAGCTGAATGAAGTTGTTGATTGGTCCTGATTCAGATCATTAGGTGAATCTGATTGATCATCTGTTTCTTTATGATTATCACAAGATGAATTATTGTGACTGCCAATGAGAAGTGTAACACCTTAATCCCCGACTCGACACTTAATAAAATAATCCAAATAAAAATCCATGATTAGAGTGTCTTGCATGCTTCACCATAGTTTAAAAACATAAAATATTAAATAGTCATGAAAAAGTAAGTAGCGGAAATAAACAAGTGCGACATAAAAGTCTTAACAACCAAAAACTCCAACATAATAAAGCATAACACAGATAACGAATAATATCCAACAGTGTTATATATCAGAGTGACTCTACTAAACCCCAATGATAAAAGCTAAAGAGTCATCGACGTCATCCTTTAACTCAAGCGGTTACTCTTTTACCTGATTATCTGTAATCCCGAAGAGTACAAACACCACAACAACAAATAGGGGTAAGAATACATCTAACAAATGTTGATGGTGAAATTCAACAAACCAGGATAGTAATAATGAGATATAAAATATATCAATCACACTCAAAAGCACAATCAAACATATACAATGCAAATGCAATACTAATGCCACAAACTCCTTCTCAAAATGCATGTGGTACCAAATCACTAGGATCAAAGGTATGTTACTGATTTTCCTATGTCTTTGGTTCCTCTCTGAATTGTGTCCCTCTCAAGACATGAGACCACCGTAGTCCCTCTCTGAACTAGTCTGTCACTGAAACGAAGTCATACCTATGTCCGAAATAAATGAATGCATGGTCATCAATAATACAAACATGCAACATCATCAACATCATAGAATTATGAAATCACAACATCAACACATGCTAAAAAAATGTTCCATTCTTGAACCTATAATTCGCCATCCTCAGGCCATCACTATAATCCCTCTGGATTACTATACGCAAATCGTCAATAAAGGCCATCATTGTAATCCCTTTGGATTACTATGCTCAATATGCCAATTAAGTCCATCACTGTAATCCCTCTAGATTATTATACTCAAAACGCCAATTAAGGTCATCAATGTAATCCCTCTAGATTATTATAATCAAATCGCCAATAAAGATCATCACCGTAATCCCTCTGGATTACTATATTAAAAAATGTTTTTAAATTTTTTTTATTCACTTACCATCAAAAGGTAAAGTTATATTATTATCCAAAGTTCTCAACTCCTCAAAATACTTAGGGAACTTAAAATGTCTCAAAACTCAAAATGCTCAAAATAACCATTGAGTACACCAAGGGTACTCTAAAGTATCCAATTACTCTAAGAGTAAGATTCATAAGTGATAATCCTACTAAGGACATACCAAACAGTTTTCCTCAAAATTACCCAAAAGATAACCTTATGATGTCAACAGTGTTCCAATCTCAGTTCAAGTGTATTCTATATTATGATCTCCAACTCTGAACAACTCGAAAGCAACTCTGACAACTCTAACCAAATAAAATAGGACTCTTAAACTCATAAAAAAGGTAATAAAAGGTCACCATACCCAAAATTTCTCAAAACTCTGGACCTAACTCTAAAATTATATCACCTCAAAATAACACCAAATATTATAGACTTATGATAAAATTATGAAACTCTCCAAATTTATTTCAGCCATATTTCTAGTGCAACTGACGGAATCCCAAAAGGACTTATGAAACTCAAGTTACGCGTGAAACATGATGACCAACACAAGATTGAAATTGATTGCACCTCTGCTATTAAAACTAGTGAACTGTTACCGTTGTAGCGCCTCTAAACCCAATTTATCTACTTCAAAAGGAAGATCATTGTGTTAGGTTTTTAACTCAATTGACGGCATCTCAAACCGACTTACGAAACTCAAGTTATACCTGAAATAAGGCTGTCAATCTCTTTCTAAGTCTACCTGCGATTTTCTGCATTTTTCACTTTATTGAAAAGATCTAAAACTCGACTAATTCGCTCAATTGAGTCCCAACTGCCCTAGAGAAGGTTGACCATGGATAATAGGAATTCAAATGTTACAGGTTTATATTCATGCCTTATCAAATGACTTAATAGCTAAAACCATATGCTATGTATGACTATGGTCAGAGATAGACCAAATCACAGATCGACCAAAAACTATGGTCATTACAAAATTGGGAAATCTAATGATCCAAATATAATTATTCAAATTCAATCATATGATCATACGATCAAAAAATTTCATTGATTATGCCTATAGGGTTTTGCCTAAATATTTGGCAGAATTATACATATCATACAAATTAGGGGAAAACAACATAAATCCCAAGGCGATCATAGTAGAGTAAGGAACCCTCACTATCCTGCATGCCTAAATCATCCATAAGAAGACAATTCTCCCCCTTACCTTGAAATTACAGAGTCTTTTGGTGAAGTTTACCTTTTCCTTCCTAACGTTCTCCTTAGAGTTCCTCGTACCAACTTCCTAAACTTCTCACAGTTTCATGTGAATTATATAACGTTAATTCACAATATTTAACCACAACACTCAAATATTACACCTTAACCCCACAACTTTTCTAAAAACTCAACTTCTTCCCCCATGATCAATTTTTCATAAATAATCATTTAAATTAAATAAATATTTAATTTATATAAATATTTAATTCAAGTAATTATTTAATCAAAGGCTCTATAGTTTATTCTCTTCCAACCTATTACAAAATAATAAAATCCATCTAATTATCCGTAATAACCTAAATAATTATATTTTATTTTACTGTTCTCCAATCTTATAACTCTGGTAATTACTTAATTACCAAAATACCCATACACACCAAATAACACAAATATTCAAATATAACGAATCAATTACACTAATAATTAAATAAAATAATATATTTAAAAGTTGGGGTATTATAACTGTAACACCCTTCTAAAATACCCCAAATATTTAATTAAAATAGCAATATATATCAATCAGAGTAATTATGCAATTAAGGGTGTCACACAATCATTTCACACCATTCACCATAATAACTGTCATGCTCTTTTATTAATTTAAAACATAAAGCATTTGCACAATACGCAGCGGATAGAAATCAAATCAATCATGCAAAACATGTAACTCATTACATGTAAAATTATTCAACAAGGTAAAACATCCCGTCTCGATGTTACATCTATCAGAGCATGACCCACTAAGGAGACTACACTAGACTCCAAGCACTAGCTTCTACTCAATCACTGCTCGTTACCTGAAAAACAGTTGTAAGGGTGAGTTCCTCAATCGATATAATAAGCATTATAAAATATCAAGCAATGTTAAGTAATTTAACACATTTCATCACCCTAATCATAACACACATTCAGTAACGGCACATCAACTCAAACATCATACTCAACACCAACATAAAGCACACGTATAATCTCAATTCATACTCAACACCAACACAAAACACACATATAATATTGGAATACATCCATTCATATTATACGCCATACATACACTATGCAATGAGACTCCATGCATGCGGTACCGACTATTCGTGAACATATAGTTCAACTTCACCGACCAAATCCAGGTACGGCTACCAAGCTCACTAGTCCCACTCATTTGAGACCTAGTGACTCACATCACTAATTCCTCACCATGGGAATTAGCTACCACCCCAAGGGCCATGCTATGCACGCTAATCACCTAGCATGCAAACATCAACAACAGTCCAAAATAACTAACATCACTAATTCCTCACCATGGGAATTAGCTACCACCATAAAGGCCACATTATGTTATGCCAAATCACCTAGCATGCAACATCAACAACAATCCACAATGGACATATGCTCACACTCTAAGCCATAAAACAGTCCATCCACAATTACATACATAATATATACATTCACAACATTATGCATATTTTCACACATCATCAGCATATTTATCACGTAATTATATAGTGTCATGCCAAATAATTCAGTCACAGTATTAGCACACTCTACTAATACCTATCCTACTCAAAGCAACGGGAAATAATCCCTACTATATCACACACCGATATAGGCCAATCACCAATTATGTTCACAACATTAAAATATTAATTTTTCACTTTTCCAACAGTGTTAACCGGTTAACGCCCTGGGTTAACCGGTTAACGCAACACAGAACACGCTTTCTGGCAAAATTCAACAGTGTTAACCGGTTAACGCCCTGGGTTAACCGGTTAACGCAGACAGAACAGCAATTTCTCAGAAATCACAACAGTGTTAACCGGTTAACGCCCTGGGTTAACCGGTGAACGCAAGCAAAACAGCAATACCTCACAATTCCTAACAGTGTTAACCGGTTAACACCCTGGGTTAACCGGTTAACGCAAGACAGAAAGTTGTTCCTGCGCTAACACGAAGCAGAATGCAGAATTTCCGCATTTTCCGCCATTGGAGGACTTCCGGACCTCCGATTCCGATTCCGTAAAAAGCTATACGTTCGGGAAATCACAACTCACACAAATACAAATTCAATTACAGCTTTAACACAACTTATCCAACACAATTTTTCAGCATTCAACATCCCAATTAGGGTCAATTCAACGGTTTATCACTACCCATCACATGTTAACCCATAATACCCATTAAACGACGATAAACCCCCCTTACCTGAGTTAATCCGGCGAATCTTTAAGCTTCAAGCTTTTCTCTTCTCCAACCTTCTTCCTCTTGCTCTGTCTCTTTGCCCTTTTCCTCTTTTCAGCCGCTTCTCTGCTTTTCACGTAAAAACCCTCTTTACCAAATGGGACCCTTTTTCTTATTTCCAACTTATATATATTTTCCAATAATTATTATTCCAATAATAATAATAATAATAATCCAATAATTCCAATTATTTAATTAAATTAATAAATATAATATTAACTTAAATTAAATAATTATCTTATTTTTATCGGGGTGTTACAATAACTCTCCCCCACTTAAAAGGTTTTTCTCCCTCGAACATTACCTAGCAAAAAAAAATCTGATAGCATTCCTTCATCCGACTCTTCAGCTCCCAAGTCATACCCCTTCCAGTAGGTCCTCCCCAAACCATATTCACTAAAGAAATCCCCTTCCCTTTGAACTGACTCACTTCTCGATCACCGATCCTTATGGGCAATGCTTCAACAATCGGGTTCTGTCTCACTTATGGACAATGCTTCAACAGTCGAATTCTCTCTCACTTGCACATCGTCCATCTGAATTATATGCGACGAATCAAGAATGTACTTCCTGAGCTGAGACACATGGAAAATATTATGCAAATTCGAAAGAGGCGGTGGCAAGGCCACCTGTAGGAAACATCTCCAATTCTTTAAGAAATCGGATATGGACCAATAAAACGAGGAGTAGGCTTTTTAGACTTCAAAGCCTTCCCAATACTAGTCACAAGTGTGACTCTAAAAAACACATGACCGCCCTCTTGAAATTCAAGAGCCTTCCTCCAGTTATTGTAGTAAATCTTCTGCCTCATATTTAGCTCCTTCTAATTGAACATATATTCCAGGCTCTTGTGATCAATGAATACTTAGAATCTAGAACCATACAAATAATTTCTCGACAACTTTTGCACAAAAACTATAGTTACTAACTCTAGATCATGAGTAGGGCAATTCCTCTTATGAACCTTCAGTTGTCTCGAAGCATAAGCTATAACCTTCCCATTCTTCATAAGCACACTGTAAGACCCTAATTTTGTCCCTAAGATCCCTCATGGCATCATATCATACCATATCATTGCCTCAAAGATCTTTGTGCACCTTTACTTCCCTCCTAGTGGGTGGGTTATCTTGTGAGTGTGGTTCTTGATCACCAAGCATGTATTGCATTTGTATATCATTGCCTTTTCATCTTTCTATTAACCAAAAGTACAAAAATATTGTCATCTAACCATGCTACTTGCAGATGAAGCAAGCTAGGTCAAAACAGTCAAATTAGCCATTGAACAGTGGATGGTGGCCATTCTTGAAGAATTTGGGCACCATGATCATTCATCAAGAGTTCATATGAGTTGTGACATCATTTTGAATCAAGATATCAAGTGGTAGGGGCTTGGAATTCATCAGAACATGGTTCAGTCAACCAAAACCCTAGCAAAGTCAACTGTGGTCAACTGTGCATTTAATCAGTGATTTGATGGTGGGAATTGGTTTGAGAGGTCTCATTCATGTCCATATAAGCCTCATATAACATGTCAAACATCCACAGTGAAGAATTTGAAGTCAGACAAGAAATTTCCAAAAATAGTAAGTTGACCTGTAATTGGAATTTGCCAAAAATGGAAAGTTCTTCTCCTCAAAATTACTTCATCATAAAAGCTTCAAATGAATTTTTGTCCAACATGAAAGTTGAAGATCTTGTTCTCCCATTTCCAAAAAGTCCAAGAACACTCATTTCTCATGTGTGGTTGGCAAGTTACGTTCAAATCATTCTCAAGAATTTTTGAACTTCAAAGTGAGATAACTTCCAAACCATTTGGCCAAATTGAGTGAGGTTTTTTGCTACAAGTCATATTTGATGTGATATATCCAAATCCTTCATCACATTTCACCAAAAATCATCCAATCAAAATGGCCTTTTTTCAAGTGCATTGAATTAAAAAAGGGAGGTGAAAAAGTGACTTTTCAAATTAACCATTTCCAATACATTCTACCAATTGCAAATGTTCAGAAATCTCATTTGGGATGTGTTGCCTAAGCCCATTTCGAACTGTAGCACATGCACATGCAATTTGAGTTAATTTCACTAATTAACCAAAACATTTCCATTTGAGCTAAATGCAATTACCACTTCATTAACCAAACTTAAGCTTCATTAAACAGAGTATATATGGCTCATTTCTGATGGAAAAACCCTAGCACACAATACACAAAACTCAGATTCATCATTTCCTCTCAAAAAATTCTCATTCTCCATTTGAAACTTTTTCTGAAAATCTTCAAAGAACTCGTGTTCTTGAGCTTTGGTCCATCATCTATCAACATTTTTGGAGTTGTAGCAAGCATCATTTCATCACTGTAGAGCAAGAATCGACACTGTTGCATTGAGCTTCCTTCCATGGCAGTTCAGGTTTGGAGCTTCACAAAGCATTGTTGAGCCACGATTCTCCCTCTATTCATCATCTGGAACATCATTAAGCTACAGTTTCTACTTTACACGGCCAAATAACCACAAATCATCACTGCTCTTCAAATTTGGTAAAGATTCGAACCTTGCTATTCTTGAAATCATGATGTGATTTGGATAGATCTTGCCTTGCTGGTTTTACTGAACTTTAAATCGTGGAAAATGGTTGAGTATTAAGAGAGATATGTTGAAATGAAATTTGATGATTAGATGTTATTTTGCTCGGTTCATCCATTTCAGCATGATTTAGTGTTAATGATTGTTGGTTTGTTGATGTACATGATGAGATGAACGCATTGGTATGTCGCTTTTTGATTTTTGTTGCCAAATGTTCTTGCTGGGATTTTCAAATGATGAACACGATGAACAGTACACATAAACCCTAATTTTAAAAACCCAGATCGTGTTTGGCTTGCTGGAATTTTTTCTGCATGTGTTTTTACTGTTTCATTGCCATGCACCAATCATCACGTGACACGCCCTTAAGTGAAACGCAACGTTTCACTTAAGGGACCGGATAATTACCATTATGCCACTGCTGGTTTTATATTTTAATTAAATCATTTCTTATTTCAATATTTATTTCATTTTGATCTTCAATCTTCAAAAATTCATAAGTCACTCATTTTTAATCCAAATTTGATGGGATTTTTTGTGAAATGCTCCTCATGATCTCTAGTTTATTATGGTGATTTTTCCAGATTTTTTGCACGTGTAGATTTTAAAAATGCCTAGGGTTTGTTCATGTGTGTCCATTTTATGTATGCCATGCCATTTTGCTTATGAAATGATGATACTTAATCCAATGCCTCTGAATTTTTTTGTGCTTAAACTAGACATGTTCATGGTGATTTTGGTGTAGAGTTTGTGAATTTATCATTGCTGGTTGATGAGATATGATTTTTCTGAATAGAGGTGTGACAATTTGTGTCACACCATTCATGTTCAATTTCTTGATTTTTGTTACCATGCTTATTGAACTCAAAATGGTCTGGATTTTTGCATGAACATACTTATGGATGTTGAGAATACATGTGATTTCTTCTGGAATTATTGATGGCATTTCCTATTTGATTGGAATTTTCTCCCCTGTTTGACCAAATTGTTGACCCCTTGTGACACATGATGTTATATGATTTGTGAAATCCTCATGCATTATTGGATGGACTTGAAATTTGACATGTGAATTGTAGACATCTTAAAGTTTGTCATGGTTTTGGTCCCATTCATTTATCATATGTTGTCTCTGTTTCATGATTAATTGAAGTTGGTGCATGTTTTGATGCTTTGTATGAGTTTGCTTGAACTTGCTTTGACTTTCTGATTTTCATTGACCTATTTCCCTTGATCCAAATGAGCTGAAATTTGGTATGCTTATCATTTTATGGATGATGTTTGATCATGAATTATTTGAGGATTTATTGAAATGTTTGTGATTGGATTTGAGTTGAATCATTCTGTTGACTTCTTTGAGGTTCTATATGACATGCTTTGACCTAATTTGTTTGTGAAATGATAATGATGAATGATATGAACATGAAACCACTTGGGTTTGTTTCTTAATTGTTTGAACTTGATTTTTGATAGCTTCCACTTGCTGTTTTGGATTTTTTATCTCCTTTTGACCCTAGGCTTGTCCTAGTGGTCTTGTTTCTCATGTTTAAGTTTGCTTTTCAGGTTAAGAAGCAAAGGCTCTAAGGAGACTTATGCAAGTTGATTAAGTTTGATTGATTATCATGAACTAACTTTTTTGTTTTGTAGGATGCTTAGCTCATATGCTTTGAGCTTTGTGCATTGCACATTTGACTGATTGTGTTGACTGTTGATCTTTGTCTTATATTGGTTTTGAATTTGAATTGTATACTGATTTTATTTGACTGGTTTCAGGTACCATTAGTTGCTTAGTTCTTTGAGAACTTGCATTGCTTTGCTTGATAGCATTTGCATTGAGGTAGAATCCTTTTTCTTCATGTAGTCTGGAAGACCTGGCCTGTTACTTGGCCAGGCAACTGTCTGAAGTCCTCCTTAAGAGGCGATGTTTTTGCTTGTTTACTTTTGTCCCAAGCAGGAAAAGTCCTTTGAATAAGGCAATTGGTAGACAAAAGAGATATGTAACATATCTCCTACTATTCTGTGTGTCACTCACCTTGCTCACACCACATGTGTTGATGCATAGTGAGTAAAAACCCAAGATCTATCGAGTCAATAATTTGTGGAGAGAGTTCCATCTTTCTGAACTCCCACACCTTCTGATATTCAATGCTCTCCCTGACCAGGGATAAGAGTGATGAGGCACACCCCTCATATCCTTTCATCTGCTTCACCTTGGCTCTCAATGTCAAGGTTAAGAGCACCATTAACCCTATTCCAGTTGGCTTCAATGCCCACCCTTTGTATGAGCCTAATTGTTTGGTTATAGAGTGTGCTGAATGACTTTGGTTGATTGATTACTTAGTTCATTTGTATATGTCTGCTGTTATGCTTTGTGCATTTATCATCATTAATTGCTCATTAGTGCATGATCATTTCATTTGTCTTTGCGACATATCTTTGTTGTTTGCCCATTGAGGACAATTGTAAGACCATTCATTGGCTATTGTTCCTATGATATGGAAGTGAGTATAAGACCATTTCATTGGCCACTCATCTTCTCTTTGCTTGATGCATTTGTTTGATTTATGTGAGGATACAATTGTAAGTCCATGTAATTTGGCATTTGTTTTCCCATGATCATATGTTGGAGGTTAGAGTAAGCCCAGATAGATTGGCATCTGACATCCAAGTGTTTGCTTTGTTTTTGTTGGAGATTGGTATAAGCCCAGATAGATTGGCATCCGGTATCCACTTTTACTTCTTTGTTGAGGAGATTGGTATAAGTCCATAGAGTGGCCCCTGATATCCAGTTCTGTTTTAGGAGATTGGTATAAGTCCAGTAATTGGCATCTGGTATCCGTTTTTGTTGACTTTCTTCCTTTCCTTTGCTTGTTTGTTATTGCTCATTGCCTATTCCAAAGGACACACTTGAGTCATCTTCTATATGATTTCAAGAGGTGAACCTTCTAGGAAGTTTTACACTCCATCTTCATCCATTCATCCCATTTTGTCCTAAACCTTTTCACACGTTGCTTTTAAAACTTGAGATAAATATTGTGCAAACATCTTCATGCTTTTAAATTAAAAACCTGGACCCCAAGTCCTTGACTTTTTCAAACTTCATTTCATAATACTTCTTTTGAATCAATCTTAATCATACTTTGGCCCTCCTTTTGTGAATAATCATAATCAATTAACTTCACCCATTCAATTGTTTTGTGGCTTTGTCCATTCTTATTAAGTTTTCATACACTAGCCATAGGTTTGATTTATCCTAGTTGGTTGATATTAATCTCACCTATTTGTCCTTAGTTGATTGAATTGTAAGTCTTCCTTGCTTATTATAGGGTTAACCCCTCACTAGCAAGTTGAAGCTTTTCTCACATGGTGGACTCGTTGTTTGTATAAGGTTGAGTTTTCTCCCGTGGATAACGTAAGACCTTAGGGCTTGTGTTTAAAATTGAATCCACTAACTTTTGGAAATCTTTTAGCCGAACTACGGCGTTTTGATCCTTACCTTTGATGGAAGGTACGTAGGCAACGGGTTCATCCGTTCGAACACAAAAACAATAAAAATTGTATATTCTTTTCTCATCATCCCAATCATGTTTGCACAATGAATATTTCATAACAGATAACAATTTAGTACAACAAGTGTGAAAAGGGCTCCCTAGGAGTACCTAGGACGTGATGGGTGCCTAACACCTTCCCATTGCGTAATTTACCCCTTACCCAGACTCTCTGATCTTTTCATTAGTTTTCTACGCGTAAAACTTCTTAGGCTTTTGTTCGCTTTTTAGCCAGTCCTTTGGATAAATAAAAGTGCGGTGACGACTCGATTCATTGTATGCTTTGCTTTTGATTTAATCAATAAATCATATAGCGATGAATACACCGCTACAGAAAAGTGGCGACTCTGCTGGGGAAATGAATCCTTGGTGGTATTGCCTACTTTTCACCCTTGTTGTGTGATATATTGTTATTTGTTATATGACATATTTTTGTACCATTTGGGATGACTGTATTGATTGTAATGTTTGAATTGCTTGATATATAATTGCTGTTTGCTTTGGTGATCTGTGAGATGAGTTCTATACCCGAACTCAAGTGCACTCTAGGATAGGAGAATGGCATAGTCTTGTTGACTGGTGTGGAGTATTCCTTAGCCAGTTGACTTGCGAGTCCATTCACTTGGTGGAGGTCATGTTGGATTAATAATGTCACACAAGTTATTTGTGGTTAGGCATTATTCTTTCAATCATGTGCCGCAGAAGCCAAGGACCTTAGTTTACCAAACCCATCTTGGCCTTTTTCTTAGGACGTAGTGCGGAGGTCGTTCAGATGTAAGATCTGATGCGATTGTTACGCGATACTACACTCATAAGAGTTTCTCTTGAGAATATTTTTGGAATACGAGTATTCGTTCCTCCGATAATATTCGAAAGATGGAACGATGATTATGGGAACCTCTGGTAGAACATGTCTGGCAGGTTTAAAACCTAGTACACTCCCTTTGGGTTGGTTCTCAACCGAGACTCCATGCTCGTGACTCTCAACAAACCCATGATTCGTGGTTGAGTCGTTCAGACAACCTTAATATCAATGGAACCTGGGCGTTGATCAGGTATAAAACCTAAATCCACCAAAACGGATGGTTGATATTAAGGATGTTCGAGCCGGTTCATGTACCGTTAATATCAATGGAACTTGGGTGTCGATAAGGTGAAAACCTAAATCCACCAAAATGGATGATTGATATTAGGGATACAATGAGCTTTCCCACGACCTTTGTTTAGTGTGACTTGTTTGATCCTTGAGTGTGATTGTTGCATTCATGCATTCATACGTTCATCTACATTCATATCATCAGATAAAAAGAAAATTTTCAAGGAACTCAAGGGAGTTATTTGCAAAAAAAATTTTCACCTGATATGTCTGATGAGATATTCTCATGTATGATCAAAATGCTTAAATATTTCAAAGTTTGCAAATAAAACCCTCGGGTTCCTTTGATATAAAAACAAGCATATGCACAAACACTTCATGCATCATTTGCATAAGCGGGTGTTTTGTTCCGGTCTCCCGTCCTGTGGTCTGACCCTGCGATCTTCATTTATTTTGAAGACGCACTTCGCCGGTACTATACCAGAGCCGATTCTGCCAGATTGATGGATCATCCTGAGCAAGAGAATTGTGAACTCGAGGAGGATTTTGCCAGACTTAGTACTGTTGATGGATTTATTCCTGGTTAACCAATCCCGGGCTGGCATTGGCTACTGTTCTGGGGCACTTAAGGAGCAAGGTTTGTTCGCAAGTGGAGGATTCATCCATGACGATCAACCTGAAGAAGAGGCTGCTGCTATCTTGGAAGAGGATGCAGAGGACCTGAACAATTTCATCATTCCTGGTGGTGTCTGCCACAATTGGGTCGCTGTGGATGTTCCTACGGTCATTCATAAGTCAGCGTGATTTGTTCACTTTGTTCAAAACCCTTCTCCCATGCCAAAAGGAGAAGTGATGACATTGTTGACAGCATTTTAATGCAATGATGTTTTCATTCAATTAATGCATTGTTAAACATTTGTTTTTCCATTCGTTTTCACTTTTTGCTTTTGCATGAAATCGGTGATCACAAAAAACCCTGAAAAACAATAAAACAACATTTTTCATCTACATAAATGATTTGCTTGTTTAAATATCAAAAGCTTTTCATTATCCAGAATCATTATGCAGGGATTTCTAAACCCATTGAACATAATGATCCAACGCCATCTCCCAATCTTGGATTCCTTGTATTTGAGGCAGAGGAAGATGATGTTAAAGGGGATTCCTGATGAGATTTCCTATCCTTCTTAGGCACGAAAAGGAGCTCATTCAGCTGTATCATGAGAATCAGCTAAACGGTCAAACTGGGGCATTACAAATGTAATGTAAAAAAAAAAAAAACAAAAAAAAAAAACAAAAAAAAAAAAAAAAAAAAAGATGAAAAAATCAAAAATCAGGAAAAAAATTTCAAATTTTTTCAAAAGAAAAAAAGAAAAATTATACCCTCAAATCCCTAGTTGACTGATGCTGAATGGATTCAGAGTCGTTATGCCCAATTGAATTTGATTGAAGAGAAGCGGTTAACTGCCATGTGTCATGGTCAGTTATATCAGCAAAGAATGAAGAAAGCATTCGATAAGAAGGTCAAGCCTCGTGTGTTCCGAGAAGGTGACCTCGTGCTCAAGAAAGTCTTGTCTTTCGCGCCCGATTCCAGGGGCAAGTGGACTCCAAACTACGAGGGTCCATATGTTGTCAAGAGAGCCTTTTCAGGCGGAGCTTTGATGCTTACAACAATGGATGGGGAGGATTTCACTCGTCTTGTGAATTCAGATGCAGTCAAGAAATACTTTGCCTAGAAAAAAAAGTATATGCAAAAGAAAAAAACAGAATAGCTCGCTAAGTTGAAGACCCGAAAGGGCGGCTTAGGCAAAAATGAGCGTCTCGGTGGAGAACCCGCAAGGGTAATCTAGGCAAAAATTAGAGACTTGAAAAGAAAAATATTTGCATCCCGCTAGATTGAGTACCTCACTCTGGGGCAATCTAGGCAAAAATTAGGGATTTGGCAAGTAACTGCATCCTGACAAGACTTTCTGTTTCGCCAGCTGTCATTTCGTCAGAGGATTCTCGATTCGTCGTCAAACTGAAGCTTCGAATACATCGAGATTCAAATTGGTAGAGAAAGGATCATTATGTTCAATGTAGCCCTCTTCCAATATATATCACTGATTTCAAATTTGTACAGATCTATGGAGTCTTGCCATTTGCAGGCTACCATTCCATCAAATGAATTTGAGCTTTTTATCCAATTATTTGCACTCTTATTTGTTTCAAATTCAACAAATGTTTTGCATGTTTTAATTGATAAAATATCATTGTTTTTAAACAAATCAAATTTTTCAAAAAAATTGTTGTTTTAAACAAAGTGAATATTCACAAGGTTGAAAGGATACTCAAGAATATCTCAGTGCTCTCCCAAGGGTGGCATGATCTCCAACAGGTAAGACATTTGGTTCATATTCCTGGTTTGGTAGTATCTTCTTTCTTCAGATCTTGTGATGGGGTTGTTCCCCAGCATAGTTACAAGCAGAGTGTTGATTGAAGACTCAGTTTTCTCCAGCAGCAGTTTTTCCCCAGTAGAGTTGCTTATGCAGTTGGATTCTACTTGGATGATGTTGTTCTCCCAGTGGGTTGTTCCCCGGAGTTGTTTGGAGTTACGAAGCTCTTTGTTTCTCAGTTGATGCTGAGATCCCCTGCGGATCTTCGAGATTTTCTCTTGTTCCCCAACAGATTCGTCTTGGTGGCTGTTTTGCCCGTTGTGACTTTCTGTACCCTGGTTGGGTTGTTTGCTGATCCATCACTCAGAGATTTGGTGTACCCTGCCAGAAAGAAATAAGAAAACAAATGAGTATCAATAGTGTTTCACACTCATGTTGCGCACCAAGAAATAAATAAAATCACAAAAGTTGGCCAGACAGTCCGACCTTCTCTAATACCATTATGTAACACCCTAATCCCCAGATCGATATTTAATAAAATAATCCAAATAAAAATCCACAATTAGAGTGTCACACATGCTTCACCATAGCATAAAAACATAATATACTAGATAGTCAGGCAAAAGTAAGTAGCGAAAATAAAAAAGTGCGACATAAAAGTCTTAACAACCAAAAACTCAAACATAATAAAGCATAACACAAATAATGAAAGACACCACATCCCCACTGCCACATATCAGAGCAAATCCTCTAAAATCCAATGGTAAAAGCTAAAGAGGCATCGACGCCGTCCTCTAACTCAAACGGCTACTCTTGTACCTGATGTCTATACTCCTAAAGAGTACAGACGCCACAACAACAAACATGGGTGAGAATACATCTAACGATTGTTAACGGTGAAATTCAGAAAAACAGGATAGTAATAACGAGTTATAAAATATATCAGTCACACTCAAAATCCCAATCAAGCAAAATAATGCAAATGCAATGCTAATACCACCAACTTCTTCTCAAAATGCATGTGATACCTGTCGCAACGCGAAAAACAACCAGCGGAAAATACAGAGCCGCCACCGACGCTATTCATCCTATGATGGAAAGGGAGTGCAGGACTAATATAAGAAAGGGAAAGGAACGGTCTTACGACCAGAGATTACAAGGTACGGGAGTCGGTTACGCAAGGGGAAGGTGTTAGCACCCCTCACGTCCGCCGTACTCGACGGGATCCACGCTCAAAAGATAGCTCAAAAGAAAGGAAAAGGGGTGCTAATAAACTGCTCAAAGAAATTGCACAAACTGGAATAATAAACAAGTGAAAGAAGAAAGAAGACGGAGGAAATGGACTCGACAGGATGTTGCATCCTGGGCCTACGTAGTTTGTCAAAAACAAACATCAGAGTCAACGTAGTTCGGGAAAAGGGAGACATGCTCGCTAGGACATCGCGTCCTATGCCTACGTATCTTCTCTATCCAGAGGAGAATCAGAGCACTCGTAGCTCGGCTAACACACGCTGAAACAAGACACCAAAACGGGACGTTGAGACGTCAAAAGACACACTCAACAGGAAACAGAATGCCAATACATGGACTTACTTCCGACTCCTAACACCAACAAAACAAAAGGAAACAGAATGCCAACACATGGACTTATATCCGACTCCTAACAATAACCAACAAAAGGAAACAGAATGCCAATACATGGACTTATATCCGACTCCTAACAATCAAACAAAAGGAAACAGAATGCCAATACATGGACTTATATCTGACTCCTAACAATAACCAACAAAAGGAAACAGAATGCCAATACATGGACTTATATCCGGCTCCTAACAATAACAAACGCTAACCAGCGTACACCAAATAAAAAGGGTTATCAGAACGAACCCCATCAAAGTAACTAACTATCCAACCAGTCACTACAAATAAACCCCAAAGATGAACCCCAAAGATGAACCCCAAGTGAATAACAAGTAACCAAAGTGAACCCCAAAGATGAACCCCAATATGAATAACAATCGTCACAAAATGAACCCCGAGATGAACCCCAGTACGAATGACAACTGTCACAAATGAACCCCAAGATGAACCCCAATATGAATATTAATCGTCACAAATGAACCCCGAAGATGAACCCCAAATGAATCTCAAAGATGAACCCCATAAGGTATAAACATACCACACACGCCCACGCTGGACAAACAAGTACTCACACCAAAACAAAGAAGAGGGTGAACACACACAAACAACACAGCAAAAAAAAGAAAAAGGGTGACCGGAGAGATTGCTCACAACCTCCTGCGTACGTATCTCATCTGGTATGAGAATCAGGGAAACGTAGTTCCCCTTAACAGGGGTACAACACTCTCCTAACCAGAGACCAGGGAGACAACAAACTAATAGGGAGACTAAGACTCGAGCCTAATAGTTGTCATGCAATCAATATCCCTAAGTTGAGGTCTCTAACATGCATTCAACTTCCTCAGAAATCAATCATACAACTCCTACAGAAATGGAGATCAGAAGAGGAAAACAGATAAACACACCAGCACAAATGAACAAGCATCACACACTATATCCATACAAGAGGCCCAAACAATGGGTGGACTTTAGTCAAGAGGGGTTATATCAACCTCGACAAACAAGCCAAACTGTAATGGGTAATCTGTAGCTCTTAACCACTAACATTGAACGTTAGGGTGAAGCTGATCAAAATGGTAATGAGGATGAGACCTCATAGCTCTTAACCCTGGCCAGGGTAAGCTCATGACAAAGAAAGCGTGGGGATCCAGAAAGTGGGAACCTTTTCCACTTAACAGACTCCGGACAAACGATCGGAGGCACATGTTCAGAAGCATCAGCACGTAGTGCGAGCATAAAGAACAACACACTGAATAACGGGGGAGTGGCTGTTAATCCCTTTTATCCATCAATTTCCTCTTCTCTTGGAGGTCTTATCAAATATCACATGCCTCTCCTTGGAGGTCTTTGGGCACAATGGTAAACAAACATTAACAGAGCCTCTGAAGGAGGACTTGCCAGCAAAATGCCTGCCAAAAAGGTGACAGGACTTCCAGACTACATGAAGTAAGAAGCTAACTACCTGAGTGGTGTATCAACCACAATCCAAAGCTCAAGAAAAAGCAAAAGCAAGCAAGCAACTAAGGTACCTGTACAAAGACTACACGGTCAGTACTCTAGTCATAAAACCAGAAAAAAAGCAGTGAAACCCTCTAACAGTTACACAATTCAATGCATAAGTGCCTTTGAACTCAAATAAGCTCATGAGCTCACCACATCACTTAAAAACCTACAAAACAAACATAGGTTATAACTCAAAGCATCTCACAAGGTGATAACAAACCCAATCGTCAATGATGAGTATCCACCTGAAACACAAGACAAAGTTAGTTTATGTACAAAACTCTAGTGCAAAGACAAGATTCAAAACCTAACCAAAGGACCAACCCAGGACCTATCCTTTTGCACATTACACCTCCAAACATTCCCCATAATGTCCTCAACAGGACCAGCCTCAAATCAATAAGCAATTGCCTCAATTGGCCTATGCCATGTAATGACCAAAAATATGCACAAAATGAACTTCCAACTTAGAAAATTCATATCAAATCAGGATGCATGCAATGACTTTGAGATTTTATGTACAAGTCCCTCATGTCATGAATGTTCAACATGAAAAATATCAAATCCAGAATGATACAAATGCTATGTGAATAAAAATGCACCAATTCAATGTCAAAAATGTGACACAAATTGTCACATTATTCTCTATGTGTCAAAAACAATGATAACATGTGAGGAAAATTCCAAACCAGTGACCAATAATTCATGTCATGTATGAAGATCATGCATGCAAATAATTAGATCAAATGGCTCAACAATGAGGATTTCACAATGCATTGAATGCAATAGATCAATTTGGCACAACATTGGTTCAAAAATTCACAAATAAAAATCCAGACATCAACAATTCATGAAATCAGCACCATAAAATAATAGACATCCATACAAATCTAGGAAAAAACATTGGGACTCATTTGGACCATTTTTGTATTTTTTATGCATTTTACAAAACTAACCAAAATAATTGAAATATGAAATGAAATTGGAGGGAAACAAATAATTTGAATTAAATCTGGAAAATCCACAACCATTGGATATGGCGCGCACTGAGATCAATGGCTCAGGTTTAAAACAATGAAATGCTGCGTTTCATTAAACACAGTCAGCTACCCAGTTATCATTCCACGCTTGCATGGCTTTGGTCAAAGGAACCGTGTCCAATCACATTGCCACGCTCTGAGCCACATGGCTCCCAGTCAGCCAAACCCTAGCCAACACAGACGCCGGAGCTACAGCTTCGGTCGTCTTCTCCGGCGAGACACACGGTGGCTCCCACGACGGCGCCACCACAAATTTTTCCAGAAATTCATAAGGCCTATACCATTCCAACCGTCTTCTCACGTAGATTCCAAATATCCAATTAGTTCTTCCTAATTCCTCCTAGGTTTTACAGATCGAAGAGAAGAAGTTCTGAGATCCAAACTTCCATTCAACACTACAACCTCAATTCTCACTCAAACTTAAATCTAAACACATACTCGTGATCTACACATCAAGATCTACAATCCTATATCCAAAAAATAGCAAAAGGAGAGAGTGAATTTTGAGTCACCTTGGAATGGAGCTCTCTGAAACCGCGATCTCACAAGCTATGAAGCTCCAGATCAACCTCCTTGAACCTCCTTTGAAGCTTTATGCCAAAAGAGCTGGTTGAAACCTCTTGAATCTACTTCAATTTCCAACTTCCATCTTCATGAGAGTCCGCATGAACTGCTTGATATCTTGGTGAATTGCACCAAACATATGATGATTCTTGATCAGTGAAGCATGATGATCAAGAATATGCAAGAATCTTTAAGAGTTATGTGGAAAAAAATGAAAATCGAAGAGAGAGAAAATTTGGAGAGTTTCTTGAATTTTGATCTCAAAAGTTTGTTATGGCAGTTACAATTAGGGTTTCTGTTTTTATACTCCATGCTAATGACAATGCTAATCATATTTTCCATGTACTAATCATGATTAGTGAGATATGAAGCCATTTGCAAAAATGCAAAATGAGCTCTCCTTGCCATAATACACGTGTCCCTCCTCATGTTATGATCTCAATCCACTTAAGAACATCCAATGGTCATGATTTGAGTATTTGTTTGCTTGCATCTTAAGCCAAAAATGAATGTTGAATATTTTCTTTAATTTGCGCATGTGTGAAATAATGAACATACAAGCCTCCCTCATGCATGGAAATGGCTTATTTTCACTCCAATATGGTCCATGAAGAATGCTGAATTGAAGCCTTGCCTTGATTCTTTGTAAATTTTGACTTGTAGCATGATATTATCCTTTGAACAAATGTGAAATAATGTGATTTTTGACCATAATCCCTTGAGGCTTAGCTTGCACAATTGAGTCAAATGATGTCATTTTGAGATGCCTTGGTCATGAGAAGCATTTTGCAAAAAGAATGAACCAATTTGGAGCATTGTATCAAAAGTTATGCCATTTTGAATTTCCATGCACACTTTGCAATCAAATGACCATAACTCCTCAACCATTCAACACATGGACATGAATTAGGGCTTTTTAGAAAGGGGAGCCAAGACCTACAACTTTCATGTTCACCAAAAATCCATTTCAAACATCTTTGATATTGAAAAGTCAAGTTGAAAGTGGACCAAAAACTTGCCAAATGTGGAAACTTTGAATTATAGGTCACTTTCCATTTTTGGTAACTTTTGCCATGACCTTTGAATCTTCAAGATGGATGTTTAAAATGATGCATGGACCCCATTTGAACATTATTGAGGTGTCTCAACTCATTTCCCCACCTCATAGCCCTCAGTTGACTGCACAATTGACTTTTTGGTCCTCAGATGACCTTGAAATGCCTTGATGAAATTGAACCCCTACCACTTGGGGAAATTGCTCAAAAATGAAATCCTAGCTCATGTAAGCCCCTTATAAAAATCATGTGATCTTCATCCCAAGAAAATACCTCATCTATTTGAGAAACCCTAGTTGGAAGAATGACATTGATTAAGGTTGACCAGAGGTCACAACCCTAATCCAAAGGAACTTGAGAATGAACTATGAAACCCTTGATGATGATAGAACCATGATGATGGTAATATATCCTTGAAAACAAGATGATGCTCAAAACCTTTGAAGAATCAAGAAACCCTAATTGAAGCTCATGCCCTCAGATGGTTGATAATCAATTCATAGAAACCCTCAGGCTTGAATCACCTAACTCCTCCATCTTCTGAAAAGACTTTGGAGGATGACCTTCTTATTTCCATATGATATGCAAAATGCAATGCCTAATGTCCTACAACATGAAATGCAATGTGTCAAACCAGTCTCAAGAAGAGGAGGGCAAATTTTGAGGTGTTACAGCTGCCCCTATTCAATCCACTGTGAACCTATCGATATGAACAGCCTCGGCTTTCAGATGATCAGGGTAAAGAGTGGTTGAATACAATAAAAGCCTGAAAATTTTCACCGCAGTGAAGTGAAGTAACAATGCCTGTCAGAATCGGCAAAGAGGTGGTCCTGAAAGAAGAATCCGTCTAGTACGATGAGAGTCGGCCTGAATACCGAAAAAGAATGTTAACTTGGATACCAAAATAAATGGTACACAGAAATAACCATGGCCTGAATGCCACTTATCAGTCTGAATACTGGAAATGACTTCGATCTGAGCATCGGAAGATATGAGATTATTAATATCGGTCTGAACACCGAGAGACTGGCCTGAATGCCACTTCGGTCTGAATACCGGAAAATTGGCCTGAATGCCACAAGTTTCATCGACCTGAATGTCGGAAAATTCTTCGATCTGAACATCGGGAAAAACTGGCCTGAATGCCACTTCGGTCTGAATACCGAAAAACTGGCCTGAATGCCACAAGTTGCGTCGACCTGAACGTCGGAAACTTCTTCGATCTGAACATCGGGAAATCTGGCCTGAATGCCACATCGGTCTGAATACCGGAAAGCTGGCCTGAATGCCACTTCTGCTGGGGATTTTCTCTTTGTTATTATTATTATTATTATTATTTTTTTATTTTTTTGCTTTTCTTGAACCCCCAAAACTTCTTTGATTTTTCTTTCTTGGACCCCTACACAAATATTTTCCTTTTGCGCGGATGATCCCTGATCACCGCATTTGAACCCCGACAACTTCATGTCACTCTCGCTACCAAACAATGAACCCCGTTCTCCATTTGAACCCCGTTCTCCAGAAGACACTATGCGTCTCCTTTTCTCCGGATGGACCCCGATCTCCGCGCTGATCGCGTAACATTCTCCAATCTTCACTTCCATCTCCGAACGACGGAAATTTTTTCCCCCAATATCGCGCTACTAGGAAATACGGTTGATCCAACGTCACGATGCCAAACTCCTCAGAGTAACATCTTCACCAACCCTGCTAGACCAATTCTCAAACGGTAACCATGGCTCGAGACTAGTTTATGCTTGCAACGCCGATGCATGAGCCTTACAGCGTAATGCTCCATAACCATGGAAATGCTACGCAATTAATTATGCAATATGCTATGCTTCTCTAAATGATGAATGCATAAAAAAATATCCCCCTCAGGGGAGGACACGAGCAACTCTGTTGAGGAACTCGATATCACTCCAATCTCCAACCCTGCTTGGGATAACACCGATGCTGAGGAAAGAGAAACCCTCACCGGGGATGACCTCCACTGAACTCGATCTGCTTGGGGACTTTACTGGGGAAAAAACTACCAACGCACACCCCTGCCGGGGGGAACAACAACCTTCAGACCTGCTGGGGAAATAACAATCTCAACCCTGCTAGGGGAAACAACAAACTTCAGGCCTGGCTGCCGAGGAAACACCGGCCTCGAACCCGCTGGGGAGATACGAAATATTTGACACAGAACACCTGTCGACTCGTCGAACACTGGCATTCACCATCTAACCATAATGTCAACTTTCCACTTCCTCAGACTTTGAAGAGTCTTCTTGATTAACCCTCTAGGATCGTCGCACTTCTCTCGCCGTCTCTACACCATTCTTCAACTCCTCGTCCCTGATTGGACTTCAAAGGAATCTTTTGTCAAAAACGCTTCATATCACAACCTGCAAGTGAGTGAAAATAAACCAACAACACCTGCAAAAGAGACCGTTAGATAAAACGTGCCCCAGGCGTGCCAAAATTTCAACACCCAGGTCACTCAACCTTCCGAATAAGATTTCAAGTTTTCAATCCTATAATCATGCATTGGAAGGGACCCATATGTCTCAAAATGCAAAGATTCTTTATCAAAATAAATGGATGTTTTTTCAATCAAAGCGGTAATGAAAATAAAAACAAAATTATTTGACTGAATATGCATTTTATTGATTGAAAAAGGTGGCTCGTAACTGAGCAATACACAGGAAGCAATCCCTGAAAAGAGGTAATTGCGCACAAAACGAAAATCGATCCTAATGGCCATGTGAACCCGTGATCTCATCGAGTTCCAACCCGGTTACAACTCATATATCCTCAAGACTCTCCGCACTTTCTGCCTTCCGAAACAAGACGCTTCCGATCGATCTCCACTTTCAGATAATACAGTGTCATATCCAAAGTACAAACGACCATGCTAGACGCAATTATTCGTTTCACTCCCTCTTTTGCCTTGACCGCCCTTTCGGGTTTTCAGTCCACCGGGATACCCTTTTTTTACCAAGCCGCCCTTGTGGGGTTTTCGACTTGCCGGGTGTACAGTTTTTTTCCTTTTTATCCCTAATTTTTGCACGAACCTTTTCATTTTCATTTTTTTTTGTTCGCCGGGATGCCCCTTTTTGCCTGGACTATTTTATTCTTTTCGTCCAGCGGGTCTTTTACACGAAGTATTTTTTAACTGCGTCCGCATTTACAGGGGAAGGAAAATCCTCACCATCCATGGTTGTCAACAACAAGGCTCCGCCAGAGAAAACCTTCTTGACCACGAATAGACCCTCATAATTGGGTGTCCACTTGCCCCGACGATCGTTCTGAGGAGGAAGGATCCTTTTCAACACCATATCTCCCACATGGTACACACGAGGTCGTACCTTTCGGTCAAAAGCACGCTTCATTCGCTACTGATACAACTGCCCATGACAAATGGCCGCCAGCCTCTTTTCCTCAATCAGGCTCAACTTTTCATACCGAGTCCTTACCCACTCAGCCTCTTCCAATTTCACATCCATCAGGACTCTCAATGACGGAATCTGGACCTCAACTGGTAGCACAACTTCCATCCCATACACCAGCGAGAAAGGCGTTACCCCAGTAGACGTACGCACTGAGGTTCGATATCCATGCAATGCAAACGGCAACATCTCGTGCCAATCCTTATAGGTCACGACCATTTTTTGCACAATCTTCTTAATATTTTTATTAGCCGCCTCGACCGCCCCATTCATCTTCGGACGATAAGGAGAAGAATTGTGATGCTCGATCTTGAACTCCCGGCATAGTTCCACCATCATCTTGTTATTGAGATTAGAACCATTATCCGTGATGATTCTTTCAGGAACCCCATATCTGCAAATGATATCTCTTTTCAGGAACCTGGCAACAACCTGTTTTGTCACGTTTGCATAAGACGCCGCTTCCACCCACTTGGTGAAGTAATCAATAGCCACTAATATGAACCGGTGCCCATTCGAAGTCGTAGGTTCAATCTTTCCTATCATATCAATGCCCCACATAGCAAACGGCCACGGAGACGACATCAAACTCAACGGATTTGGAGGCACGTGCACCTTGTCAGCATAAATCTGGCATTTATGACATTTCCGCACGAAGTTGAAACACTGAGCCTCCATTGTCATCCAATAATACCCAGCCCTTAACAACTTTTTCACCATCGCATTCCCACTGGCGTGGGTACCAAACGACCCCTCGTGCACCTCTTTCATCAATTGGCTTGCTTCTTTGTTATCAACACACCTAAGCAAAACCCAATCAAAATTCCTCTTGTACAAAACTCCATCTTTGTTCAGATAGAACGCCATGGCCAACCTCCTCAGAGTCTTTCGGTCCTTCCTAGACGCTCCCTCGGGATACCCTTGGGTCTCCAGATAACGCTTGATGTCATAATACCACGGCTTCTCATCATCAGGCACTGTTTCGACAACAAACACATAAGCTGGCCTATCCAATCGTCCCACCTCAACACTAGGAACTTGATTCCACCACTGCACCTTAATCCAAGCGGCCAGAGTAGCCAAAGCATTTGCCAAAGGATTTTCTTCTCCCGGCACATGGTGTAATTTCACCTTGGTGAAGAACGTCAACAACCTCCTCATATAATCCCGATATGGAATTAAGTGAGATTGATGCGTAAGCCATTTCCCATTAACCTGGTTCACAACCAAAGCTGAATCTCCATAGATAACAAGGTTCTTGATTCGCAAATCAATCGCCTCTTCGACACCCAAGATACAAGCTTCGTATTCAGCCACATTATTGGTGCATTCAAATGTTAGCCGGGCAGCAAAAGGAATGTGGGATCCCTTCGGCGTAACCAAAACAGCACCAACTCCACTACCATTCACGTTAACGGCCCCATCAAACATCAGAATCCATTCGGACTCAGGGTCAGGCCCCTCCTCCGGGATAGGTTCCTCACAATCTTTCGATTTGAGAAACATGATGTCCTCATTAGGGAACTCAAATTTCATCGGTTGATAATCCTCAATGGGTTGTTGGGCGAGGTAATCGGACAATACACTCCCCTTTATTGCTTTTTGCAAAGTGTACTGGATATCGTATTCAGTCAAAATCATTTGTCATCTTGCAACCCGTCCGGTCAATGTTGGCTTCTCAAATATATACTTGATCGGATCCATCTTGGAAATCAACAAAGTGGTATGAACCAACATATACTGTCTCAGTCGGCGAGCAGCCCATGCCAAAGCGCAACAAGTTTTCTCGAGCAATGAATATCTTGTTTCACAGTCGGTAAACTTTTTGCTAAGGTAGTAAATTGCATGCTCTTTTCGACCAGACTCGTCATGCTGCCCCAGTACACACCCCACAGACCCCTCAAGGACTATCAAGTACAGGATTAACGGTCGTCCTTCCACAGGAGGCATCAGAATCGGAGGCTCCTGCAAATATTCTATTTTTTCAAATGCCTCTTGGCAATCATCATTCCACCTGACCGTTTGATCTTTTCTCAACAACTTGAATATGGGTTCACACGTGGCTATTAGATGAGATATGAATCGTGAAATGTAGTTCAATCTACCTAAGAAACCACAAACCTCTTTTTTTGTTCTCGGTTCAGGCATTTCTTGTATCGCTTTTACTTTAGCAGGATCAACCTCGATTCCCTTTTCACTTACAATAAACCCCAGCAACTTACCGGACTGCACTTCGAAAGTGCACTTATTCAGATTCAACCTCAATTTGAATTGTCTCAACCGGTCAAACAGCTTGGCCAAGTCTACCAAATGCCCCTCTTCTGTTTGAGACTTCGCTATCATGTCATCAACATAGCATTCGATCTCATGATGAATCATATCATGAAACAAAGTCACCATAGCTCTTTGGTACGTGGCACCGGCGTTCTTGAGACCGAATGGCATCACCTTATAACAAAAAGTGCCCCATGGTGTGATGAACATTGTTTTCTCCATATCATCTGGCGACATTTTAATTTGATTATAGCCAGAAAAGCCATCCATGAAGGAAAACACCGAGAATTGAGCTGTATTATCTACCAACACATCGATGTGAGGTAATGGGAAATCATCTTTCGGGCTAGCTCTGTTCAAATCCTGGTAGTCCACACACATCCTCACCTTTCCATCCTTCTTCGGTACCGGCACAATGTTCGCGACCCAAGGCGAATAATTAGTGACAGCTAGGAAACCAGCATCCAACTGCTTTTGTACTTCCTCTTTGATTTTCATGGCCATCTCGGGTCGAGTTCTGCGCAACTTCTGCTTTACTGGACAATCTTCTCTCAATGGCAACTTATGCACAACGATATTGGTATCCAACCCCAGCATATCTTGATAAGACCAGGCGAAGATATCAACATACTCTTTCAACAGTGCTACCATTCTGCTCTTGACATTCATCTCCAAAGCGGCCCCAATTTTTACTTCCTTTCTGACCTCCTCGGTACCCAGATTAACAATCTCAACTTGCTCCTCGTGCGGTTGAATCACCTTCTCCTCTTGTTTCAACAACCTGGCTAATTCTTCCGGCAGTTCACAATCTTCTTCGACATGATAGATCGGGTTGTCGAAGTCATATAGGGGTGTAACAGAATTGTCATCAATGAGATCCAGAGAATGATCGCATATGCATGAATGTTGATTCATGCATTGCTTTAGAGTCGGGACGAGACAAATTAAAAGGAAGAAAAATGAAAATAAACATTGCCATTTTTATTTTATTTTTATTAAACTGCAAAAATAAATGAAAAACAAGGAACACCACTTTTAAAGGGAAAAACATCTGTTTATTAATGATGCAAATGTTGCAAAATGAAACATGAGGTGGCCCTTACAAGACCATTACGTTTTTGGCAAAACGCATGGCTTTCATGCAAACAGAATTAACAAACAGAAATATTACTCTTCATGCAGAGTGACAGTGATGATCTTTTCGGCTTTCTAGTTCTGGATCTCCATTCCTGGTACGCACGGTTTTATCCACGAGTCGAGCTCGCAGTCACTGTCAGTCTCTTCACCCACCGTACAGACGCGATCTGGATCTAGCATTCCAGCACTGGTGAACGTGAACGGTTGGTGACGACCTCTATTCTGTCCAAACGAGCCTTGGCCCGACTGATAACCAACCCCAAACCTATCTTCTTTCACCGCAATATCTACCATTCTTCCCCAACCTGGGGCTTCTCCACTTCTCACCACCTCCACGGCCTGTTTATAAGAAGCAATGGACGACTTCTTCTCTTTCTCAGCAAAAATGGCATTCTCCACCTTGACGGTTTCAAACGCCTGACTCGGTGTTTCAAATATTTCACCGTCCATTTCCACATATTTGAATGATGACAACTGGATGACAAAAATATCCTCCTCCCCACAAACTGTTACAACCTGCCCGTCCCAGATATACTTTAACTTCTGGTGTAAAGTCGAACTTACTACCCCAGCAGCGTGTATCCATGGTCGACCCAACAAGCAACTGTATGTCGGCTGAATGTCCATGACATAAAACACAGACTTGAACACCTCGGGACCAATCTTCACAGGGAGCTCAACTTCCCCAAACACACCCCTCTTAGAGCCATTAAACGCTCTAATCACCAAATCAGTCGGCCTCAAAACCACTCCTTCGCAGTCCAACTTAGCCAAGGCCTTCTTAGGCAACACATTGAGTGACGAGCCTGTATCAACCAGAACATGCGAAAGCACGGCTCCTTTACACTCCATTGAAATGTGTAATGCCTTATTGTGATTGCCCCCGTCCACAGTAAGATCGAGATCAGTGAAACCCAACCCATGGCTGGCATTGACATTTGACACCACTGTCTCCAACTGATTGACTGTAATCTCCTGCGGGACATAGGCCCTCTTCAAAAAATTTAACAAAGCATCTTTATGGCCTTCTGAGCTCAACAGCAAAGATAAGATTGAAATCTTGGATGGAGTCTGCTGCAAATGATCAACAAGTTTGTACTCAGACTTAATAATCCTTAAAAACTCCTCGGCCTCAGCATCAAGTTCATTCTCCGGCTCAACAGGTGCCGGTGCCGCTTTAGGAGTACCCTCATTCACCATCTGTTTACCTTTTGCCCTGGCTAAAGCCTCGGCCTTATCTCTCTGTTCTTTTTCTCTATCCCCTCCTCTCAATGTATCAGGCGCAAACAACCTCCCGCTGCGAGTGAAACCACTAAGTCCGACATTATCCACCTTTGAAATAGTGATATCACTTGCAGCCTGATCTTCCCTCTTTTCTCCATTACAATACACCTCCCCACCATAGTCCCACGACACAGCATCATCATGCTCATACGGAATAGGTCCAGGCACCGTGATGGTAACTGGAGCCGCATCTGCCGGTACTGACAAGTGGACAGGATCAAAATAAATGGTTATTGTTGAAACATCCTCCTTCTCCAAAGCAACTTTCTCAAATCGGAGGCTTCCCTCATCCATCATTCTCTGAATCGTCTCCCTCAACATTACACACCCATTTGTAGTGACAGTGCAAGCAGCACAACAATTATCACAACCAGGGAAAACTCCACTCTTCATCAGATGTCTCTTGACCACAGACATTGGAGTCCTCAACTGATCCACATTCGTCACCTCTATTTTCCTTTCATCCTCAGAAATAGCATTCACCCCCATCTGACCATGTGTCGGCATGGGATTAGCATTAACATTCGACGATGGTGCGAAATTGATGGCCTTGGAATCCACCAAGTCTTGGACAACATGCTTAAAGGCTTTACAACCCTCAATATTGTTCCCGGGAGCACCAGAATGGAACTCACACTTGGCATTCTCATCATAATTGGCAGGCCTCTGATCTGGTCTTAACGGAGCTAACGTCCCCAGCTGAACCAACCCCAGATCCTTCAACTTCTTAAACAGAAAGGCATATGTCATGGGTGGCCTCTCAAATTGACGATCTCCCATCCTTCCCCTAACTTGGTACCTAGCTCTCCGTGTTCTCTATTGAAATGGCTGTTGTTGCTGTTGCTGTTGTGCGGGTTGATTATCAGCAGGAATCGTTACTGCAGCAGTATGCTGGTAGTAATGATTCCTACCGTGTCCTTTCTGGGCATACACAGCACTCGAATCAACCTCTTTCTTGCGCTGACCATTACCAAAGGGCTTCTTTACTCCAGACGACGGAGCATTTCCCTGTATTTTCCCCATTCTCAGCCAACTTTCAATCCTCTCACCAGCCACTACTATATCTACAAAGCCGGTAACTGGACATCCCACCATCCTTTCAGCAAAAGTCCCCTGAAGGGTACCCATAAACAAATCCGACATCTCCCGATCCACTAATGGAGGTTGAACTCTGGAAGCCAACTCTCTCCACCTTTGTGCATACTCTTTAAACCCTTCATTCGGCTTCTGAGACATACCCTGCAACTGGGTACGGCTTGGTGCCATGTCAGCATTAAATTGGTACTGTTTGAAGAAAGCATCCCCCAAATCCTGCCAGCTCTTAATATCTAATGATCTCAACTTGGTGTACCACTCAAGAGACCTACCAAATAAGCTATCCTGGAAGAAGTACATCCAGAGCTTCCGATCCATGGTGTAGGCAGATATCTTTCGGACAAAGGCCTGAAGGTGAGTTTCCAGGCAAGAACTCCCATTGTACTTATCAAAAGTGGGCACTTTGAACTTCTGTGGAATCACAATCCCCTCAACCAGCCCCATGTTTGTCATATTAATAGTCCCAGGAGAGGTATGGCTTTCCAGAGCCCTGGTCTTTTCTGCTAGTACCTGAATCTCTTTATTCGGCGGTTGAACACCATATTGACCGAACTGCTCATTCAGCACAGAGAACTGATCCTCTTCCTTATCCTCCACAGCCCCAAAGAAAGGAGGAAACTGAGTGTCCTTCAGAGTGTTGCCCACGGGACCTAGTCCACCGCCTGCAGCAAAACCAAAACCACCACCATTGTTGAGGACTACACCAGCAGTAGTTGCCTTCCTTCTGGGATCGCCACCATCCCTAGAACCACCAGGACCATTGTTGGAGGTACCCTCTTGATTATTGCCACTATTGGCAACCGAAGCCAGCTCAAGCTTCTCCACTTTATCGGCGAGTGCTTTCTTCCCCAAGGCGAACCCTTGCATGGCGTTGATCAACTCACTCATCTTCTCTTTTAGCTCGAGAATGTCAGCATTTGGTAGATCCATCATTCTGGGTTTGTTGCGTCTGGTAAAGTATCTGCGCGGACGAGCTACGTGCAAAGGAATGATTCTGCGTGCGCGCGCAATGATTCCTGAGTCAATCAAACATGTTAGATACTGACACCTGCAAAATAGAAGACAAGTTATTATGATTCATGCATGAATGCAACGTCTATCCGTATGAGGAACATTCTGTCCTTCGATCCTGGCTTCATCGAGACGTATAATAATTTGACAGCAACATTCTGACACCAATCATCTGGCTTTGCCGTACTGAACAGGAGGTTATGCTCTAGCAAAGATATCACCCGACCATGTGTGTGTTAAGTAAGTGTAATACGGAAAAGCAAATAAAGCTTTGAGATCAATCACTGAATGATAATAACCACTGTATATCAAAAGTGCGCAACACATGTGAGAGTCATATATCATATCTGATACAAATCATCTTTACAACCTTCCAGAATCGGAAAGAAATACAAACAAGTGAATTCCGTCAACATGCCTGACGGTAATCCAACACATGATAACAACTGCAATAAAAGTCTAATCTGAAGAAGGTCCCACAGAAGGCTCTGCATCATCGACCATCCTGGTAAACTTCATAGTGAACCGGAGCTCAGTATTCTCCTGCTGAAGTCTTCCCACCTCTTTCTGGTGAATCTTCATCTGACGGAAATAATGGTCCCTCTCAGCAAGATAGTGATCTCTCTCGGCCATAATCTTCACTTTCTCTTCTTCCTTAACCCTCAGCTTCGCTTCCCACTCTGCGGTAAGGGCGTTGACTCTAGCTTCCCTCTGAGTCTTCTTAAGGACTTGTCTCTTCTTTTCATCTTCAATGACCTTCAAAGCTCTAGCCAACTTCTCTTTGCTAAGGTCGTGCTCCTTCGTAGATGACTCTAAAGCTTGGCTGATCTTACAGTAATAGGCGGTGTCTTTCTCAAAACGCTTCACCTCCTGAGCATGTTTCCTAGCCTGGTCTTCTGCTTTCCTCTTGACTTCCTGATTAGCCAGTAGAATTCCAGCAATACTCATTTCTATCTTAGTCTTCTCTGCTTGCAGTTGATCTCTTGCCCTCCTCATCTCAAGAAATTCTTCCATACTGGCAGAAAAGCGTGGCTCCTCAATCAACAGATACCAAAGATCGCCCACAGGAAATGGCAAACGAGTGAGCCCAACCCTCTCTCTGAGCCAATCATCAAACGGAGGAAAAGACCTGTTATTAGCTCCACCAAAAGGAATCTTGCCTTTCCTTTGAATGTTGCGCCATGCATCGGACACTTGCCTCAACAATGACTGATTACCCTCAACCGGGAAGTAAAAAGACTCCTGAATCTCACACTTGAGAGGAGGAACCTCCATAGCAAATCCCATTTGTCTCTTAAGAAGCGTCGGGTTATAATTAATACACCCTTGAACTCCTATAAGGGGCACGTTGGGACAACTCCCGCAACTGCAAATAAAGTCTCGTCCAGCCACATCAATGTGAGTCCAAACTATGTCCTTGGCTCGCAAACCCATCAACTTGGTTGCCCAATTTACAGTATGGTCAAGAAAGACAAAGGCACCCTTGGAAGGCAAATATCCCCTGAACCACTCATATAACAATTGAGCACAACATCTGACCAAACCTCCACGCCACTTCTCGTTCCTATTATGGACCGAATAATAAACATCCCCGATCAAGGTAGGAATGAGATTCCTCTGAGCAAACACCCGGATGGCATTAATATCCACAAAATTCTTCTGATTAGGGAACAGAATAACTCCATAAATGCTTACGGCAAGCAAAGCACAAACAGTCTTCCAATTACCCAAAACAACATGTTCCTTGGCCTTGGCCTCCAAGAAACTCAGATGAAAATCGGGCAACTTTCCTTTCTCCTTCAAACCTTTCTTAATCACTTCCGGGCTCAAATAAAGAGCACGAGAAATCTCAACAATATCAGGTTCTTCCTTAGTATCATAAAAAGGAATCTGGTTTCTGACCCCGAATGCCCAGAATACTAGCATAATCCTCCACCAAAGGTCCCAAAAAATAGTCTGGGAAGATAAAACATCTCAAACCCGGATCATAAAACTGGAGAAGAGTATGGAGGGCACTCCTATCCCCATCTGTGAGCCTGAAAACCATCTTCATAATACTGCCATAAGCCTCACGGAACATCCCCACATGGTCAGGTGTAATCAAGGCTATCATACCCTTCAGCACGCTAATCTCTGGATCGAAGAAACTGTATACAACATCATCTTTTAAGCTGGTCCTCATATCTGGAACAAAGATGTCTCTCAACTAGGATCTCAATCAAGAATGTACCTTGCATATGGATAAACATGAGTTAGATGCGGATAAATGCAAAATGGGAATGATGCAGATGCATGAATGCAATGCATAGTGCCATCCTCCAAGACATCTGAACACCAACTGTACGGAAATTTCGGTCTCTGAACTGATCACAATCATCCAAGGGACTAAATAACCATAAATCCAACTCGGGGAATCCAAAATAAACAGAACCGGAGGATACATCACCACCATCACAATAAAGTCACTGAACGGATAGCAACCAGATCATCTGAGCAAGTAACCTCAAATCCATCTCAGGGGATCCGAAATAAACGGAACCTGCTCATAAATACCACTGACAGAACTCCGGCGTCTCAGAAATAAATCCATAAATCCAACTTATAAATAGAACCCAAATTACGGACGAACCAAAGTCACCATCAAAGAGTCGCCAACAGAACCTGTATCTGTAGGAATCAAACCCCTCCCCTCACAGGTGAATTCTAATAAGGTCATCCTAAGGTGAATAATGGTCTCAACAATCGGACAAGATACTTAACGGGTTTGCCCTTTCGGGTGTGCCGTGCAACTCTCATAAGATCATCTAAACCAAATATCCGGGAAAGAACGGTCACCGAAGTCAACAGCTCAAAAGAGATAACCCAACCATAGTGGAAACTCCACAAGGAAGAGCTCTCTCAGAAGAACCTCGTCCGGTTGTGGTATGTCACGTCTCAACATCATGTTGATCCAACATAAGCAGAGACATGAGACCACACTAATCCTAGGTGTATACTCGGGCTTTGGGTTTTAGCCCCACTCAGAACACCCACCCCCAAATCAGAGAAACCACACCTATCCAGAATCCAACACGGTGATAACATGATGCATGCAAACATATATGCAAATATATACAATCACAGTATAATAATCACAAATGCAATAAATAAGCAGTAAAAGCAACCCAAACTACCCTAAAAACTACGCTAGAGAGCGCTAGGATTGACTCGCTTAGGGAAGATGGACCAGCAAGAGGTCAACGTAAAGTTCCCCAACAGAGTCGCCAGCTATCGCAACGCGAAAAACAACCGGCGGAAAATACAGAGCCGCCACCGACGATATTCATCCTATGACGGAAAGGGAGCGCAGGACTAACCTAAGAAAGGGAAAGGAACGGTCTTACGACCAGAGATTACAAGGTACGGGAGTCGGTTACGCAAGGGGAAGGTGTTAGCACCCCTCACGTCCGCCGTACTCGACGGGATCCACGCTCAAAAGATAGCTCAAAGGAAAGGAAAAGGGTTGCTAATAAACTTCTCAAAAAAATTGCACAAACTGGAATAATAAACAAGTGAAAGAAGAAAGAAGACGGAGGAAATGGACTCGGCAGGATGTTGCATCCTGGGCCTACGTAGTTTGTCAGAAACAAACATCAGAGTCAACGTAGTTCGGGAAAAGGGAGACATGCTCGCTAGGACATCGCGTCCTATGCCTACGTATCTTCTCTATCCAGAGGAGAATCAGAGCACTCGTAGCTCGGCTAACGCACGCTGAAACAAGACACCAAAACGGGACGTTGAGACGTCAAAAGACACACTCAACAGGAAACAGAATGCCAATACATGGACTTACTTCCGACTCCTAACACCAACAAAACAAAAGGAAACAGAATGCCAACACATGGACTTATATCCGACTCCTAACAATAACCAACAAAAGGAAACAGAATGCCAATACATGGACTTATATCCGACTCCTAACAATCAAACAAAAGGAAACAGAATGCTAATACATGGACTTATATCTGACTCCTAACAATAACTAACAAAAGGAAACAGAATGCCAATACATGGACTTATATCCGACTCCTAACAATAACAAACGCTAACCAACGTACACCAAAGAAAAAGGGTTATCAGAATGAACCCCATCAAAGTAACTAACTATCCAGCCAGTCACTACAAATAAACCCCAAAGATGAACCCCAAGTAAATAACAAGTAACCAAAGTGAACCCCAAAGATGAACCCCAATATGAATAACAATCGTCACAAGATGAACCCCGAGATGAACCCCAATACGAATGACAACCGTCACAGATGAACCCCAAGATGAACCCCAATATGAATAACAATCGTCACAAGATGAACCCCGAGATGAACCCCAATACGAATGACAACCGTCACAGATGAACCCCAAGATGAATATCAATCGTCACAAATGAACCCCGAAGATGAACCCCAAATGAATCTCAAAGATGAACCCCATAAGGTATAAACATACCACACACACCCACGCTGGACAAACAAGTACTCACACCAAAACAAAGAAGAGGGTGAACACACACAAACAACACAGCAAAAAAAAGAAAAAGGGTGCCCTGAGAGATTGCTCACAACCTCCTGCCTACGTATCTCATCTGGTATGAGAATCAGGCCGACGTAGTTCCCCTTAACAGGGGTACAACACTCTCCTAACCAGAGACCAGGGAGACAACAAACTAATAGGGAGACTAAGACTCGAGCCTAATAGTTGTCATGCAATCAATATCCCTAAGTTGAGGTCTCTAACATGCATTCAACTTCCTCAGAAATCAATCATACAACTCCTACAGAAATGGAGATGAGAAGAGGAAAGCAGATAAACACACCAGCACAAATGAACAAGCATCACACACTATATCCATACAAGAGGCCCAAACAATGGGTGGGCTTTAGTCAAGAGGGGTCATATCAACCTCGACAAACAAGCCAAACTGTAATGGGTAATCTGTAGCTCTTAACCACTAACATTGAACGTTAGGGTGAAGCTGATCAAAATGGTAATGAGGATGAGACCTCATAGCTCTTAAACCTGGCCAGGGTGAGCTCATGACAAAGAAAGCGTGGGGATCCAGAAAGTGGGACCCTTTTCCACTTGACAGACTCCGGACAAAAGATCTGAGGCACATGTTCAGAAGCATCAACACGTAGTGCGAGCATAAAGAATGACACACTGAATAACGGGGCATTGGCTACTAATCCCTTTTATCCGTCAATTGCCTCTTCTCTTGGAGGTCTTATCAAATATCACATGCCTCTCCTTGGAGGTCTTTGGGCACAATGGTAAACAAACACAAACATAGCCTCTGAAGGAGTACTTGCCAGCAAAATGCCTGCCAAAAAGGTGACAGGACTTCCAGACTACATGAAGTAAGAAGCTAACTACCTGAGTGGTGTATCAACCACAATCCAAAGCTCAAGCAAAAGCAAAAGCAAGCAAGCAACTAAGGCACCTGTACAAAGACTACACAGTCAGTACTCCAGTCATAAAACCAGAAAACAAGCAGTGAAACCCTCTAACAGTTACACAATTCAATGCATAAGTTCCTTTGCACTCAAATAAGCTCATGAGCTCACCACATCACTTAAAAACCTACAAAACAAACATAGGTTAGAACTCAAAGCATCTCACAAGGTGAGAACAAACCCAATCATCAATGATGAGTATCCACCTGAAACACAAGACAAAGTTAGTTTATGTACAAAACTCTAGTGCAAAGACAAGATTCAAAACCTAACCAAAGGACCAATCCAGGACCTATCCTTTTGCACATTACACCTTCAAACATTCCCCAAAATGTCCTCAAAAGGACCAACCTCAAATCAATAAGCAATTTCCTCAATTGGCCTATGCCATGTAATGACCAAAAATATGCACAAAATGAACTTCCAACTTAGAAAATTCATATCAAATCAGAAATGCATGTAATGACTTTGAGATTTTTTGTACAAGTCCCTCATGTCATGGATGTTGTACATGCAAAATATCAAATCCAGAATGATACAAATGCTATGTGAATAAAAATGCACCAATTCAATGTCAAAAATGTGACACAAATTGTCACATTATTCTCTATGTGTCAAAAACAATGATAACATGTGAGGAAAATTCCAAACTAGTGACCAATAATTCATGTCATGTATGAAGATCATGTATGCAAAAAATTAGATCAAATGGCTCAACAATGAGGATTTCACAATGCATTGAATGCAATAGATCAATTTGGCACAATATTGGTTCAAAATTCACAAATAAAAATCCAGACATCAACAATTCATGAAATCAGCACCATAAAATAGTAGACATCCATACAAATCTATGAAAAAAAATTGGGACTAATTTGGACCATTTTTGTATTTTTTATGCATTTTACAAAACTAACCAAAATAATTGAAATATGAAATGAAATTGGAGGGAAACAAATAATTTGAATTAAATCTGGAAAATCCACAACCATTGGATATGGCGTGCACTGAGATCAATGGCTCAGGTTTAAAACAATGAAACGCTGCGTTTCATTAAACACAGTCAGCTACCCAGTCATCATTCCACGCTTGCATGGCTTTGGTCAAAGGAACCGTGTCCAATCACATTGCCACGCTCTGAGCCACATGGCTCCCAGTCAGCCAAACCCTAGCCAACACAGACGCCGGAGCTACAACTCCGGTCGTCTTCTCCGACGAGACACACGGTGGCTCCCACGGCGGCGCCACCACAATTTTTTCCAGAAATTCATAAGGCCTATACCATTCCAACCGTCTCCTCACGTAGATTCCAAATATCCAATTAGTTCTTCCTAATTCCTCCTAGGTTTTACAGATCGAAGAGAAGAAGTTCTGAGATCCAAACTTCCATTCAACACTACAACCTCAATTCTCACTCAAACTTAAATATAAACACATACTCGTGATCTACACATCAAGATCTACAATCCTATATCCAAAAAACAGCAAAAGGAGAGAGTGAATTTTGAGTCACCTTGGAATGGAGCTCTCTGAAACCGCGATCTCACAAGCTATGAAGCTCCAGATCAACCTCCTTGAACCTCCTTTGAAGCTTTATGTCAAAAGAGCTGGTTGAAACCTCTTGAATCTACTTCAATTTCCAACTTCCATCTTCATGAGAGTGCGCATGAACTGCTTGATATCTTGGTGAATTGCACCAAACAAATGATGATTCTTGATCAGTGAAGCATGATGATCAAGAATATGCAGGAATCTTTGAGAGTTATGTGGAAAAAAATGCAAATCGAAGAGAGAGAAAATTTGGAGAGTTTCTTGAATTTTGATCTCAAAAGTTTATTATGGCAGTTACAATTAGGGTTTCTGTTTTTATACTCCATGCTAATGACAATGCTAATCATATTTTCCATGTACTAATCATGATTAGTGAGATATGAAGCCATTTGCAAAAATGCAAAATGAGCTCTCCTTGCCATAATACACGTGTCCCTCCTCATGTTATGATCTCAATCCACTTAAGAACATCCAATGGTCATGATTTGAGTATTTGTTTGCTTGCATCTTAAGCCAAAAATGAATGTTGAATATTTTCTTTAATTTGCGCATGTGGGAATAATGAACATACAAGCCTCCCTCATGCATGGAAATGGCTTATTTTCACTCCAATATGGTCCATGAAGAATGCTGAATTGAAGCCTTGCCTTGATTCTTTGTAAATTTTGACTTGTAGCATGATATTATCCTTTGAACAAATGTGAAATAATGTGATTTTTGACCATAATCCCTTGAGGCTTAGCTTGCACAATTGAGTCAAATGATGTCATTTTGAGATGCCTTGGTCATGAGAAGCATTTTGCAAAAAGAATGAACCAATTTGGAGCATTGTATCAAAAGTTATGCCATTTTGAATTTCCATGCACACTTTGCAATCAAATGACCATAACTCCTCAACCATTCAACACATGGACATGAATTAGGGCTTTTTAGAAAGGGGAGACCAAGACCTACAACTTTCATGTTCATCAAAAATCCATTTCAAACATATTTGATATTGAAAAGTTAAGTTGAAAGTGGACCAGAAACTTGCCAAATTTGGAAACTTTGAATTATAGGTCACTTTCCATTTTTGGTAACTTTTGCCATGACCTTTGAATCTTCAAGATGGATGTTTAAAATGATGCATGGACCCCATTTGAACATGATTGAGGTGTCTCAACTCATTTCCCCACCTCATAGCCCTCAATTGACTGTACAATTGACTTTTTGGTCCTCAGATGACCTTGAAATGCCTTGATGAAATTGAACCCCTACCACTTGGGGAAATTGCTCAAAAATGAAACCCTAGCTCATGTAAGCCCCTTATAAAAATCATGTGATCTTCATCCCAAGAAAATACCTCATCTATTTGAGAAACCCTAGTTGGAAGAATGACATTGATTAAGGTTGACCAGAGGTCACAACCCTAATCCAAAGGAACTTGAGAATGAACTATGAAACCCTTGATGATGATAGAACCATGATGATGGTAATATATCCTTGCAAACAAGATGATGCTCAAAACCTTTGAAGAATCAAGAAACCCTAATTGAAGCCCATGCCCTCAGATGGTTGATAATCAATTCATAGAAACCCTTAGGCTTGAATCACCTAACTCCTCCATCTTCTGAAAAGACTTTGGAGGATGACCTTCTTATTTCCATATGATATGCAAAATGCAATGCCTAATGTCCTACAACATGAAATGCAATGTTTCAAACCAGTCTCAAGAAGAGGAGGGCAATTTTTGAGGTGTTACAATACCAAATCACTAGGATCAGAAGTATGTTACTGATTTTTCCATGTCTCCAGTTCCTCTATGAACCGTGTCTCTCTCTCTCGACGTGAGACCGTCATAGTTCCTCTCTGAACCAGACCATCATTGGACCGAAGTCCTACCTATATCTAAAATAAATGAATGCATGGTCATCAACAATACAAAAATGCATCATCATCAACATCATAGAATTATGAAATTGCAACATTAACGCATACTAAAAAAGGTTCCACTCTCGAACCTATAATTCGTCATCCTCAGGCCATCATTGTAAATCCTATGGATTACTATACTAAAATCACCAATAAAGGCCATCACTGTAATCCATATATATTACTATACTTAAAACGCCAATTAAGGTCATCACTGTAATCCCTTTGGATTACTATACTCAAAACGCCAATTAAGGTCATCACTGCAATCCCTACGGATTAATATACTCAAATCGCCAATAAAGGTCGCCAATTTAATCCCTCTTGATTAGTATACTCAAAAATGTTTTAAAAATAATTTCAATCACTTATCATCAAAAGTTAAAGTTATATTATTATCCAAAGTTCTCAACTCCTTAAAATACTCAGGGAACTCATAATGTCTCAAAACTCATAATGCTCAAAATAACCTTCAAGTACACCAAGGGTACTCTAACATACCCAATTAATCTAAGAGTAATATTCATGAGTGATAATTCTACTAAGGACATAGCAGACAGTTTTGCTCAAAATTAGTCGAAAGGTAACCTTATAATGTCAACAATGCTCCAATCTTAGCTCAAGTATATCATATATTATGATATCCAACTCTGAACAACTCAAAAGCAACACTGACAATTTTATAATAACTTTAACCAAATAAAATAGGATCATTAAACTCATAAAAAAGGTAATGAAAGGTCACCACATCCAAAATTGCAAAAAACTCTGGACGTAACTCTAGAATTGTCCCACCTAAAAATAGCATCAAATATTATAGAATTGTGATAAAATTATGAAACTCTCCAGTTTGAAAGTTATTTAAGCCCTTTTTCTAACGTAAATAAAGGAATCCCAAAAGGATTTGTAAAACTCAAGTTATGCGTGAAACATGATGACCAACATAAGATTGAAATTGACTACGCCTCTGGTATAAAAATTAGCAAACTGCTACTTTTGTAGCGCCCCTAAACCCAATTTCTCTACTTCAAACAGGAGATTATTCCATTAGCTTTTTAACGTAGATGACCACATCTCAAATCGACTTATGAAACTCAAGTTATGTGTGAAATAAGACAGTCAATCTCTTTCTAAATCTACCTGTGATTTTCTGCATTTTCACTTTATTGAACATATCTAAAACTCGACTAGTTCGCTCAATTGAGTCTCAACCGCCCCAAAACAAAGAAGGTTAACTATGTATAATAGGAATTCAAATGTTACAAGTTTATATTCCCACCTTATTAAAGGACTTAATAGCCAAAACCTTATGTTATGTAAGACTATGGTCACAGATAGAACGAATTCACAAATCGAGCAAAAACTATGGTCATTACAAAATTGGGAAATCTAACAACCCAAACAGAGTCGTTCGAATTCCTGGGGGAAAATTCCAACTCAAAAAAATATGATCAAACAACATGGCATTGGTTTTATACAGATCATCATAATCAACAATAACAATCAACCACAATAGAGTAAACCTACAAACAATAGCACGATAGAGACGATATAAGATTTATCTCAAATCTCCTTTTTCGGTCTCAAAACAATCATACGATCAAAAAAAAATTCATCGATCAATTATGCCCATATGGTTTTGCCCAAACATTATTTGACAGAATTACACAAATAATACAAATAAGGTAAATTAAGAAAAAATAGGGGAAAACAACATAAATCCCAAGAGGTTGATAGGAAGGAACCCTCATTATCCTACATGCCTAAATCACCTATAAGAAGACAATTTTCCCATTACCTTGAATTTGTAGAGTCTTTTGGTGAACTTTAACTTTTCCTTCCTAACGTTCTCCTTAGGGTTCTTTGTAGCAACTTCTCAGACGTCTCACAATTTCACGTGAGAAGTTTCTAAATCCCAACTTTTTATATTTATATAATGTTAATTCACAATTTTTACCCAATACACTCCAATGTTACAACTTAGCCCCACAAATTCTCTAAAAACTCAACTTCTTCCCCCACTATCAATTTTTCATAAATTATTATTTAAATTAAATAAATATTTAAACTATATAAATATTTAATTCAAATAATTATTTACTCAAGGTCTCTATATTTTCTTCTCTCCAACCTATTACAAAATAATTAAATCTGTCTAATTATCCGTAATAACCTCAATAATAATATTTTATTTTACTGTTCTTCAACCTTATAACTCCGATAATTATTAACTTACAAAAACACCCTTATGCACCAAATAACACAAAAATTCGAATATAACGAATAAATCACACAAACAGTTAAATAAAATACTATATTTAAAAGTTGGGGTGTTACAAGGAGATTATTCATGCTTCTTGAAACAAGTATCAATGGTGTGATTTGTCATTCCAAAGTGAGTGCAAACCTTTGAGCCTCTACCTCTACCATTTGAGGATCTACCTCCTTTATTGTTCTTGCCACAAAAAGGAGTATTTCCTCTCCCTTGATATTGATTATTGGGAAAAGCTAGCAGTTTGGAATCATCGATAGGTGCAATAATATGTCTTTCTTGTTGAACAAGTAAGGAATAAACTTTACAAATATTAGGGAGATGGTCCATTAACATTAATATATGAGATCTAACCATAGAAAATTGATCATTCAAACCTTTTAAGAATCTGATAATTTGATCAAAATCCTTATAACTACGAACTTTATCAATCACTATGCAAGAAATATTACAGTCACATGTAGGAATGGGTCTGAAATTATCTAATTCTTGCCATATAATTTTCATTTACTTTCTCTTTTCGCTTGTCATTTTCAACTTTGTGATCGGTCTCTCTGCAATTCTCTTGAGTGGTTCTTTCAGGAAGAATAATCCTCCCTTAATGGAGGTAACATGAGGAGATTCTTCTTGTTGAAGACACACACACACATAGGTCATTATAATGGTTCCTGGATCACCGTGTTGTCGTGTCTCTATATGTGTTACGATCAAGTTATAGAGGTTCACGATAAGCTCATCAGTGCCTTATATTCCAAATGCGGTTTAGAGTCTATGAGGGTTGTGAGACATCTTTGACTCTGACGACCACAACTGCGGAGGAGGCAGAAGTCATTTCAAGAACTCATATTGGTACTGAGAAGGCATAATGGTGGTAGAAGTTACTGAAACTGGAGCCTCTACTTCATACGGGAGAGACGGCTCTCCTGGGGCGATGGTGAGGGTCAGTGAGGTGGCGTCAAGCGTCGAGGCAGCGTTACGAAGAGTGGTGGTCTGAGTTGCGTTAGAAGCTACCATTGGTGACATTTGTATAAGTAAACGGTGATTGCATGGACTAATAGAAGCGGTATAATGGAGAAAATCAAAACAATCATATATGGAATTTTATGGTTGACATGAACGCCAAGTCTGCCTTCGATACGCGACTCCTTAATGAGAATTCACCTATTCGACAGTCTAAAAAGATCAAACTTTGTATTCAACCTTTGTATTAGATCATTAGTCCAATCCAAAACAAAAGATATAAGTGAAAAAATAGCAATTATTTCTAAATTGAAAAATAAAAATTAAATTCGTTTTAAAATGGAAGAAGTTTTTTTCAGACTATCCAAACTCTTATCTTTTCACTCTTTTTCTATAGATAGGCTGCGCAGCTGGATGCATGCCCCGTGAGTATTGACAGCAAAGTTTCTTAAGTTGTCAAAATTGTCTCCCCTTCCCATTGTTTATATCATTTAGTCCACACTATTAATACACACACAAAGACCATCAATTTTCTTCTAATAAACGCAATTAATCCCCTTCCTCATAGAGACCAACTTCAACAACATGCGACCACAACTCAACCTCCTAGTTACCTTAATCACCCTGTTCTACTCATGGAACAACTTCCGTGTCACACAAGCTGATCCTCAAACACGTTTAATCAACAAAGGTTGTAGCCAATACAACGCAACCAACTTGTCCAATTTCTACCAAAATCTAAACGCAACTTTCTCAGACTTGAAATCACAGGTGGGGAATGAAAACAAGCATTTTGCAACGGCACAATCCGCCAAAGGAGCAAATCCTGTTTATGCTTTGTTTCAGTGCAGGAATTACCTCTCTAATTCTGATTGCGCCGCTTGCTTCACCGTCGCCGTCGCACAAATCCGGAATTGCTCCGCAGGTTCCAACGGTGCTCGTGTTATTTACGACGGTTGCTTCCTTAGGTACGCCTCCACCTAATCTTTCTTTAATTGTATTATTATAACTATATTTTTATGATAAGGTTGGCATGTCGAGTGATGGTGTGTTCACATTCACACACAAGTTCAGGAATTGATTAGTAGTTCAATATTATTATTTTCAAAAGAAAGGGTCGAGGCCCATAGATAAAAGAAAAATTAAAATTATTAAAAAAATAAAAAATAAATAAAAAAATAAAAAGAGAACTGATTACAAGAGAATAAGGAGAACTAGACAAAAGAAAAAACATCACCAATTAACAAGATCCATAGCTAGGAAATCCTAGTCTATTTATATTAAAATTCATACTTACATGTATGAGTCACTTTTTTTATCAATTGAGTCAACTCTTTTGGAAGTTAGTGGAATTTTAAATTCTAAGGGAATGTATCATTTTGATTGAATTCTTAATTATATTAATAACAATAATTAAACATGTAGATTAATTAATTATTAGCAGATATTATATTTTATGTATTATGAATATGAAGATAGTTTAATTTTAATTTATTTATAAGATATCACTATCACTATTCATAAAAAACAAAAACAAAAAACTAACTACGGCCGGCCTTTCGCTAGTTATTTGAATATTTTTCTTTGCTTATAACTATCGGTTTTTGAATTCTTGTTAATAATTATGACAATTTTTTAACACATTAACAATTTTTTGCAATCCAATTCGTCGCATTGTTAAATGCGATCTTAACTGCTATCGGTACTAGTTTACCCTATCATGATTTTATTTTGACAATTTGAGACGTGCATCGTTAATGCTAAGGTGTCACTCGCTATATGGCAATGAATCAGAAATAGTGATTATTAGTGAATTTTTTTACGAAAATAATCTGTTTTTAAAGAAAATTCTTAAAATAATCATGTTTTTAATTTTTTTCTTCAAAGTATTCTATTTTTAGGAGGAGACGTCAATTCAATTGACGATTCCTCTTAAAAATTGAATGGAGGCGTCAATTAGATTGACTAGTCAATCCAATTGACGTCCATGTCTATCACTTGATAGGAGACACCAATTGGAGTGACACCTTAGTGTAAAGTTCAATTTTTTTTGTTAAATAGTCTACGTGATAAATAATTTTGAAATAGGACCAATTGATATTAACACAATTTTTCGTTTACACAAAAAAAGCCTAATGGTGATGATCAGGATCACCTAACCGACCTCCGGTCCCACATCCCCTAGCTACCCTAACCTGTGACCCTAACCCAGATTGATGATTCACTAGTGGATTTGAGCATCTGAGGGACCAGGAGCGTCACTACCAACTACAGGAGATGGCCTGTTGAGATAGTCAGACAAATCGACAGAGTCTTCAATATGCATCGAGGGTGTACTGCCGTAGCTGAGTTCATGACCCATAACAGAGTAGTTCGGTTGTGTTTGACTCATTGGTGGGCGACCGGGACGGTTGAAGGGAGACATGGGTGTGAATGATGCGTCGAGAAAAGGTTGGAAAGATTGTTGGGGTGTTTGGTAGAGATAAGGTTGTTGGAGATTTTAATTTTGTGAGGTTTGGGCTTTTTGGCTATGGTAGGCGGAGGGGCGGTTGGTGTTGAATGATCGTTGGGTGTTCTGGCTAAGGCGGTTTTGGTAGGGTGATGTGTTGGGTGCGAAGTGATGTTGGGTCTCAGGTTGATGATCAATTTGTTGGTGGTGGTATAGGGTATGCTCTTGGTATTAGGGTTGGGTGTATGACATGTTTCGGTTGTATGTTTGTGTGTTGGTGGACCATAAAGTTTGACGGACAGGGGGGTTGTGTGTATCCGGTCTGACAATGTTGTTAGGGGTTAGATGTTGAGGTGTCTGGTGTGTAAGTTTGTTGGCGTGGGTCGTACAGGTACATATCATCGGCGATGAACTGAAAACCAATCGATTTGTACCAAGCCATATAAGTACGACTTGGTTTTTCTTCATTTGGCATGACTGCGTCAGTTAAGACATGGCCATGGCGGTGCTTCCATTTGTGACACTCTGATCTTGCGAAGCTTTGTCATGGATTGATGTTCCATTGGTCGTTAACTTTGCGCAGATGCTATTCTCCTAGGCTTGCTGGGGGATCTGGGATGTTTTGGGGCATACCGAACTGCAACTTCACACGATCACTGTTGTGGATCTCCACAGTTGTGAATCGTATTATCGGTGTGCATGCAGTCCATACGGTCGCGTCTTCAGCGTTGACCTCATGGTCATGATCCAAATTTAGGTATGGACGCCAAATGAACTGAAATGTGAAAGAAACTTGGATTATAATCTTGGTAGAAGAAGTTAACAAGTCAATCTCTTTTTGATTTCTGATAGACATGTTAGCATTGAGAGTGCCTACAACAACCATGACAACGGATGGCATGATCCTCCTTCTACCCATGTCTATTGCATTAGTCATATTGTACAAAACTTCATGCGTGCAATAAAAGATAAGAATCTTCGCAAGAAGGTGGTGAATGTTGGGTATGCTCTAACTCAACCGTCATTTCAATATTATCGTGATGAAATTAGACTGTCTAATGAAGACGCAGGAAGATGGTTGAATAACATACCAGTAGAGCAGTGGACAAGGGCATTTGATGGAGGTTGTCGATGGGGTCACATGACAAGAAACCTTGTGGAATGCATGAACGGGGTATTCAAAGGAATTAGAAATCTGCCAATAACCGTCTTGGTAAGATCGACCTATTATAGGTTGACTTCTACGTTCGCAACCAGAGGTGAAAGATGGAGTGCAGTGTTAATGTATGGGCAAGTATTCAATGAGTGTTACATGAAAGTCATGAAAGAGGAGAACATCAAAGATAAAACACACGCTATAACAGTCTTTGACCGTCATAGGCAAAATTTCAGCTTCCAGGAAACAATGGACTACAACGAGGGGAGACCAAATTTAGCCTATGCTGTTAGACTAAACAAAAGTTGGTGCGACTGTGGAAAATTTCGGGTCTTCCTTATTCCTTGCTTCCATGTCATTGCAGCATGCGCATATACTCGTCAAGACGCTTACAACCATTTATCTGATGTGTACAAGGTCGTCACTGTCATGAATGTATATAATAAAAGCTTCTCGGTACTACCAATGGAGGAATACTGGCCTCCATACAAAGGTGATATAGTTTGACACAATGATGAGATACGTAGAAAGAAAAAAGGAAGGCCAAACAACACACGTATAAGGACACAAATGGATTCGACAGATAAAATGATAAGATTATGTAGTATCTGTCCTCAACCATGACACAACAAGAACAATTGTCCCAATCGAGGAGCATCATCTGAGTCATAAGCTTTTTGTAACATTGTATTTCTGTAACCTTCAATCATTATATATCATAAAGTTTTTGTTACAACGAGGTTCACAACAAACATCAGTACCAAATAAGCTAACTTAAAACAGAAATATTTCTAACTGATTACAACAATCAAATTGATGTCATCTCGACCGAACATCATTTCCTTAGCATCCTTATCAGTTTTCATTCGCACCCAACCGATGATACTGTCGAGTCTCTCAATACTTCTAATTTTTACCCCTTCTGGTATTTTCCCATCTAACCAACGAATTAACTCCCTCTTCAGTTGATCGAACATAGTGATGTTCCAGACCAGCATCAACATCAACATCGGAGGTTTATCTCTCTCGCATAAATCACCTATCCGTATCGGCGACGAACATCAAACATGATTTCCAAATGATGAAATGAGATGTGGAGCAATGATTCACACAACACATCTATTTATAACAAAAAAAATTATATTTTACACTGAGACGCCAATCCAATTGGCGTCTCCTTTATAAAAATACACATGGGCGCCAATTGGATTGGCTATAACATGTGTCCTAGCCAATCCAATTGACACCTCCATTCAATTTTTAAAAGGAGATCCCAATTGGATTGACGCCTCCTAAAAGTGAGGTACTTTAAATTATTTTTTTTAAATCAGAATTATTTTAGAAATTTTCTTCAAAAAATGGATTATTTTCGTAAAAAATTAGTCAACAACTTTAATTGAATGTATCTTAGTATTGTTATTCCCTCGGTCTCGTAGATATTATAATTGTTATAACCATCAAAATAGTGTAATGTACTCGTACTCTCACAAACGGTAGCTATTAAAATAATTAAGTAAGAAAAAAAATTAATAAATACTGCATGAATAAACTAAGAAAATAATAATTTTAAAATAAAAAATGCAAATAAAATATCTTTTGTTATACTACACTGTACTCTTTCTACTTTTTACAAGTCATTTTAATATATATATATATATATATATATATATATATATATATATATATATATATATATATATATATATATATATATATACATATATATATATATATATATATATATATATATATATATATATATATATATATATATATAATTTTTAATAATATTATTTTTAAATATGATTTTTAATTAACTTAATTATAGCCTTGATCATTCTATTTTATATTTATAAAAACTGTCTATTTGTTTTAAGTTTAAACAATTTTAGTCCCTTCTCATATTTTTACATTTAATATTAACAATATTTCTGTTTTTATGTGACAATTTTTTTTGTGAAATATAATAAATTATTGTATATAAATCTATTTTAAAGTTTTATATATAAAAATATAAGTTAAAAAACGAATATCTTATCAATAGTATATAAAAAATCTGAGAGTGAGATCAAAATTATTTAAATTTAAAATACAAAAATAATTTTATAAATCAGATAAAATTGAGGATTAAAATTATAATTTAAACTTCTTAATATTAAAGTAACTTAATAAATATTTATTTAAAAGATGATAGAGTCCCTCCTATTATGATCCGTCACAGAAAATAATGCATAATAATTGAGATTAGGATAAATATTATTCCTATATTTTTAAATTAATTAATTTTAAATAATATATTTCTTATAAATATAAAGTTTAAAATAATAAACTTGTATAATTAAAAGAGAGACAGTAATGTATTTATTAAAACGTTTTTGTCACATATTTGTTCATCTAATACAAATAGATGATATTAAATTGAGAGTGGTTAGATGTTAATTTAAATATTATAATTAAAATTTTAATATAATAGTCACGAGCGAAAACATTGACTTGAAATCGCTAGTTCAAATTTGCTTATAAAAAACTATTTTATATTATTTTATCATGAGTTATATTGTAAGTCTGAAACAAGTTTACTGCTTTAGAAAATTAAGTATATCTTTTTTAACCTTTACACAAATAGAAAATATATGTTAAATTTTTTATTAGATATGTTTTTTAATGATAAACACAATTATATAAATAAAAATCAGAAAGTTACTTAGAAGTTCAGAGTCGAAACTCAAATGTGCTCCTTATCATGCTTAACAAACCCTTATATGGAATTAAGCATAATGTACAATTAAAGTTGCTCCTAATCACACAAAGTATCCCTCCATCTAAAATTCCAAATCCAGATGCCATTCTCCCAATGACTCATCTTACCTACCGCAAGCGACTTCTACTCATAAATGAGAAACAACTATTTGAAAGACACACAGAGTCAGTCAGTTAGTCTTAACTCATTTATCAATTCTGAATTGGATACTCACATTATTCCCAACTTGCTTATGGATAGATGAAGCAAACCAGTCTGATGTCTCCCCAACCTTGGAGCCAAGAAGAGAAACATCCCTCCATTAGAGGAACACTCTCTTAAGATTTCATATCTTATCCCCTTGAGCAGAACTGACAATCGAGGGCACATGCCTTTCAGAGATGTTATCCTTCCATAAGGCAGACTCACCCTCTAAGAGACGCCAACACCGCTTGCTAAGGAGATCCAAGTTAACCTGCCTCAAATCCTTAACTTCTATTCTTTTTTGGAACCAAAAATTAGGAGAATCGGTGCTTAGCAATTATGAACAGGTTGTGTTGATATCTAAAACGGAGGCACAGGGGTGGACCTGCAAGGTTAACACTCAAACGCCTAATGTAGTTTAAGATTCAAGATAAGTGTAGTAAAAAATGGAGATCAGAAAAGTGTATCTTGCATTTTGTGTGAGGTGACTTTATATCTTAGGCCCTTTGGAGTGGATTAGCATGAATTTGGGCCTTAACTTTTTGAGTCACTGGTCGATCCAAAATAGTTGCCCCCAAGTAGAGTCTTCAAAATGAGCTAGCTCGTATGGACCCGTCCTCCAAGCCCGAAAATCATAGGGTTTGAGCCTTAAAAATAAAATAGAGCCTTGATAATAGTATCCTTTCACATTCAATACCCTAGAATTATGCAACCATCAAGACATGATAACATAAAGTCTCATTCCCATTCTTTGACACCCCATCGCTTTCTTCTAATAGTATCCTTAACTTATCCAACATAAAAAAAAACTTCTCTTTTCTCAAAACAAATTCAAAACACTTAACAATTATGATGCGAATTGTGCGCCACAAACCTTAATAAGTAAAGAAGGAATAAGATGGAGTATTCCTATCTTTATTATGAATATCTTTGGATACGGGACACATGACCCAAATTTTCAAAGTATTCACCTCCATTCATAGACTTTAGTGAAATTCAAATCAAGAAAGAATTTCCAACATTCATCCTCAGACCAAAATCTACAACAATCAATATCAAACACCATTTTCTTTGGATCCAACACAACACCTCTTGGTTTTGACACCCATAATCTCTTTTAGGTTAATCATCATATCTTTGTTAAAATACATGTCTTTAGGTTAATCATCATTTCTTGGTTAAAATATTTATCTCTGGGTTAATCACCATATCTTGGTTAAAACACTCACACTCTTGCATGTTTGCCTTGTTAATCCTCTAGTTTAGGCAAACTCCCTTTGCAGGCCTTGATCCCCGAGTCTAGGAAAACCCCTACAACAGTGCATTGGTTTAGATACCACATTCTTGGTTTAGACACCTCATGCATGGTTAATCACCATTTATTGATTAAAATACCTCTCATTCATGCTTAATCTCCATTTTTTGGTTAAAACACCTCTCATTCATGCTTAATCACCATTTTTGGTTAAAATACCCCATTTTTGGTTCAGACACCACTGTATGGATTCAAACATCACATTCTTGGTCCAAACAACACCTTCACCATATTCACAAACCTTTTCAATTCATTTCCTTTTCATAAAAGAACTGTTATAATCCATTCCTTAGCAGTCAAACTAAAAGCTTAGAGCATCCGAACTAGGACCAAATCAGGTAACGTCAAAACACTTATAGGATACGATTATAACACCGTTCCCTAAAATGAACCAACAAATACTCATTTTCTACCCAACGAACTAAGAAGTTCTGATTTTCTCATTGCACCATGAGAATACGTAGGCACAATGTTTCGAAATCTTAGCGAGCACATTAATTAAAAACTTATTTCCCCTTAATTAAAACCAATCGCAAGTAACCTTTAGATAATAACACTCATATGCACAAAGAACAATCAAAATGGTTCCCGTTGAGTACAACAAATGTGAGGGATGCTAATACCTTCCTCTTGAATAAACGACCTCCTTACCCTTTTTCTCTTCCGTTTGGGTTTTATTGATATTTTCCCTTTCTCTTAGAATAAATAAAGTTCAATGGCGACTCTATTGTATTTCGAGTGTGCAATGTGTTCGGGTATTTTTTGTGCCACGAAACTCGCGTGACTTCATTTTTCTCTAGGGACTACCTTCTTCACCACTAGGAGACATAGTGGGTATCGAGATCGACGTTCAGCTGATGGCGGGCCACCGTAGGGTTGTTGTCGGGCATTTCATGTGGTAATATAGTGAAAATATCTGGGTTGGCTTAAAGGAATTCAATTAATATGGATCTTACCTCAAAAGGAAGCTCAAATCCTATCCTCACCAGTCATGCATAATCATTACCGAGTTGGACGGTCTCGAACACACCGTTTGAGATGATACTAACTTCATCCTTCTGGGTGTCCAAATCAAAGGTATTGACACTCGAGACCTTCGTCTACTTCTGCGGACGGTGCGAGGGCGTCCTTTAGGATAATTTCTTTGATCCGACTTGCTTCCTCAAACTCGACGCTGGCCATGACCGGCCTCCCTCCCATATCATGGTATGCTATTTATAGGTGGATTGGGGAAGCCATCACATCTAGATTTTCCAAGAAGGATCTCCCCAAGATACCTCTGAATGTACTTCTACACAGGATTAGAAGGAAGTTAACAGTTACCTTTCTCCCCCGCACTTGTTCTGCCAATGACAACTTCCGATATGTCTCTTTACAAGGACGAGTTAACGAATCATTAACGGCAAACAAATCTCCACCACAATATATATTCATATCTAGTGTCTGAAGGCCTAGTTTCTCTAACGCGTCCATGTAAAGGATGATCCAAGAGTTTACATTGTCTACGAGGAATCCTGTCAGATTACAATCAACGATGGTGATAACGAGGACCATCAGTAGGTTAAAGTTTGAAGTTCCATTGATCTTCTCACGATCTAGGAATCTTAAAGCCGATCGACCTCGGTATCACTGACCGATAGTACTTGTCATTAGTGAAAAGAACTCTGACGGATGATCGATGCTGGATGTTGATGCACTGCGGATCTCATCGATATGTGATGATTAGTGGGGGAGTGAATCAAAATATTCAACTAATATTCTTGACATGACTAATGAAGGTATTGCTTCCATTCTAATGTTTCTGATAGAGATCTAATTTTGGATCGAAAATGATATGCTCGTGGAATTTGCAGGAATCAGAAGTCATTTCCCAAAGATGGCGCCATTGTTCTGTTATAAAACTATAAATTAGGAGAAACCGATGCTTAGGAATCCTGAATTGATGGTGTTGATCTCGGATACGGTGGTGTGGGGGTGGACATGCAAGGTAAACACTCAAAAGCTCATGTTAGTTCAAGATTCATGATGAGTGTAATGAAAAATGGAGATCAGAAAATGTACCTTGCATTTTGTGTGACATGACTTTATATCTTGGGTCATTTGGAGTGGATTTGCATTAATTTGATTATTATCTCTTTAGGCATTTGACCGACCCAAAACAACTTCTAACCCTTCTAACTTCTTCGGTTGACACTCATCCTCCCAGTTAACCCAAGAAACTTTACAACTCTGGTTTGATCCTCCCTAAAAAAACATATTTGTAGCCTAATCAACTTCTTCCAAATAAACATTGACATCTTCATAAGCGACATGAAGAAAATTAGAATATCATTCAAAACTGAATTTAAGAAAACCACTTCACCCTTAAGGCTCACAAATCTAGTCTTCTAAGAGGAGATTCTCTAAGTAATAACTTAACCAAGGGCTCCTAAGTTCCCTCTTGCATCATACTATCACACACAGGAAGCCTAAGACTCTTAAAAGGGAGATGACTAACTTTACAATGCAAAAAGACTATGTGACCTCCATAAAAGACCTACATACATTCACACCAATAATATACCTCTTCAAGAAATTCACCTTAAGCACCAACACCAACTCAAAATTCTTAAGAATCACCTTGATAGTCAATAGATTATTCACAATTTCCTCCCAAAAAAAGAACCGTGTCATTTGAATACTAGAGATGAGAAACCTCTAACCTTGAGGAATCAATTTTGAAATCATAAAATAAACCTAAAGAAACCGCAATCTTAATAGAGACACTAAGACCCTTCACCACAAGATGAAACAAGAAGGGTGCTAAATGATCCATTTGCTTAAGACCCCTTTTAATATTGATATTTTTTTGTCAGGAAACCATTCACTAGAACAAACAAATTCCTAGAAAAAACACAATCCACTATCCAAGCCCCCCCACTTACCATTAAAACCAAATCTCCTCATCATATACTCTAGAAACATTCAACTAATAAAATCACACACCTTCTCAAAATCAACTTTAAAAATAAAACACCCCCTTTGCGAAACCCTAGCTAGGTGAATCTCCTCATTAAGAGCCAACACTCAATCCACCAACTTTCTACCTTTAATAAAAGGTGAGCTGCTCTAGCGCGATTAACTTCGCCATCACATTTGCCAACCTTATAACCAACACTTTAACAACCAACTTATACAGAGATCCTCTAAGATAAATAGGGCGAAAATCCCACATTTTTAGTGGTGACTCCACCTTTGGGATAAGGGCAACAAAAAAGGACGTGAGACTCTTAGGAAGGACCTCATTATCAAAGAAATGGTTAAACATAATATAAATCTCTCCTTTGATGAGCTCCCAAAAACTTCTTTAAAAACTCAAAATTAAAATCGTCTTGGCCCATGACTCTTACTCTTATCCATCATTGCCACCACCTCATCCACTTCTAAAACCTAATAGGGAGGGAGTCCGCTTTCTCTTCCGAAAGACCCTCAAAATAAAGCTTGTCAAGGGAAGCCCCAAAACCAACTTTCTCCCCAAAGTGATCCTTGAAATACCTAGTAACCTCTTCCATTTTCTCTATAACCAATCATCTCCTACCTTAAGATCTAACAAATTATTCCTCTGACTTCTTTGTTTAACACAAGAGTGAAAATACTCAATGTTAGCATCCCCTTCTCTAAGCTAAGTTATATTTCAGCGTTGGTAAATTAGCGAATCGCGACATCTAAGAAGCTCTCATATAAAAATATTATAACAAATAAATTCCATTAAAAAATAATGAGCACTCTAGTATCTTTGAATTAAGATGGAGTATCTTCATCCAATGAAACAATGACATTCAATGTCATGTTACGTTTTAATATAATTTCATTTTCAAATAAAATTAAAATTTTAAATTTATTTATACTAAAAAATAAAAATATCATAATCCAACCAAAATTCATGAACACCAAAGAATTTATCTTTAAGAAAATTATTAAAAATTCTTCAAATTCAAAACATATATTACACTACTCTTAAAATTAAAGATATATCAAAATAAACATTATTTATTTTTCTTTACTCTCTTCCAAATTCTCAAAAAAAGGCTTAGTTAAATGGATATATTTACGGTATAAGCTTAATATTTCTTTAAGAATATGAGGCTAGAAGCTTTGAAATGATATCAGGTACGAGAGCAATGGATTCTTCGACCAAACAACTCTACCTGGAAACAGTATGATTTGTGGAACTCAAACAGCAAATGGAGCAGCTGCTTTTACTGCGGCTGCACAACAAGTCCTGATGAATCTACAAACAGCCACACCCAAAATTACTGGTTTCTTTGCTGCTACAAAGACACCAGTTTCTGGAACTGGAAACGCAATCTATGCCATTGCACAATGTGCTGAATCAGTTACTCAAAGTGGCTGCTTAGATTGCTTGACAGTTGGATTCAACAACATACAGAGCTGTTTTCCTAATACAGATGGTAGAGCATTTGATGCTGGTTGTTTTATGAGATACTCAGAAACATCTTTCTTTGCTGATAACCAGACCATTGATATTACACCGTTTCTAAAACAAGGTAAAGTTAGAATGCTTTCTTTACTCGTAATATCATAGTATCTGACGGTTTCTGTAGCACCAACACCTCTGAAAAAAGACGTGTCTGTGTCAATGTCAGTGTTGGTGCTTGTGATTATTGTTTAATTTATTCATTTTTTCAAATTATTACCAATGCAACGTGTCAGTGTCATTGAGGTTAAGGTGTTTTCGTATCTTAAGGTTCAAGTAAGAAGGGAGCCATAATTGGTGGTATTGTTGGAGGTGTGGCCCTTATTGTGATCATCCTCATTGCACTATTTGTTTGGCTTAGGCTTTACAAGAAACCCAAGAGACATCATAGAGGTGAGATATTTTGGAAAATCTTTGAATCCATGATTGTGATTTCTTGCGAAAGAAGATACAATATTCATGATTATGTTTTCCTTATCAGGTGACATATTAGGAGCAACTGAGTTGAAAGGTCCACTTACATACCGATATAACGATTTGAAGTCTGCAACTAAAAATTTTAATGAGGAAAATAAACTAGGAGAAGGAGGTTTTGGAGATGTATACAAGGTATATATATACTTAGTTATTTTTCGACCTTTTTATGTTTATTTTCTATTACATGTTCACAAGCATGAATGATTTTTGTCGATTTTCAACAGGGAACTCTGAAGAATGGTAAAGTAGTCGCTGTCAAGAAATTGATTTTAGGTCATTCCGGGAAGATGGATGAACAATTTGAAAGTGAAGTGAAGCTGATAAGTAATGTTCATCACAGGAATTTAGTTCGACTTCTCGGATGTTGCAGTAAAGGCCAAGAAAGAATCCTTGTTTATGAATACATGGCAAACAACAGCCTTGACAGATTCTTATTCGGTAAAAACTCATTTCAATCTTCCTATTGGATCAAAATCACGTCTCGCCACATTAGTATTTTCGGAGAAGTTTTAGGAATTAATATAACAAAGTGACATAACTGTGAAATATGATTGGATGCAGGTGAAAAGAAGGGTTCCCTTAATTGGATTCAAAGGTATGATATAATTTTAGGCACAGCAAGAGGTTTGGCCTATCTGCATGAAGATTTCCATGTTTGCATCATACATAGAGACATAAAGACTAACAACATCCTCTTGGATGATGATCTTCAACCTAAAATTGCTGATTTCGGGTTGGCAAGGCTTTTACCAGAAGATCAATCTCATCTTAGCACAAGATTTGCAGGAACATTGTAAGTCTAAAACTGTTAACTTCTATAAAGATGTAGCTGTAATAAATGAGACACATTTATGTTAGATCTATGAAGCACGGACACAGACTCCGAACACGACACTGACAAGTGTTAATATCAATGTCCGAAACTGACATGGACACGCCTTTTTCAAAGGTGTCAGTGCTATAGAACATGTATAAATTCTATTTTATTAACTATGGTGTAAAAACTGTGAACATGTCAGGGGATACACTGCACCAGAATACGCGATCCACGGTCAGTTATCAGTGAAGGCTGATACCTACAGTTTTGGTGTTGTAGTCCTAGAAATAGTAAGTGGCCAAAAGAGTAGTGAGTTAAGGGATGATGCTGATGGTGAATTCCTTCTTCAAAAAGTAAGAAATTTCACAAAATTTCGTAACAATCTCAGCGATTACCTGCTTATTTGTATGTCGAACGAAACAGATCTTTAGATAATCAACTCTCATTTTCATTTTCACAGGCTTGGAAACTATATGAGGAAGAAAGACACTTGGAGTTAGTTGACAAGACATTGAACACTAGTGACTATGATGCACAAGAAGTGAAGAAAGTTATAGAGATTGCATTACTTTGCACTCAAGCAACAGCTGCTACAAGACCAACTATGTCTGAAGTAGTAGTTCTACTGAAAAGCAAGAACTTTGTGGAGCATATGAAACCAACCATGCCTGTCTTTGTTAACAGTAACTTAAGACCTCGGACGGATACCTCTACCTCAACCGCTTCTTCAAAATCTAACGCTACTGTTTCCACTTCTGTATTATCAGCTAGATGAAAATGCTAAGTTGGAGCATGGATGTTCTGTAAAAGTATTTGAGGTTTGAAGTTGAAGTGAAGCCAAATAAAGAAAAAAAGTAGAGGATCATTCTCTATAAACTGTTAAAACATGTAAATTTTTACACCACACAGTATATATCTTATCAAATACAATGGAGCCCGATTCCATCAAAGTCTCCTAACAGTTCGGCATTATCTCGTTAGGATGTCCTTTAAGATAAATGAACAGGTTACTTAGCTCATCCTTCGTGTATACAGATTCATAATCTCGTTTTCCAATATTATAAAAGTGTTGAAAGATAGATGCGTGTATCAATGTTTTTCGAAAAAGAGTAGAAAGGTTTATTAAAAGTGATACATCTTTCTGATTGGAGCAACACCTTTGTGAGAGACACACCACATATTCACCCAAAACCTTAAGGTGATAGGTGAGTGAGTTTTCTCACTTATAAATGCTCAAGTCTCCACATTACCAACCAATGTGGAACTATTATCCACACTACTCACACTTGATATATTCTCAACATATACATCATTTTTAATAGATTATCCAAGTAAGAAATTGAAAATACTTGATTATTCTAAGATTATAATAAATTATGGGACATGTTTACGATCATAATTCATTATGCAACAAAGATAATCTATTAAAGGGTGTGTTTTAAGGGAAATAACGAGAAAAACACCGTGGATAAAAAAATCTGTTGGTGAATATATTTGAATGATCACGATCAATGAACGAATTATCATCTCTTGTGGTAATAAATCTTTGAAGTCGAATTTCGAGAGAGATCACGAGTATTACACGAACAACAACACCTATACTCAGTCAACATGAATAAAATATATTTACACACAATACTATCAGACTCAATTTTGATCATTAGTCTATTCACATGATAATCTTTATACTTTAATGTTATCTCACTTCACAATAAAGCTTGAGGACATATGCATTGAGAATAATATTATGTTTAATAGAGGATCACGATTAATTCATACGTAATGTTTCATCAAAGATATATGTTACTCGAGATACTTCATTACTTTGGCAAAATAAACATAATAAAAAGTATCTTATTATTATTAATAAATTATTTGATACAAATATTAAGTTCTAGTAAAACTATTGGTTTGTAAAGCTTATACCAATAGTGTTTACAAACATAATTTGTTATGCCAAAGTCATAATTTGTTATGTAATAGTCATAATCTGTTATTGACAAAAATATATTTTTTAAAAATATATATATATTTTAAAATAATTATATAAAATATTGTGTGTGTATTTTATTTATGAAGGATTTTCTACTATTTAACAATTGATAATAAACTTTCAAAGCATCTTTTGACGAGTTTGATCACTTTGATTACTTTTTTGTATTTTTTCTTCTTTGACGATAATTAAAATGAATACATATTTCTTTGTCGATCATCAAAATTACTCAGTAAAATCACATATTCACATGTAGATGTATCACACATGACATATTGTCTAATATCTATGTCATATTTCCAACTGATATATGAAATGATATATGAAAGTTGTTTGTCTCATCATGCTACCTCTCATAAAAGTTTGGCATATGACTATGATCCAAGATGATGAAAGATGTTTGTCTCATCATGCTACCTCTCATAAAAGTTTGCCATATGACTATGATGAAAGATGTTTGTCTCATCATTCCACCTCTCATAAAAGTTTGTCATCTGATTATGATCAAGATGTTGTATGTTGTGGTGGCAAGCTCAACTTGTCTAATATCTCCTATGACATCAATGGTCCGTATTTTGTACGAGGTAGTTATATTATTGATCATTTTCTCACTACTGACATTTTGGCACTTCACGATTGTGAAAAAAGGATAAATTAAAAGCAATATAAAATCAGAAATGAAAATATATTTTTTTAAAAAGGACAAACATATTGTACCTTTCCTATTGAGTTATCCCTAGACATATGGTCTTCATAAAGTGACAATATTGATGTGTCTTATAGGTCTCTAAAATATGATTCACATTGAACCTCCTCAGGGTATGTGGCTCATATTAATGTTCAGATTATGGATCAGATGGTCCGATTCTATCTACTACGATCTTACATTAACGCTCCTAAAAGCATTGGCTGAGCCTCTTCTCCCTAGTGCGATCCTTCAAAATTGTTCATAGTCATTACTAAAAATTGACAAAAACATGAACGAGTTAACAATACCGAAAAATCAGGAAATGAAGAAATAAAAAATGAATGCAATCTTCTGAATTTTGGATTATATAACCGAAAAACTTGCATAATGCATGCTTGAATTATATAGTCTGAACGACGAAATAGAAGAAGAAAAAAAGCACTAAAATCAAATATTTAATCAATTTAGTACTAACCAGACCTATATTGTCAAATAGTTGAATGTACGATGATTCAACCAAAATTTAATGAAAAATGAAATATTACATATTGATTTGGATTTTGAAATTTTTAACTTGAAATAAAAATGCATAAGAGGTGAAGAAGAAGAGTTTGGTAATTTATATAGAATATTAAAATTTAGAATCTGAACCATTAAATAACACACTTTAAATTAAAGAATTCAAATATTATTTTTACCAATTAGTATAATTTTGAGATATTTAAGATGAGAAAATAATATGCATTTTTTTTTTGAAGAAAAGATGGTCGATGCCCAAAGGTAAAATATTACATAATAACAATCTAGGAGTAGAGACTCCAATACAATTAGCTAACAAAAGAAAAGAAAATTGAGCATGAAGTCGCTAATAATGCATCAAAGTATGACCTAGACCACACCCCATGTTAGCAAGTGCATCTATATAAGGTTCGAATCACTATAAATATGAAAAATCTGCACCTCCAAACTCAGTTTGAGAAAATGTTGAATTTCTTATACTAATCGCATTTCAATTATACTACCAATCATATTCCAATTATACTATCCTGTTTAGAATCCAAAGTGTTTTGAACAACCATTTTGGAATCTATATGAAGCTCAATAGCTCGAAACCCAAACTCTTTTTCTAATCTTAATACCTCTAGCACACCCCAAAGTTAAACAATATATGCACTACAAGAATCAAAATATCTTACGAAGCCTCCAAGCCACTCAATCATACAACCTCTTAAAAGACCACGACATCCAACTATCAAGCCATTCTTACTAGCTTCATCCATATTCAATCTCATCCAACCCGAGGAGGAGGACTCCACCTTATTTGCTTAGATTATCGAGCCAACTCCATCTTATTACCATGGAGCTCCGCTGCCAAAAAATATTCATTAGAAACTTTAGTAACATGCCACCACGAAATTTTAGGCCTCGAAAAATTCTCATCATGGTGCTCCTTATTCCTCCGCATCCAAAGTGCATGGCAAGAGATTGCCTAAATTTTTTTCTACGATGGATCTCCACTAATACCAAAATCCAAATGCAAGTTATTATCCACACACTCCTTAATATTACTAGTGAAAATGTGCCTCTCATATCAAACTTAATGACATTATTCGAAATAGAAAAAGCCAAAGGACAATTATGCAAGACATGTATAATATATTCCACCTCTGCTCCATAATGACTACAATTTTATTTTTCCTCTCATTAGTCATTATCCTACCATTATACACCAACCAAATCAATTCCCTTATTCGTTCATGGACTTTAAGCTTCCATATCAACCTCCGACTATCCTCACCATTTTGCCTACTAAAATTACACATTAATTTATAACTTCATGAACCAGTATACTCACTTCTTTTATCGCTACACCAACAACAAATATCTCTTCCACTATTACCATCGGAACGGAAAATAGCTAGAATTTTAGTTACCATATTTTAAGGAAACAAATGATTTAAAAGATCCACATCCCATTGGCCTTGTTGATACAATAAGTCCTTTAAATGCTTATAAGAATCTCTATTGACACCATGTGTATTAATATCCATCAACTACATATTTGATTCAACCAAACAATGAGACATGTTCCATTCAGGAACTAGAAATAGATGCTCTAGCTTCTTCAAGGAACCATAAATGATGAGAGGTGGATAACTGTTGATCTTGAACGGTGGATCCAATCTCCTTTACAACGTCGTAGGGTGGATCTGCATGGTTTTCACTCCAACTTCCAAGTCAAATCAAGATTCAAGATGAGTACACTAAAATTAGAGATCCGATATTGTGTACCTCCTCATCATATGCAAACTATTTTTATATTTTGGGTCAAGTATAGTGGGTTGGAGATGGATTGAGCCTTATTCAATTGGGTCTTTAACCAGTCCAGAAGAACTGCCCCTAAGGCTTTTGTCGTTTATTAGTTTTGGGTCGACTATCCTCACCAACTGTGTACTTTATTTTTAAATTTTAGTTTATTAGTTTTACGTTGTAATCGTTTGAATCTTTTTTACGGTAGTTCATACCGTAAACTCACTTGGTACTCTTTTAAACGGTTGGTATGCTGTAAGTTTATTTTGAAAATTTGTTGTTATTAATAATGCTTGTTATGTTCTTGTCATCCTCATCAAGAGTTTAAAATTTTTATAAAAGAATAAAAAATCTGTTTTCAACAAAATTCAACATACATGAGTGGTAATGATAAAACTCGGACGAAATACACATGGAAAAAGTACGTGTTTTTAAAAACTTTGTAGAATGATAGCATGATTGTGAAATATGTGATTCTTGCAAAATCATTTCATGCTTCAATTTTACAAATCACATATCTTCTTGCTTGAATCATATAGTCGAAAAGCCAGAAAAGTGAGGATCATTCCATTGTGCACTAATAGAAGTCACTGCTAATAATCCTTGATTGAAACTCGATTGACTCATGTGGGACCTAACTATTATTTTGAAATTTTTTTGGAGCATAAAAAGAATCAAGGCCAATTCTTATTTTTGAGTAAAACCACTCAACCAAAAAGCCTTAACATAACTTGGTGAGTTGAGTGAACTTTTGAAAAACCGGTCTAAAGTTGAAACAAAAGAAAATCAACCTTGAGATTTCATGAGTGAATCGAATAGAACTTGAAATATCAAAGAACAAGTCACAAGTCTCTTGAAGAACTAAAACCAATTCATGAAAATTTGGTTTCAAGCAAAACAAAAAGAAAAATAATACTCTGGAAAAAGAAGAAAGAAAGAGATAAAGTTGGGGAGAGACTATACATCATGATTAAAAAAGAGAATGAAAAAGAAAAACATAGTCTCTCTAAATACTTGCAACCAAAGAAAAAGGATAATTCAAAATAGAAATCAACAAAGAAAAGTGTCACATTTTAGCTTTAGGAAACAAGCCCTACTCACAAAGCCAGGCCAAAATGCAAATATATCAAAAGCCTCGAGAATTATGCTCACAAAATGTTTCAAAAAAAGAAATTGTGAAGGTGAAAATATGAGTTGATCAAGATGTTTAAAAGGTTATTAATTAGAGTTCAATTTACCACCAAACAACTTCAAAAGAAATCTTCATCATTTTTATGAAGATGAGAGATAGAATGATTCAAAGAAAGAGATATGGTTTGCTTTAGTTGATTGCATAAAATGATCTTTTGCATAGAATCATATTATTGCATAATCATGCTTTGATCCTATCAAGGTAAAAAAGGAACAAAGACCATTTGCAACAAGCATATTCCATTTGAACCATATCATCTTAGAAAATGATTGAAAACAAAACTATATAATTAAAGGAAATCATTGATGATCTTGATTGAGGACAAACAAGAATTCAAGTTAGAGAGAATTTTATAAATGCCCAAAAATGGATAATATTTACTTATGAAAAATAGAATTTATCGAATTAAGGAAACACTTATTCATGCAATTAAACACACTTTGTCAAGAAAATGATATTTATAATGATGTGTGGTTAATTATTACAGAAATAGATCAAAGGAAGTAAAAAAGCAAAGCAAAAAGCATGTCCTGTTTCGCTTAGTGAAACCAAGTCAGAAGCAAAGCATCCAGGTTCGCTAGCAGCGAGTAGCAGCGAAGGCCCAATTCGCTAAGCGAGCTCTAGTTCCCTTAGCGGAACCAACTCAGAATCAAAGCATCCAAGTTTGCTAGCAGTGAGTAGCAATGAAGAGGCAACGAAGTCCCGGTTCGCTAAGCGAGCTCTAGTTCACTTAGCAAAACCAAGTCAGAGGCAAAACATTCCAATTCGCTAGAAGCGAGGAGCAACGAAGGAAGTTTGCTTAACGAAGTTTGGAGGCTCCTGGAAGGCGGTTTGACAGCTCAAAACTTAGTGGAGAAGATATGATAGTTTGCTTAGAGAACTATACTTCGCTTAGCGAAGTTTGGCGGCTTCTGGAAGGCGGTTTGACAGCTCAAAACTTAGTGGAGAAGATAGGATAGTTCGCTTAGCGAAACTTCATCTCGCTAAGCGAACTCAGGCGGCCAAAACCATTATAAAAAGGGACCAAGAGCAATGCTGAAGGAATAATCTGGTGTTTTTGATAACAGTTTGTAATAGTTATATTATTCTTTCAAAGAGGGTTGTTGTAAGACCGCAATTTTGACCCTAAGATCCCTTATGCCATCTCATCATTTGCATTGGCATTGGGATCACACCTTGGTATCCTCCTCACCCTTTATTCATTGGGTTTGCATTGGGAGAGATCACCAAGCATTTGTGATTGTATAATACTTTATTTTTATTTGTTTACTAACCAAAATACCAAAAATATGTCTAATATAGTTTCTTTTGTAGGTAGTGTGCGCATCCACCTATGCCTCATCAAGCTCACATCTAGGGTTTAAGACCCTCAGTGCAAGAGATCAATCAAATAAAGGTTCACATTGGTTCTAAGCATTATATATGGATCCCCATGTTCTTTATTTTTCATTTTGATCAAGAATTCATCAAGATTTTGAAGCTTGTTTGGCTTGGAAGCCCTAATTCATCTGGGTATGTTCTGTGCTTTCCTCAGCAAGTGTCTTCAACATTTGATCAAAAATCATCCAGGGATACTCCATTTAACTTCATCATAAGCATATATGGTTCTCCATGATCCCCAAATATCAAAAGAGCTTCAAGTTTACAAGTTGGTTCAAGGAGGTTGACCAGAGAGGTCAACTGGTCAAATCTAGGGTTCCCTAGACCCTATCTCCTACAAGGTTTGTCATATGAAAGTTATGCCAAGATAAAATTTACTCTTTATGACATTGAAAACAACTTTCATGTTGGCATAAAGAGCTAATTTTTCTTGGAAAGTCATTTTTTTATGGTGAAACATTATAGGTCATTTTGTTTGTGCCCTAGATAGAAGGTCAAATTCCAAGAACCATAACTTGCTCAATTTTTGTGATATGAAGATCATATAAGTTTCATGATCAATTTCAATATTTATTATACAACTTTTATTCTTTGATAAAGCTAAAATTCCACTTGCAAGGGCATGTAACAAGAGGAAACATTATAGGTCCATTTGGGTCCTTATCATGGAATAAACATTTTTCCTCAACTTCTAAAATCCATAATTCCATCATGATATATCCAAATGGTGTCAAATTTGTGACTAAATTGAATATAATTTAAATATATACAACTTTTAAGGAAGAACGAAAGTCATTTGAAGATCATAGAAAAAGTTATTCAAGGTGGAAAAATGGGCCATTTGACTTTTAACTTGGAAAGTTTTCAAGTATGTTTGATTCCTCCAACTTCAACACCAAAATTCATCATGATAGAAGCTTCAAATGGAAAAAGTTCCAATATAAAGTTTGTTCCCCTTGATGGTAGCTTTCCAAAGAGTCCAAGATCATGGCATTTGGATTAAAATTGAGGGACTTGCGTCTGGTTCCTTTGCATGGCCCTATTTGATAAGTTTTGAACTCAATTTTCAAACAACTTTGTATGGCTTCATGAAAGAGATCTCAACATCAATTGTGCATGAATTTGGACCTGTCGCAATAATCACTTGGGCCTAAATGCATGCCCATGCACCCATGCTTATAACTTGCTATTTTTGGATTCAAATTGGAATGGTGTGATTATCACTTTGCATTGCCTATATAATGAGATCATTGGCCTCAAAATGAAGGAGGGCCCTTACCCAAGCTTTGATCAACAATCCCAAACCTCCATTGAAAGAATACCTTGAAGGTTTCATTTGAAATCGAACTTCTAGTTCACTTCCTATTTTTGAACTAGAACTCCAGGGATTCAAAGCCATTTGTGTTATAATCATCTCCTGCAAGCAAGAGGAAGAAAGGCCAATTGAATTTGCTTTGAGATCTAGCTCAGAATTTATCACCTGAAGGTGAAATTTCTCAAACTTCAAGTCTTCGACTTTCTCTCATTTCTCCATAATTTTTCTTGTTTCGTGGTTGGTTGAAGTCCTACCAATGTAGGCAACAAGATTGAGTTGCTTTGAGGTCAAATCGAAGCAACTCAGTTTGCATACCTCATTTTTCAATTCCACATATCTTTTTATATAGTGAGAATTGGAAGAAATGGAGGTCGGATTCAAGTTCCCCTTAATTTTTTCTTCAAAACCTATGTGCTTAAGTTGTTATCTTGATCTTATTGTTTATATATGATGATTGTTTCTATGAGTTTGCCACAAGGAATATTTCAAATGATACATTTGAAAACATTGAAGACTTCTTGCTTTTGGAATGCTTTCTTGGATGTATTGGCTATCTTTATTTGATGCCTTTGGTCTTCATATAAATTGCTTGGATGGTTATGCTTGTTGCTTGCTCAATAGTACAAAGGAAATGGGTTTCTATCTGACATTCTTGTCCTGTGAATTGCATCCTATTAGTCAGATCTTTTCAACTCTAAACTTTTAAATTTTGTCTAGGATAATCCATTCATCTCCTTTTTTCCTTCTTAAATTTCAAAATCTCTCCCTCATTTTAAAACCTTTGTTTTTGTTCTCAACTTAAACTTGTTTTAACGAGTAGAAACTTTGGGCTTATGCCATTAATTTTAAAAATATTTTCTTAATCAAACTTGTGAATAAAGTTAATCATATTGAATTTAATTTTAAAAAAAAAGACAAAAAGAACTAACAACCTCATCTATTCCTTTTGGCCATTTTGTGCCTTTTTCTTTTAAAACTTTTGCAAAAGAAAGTATTTAGATTTGAATTATCTTTGGTTGAGATATAATTCTCCCATTCCATGATATATTGATTGTAAGTCTTTCCATTTATTAGGGGTTAGTGACATACTTGTTGATTGAATCCAAGTTGGAGCCCTCCCTCTTAAATGTTGTAAAGCCCAAATTATCGGTGGATGTTTGGTTAAGTATTCTCCCATTGATAACAAAAGATCTTTAAACTTTTGTTAAAATCAATCCACCAATCTTTAAATTTTTTACCATGAACTACGAGGTTTTGATCCCTCATTTATATGTTGGTACGTAGGCATAAGACCGAAGGTCTTGTCAAACACAAAATGTAAATAAATGAATGCTTTTCTCACCCCCATTCTATTTTTTAACAAACATCTTTTCAACCAAAAACACTTGCACACAAAAGGGCTCCTTAGGAGTACCTATGACACTTTGGGTGCTAATACCTTCCCTCTGTGTAACCAACCCCCTTACCCGTAATCTCTAACATTTTATTAGTTTTGATTTGATAACTTCTTATCTTTGGGTTTTGCTCGTACTTTTCCCTTTTTCTTTGGAAATAATAAAAGCACGGTGGCGACTCTAGTTTTATTAACGTTGAGTTAATCAATAACTCAATGGTCATGAATTTACCGTTACAGTTGTAATAGACACTTAGGGGAGGGAATCAAACAATCGAGCTGGATACACATCAAGGATTGAGGAATCGTCATTGATGCTCATTCATCTCCATTTCTTCCTTTTTGTACAAGCTACCATGAAATGGATAGCTAATCTCCCTCTCTTGCTGGGATTGGAAGAATCTACCGTAATCGTATGTATATTTACCGATGATATTCTTAATATAAACATGCTTTTATGATTATTGATTCTATCTTGTTATTATCGTCAAATTTTATGAATTCAATTTGTTAATAAAAATTGCTTTCGAACTCATGAATCAATGATAACGAATCGATTAAACTCTAATTTCTAAACATAGAATTAGTTTTAATATCCATCTCAAAATAATTGATCTTCATACAATCAGATTGTTTAATCGGTTGGGACATCATCGATTCAATAAGTCGATTGGAATCTTGAAACTTTCATGTAGACATACATGTTGTTTTGAAAAGTATGTGGAAGTATGAACAAATACATGGTTATGCCAAAATTAATCGGCATATTGCATACGTAAATGGTAGAAATCCAATCCCTGCAAGATAATTTGTCATATTACAATTTAGCTTATTTTATTTCATTTATCTTATGTTTCTCTATTACTTTCAATTTAAACTTTAAACTTTCAAAAAACTTTAACTTAAACTATATTAGTAATCTAAAGCGTTGGTAATGTCACTCTCGTCTCTGTGGATACGACAACAAAATACTTCTTTTGATTTACTCAACATCAAAATGGCGCTGTTGTCGGGGACTGGTGTGTAGATATTACAAACATAACGATTATTGTTATCTTTTAAGTTTGTATATTTGTTACAAATATTTTATAATATTTACACTTGTATTTTATATTACTTTCTCCTAACATTTGTTGGTTAGAAATTGAAGAGCTTTGTGTATGCGAGGTACGAGCTCAAGGGAATTAGTACCTTTTGATCCCGAGATCGAAAGAACATCCTAAAAGAACAAAAGACGTACAAGAAAGCAAAAACAATTAAACAAACAAAAGAAGAAGGAATTCACTTCCGTTTTATAAAAAATTCCTATCACAAAAACCATGGCATACGAGACTGTTAATGGTCCTTGTGCAAGCAGCCCAAGGCGATTGGCCTGTCTCACCAACAACCCAGCCACTAGACGATCTGAAATAAAAATAGGGTTGCTGCAGATTATTTACGCTAACCCTTTTGCAGTTTTGGATCATGAAGATCCATGCACCTATCTGTAAGACCCTAATTTTGACCCTGAGATCCCTCATGGCATCATATCATTGCTCATTGCATTGCCTCAAGGATCATAGCATGTGTGGCTCCTTACCCTAGGGTTGGGACTTGTGTGAGTTGGTTGGAGACCACCAAGCATGCTTGAATTGTATATTATTGCTTTTCCTATTTGTTTACTAACCAAAAGCACAAAAATATGTCACTAACCTCTTTTGTTTTGTAGCTCAAGTGACCTTGTGATCCCCTGCTCCTAGGAGGCTCCTATGCTCAATGAAGTGGCTAGATGAAGATGAAAGCAAGCATGACAATGGTACACAAAGCTCTAAATCATCATATATGTCCCCAAAGGATCTCAATTTTCCAATTTGATCAAGATAACCCAAGGGGCTTGAGGATTGTTTCCCAAGGAAACCCTAATTCAATTGTGCATTAACTGTGCCTTGCTCATGAAGCAACCTCAACCTATGATCAAATACAATAAAGGGAAGTTCTTTAATTAATTATTTTATGCATATATGATCCTATATGAGTACCCTAAATCATTCATTCATCAAGATTTGAAGTTTGGCCTTGAGAAGTTGACCAGTCAAGTCATCTGACTAAACTGAGGATCACTGATACCTAACGTTTGATGTGTTTTTCAAATGAAGATGACCCCAAAAGCAAAAATGTTCTTAAGAACCATATGAACAACTTTCATGTTCATCAAAAATCCATTTGAAACTTGGAAGGTCATCATTCATTTCAAAACATTATAGGTCATTTTGACTGAAACCCTAGTTTTGGGTCAATTTCCCAAGGACCTAACTTCCTTATGTTTCATGATTTTGAGGTGAGACCAATTGTATTGGAAATATTAAGATGTCTACTTTAAATTTTATGTTGGACAAACTTTCATAATCCTAAAACAAACACATGTCATAATACAAAAAATTATAGGTCACATTGGACCAAAACCATTGAATTTGAAAAATGTCCAACTTCAAGTGCCCATAACTTTGTCCTAAAAAATCCAAATGATGCAAAATTTAAGTCCAAATTTATCATCTTGAAAATATATACAACTTTTATGTTTGAGGTTTTTTCATTTGAGGCTTGTATAATTGAAACAAAAGGGCTTGAAGTTGATCATTTTTGGAAAAATTTCCAAAGACATGTTTTGTACCTCAAACTTCAAGGCCAGTTTTCATAAATTTCCAAACTCCAAATGGATTTTTGCCCAACATATATTTTGTTCCTTATGTCAAGAGCTTTCCAACCATTACTCACATGACCGTGTTTGGATTTTTCATGTTTGACTTTCGAAGAGGTGAACATTTATGTTCCAATATGCAATTCACTTTGTATCTTCATGCACAAGCAAGTACCATGCCAACTGCACGTCCATTTCAACTTCAAATGATATCAGCTTGCATTTCCACTCAAGTTTGGGCCTCACGTGCGCCTATACAGGCCCATGCATGGAGGATCCAATTCTCATGCACACGAGTATTACCTTGCCAGGTGTATCGATGCTTTGTGATTCTTGAATTTCTTCAAGCTCTACTTTCCTCCCACTGGTTCCTTTGGAATTAAAATCCTTTTCTAGGAAAACTCCAGTTCGAGCGACAAACACTTTGCCCTCCGAAGGATTGTAGAAGTAATATCCTCTTGTTTCTTTAGGATACCCCCACAAATAGGCATTGGTCAGATTTGGGCTTAAGCTTAGTTGAAATTTGTCGTTTCACATAAACTTCGCAACCCCAAATCTTCATGTAAGACATATGTGGTCTCTTACCACTCCATATCTCATATGGTGTCTTTTCAACCTTTTGTATGGAACACGGTTAAGTGTGTAAGCTGATGTCAATGGTGTATGTCCTCAAAAGGAGTTTGGAAGATTGGTGTGACTCATCATGGATCGGACCATGTCCAACAGGGTTCGATTTCTTCTCTCAGATACACCCTTCCATTGGGATGTTCCAGGAGGAGTAAGTTGGGATAGGATCCCACACTCTTTCAGATGGTCATCAAACTCTAGGATTAAATACTCATCACTTTGATCTGATCGAAGAGTTTTAATATTCTTACCTAGTTGGTTTTAACTCGTTAGGTTTCACCCTTTTGTATTAATGTTATTAATAGGCATTTCAAGATCAAGGACATATAGTCCATTGTTCATTTGTGCAGTAGCATAGAATATATCATTCAAATAAATTGAGCAACAATTGTTCTTTATTATAAATGAAAAACCAAACTTGTCCAAACAAGCAATGGAAACAATATTCCTGCTAATTGCAGGTACATAATAACAGTTCTCTAACTGAATTATTAAACCACTAGGTAAAGTCAATACAAAAGTTCCTACGGCTAAAGCAGCAACCTTTGCTCCATAGCCAACTCGTAGGTCGACTTCACCTTTTGCCAAATCTCTACTCCTTTTTAGTTCCTGCACATTTGTACAAATGTGAGAACTGCATCCAGTATCTAATACCCATGATGAAAAAGTAGATAAATTAATAACAAAAATACCTAAAGTTGAAGTCTCTACTCCATTCTTCTTATCTTCCAGGTACTTTGGGCAGTTCCTCTTCTAGTGTCCGGTCTTACCGCAATGGAAGCAGGTGCCTTCTTTTGCTATGCCTCCACTAGGCTTCAAAGCAGCAGTGGGTCTGGGATTGGCAACTTCCTCGCCCTTCCCCTTATCACTCTGCTTAGTGGGCCTTTTGTTCTGTCTCTTTCCATTTCCGATCATCAGAATGGACTTCCCTTTTGACTTCAGATTCTGCTCGGCAGTTCTTAACATGGAGAGCAGTTCAGGAAGAGATTTGTCCATATCAATCATATTGAAATTTAGGACAAATTGACTGAAACTATCTGGCAACGATTACAAGATCAAATCAGTTGCAAGTTCCTTTTCGAGGGGAAAACCCAATCTCTCAAGGTTTTCCACATACCCAATCATCTTGAGTACATGGGGACCTACAGGGGCTCCCTCAGCTAACTTGCTTTGAAAAAGGGCTTTTGAAACTTCAAACCTCTCATGCCTTGCTTGCTCTTGATAGAGCAACTTCAGGTGTTCGATCATATCGAATGCTGACATGTTCTCATGTTGCTTTTGCAATTCTGAGTTCATGGTAGCCAGCATGAGACAAGCAGTTTCATTGGCATCATTGATATGTTTTTTATAAGCATCTCTTTCTGCCTTAGGTGCAGAACTAGGAGGTTCCTCTTCAGGAACAGGTGTCTCCAAGACATACAGCTTTTTATCATGTTTGAGGACAATCCTCAGATTTCGGTGCCAATCCAGAAAATTTGTCCCAGACAATTTTTCCTTATCAAGGATTGATCGCAGGATGTTGTTAGAGGTGTTTGCTGTCATGGTAATCTACATAAAGATTAATGAAAATATAAGTATCATTGACATATTCAATTAGGCCTTTAATTAAATATGCTCCCACTATTTTACTCGAAATAAATGACCCTCATCATTTGATTCGGAAAATCCCGTTGGAAGATTTTCTAGTGGGTCGAGATCCATATTTCACTTCGTTCTAAGTCCGCGTAGGCGGATTACACAAAACTAGGTTATTTAGGTAGGAACTCCTTCCAATTGTATCTCATACAACTCTCGAAAATTTCAATTGGGTGAATAACTCCTTATTCCAATCCATCATATGGATTATTCCCAACTCTTGCTTCTAAACATATATAAGAAAATTATAATCAAGTTTGACTCATCGTTTTAGCAATTGGATATTACAATTATCCCATCGCACCTTAACTAATACAAAACATGCACCTCGCGTAGGCGAAACCTACATTATTCGATACCAGTCTTGATGAGTGCTAAAACTTGGAAAGCAAACATATATAATATTCTCATAATTTGTTTAGTTAAGTTTGACCCATTGTTTTAACAGTTGGATATTACAATTATCCCATCGCACCTTACTAATATATAGATCATGCACCTCGCGTAGGCGAAACCTACATTATCTATTACTAGTCTTGATGAGTGTTAAAACTTGGAAAGCATAAACTTAATATTTAATTTGAGGGAATTGCAATTTTTCGGATCTCACCGGCTTGTTTATCATATAAACCGTCTCTCACATGCATCAACATACATTCACATGCATCAACATACATTCACATGCATCAACATACATACATACATAATGAAACAGTTATGGCCCCTAGCGCAATTGTTCTCCCAAGCCAATGAGAGAACCTAAGCTAACCGACAACGATATAAGCTTCTCCAAGCAAGATCTTCAAGGTTGTCCTCCTTTGGCACTGACTTCTTTGCTTTCTTCATATCATTACATTACATGAAAGAAACTCGTTTTACATACGAGGGAGTGAGATGAGAAAAGAAGTTACATTTGGGAGATTAAGGGAGAGGCACGACACGCAGGTCGTATTTTAAAAACCCAAAACAAAACAAAGGAAAACTAAGGCCATAATCGATCACCACAAGACAATAATAAACACTTTATTATTATTATTAATTCCTTTAATTAATTAAAATCAAATTAAATTTTGACGACCGATCATCACATTTTAATGAACAATTCATTTAAAATCGATGTCGCTTTTCGTATCAACACTTGACACTTTTAAAGCACTGAGTTAGCCGAACGGGTGAAAATTTCCTTGCGTTAACCGGTTAACACTGTTTGAAATCTGAAAAAAAATGTTTTCTTCCTTGCGTTAACCGGTTAACCAAATGCGTTAACCGGTTAACACTGTTTGAAAATGTCTTGGAAAACTGTTTTCCGCCTTGCGTTAACCGGTTAACCATATGCGTTAACCGGTTAACACTGTTAAAAACTCAAAAAAATATTTATTTCGCATTGCGTTAACCGGTTAACCATATGCGTTAACCGGTTAACACTGTTCCAAAAAGTGTTTAGAAAGCACAACTCTTGTGCAGTCAAACCCCAATCGCATAACTCTCTGACAACACAACCCTTGTGTCGTCACTAACCCTGATGCACCAATTTCAGACCGTCAAACACATCTCGATTGTTAATTCAGTATGATTGATCAACACGTCATTGCTTCACCATACTAATGTCGGATCAAGAAGCAAACGACCATTGATCGCTCAAAGGAAAACAATCATTGAGGGTTTGAATGAACGAAACGAGAACACTATATCATATATAATGTATTTTGCATCAGGATTACATATATCACATATATGTAACTTGATCGATCTCAATTTAACCTTTGATTCATTCTGTCTTTAATCATATTATTACAGAACAAAAACAAATATCAGATTCATGGTTTCGTAAGTGGCTCTGATACCACTGAAGGAGAATTGCCATCCAAGGCGCAGCGGAATTTAATAATTTCTCCATTTAGTGATCCTTATGAATGGGCATGATCAGTGATAGAATCATTACCTCTTGTGGCGATTCAAACCTTTGGTGCAGATCTCTGATGATGATCAAAACCTTTGATACAGATCCACGGGGCGATCACGAACGTTGAACGATGACAACGTCTCTACTCAGTCCACACGAACGGATTCCTTCAATCGCAGTGCTAGCTGTTATGAATGAAGGCTTTGAGTGAGAGAAAGAGGGAAACAAAATTCCAAGTCTCTACTTGAATTTCTGTCTGAGTGGGGTTGGAGTGACAATGCTTCTACCAAAGGGGTTCTATTTATAGAACCACTTGTGTGGGCTTCAAGCTAAAAAGCCCACTTAAGTGTATTTTGGCCCATATCTTATAATATGCCCAAAATCACTTAAGTATTTGGTACCTTACCATATTTCGTCTCCCACTTAAGTGCACCGTACCTTACGGTGTTCCTTAGTTACTCTATCTCTCATCAATCCGTCCTTTGTGTGTGACCCTATAGGTTTTCGCGGCGTTGGCAATTATATTAAATCACGCATTTAACATAATAAACAGTGAGCGGTATCTAGCAACACATCACTGCTACCCAAGTCACGAAAATGTCATGTGATCTGACAAAACCTCCTGTGATAATAATTATGTGTATAATTACCCCTTTTCCCTTATGTCTATATTGAACACAAGGTATAGACCGTGTCACCCTTGTCCAGTTCAATATTGGGCCCATAGACATTTATCCTGTTACGCAGGATTGACAAATTCCACCTAGGACACTCATGTCCCTCAGCATGCTTCGTGGAGTACCCATCAACTGTCTTTATGGTTATCCAGTTACGGACAACGTTGGATCAACAATAAAGCACTCGACTCTACATCTAGGATCCATAGTGGTTTCAGGTCGAAGAGTGGTATACACTATTATCACCATGAGAATAACTTATGACACTTTGCATAACTTTCTATATAGTATTCTCATAGCGGGTCAATCCGGTATAAATATTACTCCTAATATTCATACCTATGTTTAAGACTTGATAACTCTTTATCCATGATCTATGAGATGTGATCATCAGTCTACAAACATAATAGTCTTAATGCTTTAATGTTATCCCACTTCACACTAAAACTCGACTACGGATACTTTAAGAATAGTGTCCTTATGTTTAATGTGTTCTCATGATTAAGTCACACTTAATACATTAAACAGACTATCTATTCCAGGGACTTTATTAATCAACCATAATAAAGAAAATGCCTTTAAATAATTCGATACAAGTACCAAAAGTATTGGCCTCTAGGGGTTACACCAATAATAACACTCTCAACCCTGCTAGGGGAAACAACAAACTTCAGGCCTGGCTGCTGAGGAAACACCGATCTCGAACCCGCTAGGGAGATAACAATCCCAACCCTGCTAGGGGAAACAACAACCTTCAGACTTGCTGGGGAAATAACACTCTCAACCTGCTGGGGAGGTACGAAAGTTTTGACATGGAACACCTGTCGACTCGTCGAACACTGGCATTCACCATCCAACCACAGTGTCAACTTTCCACTTTTGAGAGCTCCCAGACTCATCCGGTCTCTTCTGATTCATCACCTTGTATTCTCGACTTCTCTCTACTTTGAGACAATCGATCTCCTCAGATCCGGGCCAACTCCCTAATCCTTAGACTTTGAAGAGTCTTCTTGATTACCCTCTAGGATCGTCACCATTCTTTCGCCATCTTTTCACCATTCTTCTATCCCTCGTCCCTGATTAGGCTCCAAAGGATTCTTTTGCCAAAAGGCTTCATATCACAACCTGCAAGTGAGTGAAAATAACCAACGGAACCTGCAAAAGAGATCGTTAGATAAAAACGTGCCCCAGGCGTGCCAAAATTTCAACACTTAGGTCACTCAGACTTCCGAATAAGATTTCACGTTTCCAATCTTATAAACATGCATCAGAAGGGACCCCTATCTCTCAAAATGCAAAAATTCTTTATCAAAATAAACGGATGTTTTTGCAATCAAAGCGGTAATGAAAACAAAAAACAAAATTATTTGACTGAATATGCATTTTATTGATTGAAAAAAAGTGGCTCAAAACCGAGCAATACACAGGAAGCAATTCTTGAAAAGAGGTAATTACGCACAAAAGGAAAAATCTATCCTAATAGCAATGTGAACTCGTGATCTCGTCGAGTTCCAACTCGGTTACACCCCATATGTCCTCAAGACTCTCCGCGCTTTCTGCCTTCTGAACAAGACGCTTCCGACCGATCCCTGTCGGGGATTATCCATGTCATATCCAAAGCATAAACGATCATGCTAGACGCAATTGTTCGTTTCATTCCCTCTTTTTCCCGGACCGCCCTTTCGGGTTTTCAATCTACTGGGATACCCTTTTTTTCCCAAGCCGCCCCTGTGGGGTTCTCGACTTGCCGGGTGTACAGTTTTTTTCTTTTTATCCCTAATTTTTGCCCGAACCTTTTTCTTTTTCTCTTGGTTCGCCGGGATGCCCTTTTTTGCCTGGACTATTTTATTCTTTTCGTCCAGCGGGTCTCTTATACAAAGTATTTTTTAACTGCGTCCGCATTCACAGGGGATGGAAAATCCTCGCCATCCATGGTCGTCAACAACAAGGCTCCGCCAGAGAAAACCTTCTTGACCACGAATGGACCTTCATAATTGGAGTCCACTTGCCCCTATTATCTATACCGGGAGGAAGGATCCTCTTCAAAACCAAATCACCTGTCTGATAGCTTCGAGGACGCACTTTCTGATCAAAGGCCTTTTTCATCCTTCTCTGATACAGTTGTCCATGGCACACGGCTGCCAATCGCTTTTCCTCGATAAGGCACAACTCATTGAACCTTGTCCGGACCTATTCAGCTTCGTCTAGCTTGACATCCAACAGGACTCTTAGAGAATGAATCTCCACTTCAACAGGTAGGACTGCTTCCATACCATACACAAGGGAGTAAGGGGTTGCCCTGGTCGACGTACGTACTGAAGTACGATGCCCATGCAAGGCAAAGGGTAGCATCTCATGCCAATCCCTGTACGTCACGACCATCTTCTGCACAATCTTCTTAATGTTCTTGTTTGCCGCCTTTACAACACCATTCATCTTTGGCCTGTAAGGAGAAGAGTTGTGGTGTTAGATCTTAAAGTCTTTGCAAAGCTCTTTCATCATCTTGTTATTGAGATTCGAACCATTATCAGTGATGATTCTCTCAGGAACCCCATAACGACAGATAATTTCCTTCTTAATGAATCGAGCAACCACTTGTCTGGTAACATTGGCATAGGAAGCTGCTTCCACCCACTTGGTGAAGTAATCAATCGCGACTAGGATGAAGCGATGCCCATTAGAAGCAGTAGGTTCAATCTTCCCAATCATATCGATGCCCCACATCGCGAATGGCCAAGGAGAATTCATAACATTCAGAGGGTTTGGTGGTACATGCACTTTATCTGCATAGATCTGACATTTATGGCACTTCCGAGCGTATTTGAAACAGTCAGATTCCATGGTTATCCAATAATAACCGGCTCTTAACAACTTCTTGGACATTGCATGACCACCAACATGGGTACCGAAAGATCCCTCGTGTACTTCCTGCATTAACATGTCTGCTTCGTGTCTATCCACGCATCTGAGCAGAACCATGTCAAAGTTCCTCTTGTACAACACATCATCCTTGTTCAAATAAAAGCTTCCAGCTAGCCTTCTCAATGTCTTCTTGTCATTCTTTGAGGCTCCTTCAGGATACTCCTGGCTTTTGAGGAAATTCTTAATATCATAAAACCACAGCTTCTCATCAATAGCAGACTCGGCTGCAAACACATACGCAGGCCTCTCGAGTCGATTCACAGTAACGTGTGGCACGTGATTATGCCAATGGACTTTAATCATGGAAGACAATATGGCTAATGCATCAGCCATTTGATTTTCATCTCGGGGTACATGATACAACTTCACTGTCTTGAAGAAAGTCAGTATCCTTCTGGTGTAGTCTCTATAAGGAATCAAATGCGGCTGATGGGTATTCCAGTCTCCATTGACTTGGTTAATCACTAGAGCGGAATCTCCATAGATGTCCAGAGTTTTGATCCTTAGATCGATGGCTTCCTTAATCCCCATGATACTGGCCTCGTACTCAGCTTCATTGTTGGTTACTTCGAAAGTCAATCTGGCGGAAAAAGGTATGTGTGCACCTTTAGGATTGATGAGTACTGCCCCAACACCATTGCTATTCACATTTACCGCCCCATCAAACATCAGCGTCCACTTGTCATCGGGATCCGGTCCTTCCTTGACAAGAGGCTCTTCACAATCTTTCATCTTTAAGTACATGATATCCTCATCGGGGAATTCAAACATCATCGGCTGATAGTCATCAATTGGTTGCTCGGCAAGGTAATCAGACAGAATACTACCCTTGATGGCCTTTTGAGACGTGTACTGGATATCATACTCTGTTAAAATCATCTGCCAATGTGCCACTCATCCGGTAAGAGCCGGCTTTTCAAAGATATACTTTACTGGGTCCATCTTAGAAATCAACAAGGTGGTATGGTTCAACATATACTGTCTTAGTCGGCGAGCAGCCCATGCCAAAGCGCAACAAGTTTTCTCGAGCAGTGAATATCTTGTTTCACAGTCGGTAAACTTTTTGCTAAGGTAGTATATTGCATGCTCTTTTCGACCAGACTCGTCATGCTGTCCCAATACACACCCCATCGAATTCTCTGTTACTGAAAGGTACATTATCAGAGGCCTCCCTGGAACTGGAGGTATAAGAATTGGAGGTTTCTGCAGATATTCTTTTATCTTATCAAAAGCTCTTTGACAATCATTGTTCCACCTGATTGCTTGATCTTTTCTTAGCAATTTAAATATCGGTTCGCACGTGGCTGTTAGGTGAGATACGAACCGTGCAATGTAGTTCAATCTCCCTAAAAACCCACGAACTTGCTTCTCCGTTCTTGGTTCAGGCATTTCTTGAATAGCTTTTACTTTTGCTGGGTCAACCTCAATCCCTTTCTCACTGACGATGAAGCCTAACAGCTTTCCAGATCTCACTCCAAACGTACACTTATTTGGATTCAGCCTCAGTTTGAACTTTCTCAGTCTTTCAAACAACTTTTGCAAGTTTACCAAGTGCTCCTCTTCTGTCTGAGACTTCACAATCATATCATCCACGTACACTTCAATTTCTTTGTGCATCATGTCATGAAAGAGAGTCGTCATAGCCCTCTGATAGGTAGCACCGGCGTTCTTCAACCCAAATGGCATCACCTTATAACAGAATGTACCCCAAGGTGTAATGAATGTCGTCTTCTCCATGTCTTTTGGCGCCATCTTGATCTGATTATAGCCAGAAAATCCGTCCATGAAAGAGAAAATCGAGGATTGAGCAGTGTTATCGACCAATACATCAATGTGAGGTAATGGGAAGTCATCTTTCGGACTGGCTCTGTTTAAATCTCGGTAATCGACACACATCCTGACTTTACCATCCTTCTTCGGCACGGGTACGATGTTGGCCACCCAAGGGGGATAATTGGTAACTGCCAGAAAACCCGCATCCAACTGTTTCTGAACTTCCTCTTTGATCTTGACAGCCATATCAGGACTAGTTTTGTGAAGCTTCTGCTTTACCGAGGGACAATCTTCTTTGAGAGGTAGCCTGTGCACCACAATATCCGTATCCAAACCAGGCATATCTTGATACAACCATGCGAATATCTCTACATATTCTCGCAACATTTCAATCAGCCCTCTCTTGACCTTTTCCTCTAAAGCAGCCCCTATTTTGATCTCTTTCCTGGCGTCCTCAGTACCAAGGTTAATGGCTTCCAACTCTTCCTGATAAGGTTGAATGACCCTTTCCTCCTGTTTCAATAGTCTGGCCAATTCTTTGGGGAGTTCACAATCTTCTTCACTCTCCTCTTCGGCTTGGTAAATGGGATTATCGAAGTCATACTGAGCCATAACAGAACTGTTTTTAATGGAATCCGCAAGATCAATTCTGCACGAATGATGTTTAATGCTTTTTTAGAAAAGAGTTCAAGAAAGTCACAAAAACAAAAAAAAACATTGCCATTTTTATTGTTTTGAAAATGAAAGCAAAAACAGAAAGACAGTGAGCACAAATTTGATTGCAAAACGTCCTTTATTAATGATAATCATTGAAAATTCAAACATGATGTGGCCCTACAGTGAACCACTACGCCCCGGACAGAGCGTAGGGTTTTTTGTGCAAAATGAAAAACACAAGAAAATTACTCTGTCTCAAGAGTAACTTGGACTATTTCTTCGGTAGTCCAGTTGTTGATCGTCTCCCCTGGAGCACATGGGTGCACCCAAACATCCAGATCACAATCACTGTCACCATCTTCATTGCCTGTTGCAAAGACATCCCCGTGATTCATCAATCCAGCGTTGGTGAAGGTACACGGCCCTTTCTGATCCTGGACACCCTGCTCTGATGATTGAAGAGGCTGATAACCAATGCCAAATTTGTCTTCCTTCACGGGTATATCAATCATCTTGCCCCAACCTTCCGCGTTACCTGAATTAATGACCTCCAGAGCTTGCTTATATGACGCAATCGAGGTACCTGGTTTCTTCTGTTCAACAAAAGCCACCTTCTCAGCACTGACCGTCTCAAAAGCTTGACAAAGGGTTTCATGAATTTCGCCACCCATCTCCACATATTTGGAGGATAAATGGCTCACAAAGATGTCCTCTTCGCCGCACACGGTTACAACCTGACCGTTCCACACATACTTTAGCTTTTGATGGAGAGTTGAAGAAACAGCCCCGGCCCCATGTATCCAGGGACGCCCCAACAGACAACTATATGCTGGTTGAATATCCATCACATAGAAGACAATATCAAACACTTCTGGGCCGATCTTCACAGGCAACGTGACTTCGCCGAAAACAGATCGCTTGGATCCATCAAAAGCACGGACAATGAGATCACTTGGTGTGAGGACAACCCCTTCAACATCAAGTTTACTCAGAACCTTCTTGGGCAACACATTCAAAGAGGAACCGGTATCAACCAACACATGCGACAACACCGCGCCTTTGCACTCCATCGTGATATGCAAAGCTCTATTGTGATTGCGACCCTCAGGTGTCAAGTCGAGATCAGTGAATCCCAAACCATGTCTCGTGTTAACATTTGCAATAACACCCTCGAGCTGGTTAACAGAAATATCTTGAGGCACGTAAGCCATATTCAACATTTTCAACAAGGCGTTACGGTGTGCCTCGGAACACATTAACAGAGAGAGAATAGAGATTTTCGACGGCGTCTGGTTCAACTGATCCACAATCTTATAATCACTTTTCTTGATGATTTTCATGAATTCCTCCACGTCCTTCTCAAAGGAACCCTCAGGCACTTCTTTCCGCACTGGTTCTTCTTCAACCACAACTTGCTTCCCTTTTGTTTTAGCAAGAGCCTCAGCATTGTCCTTCGGAACCTGCGGTGCAAACAAACGACCACTTCTTGTAAATCCTCCGGGTCCTCCCACATTGTCCACAGCCGAACCCACTGTTACGGAAGCCTTATTTGACAAATCAATCGTCACTGGAGCCTGATTTACCAATCTGGTCTGATTTTCTGATCTTCTATTACTGCGGAAAGCATTGTCATATTGCCACGGAATTTCCCTACCATTCTCAAACAGTCTTCCATTAGAAGCAGAAATGGTGGTAGGAGCACCGACAGTCACCGGAGCAGATATGGTCACAGGAGTACCAACAGTCATGGGCGTATTAACAGTTCTTGGAGCACGTGCAGGGCCTTCTGATGGCTTAAAGTAAATGGTGACAGTTGATATTTCTCCATGGTCTTTCACTACCCGACCAAACTGTAAGCAACCTTCATCCATCAATCCCTGGATACCTCTTTTCAACTTCCCACAACCGTTCTCATGATTGCCACAATCTGCACAAGTCTCATCACAACCCGGGAACACTCCCCCTTTCAGCAGACGTTCCTTCACCCTCAACAACGAAGTCTGAACATCATCGACATCGACTACCAAGTCCAAAGCTTCCTCATCTTCCACACTGTTTACTCTGGGCCCACCATGATGAGGCATAGGATTATTCACTACATTCAGAACAGGAGCAAAGTTAATCGCTTTGGCATCAATCAAATCCTGAACCTTATGGTGAAAAGCCCGACAATTCTCAATGTGATGCCCTGGTGCACCGGAATGAAAATCACAACGGACATTAGCATCATACCCAGCAGGAATCTTCGTTAACGGAGCCATAGTGCGAAGTTTAACAAACTTTAATCTGAGCAATTCAGGAAGTAACTCAGCATAAGTCATTGGCAGCGGATCAAAACGACGATCTGGCATTCTCTGTCTTGGTTGGAATTGGCGTTGCTGTTGTTGTTGTGGTTGTCCTCTTGGTTGTTGTTGGGATTGAGTTGCTGGAATAGTCACAGCAGCAACTTGGTGGTATTGTTGTCCTCTGTTCATATTTCTCCGATGGTGTACAACATTTGTCTCACCCTCTCTCCTTCTGGGTGCCCCCGAAAATGGTTTCTTAGAACTTGAAGAGCTTGAAGAACCAGGGTCTTGGATCTTTCCTGCTTTGATAAGACTTTCAGTTCTCTCTCCGCAGATTACAACATCTGAAAAGTTACCAAACGGGCAACTCCCCATACGATCCATGAACACACCTTGCAAGGTCCCAATGAACATGTCGGTCAGTTCTCTCTCCAACATCGGAGGTTGCACTCTTGCAGCTAGTTCACGCCACCTCTGGGCGTATTCTTTGAAGCTCTCACCAGTCTTTCGAAACAAACTCTGCAATTGGGTTCTGCTCGGAGCCATGTCGTTGTTGTGCTTGTACTGCCTCAGAAAAGCTTCACCCAAATCTCTCCAGCTTCTGACAGATTCTCTTTTCAGGTCCATGTACCAATACAAAGACGCTCCAGACAAGCTGTCTTGGAAAAAGTACATCCACATCTTTTCATCATCAGTGTATGCGAATATCTTCCTGTAGTAAGCTTGCACATGAGTGCGAGGACAAGAAGTGCCATTGTATTTGTCAAAAGATGGCGCTTTAAATTTGTAAGGGATCCTCAATCCATCAACCAGACCCATATTGGTAACATCAAAGCCCAAAGAATTCTGGCATTCCATGGCACGGATCTTTTCAGCAAGGGCGTCAACCTTTCTATCCCTCTCTTCCGCCTTTCCCAATTCATCATCATCACTGAGAACGGTGAACATATCCTCTTGTCTGTCAACCAAATGAGCAGGATGGCGGGCCGGAGCATGGGCCACTCGAGCATTAGTAGTCTCTGCAGTGATGGGTTGTCCATTGATTCTGATACCCCTCAATTCATCACCCACAGCATAGTTATTGACAGGGATGGTGGCAGCAGCAGTGTCATTAACAGGGGCTACTTCTGGAGAATTCCGACTGACAGGTGGGATCACGGTTTCTTGTCTCTGGGCCAAGGCTCGAAGTTCCTCTTGCCCTTGCACGACCCCTTGCATCATATTCATGAATTGGGCCATGTTGGCCCTCATCTCTGCTAACTCTGCTTGAACTTGATCCATACTCCTCTGTTGATTCAGCCTTGTCGCGTAACGGTGCGGACGATGCTCAGCAATCTTGCCTAGGTAGAGAACCAGAATGAGAAATCCTTTTCAAGAATACCTGTAACGATGCAAGAATGATATGTGTATGATGCCTATGCGGGTTAACCTTTTTTATGCATTATTTTTTTCTGAAAATAAACATGCTATGATGTAAAATGATGAAACCATGGCTAGCTGGTCGTGGATCTCAAGGCATAGGATCAGAACTTCAGCATGAATTCGGAACCGGGAACCGTAGATCATGGTCATCAGCTTAGAACCCATACTTCAGAATCAACGGTCACCAACAGAACCATTCATCGTCTGAACAAGTACCCTCAAATTCGACCCAGGGATCCGAAATAAACGGAACCCGCTGATAAATACCACGGACAGACCTCCGGCGTCCTAGAAATAAATGTCCATGAATCCAACTCAACCATAGTCACCATCACAAAATCACTGACAGAACATGCATCTGTAAGAATCAAACCCTCCCCTCACAGGTGAATTCTAATAAGGTCATCCTAAGGCAGATAATGGTCTCGACAATCGGGCAAGATACTCAACGGGTTTGCCCTCTCGGGTGTGGCGTTGCAGCTCTCATAAGATCATCTAAACCAAAGATCCGAGAAAGAACGGTCACCGAAGTCAACAACTCAAAAGAGAAAACCCAACCTGAGTGGAATACTCTAAATGGAAGGACTCTCTTAAATGAACCTCGTCCGGCTGTGGTATGTCACGTCTCCGCATCATGTCATGACAACATGTGAGGAAACATGAGACCACGCTAATCTTAGGTGTATACTCGGGCCTGGGTTTTAGCCCCACTCAGAACACCCACCCCAAATCAGAGGAACCGACCTGTACAGAATCCAGCACAATGATAATATGATGCATGAAACAGTAAAGTGTACATAGGATGTAATGCAAGCAGATAAGTATGCAAAGCGATAAATAACTAACACACAATAGACAGTAAACAAACAAACGCTAGGAAAGGCCCGCTAGGGAAAATAGTTTCCCCAGCAGAGTCGCTAGCTGTCGCTCCCCAGGATTTCCCGAATCCAGGTACAAACGCGAAAAAGAGTGGCGAGAGAGAAAGGGTAGAGTCGCCAGCTATGTACTTTTATCCCAAGAGGAGGGAAAGGTAGTACTGCATAACCTAGAGGGAACGGATAAAACAAAGTCTCGAACCAAAGAAACTGAGTAAGGGGGCCAGTTACGTTAAGGGAAGGTTATCGCACCCCTTCACGTCTGTGGTACTCCACAGGATCCACGATTGCTATCTATGTCTAAAATGTGTGTAAAAAGTCCTATATGCAATACGAAAGAGAGAAAATCAAAGTAGGGAAAATAAAGAGTTATTGCTCGCACAGGCCCTACCCTGCTGCATACGTATCTCAAGAAGGATTGAGAATCAGAGCACCGTAGCTCGGCTAACCTATTTCTGTTTGTTTTGTGTTTTTTAGGTGAACGACGTTACTACGCAATCTACCGGATGCTCGACCTTTGGAGACTTACTCACCTGTAGTAGAAGGAGTTAACGTGTCCTTAAGAGAAGATAAAGTTCGTTTGTGTTTTAGGAATGCTCATGCAAGAAAGGAAGTCCTAGACGAAGGAACCGTGCTACCTTAATTGACATGCAAACGAGAGATTATACGAAATCTAGCAATCCTATGGAAAGACCATAAGCGAGTCTCATAAGAGAACAGCAAAAACTGGAAATGGAATGCCAATCAATGGGCATACATCCAACCCCAAAAACAAACGGGAAACAGATAGCCAATCAATGGTCTTACATCTAACTCCACACAACAAAACAGGAAACAGATAGCCAATCAATGGTCTTACATCTAACTCCACGCAACAAAACAGGAAACAGATAGTCAATCAATGGTCTTACATCCGACACCTAACAACACTAAAAAAAACAAAGGGGTGAAAAAAGAAAAAGGGTGCCCAGAGAGATCTCGCTCAATCTCCTGCCTACGTATCTCATCTGGTATGAGAATCAGGGCGACGGAGTTCCCCTTAACAGGGGAGAAACTCTCTCCTAACCAGAGACCAGGGAGATAACAGACTAATAGGGAGACTACGACTCGAGCCTAAAAGTTGTCATGCAAACGATCCCTAAGTTGAGGTCTCTAATCAGAACCTAACTCGCATAGGAAGCAAGTTAATCTAAACAGCAAATAAACAAACATGCATGAAAAGCAAACACATGACAGATTCACAAATATGCAAACAAGCAATCAAGCAACACACTCTATATGCAAACAAGAGGCTCAGACAAGTTGGTTGGGCTTTAGTCAAGGGGTCATATCAACCTCGACAAACAAGCCAAAACTGTAGGGGTGTTCTGAAGCTCTTAACCACTAACATTGAGAGTTAGGGTGAAGCTGATGAATAGGAAATGAGGATTGGACCTCATGCTCTTAACCCTGGCCTGGGTGAGCTTGAATCAAAGAAGGTGTGGGGATCCAGAATGAGGGACCCTATTCCATTTGACTGACTCTATACAAAGATCTTGGGTTATGTTCAAGAGCATCAGCACGTAGTGCGAGCATAATGAACGACTCAACGATTAACAGGGGATTGATTGCTAATCCCTTCTATCTGTCAATTGCCTCTTCACTTAGGAGGACTTAACAAATAGCATGCCTCACTTGGAGGTCTTTAGTGCAAATGTAAACAATCACAATCATTGCCTCTTAAGGAGGACTTCAGCCAAACGCCTGCCAAAAAGGTGGCAGGACTTCCAGACTACATGGAGTGAGAAGGCTAAACTACCTCAGTGGTGTATTAACCACACTCTAAAGCAAAGCTCAAGCAAGAGCTAATAGCGACTAATGTACCTGTACAAAAAGCCAAACAATTAATATTGTATTCAGAAAACCAAACAGACAACAATGGAATTATCCAACAATTATACACAATGCAAGTCTCAAATGCAAGCACTCAAGTGAGTTCATCACATCAATGGAACTACAACACAACAAGAGTTAGTAATCAAAGCAACTTGCATCTCAAATAATGAGCAAACCAACCATTAGTGCTAAATACCTTAAACACAAACACAATTGGTGAGTACAAACCACTAGTACAAAGACTAGGGTCAAAGGAAAGTCAAATGACCAAAACAGAAGTCAATATTTCACATGAAGCACATTCAATCAAACAAGAAGAAGGCCTCAAAAGGACCAAAGCCAAATCAAAAGGCAAAGCCATCAATTAATCAAGATAAGGCAAAGGCAAGCAATGTGATCAAACTTGGACATCAAACATAGAAAATCCATATTAAAACAGAAATATATCCAATGATCATGAAATTTTTTATGTGCGCTTAACCTGTTATGGACAAACATCATACCAAAAATTAAGTCCAGAAGACAACAAATGGTATGTGAATGAAAATGCACAAGTACAAGGTACAAAATGTTACACCAAATGTCACAACATATGTTCATGTGTCCAAAACAGTGGTATTAAATGGTAAAAATGCCAAACAAAAGCCAAAAAATCATGTCACATGTTATGAATAAGCATGTCAAATTTCAAGGCAATTGGACAAATCATGATCATTTTACAATCAAATGAATGCAACATATCATTATGGCATCATGTTCAAATAAGCAAGCACAATCAAAAATCCAGAAATACAAAAATCAGGAAATTAACATCAAAAAATAATAGACATCAAAACAAGAATATGGAAAAAATTTGGATTAATTTGGACCTATTTTCTATTTTTAATGATTTTTGGAATTTGATGAACAAAAATGAAATAATGTGAGAATCATGTGAAAAATGAAATGTGAACTAAAATGGGAGTGTACATATGCCAGGGTTCGAACTCAAGTCATGCAAGGCAAATGAGAAAATGCAAACAATTAAAATTCAGAAAAGCATCGCTAGGTATCGAACACAAGTGTGTATGGTTACAGGCGCGTTTGGCATGAAACGCTGCGTTCCAATGGATCAAAGAAAATCAAATGGAATTTCAAAATGCATGGCAAGGGAATCGAACGCAAGTGTTGATGGATCAAGGCGCGCTCAAAGGAAATTAAAAAAAAGGCAAAGCGAAGTATCAAATCGATGTTTGGAATGTTCATGGCGCACTCTCATGAAACCCTAAACGCTGAACCAGACGGCCGGAATAGTGATTCCGGTCGTCTTCTCCGGTCACACGCCGGTGGAGTTTCATCACAAAATTTCCAGAATTGCGCATATCATACATGGATCGAAAGGTTTTTCTACGTACATCACGAATCTCACATTATCTAAGCCTAAAACTTCATGGATTAAGCAGATCGAAGGAAAACATTTTGAGCATACAAACTTTAATTCCACATATCTTGAGCAATACTTATCCATTTCAAATTCTAAAACTATCAGTGTTCTCAGCACAACAAGATCTATCTAATCATGTACAGAAAATGGAGAAAAGAGGTGATCGAATTCCAACCTTCTTGAAGTGCATTGAGTTGAAATCGTGGCTTCAGGTGCTCAAATCCTCCAGATCTTCTCCTCTAACCTCAACTTGAAGCTCTATACACGATATAGCACTTGAATCGGCTTGGATCTTGCTTAATTTCAGAAAACCATCTTCATGAACTTGCACTTGTGGAGCTCGAATATGCACTCTATTCTTCAAACCAGATGATGAATCTTGCTCAAAACTCTTCCATGATCATGAATGTACAAAGAAACTAGGTGTTTGTGTGAAGAATTTTCAGTTTTGATGAGAGAGAAAATTGAGAGGGAAACTTGAATTTGAGATCTCAAATTGTGTTTTTATCCAATTCAGTTATGATTAAGCTTTTATACTTCCCACTAATCATGCTGAAATGGAGATTAAGCATTGGCTAATTGTGATTAAGGAAGAATGAGGTGAAAGTGCAAAATTTGGCAAGTGTGCTTAGCATGAGCAATGTGCATGTGAACAGTGCCATGCTAAGCTTCAAATCCACTTAAAATCCTTCAATAAACAACATGGGATTGGTATTTTGCTCATGTGATTCACCAAATTCAAATTATCCAATTTCCCTCCAAAAAGCACATGTATGGGCAAGTGATCATATGAACTTTTTTCAAGCAAAGCAATGATTCATTTGGAAAGAATTAGTTACAAGGAGCATTTTGCAAAAAGAGTGGCTCAATTTGGAGTTTTGAGTCAAAAGTTATGCTACGTTGAACTTCCATGTACACTTTGTGATGCTTTGGCCATAACTTCTCAACCAATGATCAGATGATCATGATATAGGACTTTTTGGAAATGGGAGAGAAATATCTTCAACTTTCATGTTCACCAAAAGTCCATTTGAAGCTTATTTGATGTTGAAAAGTCAAGTTGAATGTGAACCAAAACTTGCCATTTTTGGAAACTTGAAATTATAGGTCACTTTCCATTTTTGGAAACTTTTGATTTGACTTCAAAATCTTCAAGATAGATGTTTGACATGATGAATAGGCCTTTCTTGAACATGATTGAGATACTTCCACTCACTTCCTCATCTCAAAGCCCTCAGTTGACTGTACAGTTGACTTTTATGGTCCTCAGACGACCTGGAAGTGCACTGATGAATTTGGGCCTATACCACTTGGTAAAGTTGCTTCCAAAATGAACCCTAGCTCATATAAGCTCTTTGGAATAATCATGTGGCCTTCATCTAAAGGAAATACTTGCTCTTTTGCACTGAGGATTCTCTTGATGCCAATTCTGACTGATATGGTGCAATGCAATATGGAATGATAAATGACCTAAAAAATGAAATGAATGCATGAATGGGGAGGGCAAATTTGAGGTGCTACACCTAGTAGATTATCTGGATGGATCCACTCCCCCAGAGCTATGTCCTCATTGGGTTGAGTCTTTGATTCACCTTTTCTTTTTAGATCTTACCTATATAGATGTTTTTGGTCCCCTGAGAGTTTATTACCCAGTAACTGGTAATATTCTTCTTGACTTGTGAGTACTTTACTCTTGCTCAATACCCGATAAGAGTAATCTATCTCCTTTATTCTCCCTAGGGTATTTGTTCTCACGTTTCCCCATAAGTCTATCCTTGATATGTTCACTTTTACCGGTGACAGATATTCTTTCCTCTTTTGAGTCTATCCTTGATATGTTCATCATAAACGATGATCAATATTCTTATTTTGGTATTCTACCCAGTAAAAAGGTAGTTATAATCTCTATTTCATTGCCCCAGAGAGTTAATCCTTGATATGTTCATCCTAACCGATGACGGGTTTCCTCCTCTTTGCAGTCTTCTGGCCAGTAACCGATAGTTGTAAATTCTGCTTCCCCTTGCGGAGTCTATCCTTGATATGTTCACTTTAACCAGTGACGAATATTCTCTTTCCTTGGTTTTCTATCGAGTAACTGATATATATAATTCCTATTTCTCCCATCGGAGTCTATCCTTGATATGTTCATCTTAACCGGTGACAAATATTCTCTTTTTGGTATTCTATCCAGTAACCGATAGATGTGATTCCTACTTTTTCTGGAAGTCTATCCTTGATATGTTCATCTTAATCTATGATGGATATTCTTCCCTTTGATTCTATCCTTGATATGTTCACTTTAACCGGTGATAAATATTCTCTCTCTTTGGTCTTCTGCCCAGTAACCGGTAGTTGTAAATCCTATTTGGCATTTTCCCAGCAAGTTATTCTTACCCAGTAATTGGTAATGAATACATCTCCTGGTTGCCCTCAGCGAGTCATCCTTGATATGTTTACCCTAACCGGTAACAAACGTCTTATTTGTCAGATTTTGTTATCTCCTTACCTAGTAACCGATAGTGAATAATATACTTCAATTAATCCTGTGTTGAAGTTCTATTCTTCCTTAGTCAAGTTTGAGTGCGTATTTCCTCTGTGAAATCGCCATCCCCTGTTTGGTTCAGGTCTTTCATCTTTGTTCTGATTCACCCGTTTCCCCTGTAGATTTTCCCTTTTATCCCCGGCTGAGTCTTTCCATTAATTTATTTTCATGGAATCCCTCGTGTCCCCCAGCAATTCTAAGTCGTAGCCTGGCCCACGCATAACTTTTTATTCCCCAAAGTCTATGTATCCCCAGTGAGTTTTCCTTATGGAATGCATTATGCTTCTGTGGACTTTCAGTCTCTCCGGATTCTTTTCCTTTGTGGCAACATTTTCCCCACATAGATTATTTTTTTAACATTCATATCATATGCATCATGAGGTCTCTTAGGGACCAAAATTTGTTTTTATTATTGTTATTTAAGTCCATTCTACTGAGTCGATACGGAGATTTTAACCTTCATCTCCTCAGATAGAACGTCTTTAAATAGGGGCAACTGTAAGACCCCGATTTTGACCCTAAGATCCCTCATGATATCTCATCATATGCACTGGCATTGGGATCACATCTTGGCATCCTACTCACCCCTAATTCATTGGGTTTGCATTGGAAGAGATCACTGATGCGTGCTTTTCGCAAGTATACGAACGCGTCAGAGTAATATAAAAGATTGTCGAATCCACAGAGACCAAGTGTCAATCTATCGTTATCTATTATTATGGTGTTTATCTAAGGTAATCAAAATAGGGGTTTTAAGAGTGTGAAATGAAAATTAAAGTGTTGAATAAAGTTCAATTAATAAAGACAGGCTCGAATGTAATTCACATAATCGATTAAATATCCAAGTACTTGCTAATAGAACTACTTATGGGCAGTGTTTCCTACTTTGAAAAGAACCAATTTAACAGGAACTGTCGCTTTCGCGTATTCAGAACCGAGTTGTACTCCCTAATCAAACCCTCTTATTGTCACTTATAAAAAGGCGCGCATTGCGTTAGAGTAGTAAACCTATTTTTAAGAAATATAGTATCTTGACTAAGTCGAAAAGTATTTTAACCTGGATTTCTTAACCAAAAGAGGTTCTCACGAACCAGACTCTAAACTTATAAACGCGTCCGAAAATAGTTTTAAAATCACTTTTCTTTTTAAGTTAAAAACTCCTAATGAACTAAACAAAGCGCTTTCGCTGTTTTTGAAATAGTTAAAAACGACTAAGTTTAAAAAGACGTTTGACGGCTTTCGATCTTACCCAACGGAAATTAAGTGCGGGAAAACATAGGTTGAAAGTCAAAATAGCCCTTAAGTGTTTCTACGAACAATTGTACGGATTATCGGTTCAATTATGATCCTTAAATTCTAACCTTGTAGGTTTAGTTAAACATGGTAAAATAAAAGTGCATTTTAATTTAAATAAAAGTAGTGCGAGTGCGGAAAGTAAATAAAAGTAGTGCGAGTGCGGAAAGTAAATAAAAGTAGTGTGACTGTGGAAAATAAATAAAGTAAAGTGCGAGTGCGGGAAATAAATAAAGTAAAGCGAGTCGGGAAATAAATAAAGTAAAGCGAGTGCGGGAAATAAATAAAGTAAAGCAAGTGCGAGAAATAAATAAAGTAAAGACAGTGCGGGAAATAAATAAAGTAAAGACAGTGCGGGAAATAAATAAAGTAAAGTGCGAGTGCGGGAAATAAAATAGATAAAGGCAAAGTAATAAAAACCTGCTCCAATCGGAGGGTTGAATAAAATGCAAAGCGGAAATGAAAATGGCGGCAGGATTAACTTCCTTCCAAAGTGCTCCAAACTCGATTACAGACTCGATCACAAACTCGATTACACAATTGTGGTAACACCCCAATGCAAAGAGATTACCACTTTAAAATACTGAATATATGCCTAAGTAAAACTAAGTTTGCTCTAAGTTTGCCTCTGCTCTAAGTTTGGATGCTTAAACAAGTGAATTCGAGTCTCTATTTATAGGAAAGTAAAATAATGGAAAAGACAAGGATGCCCTTCAGTTTGAATTTGGGAGGGAAAATATTTCTTCATGTGGCGCCCTCCACAAGTCCATGGCGCCCTCCATAAGGCCAAATTGTGGTGCCTTAGTGGAAGTAGTGGGGAACATGGCAGTTAAGGGAAGTTGAGCTAGGACACGTCATGGCTGGGTCCATGGCGCCAGCCACAGTGGGAGCCACAAGTGCAAAATGCTGAATTTTAGTCTTTTTAGCTCATTTTCACTCCTTTTCTCGACCGGGGCTCCAATTAAAGTAAAAACCTGAAAACAAAGAGAAACATAGTAATAACATAACAAAATAAAAATAAAACCACTAAAATGCATGCGAAATCGGAGTCGAAAATATGGTGAATTTCAGTGTCATCAAATTCTCCCACACTTAAACCCTTGCTTGTCCTCAAGCAAAACATTAAAAGGCTCATAGAAGAAAAACTGGTGTCAACGAGTGATTCGGGCTAAAAGATTTCTAAGTTCAAGTCGGGATGCAGTGATAGGTACTAACTGAGTGAACTAAGGGTATCATGATGACACTAATCCGCAAATACGGACATAAACTCCATTCCTATATTAACCAATCCATATTATCCCGCAATACCTAGGTTGGCCTCTTCATCTCTTTTTGTGTCCTTTTCATTCGGCGCAGTCACATTAAGCCCGTTATCCGTACATGCTTCATAGCAAAGTGACTTGTTAGTGATTATGATCTAAACACGGGGTTCCTGGCACATAAATATGTGTAAACCCTTTTATTTGACCCAACTGCAGTTGTGGGGGATCGGATTGTAATCCGCCCTACCGAGTTCAGCGCCAGATACCTCTGAACCAACTAACAGTGGGTGAGTTTTTCTTTTTCTTTTGTAGCAAATTTTTATAAACTTTTTTATTTAAATGACTTTGTGAGGGTCACCTATACCGGAGTTGCCTTTTTGATTTCTTTTATTTATTTTACTGGATCATTCACTTATTTTCATCGGTCCCCTATGTAGAGGATGTGTAGGCCGGAGCTGACTGCTGGAATAAACTACTGAGAACTTATACTGAAATGATGATTAAGGCCATGATATATGGGGTTTCGGGAATGATTCCTATATTCATGAAGTCTATGGTGCTAAAACAATATTGATGTTTCAAAAAGTTCTCCCAAGTCGCCACATCCTTACTCAAACCCGTCTTTAAAACCCAAAAACTTTCAGAATAACACTGTTTTCTTTTTGCAAAATTTTTTTTTGGTAGGGCTCAAGTAATGGGGAGATTAGACTGTACTAAAGATACACTATATTGGTGACTCGTCAGACTCAAGCATTATCTAAAACACTTAAACTAAAAGCAAAATAAAATAAACAACTAAAAAGCAATAAAAACAAACTATCTAAAAATAGCAAAGAAAATAAACAAACTGACTGAAAATAGCAAAGAAAAGCGATAAAGTCTCCTCCCACACTTAAATCGAACATTGTCCCTAATGTTTCGAAATAAGATAAGGGGAGAGTCACCTGACATCCTACTACTGACCACTGGTGCCTTCGCCATCCTGAGGTGGACGACGGGATCGGGTACGACGACGGTCTCTCTGATTCATCCTGGCCTGTAAGGCATCCTGAGCAGTCCTCACCTCTCGAAGGTTACCCAAAATGGAACCCTGAGTGGCTTCTATGAGTGCAGTATGTTGACGGTGGTATTGTTGCTGACGGGCTTGCTCATTTGTGATCGTAAGCAGGGACTGTAAAACAGTATCATAGGATCTATCTGTCCTCCATTACGATTCTTGCATGAAGCTCATGTTATCCGCCAGTTGTTGTTGGATGGTAGAGAGTAGGTCATCACGCCTTTGCTCTCTAGCCATGTGGTCACGCCACATCTCCTCTGTAATATAAAAGCCAGGAGCAGAACCTGCAAAAGAAGAAGATGGTGCGGTGTGTGGTTGTGAAGGTTGATGGGGGGACACATGAGGTACGGGATATCTCTCTCTCCGATCATATTCATCATCAGTGTCGTGTCCCTCCTCATCGGGAACATTAGGAGGAAGAGGACCCAAAACAGGTGGAGCATCTAAAACATAGGTCCAATTCCTCTCATCACATACATCAGTACGTCTAGTGCATGGTAAAACAACAGATGGGATAACTACACCATGAACCATAAGCACATAGCCTCCTTCTCTCCTAAATCGGCATAATTTCATGTCTCTCAGAAATTTTAGGTTGATTGTGCGAGGAGGTAAGGTATCTAGGGTAGCTATCTCATTGTTCAGGTTAAGCGCCCGAGCAATAGACGTAATCAGTCCTCCGAAAACAATCGGTCCCGCTTTATTTAAAGTTAAAGCCATATGAGCGAGCATGAACGGGACCGAGTTAATTCTTCTATTTGTGAGACTTCCTTGCAAAAATAGAAGCTCTCGAGCATTGACCTTATTTGGATTCTCCCGGCCAAAAATACTGCATGCCAACAGATATCTAAAAACTCTGATGGTCGGGTTATGGATGGTCGAGGCAAGAATTCCTTCAAAAGAATTTATGGAAGTGTTTGACAATCTCTGCCATAAGGAAAACACCTCGACCGGCCAATCTGAATCCAAAGCGGCCTCACAAATAGCACCGTCCCCATGAGGAATACCTAACATGCTTGCTAGTTCGTTGGTACTGAATTCATATTCAACAGCAAACATTCTAAATCGGACAATACCAACTGTGCTAGCAGTGTTAGGATTGACAATATAAATTAAAGAACTTAAAAATTCGATTGTAAATCTCTCAAAGGTAGGTTCTTTGTTTGAAAAGATACTATGCAAGCCTAAATTATCTAATAAATAAAATATGCTATGGTAGATACCCAAAGTGTAAAGACAATTTTCATCAACATACCTTGTCGGGAGGATTTCCCGATTTTGCAACCGTTCGATAATCTTCCTTTGCCTATCTCCCGGTTTCCCTCCTCGAAGAATGAATCTATTAAATTCCATTATGTAGCTCTTGCAATGTGATGAAGAAGATGAAATGGGTATGGAACAAAGGTGTGATTTTTATGAGATTTGACGGATGAAAATGAAAATGGAAATTGGGAAAATGATTTGTATGGTGTGAAGATGGGAAATGTATGAGCTTTTGTGGGGTTCAAGGGCGTTTTTGCAAGGTGGAAAAATGGGTTTTGAAGGTTTGAAGGTGTGAAAATGGTGAAGAAAGGGAGTCTGCCCCGAGCTTATACAGACGTTGTGGTGGGCGCCACAAGGCAAAATTCGGCTGGGCCGGATTTTGGTCATTTTGGCTTGGGCTTCTCGTTGTCTTTTCGGTTGGGGGGTCTGGATAACGTTTGCATTGTAATTCCTATTGACATAAGGCTTGCATAATTTTATAAAAATAAAATTTAAAACATTATACTAACAAATAAATAAACAATTAACATATTTAAACTATAATAAAAATGTAAATAAAATAAACAAACATAAAACATAAATATATAAATGTGGAAATATCAATATGCTGACATAGTTAAGAAAAATATCCCAAATGCAATGATATAAAATAAGTTAGATAAATGCGAAAATATAAGCATAAATGAGACAAAATAAAATGAGATGGTAAAATCAAATAGTAGGGGGTTCGTCTTCCTGAGTAGATCCACGGAGCATGGCTATCTCCTGCCTAAGCTCTGCGATCTCCTAGTATAAACAGTCGGCCTCGGTAGTGTGTGTGAGATCAGATACTCCCATCTGTAAGGTGAGGTCAGCCACCTTCTGTCTAAGCTCTGCGATCTCTCTACGACACTCTGCAATCTAGGTGCGGATGTCTAGGGTCTGCAATGATAAATTGTTAGAGAATACAATGATCCTGGGAGAAGATGGTGTAGGCGTATACTCAGCAATTGGTGGTGATCTCGGCTCCTCGATAGTCTCTCCCTGGCCTTCTAGAGCATAACTCCAATTAGCTGGATCATGCACACTAGTCATCATAGGATCAGGCAGTGTAAAATAATGAATCATCTCGCTATCGACCAGCAGTCTGAACTGTCTTGGGTTGAACGAGGATCTCCTCATCAACCCTCTAGTCAAGCAAAAGTCGATATCCATGGTAGTGTACCCATAGTAGGTCCGGAGATGTAACAGCTTGCGAGATAGACCTAAGGCGATGGCGATCTGTGTGATGATCCCTCCTACATGAATGACTCCTTTAGACGAACTGGAAACACCGCTGAGGCCACATAACAAAAAGTTCCCATATGCTACTGGGCGAGACTGGGATGCATAAAATAGTAGGAAGATCTCCTCCTCACTCAGTAATGTCTCTGCATCCGGTCTTCCTAGGAAGGAATGTGCCAGTATCATCTGGAAGTATCTAAAAGCAGGGTTATATATAGCCTGGGATAACTGAGTAGAAGGATCCTGGCTCCCTCCACCTGAGATGTCACTCCAGAACTTTTCCACTTCCTTCCCCAGAAAGTATCCCATCGGTGTCTCAGGGATAGCGTCAGGGGTGGTCTGGAAGCCTAATAGGTCACCTAACTCCTGGATGAAAGAGTACTCAAGTCCAAAGAGCTTGAAAGCAGCATACCCATCCGGTCCAGAGTAAGGGTCATAATCAAATGAACTGAGGAACTCCAATGTCAAGTTCCTGTAGGTGTTACTTAGGTCGTCAGCGAACTCGTCCCAATGGAGCTGGTGGCTCAGAAATCGGATACTCGGCTCAATGCCCAGTGCCTCCATGCAGTGCTGATCTAGATAACGTGTGGGCGCCATAGGGCGCTGATAGAGAGCTATGTAGTGCTCTCTCTGAGCATCATCTCTATAGGCTACGTGCATATCGTCAAAGTCCTGCATCCTGTAAAAGTTAGAAAGGGATCCTGAAAATACAAACCATGGGTTGCCTCCCACGCAGCGCTTGTTTAACGTCATTAGTTTGACGATCGGAAGTTATACACATGTAGTAGGGATCGGTGGATCAATCAGAGTGTGGCTTGAGTAGTCTGCTGGAATGTCTCCTCCTTCGTAGAGCTTCAGTCTTTGTCCATTTACAATGAATGGACTACATGTTTTGTTCTTCATTTCTACGGCTCCGGATCTCAGAATCTTGGAAACTTCGAAAGGGCCAGTCCATCTTGAGCGTAGCTTCCCTGGGAAGAGTCGTAACCTAGAGTTGAACAAGAGAACAAGGTCGCCTATATTGAAATCTTTCTTTAATATTCTTTTATCGTGCCAAGCTTTTGTTCTCTCTTTGTATATCTTGGCATTCTCGTAGGCAGATTGTCTGAGTTCTTCTAGTTTGTGAATGTCAAGGATACGCTTCTCACCAGCGGTCAGGTAGTCTAAATTCAAAGTTTTAATGGCCCAATAGGCCTTATGCTCTAATTCGATAGGTAAGTGACTGGATTTTCCATAGACTAGTTGGTAGGGAGTTGTTCCTATAGGGGTTTTGAAAGCGGTTCTACAGCCCATAATGCTTCTTGAAGCTTCTGAGACCAGTCTCTCCTATAGATTGAAACTGTTTTTTCTAGGATTTATTTTATTTCCCTATTGGAGACTTCTACTTGGCCACTAGTCTGTGGGTGATATGGTGTTGCTACTCTATGCCTAACTACATATTTTCTTAAAAGTTTATCAAATATTCTCGATATGAAGTGTGATCCTCCATCGCTTATGACTAAACATGGTGTTCCAAATCTAGGGAATATATAGTTCTTAAATAGCTTGATCACCACCCTAGTATCGTTCGTGGGTGCAGTTATGGATTCAATCCACTTAGATACGTAGTCCACAGCTACTAAGATATACCTGTTTCCTAAGGATGATGGGAAAGGACCCATGAAATCTATACCCCATACGTCGAAGAGTTCTACTTCCTGAATGTTTTTGAGAGGCATCTCGTCACGCCTTGAAATGTTTCCAGTGCATTGGCATCTATCACATTTGACAATGCAAGCATAGACATCACGCCACATGGTAGGCCAGAATAGGCCAGCTTGAAGAATCTTGGCGTATGTCTTAGAGGTGCTCGCATGTCCACCATAGGGTGAAGAATGACAATGCTCAATTATACTTTTTACCTCCTCTTCTGGAATGCAGCGGCGAAAAATGCCATCTTTACCCCTTTTGAAAAGGAGCGGTTCGTCCCAATAAAAGTTTCTCACATCGTTGAAGAACTTCTTCTTGCGGTGGTAGTCAAGATCAGGGGGTACTATATCAGCAGCTAGGTAATTAACAAAGTCTACATACCATGGTACGTTACTTACTGCTAAGGAATTTTGGAAGTGCTCATGAGTGCCTAGGCTATCATCTTTAATGGGTTCTAGTCTAGCTATCAGTCTATCATAGGCAAAATCATCGTTTCTGGGTACTAAGTCTGGTTTTAGATGTTCTAGCCTAGAAAGGTGATCAGCTACTACATTTTCAGTGCCTTTTTTATCTCTTATGTCTAAATCAAACTCTTGTAGTAACATAATCCATCAGAGTAGCCTGGGCTTGGCATCTTTTTTACTTAATAGGTAACAAATGGCAGCATGATCGGTGTAAACTATAATTTTTGCTCATACTAGATAAGATCTAAATTTGTCTATAGCAAAAACTACAGCGAGTAATTCCTTTTCAGTTATTGCGTAGTTGAGTTGGGCAGCGTCTAGGGTTCTACTGGCATAATAAATGGCGTGTAATTTTTTATCTTTCCTTTGTCCTAAAACGGCTCCAACCGCATAATCAATAGCATCGCACATTATCTCAAAAGGTTCTGACCAATCAGGGGGTTTCATAATAGGTGCTAATACTAATGCTTGCTTTAAAAGATTAAATGTGTCATTACATTTCCCATCGAAAATGAATTCAGCATCTTTCATTAAAAGTCCAGTTAAAGGTTTAGTTATTTTGGAGAAGTCCTTGATAAAACGCCGGTAGAATCCAGCGTGTTCAAGAAAACTTCGGACTTCTCTGATGGTTTTTGGTGGTTTTAGGTTCTCTATAACTTCTATCTTAGCTCTATCTACCTTTATACCTTTTTCGAAAACTATATGTCCTAAAACAATTCCTTCGGTCACCATGAAATGACACTTTTCCCAGTTTAGCACGAGGTTCACCTCCACGCATCTCTCCAGGATTTTCTCAAGGTTAGCAAGAAAATTGTGGAAATCAAATATGCAAACTGAGAAATCATCCATAAATACTTCCATAATGCCATCTAGGTAATCTGCAAAGATTGACATCATGCAGCGTTGGAAAGTAGCTAGGGCGTTACAAAGGCCAAATGGCACTCGTCTGTAGGCAAAAGTTCCATAAGGGCATGTAAAGGTAGTTTTTTCTTGATCTTCGGGGTGGATAGGTATTTGGAAGAATCCAGAGTATCCATCTAGATAGCAGAAGTAAGAGTGTCTGGCTAGACGCTCCAACATCTGGTCTATAAATGGTAAAGGGAAATGATCCTTCCTGGTTGCTTTATTTAATTTTCTATAATCTATACACATCCGCCATCCTCCTTCTAACCGTTTTGCTACATGTTCTCCTTTATCGTTTTGCACGACTGTGATGCCTCTCTTTTTAGGTACTACATGCATAGGGCTCACCCACTTACTATCCGAGATCTGGTAGATTATACCTGCCTCAAGTAACTTAAGAACTTCCTTTTTAACAACATCACTCATTATAGGGTTTATTCTTCTCTGATGTTCTCTGGAGGGTTTTGAATCTTCTTCGAGCGAAATCCGATGCATGCATACGGATGGGCTTATACCTTTCAGGTCAGAGATATTATATCCTAAGGCTGAGGGATATCTTCGTAAAACGTCTAAGAGTTGGTATGTTTCGCAAGTATACGAACGCGTCAGAGTAATATAAAAGATTGTCGAATCCATAAAGACCAAGTGTCAATCTATCGTTATCTATTATTATGGTGTTTATCTAAGGTAATCAAAATAGGGGTTTTAAGAGTGTGCAATGAAAAGTAAAGTGTTGAATAAAGTTCAATTAATAAAGACAGGCTTGAATGTAATTCACATAATCAATTAAATATCCAAGTACTTGCTAATAGAACTACTTATGGGCAGTGTTTCCTACTTTGAAAAGAACCAATTTAACAGGAACTGTCGCTTTCGCGTATTCAGAATCGAGTTGTACTCCTTAATCAAACCCTTTTATTGTCACTTATAAAAAGGCGCGCATTTCGTTAGAGTAGTAAACCTATTTTTAAGAAATATAGTATCTTGACTAAGTCGAAAAGTATTTTAACCTGGATTTCTTAACCAAAAGAGGTTCTCACGAACCAGACTCTAAAATTATAAACGCATCCGAAAATAGTTTTAAAATCACTTTTCTTTTTAAGTTAAAAACTCCTAATGAACTAAACAAAGCGCTTTCTCTGTTTTTGAAATAGTTAAAAACGACTAAGTTTAAAAACATGTTGGACGGCTTTCGATCTTACCCAAAGGAAATTAAGTGCGGGAAAACATAGGTTGAAAGTCAAAATAGCCCTTAAGTGTTTCTACGAACAATTGTACGGATTATCGGTTCAATTACGATCCTTACATTCTAACCTTATAGGTTTAGTTAGACATGGTAAAATAAAAGTGCATTTTAATTTAAATAAAAGTAGTGCGAGTGCGGAAAGTAAATAAAAGTAGTGCGAGTGCGGAAAATAAATAAAGTAAAGTGCGTGCGGGAAATAAATAAAGTAAAGCGAGTGAGGGAAATAAACAAAGTAAAGCGAGTGCGGGAAATAAATAAAGTAAAGCGAGTGAGAGAAATAAATAAGGTAAAGACAGTGCGGGAAATAAATAAAGTAAAGACAGTGCGGGAAATAAATAAAGTAAAGTGCGAGTGCGGGAAATAAAATAGATAAAGGCAAAGTAATACAAACCTGCTCCAATTGGAGGGTTGAATAAAATGCAAAGCAGAAATGAAAATGGCGCCAGGATTAACTTCCTTCCAAAGTGCTCCAAACTCGATTACAGACTCGATCACAAACTCGATTACACAATTGTGGTAACACCCCAATGCAAAGCGATTACCACTTTAAAATACTGAAGATATGCCTAAGTGAAACCAAGTTTGCTCTAAGTTTGCCTCTGCTCTAAGTTTGGATGCTTAAACAAATGAATTCGAGTCTCTATTTATAGGCAAGTAAAATAATGGAAAAGACAAGGACGCCCTTCAGTTTGCATTTGGGAGGGAAAATATTTCTTCTTGTGGCGCCCGCCACAAGTCCATGGCGCCTGCCATAAGGCCAAATTATGGCGCCTTAGTGGAAGTAGTGGGGAACGTGGCAATTGAGGGAAGTTGATCTAGGACACGTCATGGTTGGGTCCATGGCGCCAGCCACAATGATAGCCACAAGTGCAAAATGCTGAAATTTAGTCTTTTTAGCTCATTTTCACTCCTTTTCTCGATTGGGGCTCCGATTAAAGTAAAAACCTGAAAACAAAGAGAAACATAGTAATAACATAACAAAATAATAATAAAACCACTAAAATGCATGCGAAATCGAAGTCGAAAATACGGTGAATTTTAGTGTCATCAATCACCAAGCACATTTGATTGTATCATACTTTGTTTTTCATTATTCACTAACCAAAATACCAAAAATATGCCAATGTCTAGTGTGTTGCTTTTGTAGGTAATGTACATGCTCCCCTATGCTCTATCAAGCTCATATCTAGGGTTTAAGACCCTCAATGCAAGGAGCTCAATCAAGATCTGGTTCACATTGGTTCTAAGTATCATATATAGATCCCCATGTGTCGCAACTGATGCGAAAAAAAACAACCGGCGAAAAAAGAGAAAACAGAAGAGTCGCCACCTTTCGTTATTTATCCCAAAGGAGGGAAAGGAAACGATCGAAGAAAACCTGAAGAAAGGAAAAGACAAGGTCTCGCAACCAAATCTAAGGGTTCGGGAGTCGATTATGCGAAGGGAAGGTATTAGCACCCCTACGCATCCATAGTACTCTACAGGATCCACTCTTATTGTTCTAGTCTAAAGGGTGTAGGTATATCTAAGGTACTATCTGCTAAAGGAAGGTTAAAAGAAAATGACTCGCAAGGATGTCACATCCACTGCCTACGTATCTCATCTGAGTATGAGAATCAGAGTATGCATAGCTTGGTTACCTATGGGTGAAAGAGATGTGTGCTCGCTAAGACATCGCGTCTTATGCCTACGTATCTCATATGGAATGAGAATCAGAGCAAAACGTAGTTCAGCTAACTACGGGAACAAGGGTCTCGATTGCAACTAGGGCAAGAGAAAAGGAAGGTCTCGATCGCAACGAGGGAGAGAGAAAAGAATCGTAACAAGGGTGAAAGCAAGCAAGGATTAGTTGTTAGTCGTCAGTCAAAACTCGGAAAGACATCGCATCTCGTGCCTACGTATCTCATCTGAACATGAGAATCAGAGTTGTCGTAGTTCGCCTAACTACGGGTTAAGGATTGCCATCTGAACATGGACTTACAAAAGAGGACACCAGGTGTGTCAAAGGAAGGTGGGCAATGTGTTCAACGTCCTAGCAGTAGGTGTCATAGCTCGCTGAATCGAGTCTTAGGCAGTTACCTCTTTGCAATAGAACGGATTGACATGCCACGAGATCTGAGACGCACAGAAGGTCTAAAAGTGGGGAAGCTCTGCCCTAGAGTTGTCATGCAATGTGGACCTATGTGTTAGGATTTACAGAGGGGAACATCTACCTAATGTTAGCATGAAAAGAATAAGGGAATTCTACCTATGTTATCATACAAAGGGTTCTAATGGGTGCTACTTAAACGGAACAAGAGTCGACGGATGGAGCAAGGAGAGGAGCCACGGATAAGGGTAGATGGTGATGCCTGAGGCAATCGACTTATAGGTAGATGGTGATGCATGAAGCAATCGACTTACAAGAGAAATGGTGATGCCTGAAGCAATTGACTTACAAAAGGATGGATGAATACGTGTTGGTTCTGTTAAGTTTTAAAAATGATTACTCGACGTTGGATCGAGCTTTTGATCTTGTTTTGAAATGGTTATCGGATGTTCGTTTTAATTCTTGTATTAACTGATGAATAAAGAATGAAAGAATAAATATTGTACACTTCATGGGAGAGGGGTACATTTGTTATGAATGGGGATGGTTCATGGAAAACAAACAATAAGAATATATGCCTCATACATCATACAAGTAGACAACAGTTATCAAACAATAAGAATATATGCCTCAATCATCATACAAGTAGGCAACAATTATCAATAAAATCAGATAAATAAACAAGTATATAATCAAGTCCAAGAATCAAATAATGATATAATGGAGCATTAAACAATGCATGAGAGGTATGAAGATGTTAAACAATCAAACAATTGAAAGCATGAATGAAAGAAACAAGTATAACAAATGACAGATGAATCAGACAGATGAAAATATGCACAAAAGGGGTTCACTGAATAATTTAATCAGGAAATGATGCAAGGATCAAATAAAATCAAGATGAAAGGCCTCTAATACATGGCATATGAGATGAACAAGGGAGGATCAAAAGTTCTCTTCAATTGCCATAAGCAATCCCTAAGTCAAACATCAATCATAGAAAAGTCAAATAAAAAGTCAAGTCAACTAAATAAATCAAGAATAAATAGTAAATTAATCAAGAAAATTATGAAAAATTAAACTAAATAAGGTGGGGTCAGGACATCATCATCCCCCAAAAAGATTTCAAAAATAATGAAAATTGGTGTATGAATTAATTGAAATAAGGCAGAAGTCAAACTAAAGGTCAACCAACCAAAATAATTATCAAATAAATTGAAAATGGAAAATAAAATTCCAAGAAAAGGTTAGGTTGACCATGGGACATTGGTCAACCTTCATCCCAAAAATCAAAGGTTAAAAATAATTTTAAGCCATGAAAATAAAATCAAGAATTAAAGGTATGCTTAAAAGAACCATTTAGAATTAATAATTGAAATAAAATATCAAAATTAAATAAATACGAAAATAAAAATTAAATAAAATTAAATAAGGCATTAAGAGATATGGAAAATATTTTTTGATATTTTTATGAATAAAGAAAATATTTTAAAATAATTAAAAGCAAAACAGAAATAAAAAATGGAAATTAAAAAGAAAACGAAAAGAGAAAGTATTAGTGCTGATGGGCCCTGAAATGTGGGGGGTGTGAAGAGCGAAATGTGCAAAGGCCCAGTCCAAATCGGATTAAGTCCAGCGTGACACTTGAAATAACATTTTATTAAAAAACTCATGTGACCTTGTATCAATTGGTCATGTTATTTTAAGTGACTAGAAGACAAAAATGCCTGGACAGACACGATTAAAACACCAGCGCCTGATCCAACGGTCCTGAAGATGACACGTGGCCGTCTTCTTCATCCAACCAAACCCTAACCATGCCATGCTCATGCACACACAGAAAACGCAGTGAATTTTTCCAATCTTCCACTCAATAATACAAGCACTATAATGCACCAAATGCCATGAAATAAAAACCAAAGTTCAAGTATGAAATGTGAAGATTATCATGGTATCTTATTTTAGGTAAAATGGTGACTTAAACATGGAGAAATATTGACCACAAGATGACCACATGAACACGGATATGAACATCATAAACTCAACAACATGAACAATGCCTCATATGGAGGGCTTCAGAAGCAAACACAAGCATAGCATGGCAATGGAACAAGCATGAAGCAGGCATAAGCACAACATGGTAATGGCATGATAAGCATATTAAGCATAGATGTATCAAACAACATAACTATGGAGATGGTGCAAGGAGGTTACCTAGTGGAAGTTAGTCCACTGCTTCTTGGTAGTGGAGAAGATAGAAGAGAATGATGTTGCCTTGATGGTGCTTCAATGCTTCAGCTTGAGAAATGGAAAAGGAATGAAATCTGACTTGAATGAACTCCCTCCTTGCTTAGCTTAAAAATTCACTATGCCCTTCAGATTTACGGTTTTTGTGCTTAAATATGATGGGTCATATATTCTTAATGGGATCTTACACAATCTGTTTTGGTTTATGAGCAAAAGATGTAAAGTGAGGTGGTGTTAGAAAGTTGCTTGTTTTGGCAAAGTTTAAGTGAATGGGAAAAAAGATGCATGGCCAAATGAGTAAAAACGTGGGCTGGTTGGTTTTGCAGCATGGCATGGCTTGGCTTGTGCAACATGAAATCAGTCCAAGATAGTGACTTTGTGGCCATATATCTTAATGAGAACATGACCAATTGGTGAGACAATGCAAATAGTAGAAAGATCTCATGGAGTATAGCATCTTTCATGTTTAGCACAAGTTGAAATGATGAATGGAAGAAGGCGAAAAATGGGCCTCAAGTTCAGGTCTCACCATGCCAAAATAGTTGGGCCAGTTTGGCCTAAAATCTGCCTAGAAAATCATGTCATGGTGCCCACTTTAGGTGAATGTCTCTCTCAAACCATGAATCTAAATGAGATGATTCCAAAAGGAGGTGAAAGAGGACATGGCAAGGTATAATTGTTGTGAAGAAAGTATTTTCAATTGGTGCCTTGAAGTGCAATAAAACTGGCCAAGAAGTCTTGACAAACTTTGAAGATTTTGAGACTTAGAAATTTTTCTAAGTGTCCTAAAAAAATATCTCACTTTGACTAAGTATAACTTTCTCAATCTTGACCCAAATGGAGCAAACTTTACATCTCTAGAAAGCTTGGAACAAGGGGAACAACTTTCATGTTGGAGAAATTTTCAAATGGAGCTTTTATCCTGATGGAAAATGGGCTTAAAGTAAATGCAACAATCATGAAAACTTGCCATAAATGGAAAGTCAACCATTTCCAAATTAAGTAACTTTTCCAATTCCTGATTAAATGATGAATCCAAGATCCAATCTTGATAAAATTTCACATGTAGGATCCCCTAGGCATGAATTTTGAGATTCCACTCTCAAAAAGTCAGGAGTTAACTTTTCTGGCCCCACAGTTGACGTTTCCCAAACTATCTGATTCCCGATTCTAGTGATCAATTGAAGCACCTTTGGCTCAAATAAAAAGTTGATTTTTTGTATGTAGACCCTGGTGGACATATGGAGGGCCATGGAAAAGAGTTTCACCCAAAGAATCAGAAATAAACTGATTTTATACCAAACCCTAATTTTAGGGCAAATATGATCGGGAACTGATTGCACTGCTTGCCAATGAATCTTTCTGAGATAATTGTGAATCTTCCTAGGCCAAGATTCCTCTCTAATCATGACATGGATGAGCCCCTCTAATTCCAACAAAACATTTCCTGTTGCAGGTAGCCATGAAACCCTAATTTCTGATTAAATCCAGATGAACACTCTGATAGCTCTAAATCTTTCACTGATGAACCGAGGACCATAATGAGATACCTGGACCCCCTTGAGACCCTTGAGGCTTGTATACTTAGAGAATGAGGCCCAATTCTCAATCTTGCCTTGTGTGGGCTCCTTCTGTTAAGGAGTGATTAATCAAAACCTGATTTCCATGTCACTAATGCAGTATGCAAAAATATTTTAATTATTTATTCTAAATGGTCCATATTAACGCACTTTGTTTTATTGATTTTATTTTTATGACTTTAAATTATTGTGAGCACTTGATTTTTGGGATGAAGGTTGACCACTGTCTCATGGTCAACCTGACCTTTTCTTGGAATTTTATTTCACATTTTCAATTTATTTTGGATTTATTTTTGACCTAGTTTGGTTGGTCGACTTTTAATTTGACTTCTGTTTTATTTTAATTAATTCACGTACCAATTTTCATTATTTTTAAAATCTTTTTGGGATATGATGATGTCCTAACCCCACCTTATTTAGTTTAATTTTTCATAATTTTCTTGATTAATTTGCTATTTATTTGTTATTTTTTAAGTTGACTTGAATTTTCAATTGACTTCTTTATGATCGATGTTTGACTTAGGGATTGCTTATGGCAATTGAAGAGATATTTTGATCCTCCTTCGTTCATCTCATATGCCATGTATTAAAGGCATTTTATCTTGATTTTATTTGGTCCTTACCTCATTTCCTGATTAAATTATTCAGTGGACCCTTCGTGTGTATATTTTCATCTGTTTGATTCATCAGTTATCTTTTATACTTGTTTCTCTCATTCATGCTTTCTATTGCTTGATTATTTAACATGTTCATACTCCCATGCATTGTTTAAATGCTCCATTATTTGATTCTTTGGTTTGATTATATATTGTTTATTTATCCGATCTGATTGATAACTGTTGCCTACTTGTATGATGTATGAGGCATATATTTTTATTGTTTGTTTGCCATGAACAATCACCATTCATAACAAATGTACCCCTCTCCCATAAAGTGTATAATATTTATTTCTTTATTTCTTTACTCACATGTTAATACAAGAATTAAAACAAACATCTGATAACCATTTCAAAATAAGATCAAAAGTTCGATCCAACGTCGAGTAATCATTTTCAAAACTTAACAGAACCAGCACACATTCATCCATCCTCTTGTAAGTCGATTGCCTCAGGCATCGCCATCTACCTGTAATTCCATTGCCTCCGGCATCGCCATCTACCCTTATCTGTAACTCCTCTCCACGCTCCATCTGTCGATTCTTGTTCCGTTTAGGTAGCACCCATTAAGTAGAACCCTTTGTATGATAACATAGGTAGAATTCCCCTATTCTTTGCATGCTAACATTAGGTAGATGTTCCCCTTTGTAAATCCTAACACATAGGTCCATATTGCATGACAATTCTAGAGCAGAGCTTCCCCACTTTTAGACCTTTCTTGCGTCTCCGATCTTGTGGCATGTCAGTCCGTTCTATTGCAAAGAGGTAACTGCCTAAGACTCGATTCAGCGAGCTGCGACACCTACTGTTGGGACGTTGAACACACTGCCCACCCTCCTTTGACACAGCTGGTGTCCTCTTTTGTAAGTCCATGTTCAGATGGCAATCCTTAACCCCTAGTTAGCCGAACTACGTTTTGCTCTGATTCTCATTCCAGATGAGATACGTAGGCATAAGACGCGACGTCTTACCGAGCACACTTCTCTTTAACCCATAGGTAGCCGAGCTACGAAGACTCTGATTCTCATGCTCATATGAGATACGTAGGCAGTGGATGCGACATCCTTGCGAGTCATTTTCTTTTAACCTTCCTTTTAGTAAATAGTACTTTAGATATACCTACACCCTTTAGACTAGCACAACACTTATGAAAAGGGCTCCCTAGGAGTACCTAGGATGTTTTGGGTTCTTAAAACCTTCCCATTGCATAACCAACCCCCTTACCCAGATCTCTGACATTTTTACTAGTTTTTGATTCGATAAAACTTTTAGGTTTTTGTTCGCTTTCTAACCATTCCTTTGGATAAATAGAAGTGCGGTGGCGACTCGACTTGTATGGTTTACCTTGGATTTAGTCAATATCTCTAATGGTAACGAATACCCCGCTACAATGCTAATGAAGTGTGAAACAAAATCCCATGCTTCCAAGAAAAATGAAGGGTAAATTTTGGGGTATTACAGCTGCCCATATTCAATCAGCTGGAGACCCGAAATGAAGATAGCAACGGCTTTCGCACTTTCGAGGTATCAAGGGATTGAATACAATAAAAGCCCGAAAATTTACACTGAAGTGAAAAATGAAGTAACAATTCCTGTCAGGATCGGCAAAGAGGTAGTCTTGTAAAAAAAGAATCTGTCTGGTACGGTGAGAGTCGGTCTGAACACCGAAAAAGAGCGTTAGCCTGAATACCAAAATAAATGGTAACACAGAAAGTAACCATGGCCTGAATGCCGCTCATCAGTCTGAATACGGGAAAAGACTTCAATCTGAGCATTGGAAGATACTGGATTATCAAACATCGATCTGAACATCGGAAAACTGGCCTGAATGCCACTTCTGTCTGAATACCGGAAACTGGCCTGAATGCCACAAGTTGCGTCAACCTGAACGTCAGAAACTTCTTCGATCTGAACATCGGAAAACTGGCCTGAATGCCACTTCGGTCTGAATACCAAAAATTGGCCTGAATGCCACTTCGGTCTGGATATCGGAAACTTTCATGCCTGTCAATATCGGCAGAAATAGGGAAAATGATAATTGAGGCGGCACGTGGGCCAACGACCCCTGCTGGGAGTAAATCATGAACAACCTTCAATCTGAGTACTGGAAACAAACTTCTGGCTTATCACTTGGGATACCGAGAATGTCTTATGCTTTACATGCGTATGTTTGACTTTTTCAATGGCGTAATGCTCTATGAAAATGGAAATGCTACGCGATTTGGGAGGATGCAATGCAATATGATTCTACATGAAGGGATGCGAAATGCTAGGTTAGAGAGAAAGCCAAACTGAGGCAAGGAATTCTGCCGGGGAAATGATCACAATCTTCTGGACCTAGGCAATGCTGTTGGAGATACACAGCACAATGAACTCTGTGGGGAAAATGACCGGCCACGCGATGTTCTGGCAATAACAAAAATACCGAGACTCTGACTGGGGAGAGAATGGCACTGAAAACCTGCTGCTGAGGAAAGCGACGGTGGTTTTGGCAACCATAATCTGCGAGAGAGAGGACTCAGCAAGGGAAGCAGACACCGATACGGTACCGAAATTCTGCTTCAAGAAAAGAGACCATGGATCTAGCGTCGAGATCATCGATCTGGCATCGAACTCTGAGGAGCAGCCGCTTCCGCTTGGGAGATACAGTCTGGCACTGTCAACTCCGCTGGGGATATACAGTCTGACATTGTCGACTCTACTGGAGAGTGTATAATCTAAAACAAATGCTTGGGGGAGTACAGTAGTGAGAACCTACTGGGGATTGAAGAATCCAATGCTTGGACCAACTTTGCAGCGATAAGATACCAAACACCAATTGTTGAAGAAAAAACATCCGCGATCATCTGATGGGAACCTTAAGGAAATGCCCCGAGTGTGCCTGTTCTGAATAGACGATCCAAAGCACTTAAAATTTACAGCAATTTTAAATGTTTATTAAGCATGTACCTGTAAAGCTCTTATGTTTCATGATGCAATGTTTATCAAAAATTCGGACGTCATTTTTGCAAACAAAACAGTAAAATGAAAATGAAAACAAAGATATACTGAATAACGTGGTTTTATTGATTGAATGGCCTCTGAATAGGCATTTACATCAGGAAGCAATCCCTGGAAAGAGGTAATTGCACAAAAGATAAAAACAGAAATTAATCTAATGGCAATGTGAAATGGATTTCTATCGAGTTCCAATTCTGCTATGACTCGCTCGTCTTCAAGATCCTCCGAATGATCAGCTTTCTGAAAAAAGTGACTGGACTGTTTTCTACCCTTCGGAAGTTTCCAGTTATCGACACGGAATGAGATTCAGAACTACTCAGAACACAGTCATTCTCTTAATCCCTAACTTTTGCCTGGATCGCCCTTTCGGGTTTTCAATCCACGGGATACCCATTTTTGCCTAAGTTGCCTTTTCAGGTTTTCAACTTAACGGGTGTACAACCTTTTCATTTTTTAATCCCTAACTTTTGCCCGAACCTTTTTTATTTTCTTGGTTCGCCGGGATGCCCATTTTTTGCATGGACTATTCTTTTTATTGTCCAACGGGTCTGTTTTATGCGAAGTATTTTTTAACTGCGTTGAGTTCACAGGGGAATTGAAGTCTTCACCATCCATAGTTGCAAGCATTAAGGCTCCACCATCAAAAATCTTGGTGACAATATATGGTCCATCATAGTTAGGAGTCCACTTGCCCCTGTGATCTGTCTGAGGAGGAAGGATCCTTTTCAACACTAAATCTCCGACTTGGAAGCATCGAGGACGCACTTTCTGATCAAAGGCTCTCTTCATCCGACTTTGATACAACTGTCCATGACAAATGGCTGCCATTCGCTTCTCTTCGATAAGACTCAACTCATTGAACCTTGTCTGAATCCATTCAGCTTCATCTAACTTGACGTCCAGCAGGACTCTTAGAGAAGGAATCTCCACTTCAATAGGTAGGACTGCTTCCATACCATACACAAGGGAGTAAGGGGTTGCCTCGGTCGATGTACGTACTGAAGTACGGTACCCATGCAAGGCGAAGGGTAGCATCACATGCCAATCTCTGTACGTAACGACCATCTTTTGCACAATCTTCTTTATGTTTTTATTTGCTGCCTCAACAACACCGTTCATCTTAGGACGATAAGGGGAAGAATTGTGATGTTGAATGTTAAAGTTCTTGCACAACTCCTTCATCATTTTGTTATTGAGATTAGAACCATTATCAGTAATGATTCTTTCGAGAATCTCATCACGACAAATGATCTCTTTATTAATGAATCGGGCAACCACATATCTGGTGACCTTCACAAATGACGTTGCTTCGACCCACTTGGTGAAATAGTCAATGGCAACAAGGATGAAGCGATGCCCATTGGAAGCAGTTGGCTCAATCTTTCCAATCATATTAATGCCCCACATAACAAACAGCCACGGCGAAGACATCACATTCAGAGGATTTGGCGGCACATGCACCTTATCAGCATAAATCTGGCATTTATGACACTTTCGAGCATATTTGAAACAATCAGATTCCATGGTCATCTAGTAATAACCCGCTCTCAACAATTTCTTAGCCATTGCATGTCCGCCGGCATGAGTACCGAAGGAGCCTTCATGAACTTCCTGCATTAACATATCTGCTTCGTGTCTATCCACGCATCTGAGCAAAACCATGTCGAAGTTCCTTTTATACAGCACATCATCTTTGTTCAAGAAGAAAATGCCTGCCAATCTTCTCAAAGTCTTTCTATCATTGTTGGATGCCCCTGCAGGGTACTCTTGATTCTTCAGAAAGCACTTGATGTCGTGATACCAGGGCTTGTCATCAACTACCTGTTCAGTAGCAAACACATACGCGGCCCTATCAAGGCGCATAACATCAATCCTGGGAACATAGTTCCACCCAATCACCTTGATCATGGAGGATAGAGTAGTAAGAGCATCTGCCATCTGGTTCTCATCACGAGGTATAAGATACAACTTTACTGTTGTGAAGAAAGTCAACAGTCTTCTCGTGTAATCTCTATAGGGGACCAGATTAGGCTGGAGAGTATTCCAATCACCATTTACTTGGTTGATCACTAGATTTGAATCTCCGAAGATATCCAGAGTCTTGATTCTCAAATTAATGGCTTGCTCAATACCCAAGATACATGCTTCATATTCAGCTTCATTATTGGTGCACTCAAAAGTCAGACGATTAGTGAAAGGCATGTGGGCACCCTTCGGAGTGGTAATGACAGCACCAATTCCACTTCCTTTGGCATTGACGGCCCCATCAAACATTAAGGTCCACTTTTCATCTGGATCAGGTCCCTCCTCAACAACTGGCTCTTCACAGTCTTTCATCTTGAGGAACATGATGTCTTCATCTGGAAAATCAAACTTCATCGGCTCATAATCATCAATCGGCTGCTGAGCAAGATAGTCTGACAGAATACTCCCTTTGATGGCTTTCTGGGATGTATACTGGATGTCGTACTCTGTCAGTACCATTTGCCAACGAGCAACCCTTCCGGTGAGAGCTGGCTTCTCAAATATATACTTGACTGGATCCATTTTGGAGATCAGTAATGTTGTGTGAGTCAGCATGTATTGTCTCAATCGCTTAGCAGCCCATGCAAGTGCGCAACATGTCTTTTCAAGCATTGAGTATCTCGACTCGCAATCTGTGAATTTTTTACTCAGGTAGTAGATGGCATGCTCTTTTCTACCTGTCTCGTCGTGTTGACCGAGAACACAACCCATGGAATTGTCAAGTATTGTCAAATACATAATCAGTGGTCTCCCTGGAACTGGAGGCATAAGGATTGGAGGATTCTGCAAATACTCTTTTATTTTCTCGAAAGCCCTTTGGCAATCATCATTCCACCTGATAGCTTGATCTTTTCTCAACAATTTGAATATTGGCTCACACGTGGTTGTTAGGTGAGAGATGAATCTTGCAATGTAGTTCAACCTCCCTAAGAAACCACAAACTTGTTTTTCTGTTCTTGACTCAGGCATTTCTTATATCGCTTTCACTTTAGCCGGATCCACCTCAATCCCTTTTTCACTAACAATAAAGCCCAATAGTTTTCCAGATCTCACCCTGAAAGTACACTTGTTCGGATTAAGCCTTAGCTTGAATTTCCTCAAACACTCAAACAGTTTCTGCAAATTCATCAAATGTTCTTCTTTCGTCCGAGATTTGGCAATCATATCATCAACATAAACCTCGATTTCATGATGAATCATATCATGGAAAAGAGTTACCATAGCTCGTTGATATGTTGCCCCAGCATTTTTCAGACCAAACGGCATCACCTTGTAGCAGAAGGTGCCCCATGGGGTTATGAAAGTTGTCTTCTCCATGTCTTCTGGTGCCATCTTAATTTGATTATAGCCAGAAAAGCCATCCATGAAGGAGAATACCGAGAACTGAGCTGTGTTATCCACCAAAACATCGATGTGGGGTAATGGGAAATCATCTTTAGGACTAGCTCTGTTCAGATCCCGGTAGTCGACACACATCCGTACCTTTCCATCCTTCTTAGGTACTGGAACGATATTTGCAACACATGACAGATAATTGGTAACTGCTAGAAACCCTGCATCCAACTGTTTTTGCACTTCTTCCTTTATCTTGACAGCCATCTCTGGTCTTGTTCTTCCGAGCTTCTACTTGACCGGAGGACAATCCTCTTTGAGAGGCAAACGGTGTATCACAATGTCTGTGTCAAGCCCTGGCATGTCCTGATAAGACCAGGCGAAGATGTCAACATACTCTTGCCGCAATTCAATCAACCCCTTCTTCACATCATCTTCCAAAGCAACCCCTATCTTGATTTCTCTCTTGACATCCTCGGTGCCAAGATTAATCACTTCAATAGACTCTTGATGCGGTTGAATGACCCTTTCCTCTTGTTTTAACAACCTGGCAAGCTCTTCAGGGAGTTCACAGTCTTCATCACCCTCTTCTCCAGCTTGAAAGATTGGATTTTCAAAGTCGAAGCAAGTCATAGCAGAACTGTTATCAATAGGATCCGGTGACGTGCATCTGCATGAGTGATGGTATGTGCTTATGAGTGTGAACAATGAGTGAAAACTAAACAAAACATTGCCAAATATATATTTTTTGATTTTTTTGAAAACTGCAAAAATAGAAAGACAGTGAACAAAACATTTGAATGCAAAAAGACGTCCTTTATTAATGATAAAAAATGCAGGTATTCACATAGATGAACCCTACAATGAGTCATTATGCCCTGGGCGGAACGTAAGATTTGGATATGCACAAATAAATAAGGAAAATTACTCTTCAAGAAGAGTGACTTGGATAATCTCTTCAGAAGACCAGTTGCGGAGAACTTCACCCGAGACCCTCGAACGCACCCAGTTGTCAATGTCGCAATCACTATCCCCATCTTCTTCGTTGATTGCAGAGATCTGGCCATACTGAATGATGCCAGTACTGGAGAAAGTAATCGGCCCCTAACGAGTCTGAGGCGTTGAAGTTGTAGAAGTCAACGCTGGCTGATACCCAATCCCAAACTTGTCTTCCTTCATAGGTAAATCCAACAGACGTCCCCAACTGGGAGCAACACTTGAATTTACCAAGGCTTGTGCCTGCTTGAAGGACGAGATAGAGGGACCTGCTTTAACCTCTTCCACCGGAGCTGCGTCCTTGACTTGAACTGCTTCAAAGGCCTGACACAGGGTCTCATGAATTTCACTTTCTACCTCTACATACTTGAATGTAGATAGGTTACTGACCAGAATGTCCTCCTCGCCACAAACAGTGATAATTCTTCCATTGACCGGGAACTTGATCTTCTGATGCAAGGTTGAGGAGACTGCCCCAGCATTGTGGATCCAAGGGCGACCCAACAAGCAACTATACGAAGGACTGATATCCATCACATAGAAGACGGTGTTGAAGGTTTACGATCCAATCTGAATTGGCAATTCTACCTCTCCAAACACCGACCTCTTAGAACCATCAAAGGCTTTCACCACAAGATCGGAAGGCTTCAAGACCAAACCTTCTACTTCTAACCTTGACAGGGCTCTCTTGGGTAGCACATTCAGAGAGGAACCTGTATCCACCAGAACATGGGATAACACAGTGTCTTTGCATTCCATCGAGATGTGCAAAGCCTTGTTATGATTGCGTCCGACTGGCGTCAAGTCAAAATCAGTAAAAATCAACCCGTTGCTTGCATGAACATTTGCAACGATCCCTTCTAGTTGGTTCACTAAGATCTTCTGAGGCACATATGCAGCATTAAGGACCTTCAGGAGTGCCTCCCTGTGTGCCTCCGAACACAGTAGGAGTGAGAGAATAGATATCTTAGATGGCGTCTGAATCAACTAATCGACTACCTTGTAGTCACTTTTCTTTATGATCCTCAAGAGCTCGTCCACATCCTTCGCAAAGGCAGGCTCAAAGCCATCCTGTGGTGCAGAGGTACCCTCATTCACAACTTGCTTGCCTTTGGCTTTCGCCGCGGCGTCAACACTATCAGGTTGGGTAACCGGTGGTGAGAACAGTCTACCACTTTTAGTGAATCGCCTGATTCCACCAACATTATCCACTGCGGGATCTTTTATCTCAACTCCAAGTTCAGACTTCTGATCCTGCACCTCTTCTATTTTCAGTGGCTGCTCCACTCCATGATCATGCGTGTACACACTCCCCCCGTAATGCCAAGGAATGGCCCTTTCGCTGGTGAAAGGTAAAGGACCAGGGGTCGTGATGGTCATAGTGGATTGATGCGGTCACATTGGTGGTACCGGTTGCACTTCTGGCACACTGATTTGAGCAGTTGGGTAGAAAATTGTGATAGTGGCAACATCATAGTCATACTCATAAATCTCATTCATTGAAAAACAAGCATCCGAAACATCGGAATCAAGTTCAATAAGTACATCAGAATCAACCATAATGTTTGGGATATCAGCAACATCATTAGAAAAATTAAATACATTATCAAGAATTACAAGATCAACAGGAACAACATTTGTGAATTCTTCAACAACATCAAACACCTCTTCAGCAACCCCTTCAACAGACTTTTGGGCAGATAGGTCTTCAGCCTGGAGGATACCTTCATCGAGCAAGGCCTGCATACCCTGCTGCAGCCTCAAACAACCTCCGCTCTGTACATCACAACCCAAACAACTGCTCCCACAACCGGGGAAAACATCTGCGTTCAGCAAGTATTCTTTGATTTCCAACAGCGGAGTCTTCAGCTTCAACACATCTTTAACTGACTTGACTTCTCCTTCCACCATGTTAACATTTGCACCACCATGTTGCGGCATGGGATTGTTGACGACATTAGGAGCCGACGCAAAGTTGATGGCCTTCAAATCAATAAGGTCCTGAACTACGTGCTTAAAAGCTTTGCAGTTCTCAATAGAGTGGCCAGGTGCCCTAGAGTAGAAATTACACCTAGCATTGGCGTCACAACCCACTAGAGGCCTGCCAACAGGAGGAGCCAAAGTGCGTAACTGCACAAGTTGTAATTGTTGAAGGCTAGGAAGCAACTGAGCGTGCGACATCAGAAGAGTGTCGAAACGCATGTCCATCATCTTTTGCCTCTGTTGATAGGTGAGTCTGTTATCCTGTTGTTGTTGGTATTGATTTTGTTGATGTTGAGGTTGTTGTTGTTGCTCTGGTGCTGCAGCCAAAATGGTCACAGCTCCAACATAAGGTTGTTGATGGTAATTCTGAAAATTGTTCCTCCGGATACCCCTGCTCTGATATGAAGACAAAGAATCTGCATCCCCCTCTCTCCGCTTCTGTCCTCCAATGAACGGCTTCTTTGTCCCTGATGATGATCCAACCCTACTTTGGATCTTACACGTCTTCAAGTAGTTCTCCACCCTCTCCCCGGTAGAGACCACATCAGCAAAATTGGAGGCGTTGTAACCCACCAGACGCTCCAAGTAAGACCCAAGAAGTGTGTTCATGAACATGTTGGCCATCTCCTTCTCCAACATCGGAGGCTGAACACGGGAAGCTGTCTCTCTCCAGCGTTAAGCATATTCTCTAAAGCACTCATTGCTCTTGAGAGACAGATTCTGGAGTTGAGTCCTGTCAGGCGCCATGTCCGCGTTGTACTGATATTGCTTTACAAAGGCCTCAACCAAGTCTCTCCAGCAACGAATATGATCTTTGTCTAGCCTTATATACCATTCCAAGGATGCCCCAGCTAGACTGTCCTGGAAGAAGTACATGAGCAACTTCTCGTCATCGGAGTATGCAACCATCTTGCGGAAGTAGGCTTGCACATGAGTCTTCGGGAAAGAGTTGCCATTGTATTTGTCAAAAACTGGGACTCTGAATTTTGGTGGAACTCTCACACCTGGGACCAGCCCCAAGTCAGCAACATCCACACCAAGAGCATTCTGCCCTTCCACAGCCTTCAACCTTTCTTCCAACCTCCGAAACATGGGGTCCACACCATGGCCTATGCCAAAGTCTTCCTGAAGCAGGGTGAACCGGTCCTCCTGATCATCATGAATGGGTTGTTGATCAGGGTTGACATGCGGGATTGGGATAGGTTCCGGTCCATTGGGTCTATTGGTCTCTCCAGCTGGAGGATCGATCACAGTCTCCGGTTGAGCAGGGGGATTCCTCTGTATCATCTGTCTAAGCTCTTATTGTCCCTGAGCCACTCCTTGGACCACGTTCATGAACTGATTCATGTGAATCCTCATCTTGGGGAGTTCTGCTTGTAGGCCTTCCATTGCTCTTTGTTGATTCCTTCTAGTACCGTATCGGTGAATGCCTGAGTTAGCTATCCTGTTAGTGGAACACCAAACAAAATGAGAACACCACAACGGTACCTGTTATGCAAGACATGCTAGTGAATGTGCAAATGCAATGACATGTTTATTAATTCCAAAGGATATTCTACCCCTTGATTCCAGTCTCACATCAGATGAACAGTACAAGAAGATCGAGTCGTGGATAAACTTTTGAGACCAAGATGCAATAAAGAATGATCGCCATACAAATGAGTTCAAGGAGGAGGGCCTTAGCCAACATTACATCAAACGAGGATCTCGACAACAAGCATGTGGATCATCGCTACAAAGCAACAAGGAAACACAACAAGTAAAGAGAGGAACAAAAATCAGGAATCAGCCTCCTGTATACAACCCACAAGGACTGCTCCTAACTTCAGCCAGCAGTGCCACCATGTCCGGATGATCTGGAGATTCTGTCAAATGTCGGATAAGCAAATTCCTCTTGTGAATAACCCCATCCAATTAGTTGATGTGCTCTATGTAATAATTCTCATTATCCTCTCTGAATACCTCTTCAAGTCTAGACTTCTTCAAACCCGCCAGCACTTTGAGTTCTTCAATCTGTTCTTGAGCATTTTCGAGTTGATCTGTGATGTAACCATTGGTTGTACGGGCACACAAGAGCTCATTGTTCTTTTCCTTCAGCAGAGTCTTCAACTTCTCCATCTGACCAGTCAATTCGGCCACCATCTCCTCCTCTTTTGCCTTTCGAGAAGCTGAAAATGCATCCCATTGCTCTTGCCACCCAGCTAACTTACCACGGGCATCTGTTAACTACTGCTTGACTCGCCTCAACTCAGAACTGGATAACCCCAAGGCTTTGTCAGTTTTCCTTAAGAAGTTCACCTCCATGTCCAATTCCTTATCTGCTTCCTCTTACAATCTGACAGCTTCCCCCTTCTGATGTTCTGCCTCATGGAATAGACGCATACAGTCTTGCAATTTCACACGCAACTCTGAGTTTTCAGTTTGAAGTTCCTCCATGGCATTCTTCAATTTGTCATACTCCTCTCGGCTCACCATTGTTGACTGCTCAGGAGTAGGTGGATACAAAGGTTCTTCAATAGGAAAGGGCAAACCAAACTCTTTGACTCTTCCCTGAAGCCAATCTTCATACTGAGGATAAGTCCTGCAATCTCCTTTTCCAAGCACAGTCCTTCCTCTCTTGATCACCTTGAGCCAGGCCTTAGCTGCCTTATGGGATATAGTCAGATCAGATGAAGAATGGAAAAACAAAGATTCTTCCACATCTTTTTCCAAAGGTGGAGTTCTTAAAGCATATCCAAACTGTCTGACTGCTAGAGAAGGATTATAGTTGATACCTCATCTTCTTACTACCAACGGTACATTCGGGAAGTTCCCACAACTGTGAATAATATTCGCCCGAAGCAGGTTCCAGTCAGACCACCAAGAAATATCTTCAGCTTTTAACCCCATCAACCTCTTCGACGAACTCAACGAGTCCTTGAAGTCAACGAACGCTCCTGACTTGGGTAGGTGAGAACTGAACCACTTATGAAACAAGGGTGCACAACAATTCACCAATCCTCCTTTTCTATTCTCATTCCCGTGATGCACTGAATGAAAGAAATCTCCCAACAAGGTCGGCACTGGATTTCCCAACACGAAGAGGCGTATTGCGTCTACATCCACAAATTTTGCAACATTAGGGAACAGGACAATCCCGTATACACAAAGAGCCAACACAACATTGAAACACCTCCAATCACCATCTTCAAGCTTCTTCTTGGCTTCTCCCACTAAGAAACTCAAATGAAAACCACCGACTCCTCCCTTCTGACACATATTAGCCTTCAAGATTGATTTCCCCAAATAGGTGGCTGAAGCAACCATGCTGAGATCGGGCAGAAACTCGGAACTGTAGAATAGCAACTGCGACTTGATAGGAACTCTGAGAAAACTAGCAATCTTCTCCAAAGTAGGGACCAAGATATAGTCTGGGAACGTAAAACACCTCAATGGGGGGGTCATAGAACTGCAGCAGTGTAAAGAGAGCATCATGTTGATCTTTGGAGAGAACCGTAACGAAACTTAGAATCATCCCGTAATCCTTCCGGAATCCTTCTAGCAAATCATGATCCATTAACTTCATCAGTTGTTGAATGGGATCCAAACAAACCACAGGAAATTTGTAGGCGACATGTCTCTTTCTGCCAATGTCCATCTTAGGAGAACCAGAAAACCCCGACTAGAATCAAGAAGAAGATATAAACCCCTAGAAATAGATAAACATGTGTTAAATGATGTGAATGCAAAATGATGTGATGCAATGTAGTGACATGGGAATCAGGATTGCTGTATCTGCTTGAACAACTGTCAGGTCGCACTGTCTGCAGAGAAACTCACTGAGGAACATATAAGAGATCAAAACTATGCTCCAACAAGAATACCAGAAAACCGGGTTGGTTGAAGGTTAAGGTTTCCTGAATTTAGCCCGCCCCTCACTGGTAGGTTCTAAGAACAGAAGTTTGTCAGCTTCTAGCCCTTCAGTCGAGAATAATACGTTTACCACTGAAGGTTTGGCATTATTACGAGACAAAAGACCTCCACTGACTCCCCTCAACAAGACATCCTAAAAGCAATTTCCCAGCCTCGGGGTCCTCGGATTGAGCAGCGAGAATGCGCCCACTAGAGATAACATAACCGCGTCTCGGAGGAGAGGCCTCGACTGAGTCCTCGGGAAATGGTCACCAGAGTCGACGATTTCTAAAGGAATATCTGTCGTTACGGAACACCCGTAAGACAGAATATATCCAAAAGAAACCTCAACTGGGTGTGGGTCTTCATGAACGACTTAACGTAGCAACATGCTACGCAAGCCTCATGACTATCCACTCTAAAACCTGTGTGTACGCTCAAGCCTGGGTAGTGGGCTTACCTCTCATAGAACAACCCATCCCAACAAACAACCCACCCAACAGCAGATACAACAATCATATGTACATAATGCAATAAGATAAAGTAGGTAAATGCTGAAAGTAAATAACTGTACAAAAGAATAAACACCCAACAAACAAGAAACTCACAAAAGCTAGGAGGGACTCGCATAGGGAAACCGGGTCCCCGGCAGAGTCGCCAGCTGTCGCAACTGATGCGAAAAAAACAACCGGCAAAAAAAGAGAAAACAGAAGAGTCTCCACCGTTCGTTATTTATCCCAAAGGAGGGAAAGGAAACGATCGAAGAAAACCTGAAGAAAGGAAAAGACAAGGTCTCGCAACCAAATCTAAGGGTTCGGGAGTCGATTATGCGAAGGGAAGGTATTAGCACCCCTACGCATCCGTAGTACTCTACAGGATCCACTCTTATTGTTCTAGTCTAAAGGGTGTAGGTATATCTAAGGTACTATCTGCTAAAGGAAGGTTAAAAGAAAATGACTCGCAAGGATGTCACATCCACTGCCTACGTATCTCATCTGAGTATGAGAATCAGAGTATGCATAGCTTGGTTACCTATGGGTGAAAGAGATGTGTGCTCGCTAAGACATCGCGTCGTATGCCTACGTATCTCATATGGAATGAGAATCAGAGCAAAACGTAGTTCAGCTAACTACGGGAACAAGGGTCTCGATTGCAACTAGGGCAAGAGAAAAGGAAGGTCTCGATCGCAACGAGGGAGAGAGAAAAGAATCGTAACAAGGGTGAAAGCAAGCAAGGATTAGTTGTTAGTCGTCAGTCAAAACTCGGAAAGACATCGCATCTCGTGCCTACGTATCTCATCTGAACATGAGAATCAGAGTTGTCGTAGTTCGCCTAACTACGGGTTAAGGATTGCCATCTGAACATGGACTTACAAAAGAGGACACCAGTTGTGTCAAAGGAAGGTGGGCAATGTGTTCAACGTCCTAGCAGTAGGTGTCGTAGCTCGCTGAATCGAGTCTTAGGCAGTTACCTCTTTGCAATAGAACGGATTGACATGCCATGAGATCGGAGACGCACGGAAGGTCTAAAAGTGGGGAAGCTCTGCCCTAGAGTTGTCATTCAATGTGGACCTACGTGTTAGGATTTACAAAGGGGAACATCTACCTAATGTTAGCATGCAAAGAATAAGGGAATTCTACCTATGTTATCATACAAAGGGTTCTACCTAATGGGTGCTACCTAAACGGAATAAGAGTCGACGGACGGAGCAAGGAGAGGAGCCACGGATAAGGGTAGATGGTGATGCCTGATGCAATCGACTTACAGGTAGATGGTGATGCATGAAGCAATCGACTTACAAGAGAAATGGAGATGCCTGAAGCAATCGACTTACAAAAGGATGGATGAATACATGCTGGTTCTGTTAAGTTTTGAAAATGATTACTCGACGTTGGATCAAGCTTTTGATCTTGTTTTGAAATGGTTATCGGATGTTCATTTTAATTCTTGTATTAACGGATGAATAAAGAATGAAAGAATAAATATTATACACTTCATGGGAGAGGGGTACATTTATTATGAATGGGGACGGTTCATGGCAAACAAACAATAAGAATATATGCCTCATACATCATACAAGTAGGCAACAATTATCAAACAATAAGAATATATGCCTCAATCATCATACAAGTAGGCAACCGTTATCAATCAGATCAGATAAATAAACAAGTATATAATCAAGTCCAAGAATCAAAGAATGATATAATGGAGCATTAAACAATACATGAGAGGTATGAACATGTTAAACAATCAAACAATAGAAAGCATGAATGAAAGAAACAAGTATAACAAATGATAGATGAATCAGACAGATGAAAATATGCACAAAAGGGGTTCACTGAATAATTTAATCAGGAAATGATGCAAGGATCAAATAAAATCAAGATGAAAGGCCTCTAATACATGGCATATGAGATGAACAAGGGAGGATCAAAAGATCTCTTCAATTGCCATAAGCAATCCCTAAGTCAAACATCAATCATAGAAAAGTCAACTGAAAAGTCAAGTCAACTAAATAAATCAAGAATAAATAGTAAATTAATCAAGAAAATTATGAAAAATTAAACTAAATAAGGTGGGGTCAGGACATCATCATCCCCCAAAAATATTTCAAAAATAATGAAAATTGGTGGATGAATTAATTGAAATAAGGCAGAAGTCAAACTAAAGGTCAACCAAACAAAGTAATTATCAAATAAATTGAAAATGGGAAATAAAATTCCAAGAAAATGTCAGGTTGACCATGGTACAGTGGTCAACCTTCATCCCAAAAATCAAAGGCTAAAAATAATTTTAAGCCATGAAAATAAAATCAAGAATTAAAGGTATGCTTAAAAGAACCATTTAGAATTAATAATTGAAATAAAATATCAAAATTAAATAAATACGAAAATAAAAATTAAATAAAATTAAATAAGGCATTAAGAGATATGGAAAATATTTTTTTATATTTTTATGAATAAAGAAAATATTTTAAAATAATTAAAAGCAAAACAGAAATAAAAAATGGAAATTAAAAAGAAAATGAAAAGAGAAAGTATTAGTGCTGATGGGCCCTGAAATGTGGGGGGTGTGAAGAGCGAAATGTGCAAAGGCCTAGTCCAAATAGGATTAAGTCCAGCGTGACACTTGAAATAACATTTTATTAAAAAAACTCATGTGACCTTGTATCAATTGGTCATGTTATTTTAAGTGACTAGAAGACAAAAATGCCTGGACGAACACGATTAAAACACCAGCGCCTGATCCAACGATCCTGAAGACGACACGTGGTCGTCTTCTTCATCCAACCAAACCCTAGCCATGCCATGCTCATGCACACGCAGAAAACACAGTGAATTTTTCCAATCTTCCACTCAATAATACAAGCACTATAATGCACCAAATGCCATGAAATAAAAACCAAAGTTCTAGTATGAAATGTGAAGATTATCATGGTATCTTATTTTAGGTAAAATGGTGACTTAAACATGGAGAAATATTGACCACAAGATGACCACATGAACACGGATATGAACATCATAAACTCAGCAACATGAACAATGCCTCATATGGAGGTCTTCAGAAGCAAACACAAGCATAGCATGGCAATGGAACAAGCATGAAGCAGGCATAAGCACAGCATGGTAATGGCATGATAAGCATAGTAAGCATAGATGTATCAAACAACATAACTATAGAGATGGTGCAAGGAGGTTACCTAGTGGAAGTTAGTCCACTGCTTCTTGGTAGTGGAGAAGATAGAAGAGAATGATGTTGCCTTGATGGTGCTTCAATGCTTCAGCTTGAGAAATGGAAAAGGAATAAAATCTGACTTGAATGAACTCCCTCCTTGCTTAGCTCGAAAATTCACTATGCCCTTCAGATTTAGGGTTTTTGTGCTTAAAAATGATGGGTCATATATTCTTAATGGGCTCTTACACAATCTGTTTTGGTTTATGAGCAAAAGATGTAAATTAAGGTGGTGTTAGAAAGTTGCTTGTTTTGGCAAAGTTTAAGTGAATGGGAAAAAGATGCATGGCCAAATGAGGTAAAAACGTGGGCTGGTTGGTTTTGCAGCATGGCATGGCTTGGCTTGTGCAACATGAAATCAGTCCAAGATAGTGACTTTGTGGCCATATATCTTAATGAGAACAAGACCAATTGGTGAGACAATGCAAACAGTAGAAAGATCTCATGGAGTATAGCATCTTTCATGTTGAGCACAAGTTGAAGTTATGAATGGAAGAAGGTGAAAAATGGGTCTCAAGTTCAGGTCTCACCATGCCGAAATGGTTGGGCCAGTTTGGCCTAAAATCTGCCTAGAAAATCAAGTCATGGTGCCCACTTTAGGTGAATGTCTCTCTCAAACCATGAATCCAAATGAGATGATTCCAAAAGGAGGTGAAAGAGGAAATGGCAAGGTATAATTGTTGTGAAGAAAGTATTTTCAATTGGTGCCTTGAAGTGCAAGAAAACTGGCCAAGAAGTCTTGACAAACTTTGAAGATTTTGAGACTTAGAAATTTTTCTAAGTGTCCTAAAAAAATATCTCACTTTGACTAAGCATAACTTTCTCAATCTTGATCCAAATGGAGCAAACTTTACATCTCTAGAAAGCTTGGAACAAGAGGAACAACTTTCATGTTGTAGAAAATTTCAAATAGAGCTTTTATCCTGATGGAAAATGGGCTTAAAGTGAGTGCAACAATCATGAAAACTTGCCCTAAATGGAAAGTCAACCATTTCCAAATTAAGTATCTTTTCCAATTCCTGATTAAATGATGAATCCAAGATCCAATCTTGATAAAATTTCACATGTAGGATCCCCTAGGCATGAATTTTGAGATTCCACTCTCAAAAAGTCAGGAGTTGACTTTTTTGGCCCTGCAGTTGACTTTTCCCAAATTGTCTGATTCCCGATTCTAGTGATCAATTGAAGCACCTCTGGCTCAAATAAAAAGCTGATTTTTTGTATGTAGACCCTTGTGGACATATGGAGGGCCATGGAAAAGAGTTTCACACAAAGAATCAGAAATAAACTGATTTTATACCAAACCCTAATTTTAGGGCAAAAATGATCGGGAACTGATTGCACTGCTTGCCAATGAATCTTTCTGAGATAATTATGAATCTTCCTAGGCCAAGATTCCTCTCTAATCATGACATGGATGAGTCCCTCTACTTCCAACCAAACATTTCCTGTTGCAGGTAGCCATGAAACCCTAATTTCTGATTAAATCCAGATGAACACTCTGATAGCTCTGAATCTTTCACTGATGAACCGAGGACCATAATGAGATACCTGGACCCCCTTGAGACCCTTGAGGCTTGTATACTTAGAGAATGAGGCCCAATTCTCAATCTTGCCTTGTGTGGGCTCCTTCTATTAAGGAGTGATCAATCAAAACCTGATTTCCATGTCACTAATGCAGTATGCAATGAGTATGACCTAGTATGATGCTAATGAAGTGTGAAACAAAATCCCATGCTTCCAAGAAAAATGAAGGGTAAATTTTGGGGTATTACACCATGATCTTCACATGTTATTTTGATCAAGGAATCATCAAGAGTTTGGAGTTTGTTTGCTTTGGAAACCCTAATTCATCTGGGTATCTTGTGTGACTTCTTCAACAAGTTTCTTCAATAATTGGTCAAATATTTTAAGGTATACTTCACATTACATCATCTTATGCATATACGATCCTCGATGAGTCCCAAAATTCAAGAGAATGTCAAGCTAGCAAGATGGTTCATGGTGGTTGACCAGAGAGAGTCAACTGGTCAAAACTGGGGTTCCCTAGACCCTATCTCCTACAATTTTTATCATATGAAAATGAACCCAAGAGAAAAGTTACTCAAAATGACATTTCAAACATCTATCATGTTTAAGTCAAGAGCTAATTTTGCTTTGGAAGTCATTTTTTATGGTGAAAGATTATAGATCATTTTGTCTAAACCCTTTTGAAGGTCAACTTCCCAAGACTCTAACCTGCTCAATTGTTATGATAATAAAGCCATTAAAATTCCATGATTAAATTCAAGATGTATGATTAAGCTTTGATGTTTAGAGGAAGTGAAAATTCAACTTGCAAATGCATGTGCCAAGAGGAAACATTATAGGTCATTTTGGGCCAATACCATTGAACAAGTGATTTTCCTCAACTTCTAAAATACATGACTCCTTCATGCCAAATCCAAATTAGGTCAAATTTATTACCACATTTAATATGTTTGAAAGAGATATAACTTTTATGAAGGAACTTTTCTCATTTGAAGTCCATAGAAAAAGTTATTCAAGGTGGAAGAAGTGAGCATTTGACTTGGGACTTCGAAAACTTTCAAATATGTTTGATTTCCCAAACATCCACCTCAAAATTTATCATGAGACAAGATTCAAATGAAAAATTGTTCAACATGAAATTTTTTACCCTTGATCTTTCCTTTCCAAAACATCCAAGATCATCTCATTTGGATCAAAATTGAAGGACTTGCGCATGACTTCATTATGGGAAGTGTTTTGGCATGATTGTATTACAAATGATCAAATTCTTTTGCATGCTTCCACATGATGCTTTTAGCATAATTTGTACATGAATTGGAAGTGGATTTCATCATTACTAAGGCCCAAATCATTGCTCATGCATCCATGCAAGGAGGTTTCTAAAATTGTCCAATTTTCAAGTGGTGCAAATATCAAGTACATTGCCTATTTAAACAAGCTTAAGGCTTCAGATTCATCATCAACACCTTGCCCAAACTTTGCTAGATCAATTCAAACCCCTACTTCCATAGAATTTCTGAAGGATTCTATTGAGATCGAGCTTGAACTTCATCTTCTGTTTGGAAGTTAAAACTCCAGAAAATCACTTCCCTTTTCATCTCATTTGGTTTCTGCAAGCAAGAGGAGGAGAAAGCAATCGAATCCAGATCAAGATCAAGTGGAATTGGATCAACTCAAAGGTGATTTTTCAGAAACTTCTCCTATTCGATTCTCTCTCAATTCTACACCATTCTTGTTGATTTTTGGTTGTTTGAAGTCCTATCAATGTAGGCAGGAAGATTGAGTTTCTTTGAGGTCAAATCGAAGCAACTCAGTTCATGATCCTCAAAATTCAAACCCATGTATGCTTCCCTGTATGAGGCCAAATCGAAGCAACTCTGGCTCCGGTGATGTGTTGGCATGCTTCCCAACCATAGGATCCAGTTTAAGTGTTTTAATCTCATGTCTTGCTTTTGATTACCAAGCCTATGCAGCGTTGACTGCAGTGCATCATGGAACACGCGCTTTCATCCATCTGATCTGCCACCTCAATTAATGAGGGATATCAGATGGCTCTCCTTTTTTTGAATTTCTGAATATTCCATTTAATTGCTTATTTTTAATTAATTCATAATAATTTCATTTTTAATCCAAAAATTATGGGGCTTTCACACAAAAAAATTCAAATATTTTTCTCTTTCATTTTATGAATTAAAATTATTTTTTGGATTAATTTTGATATTTTTCATGATTTAATTATTTTTGTGTATGTTTTTAATTGTTTAAAAATATTTATGACTTTTCAAAAATAATGATTTTTTTCTCCAAGGTTCTTTGACCTTGTTTGACCTATGATAAATCTCTTGGTCATTTATTAGGTGTTTTGAAGAGGTTTTAGGTTTTTGATCAAACATAATTTAATTTAAATGCATTTTTATTTGATTTTTAATTGTTTTATTGTGTATAAATTGTGTTGAGTCATTTTTATTGACTTGTGAAGTTTGACTATGTGTTTGGGCCTTGGTCAAGGTTGATTTGACTTTTGTTGGATTAAAATCATTGAATTTAGGGGATTGATGAAATGTATATTTCATCTCCCAAAATGAATGAATGATTTTAATTTGATAAAATTTCTCCCATGACTATATTTGATTTTTAATTGTTTAATTGTATATTTGTCTGAAGGTCTTGTCAAACACAAAAATATAATTAATGAATTTTTTTCTCACCCCCACACTATATTTTTTGCAAACATCTTTTATACCAAAACACATACACACATAAAAAAGGGCTCCCTAGAAATACCTATGACACTTTGGGTGTTGACACTTTCCCTCTGTATAACCAGCCCCCTTACCTATAATATCTAGCAATTTATTAGTTTTGATTTTAAAACATCTTATCTTTACGTTTTGTTCGTACTTTTTCCTTTTCCTTTGGAAACATTAAAAACGCGGTGACGATTATGGTTTTATTAACGTTAAGTTTATCCATAGTTTAATGATCATGAATTTATCGCTACAGATCTCATTTAAAATCGGAGCAAGACTTTGTATGGACTAACCCAACAAAAAAATTGATTTCACCTACCAGGATTTCAACGTGAGATCTTATGTGGAGCACACTTTTAAGACTCATGCCTTCACCACTAAATCAACCCTTAAGAGTTAAGTTTATCCTATTTAATTGAATAAACTTTAAAAAATATTTAAGCTTAATTTTCTTTATTAAATAAGTATAGTTGACCTGATATTAAATAGACTAAATTATAAGTTTATATAGGTTGGATCTATTGCCTATGACAGCTCACGAGGACTAGTTAAGAGTCTTTGTCCATGCATTTCATATAACCACGGCAGCACATAGAGACAAACTGTAGCTTTATAGTCTTCAAAATTGGCGTGTGAAAGATAAGACTAGTAATTAAATGCTAATTTTATAAAATAATTAAAATAATGACAACAGCACAATCATGGACCAGCTAAAAGTTTATAACACTTATACCTAGCCTAATCGATAAATTCTTTGACATAATCATGTACCATGCTAAATTATTAATTAATATTGGATATTTTATGTTTCCAAATTACTCAAAAGTTTATCTTATTGAGTGTCACCTAGTATCCGATAACATTTGTTAATTACATGCAAGTACAAGAACGCAGCTCCCATAGAAGTAAAATAAATTAAAGATCAAAAACTCGATTTTTTTTACAAAAATAACCCATTTTTTAAAGAAAATTCCCAAAATATCCCTGGTTTCAAAAAAAATCCAAAAATACCTCACTTTTAGGAGGAGTTGCCAATTGAATTGGAGATTCCTCTTAAAACTTGAATGGAGGCGCCAATTGGATTGGCTAGGGCAGGTGCCCTAGCCAATCCAATTGGCGCCCCTGTGTAGGTTTTAAGAGGAGTCACCAATTCAATTGGAGACTCCTTCTAAAAATGCAATTTTTGTGTTATAAATAGATGCGTTGTGTGAGTAATTGTTCCACATCTCATATAATCATTTGGCAATCATGTTTGGTGTTCATCGTCGATACGGAAAGGTGATTTATGCGAGAGACAAACCTCAAATGCTGATGCTGTTTTGGAACATCACTACGTTGGATCAACTGAAGAGGGAGCTGGTTCGTTGGTTAGATGGGAAAATACCATAAGGGGAAAAATCAGAAGTATTGAGAGACTTGACAGTAACTTTGGTTGGGTGCGAATGAAGACTGATAAGGATGATAGGGAAATGATGTTCGGTCGAGACGACATCAATTTGATTGTTTTAATCAGTTAAAAATATATATGTTTTCAGATGTTTTGTACTGATATTTGTTGTGAACCTCGTTGTAACAAAAACTTAATGATATATAATGATTGAAGGTTACAAAAATACAATGTTACAAAATGCTTAAGACCTAGATGATGCTCCTCGATTGGGACAATTGTTCTTGTTGTGTCCTGGTTGACGACAGATACTACATAATCTTATCATTTTATCTGTGGAATCCATCTTTGTTCTGATACGTGTGCTGTTTGGCTTTCCTTTCTTCTTTCTACGCATCTCGTCATTGTGCCAAACAATATCACCTTCATATGAAGGCCAGTAATCCTCCATTGGTAGTACTAAGAAGCTTTGAGTATATACATTCATGATGGTGTTTGCCTTGTACACATCAGATAAATGGCTGTAAGTGTCTTGACGAGTATAAGCGCATGCTGCTATGACATGGGAGCAAGGTATGCGGAAGACCTGGAATTTTCCACAATCGCACAAACTTCTGTTTAGTTTAACAGCGTAGGCTAAATTTGGTCTCCCCTCGTTGTGGTCCATTGTTTCCTGGACGCTGAAATTTTGCCTATGACAGTCAAAGACTATTACGGCGTGTGTGCTAGCTTTGATGCTCTCCTCTTTCATGACCTTCATGCAACACTCACTGAATACTTGCCCGGACATTAACACCGCACTCCATCTTTCACCTCTTGTTGTGAACATAGAAGCCAGCCTATAATAGGTTGATCTTACCAAGGCGGTTATCGACAGATTTCAAATTCCTTTGAATACCCCGTTCATGCATTCCACAATGTTTGTTGTCATGTGGCCCTATCGACAACCTCTGTCAAATGCTCTTGTCCACTGCTCTACTGGTATGTTATTTATCCATCTCCTTGCGTCTTCATTAGACAGTCTAATTTCATCACGATAATATTGAAATGATGGCTGAGTTAGAGCATACCCAGCATTCACCACCTTCTTGCGAAGATTCTTATCTTTTATAGCATGCATGAAGTTTTTTGCAATGTGTCTGATACAGTAGACATGGGTAGAAGGAGGACCATGCCATCCGTTGTCATGGTTGTTGTAGGCACTCTCAATGGCAGCATGTCTATCAGAAATCAAACAGAGATTGGCTTGTGGAGCCACATGCGTTCTGAGATGTCGAAGAAAGAAACCCCATCCACCAGCCGTTTCACCTTCAACAAGAGCAAAGGCAATGGGAAAGACATTGTTGTTGCCGTCTTGTGCAACCACCATGAGCAAAGTACCCTTGTATTTTCCGTATAACCAAGTGCCATCAATTTGAATAATAGGTTTGCAGAATGCGAAACCCTTGATGCACGGGTCAAATGCCCAAAAGAGACGGTGAAATATTCTATTACCTGTTGCACAGGTTCCATCTGGCATCATCGTTGGCAATGTCTCCATAATTGCCACAGTTCCTGGGACATATGTTTTTAGTGCCCATAAAAACCGTGGCAATTCCTTGTATGAATCCTCCCAGTTGTCGAAAACTTGTTCAACAACCTTTGTCCTTGCAATCCAGGCTTTCTTGTAAGATGGAGTATAATTATATGTTGTTCTGATATGGGATATAATTATACTCACCTTCACTGATAGGTCTTTATTAACCAACGGCAGAATGTCTTGACATATCAAAGTTGGGCTTAGTTTACGGTGATCTTGTTCACGTTAGTTGCAATGCAACTGTGCGGTGGGTCTATTGAAGCGATCTCCCAAGAGTTGTTTTTCTTCTTGTAAGATGCAGCCAAACGAAACTTACAAAGCATGTTACGACATTCGATAACATAACTTCTAGAATCAGTGCGTTTCATTATAAAGTCAGCAGAGTTGTTCATGTGGAATTTTTTGATTGCCAGAACACATTCTTCTTTGGTATGAAACATGTCTCCCACCTTTAATTCGCCTTCTGATCTCGGATACGGATTATAGAAAACACTGTTGGATGTTTCATGTGAAGATCCATATTTGTCATATGTTGAGGCGGATTGTAGACATGACTAGGAGGTATTGGTGGTGGTTGATCATCATTTTCATCGTTGTTGTTCAGCATGTGATCAACCTGTATCTCGGTCTCCTCTTCTTCTTTATCAACGACATCCACTTCTGCTTCTGCTTCTGGGTTGACGTCATCTGACCATTGTCGATCATCTTCACCAGATTCATCCTGACCGGTTAGGTGATCCCGGTCATCACCATTAGGTTTCTTTGTGTAAACGGCAAATTTTATTAATATCAAGTGGTCTTATATCAAATTTATCTATCACTTATACCATATAACACAAAAAATTGCATTTTAGGAGGAGTCTCCAATTGAATTGGTGACTCCTCTTAAAACCTACACAGGGGCGCCAATTGGATTGGCTAGGGCACCTGCCCTAGCCAATCCAATTGGCGCCTCCATTCAAGTTTTAAGAGGAGTCTCCAATTCAATTGGCGACTCCTACTAAAAGTGGGGTATTTTGGGATTTTTTTTGAAATCAGGGATATTTTGTGAATTTCCTTGAAAAAGTGGGTTATTTTTGTAAAAAAAACCAAAAACTCAAGAAGAAATATTAATCAAATTACTAATAAAAATATGGAGTTTTTAGTATGCAACCACACGATAATCTGTCAACTCTCATAGATGGTCACCAACACCACTAAATCCTTTTTTGTTAATAGTAAATAAATATATATCTTCTCTCGTCTCAAATATAAGCAATTTTACAACAACAATAATTCATCATTTAAGAAAAATATTTGAATGCATTTAAATCTTATTTTCTTTCTGATTTTATCCCTATTTTTTTACTTTGGAAATCGTTAAAAACACGGAAATGTGAAGAAATAAATAGGGATATATTTAGAATAATGACATTAAATGTAATAATTATGGATATTTTTTTCTTATATTTAAGATTTTTTTTTGTTGCTTATATTTGATACCGGAGGGAGTATAGTTTCAAGCCGACCACATACCCTAAAGACAGGAAAGTCCAATCATAACTAGGCTCATTCTAATAACGTGTGTATTAAGACGTTGACGACTCATGCCACCCAAGATCATGAGATCTGTCATACCCCAAAATTCACCATACCCTTCACAAAGTTCATTTAGGTCATCAACCCTAGTCATATGCATATCTTCATATCATTCATTTGACCTGCATGGTGATTGGTCTAATACAAGAGGACATATATCATGAATTCTAAGCTTTGTGCTTGCACCTAGTGGAAACTAGGGGTTCTTTCCAACTTGAGGTATCTCAATCAATCAAACCCTAATTGGAGGTAGCTTTTGAAGCTTATATATTTATTCTTATCATTGGTGATTCATTTTTGGCTTCATGGTGAAGCAAAACTCTAATCTTTGGATCCTCATTTCATCATGGTGTCCTCAAGCCCTAATTATGGCCACTACTCCTTGTGTGTGCTCCTAATCTGATTTAATTGGTTCATCATCATTCCATGGTGTATGCTTCACTTGCTTGGTCAAGATCCCTTCAAGGCCCACTTGTTCCAAGTCTATTATGGGGGTTTCTTTGGTTTGATTAGCCTTCACCTCATGGCCTTACATGTTCATCTTTTGCTTGATGGTATTCATTGGTTCAAGTCCATTTCCATGGCATCATAACCTTCATTTGGTTCAATTCATTCATGACATGTCATCTAGCCATTTCCTCACTCCTAGCCCATAGCTTGTTCATGGTTTGTTTATGTTTATTTCATCTGGTCATTTCTAGTTCATAGTCTGTTCATGGTATGTCCAATTGGTTCGTGCAACCTCATTGTGCATTGGTCCATGTTAGGATGATCCATCAAAGTCTTATTAGTGTTAGTCATCATTCACTACATCATCCCTTCAATTGTGTTTATTTCAAGAGGTTTAGGTTTGATTATATGGATGGTTCATTCAAGTCCATTTCCCCTACAATTCATTCCACTTTCAATACCATAGTTTGTTTATTAAAGTCATATTCATTCAATACATCTAATTCATTTCAATTGAATACAAATTCAATTCATATGAACCAAATATCAATCACATTCATCACAAATTACTAAATTTCCATACATAGAAAATATTACAAAATGTGACTTTTCTACTTAACTTGACTTTTGGTACTGTTGACTTTTTGGTCAACTAGTTTACCAAAGTCAACCAACCCATTTTAACTATCCTAACCCTAATCCCTTTGCCCATGCTTCCATAATCCATCCATGAACCACCATGATTCCATTATGGTAATCTTCACATGATGCCTTCAAGTGTAAGCCTTCATTCATGTTCATGTTGTAAACCTACAAAACCAAGTTATGAGCAATGCATCACATCCATTATAAACCAATAGATTAACCTTGTCCAATTTCATTACAACCATAAACAAATTCACATGACCATTAGCAATGCTAGGTTATGAACATATGGGTCTCACCATGTCTCCATTCTATAGAACCTTGTCCTACCAAGCAATGCAACCTGAAGCTAGCCAAACCACTACATAAACCTAGCAAGACAAGGAAGCCAAATCAGAACCATAAGCTAAAACCAAGACCACATGAATCAAAGAATATATGAGAAATATGATGCATATTCTACAGAAACCAAAGCCAAAACTATGGTATCACATTGTAGCGGTAAACTCATGACCATCAAGCTATGGATAAACTTGACGTCAATAAAATCAAAGTCGCCACCGTGCTTTTATTGTTTCCAAATGAAAAGGGAAAGGTACGAAGAAAACCCAAAGATAAGAAGTTTTCAAATCAAAACTAATAAAATTCCAGAGATTACAGGTAAGGGGGTTGGTTACAAAGAGGGAAGGTATTAACATCCAAATTGTCCTAGGTACTCCTAGGGAGCCCTTTTTGTATGCATATGTTTTTTGGTCTAAATTATGTTTGATAAAATATAGAGTGAGGGGATGAGAAAATAATTCATTGATTATATTTTTGTGTTTGACAAGACCTTCAGTCTTATGCCTACGTACCAACATAAAAATAAGAGATCAAAACCCCGTAGTTCGTGGTAAAAATTTCAAAGAAGTTGGTGAGTTGATTTTAACAAAAAAAATAACAAGAAAAGGCAAAAAATGCCAAAGATTTGAGCGGGGTTGTTAGTTATTTTTGTCTTTTTGAAATTAAAGTCAATATGGTTAAGTTTATTTACAAGTTTGATTTAAGAAAAAGTTTGAAAATTCAATGGCATAAGGCCAAAGTTTCTAATCATTAAAACATGTCTAAGTTTGAAATCACAAGCAAAGAATGTTTTTGAAAAGAGGGAGAGATTTTGAAATTTAAGAAGTGTAGGAGATGAAGAGACTATCCTAAACAAAAATTTAAAAGTTAAGGGTTGAAAAGATCTGACCAATGGGATGCAATCCAACAGACAAGAACGTCATATAGAAACCCATTTTCCTTTGTACTTTGATAAGCAATAAACAATATCCAAGCATCATATGAAGACCAAGACATCAAATACAGATAGCCAGAATATCCAAGCAAGCAACTCCAATAGCTAGCATTCTTCAACTTCTTCCAATGCATCAGATGAAATATTCCTTGATCAACTCAAGACAATCATCAGACATCACAAATAATAATAGTATAACAAGTAAGCACAAAGTTAAAGTAGCAGATGAATCAAAGAGATCCAAGGTCTTGCATCAGATGAAAGGTACATACAAGGATAACTCAGTCTCATATATTGGCATTGGCCAAGTCCCCAAAGCATAGGGGAGTTTCCTATCCTAAGTCCAAAGGTTCAGATCAAGTTCAACAGTCCACCAACATGTTTTTAGGGTTTTTATTTTTATTATGTATTTTAAGGTCATAAGACCAAAAACAAGCAAATAATATATATAATCACAGGATATGGCTCAAGTGAGCAAAGTGAAAAGAACTGAAACATAAACAAGTTGCATGAAAATGTAAATGGAAGATGAATGATAAATATACTGAAATTTAAATTGCATTAAGTAAATGACTTGAAAATAAAAGCATAATGAATAAGAGTTAGTCAAGTTTTATTCAAATATTAGTGAAGAGATTTAATTTTGTTAAGTCATTCTTTGGAGAACACTCAACCATCCATTCACAAGTATGAATCCTTAAACCAAGACATCATCCATGAGAAGGGATCCAACTTGGATAATTCAACAAGTATGCCACTAACTCTCATGAAAGGAAAAAAAGGTCAAGTCTCCACACAATGCCATGAAGAATGAGAGGCTTACAATCTCACTTACTAGAATGTTATGCCTTCTTGATCAAATTTAGCTCTATGTTAAGCAATCATAATTGGACTTATGTAGAAGTCACAACTATCTGAGGTCGAGCAATAAAAATATAGGTGTTAATGCATGTTAGAGATTTGGTACAAAGAACCAAACTCCTAAAACATACCACACACTAAAAGAAATGGGGGAAAGACCTATCTCAGTCTGGCTCATGTTAATTCATCTAACACAAGGTCAGTGATGAATCAACTAGTATTAGACATGAAAATATTTCATTAGTCAAAGATGGATTGGGGAATAATAGCAATGAAGATGAAGAGGGAGGAGGAAATAGAAACACAAATCACGGGAGGAAATTCATCTGATCAATAATACACATTCATTTTCGGAGATGAAATGTACATTTCATCAATCCCCTAAATCCAATAATTTTGATCAAACAAAAGTCAAATGAACCATGACCAAGGCCCAAACAGAAAGTCAAACATCACAAGACCATAAAAATGACTCAACATAATTTTCAAGCAATTATTCAATTAAAAATCAATTTAAAAATGAATTAAAATACATTTTAATTTGGTCAAAACCTCAAATCCCTTCAAAACACCAAATAAATAGCCAAGAGATTTATCCTAGGTCAAACAAGGTCAATGAACCTTAGACAAAAAATTTCATGATTTTTGGAAAGTCAGAAATATTTTTAAATAATTAAAAATATGCACAAAACATTAAATTCATGAAAAATATCAAAATTAATCCAAAAAATAATTTTAATTCAAAATATGGAAGATAAAAATATTTAAATATTTTTTTGGTGAAAGTCCCATATTTTTTGGATTAAAAATGAAATTATTATTAATTAAACAAAATAGAGGGATTAAATGGAAATTCAGAAATTAAAATAAAATTCAAAAAAACAAGGGCCATCAGATCTCCCTCATTAATTGAGGTGGCAGATTTGATGGCCAAACGCGCACTTTCATCATATTATGCAATCAACGCGTGTACACGCGTGGTAATCAGGAAGGAGGGTCATGATTAAAATATGGATATAAGATCAGATGGCCTGGGATGTTCTAGCACATCACCGGAGCCTTAGCTCCGGTCATCTTCTCCGGTGGACCTCACCGGACTAGTCCACAATCAACCACCACAAAAATAAAAAGTAAGGACATCATTTTAAAGGAAAAATGCTCATGGGCTCAAATATGGCCTCAATTTCTTCCAATTCTAAGTATATTGAAATATACATGGATTTGAAATTTGAGGATCATGAACTGAGTTGCTTCCATTTGACCTCAAAGCAACTCAATCTTGTTGCCTACATTGGTAGGACTTCATTCAACCAACAATCAAGAAAAATAGTTGAGAAATGAGGGATAATCAAAGAAGACAAGTTTGAGAAAATTCACATTCGGGTAGCTCCAATTTGGCTTGATTTTGATCTGAATTCACTTGGTTCTTCCTCCTCTTGCTTCCAGTGACCAGTTGAGATGAAAAAAGCAATGAATCATTGGAGTTTGAATCTCAAAATAGAAGGTGAAATTCAAACTCGATTTCAAAGAAACCCTCAAGGTATTCTATGGTATAGGGTTCAAAAATAATATGGCAAGGCTTGGGCAATGTGTGTGTACTGATCTTGAGGCAATGCAATGGTATATATAGGCTTTGGAATTCAGTTTTGCACCCTTTAGATTTTTTTCCAAAAATAGTAACATTGGTGCATGGATGCATGGGCATGTACAAGGCCCATTGAATGATGCCAAATGATCCAATATTATGTGCTTATCAACCTGAAATGATATCATGTGGTCATGCATTATGGAAATTAAATTTGAACATAGATCTTACCAAATGAAGCCTTGTAAAGAACCCATGCGCAAGTCCTTCAATTCTTATCCAAATGAAGTGATCTTAGACTCTTTAGAAAGGTCACATCAAGGGGAAATACTTTAATGTTGAACACTTTTTCAATTGGATCTTGGATCGTGACTAAATTTGACGTGGAAGTTTGAGAAATCAAACATGGTTGAAAATTTTCTAAGTACAAAGTCAAATGACCACTTTTTCCACCTTGAATAACTTTTGATATGAGCTCCAAATGAAAATGGTTTCTTCACCAAAGTTGTAGATATTCTATCCCTATTAAATTTGGTCACAAATGTGACATAATTTGGATTTGGCATGAGGGAATTATGCATTTTAGAAGTTGAGGAAAATTGCCTATTCAATGGTAATGGCCCAAAATGACCTATAATGTTTCCTCTTGGAACATGCCCTTGCAAGTTGAATTTGAAATTTATCAAAGAATCAAAGTTAGATAAGACATCTTTAAATTGATCATGAAAATTGTATGGCCTTCATATCATAAAATTTGAGCAAGTTATGATCCTTGGAAGTTTACCTCCTAACTAGGGCATAAATAAAATGACCTATAATCTTTCACCATAAAAAATGACTTTACAAGAAACAATAGCTCTTGATGCCAACATGAAAGTTGTTTTTAATGTCATAAGGAGTAATGTTTCTCTTGTAATAATTTTCATATGACAAATATTGTAGGAGATAGGGTCTAGGGAACCCTGGTTTTGACTAGTTGACTTTCTCTGGTCAACCTCTTTGAACCAACTTGAAAACTTGAAGTTATTTTGACCTTTGGGACTCATGGAGAATAATATATGCATAAGATGATGTAAAATTAAGTATACCTTTATATCTTTGACCAAATGTTGAAGAAACTTACTGAGGTAGTCAAACAAGATACCAAGATGAATTAGGGCTTCCAAAGCAAACAAGCTTCAAACTCTTGATGAAATCCTGATCAAATTAACAAATTAAGAACATGGGGATCCATATATGATGTTTAGAACCAAAGTGAATCATTATCGGATTGATCTATTTTCTTTGAGGGTCTCAAACCCTAGTTGTGAGCTTGATGATGCACAGGTGGATGCACACACTACCTACAAAAGAAATAACACTACCCATAGACATATTTTTGGTATTTTGGTTAGTAAACAAAAGAAAAGCAAAGTATGATGCAATCAAAAGTGCTTGGTAATCTCTCCCAATACAAACCCAATGAATGAGGGGTAAGGGGAATGCCAAGGTGTGATCCCAACGCCAATGCAAATGATAAGATATCATGAGGGATCTTAGGGTCAAAATTGGGGTCTTACAGCTGCCCCTATTTAAGGACATCCTAGATGAGGATGTGAAGGTTAAAATATTCGTATCAACTTAGCAGAATGGACTTAAATAACAATATCTAAAAAGAAATTTTTGTCCCTAAAAGACCTCATGATGCAAATGATATGTGCGCCAAAATAATCTTTGTGGAGACTATATTGCCACAAAGGAAAAGAATCCGAAGAAACTGAAGGTCCATAGGAGCATAATGCATTCTGTAAGGAAAACTTGCCGAGGAGACAGAGACTCTGGGGGATAAATGGTTACCTGTAGGCCAAGCTACAACTTAAAAACTATTGGAGACACGAGAGGATTTCCATGAAAATAAATCAATGGAAAGACTCAGACTGGGGAGAAAGGAAAGCTACATGTATTGGGATAACACCAATACATCAAGAAACACCTGTTGGGGAAATGCGTAAATTAGAGCAAAGCTGAAATACTTGAACGCAACAAGGGACTCGATTCCACTAGGGGAAATACGCACTCAACCTCATCTGGGGAAGTAAAACTTCAACACAGGAGTAAAAGAGATGTATTATCTACTACCAGTTGTAGCACCTCAAATTTGCACCTATCATTGTACATACATTTTCATTATTAGGTCATTAACATTTAACATAGTCCACTGCATAGCATTGCATTGTCCTTTGCCCCAAGTGCAAGCCAGTCAGAAGAATTAGGTCAAACTGGTCAGGAGATCAGTCAGTCAAGCAAGCAAGTGCAATTTTCATTGAAACAAGGCCCTAGGGTTGGTCCAACATGTTCACATGACCTAGGGGTCCTTTGGAAGTGTTTTGGTCAAGGGTTGGATGTTCAGAAGTCATCAGTCAATGCACAGTCAGTCAGAAACCCTAAAAAGTCAAACTTGGTCAACTGTGACTGATTTTTATGGTTTTGATGATGGAATTTGGTTTGAAAGGGCTCATTCATGTCCATATAGGCCTCATATAACATTTCAAAGACCATTATTGAAGAATTGGAAGCCAAATCAGAAATTTCCAAAAATAGAAACTGGACCTGTAACTGAAACTTGCCAAAAATGGAAACTTCTTGATCCCAAACTTACATCATGATACAAGCTTCAAATGAATTTTTGCCCAACATGAAAGTTGAAGATCTTGTTCTCCCATTTCCAAAAAGTCCAAGAACACTCAATTCCCATGTATGGTTGGAAAGTTATGATCAATTCATTCTCCAAAATTTTTGAACTTCAAAAGGCCATATCTCTCAAACCATTTGGCCAATTTGGGTGGGGTTTTTTGCAACAAGTCACATTTGATCCCTTCTTTCCAAATATGCAACCATCATTCACCAAAACATTACCAATCAAAATGGCATTTTTGGACTTGCATGAATTAATTTCAAGTGAGGTTGAAAAATGAGTTTCAAAATTAACCACTTCCAACCAATTCTACCAATCAAATATGTTCAGAAATCATATTTTGGACATGTTCAAGGCCCATTTTCGTGCAGTACATACACCCATTACCAACTTGCTTGAAAATTGGCAAAAGGACACTTTTCACCAACTCCATTCCACTTTTTCATGAACCTTGATTAAGTACCATTGAACAGAGTATATATTCATCATTTTCTCTCTGAAGGAAACCCTAGCAGCCACTCTCACAACCAGAAAATCCTCTTGCTCTCAAAATACCATTTTCTCCATTTTTGAACTTTTCTGAAAAATTGCAAAACCCTCGAGCCATCCATTGTTGCTTCACCATCTGAACAGCATTGTGAGCCCTTTCTAGCCTTCATTCTCCAACTGTAATCATCATGTGCTCAACTGTTGCTTCAAGCTTCCAACAATGGCAGATTTCGATTCAAGCTAGTAGCAAGGTTATTGAGCTAATTCCCTACTTCCAATCACCTCCTGAAGCCTTCTAGCACATCTGTTTTGAGCATCCACGGGCAAATATCAACTGCATCATCACTGCACTTCAGAATTGGTAAATTTTCGATCTCCTTATTTCATCAAATCAATACATGTTTTAGAAAGGTCTCTCCATGCTGAGCTTCATGATGGTTTTGCTTTTGAAAATGGTTGATTATTTCTGAAGATATGTTGTTTTTAAGTTTGAAGATGAAATGTATTTCTGCTCGATTCATGAGTTGTGTTGTGTTTTAGTGAAAATCAATGATGGATTCGTGTTAGTTATGCCTTGCTGATCATTTGGGTATATTCAATTATGATTTCTGGAAAAAAATTTGTTGAGCTCGATTTGGGAAAGATGAAGTTCATACTGTGCATTAGCAAACCCTAGAACACATTCATGCCTTGCCCAGATTTCTGCTTTCACGTGTTGCATGCTACTATTCACCCATACTGGCCAATGAAAACATTTCTTTCCGTGGCCTTAAACGCGACCGTTTTGTTAAGTGGAGTCCTTATTTACAAGTTTGCCACTCGTGGCACATGACACATTGATTTATGTTGTTTTTTTTTTCATTTTTTATTCCACTTTTGATCATCTAACTTGTAAAAATCATATCTCCATCATTTTAAATCCAATTCTCATGGGAATTTTTGCATTATCTTCATCATGATCTCTACTTTTTTATCATATTTTTTCCAGAATTTTATGATCATTGGATTTTATTTGGCATATTGGTTTGTAACATGTATCCACATTTTGCACATTCCACCAAATCATTTGTGAAATAGTCATGATTTAACCTTTGACCTTGAAACTTTTTGAGCACAAACTAGACACATTCATGTTTATTTTGATATAGAGTTTGTGAATTTATCTTACCTGGATTGTGAGTTGTGAATTTTTGAAGTAGGGTGTGACAATTTGTGTCACACCATTGATGTGTAACTTGATGATTTTTGATACCATGCTTCTTGACCTCCAATTGATCTGAATTTTTGCATGAACCTACTCTTGTATGTCTAGTTCACATGTGATTTTTCGTAGATTTATTTGTGCCATTTTCCATTTGTTTGAGATTTTCTCCCCTGTTTGACCAAAATGTTGACCTTATGTGATGCATGTGCCCATTTGTTTTGTGAAATGCTCATACTTTATTAGATGGACACGAAATTTTACATGAGATAACTAAACATCTTAAGATTTGCCATGGTTTTAGTCCCATTCATTTATCATATGCCATTTCTGATTTATGAATTTTTCAAGTTGATGCATGTTTGGTTGACTTCTTTGAGCATGTTCAAAATTTCTTTGACTTTCTGATTTTCATTGACTGCCTTCCTCTTGTCCAAATGAGATGAAATTTGACATGCTTACCATGCTGTGGGTTGTGATTGACCATGATTTATTTGGTGATTTTTGGAAATGTTTAAGATTGCTTTTGATGCAAGTCTTGCTGTTGACTTCTATGAGCTTCTAAATGCCATGCTTTGACTTAACTTGTTCATGAAATGATGATGATGATTGATATGAATGTGGAACCAATTGAGTTTGTTTCTTGATTGCTTGAACTTGATTTTGGTTGGATTTCATTTGATGTTTTGACTTTCTCATCCCCTTTTGATCCTAGGCTCGACCTAGTGGTCCTGTTACTCACATTTGAGTTCATGTTTTCAGGTTGACCAACAATTAACCAATGAGACCAATACAAATTGATTGACTTTGCTTGCTTTATCATGACTAACCTATTTGTTTTGTAGGTTGCTTGGCTCACATGCCTTGAGCTTTGTGCATTGCACATTTATCTGCTTGTGTTGACTGTTGGCCTTTGTTTCATTCTGATTTAACTTTGACTTGTATACTAACTGTGCTTGACTGATCTCAGGTACTTTAGTTGCTTTTAGTTCCTTGTGAACTTTGCTTTGCTTTGCTTGATAAGCAATTTGCATTGAGGTATACCTTTCTATCTTCATGTAGTCTGGAAGACCTGGCCTGTTACTTGGCCAGGCAACTGTCTGAAGTCCTCCTTAAGAGGCAATATTTGTGACTGTTTACATTTGTCCTTGTATAGAGTCAAAGACCTCCTAAGTGAAGAGGCAATTGGCAGAACCCAAGGGATAAGCAACCTATCCCCTGCTATTCTGTGTGTCATCTGTTTTGCTCACACCACTGTGTTGATGCATTGCAGATACAAACCCAAGATCTTGTACAATTGTACAGTTGAGTCAGTTTCAAATGTGTAGGAGGGTTCCCACCTTCTGAACCCACACATTCTTGTCTTAAGCTCTCCCAGGCCAGGGATAAGAGCTGTGAAGTCTCATCTTCACTCACCTTTCATCTGCTTCACCTTAGCCCCTCAATGGCAAGGTTAAGAGCTAACACTACCCAGTTCCAGTGGTTTGTTTGTTGAGGTTGATATGACCCCTCGACTAAAACCTGACCTTGTTTGAGCCCATTGCTTGCATATAGTGTGTGCTACTTGTGCTTGTGTGTTTGCTTTAGCTTGCTTCCTGTGCAAGTTAGGTTTAGTTTGACTTGCTTCCTGTGCAAGTTAGGTGTGGCTTGCTTCCTGTGCAAGTCATGATTAGGATAGGCTTGCTTCCTGTGCAAGTTAGCTAGAAACCTTAACTTAGGGATGATTTTGCATGATAACATCTAGGCTCGAGCCGTAGTCTCCCTAGTTGTGTCTCCCTCTGTTATCTGGTTAGGTTAGTCCTTTATCCCTCCGTAGGGGAACTACGTCGCCCTGATCCTCATACCAGATGAGGTACGTAGGCAGGAGATGAGCTGATCTCTCCGGGAGCCTGTGTCTTTGTTTTGTCTTGCGTGTGTAGGAGATGGATGTAAGCCCAGCGATTGGCATTCCACATCCTGTGTCTTGTTGTGTGCTTGGAAGCTGATGTAAGTCCATCGAGTGGCATTCGGGTTCCAGTGTTGGTGTGTGTTCTTGGTTCGGATGCTGACGTAAGTCCAGTGATTGGCATTCAGGCTCCACGTTTGCCTTTGCCAGTGTTTGTTTGTGTGCGTGTCAGCTGAGCTACGAATGCTCTGATTCTTCTCTCGTCCGAGGAGATACGTATGCATAGGATGCGATATCCTAGCGAGCATGTGTCGTTTCCCCAGTCCGAACTACTTCGACTCTGATGTCTATGCCTGATAGACTAAGTAGGCCCAGGATGCGATATCCTGCCGAGTCAGTTTTGTTTGTTTTCTTGTGTCTCTTTCAGCCAGTTGTGTGTGTGTGAGCAGTGTTTTTAGCAACCATTTTCCTTTCTATTGTGCGTGGATCCCGTCGAGTACGACGGATGCGTAGGGGTGCTAATACCTTCCCTTCGCATAACCGACTCCCGATCCCATTCTCTTTGGTCGCGAGACCATGTCTTTTCCAGGTTTACTCTGAGCGTTTCCTTTCCCTCTTTTGGGATAAATAACGCACGGTGGCGGCTCTGTTGTTCTTGTTTTCCCGCCGGTTTTTCGCGTGATGCGACAGCTGGCGACTCTGCTGGGGATATAGAGAAGTTGACCTATGCTGGTCCATCTTCCCTAAGCGAGTCTCTCCTAGCGCTCTCTAGGATAGGGTTTGGTTGCTTTTGCTGTTATTTATTGCATTCATTTATTTATTGTTTGCATTCATGTTTGCACTCATGTTTGCATTCATTCACATTCATTATTCATCTGGCTGGTTGTCTGTTTCTCTCTGTTGGGGTGGGAGTTACATGAGGTAAAAGGCCCAATACCCAGGCCATGAGTGAAATCTAGGATACTTAGGAATAGAGTGATTCATGGGAAGCGGGTGGTATTGCGCCACTTAGCAGAACATTGATATCACGAGCAGTTCAGACCCTGGTGGGATATTATCGTTACATACTTCGGGTGTGTATATGATGATGTTCTGCGAAAGGTTATTTATGCTGCGTTTCTCTCGACCTTACCCTGGCCTAGATGACACCCGTGAGTGGGGAGGGAATGATCATTATTACAGGTACAGTTGGTGACTTGTTGGTGACTTGTTGGTGACTTGTGATCCTGTTGGTGACTATTGGTTCAGAAGTTTGGGGTCTCAGATGACTTTGGGTTTCAGATGAATTCGTGGTTCCGAGTTCAAGCCGAAAGCTTTGATCCTGTGTTCTGAGAGACACAGCCAACCAGTCGTGTCTGCATCATTTGCATCATAGCATATTTATTTTTCAAAAGAAACGCAATAAAAAAAAAGATAAAAAAAAAAAGAAAAGAAAAAGAAAAAAGAAAAAAAAACTAATCCCTGCATGCATATCATTTCTCAGGTACATTCCAGAGCTTGTTCACTGATAGAGATGGCAACAGTCCCAGAGTTGAAGCGGAAGACTTGTTCCTACAGCTTTCACCGTGAACCTTTGACGTCTCTGATTGAGTTGAGCAACCTTATGACCAGTGGTAACCAGAAGGGGTTTGTTGACCAGTATGGAGATATTCTGACACTGTTGAAGATGGTAGTCGATCCGGTGCCGTTGCAGACTCTTCTACAGTTCTACGACCCAGAGCTTCATTGTTTCACCTTTCAAGATTATCAGTTGGCGCCTACTCTTGAGGAGTACTCCATTCTGCTGAGTGTCCCGGTCCGGTATCAGGTTCCTTTCTTGGATGTGCCCAAGGAGGTTGATTTCAGAGTTGTTGCCAGAGCTCTCCATTTGGGTATCAAGAAAGTCAGTGATAGTTGGAAGTCCAGTGGGGATGTTGTAGGATTGCCTTTGAAGTTTCTGTTGAGGGTAGCTAGAGAAGAAGCAGAGAAGGGAAGTTGGGAAGCCTTTCATGCTCAGTTGGCCGTCATGATCTATGGGATCGTCCTGTTTCCGAGTATGCCCAATTTTGTTGACTATGCTGCAGTCAGTATTTTCATTGGAGGAAATCCAGTTCCTACTCTGTTGGCTGACACTTACTATGCCATTCACAGTAGGCATGGTAAGGGTGGGGCTATCAGGTGTTGTCTCCCGCTTTTGCTCAGATGGTTCTTGTCTCTCCTGCCAGTCAGTGGACCTTTTGTGGATGCTCAGAGCACGCATAAGTGGACTCAGAGGGTTATGTCTCTTACTTCCTATGATATCAGATGGCAATCTTACCGGATGGATGTGCGTAACGTCGTTATGAGCTGTGGAGGATTCCGTAATGTGCCACTCATAGGGACTAGGGGTTGCATCAATTACAACCCGGTTCTTTCTCTCCGCCAGTTGGGGTTTGTGATGAGAGGGAGACCACTTGAGGCTGAGATAGCTGAAAGTGTGTATTTTGAGAAGCAGAGTGACCCGGCTAGATTGGAGCAGATAGGGAGAGCTTGGAAGTCTATTGGTGTGAAGGATGGATCAGTCTTAGGGAAGAAGTTTGCCGTTGCTATGCCTGATTACACTGATTGGGTCAAGGAGAGAGTAGAAACTTTGTTGTTACCCTACGATAGGATGGAGCCGTTGCAGGAGCAACCACCTTTGATCCTTGCTGAGAGTGTGCCTGCGGAGCACTACAAGCAAGCCCTGATGGAGAATCGCCGTTTGAGAGAGAAGGAGCAAGATACCCAGATGAAGCTGTACAAAGCCAAAGCTGATAGTTTGAACTTGGCTCATCAACTCAGAGGAGTGCGAGAAGAAGATGCTAGCAGACTGAGAAGCAAGAAGAGATCCTACGAGGAGATGGAGAGCATGTTAGATGCAGAACACCGGGAGTGCTTGAGGCTGCAGAGGGTTGAGGCCAGCTATCAGAAGAAGATCAGAGACTTGGAGAAGCAACTCAGAGATAAAGACATCCAGTTGAAGAAGGAAGTAGACTTGAGACAGGCATCAGAGAACCACCTTGGAGGAGAAGTGGTAGAGCTTAGACGACAACTGAAGGAGAAGATCACTCTTTTGCCAGAATGTTCAGAATGTGACCTGTTGATAGACCAGTGTCAGTACTTGAAGACTCTCATTCCGGGAGGCCGTTTGTCTTAGCTTGTATCTTTGATATGTATGTTGAGAATCACCTCCAGGCTTGTTGGATGGGATTCATTGTTGTACTCCGATTGTTTGGATTTTCTTTGTCGACTTTGTTGTATGATCCTGTTACTCATATAGATGAGGTTGTTGGTTTCACCTTGTACTCATCACTCTTGTGTATGTTGTTTCTGTGCTTCTATGTTGTTCTTGCTGCAGGTTGCCATCTTTTGAGGATGACTCAGGCTCTTTGAATGCCTGAGGAATGAACATATCATGTGCATCATACGCATCATTAGCACCATACTCATATCATTTTGCATAACAGGTGTTCTTGGTCGTGACTTCTCACTCTTGGTTCCTGTTCAGGCAGGATAGCTGATCAACGTCCGCACCGCTACTCAACAAGACTGAATCAACAGAGAGGTATGGATCAAGTTCAAGCTGAGTTGGCTGAGATGAAGGCTAACATGGCCCAGTTTATGAATATGATGCAAGGGGTTGCACAAGGTCAAGAAGAACTTCGAGCCATGGTTCAGAGACAAGAGGCTGCAATTCCACCGGTCAACCATGCTCCGCCAGAGGGAGGCCCGGTCAATGATAATAATGTTGCTGCTGCTGTACCCATCAACAACTATGCTGTAGGTGATGAGTTGGGGGGTATTCGAATCAACGGTCAACCTATTGCTCCAGATGCCGCTAATGCCAGAGCGGTCCGTGCCCCGGCCCGTAATCCTGCTCCGATTGTTGACAGACAAGAGGATATGTTCACTCTGCTCAGTGAAGACGAAGACGTTCTGGGAAGGGTTGATGAGAGGGATCGTAAAGTTGATGCCCTTGCTGAGAAAATTAGAGCTATGGAATGTCAGAATTCTCTCGGTTTTGATGTTACCAATATGGGGTTGGTGGAAGGTTTGAGAATCCCTTACAAGTTCAAAGCACCGTCCTTCGATAAATACAACGGTACTTCTTGCCCTCGCACCCATGTGCAGGCTTATTATCGAAAAATCTCTGCGTATACAGATGATGAAAAGATGTGGATGTATTTTTTCCAAGATAGTCTATCTGGGGCTTCTTTGGACTGGTACATGGAATTAAAGAGAGATTCGATCCGATGCTGGAGGGATCTGGGTGAGGCTTTCTTGAGGCAATATAAACATAACATGGACATGGCGCCTAGCCGGACTCAGCTGCAGAGTCTATGTCAGAAATCCGGAGAGAGCTTCAAGGAGTACGCCCAGAGGTGGCGTGAACTGGCTGCTAGAGTTCAACCCCCTATGCTGGAGAGGGAGTTGACAGATATGTTTATCGGCACTCTTCAGGGTGTGTTTATGGACCGGATGGGGAGCTGCCCATTCGGTAGTTTTTCTGATGTTGTCATTTGTGGAGAGAGGACTGAGAGCTTGATTAAAACTGGGAAGATCCAAGATGCTGGTTCCTCTTCTTCTAAGAAGCCGTTTGCTGGGGCACCTCGTCGAAGAGAGGGTGAAACTAATGCTGTTCAATACCGCAGAGATCAGAACAGAAGTCAACGCTGTCAAGTTGCTGCAGTGACCATCCCGGCACCTCAACCTCGTCAACAACAACAACAAAGAGTTCAACAACCGCAACAACAACAACAGCAACGTCCGTATCAGCCCAGACAAAGGATGCCTGATCGACGTTTTGATTCGCTACCCATGTCGTACGCCGAACTGCTGCCCGAACTACTCAGGTTGGGGTTGGTTGAGTTGCGTACAATGGCTCCGCCTACAGTATTGCCTCCTGGGTACGACGCCAACGTCCGTTGTGACTTTCACTCTGGGGCACCAGGGCATCATACTGAGAAGTGTCGGGCTCTCCAGCACAAGGTCCAAGATTTGATCGATGCCAAGGCGATCAACTTCGCTCCAGTGCCTAACGTCGTAAACAACCCTATGCCTCAGCATGGTGGGCATAGAGTGAACAATATTGAGGGGAAAGAAGCTGAAGATCTGGTTGTTAATGTTGATGATGTTCAGACTTCTCTGCTAGTTGTGAAGGGCCGTCTGCTGAATGGGGGTGTCTACTCGGGCTGTGATGAGGATTGTTTGGGCTGTGCAGAATCTGAGAATGGTTGCGACCAGTTAAGGGCCGGTATCCAGGGTATGATGGATGAGGGTTGTTTGCAATTCAGTAGGGCTGTAAAAGATCGTGGAACAGTGTCAACTATCACCATTTACTTTAAACCAACTGAAGGACGTGGACAAAGGGTCGTTAGTGCACCTGCAACGAATGGTACCCCAGTTACCATTTCCGTGCCTGTAACCATCAGTGCTCCAACTACTATCGTTGCGTCTGGAAGAAGGGCTGTTGAGAATAGTAGAGCCGTGCCGTGGAAGTATGATAATGCTTACCGCAGTAACAGAAGGGCTGAAAGTCAGACGAGACCAGTGAATCAAGCTCCAGTGACAATTGGTTTACCGAATAGAGTTCCTGCAACTGTTGGTCCGGCTGTGGATAATGTAGGGGGTCCAGGAGGTTTTACCAGAAGCGGTCGTCTGTTCGCACCGCAGCCTTTGAGGGACAATAATGCTGAGGCTCTCGCCAAAGCAAAGGGTAAGCAAGCTGTGGTTGAGGAAGAACCTGTCCAGAAGGAAGCGCCCGAGGGGTCATTTGAGAAGGACGTGGAGGAGTTTATGAAGATAATCAAGAAGAGTGACTACAAGATTGTAGATCAGTTGAATCAAACTCCGTCCAAGATTTCTATACTTTCACTGCTGTTGTGCTCTGAGGCACACCGTAATGCCTTGCTGAAGATGTTGAATCTGGCTTACGTGCCTCAGGAGATTTCTGTCAATCAACTGGAGGGTGTGATGGCCAATGTGAGCACCAGGCATGGTGTAGGATTCACCAACCTGGACTTACCGCCTGAAGGGCGGAACCATAACAAAGCCTTGCACATCACCATGGAGTGCAAGGGGGCAGTGTTGTCTCACGTATTGGTAGACACCGGGTCGTCGCTGAATGTGCTGCCTAAGCAGATTCTGAAGAAGATTGATGTGGAAGGGTTTGTGCTTACTCCCAGTGACCTGATCGTTCGTGCTTTCGACGGCTCCAAACGTTCTGTGTGTGGGGAAGTTACCTTGCCTGTGAAGATAGGTCCTGAGGTATTCGATATCATCTTCTATGTTATGGACATCCAGCCCGCCTATAGTTGTTTATTGGGGCGTCCATGGATTCATGCAGCAGGGGCAGTCTCGTCGACTCTCCATCAAAAGCTCAAGTATGTCTGGAACGGTCAGATTGTGACCGTGTGCGGTGAAGAAGAGATTCTGGTGAGTCATCTATCCTCGTTCAAATATGTTGAGGTGGATGGCGAGATCCACGAAACCTTATGCCAGGCGTTTGAGACTGTGGCTCTTGAGAAAGTGGCGTACGCTGAGCAGAGGAAGCCAGGTGCTTCAATTACTTCTTACAAGCAGGCTAAGGAGGTTGTTGAATCCGGCAAAGCTGAAGGCTGGGGCAAGATGGTGGACTTGCCTGTCAAAGAAGACAAATTTGGCGTTGGTTATGAGCCTCTCCGAGCAGAGCAGAATGGTCAAGCGGGTCCGAGTACCTTTACCAGCGCTGGGCTGATGAATCATGGCGACGTCTCTGCAACCGGTAGTGAAGACTGTGACAGTGATTGTGATTTGGACAACTGGGTTCGCCCGTGTGCACCAGGGGGGTCTATCAACAACTGGACGGCTGAAGAAGTGGTTCAAGTTACTCTTCTGACAGAGTAATTTTCTGTTGTTTTTTCATTTTGCATGAAAATCCTACGATCTGCCCAAGGCGTAGTGATTCATTGTAGGGCCTCATCATGTTTTAATGATTATCATTAATGAAGGACATTTTTTGCAATCAAACTTTGTGATCCCTGTCTTTCTATTTTTTGTTTTCATCTTTTTTCAAAAACAATAAAAATGGCAATGTTTTTGTTTTTTGTGACTTTATTGAACTCTTTTTCTAAAACAAAGCATTAAACATGCAGAAGCGATCTTATGGCATTCACTATGAACAGTTCTGTTATGGCTCAGTATGATTTCGACAATCCCATCTACCAAGCTGAAGAGGAGAGTGAGGAAGACTGTGAACTTCCTGCAGAACTGGTCAGATTGCTGAAGCAGGAGGAAAGGGTCATCCAACCTCATCAGGAGGAGTTGGAGGTTGTTAATTTGGGTACTGAGGACGCCAAAAGAGAAATCAAGATTGGGGCTGCTTTAGAGGACTCTGTCAAGAGGAGGCTGATTGAGATGCTGAGAGAATATGTGGAGATATTCGCCTGGTCATATCAAGATATGCCTGGGTTAGATACAGACATTGTGGTGCATCAATTACCTCTTAGAGAAGGATGTCCTTCGGTCAAGCAGAAGCTTCGTAGAACGAGTCCTGACATGGCAACTAAGATCAAGGAAGAGGTTCAGAAGCAGTGGGATGCGGGTTTTTTGGCTGTTACAAGTTATCCCCCATGGGTGGCCAACATCGTTCCTGTGCCGAAGAAGGATGGCAAAGTCAGAATGTGTGTCGATTACCGGGATTTGAATAGAGCGAGTCCGAAAGATGATTTCCCATTACCTCACATTGATGTATTGGTTGATAATACGGCTCAATCCTCGGTATTCTCTTTCATGGATGGTTTCTCTGGATATAATCAGATCAAGATGGCGCCAGAGGACATGGAAAAGACGACATTCATCACACCTTGGGGCACGTTCTGCTATAAGGTGATGCCATTTGGGCTAAAGAATGCTGGTGCTACCTATCAGAGGGCAATGACGACTCTTTTTCATGACATGATGCACAAAGAAATTGAAGTGTACGTAGATGATATGATTGCGAAGTCGCAGACAGAAGAGGAGCACCTGGTTAATTTGCAGAAGCTGTTTGACCGTTTGAGAAAGTTCAAGCTGAGGTTGAATCCGAACAAGTGTACGTTTGGGGTGAGATCAGGGAAGCTTTTAGGCTTCATTGTCAGTGAGAAAGGGATTGAGGTTGATCCAGCGAAAGTCAAAGCTATTCAAGAGATGCCTGAACCAAAAACGGAGAAGCAAGTCCGTGGGTTTTTAGGGAGATTGAACTACATTGCAAGGTTCATATCTCACCTAACTGCCACGTGTGAACCAATTTTCAAACTGCTCAGAAAGAATCAGGCGATCAAGTGGAATGATGACTGTCAGAAAGCTTTTGACAAGATAAAGGAGTATTTACAGAAACCTCCAATTCTGATACCTCCAGTTCCTGGGAGACCTCTGATAATGTACCTGTCAGTGACTGAGAACTCGATGGGGTGTGTATTGGGACAGCATGACGAGTCTGGTCGAAAAGAGCATGCCATATACTACCTTAGCAAAAAGTTTACCGACTGTGAAACAAGATATTCACTGCTCGAGAAAACTTGCTGTGCTTTGGCCTGGGCTGCTCGCCGACTGAGGCAGTATATGTTGAACCATACTACCTTATTGATTTCTAAGATGGATCCAGTGAAGTACATCTTTGAGAAACCGGCTCTCACCGGACGCGTTGCTCGTTGGCAGATGATTCTAACAGAATATGATATTCAGTACACGTCACAAAAGGCCATCAAAGGTAGTATTCTGTCAGACTACCTCGCCGAGCAACCGATTGAAGATTATCAGCCTATGATGTTTGAATTCCCTGATGAAGACATCATGTATCTAAAGATGAAAGATTGTGAAGAGCCTCTTGTCGAGGAAGGACCGGATCCTGATGACAAATGGACACTGATGTTTGATGGGGCTGTGAATATGAACGGTAACGGTGTTGGGGCAGTATTGATCAATCCTAAAGGTGCTCATATACCTTTTTCTGCCAGATTGACGTTTGACGTCACCAACAACGAAGCTGAGTATGAGGCTTGTATCATGGGGATAGAAGAAGCCATTGATCTGAGGATCAAAACGCTTGACATTTATGGAGATTCCGCTCTAGTGGTCAATCAAGTCAATGGAGATTGGAATACGAACCAGCCGCATTTGATTCCGTATAGAGATTACACCAGAAGAATACTGACGTTCTTCAAGAAGGTGAAGTTGTATCATGTCCCCCGGGATGAGAATCAGATGGCTGATGCTTTGGCAACTTTGTCTTCTATGATCAAAGTTCATTGGTGGAATCATGTGCCACATGTTGCGGTGAATCGACTCGAGAGGCCTGCGTATGTGTTTGCAGCCGAGTCTGTTGTGATTGATGAGAAGCCATGGTATTATGACATCAAGAACTTCCTCAAGACTCAGGAGTATCCTGAAGGTACGTCGAAGAATGACAAGAAAACCCTGAGAAGGCTAGCTGGAAGCTTCTATTTGAATCAGGATGATGTGCTGTATAAGAGAAACTTTGACATGGTCTTGCTCAGATGCGTGGACAGACCCGAGGCGGACATGTTAATGCAGGAAGTTCATGAAGGTTCCTTCGGTACTCATGCCGGCGGACATGTAATGGCTAAGAAATTGTTGAGAGCGGGTTACTACTGGATGACTATGGAATCCGATTGTTTCAAGTATGCTCGGAAGTGCCATAAGTGTCAAATTTATGCTGATAAGGTGCATGTACCACCAAGCCCTCTGAATGTCATGAATTCGCCTTGGCCGTTTGCCATGTGGGGCATTGATATGATTGGGAAGATTGAGCCTACTGCTTCGAATGGACATCGCTTCATCTTGGTCGCGATTGACTATTTCACCAAATGGGTGGAAGCAGCTTCCTATGCTAACGTTACCAAACAAGTGGTTACCCGGTTCATCAAGAAAGAAATCATATGTCGTTATGGAGTTCCTGAGAGAATCATCACTGACAATGGTTCGAATCTCAATAACAAGATGATGAAGAGCTGTGTAAAGATTTCAAGATTGAACATCACAATTCTTCTCCTTACAGACCGAAGATGAATGGTGCTGTAGAAGCGGCGAACAAGAATATCAAGAAGATTGTGCAGAAGATGGTCGTTACGTACAAGGATTGGCATGAGATGCTGCCTTTCGCTTTGCATGGGTACCGTACCTCAGTACGTACGTCGACCGGGGCAACCCCTTACTCCCTTGTGTATGGTATGGAAGCTGTCCTACCTGTTGAAGTGGAGATTCCTTCTCTGAGAGTTTTATTGGATGTCAAGCTGGACGAAGCCGAGTGGGTTCGAACAAGGTTTAACGAGTTGAGCCTTATCGAAGAGAGACGGCTAGCAGCTGTATGCCATGGACAGTTGTATCAGCGAAGGATGAAGCGAGCCTTTGATCAGAAAGTGCGTCCTCGAAGCTATCAGATCGGTGATCTAGTTTTGAAGAGGATCCTCCCTCCCGGTGCAGATAACAGGGGCAAGTGGACTCCTAATTATGAAGGTCCCTATGTTGTGAAAAAGGTATTCTCCGGTGGAGCCTTGATGCTTACAACTATGGATGGTGAAGATTTTCCGTCTCCTGTTAACTCAGATGTAGTCAAAAAATACTTCGCATAAATTGACCCGCTGGACAAAAAGAAAAAAGAGTCCAGGCAAAAATGGGCATCCCGGCGAACCAAAAAACAGAAAGAAAAGGTTCGGGCAAAAATTAGGGATAAAAATGAAAAGAATTTGTACACCCGGTAAGTCGAAAACCCGCAAGGGCGGCTTAGGCAAAAATGGGTATCCCGGTGGATTGAAAACCCGAAAGGGCGATCCAGCCAAAAGAGGGATTAAGGCGAAGACTACCGTCTGAGTTGTCTGTACTTCATCAAGCTTTGTTGTCTGCCATCTCGAAAGATGTGATCCGTCCAGTCATTCTTCTCAGAAAGCAAGGAGTTGGGAGGAAAACTGATGATCTGTGAGTTATAACAGAATTGGGAAATAGTGGATGCCGTGTTCACATTGCCATTAGGATAGATCTTTCCTTTTGTGCGCAATTACCTCTTTCTAGGAATTGCCTCCCAATGTATTTGCCTTTTCAGGCGCATTTTCAATCAATAAAAGTCGTTATTCAGATAAATGGCTCTTTTGTTTTTATTTTTACTGTTTTGTTTGCAAAAATGTCCGAATTTTTGATAAGCATTGCATATAAGAACATGAAGGCTACACAATAACGTGCAAAAAGATGAAACATTTGAAAATCATTTTTAATGTTGAGGACACTTGAGCGTATCTTGTCCATGTATCCCCTGGGGGCATTTTGTTGTGCTGTTTTTCGGGTTGGCGTCTGTGAGGACGTTTCCCCAGCAGATATTTTCCCCAAGCAAGTTTGGAAGCTATCAGAGCTATGTTCCCCTGCGGAGACGTCTGTGGATAGTGCCTTCTATTCCCCAGCAGATCTAAGGATTGCCTATCCCCAGCAGGCCTGTATTTGCCGATTTCCTCCCCGAGTGAGGCAGGTTCATTGAAATTTATCTCCAGCATTTATCCTATCTGTGGACTGAAGGATATCCCCAGCGGAGTTTACCTTTCCCCAGCAGCAGTGTTATTCTCCAACATGAGTGAGAAGTCATTGCTCTCCCTGCAGAGTCTCCCCGCAGAGTTGGAGTACCCGATCAGTTTTGGCTCCCCAGCCGGAGTTTTTCATCATTTTTGCATTTTTGCATTTTAGTGATCATTGCATCCTCAAACTGCGTAGCATTCCCATTCGATATGGAGCATTACGCCATAGAAAAATTCAAACATATGCATTCATGTGTTAACCCAATCAGACAATATCCCCGGCAGAGGCGGATCATTTTGTTCAACATCGGTGCAACACGCCTGCTACAGTGGCTCCTGACAGCATTCAGGATTGATATCCCCAGAGAGGTTTATTACCTCACCCGTTGGCGACAGAAAGTTTGTTTCTCCCCAGTGAGACCCCCAGCAAGTGGTCAACCTTGCCTTGACATATCTAAGATGTCGTTCTTGTGATACCGGTAAGTGTCATGCCAGCACCCGCGTGTGTTTCTTTGTTTGGTGTCGGTAAACACCATTGTTTCGGTGTCTGTAAACATCGGGTATTCTCCCCAGTCATCAGTAAATGTCTGGTCATCATTTTTGGTGTCGGTAAACACCATTGTTTCGGTGTCTGTAAACATCGGGTTTTCTCCCCAGTCATCGGTAAATGTCTGGTCATTTTTTGATGTCGGTAAACATCATCTTTCGATGTCGGTAAGCATCGAGTCTTTTCTGCAGTCATCGGTAAATGTCTGATAATCCCCAGCTAGAGATCCCCAGTAGAGTCATCGGTAAATGTCCTATCTGGTTTCCAGTTGCAAATATTTGTTTTTTCCCTTAGTGAAGTGTTCCCCGGTCATCGGTAAATGTCTGGTCGTTTTTGGATGTCAGTAAACATCATCTTTCGATGTCGGTGAACATTGAGTCTCATCCCAGTCATCGGTAAATGTCTGGTCATGCTTTGTTTCCTTGTTGATAAAATCAAGATCCCCAGAAGTCGTCGGTAAACGTCTTGTCTGATTATACCACAAAGATTTTGTTCCTCCCCAAGTGGAGACGCCATCGGTAAATGGCCCTGTATGCTTCGATATCGGTAAATATTGAATGCCCAGTTTTATCCGCCATCGGTAAATGGCCCCGTTTTCTTCGATATCGGTAAATATCGGATCCCCAGTTGCAGTAGCCATCGGTAAATGGTCGAGTTGAAGTTGATATCGGTAAATGTCAAGTTTTCTTTGAAGCCGCCATCGGTAAATGGTCTTGCTTCCTTTTACATCAGAGTTGTTTCCCAGCAGCCATCGGTAAATGGTCGAGCTGAAGTTGATATCAGTAAATATCAAGTTTCCAGTTTCTAACCATCGGTAAATGGTTTCGCCTTTCTGAAATTGTCAATGGCAGGCGTCATTAGTAAATGACGTGGTTCTTCTTGTATCATATCCGGCAGAGTGCAAATTTCTACGGTTCTTGGTATTCAATCCCTGTTTACCCTGGAAGTCTGACAGCCGTTGCTATCATCCGTTCGGGTTCCCAGCTGATTGAATAGGGGCAGCTGTAGCACCTCAAATTTGCACCTATCATTGTACATACATTTTCATTATTAGGTCATTAACATTTAACATAGTCCACTGCATAGCATTGCATTGTCCTTTGCCCCAAGTGCAAGCCAGTCAGAAGAATTAGGTCAAACTGGTCAGGAGATCAGTCAGTCAAGCAAGCAAGTGCAATTTTCATTGAAACAAGGCCCTAGGGTTGGTCCAACATGTTCACATGACCTAGGGGTCCTTTGGAAGTGTTTTGGTCAAGGGTTGGATGTTCAGAAGTCATCAGTCAATGCACAGTCAGTCAGAAACCCTAAAAAGTCAAACTTGGTCAACTGTGACTGATTTTTATGGTTTTGATGATGGAATTTGGTTTGAAAGGGCTCATTCATGTCCATATAGGCCTCATATAACATGTCAAAGACCATTATTGAATAATTGGAAGCCAAATCAGAAATTTCCAAAAATAGAAACTGGACCTGTAACTGAAACTTGCCAAAAATGGAAACTTCTTGATCCCAAACTTACATCATGATACAAGCTTCAAATGAATTTTTGCCCAACATGAAAGTTGAAGATCTTGTTCTCCCATTTCCAAAAAGTCCAAGAACACTCAATTCCCATGTATGGTTGGCAAGTTATGATCAGTTCATTCTCCAAAATTTTTGAACTTCAAAAGGCCATATCTCTCAAACCATTTGGCCAATTTGGGTGGGGTTTTTTGCAACAAGTCACATTTGATCCCTTCTTTCCAAATATGCAACCATCATTCACCAAAACATTACCAATCAAAATGGCATTTTTGGACTTGCATGAATTAATTTCAAGTGAGGTTGAAAAATGAGTTTCAAAATTAACCACTTCCAACCAATTCTACCAATCAAATATGTTCAGAAATCATATTTTGGACATGTTCAAGGCCCATTTTCGTGCAGTGCATACACCCATTACCAACTTGCTTGAAAATTGGCAAAAGGACACTTTTCACCAACTCCATTCCACTTTTTCATGAACCTTGATTAAGTACCATTGAACAGAGTATATATTCATCATTTTCTCTCTGAAGGAAACCCTAGCAGCCACTCTCACAACCAGAAAATCCTCTTGCTCTCAAAATACCATTTTCTCCATTTTTGAACTTTTCTGAAAAATTGCAAAACCCTCGAGCCATCCATTGTTGCTTCACCATCTGAACAGCATTGTGAGCCCTTTCTAGCCTTCATTCTCCAACTGTAATCATCATGTGCTCAACTGTTGCTTCAAGCTTCCAACAATGGCAGATTTCGATTCAAGCTAGTAGCAAGGTTATTGAGCTAATTCCCTACTTCCAATCACCTCCTGAAGCCTTCTAGCACATCTGTTTTGAGCATCCACGGGCAAATATCAACTGCATCATCACTGCACTTCAGAATTGGTAAATTTTCGATCTCCTTATTTCATCAAATCAATACATGTTTTAGAAAGGTCTCTCCATGCTGAGCTTCATGATGGTTTTGCTTTTGAAAATGGTTGATTATTTCTGAAGATATGTTGTTTTTAAGTTTGAAGATGAAATGTATTTCTGCTCGATTCATGAGTTGTGTTGTGTTTTAGTGAAAATCAATGATGGATTCGTGTTAGTTATGCCTTGCTGATCATTTGTGTATATTCAATTATGATTTCTGGAAAAAAATTTGTTGAGCTCGATTTGGGAAAGATGAAGTTCATACTGTGCATTAGCAAACCCTAGAACACATTCATGCCTTGCCCAGATTTCTGCTTTCACGTGTTGCATGCTACTATTCACCCATACTGGCCAATGAAAACATTTCTTTCCGTGGCCCTAAACGCGACCGTTTTGTTAAGTGGAGTCCTTATTTACAAGTTTGCCACTCGTGGCACATGACACATTGATTTATGTTGTTTTTTTTTCATTTTTTATTCCACTTTTGATCATCTAACTTGTAAAAATCATATCTCCATCATTTTAAATCCAATTCTCATGGGAATTTTTGCATTATCTTCATCATGATCTCTACCTTTTTATCATATTTTTTCCAGAATTTTGTGATCATTGGATTTTATTTGGCATATTGGTTTGTAACATGTATCCACATTTTGCACATTCCACCAAATCATTTGTGAAATAGTCATGATTTAACCTTTGACCTTGAAATTTTTTGAGCACAAACTAGACACATTCATGTTTATTTTGATATAGAGTTTGTGAATTTATCTTACCTGGATTGTGAGTTGTGAATTTTTGAAGTAGGGTGTGACAATTTGTGTCACACCATTGATGTGTAACTTGATGATTTTTGATACCATGCTTCTTGACCTCCAATTGATCTGAATTTTTGTATGAGCCTACTCTTGTATGTCTAGTTCACATGTGATTTTTCTTAGATTTATTTGTGCCATTTTCCATTTGTTTGAGATTTTCTCCCCTGTTTGACCAAAATGTTGACCTTATGTGATGCATGTGCCCATTTGTTTTGTGAAATGCTCATACTTTATTAGATGGACACGAAATTTTACATGAGATAACTAAACATCTTAAGATTAGCCATGGTTTTAGTCCCATTCATTTATCATATTCCATTTCTGATTTATGAATTTTTCAAGTTGATGCATGTTTGGTTGACTTCTTTGAGCATGTTCAAAATTGCTTTGAATTTCTGATTTTCATTGACTGCCTTCCTCTTGTCCAAATGAGATGAAATTTGACATGCTTACCATGCTGTGGGTTGTGATTGACCATGATTTATTTGGTGATTTTTGGAAATGTTTAAGATTGCTTTTGATGCAAGTCTTGCTGTTGACTTCTATGAGCTTCTAAATGCCATGCTTTGACTTAACTTGTTCATGAAATGATGATGATGATTGATATGAATGTGGAACCAATTGAGTTTGTTTCTTGATTGCTTGAACTTGATTTTGGTTGGATTTCATTTGCTGTTTTGACTTTCTCATCCCCTTTTGATCCTAGGCTCGACCTAGTGGTCCTGTTACTCACATTTGAGTTCATGTTTTCAGGTTGACCAACAATTAACCAATGAGACCAATACAAATTGATTGAGTTTGCTTGCTTTATCATGACTAACCTATTTGTTTTGTAGGTTGCTTGGCTCACATGCCTTGAGCTTTGTGCATTGCACATTTATCTGCTTGTGTTGACTGTTGGCCTTTGTTTCATTCTGATTTAACTTTGACTTGTATACTAACTGTGCTTGACTGATCTCAGGTACTTTAGTTGCTTTTAGTTCCTTGTGAACTTTGCTTTGCTTTGCTTGATAAGCAATTTGCATTGAGGTATACCTTTCTATCTTCATGTAGTCTGGAAGACCTGGCCTGTTACTTGGCCAGGCAACTGTCTGAAGTCCTCCTTAAGAGGCAATGTTTGTGACTGTTTACATTTGTCCTTGTATAGAGTCAAAGACCTCCTAAGTGAAGAGGCAATTGGCAGAACCCAAGGGATAAGCAACCTATCCCCTGCTATTTTGTGTGTCATCTGTTTTGCTCACACCACTGTGTTGATGCATTGCAGATACAAACCCAAGATCTTGTACAATTGTACAGTTGAGTCAGTTTCAAATGTGTAGGAGGGTTCCCACCTTCTGAACCCACACATTCTTGTCTTAAGCTCTCCCAGGCCAGGGATAAGAGCTGTGAAGTCTCATCTTCACTCACCTTTCATCTGCTTCACCTTAGCCCCTCAATGGCAAGGTTAAGAGCTAACACTACCCAGTTCCAGTGGTTTGTTTATTGAGGTTGATATGACCCCTCGACTAAAACCTGACCTTGTTTGAGCCCATTGCTTGCATATAGTGTGTGCTACTTGTGCTTGTGTGTTTGCTTTAGCTTGCTTCCTGTGCAAGTTAGGTTTAGTTTGACTTGCTTCCTGTGCAAGTTAGGTGTGGCTTGCTTCCTGTGCAAGTCATGATTAGGATAGGCTTGCTTCCTGTGCAAGTTAGCTAGAAACCTTAACTTAGGGATGATTTTGCATGATAACATCTAGGCTCGAGCCGTAGTCTCCCTAGTTGTGTCTCCCTCTGTTATCTGGTTAGGTTAGTCCTTTATCCCTCCGTAGGGGAACTACGTCGCCCTGATCCTCATACCAGATGAGGTACGTAGGCAGGAGATGAGCTGATCTCTCCGGGCGCCTGTGTCTTTGTTTTGTCTTGCGTGTGTAGGAGATGGATGTAAGCCCAGCGATTGGCATTCCACATCCTGTGTCTTGTTGTGTGCTTGGAAGCTGATGTAAGTCCATCGAGTGGCATTCGGGTTCCAGTGTTGGTGTGTGTTCTTGGTTCGGATGCTGACGTAAGTCCAGTGATTGGCATTCAGGCTCCACGTTTGCCTTTGCCAGTGTTTGTTTGTGTGCGTGTCAGCTGAGCTACGAATGCTCTGATTCTTCTCTCGTCCGAGGAGATACGTATGCATAGGATGCGATATCCTAGCGAGCATGTGTCGTTTCCCCAGTCCGAACTACTTCGACTCTGATGTTTATGCCTGATAGACTAAGTAGGCCCAGGATGCGATATCCTGCCGAGTCAGTTTTGTTTGTTTTCTTGTGTCTCTTTCAGCCAGTTGTGTGTGTGTGAGCAGTGTTTTTAGCAACCATTTTCCTTTCTATTGTGCGTGGATCCCGTCGAGTACGACGGATGCGTAGGGGTGCTAATACCTTCCCTTCGCATAACCGACTCCCGATCCCATTCTCTTTGGTCGCGAGACCATGTCTTTTCCAGGTTTACTCTGAGCGTTTCCTTTCCCTCTTTTGGGATAAATAACGCACGGTGGCGGCTCTGTTGTTCTTTTTTTCCCGCCGGTTTTTCGCGTGATGCGACACCAGTTACTGGGTAGGAAGATAACACCCTCGGACAGAGGGACATCCGCTATCGGTTACGGTAAACATATCAAGGATGACCCGCTGATGGAAAAGAGGCATATTCATTACCGATTTTTGGGTAAAAATGACCTAGTGGGGAAAGAAATCAAATAGGATTTACAACTACCTGTTTACTGGGCAACAAACCAGAGAGAGTATATGTCACTGATTAAAGTGAACATATCGAGGATAAACTCAAAGCAAGAATATTCGTCACCGGTTAGAGTGAATATATCAAGGATAGATTGTCGGGAAAAATAAGGTTTACAAATATTTGTGGGGATAGAATACCAAACAAAGAGAAAATCTGCCACTAGTTAAATTGAACATATCAAGGATGAACTCTTATGGCAAAAATAGGAATTACAACTACATGTTACCGGGTAGAATACCAAAGAAAGAGACAATATGTCATTGGTTAAAGTGAACATATCAAGGATGAACTCTTTTGGGAAAAATAGGAATTACAACTACCTATTACTGGGTTAAATACCAAACAGGAAGAATATTCGTCACCTGTTAGGATGAACATATCAAGGATAATCTTGTTGGTGCAACGAAAAAAACGAATCCGCTAGAGAAAAACCTGTTGGTGTAAGCCCTAGAGGCCAATACTTTTGGTACTTGTATCGAATTATTTAAAGGCATTTTCTTTATTATGGTTGATTAATAAAGTCCCTGGAATAGATAGTCCGTTTAATGTATTAAGTGTGACTTAATCATGAGAACACATTAAACATAAGGACACTATTCTTAAAGTATCCGTAGTCGAGCTTTAATGTGAAGTGGGATAACATTAAAGCATTAAGACTATTATGCTTGTAGACTGATGATCACATCTCATGGATCATGGATAAAGAGTTATCAAGTCTTAAGCATAGGTATGAATATTAGGAGTAATATTTATACCGGATTGACCCGCTATGAGAATATTATATAGAAAGTTATGCAAAGTGTCATAAGTTATTCTCATGGTGATAATAGTGTATACCACTCTTCGACCTGAAACCACTATGGATCCTAGATGTAGAGTTGAGTGCCTTATTACTGATCCAACGTTATCCGTAACTGGATGACCATAAAGACAGTTGATGAGTACTCCACAAAGCATGCTGAGGGACATGAGTGTCCTAGATGGAATTTGCCAATCCTGCGTAACAGGATAAATGTCTATGGGCCCAATATTGAACTGGACAAGGGTGACACGGTCTATACCTTGTGTTCAATATAGATATAAGGGCAAAGGGGTAATTATACACATAATTATTATCACAGGAGGTTTTGTCAGATCACATGACATTTTCGTGACTTGGGTAGCAGTGATGTGTTGCTAGATATCGCTCACTGTTTATTATGTTAAATGCGTGATTTAATATAATTGCCAACGTCGCGAAAACCTATAGGGTCACACACAAAGGACAAATTGATGAGAGATAGAATAATTAAGGAACATCGTAAGGTACGGTGTACTTAAGCAGAATACGAAATATGGTAAGGTACCAAATACTTAAGTGATTTTGGCATATTATGAGATATAGGCCAAAATGCACTTAAGTGGGCTTTTTGGCTTGAAGCCCACACAAGTGGTTCTATAAATAGAGCTCTTGTGCAGAAGCTTTGTATGGGAATACAACACAACTGAAGAGTTGGAATTTCGTATCTCTCTCTCTCACTCAAAGCCTTCATTCATAACAGCTAGCACTGCGATTGAAGGAATCCGTTCGTGTGGACTGAGTAGAGACGTTGTCATCGTTCAACGTTCGTGATCGCCCCGTGGATCTATATCAAAGGTTTTGATCATTATCAGAGATCTGCACCAAAGGTTTGAATCGCCACAAGAGGTAACGATTCTATCACTGATCATGCCCATTCGTAAGGATCACTAAATGGAGAAATTTTTAAACTCCGTTGCGCCTTGGATGGCTATTCTCCAACAAAACCAAGGAGTAAATGACCTTTTACCGATTACTGGGTAAATTAACACATGCAAAGTACTCAACACCAAGAAGAATATTACCAACTACTGGGTAATAACTCTCGGGGGACCAAAAGATCTATCTAGGTAAGAACTAGAAAGAAACAGTCAAACAAGACTCAACCCAATGAGGATATAACTCAAGGGGAGTAGTTCCATCTAGATAATGATATTTGGAGGAAACTGAAATAATAATCGTCCACGAGGAAGTAACTCAGTTAGGAAAGGAGAAAAGATAAACTTTTTTTGCTTAAGTGGCTGACACTCTACAATTAAAGAAGGACAGACACACCAAATCTGCATGGGAGATAATATCACCAAGGCAGGGGATTAGAATAAACATCAAATGCAATTAAATGCAAAATGAGATAACTGATATTGTGTTTTCTGCATGCATATGCATGAGTATGTATATGATCACGCAGACAAACGAGCGCAAAAGAATACAAATAGCAAAGATCGGAATCATCACAACTAGATGTTCGACTAATCTCAACAAGATGGAACACCAACTGGAGAACTTGTCAGGGATGCAAATAAATCACCGAGGATATAAAATATACTCAAAATGAATTCAACTCTAGTTGGGGAAGTGATGGAGAACATGCATCCAACCAATCATGGAAAACTCCACGGGGGAAGAAAGCACTACTGGAAAGTACCACCCAATTATGCTAAGGAAAAAAAAGGGATCTGCCGAGGATCCTATCAAGTCAAACCTGCGGGGAATTTTAAGTCACCACTATATCAAATGGGGTACAACCTTGTAGGTGACATCACCAATACTGCTCAGAACTGATCGCTGTTGGGGAAAGAGCTCCCATTAAGTCACAATCAAGAGATAAAACTCTGAGTGAGGGGACCCAGATGCTCCACTGGTGATTTCATCAATAAATACTTTTGTGAAGCTCTGATGGGGATGTAATGATTTGCCAAGGCAGATCAAAGATCACAAAATTCCAAGATCATCAAATTCTTCTTAGATATTGAGAAATAAACCAAGTCCAAGGCACAACAACAAAATCAACTGGATATATCAACTCACGTAGGGGAGAAACTGTCACGGTTATGCAATAAATACGTCAGAAATAAGGAGACCAAATAAAGGCTCCAAGATAATCCAGGGTTCATTCATCAAGTCTCAAACTGGGAAATGTAGAAACAAGAACATCTCAACTAGGGAAAGACGAATTGTAAAGGAGATCAATCATCCGTTCAGCTGGAAGATGAATCGTCCACTAACTCTACTGGGGATAATAAATTACTCAAATAGGAACTTATCAACCATGCTGGGAATGAATGACGAACTGTGGGTGAGAATGAAGTCACCAAATGCTTGGGGAAGACCAACAAGTGCTTCACACACCAAGACTTACCGTCCTTGAAATTGCTGTGGACATTCCTTTTTGAAATCGGTTTCTCTTAAAAGTAAATGCCTTATTATTTTAAGAAAAAATGATATTTCATTGATTTATTTATTTTGAAATTACCTTCATAAAAAATCAATTTTTAAAAGATAAGCAAATAAGAATAGAAACAATTGGATAAAAGATCAACTTTATTTAATAGAAAGGTAGTCTACAAATGGCGGAACTCCATGGATCTTTACAATGTTTGAAAATGGTAATTTACATGGAAAAGGACTACATTGAGTATAATGACCACTACTCTTCCTACCAACTTCAAAATCCAATGTGTTGTCCTTAGGTTGAGAATGACGAAATGAAACCAAATGGATGCTCAAAACTGCTTCAAAGATCAGGACCCAACCGAATGCAGTTACTTGCCAGAATCCCTAATTTTTACCTAGATTGCCCCAAGGTGGGGTATTCAATCTATCGGGATAAATCTTTTGTTTTATGTCTCTAACATTTACCTGGATCGCCCTTTCAGGTTTTCAAATATTTCTTGCCTAAGTTGCCCTTCCGGGTTTTTAACTTAGCGAGTTGTTTTTTTTTTTAGGCAAATATTTCTTGAATGCATTCGCATTCACGGGATGAGTCAACTCTTCACCATCTATAGTTGTAAGAATCAAAGCACCGCCTGAAAAGGCTCTCTTAACAACATATGAACCTTCATAATTAGGAGTCCATTTTCCTCTAGCATCAAGTTTGAAAGATAAAATCTTCTTAAGCGCGAGGTCACCTTCTCGGAACACGTGAGGCTTGACCTTCTTATCAAAAGCTTTCTTCATTCTTTGCTGATATAACTTCCCATGACACATGGAAGTTAATCTTTTCTCCTCAATTAAATTCAACTGGTCATATATAATCTGACACCATTCAACTTCAGTCAACTTGGCTTCCATCAAAACACGCAAGGATGGGATCTCAACCTCCACGGGGAGCACAACTTCCATGCTATAAACAAGAGAGAAAAGAATTTCCCTTGTTGAAGTGAAGATAGATGTACGATACCCATGCAAAGAAACTGGGAGCATCTCATGCCAATATTTATATGTCACAACCATCTTCTAAATGAATTTATTAATGTTCTTGTTCGCAGCTTCAACAAGCCCACTCATCTTGGGCCTGTAGGGAGAAGAATTATGATGTCCAATCTTGAAGTCTTTGCAAAGAGCTTCCACCATATTATTGTTCAAGTACAATCCATTATCAATGATGATATTACTTGGCACACCATAACGACATATGATCTGATTCTTGATAAACCTTACAACAACTTGCTTGGTCACATTTGCATACGATGTCGCTTCAACCCACTTTTTGAAGTAGTCAATAGTCACCAGAATGAAATGATGTTCGTTTGAAGCTTTGGGCTCAATCATGTCAATCATATCAATTCCCCACATGGAGAAGGGCCATGGAAAGGAAATGACATTCAACAATGTCGAAGGAACATGAATCTTAACCGCATAAATTTGACACTTATGACATTTATTTATAAACTTGCAACAATCAGATTCCATTTTCAGCCAATAGTAACCTGCTCTCAACATATTCTTTGCCATAACATGTCCATTAGAATGAGATCCAAAGGAACCTTTATGGACTTCGGTCATCAATAGGTCTGCTTTGTGTCTATCCACACATTTGAGCAAACTCATATCAAATTTTCTCTTATAAAGCACATCACCATTCAGGTAGAAGTTGATACCTAATCTTCTCAAAGTCTTCTTATCTTTCAAAGATGCCCCAGACGGGTAAATCTGACTTTGGAGGAAACACTTGATATCATAATACCATGGCTTTTCATCTTTGACTTCTTCAACATTAAATACATGAGATAGCCTATCAAGATGCATCACAGTCAAATTGGGAACTTCATTCAAAAATTTCACCATAATCATGGAAGCCAACGTTGTCAGAGCATCTGTCATCCGGTTTTCATCTCGAGGGATATGATGAAAATCAACCTTTGTAAAGAAAGTTGATATCCTCCTCGCATAATCTCTATATAGAAATTCACATAGGTGAAGTTCAAATTGTATCCTTTTCCATGAGACGCATACCCTCGATATTGAACTTCATTAAGACTTTAAATAAAAACTCAACCCTCATTTTAAAAGTCAACACTATCATGAAATGTTCGATAAATATCCAAATCAACGACTTGTTGTTACCAATTGAATATTGATGTTAATCTTCTGTTAACGTGATATTGGGTTTCCACCACTGTTATAACTCTTACTCAAGGAGTTTCAACCCCATACCTCTCGAGGTTGTTTTTACCAAGTCTATTGCCAGTGGCGTAGTAAATGGATCAGCCAAATTCTAGCTCGTTTGTATATAGGTGAGTAAAATGATTCCATCTTTAATTAATTTTATCATAAAAGAATGTCTAAGTCCTATGTATCTAGACTTTCCATTATACACTTCACTGAATTCTCTAGCTAAAGTGGCTTGGCTATCGTAATGTATCAACACCTTTGAAACATTGTCTTTTTCTAATGGAACTTCTAACAGAAGGTCCCTCAACCATTCTGCTTCTTGACCGATAGAAGTAAGAGCCACGAACTTTGATTCCATGGTTGAAAGAGTAATGCATGTTTGTTTCTTTCTCTTCCAAGAAATTGATCCTCCAGGTAGTGTAAATATCCACCCAGTTGTAGATTTATGATCTCCAATATTGGATACCCAACTTGCATTTGTATATCCTTCTAGTATGGCGAGAAAATTTCCATAGTGAAAGCCAAGATTTTTGGTCTTTTATAGATAGTTGAAAATCCTCGTGATTAACTTCCAATGTTCTTTATTTGGGATTACTAGTAAATCTACTCATTTTACTAACTGCAAACGATATGTATGGTCTGGTACATTGCATTAAGTACATAAGACACCTTATTGCACCTGCATACTGTAGCGGGGTATTCGTTACCTTTAGAGATATTGACTAAATCTAAGGTAAATCATACAAGTCGAGTCGCCACCGCACTTCTATTTATCCAAAGGAATGGTTAGAAAGCGAACAAAAACCTAAAAGTTTTATCGAATCAAAAACTAGTAAAAATGTCAGAGATCTGGGTAAGGGGGTTGGTTATGCAATGGGAAGGTTTTAAGCACCCAAAACATCCTAGGTACTCCTAGGGAGCCCTTTTCATACTTGTTGCAAAGGTTGTTGTTTTTTTTTGTTGTGAAAATTTGTTTGTGCAAACATGATTGACGAGATGAGAAGAGAATATACAAGTTAATTACAATTTGTGTTTGGATGGATAAACCCATTGCCTACGTACCATCTTGAAAAAGATTAGGATGAAAACCTCGTAGTTCGGGGTAAAAATCTCAAAATGAGTTGGTGAATATATTGGTCCAAAAGCCTTAAGGTCTTTTGTTATCCAAGGGAGAAAACTCAACCTAAAACCACAAATCCACCATGTGAGGATAGCTTCAACATGCTATTGAGGGGTTAACCCTATAATAAGCATGGAAGACTCATTGTCCATCACTAAGGATATAGGTGAGTATTACATCTACCTCAAGGATAACTCAAACCTAATAGCTAAAGGTTATAAAAATTTGATTAAGGAAGTGGCCATTGAAACCACAAAAAGACATTTGAATGGGTTATATTTACCAATGAAAAGTATTTACAAAATTTGGTCAAAGTTGACTCAAAGATTCAATTCAAAATAAGTGTTATGAAAAGAAAGTTTGAAAATCAAAAGCATAAGGCTTATGTTTCTAATGTTTGAAAAGAAGTGTTAAATGTTTGCACAAAAAGTTTTGGCTTGGGTTAGAGTGGAGGGAAGAAGAAGAATGGCTAAAGTCCTAATCATATAGGAGATAAGGGATAAGAAACAAGACCACAAATGGAGTTCCTCTCTTGAGATCATATTGATGATCCAAGTAGCTCCCATCCTTTGGAATATGCAAGAAAAATAATAATAAGCCCAAGCAACAATCAAATAAGTCTCTTAAGAGATCCTCAATGCATCTTGTATCTTTCACTTTGGATGAACATGGCAATGGTTCTTCAATTTGAGCTCTCATAGGATTCCCTAGCACAAGAGCACACATATCAATAGTTTTATGAAACAAATCAAGAATGGACAAGAGTGAGTTTAGAGGTTTGGTCCTTCTAATCCATCTTCACATTAAAATCCTTTTACTCCAATTTGCATAGGGAAAGTCCTAGAAACTAAGTCCATTTGTCCATTTCTTTGCATTTTGGTCCACAACAATCAAAACAAAAGCACAAGCACAATAATATATACACAATTATGTGCTCAAGTGAGCAAAAGGCAAATTGCATTAACATAAACATGTGCTCAAATGAGCAAAGGAAAAAGCAAATGAATAATATGTACAAGAATAGTAAATTGCATAAAAGTAAATAGCAAAAAGTAAATGTTAATTGTCAATGGTTAGTGTTAGTAGTTAGTGTGCCATAAGGCAAATTTAACGCTATGTTAAGCAATCGTAATTGGACTTATGTAGAAGTCACAACTATCTGAGGCCGGTCCATAATAATGTAGGCAACAACACAAGTTAGAAGTCTTGATTTGTGAACCAAGTTCCAACAACTTGCCATGCCAAAAAGAGGAAAAGAAATGATCTTGTATTGGTTTAAGTCCTTTGCATGATTTAGAAAGCAACCTATCCTTAATGCAAAGCCATTCACTTGATCATTTGATCAAGGTGAACTAGATTTGAATCAAGGAAGATTAAACCTCCCTAATCAATGCTAACTTATCAACCTTTAACTCATTGATCAAAAGAAAACAAGAAGAAGAGGAAGAAGGAGATGGATAATGGAAATGAAGAACATAAGGTGCATCAAGTAAAATGGAATGTACCAATCCATAAATGTTGACCAAAGATAAGGAGAATCAAGGTCAAACTCTAAAAACAGAAGTGGGATGAAGATTGTAGGTCAAGAAATAAACAACATATTTTTGGCATTTTTAATATTTAAAAATAAACTTGAATTAAAATATTAAAGAAAGGTCAAACTTCAAATTCACTTCAAATCAACTTTAAAAAGGTCCAAGTGAACTATCCCAAGTTCAACAAGGTCAAACAAAGTTTGACAAAAAATTTCAGCATTTTTAAAAGTCAGAAACTATTTTTAATCAATTAAAAATAAAGAAAAATGACCTAATTGAACTAAAATCTCAAATAAATCTCAAATCAATTAATAAATTGATGAGGATATTTTTCATAGATCTATCAACACTCAAAGAGGTTGAGAAAATATTTTTGTATTTTTTGAATATCAAAAACTTTTTAAAATGAATTAAAAACAACCAGAAAAGAGAAAATTCATAAAAAATATCAAATGATAAAATAAAAAATATTAAAAATCATTTTAGAAACTAGAATTAAAAAGAGAAATAATGCAGTTGGTCCCATATTTTTTGGAATTAAAATGAGAGAGTTATGGATTTTTGAAATAAAATGAAATAAAAGAAATAAAATGGAAATTAGAAAAATCAGAAAAAAAGAGAGGCGTTGGATCCAGTTCATTAATTGACCTGGAAGATCAGATGGATCTCAAGCGCGCGCCTACCAAATGTCTTAGTCAAACGCGTCACACAATGCATTTAAAAAAGTCATAACAAACAAAGGCCATGATTCAATTTGGGAAAGAGATCAAACAGTCCCCATGCAATCTGGCAATGAGACGGTGGCCAGCGCCACCGTCTTCTCCGGTGAGCTCCGGCGAAGCTCAAAAAATGCAGAGATTCAAATGTTCATTAAAATGGACGATCCAGGCACCGTTCGAAAGGTGAAGTGATGTACATCACGCTTGTGCCACTCACTTCCACTCTAGATTCCTATTAAGAGAGAAATCAGAGATGGAAGTTTGGTGGTGTTCATCAGGAACTTGCTCGATTTCAAAAACTAAGCATACAACAATGATGCCTCTATAGAGAGGACTTCAGACAACACAATATCGAGGCCAATGGATCAAAGCATAAAGAGATTCGAAGCAAAAAACAGTTGATCAAAACCTGTGGATTATGAAGCTTTGAGTCTCTTTCCTTGGTTCCTTTTGCAAAACAGAACTTCAATGGATCAAATGATGAAGGTTCAGGAACTTTAGATCTGGAAATTCAACCAAATGCAATTGAATTTCAGATCTGATTTTTTTGAAGAAAGATGAACTTAGTTCCTTTGGTATGGTTAGGGGTTCACTCGTGCAGCATTTCAGGCGCCCTTAGGTTGGAAAGTTATGAAGCATAGCACATGTATTTATAGTTGGAAATGGCTGAGTGCATGAGTTTACTCGTGTTCATGGCAAATGGATTTCTCCTTGCATGGGCTTATGTGATCATGTGGAAGGCCCAGTGAAGACTGAAACAAGTTGCTGAGTTCATGTGAATTGCAATTGGACGTGTACATTAAGTATAAACAACTAATGTATGGCAATTTGAATGGAATTTCACAAAATGCATTCAATCTTCAAGTCTTCGAAAATGGTGCTTCCAAACTCCAAATGCTACCTCATGAGTAATGGTTAGAAAGCTTTTTGTATAAGGCACAAATGATATGTTGATCAAAATCTCAATTGGGCCTTGGAAATTAGTGAATTTGGAGTTTAAAGTGTAGGGTGCAAAACATGCATGAGTGAAGTTTCCAAATTTGGCCAATGTTCAAGCTCTTCTGTCTCAATGATGCAAACTTCAAAATGAAAAACCTTCAAAATGAAAGTTGTAGATATTTTCAAAAAACTCAATTTGGACTTAAATTTTGCATCATTTGGATTTTTAATGAAGAAGTTATGGGCACTTGAAGTTGGACTTTTTTCCATTTCAATGCATTTGGTCCAAAGTGACCTATAATGTTTTGCATTATCACATGTATTTCTTTTGAGGTTTTGAAATTTTTCTCAACATAACACTTGAATTAGACACAATAAGCTTTCCAACGCATTTGGTTCCACCTCAAAATCATAGAAAATGAATGAGTTATGTTCTTGGGAAGTTGACCCAAAATTAGGGTTTCAGTCAAAATGACCTATAATGTCTTGGAATGGATGATGCTCTTCCAAGCCTCAAATCAATTTTTTATGAACATGAAAGTTATTCATATTGTCCTTAAGAACATTTTTGCTCTTGGGATCAGCTCCATTTGACCAACACATAAAACGTTAGGTCTCAGTGCATTTCAAAATAGGCAGATGAATTGACTGATTAACTTCTCAAGTCCACCACTCATATCTTGATGAATTGATGATTGAGGGCACTCAAATAAGTTCAAATATGCATGAAATTATGAATTTAAGAACTTCCCTTGATTGTATTTGACCATGGGTTGAGGTTGCTTCATGAGCAAGGCATTGTTGATGATCAGATGAATTAGGGTTTCCTTGGGAAACAAACCTCAAATCCTTTGACTTGCTTTGATCAAACATGATGAATTGAAATACCAGGGAGGAATATTTGATGGATGAGAGCTCTGGGAATCATTTCCATGCTTGCTTTCATCTTCGCTTGGCCTTATCATTGCACATAGGATCTCCTAGAAACTTTTGACCTTGTGACTCCTTAAGCTACAAACAAAAGATGTTAGTGACATATTTTTGTGCTTTTGGTTAGTAGATAAAATGAGAAAAGCAATGATATACAATTCAAGCATGCTTGGTGATCTCAACCCACTCACAAGAGGTTCCCACCCAAAAGGAAGGGGCCAAGGTGCTTATGATCCTTGAGGCTTTGCAAATGCAATGTTATGATGCCATGAGGGATATTAGGGCCAAAATTGGGGTCTTACAGATGCCCCTAGTTAAGGTCATTCTAGCCGGAGATATGAAGGTTAAAATCTTCGTCTCGGGGAAGTGGAATGGGCTTAAATAATAACAAAGAGATGAATTTTGGTCCCTAAGAGACCTCATGATGCAGATGTATGTATGCAACAAAGGGTAGTACTTCATGGGGATATGTGTCCACAAAGAGAAAAGATGTCAGGAGAAACTGACAATCCATATGAGTAACACACTCAATGGGACAAAGACTCTGGAACTCTAATGGGGATAGAAAAGGGAATAAATTGCGTGAGTAGGGCACGACTCAAAACTTGGGGAGCAGATTTCCAAAAGAGAATAAACCAATGGAAAGACCCGAGCTGACTCAAAGGCGCATGTATTGGGGAATATGCCAATACAGCAGAATTATTCACAAAGGATACTTCGGATGAAAATTCAGATTCAGGTAGGGGGAATCCACTAAGGGATCTCTCCTGGGAACATCCAGACAGGACTCCTCTGGGAAAATACCAGGACGAGGTATTACCGGTTATTGGGTGATAAGCTCGAAGAGACATGTGATCTGAACACCGGTATAAGGGTGAGAGAACAACATGCTCGGGGAGAATGAATATCTAAGACCGATATAAAGGTGAGAGATATCAAACATCCGAAATCATCTGAGGAAAACCTAAAAAGGTATATTTCACCTCAGGAAAATCTGACTCCATAGGGGGACAAAGGTCATAGCAGGGAGTAGAAAGGGAGGCACACCAGGGATGCCGGTTACTGGGCATATAATAGGTGACCGACCAGGGCGTGAATTGGGGAATATTCCCAAGACACTCATCATCCAAAAGAGGGCTAAAAAGAAAACTCGATAATATGATGGACATTCGTTTCCACAAAGGGAAAACGAATCCTACTTGAATGGGGAAGAACAAAAACTTGACTGAAGAGCGCATGACATATATTATCCATTACCGTTAGAACGTAGATAACATACTCGCATGGAAGATTATCCACAACCGGTTACTGGGTTAATAAAGGATAAATCGACCGAAAAGAAAGGACATCGGGGATACCGAAAACTAGGTATAAGATGATGACCAATCAAAGGGAGAAACAAACATTACCAACCGAGGGTAAACGGCAAATGAAAGATGAATCACCGGGGATACATTGACAAAGGCAATGATCCGGGAGAGATACTCAAAAAGGGTGAAGGACTATCAATACCGAATATTGGATAATGATAACCGTCAAGGAGGGGATTACATCTACCAGATACTAGGTAGAAAACCACGGAAAAGTAACCGTCATCGGTTAGGATGAACAAAAGGTTAACTCTGCCCAGGGTATAAACAAAGGATAATCTCCAAAAGCCAAATCTAGGAACAAACTAGAGATGCACAATAAAACAAGACTCATCCCTATGAGGATATAACTCAATGGGGGGGTTCCATCCCAATACATGTGTTGGAAGGAAACAGAAACAACCATCATCCACGAGGATATAACTCGGTGGGGAATATGGAAGAAAGGATAAACATTTTCTGCTTATGGGGCTGACTCTTCATGGAGAGATCGGACACAAATAATCTACTTGGGGGATGCATTATCGACTAGCAGAAAATAACAAACAAAGATATATGGCAAAGGATGCAACATGAATATCTGAATGTTGAAACTATGCATATGTATGGTTTATGTATGATAAATGCTGACAGAACAAACATCTCTAACACAAGCAAGTCCACTGATCGACTGAATAAACATCAGGTACTACATCTCAAGAGAGAAAGCCAAGCTCAGCGGAGAACATCCCATCCGTTGGGGATCAGGGGTGCCACGAAACAAAGACTTCTGCAGGGAAATGAACAACAACCAATCCAACTGGGAACAGGATCATGGCACAGATAGATTCGCTGGGGAAGCCACTCCACGGGGGAAGTTATCAAAGAGGAGGATGGATCTTCGTGGGGATATAACCACCAATCAGAAGCTTCCAAAAGTCAACCAAACCAAGAGCTCACACCTGTTGAGGAGGAAGGAGGCTGAATACCTTTACCACACACTCTGCTCGGGAGAGGAACCCAAAAAAAGGCTCAGGAGGAAGAGGATACAAACACGTCAGGAATATGAACAAATGTCTTACCCTGTTGAGAATCATGTCATCCTTGAGAAATCGCTGAAGACATCCTAGTATCCTTTCATCATTGTGAATGTTCACTTTGTTTAAAAACTAGTTATGAAAAGTTTAATTATTTAAAACAATGATATTTCTCAATTAAAACATGCAAAACATTTGTTGAATAGAAACAAATAAGAGTGTAAATAATTGGGTAAAGGCTCAAATTTATTTGATGGAATGGTAGTCTGCCAATGGCAAGACTCCATAGATCTTTACAATTTTGAAATTGGTGATATATATTGGAAAAGGGCTACATTGAACATAATGACCATTTCTCCACCAATTCTGAATTCGATGTATTTGAAGCTTCGGTTGATGATGACTGAGTGAGAACCTCTGACGGGTGACAGTTTATAGGACGCAGTCTTGTCAGGATGCAGTTACTTGCCAAATCCCTATTTTTTGCCTAGATTGCCCCAGGGTGAGGTACTTAATCTAGCGGGATACATATTCATTCATTTTTATGTCTCTAACTTTTACCTGGATCTCCCTTTCGGGTTTTCAATCCACCGAGACGCTCATTTTTGCCTAAGTCGCACTCTCGGGTTTTCAACTTAGCGAGCTATTCTGTTTTTATCTTTAGGCGAAGTATCTCTTGACTGCATCTGAATTCATAGGACGAGTGAAATCCTCCCCATCTATAGTTGTAAGTATCAATGGACCTTCATAGTTTGGAGTCCACTTGCCCCTGGAATCGGGCGCGAAAGACAAGACTTTCTTGAGCTCAAGGTCGCCCTCTCGGAACACACGAGGCTTGACCTTCTTATCAAAGGCTTTCTTCATCCTTTGCTGATATAACTGACCGTGGCACATGGCAGTCAATCTCTTCTCTTCAATCAAATTCAACTGGTCATAACAACCCTGAACCCATTCAGCATCAGTCAACTTGGCTTCCATCAAGACTCTCATTGATGGGATCTCCACCTCTACTGGGAGTACAGCCTCCATGCCGTAAACAAGAGAGAAATGGGTTGCCCCTGTTGAAGTGCGGACAGATGTACGATATCCATGCAGAGCAAATGGCAACATCTCATGCCAATCTTTGTACGTAACAACCATCTTCTGGATAATCTTCTTGATATTCTTGTTAGCAGCTTCAACAGCCCCATTCATCTTGAGTCTGTAAGGAGAAGAATTATGATGCGCAATCTTGAACTCACTACACAGCTCTTTCATCATTTTGTTGTTCAAGTTAGATCCATTATTAGTAATGATCTTATCTGGCACACCATACCGGCATATGAGTTGATTCTTGATAAATTTCACGACCACCTGCCTAGTCATGTTTGCATACGACGTCGCTTCAACCCATTTGGTGAAGTAATCAATTGCTACGAGAATGGATCTGTGACCGTTGGACGCTTTTGGTTCTATCATGCCAATCATGTCAATTCCCCACATAGAGAAAGGCCATGGTGATGAAATCACATTCAGAAGTGTCGGAGGAATATGAATCTTATCCGCATAAATCTGACATTTGTGACATTTCTTCACGTATTTGCAGCAGTCAGACTCCATTGTCAGCCAATAGAAGCCTGCTCTCAACATCTTTCTAGCCATGGCATTTCCATTGGAATGAGTACCAAATGAACCCTCATGGACCTCAGTCATCAACAGGTCTGCTTCGTGTCTATCCACGCATCTGAGCAGCACCATATCAAAATTTCTCTTATAAAGCACATCGCCATTGAGGTAAAAACTGCCTGACAATCTCCTCAAAGTCTTCCTATCTTTCACAGATGCCCCAGGCGGGTAAATCTGGCTCTGAAGGAAGCACTTGATATCATAATACCACGGCTTGTCATCTTGCACCTCCTCTACTGCAAATACATGAGCTGGTCTGTCCAAGCACATCATAATGATATTGGGAACTTCATTCCAGAGTCTTACTACGATCATCGAAGCAAGTGTGGCAAGTGCATCTGCCATCCGATTCTCATCTCGAGGAATGTGATGGAAGTCAACCTCAGTAAAGAACGTTGAAATCCTCCTCGCATAATCCCTATATGGAATGAGGCCAGGCTGATTCGTTTTCCACTCACCCTTAATCTGATTAACAACGAGGGCTGAATCACCATAAACATTAAGATGCTTGATCCTTAGATCAATGCACTCTTCCAATCCCATAATATAGGCCTCATACTCTGCCATATTATTTGTGCATTAGAAAGTTAGTCTTGCTGTAAACGGAAAATGTGTGCCCTGAGGAGTAATAATCACTGCCCCAATACACTTTCCATATTGATTTACAGCGCCATCAAACACCATACTCCATCTGGAACCAGGTTCTGGCCCTTCATCAAGTGTAGGCTCATCGCAATCTTTTATTTTCAAATACAAAATCTCCTCATCTGGGAAGTCATACTGAACTGACTGATAATCCTCGATTGGTTGATGTGCCAAATGGTCAACCAAGATACTACCTTTAATAGCCTTCTGAGCTCGATACTCAATGTCATACTCAGATAACAACATATGCCAACGGGCAATCCTCCCAGTTAAAGTAGGCTTCTCAAAGATATACTTATATGGATCCATTTTGGATATCAACCAAGTCGTATGATTTAACATATACTGGCATAAGCGCTTGGCAGCCCAAGCCAAGGCACAACATGTTTTCTCAAGCGTTGAGTATCGAGACTCACAATCAGTGAACTTCTTACTCAAGTAGTAAATAGCATATTCTTTCTTTCCTGATTCATCTTGCTGACCAAGGACACAACCCATCGAGTCTTCAAGAACCGTCAGATATATAATCAATGGTCTCCCTTCCACAGGCGGAGACAGAATCGGAGGCTCTAACAAATACTCTTTAATACTGTCAAAGGCCTTTTGGAAGTCCTTGGTCCAATCATGAGACTGATCTTTCCGGAGGAGCTTGAATATCGGCGCACATGTGGCAGTCATGTGGGATATGAATCTGGAGATATAATTCAAGCGGCCAAGAAAACCTCGGACTTGTTTCTCAGTTTTGGGCGCAGACATCTCTTGTATTGCTTTGACCTTTGCAGGATCAACCTTAATACCTCTTTCGCTGACGATAAAGCCCAATAACTTGCTGGAACGGACTCCAAATGTGCACTTGTTTCGATTCAGACGGAGCTTATACTTCCTCAACCGCTGAAAAAGCTTCAACAAGTGCTCTACATGTTCAACTTCCGTTTTTGACTTAGCAATCATATCCTCAACATACACTTCAATCTCCTTGTGCATCATATCATGAAACAAGGTAGTCATAGCTCGTTGATACGTGGCTCCGGCATTCTACAAACCAAAGGGCATCACTCGATAACAGAATGTTCCCCAAGGTGTGATGAATGTTGTCTTCTCCATATCCTCGGGTGCCATTTTGATCTGATTATATCTGAAAAATCTATCCATAAATGAGAAGACCTTGAATTTAGCCGTATTATCTACCAACATATCAATATGTGGTAGAGGGAAATCATCTTTCGGGCTAGCTTTATTCAAGTCTCTATAGTCCACACACATCCGGGCTTTTCCATCTTTCTTAGGCACAGACACAATATTGGCCACCCATTAAGGATATGTAGAAGTCACCAGAAACCCCAGATCAATTTGCTTCTGAACTTCTTCTTTGATCTTCACTGCCATATCAGGATGAGTTCTTCTGAGCTTCTGCTTCACAGGCACGCACTCAGGCTTCAGAGGCAGGAAATGTTGCACGATATCTGTATCTAGACCAGGAATGTCTTCATATGACCAGGAAAAGATGTCGACATATTCTCGTAGCAACTCAATCAACCCCTTCTTAACAGACTCTTCCAGGAGTGCCCCAATCTTCACTTCTCGCACACAATCTTCAGACCTCAAGTTGACTGTTTCCAGATTCTCAAGATGTGGCTGAATGATCTTCTCTTCATGCTCAAGTAGACGAGTAATCTCGTCAGGAATCTCTTCAACATCATCTTCCTCCGCCTCAAATACAGGGAATTAAAAGTTGGGAGATGGTGTTGGATCATTATGTTCAATGGGTTTGATTAACCTGCATAATGATTTTGGATATAAAAGAGATTTTAGAATTCAAACAAGGCAAATCATTATGCAGATGAAAAGATTGATTTTATTCCTATTTTTGGGGTTTTATGTGATCACCAATTTCATGCAAAAGCGAAAAGGGAAAATAATTGGAAAAACAAACATTTAACATGAGTTTATTGAATGGAAATATCATTGTATTTATGCGCCAACAATGTCATCACTTCTCCTTTTGGCATGGGAGAAGGGTCTTTAAACATAATGAACATTACTTTGACTTATGGATAACTGTCGGGATATCAACAGCGACCCAATTATTGCAGATCCCTCCAGGGATGATGAAATTGCCAGAATCCTCTTCTGCATCCTCTTCCAGAATGGCAACAGCCTCTTCAACTTGACCAGTGTGGATAAAACCTCCACTTTTGAACAGGCCTTGCTCGTTGAAGACCCTAGAAGAATAGCCTATGCCAGCCCGGGACTTGTTGTCTTCCAACTCAATCATTTTCCCCAAACCAGCAGTTGCGCCATGCTCAATGGCCAACTTTGCATCTTTATAGGAAGCAAATGAAGGAGTCCTCTTCTTAATAGGTTCAGCAATAGATAAAGCTTGGAAGGGAGTTCCAACTTCATCCTCAGCATCTATATAAGAGAAGGAAGACAAATGGCTAACTAGGAGAGCCTTCTCTCCCCCTACCACTACCAGTTTCTTATTCTTCACAAACTTCAATTTCTGGTGTAGGGTGGATGTCACGGCGTCTGCCTCGTGAATCCATGGTCTGCCTAAGAGACAGTTATATGATGGGTGAATGTCCATAACCTGGAAGGTAATCTGGAAGTCACTTGGTCCGATTTTGACTGATAGATCAACCTCATCAATCACAGTTTTGCGAGACCCATCGAAAGCTTTTACAACCACTCCACGCTGCCTCATGGGAGGCCCCTGATATGATAACTTCGGAAGAGTGGACTTTGGAAATACATTCAATGATGACCCAGTGTCCACCAGCACATTGGAGATGGCATCATCCTTGCACCTCATGGATATGTGTAATGCCATGTTGTGGTCTCTTCCCTCCTCGGGGAGATCAGCGTCACAAAAACTCAAATTGTTACAAGCAGTGATGTTTGCAACAATACTGTCAAATTTCTCAATCGTGACGTCGTGATCCACATACGCCACATCCAACACCTTCTACAAAGCTTCTCGGTGTGGTTCTGAATTCATCAGCAAAGATAATACAGAGATTTTGGATGGCGTTTGTAGAAGCTGATCTACCACGTTGTACTCACTTCTCTTGATGAGCCTCAGCATCTCATCGCAGTCTTCTTTTGTATTGCCACTCGGGCCAGTAGAAATAGGAGTTCTCAATATAGAGGCAGGTTTAGCGATAAGTGCCGGATTCGGAGTGTTCATAGCATTCCCAATCGGACTTTCAGCATAATCAGCATTGTCATTTCTTCGAGCGTCAACTTGTGGCTTCGGTGGAGCCGAGAAAACACGACCGCTGCGGGTTAGGCCGCTGACGTGGCGATATTAACAACTGATGAAGAGGGCAGGGGCACCTCTTTCCCATTCTCCAATGCCACAACATTGTAGCGATAGGGGACCTCCTTCTCAGAAGAGTACGATATAGGCCCGGCTGGCTTAATAGTCAGAGCAGGAGAAACCTTCTGCTTGCTACCATCATACTTGATGACAACAGGCTCAGATATCTGGAATACCGGAGAAATTAAGTTGACTTCGACAACATCTTCATCAACATTTCTGTTTTGAAGGATCTCAATGACTCCTTCATCAAGCATTTCCTGAACATCCTTGCGCACCTGGGGACAACCTCTCTGATTGACAGAACAGACTCGACATCTATCATGGTCGTGTTCATAATGGCTATAATCACACAGCAAACGATGCATCTCAACTAGAGATTGTCGGATATGACTGACGTATATGACCTTGTACTTGCCAGGGCAGCCCTGAACCATATTGACAGATTTCCCATGCTCGGGCAATGGGTTCTTCTTCACATTCGGACCTACGTCCTCAAAAAACAAAATCCCGCTTCTCACAAGGTCTTGCACCTTGGTCTTCAAGGGATAACAATTCTCCACGTCATGTCTGGGAGCACCAAAATGATATACACAGTGAAGCTCAGGTTTGTACCACCACTGGGGGTTAGCAGGTACGACGGGAGGGTCTCGCGGAGTAATTAACTTTCTATCAATCAGAGACGGATAGAGTTCAGCGTAAGTCATCGGAATTGGATCAAAGGTGACCCTCTTCCTCTCGTAGCTGGTGCTGGTATTGTTGTTGTTGTTTCGAGGCTGGTAGGCCTGCTGTTGTTGCTGGTATTGTTGAGATTGTTGTTGCTGATAATGTTGGGCTTCTCTGAAAACAGGTGCTATATGAGCCACCTGATGCTGGTTGTTACTGGAGCGAGCAATCTTCCTCTTCACAGAGGGTCTTCTCTTGATATGGGAAGACACAATGTGTGCCTCTCCCTCCTTCTTCTTTGCAAAGCTTCCATATCTCTTTGCTGAAGAGCCTTCATATCGAGTTAAACGTCCTTCACGGACCCCCTCTTCCAGTCTCATTCCCATATTCACCATCTCGGTGAAGTCTGAGAGAGCACTGGCTATCATCTTCTCGTAACAGAACGAACTCAAGGTCTTCAAAAAGATCTTGGTCATCTCTTTCTCCTCAAGGGGTGGCACTATCTGAGCTGCTAACTCGTGCCATCTCTGGGCGTATTCTTTGAAGGTCTCTTTCTCTTTTTGGGACATTGTCCTCAACCGGTCCCTATCAGGAGCCATATCCATATTATATTTATATTGCTTGACGAAGGCCTCACCAAGATCATTGAAAGAGCGGATGTTCGAACTTTCCAGACCCATGTACCACCGGAGAGCAGCACCGGACAGACTGTCCTGGAAATAGTGGATGAGCAATTGGTCATTATCAGTTTGCGTCGACATCTTGCGAGCATACATCACAAGATGGCTGAGAGGGCATGTGTTTCCCTTATACTTCTCAAAGCCAAGTACTTTGAATTTAATAGGGATCTTCACGTTGGGCACAAGGCACAACTCAGCAGCACTTTTACCAAAGAGGTCATTCCCCTTTAGAGTCTTCAGTTCCTTGCGAAGCTCAAGGAATTGGTCCTTCATATCATCCATCTTCTCATAAACATCTGGACCTTCAGATGGTTCAGAATGGTAGATGGTATCTTCAACTCTTGGTAATGTGTGCACAACGGGAGGTGGCACTGAAAGGACCAGGCTAGATGCCGGCAAAGAAGCAAGAGTAGGAGCGAAACCCTCTGGCATGAAATTGGCAGGCATTCCCCACGGGAATCCGGCCGGCATAGATGGCGCAAAATGAGCTATTGCAGCAGGCACAGTAGAAGTCACGATCTCAGAAATGACCGTCCTCTGGGGAGGAGTTGAGGGTGTCAGAGAAGACTGGCTCTGAGCAGCCATGAATGACTCCATCAGGGCAGTCAACCTGGCTACTTCCTCCTTCAGCTCGCGGTTCTCTTGTTCCAAATGATCCATCAGTCTCGATGAGTTGGCTCTGGTGTAGTACCGGTGAGTCAGCTTGTCTTCAAAATAAATGAAGAGCACAAAGTTAGACCATAGGACAAGAAGCCTGGAACAAAACCTGCTTATGCACATGATGCATGCAATGCTTATGCATATGATTTGTTTTTATTTCAGAGGAACTTTAGAGTTCTATTTGCAAACGTTGGAAATATCAACCATTTATCACATATGGGAATACAATGTCAATAATATCTGGGAAATGTTTTTATATTAAAGAAGTACAGCATTGGTAAATCTAATACAAGAGAGAAGGAAAATTATCATCCTATGGATCCCTAGAAACAATCATCTAAAGCTCGAGAGACTGGAAGATAAGATGCACGAAGCCTCTTCACCTCCTCCTCGTAGGCTGCCTCCATATCTACCTTCTCCTTGGCGAGTCGATCGTGCTTCCTCTTCCAAAACCTGGAAGACTGGGGAAGTAGAGAAGTCCACGTGTCATTAGGATCATCAATAACCTGATGCTCGAGGAATTCTATCAAAGCATCCTTCTCCTTAATCTGTTGAAGCAACTCCTCTCGTTCACGGATCCAAGCACGTGAACAGTCTTCATCTCTCAACTCCTCTACTCCTTGGTCAGGGAGGGTTGAAGGCCCAACCATAACCAAAGGTGTAGGTCTCGGATACTCGTAAGGCATGAGGTACTCAGAAGCTCTCCTCCTAACCCAAACAATATAAGGCTCCATAGCGACACAGTTCTTCGGACCTAGCTCCTTCCTCCCTTTCCTATGAATCTTGCGTCAAGCGCGGACTATCCTGCTCTTCAAGCCTTGGGAATCTTTACCCTCCTGAAAGAACACACCATCCAACAGAATGTTATTGGGTTTATCCTTTAGGGGGAACCCAAGCTGACGACGTGCCAAAATAGGGTTGTAGTTAATCCCACCACATGTACCAAGAAGAGGCACATTGGAGAATTCCCCACAAGAGTCGATAATCCGCACACCATCATACACACGGTTGTACCAAGAGATATCATCATTAGTGAGAGACATAAGTCTCGTGGACAACCGTAGACATCCTTTGTTCTCCTTGAAGGCGACCATCTGCGGCAAATTAGAAATAAACCACTTGTACAACAGAGGCAAACAACTCACAATGGTACCACCCCCTTTGCATTCCTCATATGCAAAGAGAAATAAGTGTCACCCAACAGAGTAGGAACAGGATTAAGAGTAGAGAAAATCCTAATAGCGTTCACATCCACAAACTTGTCGATGTTGGGGAACAACACTAACCCATAGATGAGAAGTACAAATATGGCTTCAAAGGCGTCCTCACTCATGGCCTTCCCATACATAGTAGCTTGAGCAATGAGGAAATCAGACGGGAGGCCTTGAATTCCACCTTTGGTAGTCATATGAGCACCAACCAGAGATTCATCTATATGCAACATGTCAGCTATCTCTTGAGAAGTAGGAATACTCTCTAAGCCACTGAACGACAACTAGTCTAGAATAGGTATACTCACAAGGTAGGCATACTCCTCAAGCGTAGGCAAAAGCTGAAAATCCGGAAACGTGAAGCAACGGTACAAGGGATCATAAAACTGCACCAATACACTCATCAAACCTTCGTCCACTTGAGTAGTCAGAAGAGGAAGAAGCTTCCCAAAATGAGCTTTGAAACCCAAGGGATCTATTACATAGGATGTCAAATTCCTTAGCTCTTTCAAGTCGGGCTGTCTGAAACTATACTTCCTTGTATTCCTTCTTTGTCTTTCCATGTCTGAAAATTTGCAAATAGACCTCTTAAGTTCCTTGAAAATTTTCTTATTGTTGATGATATGGATGCAAATGGGTGCATGAATGCATGAATGCAACAATCACACTTAAGGATCAAGCAAAGCACACCAAACAAAGGTCATGGGATAGATCATATCATCCTTAATATCAATCATCCATTTTGGTGGATTATGGTTTACACCTTATCAACACCCAAGTTCCATTGATAATAAGGATACATGAACGGATCAACCACGAATCAAGGGTTTGTTGCAAGTCACGAGCATGGAGTCTCGGTTAAGAACCACCCAAAGGGAGTATACTAGGGTTTAAACCTGCCAAACATGTTCTACAAGAGGTTCCCATAGTCATCATCTCATCTTTCGGATATTATCGGATAAACGACTACTCGTATTCCAAAAATATTCTCAAGAGAGACTCTTATGAGTGTAGTATCGCGTAACAATCGTATCAAATCTTTCACTTGAACGACTTTCACACTACATCCCAAGAATAGGCCGAGATGGGCTTGGTAAACTAAGGTCATTGGCTTCTAAGGTCTATATTGGAAAGAGTAATGTCTAACCACAACTACTTGTGTGACATTATTGATCCCAACATGACCTCCACCAAGTGAATAGACTTGCAAGTCAACTTGCTAAGGAATAACTCCACACAAGTCAACAAGACTATGCCATTCTCCTATCCTAAGTGCACTCGAGTTCGGGTATAGAACTCATCTCACAAAGATCACCAAGCATACAAAGAATTAATATTCAAGCAATTCAATCATTACATATAATACAGTAATCCCAAATTGCAAAAAAATATGTCACAAAACAATATACAATACAATACAACAAAATATGAAAAGTAGGCAAAACCCACTAGGAAAATGGCTTCCCCAGCAGAGTCGCCACTTTTCTGTAGTGGGGTATTCGTTACCTTTAGAGATATTGACTAAATCTAAGGTAAATCATACAAGTCGATTCGCCACCGCACTTCTATTTATCCAAAGGAATGGTTAGAAAGCGAACAAAAACCTAAAAGTTTTATCGAATAAAAAACTAGTAAAAATGTCAGAGATCGGGGTAAGGGGGTTGGTTATGCAATGGGAAGGTTTTAAGCACCCAAAACATCCTAGGTACTCCTAGGGAGCCCTTTTCATACTTGTTGTAAGGTTTGTATTTTGTAAAAAATTGTTTGTGCAAACATGATTGAAGAGATGAGAAGAGAATATACAAGTTAATTACAATTTGTGTTTGGATGGATAAACCCATTGCCTACGTACCATCTTGAAAAAGATTAGGAACAAAACCTCGTAGTTCGGGGTAAAAATCTCAAAATGAGTTGGTGAATTGATTGGTCCAAAATCCTTAAGGTCTTTTGTTATCCAAGGGAGAAAACTCAACCTAAAACCACAAATCCACCATGTGAGGATAGCTTCAACATGCTAGTGAGGGGTTAACCCTATAATAAGCATGGAAGACTCATTGTCCATCACTAAGGATATAGGTGAGTATTACATCTACCTCAAGGATAACTCAAACCTAATAGCTAAAGGGTATAAAAATTTGATTAAGTAAGTGGCCATTGAAACCACAAAAAGACATTTGAATGGGTTATATTTACCAATGAAAAGTATATACAAAATTTGGTCAAAGTTGACTCAAAGATTCAATTCAAAATAAGTGTTATGAAAAGAAAGTTTAAAAATCAAAAGCATAAGGCTTATGTTTCTAATATTTGAAAAGAAGTGTTAAATGTTTGCACAAAAAGTTTTGGCTTGGGTTAGAGTGGAGGGAAGAAGAAGAATGGCTAAAGTCCTAATCATACAGGAGATAAGGGATAAGAAGCAAGACCACAAATGGAGTTCCTCTCTTGAGATCATATTCATGATCCAAGTAGCTCCCATCCTTTGGAATATGCAAGCAAAATAATAATAAGCTCAAGTAACAATCAAACAAGTCTCTTAAGAGATCCTCAATGCATCTTGTATCTTTCACTTTGGATGAACATGGCAATGGTTCTTCAATTTGAGCTCTCATAGGATTCCCTAGCACAAGAGCACACACATCAAAAGTTTTATGAAACAAATCAAGAATGGACAAGAGTGTCTTTAGAGGTTTGGTCCTTCTAATCCATCTTCACATTAAGATCCTTTTACTCTAATTTGCATAGGGAAAGTCCTAGAAACTAAGTCCATTTGTCCATTTCTTTGCATTTTGGTCTACAACAATCAAAACAAAAGCACAAGCACAATAATATATACACAATTATGTGCTCAAGTGAGCAAAAGGCAAATTGCATTAACATAAACATGTGCTCAAATGAGCCAAGGAAAAAGCAAATGAATAATATGTACAAGAATAGTAAATTGCATAAAAGTAAAGTGCAAAAAGTAAATGTTAATTGTCAATGGTTAGTGTTAGTAGTTAGTGTGCCATAAGGAAAATTTAGCGCTATGTTAAGCAATCGTAATTGGACTTATGTAGAAGTCACAACTATCTGAGGCCGGTCAATAATAATGTAGGCAACAACACAAGTTAGAAGTCTTGATTAGTGAACCATGTTCCAACAACTTGCCATGCCAAAAAGAGGAAAAGAAATGATCTTGTATTGGTTTAAGTCCTTTGCATGACTTAGAAAGCAACCTATCCTTAATGCAAAGGCATTCACTTGATCATTTGATCAAGGTGACCTAGATTTGAATCAAGGAAGATTAAACCTCCCTAATCAATGCTAACTTATCAACCTTTAACTCATTGATTAAAAGAAAAGAAGAAGAAGAGGAAGAAGGAGATGGATAATGGAAATGAAGAACATAAGGTGCATCAAGTAAAATGGAATGTACCAATCCATAAATGTTGACCAAAGATAAGGAGAATCAAGGTCAAACTCTAAAAACAGAAGTGGGATGAAGATTGTAGGTCAAGAAATAAACAACATATTTTTGGCATTTTTAATATTTAAAAATAAACTTGAATTAAAATATTAAAGAAAGGTCAAACTTCAAATTCACTTCAAATCAACTTTAAAAAGGTCCAAGTGAATTATCCCAAGTTCAACAAGGTCAAACAAAGTTTGACAAAAAATTTCAGCATTTTTAAAAGTCAGAAACTATTTTTAATCAATTAAAAATAAAGAAAAATGACCTAATTGAACTAAAATATCAAATAAATCTCAAATCAATTATTAAATTGATGAGAATATTTTTCATAGATTTATCATCATTCAAAGAGGTTGAGAAAATATTTTTGTATTTTTTGAATATCAAAAACTATTTAAAATGAATTAAAAACAACCAGAAAAGAGAAAATTCACAAAAAATATCAAATGATAAAATAAAAAATATTAAAAATCATTTTTAGAAACTAGAATTAAAAAGAGGAATAATGGAGTTGATCCCATATTTTTTGGAATTAAAATGAGAGAGTTATGAATTTTTGAAATAAAATGAAATAAAAGAAATAAAATGGAAATTAGAAAAATCAGAGAAAAAGAAAGGCGTTGGATCCAGTTCATTAATTGACCTGGCAGATCAGATGGATCTCAAGCGCGCACCTACCAAATGTCTTAGTCAAACGCGTCACACAATGCATTTAAAAAAGTCATAACAAACAAAGGCCATGATTCAATCTGGGAAAGAGATCAAACGGTCCTCATGCAATCTGGCAATGAGACGGTGGCCAGCACCACCGTCTTCTCCGGTGAGCTCCGGCGAAGCTCAAAAAATGCAGAGATTCAAATGTTCATTAAAATGGAGGATCCAGGCACCGTTCGAAAGGTGAAGTGATGTACATCACTCCTGTGCCACTCACTTCCACTCTAGATTTCTATTAAGAGAGAAATCAGATATGGAAGTTTGGTGGTGTTCATCAGGAACTTGCTCGATTTCAAAAATTAAGCATACAACAATGATGCCTCTATAGAGAGGACTTCAGACAACACAATATCAAGGCCAATGGATCAAAGCATAAAGAGATTCGAAGCAAAAAACAGTTGATCAAAACCTTTGGATTATGAAGCTTTGAGTCTCTTTCCTTGGTTCCTTTTGCAAAACAGAACTTCAATGGATCAAATGATGAAGGTTCAGAAACTTTAGATCTGGAAATTCAACCAAATGCAATTGAATTTCAGATCTGATTTTTTTGAAGAAAGATGAACTTAGTTCCTTTGGTATGGTTAGGGGTTCACTCTTGCAGCATTTCAGGCGCCCTTAGGTTGGAAAATTATGAAGCATATCACATGTATTTATAGTTGGAAATGGCAGAGTGCATGAGTTTACTCGTGTGCATGGCAAATGGATTTCTCCTTGCATGGGCTTGTGTGATCATGTGGAAGACCCAATGAAGACTGAAACAAGCGGCCGAGTTCATGTGAATTGCAATTGGACGTGTACATTAAGTATAAACAGCTCATGCATGGCAATTTGAATGGAATTTCACAAAATGCATTCAATCTTCAAGTCTTCGAAAATGGTGCTTCCAAACTCCAAATGCTACCTCATGAGTAATGGTTAGAAAGCTTGCTGTATAAGGAACAAATGATATGTTGATCAAAATCTCAATTGGGCCTTGGAAATTAGTGAATTTGGAGTTTAAAGTGTAGGGTGCAAAACATGCATGAGTGAAGTTTCCAAATTTGGAAAATGTTCAAGCTCTTATGTCTCAATGATTCAAACTTAAAATGGAAAAACCTTCAAAGTAAAAGTTGTAGATATTTTCAAAACAATAAATTTCGACTTAAATTTTGCATCATTTGTATTTTTAATGAAGAAGTTATGGGCACTTGAAGTTGGACTTTTTTCCATTTCAATGTATTTGGTCCAAAGTGACCTATAATGTTTTGCATTATCACATGTATTTATTTTAAGATTTTGAAATTTTTCTCAACATAACACTTGAAGTAGGCACAATAAGATTTCCAATGCATTTTGTTCCACCTCAAAATCATAGAAAATGAATGAGTTATGTTCTTGGGAAGTTGACCTAAAATTAGGGTTTCAGTCAAAATGACCTATAATATCTTGGAATGGATGATGATCTTCCAAGCCTAAACTCAATTTTTGATGAACATGAAAGTTGTTCATATTGTCCTTAAGAACATTGTTTCTCTTGAGATCATCTCCATTTGACCAACATATAAAACGTTAGGTCTCAGTGTATTTCAAAATAGGCAGATGAATTGACTGATCAACTTCTCAAGTCCACCACTCATATCTTGATGAATTGATGATTGAGGGCACTCAAATAAGTTCAAATATGCATGAAATGATGAATTAAATAACTTCCCTTGATTGTATTTGACCATGGGTTGAGGTTGCTTCATGAGCAAGGCATTGTTGATGATCAGATGAATTAGGGTTTCCTTGGGAAATAAACCTCAAATCCTTTGACTTGCTTTGATCAAACATGATGAATTGAAATACTAGGAAGGCATATTTGATGGATGACAACTTTGGGAATCATTGCCATGCTTGCTTTCATCTTCTCTTGGCCTTATCATTGCACATAGGATCTCCTAGAAACTTTTGACCTTGTGACTGCTCAAGCTACAAACAAGAGATGTTAGTGACATATTTTTGTGCTTTTGGTTAGTAGATAAAATGAGAAAAGCAATGATATATAATTCAAGCATGCTTGGTGATCTCAAACCACTCACAAGAGGTCCCCACCCAAAGGGAAGGGGCCAAGGTGCTTATGATCCTTGAGGCTTTGCAAATGCTATGTTATGATGCCATGAGGGATCTTAGGGCCAAAATTGGGGTCTTACACATACTCCAACTGGGCCACTGCTCTTCCATTGTTCTTTTGAAGTTTAACAACATGACACTACGCCAAATAAGGGAAAAGAGGGCGCTTATTTTGGCCTATAACAACGCTTTTAAGCGCCCTCTAAAGTGGCGCTGGCATAGGTAAAGACAGCGCTTTGTTTTCCTAGAGAAAGCGCTCTCTAAAGTGGCCCTTTAAGGGCCACATTATAGTGCGCTTTCAGAAAAAAGCACCCTCTGGAGTGGTCCATAAAGGGCCACCTTAGAGGGCGCTTTCTGGACAAAGCGCCCTCTAAAGTTGTCAATGTAAAGTGTTTAGAGGGCGCTTCCTACAGAAAGCGCCCTCTAAAGTGTTAGTTATTTTAAAAAAATTTGTTTGAAAAACAGTGGGTATTTAATTGGGAACCTGTTGGCATGCTGCAAAAGTGTAAAATTCATATTGATTTCATCCTTTAATCCAATGTTATACACCATTAATCCATTGATATATACAACATGAATCCATTTATATACAACATTAATCCTCCATATATACAACATTAATATATTGATATTCATGCATGTACAACAACATTCCATACATATATGTACAACAACTACAACCTATATGATTCTATGATCAATAATGAATTGACACAATTCATCCTTCATTTCATCCAAATGAGCTCTTGAGTAAGATTTGTATTCGTCAAAGTACTACAATTAAGAGAATAAAACATATTCATGATTTAGTAACAAATTAGATGAAATATCCGATAATATTAAAATAAATCCTAAGTTATTATTCCATACCATTTTTGGGATGTCTATACGATTCAACGCAATGATATCTCTCATAAATCTCAATACAAAAAATCCGCAATCGATCGAATTGTTTTGCTGAGGACACTACACAGAAAAACAAACAAACAAACAATATATATATATATATATATATATATATATATATATATATATATATATATATATATATATATATTTAATTTCTTACAAACACTATTATAAGCAAAAATAAGAAACTTAATATATACCTGAACTTTGTCCCAGGTAATGTCCTTCCTATTACGATAATTCTTTTTCGATCTAAATTTTAGTATTTCTCTAACAAAATAAAAATGTATATTGAGATCAATCTGACAGACATAATTAAATATACAAATACACACGAATATTTAGGGGAATTTCACTTACGCGTCAACCGTCTTCTTCATACTCGGATATTTACTCCAATTACCCGGTAACAAATCGAGATAATACACCACTAGTCTCGAAAGATCCATAGCAACCAACACCCAGTGACCACTGTAAAATAAAACAAAAATTTAGATGCATGAAAATTTTCTACGTAAAAGATATACATAGATTAGAATGAAATTATTAGAAAGAAAATCTAACCCGTTGCCAGAATTAAACGGTAAAAAATACAAACTGGGTGTAGTATTATCGTCGGCCACCATGAATCTATCGACTAGTTCATTCATTACGGATGTTGGATTTTTCGTTATAAACGTTGTGTTGATACGGGAAGCAGCAATAAAATTGAATCCGTTACACAATTCAGTTCCCCGCATCAATGTGTCATACATATACCTTAAATAGAAACATAATAAACATTAGACTACTCATTGAAATGTGTAAATAAATTGTTCAACTAAGTAAATAATAGATTGATCGGAGTACCTTATGTATGTATGAATGACAACGATGCCCAATTCTTCGTGTTCAAAAAGTTGTTGCATGTCCTCCTTTGCAATTAATTCGGAATGAGCAATTTCGAAAACACCTTCATCCATATCTACACTACGGATGGCGCCGTGCATAATATCTGACTCTTCCACCATTTTCTCAAGACGCATCATAATTTGAGATTTTGTCCCAGACGTCGTTGGAATTTCCTTACTAGCTTTGTCCAACATTTGACCGGGAACCTAAAAATATAAATTAAATCATGACTTTTTGTGATGCAACAGAATCGTTGTGTATATAATTCAATGGGTATATATATTTGTACCTCTTTTTGAGATTTAGGATTTTTTTTTGTCCCGGATTTCGTTGGAATATCCTTACCAGCTTTTTTCAACATTCGACCGGGAACCTAAAAATTCATATAAATTAAATCATGACTTTTTGTGATGCAACAGAATCGTTGCGTATATAATTCAATGGGTATATATATTTGTACCTCTTTTTGAGATGCAACCGACTCGATGCGTCTTGAAATCCCTTTACCAGCTTTATGTGTGGGTCTTGTAGGAGTCTAACATTACCATGTAATAAGGATTGATTAAATATCATAATTGTAGCTGAATTGAAATGTGAATACTAAATATTCATAATCATTTAGAACATATATACCTCGGCATCTGGGAAAATTAGATCTGACGGCTAGCCAACAAAGGATCCGACTGCATCTCGCATCAACGTTGTCTCTGAAACAACGTCAGGTAATGGTAGAAGCGCGTCCGTATCTAATACAAGGTCAACCGAAACTTTCATATATCCCACCAGGAGGGGATTATGGTGAAGTAATTCACCCGAAGTGTTGTGCACTTTTCCCTTGCCAACTATGCGATAAGTTGGTGACGATAGATACAGCTGACAAGGTGTAATGCCCTAAACCAATAATAAATATGTTATTGTTAACGTGTATATGTGTCAAGTAAAAAAGTGCTATTTTAATTTCATAATAACATATATAATTACCTCGGGAAATTTCGGTTGACAATTGATACTAGCTCGGTCACTAGTATCTTTTGCCTCGGAACCGCGCCTTTCCTCTCTATACCTTGCATTCTCCTTTTGCAGTTCGAGTACTTGTGCCCTTAACTCCGCCAAGGTCTCCATCACCTCTTTGTTGGTAGGATTTTTTGTTTTTGGTTTTTTATAAAATGACAACGAGTCACACCAAAACCCTTACCCCTCACACGACCGGAATACTCAGGAACATTTAGTACTCGACTAAGTAGGCTCCTGCAATCCTGGACCTCGGTTGAAGGTAAGGTTTGGGATAAAGTCTCCTGAAATATTATTAGAGGAGATTAAAAATGAATTATATGTCTAACAAAATTTTCGATATAATTAAAGAAATAATGTTATATATAGTTACACATTCGTCATAAACATTTTAAACCGCTTCAACGACAGCCCCATCCTTCCCAACCCGAGCAGCCTTCCACAATACGTGCTCCGGAAGAGATGTTGCGTCACTTTTCTCCTCGGCTAGCTACACATTGAATCAGATTATAAGATCATCAATTATAACATATTGTGAAAATGTATAAGCTCATAGCATTTGAATATACTCACAATTCTTTGTTGTAACCGTGCATATCCCGTACGCCCTTTTTTGTACGCATACGCGGGTTTTGATGCCCTTTTCCGATTTTTGTCGCTTACTTCCTGGATAAAAAAGTTTAAGGCATATCAGAACCAAGGAACTTAACAATTGTATAATACCATAATTAATAGACATTACATGGAATTTTTCGTTTCTTCGTTTGGCGACAAAGTTATCCCATTCTTCGGTTGAAATAATCTCCGCATACTTCATTGGTTGTTCTGCTTCAACAAATTTTCCTTCCTCATCCTTGAGAAATTTGTTGGACAAAAAGGATCGAAATCCTCGGAGTCTTTTTCTGGCCAATTGAATACAATATTTTTGCCGGCTTTCATCGATGTGAAAGGATCTCTAAAAAACATACACATGGAGTGTGTTATTATAAGTAATATTATAACAATATATGGTCAACAAATAGTCAACAAAAAAAACATATAACAATATATGGTAAGTACCTGTATCTCGGACCATATTTTTTCTTTGTCAACCTTCAATTCCGGACTTCTCCAATTATCACATGTAATCGGAATATGTTGTCGAACAAGGAAACCAATGTAACTTGCCAACATTGAACCGTTAGGCTCAATTAGTTGGTCTTCAGCACTCCAATGTACTTCGAATTTTTCACCCTTGTCTCTTGCACGAATGATTGACTTCATAACAGTCAATCCTCGTTTGATTTCATTTTCAACATTGTTACGTGATCCACTCGCGTCATGGGTATCGTCTTGGTTACTAGCCATTTTATCTGTAATATAGAAATGATTCAATAAGACCCAAGTAAGACAATGACCATATTCGTGAAGCTACACAAAAAACACATTCATATACCTTCCATTTCTCTCATGTTACAACAATCTAAACTCTCTTTTTTTTCATCATTATTGAATACAAACTCACACACACCTACTGCATACAAAAGACCAATGCAAACTTATGGTGTTTGGAACATGAACAAACTTGCATCCATAATCATCAAACTTCCAAGCACAAGCTCAAACACACTCCAAATGACATCAGTTTTCAATCAGAAATAAAAAACCTTACATAACCATACAACATACAACATTCAGTGATCAAAACCATACACAAAAAAATAACAAAAAATGATTTTCAACAAGGTGCTCATGAACACCATATAGTGCTCGTTTGCCCTAAACGACATTAATCAACATAATGCACAAAATGTAAAACTCAGTTTAGAAAATGCCCTAATCAAACACCTGAAAATACAAACTATTGAGAGAAATGCCTTCAAGGTGACGGTAACGATGGAGAAGAAAGTGAACAGCGACGGTGGATGCAGATAACTCAGTGAACGTGAACGCAACAGCAGAAAAAGGCGATGGCGACGACGACGGTGAGGGAGGGAGAACGAACGGAGGACGAGAGTAATCGCAATAGAGAGTAATCGCAGTAGAGAGAAAACCCAGTTACGTAAACGAAATGAAAATAAAGAGACATGCAGTATATGTTATAATTTTAATGTTTACTAAAGGGGACCTTAGAGGGCGCTTGTGTAAAAAAAGCGCCCTCTAAAGGGGGCCTAAGAGGGCGCTTCTAAAAGCGCTCTCTAAGGCTTTCCAAAAGCGCCTTATAAACTAGAAATGTACATGGACTTAGAGAGCGCTTTTTTAAAAGCGCCCTCTAAGGGTACCCTTAGAGGGCGCTTTCATAAACGCGCCCTCTATTGGTGTCCCTCCATTTCCTCATTATTTTTTCGCTTCACTTTAGAGGGCGCTTTGTTATAAAAGCGCCCTCTAAAGTGCGCTGTCTATTCCAGTTGTTCGCTCCTTATTTTTTCTCTTCACTTTAGAGTGCGCTTTTGTAATAAAGCGCCCTCTAAGGTGCGCTGTCTATTCCAGTTTTTGGCGTAGTGTGATCAGAATGAGTGGTTACTTCCTTAAAACTTAGGTGTTTGAACTTATCAAGCATTTTTTCAATATAATGTGTTTGACTAAGTTCGTAAACCCCACAGTTTCTCCTTACTTTGATCCCTAAAATTGTGTCAACTAATCTAAGATCTTTCATCTTTAATGTAGAAGTTAGAAACCTTTTTGTCTTTAAAATTCCATCCATGTTGTTGCTAATTATCAACATGTCATCAACGTATAGACAAAGGAATATTATAATTATTTTTTGTACCTTTGTGTATAAACACTTGTCACACGAGTTGGGAGTAAATCCATTTGAAAAGTATGACATAATCAAATTTTTAATGTCATTGTTTTTGTGCTTGTTTTAGTCCATATAGGGATTTGACAAGTTTACAAACCTTTTTTTCATTTTCAGGAAAGACATAGTCTTCTGGTTGTTCCATGTAGATTTCCTTATCGAGATATCCATTTAAGAATATCGTTTTAATATATATTTGATGAACTATAAGGTCATTCAAAGAGGATAAGGCGAACAATACTCTAATTGTTGTTGTTCTTGCTATTGGTGCATATGTGCCAAAGTAATTAACATCATCTTTTTGTATAAATTCCTTTGCTAATAATCTTGCCTTATATGTGTATAATGTACCATCATTATGATACTTATTTTTAAACACCCACTTGCATCCAATGTGCCTTGATCCCTTTGGTAAGTCAACAAGTTTCCAAGTGTGATTTGACGTGACTGAATCCATTTCATCTTGGATATCATCCTTCCAAAAAGAAGAGACCCTCGAAGCCACAACTTCCTTGTAAGTTTTAGGATCATCTTCTACTTGAAGAATAATAGGAATATTTCGTACATAATTCTCACAATTTCCTTTAATTAGATAAAAAGAAATAAGTTGAGAATTGATTTTTTTTTGTCCTAGATTCTTTGTTTTTGGTCTCTCTTGCTTATCCTAGGCTCATGTTGTGTTTCAATGATCCGAGAGGTACTTTTGGGTTGTATCTCGATACTACGAGAAGAATATTCCTCACGAGATTCTTTGTTTACGGGAGACTCAAATTCTTTATTCTTAGTAATAAGATTTTCAAATAATGCTACATCCCGGGATTCAACAATTACATGAGCCTCTAAGTTTAAAAGTCTATATGCTTTACTATTTGGTGCATATCCTATAAAGGTACATTTTATCCCACGGGGACCTAATTTAGTTCTCTTAGGATCCATATTTTTATAGTAGGTTACACACCTCCACACTCTAAAGTAACAGATATTTGGTGCTCTGCCTTTCCATAACTCATATGGGGAAATGCCGGTTTTCTTCAAAGGAATTTTGTTAATTATGTGGCAAGCGGTTAGTAAGGGCTCTCCCCACAAATTAAATGGAAATTTAGAATGTATTAACATGGTATTCATCATCTCTAGATATGTTCGATTCTTCCTCTCGGCTACACCATTTTGTTATGGTGTGCAAGGTGCGGAGCATTCATATATAATGCCATATCCTTCACAAAATGTATCAAATTATGTAAAAACGTATTCACCGCCCCTATCACTCCTAAGGACTTTGATACTTTTATTTAATTGATTTTCTACTCCTGCTTTGTAAAGTTTAAAAGCATTAAAAACATCATTTTTATGCCTTAAAAGATATACATATGTGAACCTAGAAGAATCATCGATGAAGGTAATGAAATATTTGTTTCCCCCACGGGTTAACATTCCATTAAATTCACACAAATCTGAATGTACAAGATCAAAGAGATTTTTTTTCTTTCAATACTTTTGAAAGGTTTCTTAATCATCTTTGATTTAACGCATAATTCACATTTTCCAAAATAATTTATATAATATGAGATCAAGCCAGATTTAATTAGTCTTTTGATGGAACCAATACTGATATGTGCTAATTTATTATGCCATAAAGAAACAGACTCAAGCATGTAGGCAAAATTAGAAATTTCATTAAGAATATTTTCGGGATTACATAGTTTGATAATTTCCTTAGTGTGATATTCTTTTCCTATAAATACACCATTATGGGTCAATATAAGTTTTCCCAATTCATATACAGATTTAATTCCCGGTTTACTCAACAAATCCCCACTAATAAGATTCTTATTCATATAGGGGAAATGGATCACATTAACAAGAGTGACATTCTTTCCGAAAGTGAAGTTGAGTTCGACGGATCCGGTTCCAACAACTTTAGACCGTACTTCATTTCACATTTGTACTTCATGTCCATCATTTGCCTCATAATAGGTTTTAAAAGCAGCCTTGTCATAAGAGCGCACTATAACACATGTGTCATACCACCATCCTTGCATTTTGCCTTTGATTGCCATTATTTTGCTCACCTTAGCAATTATGTTGTCATTTGCATGAACAATATTTATCTCATTATTTGACTTGTTATGCCTGCAATCTCGAGCATAGTGTCCGGGTTTTCTACATACAAAATAACTTCTTTTTGGACCTTTAGGACCGCCAGAATATTTGAAGTTTTTATGTTACTTTTTAGGTCCAAGATGACTCTTCATGCCATCATGTTTTCTTTTTCCTTTGGCAGTCACAACATTGACTTTGGAAAGACCAGCAGATTCTGATGTCTCCTTTTCCTTCAATTCCTCCTCGATTTGAAGGTGTTTCTGGATTTTCTCTAGAGAGAAGTCCTCAGAATTATGCAACAATATCTTTTTATAGCTTTTCCACGAAGTTGGTAATTTTGCAATGATTGCAACAACTTGAAAGATTTCAAGAATGTCTATTTTCACGACTTTTATTTTATTCACGAGAACTTGAAACTCGTGCACTTGGGGAAGAATGGGCTTGGAATCTATAAATTTAAAATCAAAGTATTTAGAAATTAAAAACTTCTTCGTACCTTCCAGATTTCTATTGCAGACTGAGTATCCATATATAGATCGTAGAGACGATCAGACAGCGTGTTCAGAATATGTCACGGCATAACAATTCGTTCTCTTTACGTTTCTTGCGCTCTTTCTCGAGTTCATCAAAGTCATCCTCGGTTGGTTCAGGAATTGGTGTTAAGTCAGGATCTAAGACATAGTGAACCATTAGAGCGGTAAGTAAGAATGTCAACTTATCTTGTCATCTGGTGAAATTGGTTCCATCAAAGCGATCCAACTTGACGAGGTTTTGGTTCATAACTTTGATGCTTGAAACTGCAACATAGGAAGCCATTATAGGAATACTTATAAGATTGTTAGATAAATCGATAAAATTGAATGGATCTAGGGCTGAATCATGAATGGAGTCATTTTTCCTAAAAGTATTTCAAGCATTCTCTTTATATCTTAGAGTTGGAACACATGAATACCTAGGATAATTCAACCTTATATCGAATTTGCTCAAGACCAACGAAAATTCGATTTGTAGCGAAGAGTTTTTGGAATTTGTTCAAGAGGATATTCAATTTTGTGATGTTTTTTTGAATTCAAAGTGATGTATTTATAGGTCACACATGTGTTGTTTCACAAGGTTGCGACCATTGATAAAACAACACCTTTTAGCAGTATTTCCGCTGAAAGTTGCATTGTTTCCAAGCATTGGCTATTTTTATTCGGCAACATTTCACGAAGTGTTGCTTCTTTTCGAATTCAAGAATCAAACGCATGCATCGACCAAAATGAGTCGCCGTCCGCCGGAGCATCGCCTCATAACACCGCGAGTAGCCCGAATGCTCTGATGTGTCATGCTCAAGTGCCACCTACAAGCCGCCACTAGCACCTCTACACCCATGCCCTGAGGCCCGAAGCTGATGTCGTCGATGGCGACACCAGCGAGAAGTGTATGGAGGAGACAAGTTGCATAATGCTTAGGATCACCATATTTGTCCATGTGACACTTTATCCTCTTTTGTCCTTTTGTTGAGTTAATGTTCTTAACTCTTTTATAAAGACTTTGAATGTGAATAAATCTTTCTATGTGAGACTATTTTCTTTGTTTTTATTAACATTTACTTCATTCCAATTTGTTTTATTATTTTAGAAGATACACACATGAACATTAATGTACATGAATTTATAATATGTAATATACCTGGTAGACCTTTGAGTGGTCATACCCTTGCAAAAGTAATATAACACCCGAATTTTTTGATTCATACATTATTATAAAATTTTCTTTAAACCTCTAGATATTGTGCACGCCATTTGAAGGCTAGAAGGGGTAACTAGTCGTATAGTACTGCCAAAAATAATAATAATGACTTGACTTGGAAAATTTGTATTTTTGAAGGATTATATATGAGGACATTGACGGGCATGGCTTGGACCTAGTCAATATACTAATTATTACCAGCCAGAAAGACCAGGCGTTTACTTTATATATATATATATATATATATATATATATATATATATATATATATATATATATATATATATATATATATATATATATATATATATATATATATTTTTTTTTTCTTTAACTATGATGTCTAGAAGACGTGCAAAAGTATCCAGCATAAGACATGCAAGAATATCCACCACACCTCTAACAATTTGGTTTTGATTTTGAATGCCATCATTTTCATATACTTGTACTTGCTTAAACAATAATATAAATAAAATTGTTTAGTGTCTATATCATGACAGTGAATCGTCATAATACCACGTTCAATGATAATAAATTCTCATAAAAGAAGGTAGAATGAATGATAGCTCTTATATAAATGTTGTTTTTGAAGAATTCTAATTTTAAAAATAGATGGTCATTGAACAAGTGAGAATACTGAATTACTGATTTATGATTCAAACTACTAGTGAGTTTTGCCTACTCTTTACCTGTGTTGTATTGTATGTTTATATTATTTGTGACATATTTTTGTGTAAATTTGGGATTACTGTATTGTTTGTAATGTTTGAATTGCTTGATATACTATTTGCTTGTGTGCTTGGTGGTCTCTTGTGAGATGAGTTCTATACCCGAACTCGAGTGCACTTATGATAGGAGAATGGCATAGTCTTGTTGACTTGTGTGGAGTTATTCCTTAGCAAGTTGACTTGCAAGCCCATTCACTTGGTGGAGGTTATGTTGGGATCAATAATGTCACACGAGTAGTCGTGGTTAGGCATTACTCGTTCCAATATATTCCTTATAAGCCAAGGACCTTAGTTTACCAAGCCCATCTTGGCCTATTTTAGGACGTAGTGTGAAGGTCGTTCAAGTGTAAGATTTGATACGATTGTTACGCGATACTACACTCATAAGAGTCTCTCTTTAGAATATTTTTGGAATACGAGTAGTCATTTATCCGATAATATCCTAAAGATGGGATGATGACTATGTTGGAGAATTGCCATCCAAGGCGCGACGGAATTTAAAATTTCTCCATTTAGTGATCCTTACGAATGGGCATGATCAGTGGTAGAATTGTTACCTCTTGTGGCGATTCAAACCTTTGGTGCAGATCTCTGATAATGATCAAAACCTTTGATACAGATCCAAGGGGCGATCACGAACGTTGAACGATGACAACTTCTCTACTCAGTCCACACGAACAGATTCCTTCAATCGCAGTGCTAGCTGTTATGAATGAAGGCTTTGAGTGAGAGAGAGATACGAAATTCCAACTCTTCAGTTGTGTTTTCTGTCTCAGTGAGTTACAATGCTTCTACCCAAGGGGTTCTATTTATAGAACCACTTGTGTGGGCTTCAAGCCAAAAAGCCCACTTAAGTGCATTTTGGCCCATATCTCATAAAATGCCAAAATCACTTAAGTATTTGGTACCTTACCATATTTCGTATTCTACTTAAGTACACCGTACCTTACGATGTTCCTTAATTATTCTATCTCTCATCAATCCGTCCTTTGTGTGTGACCCTATAGGTTTTCGCGACATTGGCAATTATATTAAATCACACATTTAACATAATAAACAGTGAGCGGTATCTAGCAACACATCACTGCTACCCAAGTCACGAAAATGTCATGTGATCTGACAAAACCTCCTGTGATAATAATTATGTGTATAATTACCCCTTTGCCCTTATGTCTATATTGAACACAAGGTATAGACCGTGTCACCCTTGTCCAGTTCAATATTGGGCCCATAGACATTTATCCTGTTACGCAGGATTGGCAAATTCCATCTAGGACACTCATGTCCCTCAGCATGCTTTGTGGAGTACCCATCAACTGTCTTTATGGTTATCCAGTTAAGGACAACGTTGGATCAGCAATAAAGCACTCGACTCTACATCTAGGATCCATAGTGGTTTCAGGTCGAAGAGTGGTATACACTATTATCACCATGAGAATAACTTATGACACTTTGCATAACTTTCTATATAGTATTCTCATAGCGGGTCAATCCGGTATAAATATTACTCCTAATATTCATACCTATGTTTAAGACTTGATAACTCTTTATCCATGATCCATGAGATGTGATCATCAGTCTACAAACATAATAGTCTTAATGCTTTAATGTTATCCCACTTCACATTAAAGCTCGACTACGAATACTTTAAGAACAATGCCCTTATGTTTAATGTGTTCTCATGATTAAGTCACACTTAATACATTAAACGGACTATCTATTCTAGGGACTTTATTAATCAACCATAATAAAGAAAATGTCTTTTATTATTAATAAATAATTCGATACAAGTACCAAAAGTATTGGCCTCTAGGGCTTACACCAACAGACTATGGGAACCTCTTGTAGAACATGATTGTCAGGTTTAACCATAGTACACTCCCTTTGGGTGGTCCTTAACCGAGACTCCATGCTCGTGACTTGCAACAAACCCTTGATTCATGGTTGATTCTTTCTTGTGTATCCTTAATATCAATGGAACTTGGGTGTTAATAAGGTGAAAACCATAATCCACCAAAATGGATGATTGATATTAAGGATGACTTGATTCATCCCATGACCTTTGTGTGGTGTGATTTGCTTGATCCTTGAGTGTGATTGTTGCATCCATGCATTCATGCATTCATACACATCCATAGCATCAACAATGAGAAAATTTTCAAGGAACTTAAGAGGTCTATTTGCAAATTTTCAGACATGGATAAGCAAAGAAGGAATACAAAGAAGTAGAGTTTCAGACAACCCGACTTGAAAGAGTTAAGGAGTTTGACATCCTATGTATTAGATCCAGTGGAGTTCAAGGCTCGTCATGGGAAGCTTCTATCTATTCTTGCTACTCAAGTGGATGAAGGTCTGATGAGTGTGTTGGTGCAGTTCTATGATCCCTTGTACCGTTGCTTCACATTTCCGGATTTCCAGCTTTTGCCGACGCTTGAGGAGTATGCCTATCTTGTGGGTATACCTATCTTATATCAGTTGTCGTTCAGTGGCTTGGAGAGAGTCCTTACTTCTTAAGAGATTGCTGATTTGTTGCATATAGATGAATCTATTGTTGGTGTTCATATGACTACCAAATGTGGAATTCAAGGTCTCCCATCTGATTTCCTCATTGCTCAAGCTACTATGTATGGGAAGGCCATGAGTGAGGACGCCTTTGAAGCCATATTTTTACTTCTCATCTATGGGCTAGTATTATTCCCCAACATCGACAAGTTTGTGGATGTGAACGCCATTAGGATTTTCTCTACTCTTAATCCCATTCCGACTCTGTTGGGTGACACTTATTTTTCTTAGGATATGAGGAATGCAAAGGGTGGTGGTACCATTGTGTGTTGTTTGCCTCTATTGTACAAGTGGTTTATTTCGCACTTGCCACAAATGCTCGCCTTCAAGGAGAACAAAGGATGTCTACGGTGGTCCACGAGACTTATGTCTCTCAATAATGATGATATCTTTTGGTATAACTGTATATATGATGGTGTGCAGATTTGAAATTCTAGTATCAGATATGAGATGTCGAAGGTAATGTCACGACACTAATATCTGAATAATGAAAACAGGATAAAGATAGAGAATAGCAATGCAAGAGACACAAGCAATTGTTAACCCAATTCGGTCCAACTCACTTACATCTGGGGGCTACCAAGCCAGGAAGGAAATCCACTAAAATAGAATCAGTTCAAAGACTCTCCATACACTTCAACAAGTTACAACCTTTCTCACCTAATCTCTACCCGTGCAATTTCTACCTAAGCACCCTTAGATATGAGAACCCACTCACTTCCCTACAATCACACATGTGATTTTAAACAACAATTCCTTGTGAAAAGAAAACACTTTTCAATAACACACACTTGATTTTACTTCACAATTTCAATCAAGTAGACACTTACTTGATCTTGCTTAACAGCTTTGATCAAGTAGACACACACTTGATCTTGCTTAACAACTTTGATCAAGTAGACACACACTCTTGCTTAAAAGCTTAGAGTGACAAATTATAACCACAAATCAGACCAATTCAATCATCTATGGATGACTTGAATGGCTTACAAGTCTTATGACTAAACAAGACACAAACCCTAGCTCTCTCTCAGTATTTCGCTCAGTACTGGTTGTGTACAAATCAGGTTTTCCAAGTCCCTTTTTATAGAAGCTTTCAGCTGGGCTTGGACATCTTGAAAACCCTAAAACTATTTTCCAATTAAATCTTCTCATGATAGTTGGTTAGATTTCCTTGGAAAATAAGTAAATCAGGTTGTAATCAATGATTGAATGCGCCTGCAAATCAGATCTTCAATCATACATAGATTGCCATTAAATGCGCAATCACATAACACATAACATTCACCCTGAATGTTCTGTGTACAGGATATTATGACATCGGGTCTGACATCCTGGAACAATCCTGCATAATTCCATTTATAATTTGCAGCAGGTACATAGTATCAGATGCCATGACATCATGTATGACATCCTGAAACAATCCTGCATAATTCCATTTTAAATTCCAACAGGTACAATATCAGATGCCATGACATTGTGTATGACATCCTGAAACAATCCTGCATAATTATGTTTTTAAACTCCAACAGGTACATAGATATCTTATGTTAAGACATCACAAACTACATCTTGTGAACACTCTTTGTTTTACCAAAATTGCTGCCAACACTTAGAACCAACAAACTCTCCCTTTGACAAATTTTGGCTAAAACATATATCTGTCCATTTTGTTCACAAGGAAAAACACATCAGCAGTTAAACAGCATAACAACAATTTAAGCAGCAGCAGAAGCAAACATAATTACTAGCTATAGCTACTAGTAATACACACAAGCACAAGGGTACTTCTTCTCCCCCTAAATCTGTGCTACACAAACAGAATTACTAGTTATAGATGCAACTAGTAAGACACACAAATGCACAAGGGTACTTCTTCTCCCCCTAAATCTGTGCATCACCAACATCTCCTTTGATAATAACAGCACCTGTCACCTGTGCACCATATCAGACATCCCCTTTGACATCTGTAAACAGAACAGCATTCTGTCTTACATCAAACACATCTCCTTCAATAATAGTTGTTCATTTGTTCAGCTACATCAACACATACATCTCCACATCTTTAACTGCTTTCACATCAATACTTCTCCCCCTTTTTAGTCAAAATTAACCAAAGGTGACCAATTAGACAAAATAAATGTCAATTAGCCTAGCAGAGAATGTCAAATCAGATGTTATAACATTAAAAATGTTAAAACATAATTGTTAGGAGATACAAACCATCATCATACATAGCTGTGATAGCTGAGATAATGAAAAATCCATGGAACTCATTAAGAGCCCAAAATATTACATAAAGGCATCAGTAAGGACTGCCACAAATTACATACATTTCAACAGAAAAAAACAAATTTTTCAGCATCCAAGAACAGCAGGGGAACCAATCTTGATATCAGCACCCAGAACAGCCAACCCAACCCAGTCTTCATCACAGCACACACCACACACAGTCTTCATACCAGGGGAAACTTCACTTAATCTGAGGAAGAGGTATCATCTTCACTTTCAGAATCAGAGCTGCCACTAGATTGAGCATTGGACCTCTCACTTGAGGTATTAGCATCTGAATTCTTGTTCTCACCAGCCTTCTCCATCTCTTCCTTCTCTAAGCTACCAATAAGAACCTCCAAAGCCTCTTTTCTTACCTTGGCAACCCTAATACCATTATCCAGCTCCTTACAAGTTTCCTTTAATTGATCAATCAAGCTACCTTGAGAGGCATGCTCCTTTCTTATAGATGCCATGACAACATCATTGACATGGCTTCCTTGAAACAGCTTGTAGTGAATGGATAGTGGAGGCTTTCTTCTACTTGGAATGTCACTTGTGTTGAGAATGCCTGGTTGCTGGCTCAAGATGATTCCACAGATGATAGATGGAAAGGCAATGGGCAGCTTCACTGCATTTGTGGAAGCATGTCTGACAATTTGATCAAACATAAACTTTCCAAAGTTAAAGTCTATCCTGGTTCCAATAGCATGAATGATTCTTCCAAGACCAATGGAGATGGTTGATATATGATTAGTAGGCACCCAGTTGGCTGAACCAATCTTGTGCAAGATGGCATATTTGACAGTTAGCTTGCCAGCTGATAGGTGATTCCTACTAGGCCATTCCTTAACTTGGCCAGCTGTAATAGTCCTACAGACCTCATTGTCTGTAGTCTCTAAATCCACTCCTCCATCAGTTCCTCTCCCTAGGAACTTGTTGATTATGGTTGGGGAGAATCTCACACATCTACCTCTTACAAAAACCTTACAAAATTCCCTGCTGCTCTTTTCATAAATATCCTCAGGGATATTCACAACAAATTCTTTTACTAACCCCTCATAACATTGGGGTAAACCATCAACAGTTTTCATAAGACCAGTAACCTTAATTAATTTCATGACTTCCTTCACCTCAACAACCTCATTTCCCAACTCTCTTTCAACAGCTACCCTCCTCTGAATGACAAACTTTCATTTTGCAGCACCATCTTCTAGATGAAAAGAGATATTGTCTAAGTGCACAGCTCCCACTTTGGCTGGGGAATTTTTAACAGCCTGCCTTTTAGCAGGGGAGATGTCTGGGACATCGTCTTCGACATCCTCTTCAGAGACAGAACTCTCTCTGACTTTCCTCTTCCTAACCTCCACTTTGCTCCATGATTTGGAGGGTCCTACACCAGCAGTCTTCTTCCTAGTCCCGGCTGTCATCATTTTAGCCACAGTCTTCCCTTTTCTGGTCTTCAATTTCCTAGCAGCACTTGGTTTTACATGATGAACCAAGGTGTCATCCTCTTCCTCTGAAATTTCTTCCTCCAGATTAATAACATTCTCAACAGGCTCATGAGAATCATCTAGTGGTTTCTTACTAGGCAAGGTTTTACCTAGAGAGCATAATCCTTCAGCAGCCCCTTCTTTCTCTGATCTAGATGAGTCATCATCTTTCTCAGCTTGGGGTTCCACCTTAGGTGAGGGGTCCCTTCTAGACAGAGGGGTAGAAACACCCTTGATTGCATGCCTTTCATTTAGAATCCTAGTTACTAGGTTCCTAATGGCACGATCAGCATAGTGCATGTCATCTTGATGAGGAGATTTATCAGGAATGTTACCTTGCTTACTTCCAGCCATGGAAGAAGGGCCTGGGGCGTCACCTGGTATCACACAAAGAGGAGTAACATCCAACACGTCTTCATCTAGAAACTCCATGGAGGGAGTCCTTGTATGATGAGAGGATTTTGAACCAGAGGATGAGGGATGTTGAAACATTTTGTTGAACTTTTGAAAAAAAATCTCTTTGCCCTAGCAGAGGTTCTCTGAGAAGTTGGATGAAGATGTAAATAGTTGTGTTTAGGTAGCATGTGGAAATGGCATAAATACTAGTTCCAATACTAGGTAATGATTCATCATTAATGTGGCTATTTCTTTTAAGTGGGCAGACACTATTTTTATTTCCTTTTCCACTCCACTTTAATTGCCATAATTTCCCAAGAATCTAAATCCCTAATTTCCCTCTTACATATTCAAATTGATTATCATCCAAGTCCCTTGCAAACTTATCAGCTAATTGCATTTCATGCTTTAGATCTATGAATTTGTCTTCCACAAATTTTCTAATGGAGTGATGACAGAAATTAATGTGCTTGTTCCAGCTGTGCTGAATAGGATTTTTGGACATAGTTGTAGCATTCAGGTTGTCATAGTACAATGTCATGACATTGAGTGTGACATTGTATGCAATCATTAGTAGTTTCAACCAACCCTGTTGAGAACAGCTACTTCCATCTGCTATATCTTCAGCATAAACACCATTTTCATCTTTCAAATATGTAGGAGCATGTGTCCTTTCACTCTCCATCCCAATCTTCTCAACATTGTTCTTGGCACTTTTGTTTTGAGACAAATACATAGTCCCTTCTATCTACTTCTTGACTTGTAGCCCAAGTCCAACACAACTCTTTCTAACTTCAGACTGCATATGACTAGTAACATGTTCACCCATCTGATCCAACCTCCTATCTATTTGAGCCATCATGAGCTTTCCTCCTTTGGAAGTGATGTTAAGTCTGAGTTTCTGGTGTGACATCCTTGTCTGACATTTCCCACAGACTTTCAATTTGGTAGTTTCTCTAGCAGATATAATCATCTTTATCCCTTTCTCTTTGACTGAGGTACATTTTGAGGAGTAACTAATTTGAGAGTTCCATATGTAACAGTTGTCTTTGGTTCTGACTCCTTCCATTATCACTTCACTTTCTTTGTTGGTAATCAGACATTCAGTTTTAGTGAAGTTAACATTTAGACCTTGGTCACATAGTTGACTGATGCTTATTAGATTTGCAGTCAAGCCTTTAACAAGTAGGACCTTGTCAAGTTTAGGAACTCCAGGATAATCAAGCTTACCTATTCCCTTGATTTCACCCTTTGCTCCATCACCAAAGGTTACATAGCTTATGGCATGGGGATGAAGGCCAGTTAGCAGGTCTTTGTTTCCAGTCATGTGTCTGGAGCATCCACTATCAAAATACCAATCTTCTTTGGCTGAGACTCTGAGGGGAATGTGAGCTATTAGACTTGTAACATTAGTCTTAGGAACCCATTGCTTCTTGTTGACAGGCCTGTGCTGTTCGGGTCTGGGTTGATAGTGAGTCTGATGATGAACAGGGCTAGGATAACCATACAACTTATAACAGAAGGGCTTCAGGTGACTAAATTTCCCACAGTAATGGCATCTCCATCTTTGGTGTTTCCCTTTCTGCTGTCTTCTCTTCTGATGTTGTGACATATGATGTGACATCACAGGTTTGCTTTTACTATGACTGCATTTAGGTTTGGCTTGAGGTTTGCAACCAGGGTAACTGCACTCAGGCTTAGATTCATTATACCCAATGCCAAATTTGTCTCCTGTTATTTGTCTTGTTTGGAGAATCTTGTCTAGGGAGTCAGATCCATTGTTTAACATTCTTACATACTTGGTCATCTCTTCTAGTTTAGAATTCAAGAACACAGCTTCAGTTTTTAACTTGGAGATGGTTTCTGCATGGTCTGCCTTCTCATTCTCCAGCTGTACTATCTTCTGGCTTTCAACTTGTTGACTTTTATCTAGCTTGGCATTCAGAACCACTGCTTCTGTTTTTAATTTGGAGATGGTTTCCAAGTGTTCTACCTTCTCATTCTCAAGATGAGTTATTTCCTTCTTCTGGCTTTCAACCTGTTTACACAACTCTACACTTTTGTGACACAGCTTTCTGTAGGTAGTGGCCAACTCTTCAAAGGTTACTTCATCATCACTTGAATCTTCATCAGAACCCCATCTTCCAGTCAAGGTAGTTACCAGATTTGCAGATTCTTCTGTTTCACTCTCATCAAACCTAGTGGCAGCAAGACTCATCTTCTGCTTCTTGAGGTAGGTTCCACATTCAGTTCTAATGTGTCCATACCCATCACATTCATAGCACTGTACTTCTTTTCCTTCTTTGGGCTTATCATCTAACCTTGCTCTTCTTCCAGCATTGTTGGATTTACTGATGTCAGATGAGATGTTCTTGACATTAGCCTTGGATCTTACATCCATCTTTTTCAACAGTTTGTTGAACTGTCTTCCCAGCATTGCTACTTCATTGGCCAAATCTTCATCAACATCCTGAATATTTTCCTCTTCTGTGTTTGACATGAAGGTCATGCTTTTGGTTTTCTTTTCAGAACCATCATTCAATCCCATCTCAAATGTTTGGAGGGAACCAATTAGCTCATCAACTCTCATGTTGGAGATGTCTTGAGACTCTTCTATGGCAGTCACCTTCATAGCAAATCTCTTAGGGAGTGACCTGAGTATTTTTCTTACCAATTTTTCATCTGACATTTTCTCTCCTAGGGCTCCTGAGGTATTAGCAATTTCAAGGATACTCATATGAAATTCATGAATATTTTCATCTTCTTTCATCCTTAAACTTTCAAACTTGGAGGTGAGCAGCTGTAGTCTAGACATCTTTACTCTAGAGGTGCCTTCATGAGTGGTCTTGAGAATGTCCCAAGCATCTTTAGCCACTTCACAGTTGTTTACCAACCTGAAAATATTCTTGTCTACTCCATTGAATATTGCATTCAATGCTTTAGAATTTCCAAGGGCTAGATCATCCTCCTCCTTGGACCATTGTTCTTCAGGTTTCTTATCAGTTGTGGCTTCTCCTTCTTTAGTAATTACAGGATGTACCCAGCCTGTTAACACAACCTTCCAAGCCTTGTTATCAAGAGATTTTAGGAAAGCTACCATTCGAGGTTTCCAATAGTCATAGTTAGATCCATCCAAAATTGGTGGCCTGTAAACAAATCCTCCATCTCTCTCCATTGTACCAGAAAGTATTGTCCCTAGATCTCACCCAGAACCAGAGCAGGATGCCTGCTCTGATACCAATTGAAATTCTGGTATCAAATATGAGATGTCGAAGGTAATGTCACGACACTAATATTTGAATAATGCAAACAGGATAAAGATAGAGAATAGTAATGCAAGAGACACAAGAAATTGTTAACCCATTTCGGTCCAACTCACCTACATCTGGGGGCTACCAAGCCAGGAAGGAAATCCACTAAAATAGAATCAGTTCAAAGACTCTCCGTACCCTTCAACAAGTTACAGTCTTTCTCACCTAATCTCTACCCGTGCAATTTCTACCTAAGCACTCTTAGATATGAGAACCCACTCACTTTCCTACAATCACACCTGTGATTTTAAACAACAATTCCTTGTGAAGAGAAAACACTTTTCAATAACACACACTTGATTTTACTTCACAGTTTCAATCAAGTAGACACACACTTGATCTTGCTTAATAACTTTGATCAAGTAGACACGCACTTGATCTTGCTTAACAACTTTGATCAAGTATACACATACTCTTCCTTAAAAGCTTAGAGTGACAAATTACAACCACAAATCAGACCAATTCAATCATCTATGGATGACTTGAATGGCTTACAAGTCTTACGACTAAATAAGACACAAACCCTAGCTCTCTCTCTCAGTATTTCGCTCAGTACTGGTTGTGTACAAATCAGGTTTTCCAAGTCCCTTTTTATAGAAGCTTTCAGTTGGGCTTGGACATCTTGAAAACCCTAAAATTATTTTCCAATTAAATCTTCTCATGACAGTTGGTTAGATCTCCTTGGAAAATAAGTAAATCAGGTTGTAATCAATGATTGAATGTGCCTGCAAATCAGATCTTCAATCATACATAAATTTCCATTAAATGCGCAATCACATAACACATAACATTCACCCTGAATGTTCTGTGTACAGGATGTCATGACATCGGGTCTGACATCCTGGAACAATCCTGCATAATTCCATTTATAATTTCTAGCAGGTACATAGTATCAGATGCCATGACATCGTGTATGACATCCCGAAACAATCCTGCATAATTCCATTTTAAATTCCAGCAGGTACAATATCAGATGCCATGACATTGTGTATGACATCCTGAGACAATCCTGCATAATTATGTTTTTAAACTCTAGCAGGTACATATATATCTTATGTTAAGACATCACAAACTACATCTTGTGAACACTCTTTGTTTTACCAAAATTGTTTCCAACACTTAAAACCAACAAGATTATCGACTCTTGTGGTGAATTCTCCAATGTGCCTCTTCTTGGTAAATGTGGTGGGATTAACTACAACCCTGTTTTGGCACGCCGTCATCTTGGGTTCCCCTTAAAGGATAAACCTAATAATATTCTATTAGAAGGTGTTTTCTTTCAAGAGGGTAAAGATCCCCAAAACTTGAAGGGCAGGATAGTCCGCGCTTGGCGCAAGATTCATAGGAAGGGAAGGAATGAGCTTGGTCTGAAGAATTGTATTGCGTTGGAATCCTATACCTCGTGGGTTAGGAGGAGAGCTTCTGAGTACCTTATGCCCTATGATTACCCGAAGCCTACACCTATGGTTATGGATAGGCCGTCAACCCTTCCTGACCAAGGAGTAGAGGAGTTGATAGATGAAGACTGTTTGCGTGCTTGGATCCGTGAGTGAGAGGAACTACTTCAGCAGCTTAAAGATAAGGATGCTTTGATAGAGTCTCTGGAGCATCAGGTTATCGACGAGCCTGATGATGTGGTGACTTCTCTTCTTCCTTAGTCTTCCAGGTTTTGGAAGAGGAAGTACGATCGATTCGCCAAAGAGAAGGCAGATATGGAGGCAGCCTATGAGAGAGAGGTGAAGAGGCTCCGTGCAGCTTATCTTCCGGTCTTGAGAGCTTTTGACGATTGTTTCTAGGGTTCCATAGGATGTTCATTTTCCTTCTCTCTTGTATTGTATATTGGTTACCAAGACTGTACTTCTTTGGTGTAAATTTTTTCCAGATATTATTGATATGATTCTTCCATATATATCTAAATGATTAATATTTCCAATATTTGCAAATAGAACTCTAAAAGTTCCTCTGATAAATATAAATAAATCATATGCACAAGCATTGCATGCATCATGTGCATCAGCAGGTTTTGCTCCAGGGCTTCTTGTTTAGTGGTCTAACTCTGTGTTCTTCATTTATTTTGAAGACAAGCTGACGCACCAGTACTATACCAGAGCCAATTCATCAAAGCTAATGGATCACCTAGAGCAAGAGAACAGAGAATTGAAGGAGGAAGTGGCAAGATTGACTGCCCTGATGGAGTCATTCTTGGCCGCCCAAAGCCAGTCTTCTCCAACGCCTTCAACTCCTCCCCAGAGGACAGTCATTTCTAGGATTGCTTCCTCAACCGTGCCTGCTGCCAGTGCCCATTTTGCACCTACTGCTATGCCAGCCGCGTTTCCCTTGGGGATGCCTCCCAACTTTGCTCCAGAGGGTCTCGCCCCTACTTTTGCTTCTTTGCCGGCATCTAGCCCGGTCCTTGCTGTGCCACCTCCAGTCGTGCATACTTTGCCGAGAGTAGATGACACCATTTATCACACTCTGAGTCATCTGAGGGCCCAGATGTCTATGAGAAAATGGATGCTATGAACGATCAATTCCTTGAGCTGCGCAAGGAACTTAAAACTCTCAGAGGGAAGGACCTCTTTGGAAAATCTGCTGTTGAGCTTTGCCTTGTACCTAATGTCAAGATCCCTGTCAAATTCAAAGTGCCTGACTTTGAAAAGTACAAAGGAAACACTTGCCCGCTCAGCCATCTTGTGATGTAAGCACGCAAGATATCGACTCAAACTGATACGATCAACTCCTAATCCACTATTTCCAGGATAGCCTGTCCGGTGCCGCTTTGAGATGGTACATGGGTTTGGACAACGCAAACATCCGCTCTTTCAATGACCTTGGCGAAGCCTTCGTCAAGCAATACAAATACAATGTTGATATGGCCCCCGATAGGGACCAACTGAGGGCCATGTCCCAGAAGGATAAAGAAACTTTTAAGGAGTACGCCCAGAGGTGGCAAGAATTGGCTGCATAGATTATGCCTCCGCTAGAAGAGAAGGAAATAACCAAGATCTTTCTGAAGACCTTGAGTTCATTCTATTATGAGCGGATGATTTCTAGCGCTCCTTCTGACTTCACCGAGATGGTGAACATGGGGATGCGTCTAGAAGAGGGAGTCAGGGAAGGGCGCCTGACCAGAGAAGAAGGTTCTTCTGCCAAACGTTATAGGGCGTTTGTGAAGAAGAAAGATGGTCGGGCACATGTTGTGACCTCCCATATTAAATCCAGAAGACCCTCTGTAAAGAGGAAGACTGTGCGTCCCGCCAGTAACCAACACCAAGTGGCTCATATAGCACCTGTTTTTAGAGAAAATCAACAATATCAGCATCATAATCAGAACCAGCAACAGCAACATCAACAGTATCAACAACAACAGTACCGTCCTCAACAGCAGGCTTACCAGCCTCGAAACAACAACCAAACCAGCACGAGCTATGATAGGAAGAGGGTCAGTTTTTATCCTATTCCCATGACCTACGCAGAGCTATATCCTTCTTTAATTGAAAGGAAGTTGATCACTCCATGTGACCCACCTGCTATACCTACCAACCCTCAGTGGTGGTATAAGCCTGAGCTTCATTGTGTTTATCATTCAAGTGCTCCCGGACATGATGTAGAGAATTGCTACCCGTTGAAAACCAAGGTTCAGAACCTTGTTAGAAGTGATATATTGTTTTTCGAGGACGTAGGTCCTAACGTCAAGAAGAACCCATTGCCCGAGCATGGAAAATTTGCTGTTAATATGGTTCAGGATTGCCCTGGCAAATACAAGGTCCGATATGTCAGCCATATCCGACAATCTTTGGTCGAGATGCACAGACTGTTGTGTGGATACAATCACTACGAGCATGACCACGATAGTTCCACCCGTCCTGTTGGGAATTCTTCTTCTTGCCCGAATCCGGTACTTGCTATCGACAGACCTGCCGTTGTTGCTAGAACTCTTGTCCTTGCTGGCTAGAATGGCATGATTAGAGAGGACTGTGATGAGATGCTGAGGCTCATCAAGAGGAGTGAGTATAATGTTGTAGATAAGCTTCTACAAACGCCTTCAAAGATAGCAGTGTTGTCTTTGTTTATGAACTCTGAGCCACACCGTGAAGCTTTGCAGAAGGTGTTGGACGTGGCGTACGTAGATCATGACGTCACAATAGAGCAATTTGATAACATTGTTGCAAACATTACTGCTTGTAACAACCTGAGTTTCTGTGATGTTGATCTCCCCGAGGAGGGAAGAGACCATAATTTGGCACTTCACATCTCAATGAACTGCAAGGATGATGTCTTGTCTAATGTGCTGGTAGACACTGGATCATCGCTAAATGTGTTGCCAAAATCCATTATGGCCAAACTTTCTTACCAGGGGCCTCCCATGAGGCAGAATGAAGTGGTCGTTAAAGCTTTTGATGGATCGCGCAAGACTGTGATTGGCGAGGTTGAACTCCCAGTCAAGATAAGACCTAGCAATTTCCATATCACTTTTCAGGTCATGGATATCCACCCATCATATAGTTGTTTGTTGGACAGACCATGGATTCACGAGGCAGGCGCCGTGACATCCACCCTACACCAAAAGTTGAAGTTCGTTAAGAACAAAAAGTTAGTAGTGGTAAGGGGAGAGAAGGCTCTCTTGGTAAGCCATATGTCTTCCTTTTCTTACATCGATGTTGAGGATGAGGTTGGGACTCCGTTCCAAGCCTTATCTATTGATGAGCCTTCTAAGAAAGGAACTTCTTCATTTGCGTCCTACAATGATGTAAAGTTGGCCATTAAGGATGGCACAACTACTGGTTCAGGACAAATGATTAAGCTGAAAGACAATAAATTCCGGGCTGGCATAAGGTACTCTTCAGGAACTTGCAACAAGCATGGGCTGTTTCAGAGTGGTGGTTTCATCCACACGGTTGAGGACCAGGAAGCTGCTGCTGTTGTAGAAGATGATGCAGAGGAAGATTCTGGCATGTGAAGCTTCATTGCATGGGCTTGCATGATCATGCACAAGGCCCAAAAACAATGCCAAATGAACTCTGAGAAATAGCCAAAGGGAATTGGACGTGTAGCTTGCAAGGCAAATGCTCATGTAACAAGATTTTAAGTGAATTCTACAATTGTACCTAAACAATCATCCCTTCGAAAGTACCATTTAGAAAATCCAAGCATAGGCATATGGGTAATGGTTGGAAAGGTATTTGTATGAGGAACAAATGTTATGTTTGAAAAAAACTCATTTGGAGTGTGGAAATTTATGAATATTGAGTTTAAAGTGTGATGTGCAAAACATGTCAAGGCAAAGTTTCTAAAATTGGCCAACTTTCAAGCCCTTTTGTTTTGATGATCCAAGCTTTAAATGGAAAAACCTCCAACATCAAAGTTGTATATCTTTTCAATAAAATCAAAATGGACTTAAATTTTGCATCATTTGGATTTTTGATGAAGAAGTTATGGGCACTTGAAGTTGGACTTTTTTGACTTTTAATACCTTTGACCCAAAAGGACCTACAATGTCTTGCATTATCACATGTATTTCCTTTGAGATTTTGAAATTTTGTTCAACATAACATTTGAAGTAGACATCTTAATATTTCCAATGCATTTGATCCCACCTCAAAATCATAAAAAATGAATGAGTTATGTCCTTGGTAAGTTGACCCAAAATTAGGGTTTCAGTCAAAATGACCTATAATGTATTGGAATGGCAGATGGTCTTCCAAGCTTTAAATCAAATTTTGATGAACATGAAAGTTGTTCATTTTGTCCTTAACAACATTTTTGCGTTTGGAACCATCTCCATTTGACCAACACATCAAAAGTTAGGTCTCAGTGCATTTCAAAATAGTCAGATGAATTGACTGATCAACTTTTCAAGTCCACAACTCATACCTTGATGAATTGATGATTGAGGATACTCAAATAAGTTCAAATATGCATGAAATGAAGAGTTAAAGAACTTCCCTTGATTGTATTTGATGATGGGCTGAGGTTGCTTCATGAGCAACGCATTGTGGTGCATAGATGGATTAGGGTTTCTTTGAAGAACAAGGCCTTAAACCCTTTGACTTGATTTGATCAAAATGATGAATTGAGATGCTAGGGAGGCATATTTGATGGATGAGAGCCTTGGGAACAATTACCATGCTTGCTTTCATCTTTTCTTGGGCATGTCTTTGTACCAATGACCTCTTAGAAGCTTTTGACCTTGTGATTGCTCAAGCTACAAACAAAAGATGTTAGTGACATATTTTTGTGCTTTTGGTTAGTAAATAAAATGTGAAAAGCAATGATAATACAATTCAAGCATGCTTGGTGATCTCAAACCACTCACAAGGAGTCCCACCCAAAGGCAAGGGACCAAGATGCTCAATGATCCTTGAGGCTATGCAATGCAATGTTATGATGCTATGAGGGATCTTAGGGACAAAATTGGGGTCTTACAGATGCCCCTATTTAAGGTCATTCTAGCCGGAGAAGGGAAGGTTAAAATCTTCGTCTCAACGGGGTAGAATGGGCTTAAATAATAACAAAGAGACGAATTTCGGTCCCTAAGAGACCTCATGATGCAAATATATGTATGCAAAATGGTAACACTCTGTGGGGATATGTGTCCACAAAGGAGTAAAGAAAATCCGGAGACATTGACAATCCACATGTATGATACATTCCGTGGGTCAAAACCTGGGGACTCTTATGGGGATAAGAAGAAATGCGTGAGCAGAACACGACTTAAAGCTTGGGGAGCAGAATTCCAAAGGGAATAAACAAATGGAAAGACTCGAGCTGACTTGAAGACGCCCGTATTGGGGAATATGCCAATACAGCGAAACTATCCATAACGGATACTTCGGATAGAAATCCGGACAAAACAATCCACTAAGGGACCTTGCTGGGGATGTATAGCAAGACTCTCCTGGGGAAGCAACGAGATGAGGTGTTACCGATTACTGGGTAACAAGCTCAATGAGACATGTGATCTGAACACCGATATAAGGGTCAGAGATACAACATGCTCGGGAAGAAATGAATATCTAAGACTGGTATGAGGGTGAGAGATATCAAAACTCCGAAACATCTGAGGAAGACCTAAAAAGGTATATTTCAACTCAGGGAAATCTGACTCCACAGGGGACAAAAGTCATAATAGGGAGCAGAAAGGGAGGAACACCAGGGATGCCGATTACTGGGCATATAATAGGTGACCAACCAAGGCGTGAATTGGGGAATATTCCCAAGACACTCATCATCCAAAAGAGGGCTAAAAGCAAACTCGATTATAGGATGGATATTCGACTCCACAAAGGGAATACGAATCTTACTCTACTGGGGAGGAACAAAAGGCTTCGACCAAAGAGTGCATGAGATATACTATCTATTACCGTCAGAACGTAGATAATATACTCGCATGGAAGATTATCCACAACCGGTTACTGGGTTAATAAAGGATAAATCGACCGAAAAGAAAAAGGCATCGGGATACCGCAACTAGGTGTATAATGATGACCAATTCAGAAGAGAAACAATCGTTACCAACAACAACAGGGTAGACGAAAGATGACCCGCTGGGGATAAATTGCGTAAACAGGGCAATTATCCAGGCAAAAGAGGGAATATCGACATCGAGTATCGGATGAAGATAACCACCAAGGAGGGGATTACACCTACCGGACGCTGGGTAGGAAACCACAGAAAAGTAACCGTCATCGACTTGGGATGAACAAAAGGTTAACTCTGCAAAAGGGGAGAAAAATAGGGTTTACAACTACCGGTATCAGGGTAGAAAACCACAGATTCCACCGGGGATAAGATGAATGATTACTAATTACTGAGCAATTATTCATTTATACCGCGGGGAAACAAAGGAAACAACTTCGAGGGGCCAAATTAGGAACAAACCAAAGAGGCAAACTGAATCAAGACTCGTCCTGGTGAGGATATAACTCCATAGGGGAACCCATCCCAATATATGTGTTGGGAGGAAGCGAAAACAACCGTTGTCCATGAGGATATAACTCAGTGGGGAATGCGGAAAGAAAGATAAACACTTTCTGCTTAATGTGCTGACTCTATGTTGAGGGACCAGACACACACATCTGCTTGGGAAGATCTATATCACTAATTAGCAGGAGACAACAAACAAAAGATATATGGCAAAGAATGCAACATGAATATCTGAATGTTATGATTATGCATGTATATGCGTGGTTTATGTATGATAAATGCTGACAAACAGACATATCTAACACAACCGGATCCAGGAATCAACCACCCGGTACCACCTCTCAAGGGAGAAAACCAGGATCACCGGAGAGTATCCAATCTGCCGGGGATCAGAGATACCAGGAAACAACAATATCTCTGTGGGGGATGAATCATCAGTCACAGCTGGGGGAAAAGAGTTTAATGCACAAGTAGAATCTGCCACATAAGCAACTCTATTAGGGAATCTATCCAAGGGACAAAGGGATTCTGGGGACCAACCACCAAAAATCGAGTCTTCCAGAGAGAACATATCTGCTGAGGAGAAAAGAATCAACTGCTCTGCTGAAGGGACAACTGGTGAACCTCTCAAAATCATACCACTCAGGGTTCCGGAGGTAGAAAATATAGTCATGCCAGGAATATGAACAAATGTCTTACCCTGTTGGAGATCATACTACCCTTGGGAGAGCACTGAGGATCTCTTAAATATCCTTTCGTCTTTGTGAATGTTCACTTTGTTTTAAAACAATTTATGGAAAAAAATTTATTTGTTTAAAACAATGATATTTTCTCAACTAAAACATGCAAAACATTTGTTGAATAGAAACAAATAAGAGTGCAAATAATTGGATAACAGGCTCAAATTTATTTGATGGAATGGTAGTCTGCAAATGGCAAGACTCCATAGATCTTTACAAGTTTGAAATTGGTGATATATATTGGAAAAGGGCTACATTGAACATAATGACCATTTCTCCACCAATTCTGAATTCGATGTATTTGAAGCTTCAGTTGATGATGACTGAGCGAACATTTCTGATGGATGGTAATTGTAGAACAAAGTCTCGTCAGGATGCAGTTACTTGCCAAATCCCTAATTTTTGCCTAGATTGCCCCAAGATGAGGTACTCAACCTAGCGGGATATATATTTTTTATGTCTCTAACTTTTGCCTGGACCGCCCTTTCGGGTTTTCAATCCACCGAGACGCTCATTTTTGCCTAAGCCGCCCTTTCGAGTTTTCGACTTAGCGAGCTATTCTGTTTTTATTTTAGGTGAAGTATTTCTTGACTGCATCTGAATTCACGGGACGAGTGAAATCCTCCCCATCCATAGTTGTAAGTATCAAAGCATCGCCTGAAAAGGCTCTCTTAACAACATATGGACCTTCATAGTTTGGAGTCCACTTGCCCCTGGAATCGGGCGCGAAAGACAAAACTTTCTTGAGCACGAGGTCACCTTCTCTGAATACATGAGGCTTGACCTTCTTAACAAAAGCTTTCTTCATCCTCTGATGATATAACTGACCATGGCACATGGCAGTCAATCTCTTCTCTTCAATCAAATTCAGCTGGTCATAACGACTTTGAACCCATTCAGCATCAGTCAACTTGGCTTCCATCAAGACTCTCATTGACCGGATCTCCACCTCTACTGGGAGTACAACTTCCATGCCATAAAGAAGAGAGAAAGGGGTTGCCCCTGTTGAAGTGCGGACAGATGTACGATATCCATGTAAAGCAAATGGCAACATCTCATGCCAATCTTTGTACGTAACAACCATCTTCTGGATAATCTTCTTGATATTCTTGTTAGCAGCTTCAACAGCCCCATTCATCTTTGGTCTGTAAGGAGAAGAATTGTGATGCGCTATCTTGAACTCACTACACAGCTCTTTCATCATCTTTTTGTTCAAGTTAGATCCATTATCAGTAATGATCTTATCTGGCACACCATACCGGCATATGAGTTGATTCTTGATAAACATTACGACCACCTGCCTGGTCACATTTGCATACGATGCCGCTTCAACCCACTTGGTGAAGTAATCAATTGCTACGAGAATAAATCTGTGTCCATTGGACGCTTTCGGCTCTATCATGCCAATCATGTCAATTCCCCACATGGAGAAGGGCCATGGTGATGAAATCACATTTAGAAGTGTCGGAGGAATATGAATCTTATCCGCGTAAATCTGACACTTATGGAATTTCTTCACATATTTGCAGTAGTCAGACTCCATTGTCAGCCAATAGTAGCCTGCTCTCAACATCTTTCTAGCCATGGCATGTCCATTGGAATGAGTACCAAATGAACCTTCATGAACTTCAGTCATCAACAGGTCTGCTTCGTGTCTGTCCACGCATCTGAGCAGAACCATGTCAAAGTTTCTCTTGTAAAGCACTTCACCATTGAGGTAGAAACTGCCTGACAATCTCCTCAAAGTCTTCCTATCTTTAACAAATGCCCCAGGTGGGTAAATCTGGCTCTGAAGGAAACACTTGATATCATAATACCACGGCTTATCATCTTTCACTTCTTCTACTGCAAATACATGAGATGGTCTATCCAAGCGCATCACAGTGATATTGGGAACTTCATTCCACAACTTTACCACAATCATGGAAGCAAGTGTAGCAAGAGCGTCTGCCATCCGATTTTCATCTCGAGGAATATGGTGGAAGTCAACCTCAGTAAAGAACGTTGAAATCCTCCTCGGATAATCCTTATACGGAATGAGGCCAGGCTGATTCGTTTCCCATTCACCCTTGATCTGATTAATAACGAGGGCCGAATCACCATAAACATCAAGATGCTTGATCCTGAGATCCATGCATCCCTCCAATCCCATAATACATGCCTCATACTCTGCCATATTATTCGTGCATTTGAAAGTTAGCCTTGCTGTAAAAGGAATATGTGTGCCCTGAGGAGTAATGATTACTGCCCCAATACCATTTCCATATTGATTTACAGCGCCATCAAACACCATACTCCATCTGGAACCATGCTCTGGCCCTTCATCGAGTGTAGGCTCATCATAATCTTTCATTTTCAAATACAGAATTTCCTCATCCGTGAAGTCATACTGAACTGACTGATAATCCTCGATCGGCTGGTGTGCCAAGTGGTCAGCCAAGATACTACCTTTAATAGCCTTCTGAGCTCGATACTCAATATCATACTCAGATAACAACATCTGCCAACGGGAAATCCTCCCAGTTAAAGCAGGCTTCTCAAATATATATTTGATTGGATCCATTCTGGATATCAACCAAGTCGTATGATTTAACATATACTGGCATAAGCGCTTAGCAGCCCAAGCTAAGGCACATCATGTCTTCTCAAGCATTGAGTATCGAGACTCACAATCAGTGAACTTCTTTCTCAAGTAGTATATAGCATACTCTTTCTTCCCTAATTCATCTTGCTGACCAAGGACACAACCCATTGAATTTTCAAGAACAGTCAGATACATGATCAATGGTCTCCCTTCCACAGGTGGGGACAGAATTAGAGGCTCAGACAGATACTCTTTAATACTGTCAAAGGCTTTCTGGAAATCCTCGGTCCAATCATGAGACTGATCTTTCTGAAGGAGCTTGAATATCGGCGCACATGTGGCAGTCATGTGGGATATGAATCTGGAAATGTAATTCAAGCGGCCAAGAAAACCTCGGACTTGCTTCTCAGTTTTGGGCGCTGGCATCTCTTGTATTGCTTTGACCTTTGCAGGATCAACCTCAATACCTCTCTCACTGACAATGAAGCCCAATAACTTTCCAGAACGGACTCCAAATGTACACTTGTTGGGATTCAGACGAAGCTTATACTTCCTCAGACGCTGAAAAAGCTTCAACAGGTGCTCTACATGTTCAACTTCCGTTCTTGACTTAGCAATCATGTCATCAACATATACTTCAATCTCCTTGTGCATCATATCATGAAACAAAGTAGTCATAGCTCGTTGATACGTGGCTCCGGCATTCTTCAAACCGAAGGGCATCACTCGATAACAGAATGTTCCCCAAGGTGTGATGAATGTTGTCTTCTCCATATCCTCGGGTGCCATCTTAATCTGGTTATATCCGGAAAACCCGTCCATAAATGAGAAGACTTTGAATTTAGCTGTATTGTCTACCAACATATCAATATGTGGTAAGGGGAAATCATCTTTTGGACTAGCTTTATTCAAGTCTCTATAATCCACACACATCCGGATTTTTCCATCTTTCTTAGGCACGTGCACAATATTGGCCACCCATTGAGGATATGTAGAAGTCACCAGAAACCCTGCATCAATTTGCTTCTGAACTTCCTCCTTGATCTTCACTGCCATATCAGGATGAGTTCTTCTGAGCTTCTGCTTCACAGGCACGCACTCAGGTTTTAAAGGCAGGAAATGTTGCACAATATCTGTATCTAGACCAGGCATGTCTTCATATGACCAGGCGAAGACATCGACGTATTCTCGTAGCAATTCAATCAACCCCTTCTTAACAGTTTCTTCCAGGAGTGCCCCAATCTTCACCTCTCGCACACAATCTTCAGACCCCAAGTTGACTGTTTCCAGATTCTCAAGATGCGGCTGAATGATCTTCTCTTCATGCTCAAGTAGACGGGTGATCTCATCAGGAATCTCTTCAACATCATCTTCCTCTACCTCAAATACAGGGAATTCAAAATTGGGAGATGGCGTTGGGTCATTATGTTCAATGGGTCTAGAAATCAACCTGCATAATGACTTTGGATATGAAAAGCTTTAGAATTCAAACAAGGCAAATCATTATGCAGATGAAAAGATTGATTTTATTTTATTTTTAGGGTTTTATGTGATCACCAATTTCATGCAAAAAGCGAAAAGGGAAAATAATTTGGAAAAACAAACATTTAACATGAATTTATTGAATGAAAATATCATTGTATTTATGTTGCCAATAATGTCATCACTCCTCCTTTTGGCATGGGAGAAGGGTTTTTAAACAAAGTGATTATTACGTTGACTTATGGATAACTGCAGGAACATCCACAGCGACCCAATTGTTGCAGATCCCTCCAGGGATGATGAAATTGTCAGAGTCCTCTGCATCCTCTTCCAAGACGGCAGCAGTTTCCTCATCTTGACCGGTGTGGATGAAACCTCCACTCTTGAATAACCCTTGCGTGTTGAAGACTCCAGAAGAAAAGCCAATGCCAGCCCGAGATTTATTTCTTCTAGCTCGATCATTTTTCCTAAACCAGCAATTGCACCACACTCAATGGCCAACTTCGTATCTCTATAGGAAGTAAATGAAGGAGTTCTCTTCTCAACAGGCTCAGCTATAGATAAAGCTTGGAAAGGAGTTCCAACTTCATCCTCGGCATCTATATATGAGAAGGAAGACAAGTGGCTAACCAGGAGAGCCTTTTCTCCCCCTACCACCACCCGTTTCTTATTCTTCACAAATTTCAGCTTCTGGTGTAGGGTGGATGTCACGGCGCCAGCCTCGTGAATCCATGGTCTACCTAAGAGACAGATGTACGATGGGTGGATGTCCATAACCTGGAAGGTAATTTGGAATCACTTGGTCCAATCTTGAGTGGGAGATCAACTTCCCCAATCACAGTTTTACGCGACCCATCGAAGGCCTTCACAACTACTCCACTCTGCCTCATGGGAGACCCTTGGTAAGACAGTTTTGAAAGAGTGGATTTCAGCAATACATTCAGGGATGACCCAGTGTCCACCAGCACATTGGACATGGCGTCGTCTTTGCAATTCATGGAGATGTGTAATGCCAAGTTGTGGTCTCTTCCTTCCTCAGGGAGATCAGAGTCACAAAAGCTCAAATTGTTACAAGCGGTAATATTTGCAACGATGCTATCGAATTGCTCTATTGTGACATCATGATCTACATACACCACATCCAAAACTTTCTGCAGAGCCTCTCTATGTGGTTCTGAATTCAGAAGTAATGATAACACGGATATCTTGGATGGCGTTTGTAGAAGTTGGTCTACAACATTGTACTCGCTCCTTTTGATGAGCCTCAGCATCTCATCACAGTCTTCTTTCTCATTGCCACTAGGGCCAACAGAAGTAGGAGTTTTTAGTACAGAGGGGGGTTTAACAGCAAGTGCCGGATTCAGAGGATTCACCGCATTCCCAATCGGACGTTCGGCAAAATCAGCACTAGCTTGAGGCTTCGGTGGTGCTGAAAATACACGACCGCTGCGGGTCAAACCACTTACATCAGTGATGTTCACCACAGATGAGAAAGGCAAAGGCACTTCTTTCCCATCTTCTACAGCAACAGCGTTGTAACGAAAGGGAATTGCCTTTTCAGATGAGTACGGTACTGGACCGGCGGGTTTAATGATCAGAGAAGGAGAAGCCTTCTGCTTGCTACCATCATACTTGATAATAACAGGTTCGGGCATCCGGAATACTGGGGAAATCACGTTGACCTCAGGTTCATCTTCATCAACATTCCTATTCTGAAGAATCTCAATAACTCCTTCATCCAGCATTTCCTGAAGATCTTTACGCACCTGGCGACAACCCAAGCGGTTAACAAAGCAGACTCGACATCTATCATGGCCGTGCTCATAATGACTGTACTCGCATAGCAAACGGTGCATCTCGACCAAAGACTGCCAAATATGACTGACATATTTGACTTTGTACTTGCCAGGGTAGCCCTGGACCATGTTAACAGATTTCCCATGCCCGGGCAATGGGTTCTTCTTCACATTAGGACCTACGTCCTCGAAGCACAAAATGCCACACCTCACAAGGTCTTGAACCGTGGTCTTCAAAGGATAGAAATTCTCCACGTCGTGGCCGGGAGTACCAGAATGGTAGACACAATGCAATTCGGGCTTATACCACCACTGAGGGTTAGCAGGTATAACCGGTGGGTCTCTCGGAGTAATCAACTTCCTCTCTATCAAAGAGGGATATAGTTCTGCGTACGTCATTGGAATAGGATCAAAGGTGACCCTTTTCCTCTCGTAACTCGTGCTGGTTTGATTACTGTTTCGAGGCTGGTAGGCCTGCTGTTGCGGTCGGTGCTGTTGTTGCTGATATTGCTGTGGTGGTTGTTGATTGTTGCTATGTTGGTGATACTGCTGATTGTCTCTGAAAACAGGTGTTATGTGAGCCACCTGGTGCTGGTTACTGGCGGGACGCACAGTCTTCCTCCTCATAGAGGGTCTTCTTGGTTTCACATGGGAGTTCACAGCATGTGCCTCTCCATCTTTCTTCTTTGCAAACGCCCCATAACGTTTGGCAGAAGAGCCTTCTTCTCTGGTTAGACGTCCTTCTCTAACCCCTTCTTCTAAACGCATCCCCATATTCACCATCTCGGTGAAGTCAGAAGGAGCGCTAGCAATCATCCGCTCATAATAGAATGAACTCAAGGTCTTCAGAAAGATCTTGGTCATTTCCTTCTCTTCTAGTGGAGGCACGATCTGTGCTGCCACCTCTGGGCATACTCTTTGAATGTTTCTTTGTCCTTCTGGGACATGGCCCTTAATTGATCCCTATCGGGAGCCATATCCATGTTGTATTTGTATTGCTTGACGAAGGCCTCGCCAAGGTCGTTGAAGGATCGGATGTTCGCACTATCTAACCCCATGTACCATCTCAGGGCAGCACCGGACAGACTATCCTGAAAGTAGTGGATGAGCAACTGGTCGTTATCAGTCTAAGTAGACATCTTCCTGGCATACATGACCAGGTGGCTGAGAGGACAAGTGTTTCCTTTGTATTTTTCAAAGTCAGGGACCTTGAACTTCACAGGAATCTTCACGTTGGGAACTAAGCAGAGATCGGCAGCAGACTTGCCAAAAAGATCCTTTCCTCTAAGAGTCTTCAATTCCTTGCGAAGCTCAAGAAATTGATCATTCATAGCGTCCATCTTCTCATAGACATCTGGGCCCTTAGATGGCTCAGAATGATAGATGGTGTCGTCTACCCTGGGAAGAGTATGCACAACAGGAGGAGGAACATCAAGGACCGGGCTAGATGCCGGCATAGAAGAAAAAGTAAGAGCAGGACCCTTGGGCATGAAGTTAGGAGGCATTCCCCACGGAAACCCGGTTGGCATGGCTGTAGGAGCAAAGTGTGCACTGGCTGCAGGTACAGTTAAGGAGACAATCACGGAGATAACTGTCCTCTAGGGAGGAGTTGAAGGTGTTGGAGAAGACTGGCTCTAGGCAGCCAAGAATGATTCCATCAAAGCGCTCAGTCTGGCCACTTCCTCTTTGAGTTCACGATTCTCTTGCTCTAGTTGATCCATCAGTCTTGCAGAGTTGGCTCTAGTGTAGTACCGGTGAATCAGCTTGTCTTCAAAATAAATGAAGAGCACAGAGTTAGACCACAGGACAAGAGACTGGAAACCAAAACCTGCTTATGCACATGATGCATGCAATGCTTGTGCACATGATTTGTTTTTATATTTCAAAGGAACTTTAGGGTCTTATTTGCATATTTTGGAATCTTTTAACACTTATCGTATATAGAAATATCTCATAAAATAACATCAAGGGAAAGAAGTACAGCATTGTCAATCATGTACAAGAGGAAAGGAAAATAATCATCCTATGGATCCCTAGAAACAATCATCTAATGCTCGGGACACAGGAAGATAAGATGCACGAAGCCTTTTTACTTCCTCCTCATAAGCTGCCTCCATATCCGCCTTCTCTTTGGCGAGTCGATCGTACTTCCTCTTCCAAAACCGGGAAGACTGAGGAAGTAGAGAAGTACATGCATCGTCAGGGTCATCAATAACTTGATGCTCAAGGAACTCAATCAAAGCATCCTTCTCCTTAATCTGCTGAAGCAACTCTTCACGTTCACGGATCCAAGCACGTGAACGATCTTCGTCTCTCAACTCCTCTACTCCTTGATTAGGGAGGGTTGAAGGTCCAGCCATAACCAAAGGTGTAGGTCTCGGATACTCGTAAGGCATGAGATACTCAAAAGCTCTCCTCCTTACCCAAGCAGTGTAAGGCTCCAAAGCAATGCAATTCTTAGGACCCAACTTCTTCCTTCCTTTCTTATGAATCTTGCGCCAAGCGCGGACCATCCTAGCTTTCAAGCCTTGGGGATCTTTACCCTCCTGAAAGAACACACCCTCTAACAAAAGGTTATTAGGTTTATCCTTTAGGGGGAACCCAAGCTGACGACGTGCCAAAACAGGGTTGTAGTTAATCCCACCACATATACCAAGAAGAGGCACATTGGAGAATTCACCACAAGAGTCGATAATCTGCACACCATCATACACACGGTTATACCAAGAGATATCATCATTAGTGAGAGACATAAGTCTCGTGGACCACCGTAGACATCCCTTGTTCTTCTTGAAAGCGACCGTCTGAGGTAAGTGAGAAATAAACCACTTATACAACAGAGGCAAACAGCACACAACGGCGCCACCACCCTTTGCATTCCTCATATGCAAAGAGAAATAGGCATCACCCAACAGAGTCGAAACGGGATTAAGAGTAGAAAAGATCCTAATAGCGTTCACATCCACAAACTTGTCGATGTTGGGGAACAATACCAATCCATAGATGAGAAGTACAAATATGGCCTCAAAGGCATCCTCACTCGTGGCCTTCCCATAAACAGTAGCTTGAGCAATGAGAAACTCAGAAGGGAGACCTTGAATTCCACCTTTGGTAGTCATATGAGCACCAACCAGAGATTCATCTATGTGCAACATGTCAGCTATCTCTTGAGAAGTAGGAAAACTCTCAAAGCCACTGAATGGCAACTGATCCAGGATAGGTATACCCACAAGATAAGCATACTCCTCAAGGGTAGGCAAAAGCTGAGAGTCCAGAAACGTGAAGCAACGGTACAAGGGATCATAAAACTGCATCAATACACTCATCAATCCTTCATCCACCTGAGTAGTCAGAAGAGGAAGAAGTTTCCCAAAACGAGCTTTGAAACCCAAGGGATCTAGTACGTAGGATGTCAGATTCCTTAACTCTTTCAAATCTGGTTGTCTGAAGCTGTACTTCTTTGTGTTCCTTCTTTGTCTTTCCATGTCTGAAAATTTTGCAAATAAACCCCTTAAGTTCCTTGAAAATTTTCTTCATTATTGATGATATGGATGCAAATGGGTGCATGAATGCATGAATTCAACAATCACACTCAAGGATCAAGCAAAGCACACCAAACAAAGGTCATGGGATTGATCATATTATCCTTAATATCAATCATCCATTTTGGTGGATTATGGTTTACACCTTATCAACACCCAAGTTCCGTTGATATTAAGGATATATGAACGGATCAACCATGAATCAAGGGTTTGTTGTGAGTCACGAGCATGGAGTCTCGGTTAAGAACCACCCAAAGGGAATGTACTAGGGTTTAAACCTGCAAAACATGTTCTACAAGAGGTTCCCATAGTCATCATCCCATCTTTCGGATATTATCGGAGAAACGACTACTCGCATTCCAAAAATATTCTCAAGAAAGACTCTTATGAGTGTAGTATCGCGTAACAATCGTATCAAATCTTACACTTGAACGACTTTCGCACTACATCCAAAAAATAGGCCAAGATGGGCTTGGTAGACTAAGGTCCTTGGCTTCTAAGTTTTATATTGGAAGGAATAATGTCTAACCACAACTTACTCGTGTGACATTATTGATCCCAACATGACCTCCACCAAGTGAATGGTCTTGCAAGTCAACTTGCTAAGGAATAACTCCACACAAGTCAACAAGACTATGCCATTCTCCTATCCTAAGTGCACTCGAGTCCGGGTATAGAACTCATCTCACAAAGATCACCAAGCATACAAGGAATTAATATCAAGCAAATCAATCATTACATACAATACAGTGATCCCAAATTGCGCAAAAATATGTCACAAAACAATACAATACAACAAGCATGAAAAGTTGGCAAAACCCACTAGGCAAATGCTCCCCAGCAGAGTCGCCACTTTTCTGTAGCGGGGTATTCGTTACCATTAGAGATATTGACTAAATCCAAGGTAAATCATACAAGTCGATTCGCCACCGCACTTCTATTTATCCAAAGGAATGGTTAGAAAGCGAACAAAACCCTAATAGTTTTAACAAAAAACTAGTAAAAGAAACAGAGATCTGGGTAAGGGGGTTGGTTATGCAATGGCAAGGTGTTAGGCACCCAAAACATCCTAGGTACTCCTAGGGAGCCCTTTTCACACTTGTGAAGGTTGTTGTCTTGTGAAAATTTTGTTTGTGCAAACATGATTGAAGAGATGAGAAGAGAATGTACAAGTTTAATTACATTTTGTGTTTGGATGGATAAACCCATTGCCTACGTACCATCTTATAAAAAGATTAGGATCAAAACCTCGTAGTTCGGGGTAAAAATTTCAAAAATGAGTTGGTGAATTGATTGGTCCAAAAGCCTTAAGGTCCTTTGTTATCAAAGGGAGAAAACTCAACCAAACCACAAATCCACCATGTGAGGATAGCTTCAACATGCTAGTGAGGGGTTAACCCTATAATAAGCATGGAAGACTCATTGTCCATCACTAAGGATATAGGTGAGTATTACATCTACCACCAAGATAACTCAAACCTAATAGCTAAAGGTTGTGAAAGATTTTGATTAAGAAGTGGCCATTGGAACCACAAAAAGAAATTTGAATGGGTTATCTTTACGAATTAGAAGTATATACAAAATGGTCAAAGTTGACTTAAGGGTTCAATTTAATATAAGTGTTATGAAAAGAAAGTTAGAAAATCAAAAGCATAAGGCTTAGGTTTCTAATGTTTGAAAACAAAAATTAAATGTTTGCACAAAAGGTTTTGGCTTGGGTTAGAGTGGAGAGATGAAGAAGAAGGGCTAAGTCCTAAGGAAAACAAGAAGAGAAGGGATGAAGAATCAAAACCACACAAGGAGTTCCTCTCTTGAGATCATATTGATGATCTAAGTAGCTCCCATCCTTTGGAATAAGCAACCACATAGTATAAGCAATCAAACAAGTCTCACAAGAGATCCTCAATGTATCTTGTATCTTCCACTTAGATGAACATGGCAATGGTCCTCCAATTAAGCTCTCATAGAATTCCCTAGCACAAAAGCACACACATCAAAAGTTCCATGAAGTAAAACAAGAATGGACAAGAGTGAGTTTAGAGATTTGATTCTTTTAATCCATCTTCACCATTAAGATCCTTTTACTCCAATTTTGCATAAGGAAGGTGTCATACCCCGATTTTGGTCCTGAATTTTTCCATTTTTTTCATTTTTTATTTTGGCACTTGGCCTAAAAGTTCATCTACATACATTCATGACCAAAGGCAACCGTCCATTCCCAAATCCATATTTTTTGATAAACATTGGTTATTTAAGCTTTTTGATCATGGTGCTTTTTGATTACAAAATGGATTTTAGTTATTTGACTTTTTTTTATTTTTAAATTTGATTTTAATTTCAAAGTAAATCTAGTTCCAAATTTCAAGTTAATCTTAATTGTTTTTTTACTAATGATTCAAACTATAATTGATTTTAATTTTCAAATAAATGTTAGAATTGATATCAAAGTAATTTTAACAAATTATAGACTAATTTGATTTTAATTGGTTTTAATGGTTTTTTTTTAAATTGACATTTAGATGAGTGTTAGATTATTTCAAAAAATCCATATCCATTTCTATAACCACAAATTCATTTCATTCAAACCAAATTCCATGAATAATTTCAAACCAAGTTACAATTTCACTTCCAATTCATTCCACATTTTACACTAGCCAAATTCAAACATTCATTACACCATTCAAATGTCCAAATAATCATTTCATTCATTAACAATCCAATTACTTTACAATAACCATGTTAAAAAATAACAAAGCAAAATCTCACAAACATGATCCATTTTCCATCCATAGTTCATTTCAAATCAAAATAGTACATACACTCATTTCATGACATTCAATAATATTTAACTTTCAAACATTTCCAAACTCATTTTCATACATACATTTTCATGTCCAATTACATTCAATTACCATTGCATACGTCCATTTTCAATTCACATCACAACAAAGACTACGATAATTACATGTCTAAGCAAACTCTTCCAAGCAATCCATTCTACACTAATTTAAGCGTCAATCCAATTCCATAAGACAAGTTGCTTCCGATTTCAATGTCATGTTGCAAGCCCTTTGTTCCAACGTCCTCTTTCATGTGCTCATGACCAAGAAGCCTAATAAAGCATGAATGAGGTCAGAACATGTCAAGCTTTCCATACACACATGCTGTTTTAAACCAAGTTGAAAGTGCAGTGCAAGAACAAACATCAAACCAAGCAATAAGGAGTTCCAAACAAGAATATGTCATGAAACAAAAGAAACTAAGTTGCATCAACACGGGATTAGTGAAACAACAATACCATACACAAGCACTATTATCTAGTAGCATATCAAGTGAGCAAATCAAGTCATACGGCAAGTTCCATGCATTGCACAAACCAAGCGTCATGAAACCACAATCACCAAGCCTCATTTGAACCAAAACCTGCAGTACATAAAGCGAGTTGGAATTAAGGCATGAACAAAATTACATCCAATTACAAACCCACAACTCACATAAATCACCCTGCTATGCGTATAACCGACATGTAATGCGTCTAATATTCAACCATACGCTACCTACATCATGAGCAACCAACCATTCTGCATTCGAACCAAGGCTATGCCTTCTGCAACATCACAACAGTCCATGTTTCGGTTACAAAAGTCACAACAGAAATTAAAAAGAACATAACAGCATAAAAAAAACTCACCTTAACCTCTTGAATTAGTTTCGTTCCTCCAAATTCCACAACAATGTATTGAAAACCGCAACGGAACCGGCATCCAAAAAGCAACAACAGTCCATAACACTTCAGTTACTTCCAATTGAACTTGCCATCATTAAAACCAAACAAGCAGGCTACAACAACAACACAAGATCAATGTGAATTTCGAAGAAAGAAATGTGGCAGAGATAGATGGAATGGCTTGTTTGCATTAGTGATCACATTGTTGAATTGATACATCCTTGACAAACCTTTCCGGATGGAAAGAAACTCGAGAGGGTTCAGTCTCTTTTCGCAAGTCAATTCCACAGCAAGAAACGAAGATGTTATATCTGGTCTCTCATTATAGCGCCATCCTGCAACATTGCCAACATTTTTGCATCCATTAAACACTGCTACATCATAATCAATGGAACATCGTGATGCACCAAAACACACAATAGTCAAAGACTCAGGTTGCAAAGGCTTGTACTTGTAAACGTTTCACATGATGTAGTCAGGTTAAGATTAGGTGGAAATTTCCTTGACAGGAGAAGTTCCTTTGAGTACCTGCACAAAAACACACCAAGTTGGAATAAACTTGCAACCTGATCCAAGTCAAAACGTGAAACGACTTGCAGCAAATACCCTGGACAAAGATCAATACCAGCAGGCCTATGTTGAGCCTCAACCTCATCCACAACCTCAAGGTTACAAGAATTTTCACTGCAGTAAAAAATACAGGTAATTAGCAACGCTCTAGAAAATTCAGAAAAATACCTAAAACAGAGTTGAGACAAAATTCAAAGAAAAAGCATGGCTTCAGGTTACCTTTTCCGAATCCAAGCATCAAAGAGACCGATCCAAACTGAGTCCACCAAAAGGACTTCGCAGAGATGCTTGTTTTGAGCTTCATAAGCTAACCCCAAACCCTAAAATTGCATAATATAAAAGGTGAGAGGTGAGGACGGCAAGAGAGAATTGGGAGGCAGGCGAAAAATCTCAGAAAAAACCCTAAATCCCAAAATCGAATACCTGGATTGAAGAGGCGAAAAGAGAAGAGTTAAGCGTCACCGTCGCCGTCGTCACCACCGAAGGTGAGCCTTTTCCTTTTGTTCCTCCTTAAATCCATGGATTCTTGCATTTTAGAGCAAGAGAGACTGAGAGGTGATGAGCGATTGAGGGTAGAATCGTGAGATGAGGAGCGAGAAAGGGACGCGTTTGAGTGAGCGTGAGAGGATGGAGAGCGCGATTGAGAGAGTTGAGATAGAGCGATGAAGAGGGGCGTGAACGATTGGGAGAGAACGAGGACGATGAAGCATCTGTTACCGTTGTTTCCAATTTCTTTCTTTTATTTATTTTTAAACAGAATAAACATTGAAACCATTAAAAGTTACGTTTAAACTTCCTAGGTTTTATTCAATAATGTTTTCATTTAGTAGTGTATATTAACATATTAATGTTTATCTCAATCCATTAGCCTCTGGAACCCAACAGCCAGGTGGCTGGGTTTAATTTCTTGTTTTTTTCTTGGTAGTCCAACAGACTATTTTATCTTAGTTTTTATTTTTAATTTTAATTTTAATCTATTATGGTTTACTTATCCGAATTAGCATTAAGGTAGCAAATAATCATGAATGGCCTAGTGGGGAGAGAGTACCTTCATTGCCTTTAGTGGAGTGGGTTCAATACTTGGGGACAACAATCTTTGTATTTATATTTATTATGCTTACCATTTTACTTAATTTCTTTTTCTATATAGTATCTTGCTATTTTATTTTATTTTTATTTTTATTCGATTAGTCGATTTTTTGTGTGTTAACTAATCTAGTTAGGTTAGTACCATATCAATACTATTACACGTATAAATAATCATACTCAAATTTCACTTGATGTCAAAATCAATTTCAACTTTCCTCGATTTTAAAATATATTCCAAAAATAAATGTGAATCACTTCAAGATCATTTCACAAATCAAACATAATATTCAAAACCTTTTCTAAAGCGTGAAGAAAAAGATTATCCTGGAGGGAATATCCAGTCATAATCCTGAATATTAGGCTCAAGCTATAAGAGCTTGTAAGCCATAAATATTCGTCTTCTCTCCAAAACACTTGTAAGTATCTCAAATCATCTTCTTAACAAAGTTGGAAGAAAAAGATTATCCTGGAGGGAATATCCAGTCGTAATCCTGAATATTAGGCTCAAGCTGTAAGAGCTTGCAAGCCATAAATATTCGTCTTCTCTCCAAAATATTCATAAATATTCGAATCATTTTCTTAATAAAATTGGAAAGAAACAGGTTGCCTGGGTGGAATGTCCAGACGTAGTCCCGAGTGTTAGACCCAAGCTGTAAGAGCTTGTAAGTCACAAGTACTCGTCTTTCAAACTTTAAAATACTTAATTCCTACCTTAAATACTTTTTCGATAAAGGTGGAAATGGAACATGGTGTATACCGTGCACTCCTGAGGTTAAGATTCGAGGTGTATGCCTCGCCTATCTTAACTCTCGCCATTACTCAAAATACATCCAACCAATCAAACTCTTTCTCGCCGCCGTGCGATTAATCAAGAACCTTTGTCATAAATGAAAGATATATTGTCTTAAGGTGATGCAAAACAATGTTTCGGCCACGATTGTTGAGTCGAGATGAGTGACGCTTTTTCGAATGTAGATTTATAAATCTGTTCGATGTGTGGTATGCGTCCACTCCTCATCTATTTTGGGTAAAACAATGTTTTCGTCGATTAATACAGTATAGCTTTCGCTAAAATCGACCAACAAACAAACATTTTTCTACCCAGAACTACGTAAGCCTTGATTTCTCTTTTGAGATACGTAGGAGCAGGATTTTTAAATCTTGTCAGGCCCACTAATAAAAAACTTAGGTTTAGTCTTTCGTAAAAAATCCAAAAACATTCTCTTCTCATCCTTTCTTTCTTTCCCACCTAATAATTCGAAAAGTCTAACATTTCAATTAACACTAACGCACACAACTAACCTAATGGTTCCCGTTGAGTACAACGGACGTGAGGGGTGCTAATACCTTCCCCTTGCGTAATCGACTCCCAAACCCTGATATTGGTTGCGATGACCATATCTTATCCTTTCTTTTAGAGGTTTTATCGATATTTCCCCTTTCCTTTTTAGGAATAAATAAAGTTCGGTGGTGACTCTGTTCAGTCCATCATTGCAAGCGTGCGATTGCGATTGCGCTTCGCTTAAAGTCGTATCCCCATTTTTCGAGGTGCGACAGATGGCGACTCTGCTGGGGAATACCCCATCCCTAAGTGAGTCAAGCCTAGTTAGGTCGTTTGTGTGCCTTTGTTTGTTTACCTATGTGGCTTTTCTTTATTGTTTTTACTATCTCTATTGTCATATTGATATGAATCTGTCGTATTGGTTCGATTATGGTTTGGTACTTGGATACTCTGATTGCAAACCTTGTGGGAAAGACTTTTTACCCGAGTCTCGAGTAAAAACATAAGATAGGACGAGGTTGAGTAGTGCGGGTCCGCGAGATGTATTTCTCGTTGGGTCGGTACGAGAACCTTACTTAGAGTAGATTCTTGAGAGGATGTTATCGCTCGGCAAGTAAGTTGCCGTAAGCTTCGATATTTTCTTTAGGATCCATGACTCTGAGAACCATTTGTAGAACCTTAGTTATTTGCCCAACTAGGAAAGATGGTTGCATAGTGTGGGTCTGCGAGATGTATTTCTCGTTGGATCGATGCGAGAACCTCACTTAGAGTAGATTCTTTAGATGGAGTTGATGTCCGGCAAGTAAGTTGCCGCAGGTAGCAAACAGTCTAATGGATCCATGACTCTAGGAACCTTTAAAAAAAAACCTTAAATCATACCTGGTGAGAACCTTGTTCTGTATAAAGCAATCAGACTTATCCATGCCTTAAGCCTATTGAACCTATACAAAAAAAATGCATCACATTCATACATTGCATCAACATCATAAAAAGCAAGCTCTTTAGTTGTCTCTTATTTATTTCAGGAATGGAGAACTTGAAAATGACAACTTCAATGAGGCACACTTTCACGCTTAAGTACAAGGAACCTAAGTTAGACAGTCTGAAGGGTTTGATCTCTGATATGTCTCTCAGCAGACGTGATGAGTTCGGAAAAAACTATGGGAAAATTTTGAGCCTTCTAAATAAGAAAGTTGACTATGGAATTATCGGCTCTCTGGCACAATATTATGATCCACCTCTGCGTTGTTTCACATTCGCTGATTTCCAGCTAGCTCCTACTTTGGAAGAAGTTGAGAGAATCGTGGGTCTCAAATTGAAAGATTTTAATCCATTTCCAAAGCTCGAAGAAGATATGGGCCCAAAGAAGATAGCTTCAGCCTTAAGTATCAATGTCCCGACTGTTCGAGACAATTGGGTTGAAAAAGGGGGTTGCGAAGGTTTTGCCGCGAGTTTTTTTGGAAGATTTAGCTCTAAAGTTCAAGAAAAGTGGAAATTGGAATGCATTCTATGCTGTGTTGGCTTTATTGATCCATGGGATTGTGCTCTTCCCAAATGTTGAAAAACTTGTGGATCAAGTAGCCATAGAAGTCTTTCTCTCTGGCAATCCAGTACCATTTCTCTTAGCTGGCATTTACTATGCCCTTCACACTCGACACGAAAAGAGGGGTGGAACTTTGTTGTGTTGCGCTCCTTTACTTTACACTTGGTTCATGCAACACATGCCCGAAGAAGGTCCTTTTGTGGCAAAAGAACTTAAGTCTCCTCAAAAATTAGCTTCTCTCACCGCAAGTTCCATCAGATGGTATATCCGAGAGTGGGAAACCCCAGACATTATAGTCAGTTGTGGGGAATTTCCTAATGTACCGTTGTTGGGTACCAAGGGTTGCATCAATTATAACCCTATGCTATCTCGAATGCAACACGGTTACTCCATTGATGGTCCTCCTGACGCAAAGGACTTACAGCCATTTGTGCTCTCTGACATCCAAGCAAGCAATCCTGATGTAAGAGCATTACGAAAGGCTTGGTTAAAGGTTGTAAGAAAGGGTAAAGAGTTTGGAAAAAGAAACATTCTTGCCAAAGAACCTTACACTCGATGGGTGAAAGAAAGAGTTGAGGAAATCCAGTTGCCATTTATCTTAAAGGTTCCAGCTTTTCCTAAAACTCCTGAGCCCAAGCCCATACTCCCTGAGGATATGGAGAAACTCGCTACTAAGGTTAAGGAGCTCGAAATGGAGAATACTGAATTACGAATTCAGATGAACCGAGTTATCTTGGAAAATCAGAATTTGAAAGAGGAACGTAAGGGAAAGGCCCAAGAACTTGAGGATATCAACAAGAGAGCCAGGCTATTGGAAGACCAGAAAGATGATCTTGATCATATCCTATTAGGTTCCACATCAGTGATCCGAACCAGGAAGGAAGAGCTCAAGAAAGCTGAGTATAGGATCTGTGAGTTAGGGAGAATGTTGGATAAATCTCTTATGGATAAAAAAGAAATTAAGCTCGACTTTGAGGCACAGATCCGTGACTTGAGGGACACTCTGAAGAAATGCGAGGAAAAGTTGTCTCGTGAGATACTCCAAAAGGAAGAAGCTGAAAGAAACTGTCACCATCTCAGGTACCAGTTGGAAGAAGCTACCAGGAGGTTTGCAGTTTTGGAGAGCCAAGAAGGTGATGCAGCCTACTTACTCCTAAAAAATGATTGTGTGTACTGGAAGAGGTTGTATAGAGAGGCTAGAGCAACCGTAGATGAAGATCAAAAGGTCATCCAGAAACTCCAAGAGCTCTATGTTGAATGGAATGGCAAGTTCCGCAACTTAGCTAGGTTTGTTAACCTCAACATGTTGGAACTCCCAGAAAAACTCCAGGAAGCGGATTGGTGTATGTGTCCAGAAAACACGCCTCCTTCAAGTTTTCAACTTCGTCAAGTTTATCAAGAAAATGATGAATGAGCTCACCACAGATTTGGCTACGATCATAAGAGCTGAGACAAAGCTTAAGTTTACTTGTACTTGAATTTGAATTGTTGGTGCTTAAATCTTTTTGTATTCGAATCATGTGTACTTGAAGTTAAATCCTTTTGTATTCGAATTTGATTTTAATTAATGGAAGTTGTCATTTTGGGTCTCAATTATTACACATTGTTCTTATATTCTAACATTGCTGAAATAAATAATAAAGATAACTAAGAGCTTTGCATAAAATGCACCCATAACATGCACTCATGTCATTCTTCAAACAAAAAACTCATTTTTGTGTCTTCTTCAATTCCACACTGAGTCCTCAACATCACTACAACACCAGAGCTAGCGCTCGTCAAAGAATGGCAGATCAAGAGCATGAATTGGAGCGAGTAAGCTCAGAACTCGAAGACCTATGAGGAAACATGGGTCAGGTCATGGAGATATTACAGGTCATCAGGACAAAGTTAGACACCCAAACGACGGTCATTTCAGAAATCGCCGGTCCCACAATTGAACCCCAACTTGCAAGGACAGTACCAACTACTTGGCCAGCCTATGGTTTACCTCCCGGTTTCACACCTCCAGTTGAAGGCGCCCCTGGTTTTGCACCATCCGCTCAGCAGACGGCTCCTCTACCGACCATCAATGAAAATCATCCAGTGGTCCACACGTTCGCACCTCCTCTCGTTCGTGCACATGTGCAACCTTACTTTGAGGATCAACAACATGCTCCGGACTTTTTAGACGAAGATGAGGAAAGGCAGGAAGACATAAGAGGGATGAAGGAGAATTACCAGATTCTTGAGAAAAGATTGAGGGCTATGGAAGGTGACCAAGTTTTTGGTGCTACTGCTAAGGAGATGTGCTTAGTATCAGGTCTTGTGATTCCTGGGAAGTTCAAGACCCCAGATTTCGATAGGTATGAGGGCCACTCGTGTCCTAAGAGTCACCTTATTATGTACTATCGAAAAATGGCTGCGCACGTGGAGGATGATAAACTTATGATACATTGCTTCCAAGACAGCTTGAGGGGTGCTCCCTCCAAGTGGTACTTAAGCCTTGATTAGAGTAGGATTTGTTGTTTCCAAGATTTATCTAATGCTTTCATCCAACATTATAAGTATAACATGGATATGGCCCCAGATAGGAGGCAATTGCTCAGCATGTCCCAGAAAGATAATGAGTCTTTTAAGGAATATGCACAACGATGGAGGGAAGTGGCCTCGCAAGTAGAACCACCTCTAGCTGAGAAGGAGTTAGCGGATTGGTTCATGGATACAGTCAAACCTATGTTCTATGAAAGAATGGTGAGTAGTGTATCTGCAAGCTTCTCTAACCTGGTCGCCGTGGGCATAAAGGTCGAGCTGGGATTGAAGAATGGAAAGATGATGACTACCTCTGAAACATCTGGTAGTAATGCCAAAAAGTTTCCTGGAGGATTTCAAAGAAAGAAGGAGGGTGATACAAATGCAGTGACAACCAGTCAAAGGAGGAGTCATTCATGGAAGAAACAACACCAATTTGCTCAACAACAACCAACTTATCCAGTACAATATGTTCAACAACCATATGTGGCAGCTGTCACACCAAATTTCAACCAGCCACAAGCTCCTGTCTATCAACCTGCTCAACAAGCGCCAATATACCAGCAAGCGCCTGCGCCACCTGCTTATCAACAGCCAAGGGCACAGGCTCCTCGTCCACAAAATCCTCCAAATCAAAATAGGGTACAGAGAGGTAGACTTCTGTTTGCTTTGATCCCTATGACATACACTGAATTGTACCCATCGTTACTACAAAAAGGGTTGGTGACCCCCAGACCTTTGGGTCCTCCACCAAATCCTTTACCTCCATGGTACAATCCAGATGCCCATTGTCCTTTCCATGGGGGTGCCCCTGGACATGATTTAGAAGGATGTTATGCTTTAAAGCACATTGTGCGAGACCTGGTTGAGAAGAAGACTCTTTCATTTCGAGACGTCGGGCCCAATGTCAAAAGTAACCCTTTGCCAGCGCATGGTGATGTTAATGCCGTCGAGGATGCTTCTGATGTGTGTATAATCAAAAACGTGGAAGATGTTAAACTTTGTTGCTAGCGCTTCATCCAGGATTGGTGGGGGCTAGATTGATTGATACATGTCACGACAACTGTGAGGAATGTGTCGTTCATCCAAGAGGATGTAAAGTAGTACAAAATGTCATTCAGAACTTGATGGATCAAGGTGTTTTACAAATTTGTGGTCCAACAACAAACGAGGAAGTTTCAGTCATTGAACCCGTTTTTAATATACCAAAACCGTTTGAGGTAACTTATCACAGAAGAGATGTTGTTCATCCATCACCCGTGGTAGTTTGCATGCCTACCCCATTTCCTTTTGAAAGCACCAAGGCGGTACCCTGGAAGTACGACATAACAGTGGTAGATGGAGTGGTAGATGGAAAGCCCAAAGCTGCTGAAAGTAAGAAAGGTTTGGAGAATGTTGACACCGACATCACTAACATCGCAGGGACAAGCAGGATGACCCGCAGTGGTCGGATTTATACTCCCAATTTTAATGTGAACCCTCAAGAGCCAACAAGGGAAGCTGCAAATGTAAATCCTACCCTAGGGCATGGAGGGGCACAGCCGGCTGTGCAAACAGATGAAGCAAGTGAGTTCCTAAGGATAATAAAGAAATCTGACTACAAGATAGTTGATCAGTTACATCAAACACCATCAAAAATATCTATCTTGTCTTTGCTTCTGAATTCCGAAGCTCATAGGGAGGCTCTACTGAGAGTGCTTGCTCATGCTCATGTTACCCAAGATATAACGGTTGGCCAATTCGATGGGGTGATCGCCAATATCACAGCCTACAACACTCTAAGTTTCAGCAATGAAGAGCTACCCAAGGAGGGGAAGAATCACAACCGCGCTTTACATGTATCCATAAAGTGCCAAGAAGATGCTCTGGCCAGAGTTTTAGTTGACACTGGATCATCCCTCAATGTTCTACCAAAGAGGGCACTTGCTAAATTGTCTTACCAAGGTTCGGAGTTGAAACCTAGTGCGCTTGTGGTAAAAGCATTTGATGGTTCGCGAAGGACAGTAGTTGGGGAGGTTGAACTACCAATACAGATCGGGCCGCATGTATTCCCCATCAATTTCTAAGTCATGGACATAAATCCAGCTTATAGCTGCCTTTTGGGACGCCCATGGATACATGCTGCTGGGGCAGTAACTTCTACTCTGCATCAAAAGATGAAGTTCGTTGTCGATAACAAGCTCGTCATTGTCTCGGGTGAAGAAGATTTTATCATCAGTCAACTCTCCTCTTTCCGTTATATTGAGGCTGATGAGGATGCCTTAGAAACCTCTTTTCAAGCCCTTGAAATATCCAATGCCACACTAGAAGAGGTTAAGGATCCTATTGAGAAAACTAGTTTGTCGTTCGCTTCTTTGAAGAATGCAAGATCAGCAGTTGAAAGTGGAGGCCCTGCAGGTTGGGGGTAAGTCATCAACGTCAGTGAGAAAAATGACAGTTTTGGTTTGGGGTACAAGCCTTCTGCTAATTGAGGAGCCTTGGTCCCTGCAAAGGACCGTGTGCGGAGCATACAAGAAGTCTTCCTGAGCACAGGATTTATCCATGAAGATCAAGTTGGTGCAATGGAAGATGACATCGAAGATGGAGAAGCATCAGATTTGATATACCAATGTGAAGCAGCCCTGACAAACTGGGAAGCGGTTGAGATTCCAGAAGTTTTTCCTGTGTCAAAGTAATTGTGTTTTCCTTTGTGTTTTTGAAAATCCTTAGCTCTGCCCAAGGCTAATGGATCATTTGTAGGGCCCCTTTTAAATTTCAAAAATCATTATGACAAATAAAAAGCATTTTGTTCAAATTCTTGTCGTTCATTTATTTGTTTTTCTTAAAATGGCAATCCTTTCAAAAAAACTACAAAAATATTTTTATTTCTTTTGTTTTTTTATTCCATTTTTCTAAAAAGAAAACCATCATTAAAAAACATGCAGAATAATCAATAAACCAGTTGAATTCGATGACCCTGCTACTTCCTATAATTTTGAACTCCCCGTCTACCAAGCGGAAGAGGAGAGTGAGGAAGATTGTGATTTCCCTGAAGAACTGGAAAGGATGCTCGAGCACGAGTCAAAGGCCCTTCAGCCACATCAAGAACCAGTGGAAACAATCAACCTTGGCACCGAGGAAGACAAGAAAGAGGTCAAAGTTGGGACTACACTTGAGGCAAGCATCAAAGAAAGATTGATCAAGTTGCTACATGAATATGTAGTTGTATTTGCTTGGTCGTATCAGGATATGCCAGGTTTAGATACTGATATTGTGGTCCACAAGCTACCACTACAGCCAGATTGTCCGCCAGTGAAGCAGAAGCTCCGAAGAGCAAGACCCGACATGGCTCTAAAGATTTGTGACGAGGTGAAACGTCAATTTGATGCCGGTTTTCTAGCAGTTTCAAAGTACCCTCAATGGGTAGCCAACATTGTGCCAGTACCCAAAAAGGATGGCAAGGTCAGGATGTGTGTTGATTACAGGGATCTAAACAAAGCTAGTCCAAAGGACGATTTCCCCCTGCCACATATTGACACTCTGGTAGACAACACTGCTAAGTTCGCAGTCTTCTCCTTTATGGACGGATTCTCGGGTTATAATCAAATTAAGATGGATCCAGAAGACATGGAAAAGACCACATTCATCACCCCTTGGGGAACATTTTGCTACAAGGTAATGCCATTCGGTCTCAAAAACGCCGGGGCAACTTACCAAAGAGCAATGGTCACTCTTTTCCATGACATGATGCACAAGGAAATTGAGGTTTATGTGGATGATATGATTGCAAAATGCCAAAGTGAAGAGGATCACATAGACCACTTGCAAAATCTATTTGAGCGTCTTCGGAAATTTCGACTACGGCTGAATCCTGCTAAATGCACCTTCAGCGTCCGATCCGGAAAGTTGCTTGGTTTCATTGTCAGTCAACGAGGAATTGAGGTAGATCCAGACAAGGTTAGGGCAATACAAGAAATGCCTGCTCCACGTACAGAGAAAGAAGTTAGAGGATTCCTGGGACGTTTGAACTACATCTCTAGGTTTATATCTCATATGACTGCTACGTGTGAACCTATATTCAAGTTGCTCAGAAAAGATCAAGCAGTTGAATGGAATTCTTACTGCCAAATGGCTTTTGAGAAGATCAGACAATACCTGCAAGAGCCCCCTATTCTAATTCCACCTGTTCAGGGGAAACCACTCTTTATGTACTTAACTGTGCTTGAAAAGTCAATGGGATGTGTGCTGGGACAACATGACGAAACCGGTCGAAAGGAGCATGCCATCTATTATCTAAGTAAGAGATTTACCGATTGTGAAACCCGATACTCACTCTTGGAGAAAACTTGTTGTGCTTTAGCATGGGCCGCTCGTCGTTTAAGACAATACATGATTTGCCACAAAACTTTGTTGATCTCAAAAATGGATTCAATAAAGTACATCTTTGAAAAGCCTGCTTTGACTGGAAGACTCGCCCGTTGGCAGATGTTACTATCTGAGTATGACATCCAATATGTGTCTCAGAAAGCCATCAAAGGGAGTGTGTTGTCTGATTACTTGGCAAACCAGACCGTTGAAGATTACCAGCCGTTGAAGTTTGACTTCCCCGATGAAGACATTATGGTAGTAAAGGATTGTGAAACCCCAGGACTTGATGAAGGACACGAACCTGGATCTCGGTGGAAGCTCATGTTCGATGGTTCCTCAAATTACATGGGGCATGGCGTAGGAGTTGTTATGTTAAATCCGAATGGTGGATACACTTCTTTCACATCAAGTTTGTGTTTTGATTGCACAAATAATATAGCAGAATATGAGGCGTGCATCCTAGGCATTGAAGCAGCAATTGATCTCCGAATCAAAATCCTCGAAGTATGTGGAGACTCAGCCTTGGTGATATACCAAGTCAAGGGCGAATGGGAAACCCGTGATACCAAGTTGATCCCATATCGTGCCTATGTCATGGAATTAATAAAATACTTTGACGAAATCACTTTCCGTCATAACCCGAGAACTGAGAATCAAATTGCTGATGCTTTGGCGATGCTGGCTTCAATGTACCAAGTTAGATTCCATAATGAAGCACCTCTCATTCAGATCGAGCGGAAAGTTGAGCCTGCCTACTGTCAGTCAGTTGAAGAGGAAGCCGATGGTAAACCCTGGTTTCACGACATCAAATGCTTTTTGCAAAATCAAGAATATCCAACAGATGCAACAACCCTTGACAAGAAAACATTGAGGAAATTGGCATCCAAATTCTTTTTAAGCAATGGTGTGTTATACAAGAGAAATCACGACATGATTCTGCTCAGATGCGTGGATGAACGTGAAGCGGACCTATTGATCAAGGAGATTCATGAAGGATCCTTTGGAACTCATGCCAATGGGCATGCCATGGCCAAGAAGATTTTGAGAGCTGGTTATTACTGGTTGACCATGGAATCCGACTGCTTCAATTATGCTAGAAAATGTCATAAATGCCAAATCTATGCCGACAAGGTACACGTGCCTCCGACCCTGCTAAATGTTTTGACGTCACCTTGGCCTTTCTCAATGTGGGGCATCGACATGATTGGCGCCATCGAGCCTAAAGCTTCCAATGGTCACCGCTTCATCCTTGTTGCCATTGATTACTTTACCAAATGGGTAGAAGCCGCCTCCTACGCTAATGTGACAAAACAAGTGGTTGCACGATTCCTCAAGAAAGAGATCATTTGCCGTTATGGAATCCCAAGCCGGATCATCACAGATAATGGGACGAATCTGAACAATAAGACCATGAAAGAATTATGCGAGAGCTTCAAGATTGAGCATCATAACTCTTCACCCTATCGTCCAAAGATGAATGGCGTTGTTGAAGCCGCTAATAAAAACATCAAGAAGATCCTGCAGAAAATGGTAAAAACCTATAAGGATTGGCACGAAATGCTACCCTTTGCACTGCATGGATACCGGACTTCCGTCCGCACTTCAACAGGGGCAACCCCGTTCTCTTTGGTATATGGGATGGAGGCAGTTCTCCCAATTGAAGTGGAGATACCTTCAATGAGAATCTTGATGGAGACCAAGTTAGAAGAGGCTGAGTGGATTCAAAATAGATTTGATCAGTTAAACCTCATAGATGAGAAGCGAATGACTTCTTTGTGCCATGGACAATTATACCAAAAATGGCTTAAAAGGGCTTTTGACAAGAAAGTACGTGTTCGGGAATTCAGAGAAGGAGACCTCGTGCTTAAGAAGATCTTGTCAATACACAAGGACTCACGTGGGAAGTGGACTCCCAATTATGAAGGCCCATATGTTGTGAAGAAAGCCTTCTCCGAAGGTGCCTTGATTCTCACAACTATGGATGATGAAGAGCTCTCACACCCCGTAAACTCTGATGCAGTTAAAAAATATTATGCCTAATAAAGACCCGCTAAATCGAAAACCTGAAAGGGCAATTTAGGCAAAAAAGGGTATCCCGGTGGACTGAAAACCCGAAAGGGCGGTCCAGGAAAAAGTTAGGGATGAATAAAAGAAATGGTAGCTCGCTAAGTTGAAAACCTGAAAAGGCGACTTAGGCAAAAAGGAGCGTCCCGGTGGATTGAAAACCCAAAAGGGCGGTCCAGGCAAAAGTTAGGGGCACAAGGCAAAAACTGCATCAGTTGTTACTGATTAACACCAAAGAATTTGAGGTGGAAGATTAATCCAGTCACTCCCCTTAGGAGCAAGGTTTTGGGGGAATCATATCTATTAAGGATGTTAATGGTCACTGAATTCAATGTAAACCTTTCCTTATTGCCATTTTCCAAAAATTGTAACACTCTATGGAGCTACGCCATTTGTGTGTTACCATTCTTGAATAAAATACAAGTTTTCCCAATCATTGTTATTTGTGTTCATCTACGCTTTTCTTTGTTATGCAAAATGTCATTTATTTGTTAATAATGAAATTTTGAAACTTGAAAAAGAATTTGAAATTTAGTAAAAAGAACAAAATTACTTTGATATATGTGAAAATCAAAGGAAAATCATTTGTTTCCCCGAAAGCCTCAAGGTTGCATAAATATTCCTGGATCACCGATAAAAGTCCCCATGGAATATAACTCATTAATCCTCTAGAAGGATGGACTTTTGGTTATTTATAACTGTCAATCATGATAGATTCTCCTCTGGACGCGCCTGTTAATTGTACGGGTATGAGTTATTGGTGTTGAGGAATCAGAATCTCTGTAAACAGTCCTTACAAACTCCCAGACTGCCAAGTGTCAGCATTCTCATATCATGATCATTCATATATCATGCATAAAAAAATCCAAATCATGCACAGCCGAAATGTACTTCGTGCTCATTTTGCATTGACCTAGGTCTTGTTGTTGATCCTATATCCTCTGGCCTCTAATTCCAGTTTGTCTTTGGTGACCTTAAACCAGCATCCGGTTTTCGCAGTCATTTTCAAGTCCAATTGTTGTTGGCAAAATCCGTTAAAAGTTGGGTGTAATCCATTACTTACGGTTAAGAATCCAAATGTTATTCCATTATCAGGTCATATATGAACCTGTATGTTCAATACTATTCAAGGTCATATATGAACTTGTTATTGAACTTTATCCCATTGTCAGGTCATATATAAACCTGTTGTTGTTCAAGTGTTATTCAGGTCATATATGAACTTGTTATTGAACTTTATCCCATTATCAGGTCATATATGAACCTGTTGTTGTTCAGTGCTATTCAGGTCATATATGAACCTGTTATTGAACTTTATCCCATTGACAGGTCATATACGAACCTGTTTGTTCAGTGCTATTCAGGTCATATATGAACCTGTTATTGAACTTTATTCCATTGTCAGGTCATATATGAACCTGTTTGTTTAGTGCTATTCAGGTCATATATGAACCTGTTATGGAACTTTATTCCATTGTCAGGTCATATATGAACCTGTTGTTCAGTGTTATTCAGGTCATATATGAACCTGTTATTGAATGTTATTCCATTGTCAGGTCATATATGAACCTGTTGTTGAGCTTTATTCCAGTATTACCAAGTTCTTGATATTCCCCAGCATTGTCAGGTCATATATGAACCTGTTGTTGAGCTTTATTCCAGTATTACAAGGTCATATATGAACTTATTTTGAAGAGTCTTTCTCTATGATTGTTTCGGTGTCATCAGGTCATATATGAACCTGTTGTAGAAATTTTTCATAGTCGGGTTAGTAGGTCATATGTGAACTTACTACCGAAATCTCTTGTATTCCAAGTATCGTTTATCAAATTTCACTTTGAGTTGAGTACTCCCCGGTGTGTCTGACTGTCCAGCAGGATTTGTCTTCCCCAGCGAGTTTGTTTTTTATCATTTGTCTGTCTCCCTGTGGATCGCCAGCATTCCCCCACAGATTGGTCTGTCTAGTAACATCTCTTGTTAAGGGTCCGCCATATCCCTAGCAGATAAAAATTACAAAAAAGAATCATGCATCCATGCATATCATATCATATCACATCATGTCATAGGGATTCCGGATCAAAATCCGGGTCTTCTTAGTATTTAACCATCTCCCACTATGATCATATGAAGAGTGTCCTGCTTCATATTCTCTAGTTGAAGACGCTTAAATAGGGGCAACTGTCATACCCCAATTTTGGTCCTGAATTTTTCCATTTTATTCATTTTTTATTTTGGCACTTGGCCTAAAAGTTCATCTACATACATTCATGACCAAAGGCAACCGTCCATTCCCAAATCCATATTTTTTGATAAACATTGGTTATTTAAGCTTTTAGATCATGGTGCTTTTTGATTACAAAATGGATTTTAGTTATTTGACTTCTTTTTTTTTTAAATTTGATTTTAATTTCAAAGTAAATCTAGTTCCAAATTTCAAGTTAATCTTAATTGTTTTTTTACTAATGATTCAAACTCTAATTGATTTTAATTTTCAAATAAATGTTATAATTGATATCAAAGTAATTTTAACAAATTATAGACTAATTTGATTTTAATTTGTTTTATTGGTTTTTTATTTTTATTTTTAAATTGACATTTAGATGAGTGTTAGATTATTTCAAAAAATCCATATCCATTTCTATAACCACAAATTCATTTCATTCAAACCAAATTCCATGAATAATTTCAAACCAAATTACAATTTCACTTCCAATTCATTCCACATTTTACACTAGCCAAATTCAAACATTCATTACACCATTCAAATGTCCAAATAATCATTTCATTCATTAACAATCCAATTACTTTACAATAACCATGTCAAAAAATAACAAAGCAAAATCTCACAAACATGATCCATTTTCCATCCATAGTTCATTTCAAATCAAAATAGTACATACACTCATTTCATGACATTCAATAATATTTAACTTTCAAACTTTCAAACTCATTTTCATACATACATTTTCATGTCCAATTACATTCAATTACCATTGCACACGTCCATTTTCAATTCACATCACAACAAAGACTACGATAATTACATGTCTAAGCAAACTCTTCCAAGCAATCCATTCTACACTAATTTAAGCGTCAATCCAATTCCATAAGACAAGTTGCTTTCGATTTCAATGTCATGTTGCAAGCCCTTTGTTCCAACGTCATCTTTCATGTGCTCATGACCAAGAAGCCTAACAAAGCATGAATGAGGTCAGAACATGTCAAGCTTTCCATACACACATGCTGTTTTAAACCAAGCTGAAAGTGCAGTGCAAGAACAAACATCAAACCAAGCAATAAGGAGTTCCAAACAAGAATATGTCATGAAACAAAAGAAACTAAGTTGCATCAACACGGGATTAGTGAAACAACAATACCATACACAAGCATTATTATCTAGTAGCATATCAAGTGAGCAAATCAAGTCATACGGCAAGTTCCATGCATTGCACAAACTAAACGTCATGAAACCACAATCACCAAGCCTCATTTGAACTAAAACCTGCAGTACATAAAGCGAGTTGGAATTAAGGCATGAACAAAATTACATCCAATTACAAACCCACAACTCACATAAATCACCCTGCTATGCGTATAACCGACATGTAATGCGGCTAATATTCAACCATACGCTACCTACGTCATGAGCAACCAACCATTCTGCATTCGAACCAAGGCTATGCCTTTTGCAACATCACAGCAGTCCATGTTTTGGTTACAAAAGCCACAACAGAAATTGAAAAGAACATAACAGCATCAAAAAAAACTTACCTTAACCTCTTGAATTAGTTTGGTTCCTCCAAATTCCACAACAATGTATCGAAAACCGCAACGGAACCGGCATCCAAAAAGCAACAACAGTCCATAACACTTCAGTTACTTCCAATTAAACTTGCCATCATTAAAACCAAACAAGCAGGCTACAACAACAACACAAGATCAATGTGAATTTCGAAGAAAGAAATGTAGCAGAGATAGATGGAATGGCTTGTTTGCATTAGTGATCACATTGTTGAATTGATATATCCTTGACAAACCTTTCCGGATGGAAAGAAACTCGAGAGGGTTCAGTCTCTTTTCGCAAGTCAATTCCACAGCAAGCAATGAAGATGTTATATCTGGTCTCTCATTATAGTGCCATCCTGCAACATTGCCAACATTTTTGCATCCATTAAACACTACTACATCATAATCAATGGAAAATCGTGATGCACCAAAACACACAATAGTCAAAGACTCAGGTTGCAAAGGCCTGTACCTGTAAACGTTTCACATGATGTAGTCAGGTTAAGATTAGGTGGAAATTTCCTTGACAGGAGAAGTTCCTTTGAGTACCTGCACAAAAACACACCAAGTTGGAATAAACTTGCAACCTGATCCAAGTCAAAACGTGAAATGACTTGCAGCAAATACCCTGGACAAAGATCAATACCAGCAGGCCTATGTTGAGCCTCAACCTCATCCACAACCTCAAGGTTACAAGAATTTTCACTGCAGTAAAAAATACAGGTAATTAGCAATGCTGTAGAAAATTCAGAAAAATACCCAAAACAGAGTTGAGACAAAATTCAAAGAAAAAGCATGGGTTCAGGTTACCTTTTCCGAATCCAAGCATCAAAGAGACCGACCCAAACTGAGTCCACCAAAAGGACTTCGCAGAGATGCTTCTTTTGAGCTGCATAAGCCAACCCCAAACCCTAAAATTGCAGAATATAAAAGGTGAGAGGTGAGGACGGCAAGAGAGAATTGGGAGGCAGGCGAAAAATCTCAGAAAAAACACTAAATCCCAAAATCGAATACCTGGATTGAAGAGGCGAAGAGAGAAGAGTTAAGCGTCACCGTCGCCGTCGTCACCACCGAAGGTGAGCCTTTTCCTTTTGTTCCTCCTTAAATCCATGGATTCTCGCATTTTAGAGTAAGAGAGACTGAGAGGTGATGAGCGATTGAGGGTAGAATCGTGAGATGAGGAGCGAGAAAGGGACGTGTTTGAGTGAGCGTGAGAGGATGGAGAGCGCGATTGAGAGAGTTGAGATAGAGCGATGAAGAGGGGCATGAACGATTGGGAGAGAACGAGGACGATGAGGCATCTGTTACCGTTGTTTCCAATTTCTTTCTTTTATTTATTTTTAAACAGAATAAACATTGAAACCATTAAAAGTTATGTTTAAACTTCCTAGGTTTTATTTAATAATGTTTTCATTTAGTAGTGTATATTAACATATTAATGTTTATCTCAATCCATTAGCCTCTGGAACCCAACAGCCAGGCGGCTGGGTTTAATTTCTTGTTTTTTTCTTGGTAGTCCAACAAACTATTTTATCTTAGTTTTTATTTTTAATTTTAATTTTAATCTATTATGGTTTACTTATCCGAATTAGCATTAAGATAGCAAATAATCATGAATGGCCTAGTGGGGAGAGAGTATCTTCATTGCCTTTAGTGGAGTGGGTTCAATATTTGGGGATAGCAATCTTTGTATTTATATTTGTTATGCTTACCATTTTACTTAATTTCTTTTTCTATATAGTATCTTGCTATTTTATTTTATTTTTATTTTTATTCGATTAGTCGATTTTTTGTGTGTTAACTAATCTAGTTAGGTTAGTACCATATCCATACTTTTACACGTATAAATAATCATACTCAAATTTCACTTGATGTCAAAATCAATTTCAACTTTCCTCGATTTTAAAATACATTCCAAAAATAAATGTGAATCACTTCAAGATCATTTCACAAATCAAACATAATATTCAAAACCTTTTCTAAAGCGTGAAGAAAAAGATTATCCTGGAGGGAATATCCAGTCATAATCCCGAATATTAGGCTCAAGTTGTAAGAGCTTGTAAGCCATAAATATTCGTCTTCTCTCCAAAACACTTGTAAGTATCTCAAACCATCTTCTTAACAAAGTTGGAAGAAAAAGATTATCCTGGAGGGAATATCCAGTCGTAATCCCGAATATTAGGCTCAAGCTGTAAGAGCTTGCAAGCCATAAATATTCGTCTTCTCTCCAAAATATTCATAAATATTCGAATCATTTTCTTAATAAAATTGGAAAGGAACAGGCTGCCTGGGTGGAATGTCCAGATGTAGTCCCGAGTGTTAGACCCAAGCTGTAAGAGCTTGTAAGTCACAAGTACTCGTCTTTCAAACTTTAAAATACTTAATTCCTACCTCAAATACTTTTTCAATAAAGATGGAAATGGAACATGGTGCATACCGTGCACTCCTGAAGTTAAGATTCGAGGTGTATGCCTCGCCTATCTTAACTTTCGCCATTACTCAAAATACATCCAACCAATCAAACTCTTTCTCGCCGCCGTGCGATTAATCAAGAACCTTTTTCATAAATGAAAGATATATTGTCTTAAGGTGATGCAAAACAATGTTTCGGCCACGATTGTTGAGTCGAGATGAGTGACGCTTTTCCGAATGTAGATTTATAAATCCGTTCGATGTGTGGTATGCGTCCACTCCTCATCTGTTTTGGGTAAAACAATGTTTTCGTCGATTAATACAGTATAGCTTTCGCTAAAATCGACCAACAAACAAACATTTTTTTACCTAGAACTACGTAAGCCTTGATTTCTCTTTTGAGATACGTAGGAGCAGGATTTTTAAATCTTGTCAGGCCCACTAATAAAAAACTTAGGTTTAGTCCTTCGTCAAAAATCCAAAAACATTCTCTTCTCATCCTTTCTTTCTTTCCCACCTAATAATTCGAAAAGCCTAACATTTCAATTAACACTAACGCACACAACTAACCTAATGGTTCCCGTTGAGTACAACAGACGTGAGGGGTGCTAATACCTTCCCCTTGCGTAATCGACTCCCAAACCCTGATATTGGTTGCGATGACCATATCTTATCCTTTCTTTTAGAGGTTTTATCGATATTTCCCCTTTCCTTTTTAGGAATAAATAAAGTTCGGTGGCGACTCTGTTCAGTCCATCATTGCAAGCGTGCGATTGCGCTTCGCTTAAAGTCGTATCCCCATTTTTCTAGGTGCGACAGAAGGTCCTAGAAACTAAGTCCAATTCTCCATTTCTTTGCATAGGGAAAGTCCTAGAAGCTAAGTCCATTTCTTTGCATTTGGTTCACCATAATCAAAACAAAACATAAGCAAAAACAATATATACACAATTATGTGCTCAAGTGAGCAAAAGGCAAATGGCATTAACATAAACATGTGCTCAAGTGAGCAAAGAGAAAAGCAAATGAATAATATGTGCAAGAATAGTAAATTGCATTAAAGTAAATTGCATAAAGTAAATGTTAATTGTCAATAGTTAGTGTTAGTAGTTAGTGTGCCATAAGGCAAATTTAGCGCTATGTTAAGCAATCGTAATTGGACTTATGTAGAAGTCACAACTATCTGAGGCCGGTCAATAATAATGTAGGCAACAAACACAAGTTAGGAGTCTTGATTAGTGAACCAAGTCCCAACAACTTGCCATGTCAAAAAGGAGAAGAGAATTGATCTTGTATTGGTTTAAGCCTTTTGCATAATTTAGAAGACAACCTATCCTTAATGCAAAGCCATTCACTTGATCAATTGATCAAGATGAATTAGATTTGAATCAAGGAAGGTTAAATCTCCCTAATCAATGCTAACTTATCAACCTTCAACTCATTGATCAAAAAGAAAAGAAGAAGAAGAAGAAGAAGAAGGAGATGAATAAGAGAAATGGAAATGACAAAATGGTAAAAGAAATATAAGTGCATTAAATGGAACATCATGTACCAATCCTCATATGTTGACCAATAACATTGAAAGTCAAGGTCAAACAATCAAAAACAGAAGTGAGATGAAGATTGGAAGTCAATAAATGAATAAACTATTATTGCCATTTTTTTAATATTAAAAATAAACTTGAATTAAAATAAATGGAAAGGTCAAACTTCAAAATCACTTCAAATCAACCTTGAAAGATCCAAGTAATTTATCCTAAGTTCAACAAGGTCAAACAAAGTTTGACAAAAAATTTCAGCATTTTTAAAAGTCAGAAACTATTTTAAATCAATTAAAAATGAATAAAAATAACCTAATTGAACTAAAATCTCAAATAAATCAAAAATCAGTTCAAAAATTGATGAGAATATTTTTCATAGATCCATCATCATTCAAATAGGTTAGGAAAATATTTTTGTATTTTTTGAATATCAAAAACTATTTAAAATGAAAGAGATATTAATTTTTTGGAAGAGATATTAATTTTTGAAAATAATTGGAATTTAAGAAAATAAAAACAGATTATAAAAATGCAAAAAAGGAGGAGCGTTGGATCTGAGCTCATTAATTGAGCTGGCAAATCACACGCTCCTAAGGCGTGCGCCTATGGTGGTCTCTGGTCAATGCGTGCGCATGGGAAAGAATTAAAAGTCATAACAATGAATGATCCTGATTGAATCTGGAAAATGGATCAAACGATCCAGATTTAAACTGGAGATGATGAAGCCACCGGAGCCACCGTCTTCTCCGGTGAGCTTCCAGATTCCGGCCAAAATGCAGAAATTCAAAAGGCAACCAAAACGTGCGATCTATACATCAATAGAAAGCTGGGATGATGTACATCATCCCTATACCATCCATTTTCATTCTAGATCTCTATGATTTGAGAAATCAGAAGTTGAAAAATCTGGTGTTCATCATGAACTCAATGAATTGCAAAAATTAAAAGCATAAACATGATGCCTCTATTGAGAGGACTTCAGCCAACACAAAATCATAGCCAATAGGTCAAAGGATTAGGAGAATCGAAGAAAATACCAGTTGGAGCGTAAGCTTGAGTTCTGGTGATTTGAGCTTGAAACCTTGCCTACTTTATCAAAATAGAAGTTCAATGAAGTGTATGGTGAAGGTCTAGAAGCACTAGATCTAAGAATACAACCAGATGAAGCTGAATTCTAGATCTGAAAATTTTAAGAGAAATGAAACTTGCTTCTTTAGTGATGGTTAGGGAATGAATTCTGCAGCATTTCAAGTTTAAATTGGGGTCTGAAATGGAGGGAATGAAGTCTCTATTTATAGAGAAAATGGCAAGGAAGGTGTGGAATGATCCGTGTGCATGGCATGTGAAGCTTCATTGCATGGGCTTGCATGATCATGCACAAGGCCCAAAAACAATGCCAAATGAACTCTGAGCAATAGCCAAAGGGAATTGGACGTGTAGCTTGCAAGGCAAATGCTCATGTAACAAGATTTCAAGTGAATTCTCCAATTGTACCTAAACAATCATCCCTTCGAAAGTACCATTTAGAAAATCCAAGCATAGGCATATGGGTAATGGTTGGAAAGGTATTTGTATGAGGAACAAATGTTATGTTTGAAAAAAAACTCATTTGGAGTGTGGAAATTTATGAAATTTGAGTTTAAAGTGTGATGTGCAAAACATGTCAAGGCAAAGTTTCTAAAATTGGCCAACTTTCAAGCCCTTCTGTTTTGATGATTCAAGCTTTAAATGGAAACACCTCCAACATCAAAGTTGTATATATTTTCAAGAAAATCAAAAAGGACTTAAATTTTGCATCATTTGGATTTTTTATGAAGAAGTTATGGGCACTTGAAGTTGGACTTTTTTTACTTTTAATACCTTTGACCCAAAAGGACCTATAATGTCTTGCATTATCACATGTATTTACTTTGAGATTTTGAAATTTTGTACAACATAACATTTGAAGTAGACATCTTAAGATTTCCAATTCATTTTATCCCACCTCAAAATCATAAAAAATGAATCAGCTATGTCCTTGGGAAGTTGACCCAAAATTAGGGTTTCAGTCAAAATGACCTATAATGTATTGGAATGGAAGATGATCTTCCAAGCTTCAAATCAAATTTTGATGAACATGAAAGTTGTTCATATTGTCCTTAAGAACATTTTTGCTTTTGGAACCATCTCCATTTGACCAACACATCAAACGTTAGGTCTCAGTGCATTTCAAAATAGTCAGATGAATTGACTGATCGACTTTTCAAGTCCACAACTCATACCTTGATGAATTGATGATTGAGGATACTTAAATAAGTTCAAATATGCATGAAATGAAGAGTTAAAGAACTTCCCTTGATTTTATTTGACCATGGGCTGAGGTTGCTTCATGAGCAAGGCATTGTGGTGCATAGATGGATTAGGGTTTCTTTGAAGAACAAGGCCTCAAACCCTTTGACTTGCTTTGATCAAAATGATGAATTGAGATGCTAGGGAGGCATATTTGATGGATGAGAGCCTTGGGAACCATTACCATGCTTGCTTTCATCTTTTCTTGGGCATGTCTTTGTACCAATGACCTCTTAGAAGCTTTTGACCTTGTGATTGCTCAAGCTACAAACAAAAGATGTTAGTGACATATTTTTGTGCTTTTGGTTAGTAAATAAAATGTGAAAAGCAATGATAATACAATTCAAGCATGCTTGGTGATCTCAAACCACTCACAAGGAGTCCCACCCAAAGGCAAGGGACCAAGATGCTCAATGATCCTTGAGGCTATGCAATGCAATGTTATGATGCTATGAGGGATCTTAGGGACAAAATTGGGGTCTTACAGGTTCATTTGGTACTCATTCCAATGGAAATGCCATGGCAAAGAAGAAGTTGAGAGCAGGCTACTATTGGTTGACAATGGAGTCTGATTGCTGCAAATATGTAAAGAAATGCCATAAGTGTCAGATTTATGCGGATAAGATTCATATTCCCCCGACACTTCTGAATGTGATTTCATCACCATGGCCTTTCTCCGTGTGAGAAATTGACACGCTTGGCATGATAGAGCCAAAAGCGTCCAATGGTCACAGATTTATTCTCGTAGCAATTGATTACTTCCCCAAGTGGGTTGAAGTGGCATCGTACGTGAACGTGACCAGGCAGGTGGTTGTGAAGTTTATCAAGAATCAACACATATGCCGTTATGGTGTGCCAGACAAGATCATTACTGATAATGGATCTAACTTGAACAATAAGATGATGAAAGAGCTGTGTAGCGAGTTCAAGATTGCACATCATAATTCTTCTCCTTATAGACCCAAGATGAATGGGGTTGTTGAAGCTGCTAACAAGAACATCAAGAAGATTATTCAGAAGATGGTTGTTACGTACAAAGATTGGAATGAAATGCTGCCATTTACCTTGCATGGCTATCGTACATCTGTCTGCACTTCAACAGGGGCAACCCCTTTCTCCCTTGTGTATGGCATGGAGGTTGTGCTCCCCGTGGAAGTTGAGATCCCATCAATGAGAGTCTTGATGGAAGCCAAGTTGATTGAGCCTGAATGGGTTCAGAGTCGTTATGACCAACTGAATTTAATTGAAGAGAAGAGATTGACTGCCATGTGTCATGGTCAGTTATATCAGCAAAGGATGAAGAAAGCCTTTGATAAGAAGGTCAAGCCTCGTGTGTTTAGAGAAGGTGACCTTGTGCTCAAGAAAGTCTTGTCTTTCACGCCCGATTCCAGGGGTAAGTGGACTCCATATGTTGTTAAGAGAGCCTTTTCAGGCAGTGCTTTGATACTTACAATTATGGATGGGGAGGATTTCACTCGTCCTGTGAATTCAGATGCAGTCAAGAAATACTTCGCCTAAAATAAAAACAGAATAGCTCGCTAAGTTGAAAACCCGAAAGGGCGGCTTAGGAAAAAATGAGCGTCTCGGTGGATTGAAAACCCGAAAGGGCGGCTTAGGCAAAAATGAGCATCTCGGTGGATTGAAAACCCGAAAGGGCGATCCAGGCAAAAGTTAGAGACATGAAAAAAAGTATATATATATATATATATATATATATATATATATATATATATATATATATATATATATATATATATATATATATATATATATATATATATATATATATATATATATATATATATATATATATATATATATATATATATATATATATATATATATATATATATATATATATATATATATATATATATATATATCCCGCTAGATTGAGTACCTCACCCTGGGGCAATCTAGGCAAAAATTAGGGATTTGGCAAGTAACTGCATCCTGACAAGACTTTGTCCTACAAACCGTCTTCTGTCAGAGAACTTCGCTCAGTCATCGTCAACTGAAGCTTCAAATACATTGGATTCAGAGTTGGTGGAGAAATGGTCATTATGTTTAATGTAGCCCTTTTCCAATATATATCACCAATTCCAAATTTGTAAAGATCCATGGAGTCTTGCCATTTGCAGACTACCATTCCATCAAATAAATTTAAGCCTTTGTCCAAATTCTTTGCACTCTTATTTGTTTCTATTCAACAAATGTTTGCATGTTTTAATTGATAAATATCATTGTTTTAAATAAATAAAGTTTTTTATAAACTGTTTTTAAACAAAGTGAACATTCACAATGATCGAAAGGATAATGGAAACGTCTTCAGTGCTATCCCAAGGATAGCATGATCTCTAAAAGTGTAAGGTATTTGTTCATTATTCCTAGCATATTTGTATCCTCTTCATCATCTGTCAGGTTATCTCCTCAGAGAGCGTAGAAGAAGATAATGCATCACCAAGTTCCCCAGAGAGTCTGAAGCTTTGGTCCCGATTTGTTTAGAGAAGTATACCTCTAATCCCACCAAATCCCCTGAGAGTTTGGAGTTTGGTCCTAATCTTCTAACTCCCCGGTGAGGCTGGATTTAGCATCTGTGTTATCAATTATATGGTTGTCATCCCTTGTGTGGATTAACCTAAAATCCCTTATAGATTGATAAATTGAAATGTTAATCTTTTCGAGGAAATTGGTTTTCCCTCATTTCAAGTTGGAAATCCCCCGCAGAGTAAGCAGGAATTCCCTTTATGAGCAGTTGGCTTGTAGCTTATCCCCCGGTGAATTCGCATACATTGATCTCCAAAGGGTTTTCCCCTTGATCATTCTCAGCAGAGTTGCTCTAATCAATCAACTCATCCCCAGTACGGTCACCAACGTGTTATCTCCAGCTGATCGCCTACGGGTTTGTCCCCAGTTCAATCCTCGGTAGTTGTTCCTTAGTGGAGTTGCCGGATCGGAGCCTGATTGTTGTTGCTTCCTCCTTCTTGGATATTTTCCTCCTAGCAGAGCGGGTGATGAAAATGTTTATTTTCCTATCCTCCAGTGGAGCGGCGTTTCTTTTCTCCTCGGCAGAGATTGTTTCTCCAGCAGTACGAGGAAATGTGATGGTTATTGAAACTTTTGTTTGGTGGTTATTTCCCATAGAGTTTTATCTTTCTCCCTGATAATCTCCCCAGTAGAGTTGCTTCTACGGCGGATCTTATTTGTGCTTAGCTTCCCCAGCTAAGACTTTCAGTTTGGCGTTGGGACTTCGAGGAAGATGTGTTGATTTCCTTCCCCAACGGAGTGACTGTTTTTCTTTCTCCATAGCAGAAGTCTTTCCTTCCGTGGTTAGAAGTGATTATTGTTTGATGTGTTTTTGTCTGGTGGCTGTTCCCCACAGAATTTTACATCACCTCCTGATAAGATCCCCAGTAGATTTCTTCTCTGGCTGATATTATCCTTATCTCTGCATTCTGTTGGAAGATCCCCAACTTTGGTGATGGTGTTCCCTTGCTTAGTCCCAACAGCGGTCTCTGATTCCCGGTGATCCTGTTTGTTCCCCTAGCAGTGATCTTTGTCCCTGGCAGCGACTCTGTTTGATCCTCAACATTGGCCTTTATTCCCCTGCAGAGATTGGTGTTTCCTGGTATCTGTTACCCCCATCAGATTAGATTTTCTCCAGTGGGCCTGGCTTTCTCTTTCAAGATTGTAGTACCGGATGTTTGTCCATTGATTCTTGGACCTGTTTGTGTTAGATATGTTTGTCTGTCAGCATTATCATACATAAACCACGCATATACATGCATAATTATAACATTCAGATATTCATGTTGCATTCTTTTCCATATATCTTTGTTTGTTATCTCCTGCTATTTGGTGATATATATTTCCCCGAGCAGATGTTGGTGTCTAATCTCTCCATATATAGTCAACCCCATAGGCAGAAAGTGTCTATCCTTTCCTCCATATTCCCCACTGAGTTATGTCCTCGTGGATGGTTATTATTTCAGTTTCCTCCCAAAATATGTATTGGAGTGGAATTTCTCCCCTGAGTTATATCCTTATAGGGTTTAGTCTTGTTTCGTTGTGTCTCTCTAGTTTGTCCCTAGATTGACTCCTCTTGTTATTTCCCCTGCACTTCCCCGTAGTTTAGATGAATGATGGCTCAGTAACCAGTAATTGTCCATCTTTTCTCCAGCGGAGTTTCTGTGGCCTTCTACCCAGTAACCGGTAGTTGTAAGTCCTATTTCTGTGGTTTTCTACCCAGTAACCGGTAGGTGTAAACCCCATTTTTATCCCCTTGCAGAGTTAACCCTTAATCTTTGTTCATCCTAACCGATGACGGTGACTCTCTTCTGTGGTTTTCTACCCAGTAACCGGTAGATGTAATCCCCTCTTTGTTGGTTATCTTTATGCAATATTCGGTATTGATATTCCTTCACTATTGGAGTCTATATCCCAGTAACCGGTGATATATCTCTTGGATAATTGCTCTGATCAAGCAATTTATCCCCTGCGAGTCATCTTTCATCTACCCTTTTTGTGGGTAATGATTGTTTCTCCCCTTTTGATTGGTCATCATTTTGTACCCAGTAGTCGGTATCCTGATGTCCTTTCTTTTCGGTCGATTTATCCTTTATTAACCCAGTAACCGGTTGTGGATAATCTTCCATGCGAGTATGTTATCTACGTTCTGATGGTAATAGATAATATATCTCATGCGCTCTTCAGTCGAAGTCTTTTTCTTCCCCAGTTGAGTAAGATTCATATTTCCTTATGGAATCGAATATCCATCCAGTAATCGAGTTTGCTTTTTCAGCTCTCCTTTTGGATGATGAGTGATTTTTCAAGGGACATGTATGATCATATGAACTCAAAATAAGGTGTCCTTGAATTCATTTTGATTAAATTGCTCAAAGTTTAAGGTAACTTATTGAAGAAGGCATGAAAATAAACAAATGAACCTTTGACTTTTCTTTAGAAATAAGCAACAAAAATTTGAGATAATCTTGATAAAAATGAGATTGGAAGATTCTTAAGAACCTTAGAGATCATTTTTTGAGATATAAGCCCCTTCAGAATCAATGGTTTAACACATTTTGACTTAAGGAATCAAAAAAGCCCTAGCTGAGGAACCATGCTTGATGTCTTGATGAAAAACCCTACCTTGCACAATAAACTTAAAGAAAATAAGACATATTTTCCTATTTTTATTAGAGGTTATATAAGCAATGAACATATAAACACAAAGGTAAAACACCAACAAAGAGGTGTTTGATGATTCTTGCAAATGGTAAACCAAAAGATGAGAGAGAGAGGGAGAACAAAGATGTGACCTTGTTTGTATGTAAGGATGAAAATGATATATGGGATCTTAGGATTAAAAATTAGGGTATGACACACTCCATACAACCTAAGGTATAAAATCAATTTACACGTAAAGATAAATGTGCATTCTCTAATCTCCACTTTTATTATACTAATCTTGAATATTAAATTGACTTGGACGTTCGAGTGTCAACTATCTCACCTCAAAAAAAGAATAAAATCTTCGCGAGGCGCGTCACACACTTGCAGAGTAGACTAACTGAGTCTCCACCGAACTTTATTTATTCACAAAGAGGGAAAGGGAAAATCTCGATAAACCCCACAAAGAACGAATAAGATATGGTCGTCGTAACCAAATCGGCTTTGGGAGTCGATTACGCAAGGGGAATATATTCACACCCTTCATATCTATTGTACTCAACGAGAACTATTTAGTTAGTTGTGCATGTTAGTCTTTCCTTTGAAAAATATTTGGCTTCTCGAGTTATTAAGAGGGAAAATAAGAATATGACTAAAAGGTTTATTTTATTAAGGTGCCTGACGAGACTTTGAATCTCGCTCCTACGTATCTTCAGGTGTGATGGAGAACTCAAGGTTACATAGTTCTGGGTAGAAAATGTTTGGTTGCTGTTTGATTTTAGAGAAATATATTTTGTCGCAATCGACGGAAAATATTGATTACCCAAAATAGTGAAAGAGGGAACGTTTGCATCACATAAAATGGATTTCTACATATCAATATTCGAGGGAAACCACCACTAGCCTACTCTCACATATTCGAGACAAAACACCTTTAATTTGTGAAAACGGTTTGAAGATCAATCACGCGGCGGCGAGAAAATAGTTTGATTGGTTGGATTATTTTTAGGCGGACGATGAATAATCGAGCAAGGAAATATAAGCCCACCAATTGATTATTCGAGGAGCAAGGAAGTGTAAACCTCTCTTCCTTTTTAGTCCAAGTTATTTTGATAAAATTATTGGCGGAAGACGAATAATCGAGCAATATGACGTAAGCCAATCATTCGATTATTCGAGGAATAGGAAAGTGTAGACCTCTCATTCCATTTTTCGTCCAAGTTTGATTAAGATGTTTTATTGACGAAAGATTGAGCAATATGACGTGGGCTAATCATTCAATCATTCGAGGAACAAGAAAGTTTAAACCACCAATTCCCTTTTCAACAAGTTTTTTATTAATAAAAGGGTTTAACTCGCTTTGGACAAGCGAGAGAGAAAAGCATGATTTTGTTCGAGGGTTTATCACATTAGCGGAAAAATGGTTTGTGAAATGGTTTGAAGTTAATTTGAATCGATAATAAAAATAGTGAGATCTTTTGATAAACAACTTAATATTAATAAAGTATTTAGATCTTATTTTGAAAGATTGATTTTTTTTATCATGCATCCATTTTTTGTTATCTTATTTAACAATTAAAATTCCAAATGCAAGATTAAGTTAGTCATTGATCAAATACACAAGCAAGTATTAACGCAAACACTAAAGACCAAATGATTCAAACAAACAAATGCATCAAAGTTGTTTCTAATTATTACTTTTAAAAGAACTTTTAGATAGAAGAAATCCACATTTAAATCTACAAAACTTCTCTTTTGTTGTTTTTCTTTATAATAAAACAAGTAAAACAATATATCTTTTTTATTCTATAAAACTCTTAATCCTTTTTATATATTTCAAAAAAACTAATCAAAATTTCCTAATTTATTTTTTAATAATAATATGAAAATAAAAACTAACACACAAAGAAAAATGGATAAAGGGGGATGCGCGCCCCTAGAGGATAGTAAGGCCCAAGAACCAACTCTATTTCTAACAAAACCAAAGATGGGCCCATGTAGGACAAAATAGTCCATGAGTCACACTAATGGACTACGTTGAAGGGAGCCAAACCAAACCCTAGGTATCAAAAGCTCCCAACCCGGTCTAGCACTCAAACCAACACATTTTTCCTCATCCCTCCATTCTTCATCCTTGCTTCTCTATTTGAAAACCTAAACTCTCTCTTTTCTCTCTTTATATGAGTGGCCGAACACCTTACCACCTAGTCCGATCAATAAACAAAGAAGAACCAAATGCAAAACTCAGTGTGTTCTACTCAAGTAAAACCCATATTTTGCAATAGGGTCCTCAAACATGAGCAAAGTTGAACCTTAACCTCCAAAAAAATCCAATAGTAGAATCAAACAGGAAAAACATTGCAATGCAAAGGGAAAAAAACAACAAAACCCTAAACCCAGATAGTATCATACCCCATTGATTTTTCAATAACAATTTATCAGTTATATTTATAGAGCATGATTCTAGTGACCAACGACAAGAAAAGTAAGTTAGCAGTGAAAGGAAGATGAAAAAAGTTCTACCAAAAGTAGCAAAAATCTTGCGACGCCACTGCAAGGTAAATCATCCTTTCCTTCTTATTTTGTCGTGGTTTAGGTACTATTGTGATGAGGTCTAGCTCATACTCAAGTGAGCTTCAACTCGAAGCTCCAATGAGTAATATAGAGCTTTTTTAGGTGAGTGTTTAGGTATGATTTTGCAGAGCTCCGCTGGGTTTTTTTGTCACCCTTTATCAATCAATCATAGGTTGTACTTATAAAAGAGTTATGATGGTGAGGTTAGTGAACTCGTACGTGTGAATTTTTGGCGAGATATTTTCTTGAGCATGTGAAAGTTTGTTAAGGGTTGAGATGCAAATGAGCTGTGAAAATGATATGTAAAAAATATCCCACAAAGTGTGGGATTTTAGTGAGTGGGAAGAGAGATTCCTATCATGTCATGTGCTGAGATTTTGAATTTGTTTTTGCAATAAAATTGAGCTTTACTATAGTAAAATATGCCGTTTTTGGATTGGATTTTGTGTATATTTATGTTTTTTACTATAGTGATCTATCTCTTACTGCAAAACTATTTGGATTTGGTGTTTGAGTGATCTTTCCCTTGCATTGTCTTGGTTTTTTGTTGCACCTACTTCTTCTTTCTCTTTTATGCAGTATTTTGCCTTTGAATGATGCATTATTTATGTCAAACACTTGTTTCATAAGTGTCTTTGCTTAACTTTGATTTCGATGACTGATTTTTCTTTTATGCAATAGGTTTCATGGATGGACAAGGCTGTAAGAACAAAAATTGTTCTACAACAGATTCCATGATTTTGATGATAACAAAGGAAGAAACCAAAAATGGCACCCTAACGAAAAGTTTCTAAGTGTGCAGGGTTCTAAAGAAAGAAGAAACAAATCTGATGATGTCATCAGATGCAAAACAAGATCAGATGCAAAATCTCAAGTATCAGAAGCATCTAAAGAGGAATCTCATTCAAGAAGCTCTGACTCTGGACAAAACTACAAAAGTATCAGAAGCATCTGAACATGAAGTAAAGTCTAGAAGCTCTGACTCTGAACTAATGCCTTCTGTAAACTCTGGAAGTTATCAGCGCCATCTGAACTTTCAAGAAATAACATCAGAAGCAAGATTCTCCAGAAACACGAAGACTCTAATCAGAATTGTTAATCATGAAGTATCGTTTAAGCCAAGTTAAAGTTCTGCAAATGGATTTCCTCAATTAGAAAGAGACGTTAATCTCCACTTCCAAGAGAGAAGATACTAATTGTGGTAAGTAGTCACTTCTAAGTGAAAAAGTCTACTGCAGAAGCTATTAATGGAATGGCGTAACTACATCTCAATATCCAACAGATTCAACGCTACTTCAACTCTACTTCAACTCCTATAAATAGAGAAGAAATCTCATTCAGTAATGCAAGAGAAATCACTAGCCAAAACTATACTGAAATCATATCACGCTCAAGAAAAACATCCTTGTTCTTCAAAGATTTTCACTAAGCTTTTGCTTATCAAGTGAAAAATTTGTTCTTAAGTTTGTAATATTTGCTTTCTTAGAAGCACTCTAGATTACACATCTTGTATCTATTTTATTTGATTTCCTCAAGTGACTCTTTGTAGTCTGTAGACTTGAGAGGACTAAGAGATTTTCTTCTCTCTTAGGGGTTGTCTGTAATCTTTCAAGATTAGTGGATTAAGTCCTTGTTGAAGGCGAAATCACCTTGGCCGGGTGGACTGGAGTAGCTTTGTGTTATAAGCGAACCAGTATAAAATCATTGTGTGATTTCATTTTGCAAAAGCGCTTATTTTTCAAACAATTCAAACCCCCCTTTCTTGTTTTTCTCACCTTCAATTGGTATCAGAGCTCCGGCTCTGTTATTGATTTTCAAATCAAACACTTAACCGTGTAGAGAGATCCAGTGCGAGAAAAACAAATGGCTCACTCAAATGAAAGAGATTCTTACAATGCTAAACCTCCTGTTTTTGATGGAGAAAAATTTGATTACTGGAAAGACAGAATCGAAAGTTTCTTTCTGGGTTATGATGCTGACCTCTGGGACATTGTCACAGATGGATACAAACCTCCAGTCTTAAATGGAGCTGAAGTTCCCAGAAGCAAAATGTCAGAAGATCAGAAACGTGAGTTCAAAAATCATCACAAGGCCAGAACAATACTTCTAAATGCTATATCATACAACGAATACGAAAAGATCACCAACAGAGAGACGGCTAAAGATATACTTGACTCTCTGAAGATGACCCATGAAGGAAACTCCCAAGTCAAGGAGACGAAGGCTCTGGCGCTGATCCAGAAATATGAAGCCTTCAAGATGGAAGATGACGAAGCTATAGAAGCTATGTTTTCTAGATTCCAAACTCTTATTGCAGGTCTTAAAGTGCTAGACAAAGGATACACGACTGCAGATCATGTTAAGAAGATAGTCAGAAGTCTGCCAAAGAAATGGAGACCAATGGTTACTGCTCTGAAGTTATCAAAGGATCTGAACAATATCAGCCTTGAAGAACTTGTTAGTTCTCTCAGAAGCCATGAGATAGAACTAGAGGAGGATGAGCCTCAGAAAAGGAACAAGTCAGTGGCGCTGAAGTCCAGACCTGAAAGACGAAAGTCAGACAGAACCAAAGCCCTTCAAGCAGAAACTGCAGACACTGATGACTCTGAAGCTGAAGACTCTGATGATGAAGAAGAACTGTCCCTACTAACCAGAAGAGTTAAGCAACTCTGGAAAAGAAGGAACAACAACAACTTCAGAAGATCAAGACCCAGAGGGGATCGATCAGAGTCAACTTCAAAAGGTAAACCTAACAAAGATATTACCTGCTTTGAATGTAAAGAAACAGGTCATTACAGAAATGAATGCCCCAAGCTGAAGAAAGATAACTCTAAGAAAGAAAGCTTCAAGAAAAATACCTTCAGAACAAAGAAGGGATTAATGGCCACCTGGGACGACAGTGAATCCGAATCATCAGAATCTGACTCTGATGAACAGGCCAACGTAGCTCTTATGGCTACCACATCCAGCAGTTCAGATGAAGAATCTGAAGAGGTATTTTCTGAACTTTCTAGATCTGACTTAGAATCATGTTTATCAGAAACTCTTACCTCTCTTCAGAAATTAAAACAAAAAGTTAAAGACATTAAAGGCCTTCTTAAAGCAAAATCTGAAGTATGTAGTAGACTTGAGACAAAAATTCTAGCACGAGATGATACTATCAGATCTCTAACGTTAGAAAGAGATGAAGCTAAAACAAAAAGCTTAGAAGTAAAAGAAACGTTGTCTCAAGCACCACAAACTTCAAATGAAATTATTTATAAATATGAAGAAGCCTTTCAACAATTTCTGAAGAATGGGATAGATAGGAGTATTATGGCATCCATGATTTATGGAGTAGGTCAGAATAATAAAAGGGGAATTGGGTACGATTCTGAGGAAAATAAAACCTCTACCAGTAACCAGCTTAAATCTCCGTTTTCATATCATTACACACACACACAAAAACAAAAATTTAAGAATGATAGAAGACCCAAAGTTATAAGAAACTCTGGGAAGACTAATCTAAAAGGACCCAAGAGATTCTGGGTACCGAAAGATAAGATTATCTATGTTGCAGATATCCTATGCAGCAAAGTTCAGACACCAGTCATGGTACCTGGACTCTGGATGCTCGCGACATATGACGGGAAGAAAGTCTATGTTCCAAAGCCTGGAACTTAAAGACGCTGGATTTGTAGGCTTTGGAGGAGATCAGAAAGGAAGGATCAGAGGCTCCGGAACTATTGGTAATGGTACTCTTCCCTCTATATCTGATGTTCTTTATGTAGAAGGATTAATGCATAACTTGTTATCCATAAGTCAATTAAGTGATAACGGTTATGATGTAATCTTTAATCAAAAAACGTGTAAAGCCATTAGTCAGAACGATGGCTCTGTCCTTTTCACAGGCAAGAGGAAAAACAACATTTATAAAATAAATCTTTCTGATTTAAAAGATCAAAATGTTAAATGTTTAATGTCAGTTCACGAAGAGCAATGGGTATGGCATAGACGCTTAGGCCACATTAGCATGAGAAAACTTTCTCAGCTAACTAAACTTGAGTTAGTCAGAGGCTTACCTAAACTGAAGTTTTCTTCAGATGCTCTGTGTGAAGCTTGTCAAAAAGGAAAGTTTTCAAAAACATCTTTTAAAAAGAAAAATGTTGTTTCTACCTCTAAGCCTCTGGAGCTTCTTCACATTGACTTATTTGGTCCTGTGAAAACAGCATCAGTCAATGGAAAGAAGTATGGACTAGTAATCGTTGATGATTACAGCCGCTGGACATGGGTAAAATTCCTAAAGCACAAGAGTGAGTCTCACTCTGTATTCACCAGTTTCTGTTCTAAAGTGCAAAAAGAATTTGACTCTAAAATTGTTAGAGTCAGAAGTGATCATGGTGGAGAATTTGAAAATAAAGATTTTGAAGAACTATTTGATTCTAATGGAATATCCCATGATTTCTCCTGCCCTAGAACTCCACAACAAAATGGAGTTGTAGAGAGGAAGAATAGGACACTCCAAGAGATGGCCAGAACCATGATCAATGAAACAAATGTAGCAAAGCACTTTTGGGCAGAAGCTGTAAATACAGCGTGTTACATTCAGAATAGAATCTCTATTAGACCTATTCTGGAAAAGACTCCCTATGAACTGTGCAAGGGAAGAAAACCCAACCTTTCATATTTTCATCCCTTTGGATGCATTTGTTTTATATTAAATACTAAAGAACATCTGAACAAGTTTGATTCCAAAGCACAGAAAGGTATTATGTTAGGATACTCAGAACGCTCTAAAGGCTATAGAGTATACAACACAGAAACCAAAATTGTGGAGGAATCAATTCATGTTAGATTTGATGATAAGCTTGACCCTGAAAAGTCAAAGCTAGTTGAAAAGTTTGCAGATTTAGAGATCACTCTGGTAGAATCTGAGAAAACTCCAGAAGCAACTGTCACTCCAGACTCTGAAGAAATTAAATCTCCAGAAATTCCAAGGAAAGTTAAAAGTCGTATTAACGTATCTGAAGATTTGATTCTGGGAAACAAGAATGAACCCGTCAGAACCAGATCTACCTTCAGAACTTCTGAAGATATTCCTCTGGGACTAGTGTCTCTGATTGAGCCTATGTCCTGTGATGAAGCTCTTCAAGATAACGATTGGGTGGCAGCTATGCAAGAAGAGTTAGATCAATTCTCCAAGAATGATGTCTGGGATCTCGTTCCAAAACCCAGAGGCACTCATGTCATTGGAACCAGATGGGTTTTCAGAAACAAGCTGAACGAGAAAGGAGAAGTTGTCAGAAACAAAGCTCGACTGGTAGCTCAAGGTTATAGTCAACAAGAAGGTATTGATTATAATGAAACTTTTGCTCCAGTCGCGAGGTTAGAATCTATTCGTCTTCTTGTATCTTTTGCTATTAATCATTCTATCAAATTATACCAAATGGATGTCAAGAGTGCATTTCTTAATGGTTATATTTCAGAAGAAGTGTATGTCAACCAACCTCCAGGCTTTGAAAATTCAAACTTTCCAGAACATGTTTTCAAACTTAAGAAATCTTTATATGGACTTAAACAAGCTCCCAGAGCTTGGTATGAACGTCTGAGCAATTTTCTTCTGGAACAAAATTTTATCAGAGGGAAAGTTGATTCTACACTCTTCTGTAAAAACCTTAATAATGATCTCATGATATGCCAAATTTATGTTGATAATATTATTTTTGGTTCTGCTAATATCTCTGTTTGCCAAGAATTTTCTAAGTTAATGCAGGCAGAATTTGAAATGAGTCTAATGCAAGAACTAAAGTTCTTTCTGGGAATTCAAATCAATCAAACTCCAGAAGTCACGTACATTCATCAAAGCAAGTACATTAAAGACGTTCTGAAGAAGTTTGATATGACTGAATGCAAATCTGCAAAAACTCCTATGCATCCAACTTGCATTCTGGAGAAGGAAGAGGTAAGCAACAAGGTTTGTCAGAAGCTCTATCGAGGTATGATAGGCTCTCTTCTCTATCTGACTGCTACTCGTCCTGATATTCTCTTTAGCGTCTGTCTTTGTGCCAGATTCCAATCAGATCCTAGAGAATCTCATTTAACAGCTGTTAAGAGAATTCTTAAGTATCTGAAAGGAACTCCTAACCTGGGCCTGATGTATGAGAAAACATCAGAGTATAGGCTTTCTGGTTATTGTGATGCAGATTATGCAGGAGATAGAATAGAACGAAAAAGCACATCTGGAAATTGCCAGCTTCTGGGAAACAACTTAATCTCCTGGGCTAGCAAAAGACAGTCAACAATTGCTCTATCAACTGCAGAAGCAGAATACATCTCAGCATCACTGTGCACAACTCAGATGCTCTGGATGAAGCATCAGCTAGAAGATCTCCAGATATTTGAGAGTAACATTCCTATCTTTTGTGATAATACTGCTGCTATTTGTTTAAGTAAGAATCCTATTTTACATTCCAGAGCCAAACACATAGAAATTAAACATCATTTTATTAGAGACTATGTTCAGAAAGGGATAGTAACGCTGAAGTTCATTGATACAAAACATCAATGGGCAGATATCTTTACTAAGCCTCTAGCTGAAGATAGATTTCTTTTCATCTTAGAAAATCTGAACATTAAAAATTGTCCTGAGTAATATTTGGCTCTGAACATGTAAAATGAGACTCTGATAAAAACAAATACACTTCTGCCTCTGACTCTGATACTTCTACCAAGTTAAGAATATATCTGAGTTAGAAATCTTCAGAAATCCTTTGGTATTCCTGAAGATCAGATACATCAACACGTGGGGAACATGCGTCTAACCTTAGAACTTCTAGACAGCTGTCAAGAAATTCAAAAGGCAGACGTTTGAGTTTTCCTCGAGCAGTGTGCAAGCTGTGGGATTAGACATTCATTAATGAGCTGTAATCATTTTTCCCCCAAACGTGCTATTTTGGTTTTTGTGCTAACGCTGGTATGTGTGTCGTTTTGCATGTGTTTTTACCCTTAGTATATAAACACTTTCTCTCACTTTTCACACTTATCACTCTCACTCACTCTAAAACCCTAAACCCTTCTCTGAAAGTTCTCTGCAAGTTCTTCATCTTCTTCTTCAATCTTCATCATCTTCATCAACATGGACGCTCAACAACAAGAACTCTTCAACCATTCTCAACAAGTGGAATCTAGTTCCAATCCCCAAACCTCAAACACTCAAACACCCACGGTTATAAGCGTCACCACAACCCCAGTTTACAAAGAACCTCACATTCTTGACCGTGAACAACACATTCATCTTTCAACTCCCTTTGAAGGTTTGGATGTACTGTGTGAATCGCTGGTAGATTTTGAGAACTTGAGAAGAAACGGTGTTGATCTTACTGAAGATCTTCGCAAGCAAGGTTGGGAAAACTACTTCGACAGGCTTTATGGTCCAATCTACCCTCTTCTGGTGAAGGAGTTCTGGAGATGTGCAGATGCTGATGACCAGTTCATTGTTTCTTTTGTTCTGGGAGTGAAGATAGTGATCACAGAAGGATCCATTGCCTCTCTGTTGAATATGGAAAGTAGTGGAGGTAAAAGGATTTACAACATTCCTCCAAGGTCAAAGCGCATCACTGAAGTCATCAACCCTACAATCTTCAAACCTAATGTTGAAGGAAACCCCTCTAAAAACAAGGAGCTTCATCAGAACCTCCGAGTTTGGCTGAAGATTATTCTGGGAACAATCCATCATCGTCCAGCCTCCAACTCCTCTGACTACATAAATGCAGACCAGAAATGCATTCTGTACTGCATTCAGAAGGGTATCAAGATCAATCTCCCTACTCTCCTCTTCAGATATCTGAGAGATTCAGTCAGAGAAACGAGGAATAATATGAAGCCCAGATCCTACATTCCTCTGGGAAGATTGCTCTCTGATGTCTTCATTGAGCATGGCTTGATAGATGATCTGGAGAAGACCAGATGTATGGATGATCTGGCAATTGACGTGGGAAAGCCTCTGAATGCCAGAAACCTCAAGAGCATGGGAATCATCAAAGACATTAGAGTCAAGCCCACTATGGATGTGTCCTGGGAATGTCTAAAAGATCAGAGGAAAATGCCTCATGGCCTGGTCAGATTCTTCAAGGATGAGCCCAGAGACGCTGTTGCCCTCTATCTTCATCGAATGTTGGAAGAAGGTGTTGATGTTTCTGATTTCCGCCTTGAAGACTGTCTGGACTCTGTAGAAGATCTTGTCAGATACAAGAGAGGTGTCTCTGAGAAACAGATAGCTGATGAAGCAAGAAAGGCAAAGAAAGCCAGAACTGAAGGAGCTTCTGGAAGTGGATCTTCAGCTCCTCCGCAAATCTCAACTGGTAAGTCTGTTCCTCTTGCTACTTCTGTTCCTATAATGGCTTCCTCTAATCCTCTCTCTTCACAACCAATATATACCACCTCTGAAATACCACCATCAATCATCAGAACCTCCCAACCTACACCTGTTCTAAACATTGCTAGAACCTTCATTCCTCCCTCTATACCTGCACAAACTCACCAAACTACTTCTTCTTCCTCATCCTCTGAATATGAATCACCCCCTTACCTTTCCCCTTCTTCTGACCAAGAGTTATCTGATCATGAGTCCTCTGATCAAGAACACTCTGACCCAAACTCCCCAACCATAGCAACACTCTATGCCCATAGACTTGCTTCACAACGAACACAAACCACAGAACCTGAAATAACTTCACCACTACAACAAACAACCACCATACCCTCTGTAATTCAACCATCTGCTCCTTTCACCTCTAATATCATTCCACCAATCCTTCCCGCTGTCCCAGAACCAGAATCCGAACCCTTAGATGTAAACCCACTCTATGCTTCATCCCCAGATTCTGAACTTCAAGCAGAATCTGAACCTCAACAAACTGAACCTCCCTCTCTAAATCTCAGCCCTCAAAACTCTCCACCTCATTCACCTGAACCTGAACCTGAACTTACCATACCTACCCTTGAGGAGGCCATTATACAGGTTGCAGAAGCTTCAGTCCAGAAGGTCAAGTCTCTGGCTAAAAACTCTGAAGTTAGTGATGATCCTAAATCTGTTAGGACACACTGGAACAGAGTCATTAGTTGGATGACCTCTGAGTCTTATAGGCTGAAGAGTATCTCTGAACAAGTCAGAAATGGCTACATCAGAGATGCTGAGGAACGGCTCCAAGAGAGATTGGCCAGAGAAGCTGAGGCCAGAAGATTAGAGGAGGAAAGATTGGCTAAGGAAGCTGAGGAAGAAGCTAGAAGGTTAGAAGAAGAAAGACTGGCAAAGGAAGCAGAACTTCTAAGGATTAAGGAAGCTGAAGCCAAGGCTCAGGCAGATGCAGAAGCCCAAGCTGCTGCTGAAGCTGAAGCTCAGCAGGCTCTGACTCAGGGGGAGTCCTCTTCTGCGATCCCGTTGATTCTTAACACTCTGAAAGAGATCAAGCAAGATCAGAAAGAGATCAAGCAAGATCAGAATGAGCTTCGTGCCAGAATGGACAAACAAGATGCTTTGAATGAAAACATCCAGAACATGTTTGCCATGTTGCTTCAGAGACTTCCTCAACCTCCAAACCCTTAGGCACTTAGGATTTATTTTGTCTGCTTGCCTAGTGTTTTTGCTTCTGTCTTCTTTAGCTCTGATATTCTCTTGGATCTGATGTTTTGCATGCTTTTGTGCCTTTGTGCTTCTGATTAATGAAATGTTTTTCTCTTTATTATTATTTTTATTTTTTTATGCCTTTTTGATTATGCCAAAAAGGGGGAGAAATTATTAAATAGCTCTGATGAAAATTATGTCTAAAACCTTAAGCATTCTGCAACAATTGTAGAAATAGTTAAGGTTAAATTAGCTCTGCTTAAATAATAGCTCTGATTAAATAGTTCTAACATTAAATTTAAGAAATTGCAGAAAGTTTTCAGAAATCTCTTTACTTGGAAAGCTCTGGTAAGAACTTCTGAACTCCCTAGTACTAACTCAGGGGGAGCTTTTGTCTATCTGATCTAATATTTTTCATGTTTCATCTGATAATTTTATTTGTTTTGTCATCATCAAAAAGGGGGAGATTGTAAGAACAAAAATTGTTCTACAACAGATTCCATGATTTTGATGATAACAAAGGAAGAAACCAAAAATGGCACCCTAACGAAAAGTTTCTAAGTGTGCAGGGTTCTAAAGAAAGAAGAAACAAATCTGATGATGTCATCAGATGCAAAACAAGATCAGATGCAAAATCTCAAGTATCAGAAGCATCTAAAGAGGAATCTCATTCAAGAAGCTCTGACTCTGGACAAAACTACAAAAGTATCAGAAGCATCTGAACATGAAGTAAAGTCTAGAAGCTCTGACTCTGAACTAATGCCTTCTGTAAACTCTGGAAGTTATCAGCGCCATCTGAACTTTCAAGAAATAACATCAGAAGCAAGATTCTCCAGAAACACGAAGACTCTAATCAGAATTGTTAATCATGAAGTATCGTTTAAGCCAAGTTAAAGTTCTGCAAATGGATTTCCTCAATTAGAAAGAGACGTTAATCTCCACTTCCAAGAGAGAAGATACTAATTGTGGTAAGTAGTCACTTCTAAGTGAAAAAGTCTACTGCAGAAGCTATTAATGGAATGGCGTAACTACATCTCAATATCCAACAGATTCAACGCTACTTCAACTCTACTTCAACTCCTATAAATAGAGAAGAAATCTCATTCAGTAATGCAAGAGAAATCACTAGCCAAAACTATACTGAAATCATATCACGCTCAAGAAAAACATCCTTGTTCTTCAAAGATTTTCACTAAGCTTTTGCTTATCAAGTGAAAAATTTGTTCTTAAGTTTGTAATATTTGCTTTCTTAGAAGCACTCTAGATTACACATCTTGTATCTATTTTATTTGATTTCCTCAAGTGACTCTTTGTAGTCTGTAGACTTGAGAGGACTAAGAGATTTTCTTCTCTCTTAGGGGTTGTCTGTAATCTTTCAAGATTAGTGGATTAAGTCCTTGTTGAAGGCGAAATCACCTTGGCCGGGTGGACTGGAGTAGCTTTGTGTTATAAGCGAACCAGTATAAAATCATTGTGTGATTTCATTTTGCAAAAGCGCTTATTTTTCAAACAATTCAAACCCCCCTTTCTTGTTTTTCTCACCTTCAAAGGCATGGTTTGAGGATTGGATTGGAGATGAAGAAGGGATAGCTAATAAAACCCAAAGAAAACTTGAAGAAGATTAAACTTAGGATTAGGCTTGTAGGATTCTTGATTTTGTTAAATTTTTTTCAATGTAAAAGCAATAAGTGAATTGAAATGCAACTTACTTTTATGTCCATATTTTTTAATACAAATGTAAACCACAATTCAAAGTAATGCAAAATTCAAAATGCAACTTTTCCCCCTCTTCTTTCAAATTTCCAAAGATGGCATTTGATCATAAAAGTGAAAAGAAAAACTTAATTAAATCTAAATTATATCTGACATGAATTTTAAAAATATAACCATAAAATGAAATGGAATGTACTACATGCTTAGGTTTTAGCTCCAAAATGTGTAGAAAACGTCACATAATTGAAATGCAATTGTCTCACACCTTTCACGCAATCTTGAAAAATAATTTTGAGAACAATACTTTTAGACTCAAAAATCAAACTTTTAATGTAAACGGTAATGGCTTTGAAAGAAAACATGAATGTAGGCATGAGTTTGAAGTGATTTAATTATTCAATTAAAATACCTAATGCCTCTATCGTAAAGCATAACCACGAGTCTTAAATTGTAATGTTGATACACACAACTGGGGAATGGACATATGACCCAACACACATGCACAATGACAAAAAGAGTGGACCTTTATGCATGCTAATGACGTATAATGACTAGATGAAATGGTCAATATGAAATGAGGCCAATGAAAGGCAGGTGACTATGCAAATGACACAATGCTGATGGAAATACTTTGAAGGGTGTAAGACCCCAATTTTGACCCAAAGAGAGTGGACACAATGACAAAAAGAGTGGACCTTTATGCATGCTAATGACGTATAATGACTAGATGAAATGGTCAATATGAAATGAGGCCAATGAAAGGCAGGTGACTATGCAAATGACACAATGCTGATGGAAATACTTTGAAGGGTGTAAGACCCCAATTTTGACCCAAAGATCCCTCATGATATCTCATCATATGCATTAGCATTGGGATCACACCTTGGCATCCTCCTTACCCCTAATTCATTGGTTTTTCATTGGGAGATATCACCAAGCACATTTGATTTTATCATATTTTGTTTTTCATTATTTACTAACCAAAATACCAAAAAAAGTATGTCAATGTGTAGTTTGTTGCTTTTCTAAGTAGTGTGTATGCTCACCTATGCTCTATCAAGCCCATATCTAGGGTTTAAGACCCTCAATGCAAGGATACTAATTAAGAGATGGTTTACATTGGATCTATACATCGTATGTGGATCCCCATGATCTTCAAATATCATTTTGATCAAGAATTCATCAAGAGTTTGGAGTTTGCTTGCCTTGGAAACGCTAATTCATTTGAGTATCTTGTGTAACTTATTAAACAAGTTTCCTCAACAATTGATCAAATATTTCAAGGGATACTTCATATTAAATCATCATACACATATATTATCCTCCATGAGTCCCAAAAGTCAAGAGAATGTCAAGCTAGCAAGATGGTTCATGGTGGTTGACCAGAGAAAGTTAACTAGTCAAAACTGGGGTTCCCTAGACTCCATCTACTAGAATTATTGTCATATGAAAATGATTCCAAGATAAACGTTACTCAAAATTACATTTCAAACAACTTTCATGTTGAAGTCAAGAGCTATTTTAGCTTGGAAAGTCATTTTTTATGGTGAAAGATTATAGGTCATTTTGTCTGAACCCTAGTTTGGAGGTCAACTTCCCAAGACCATAACTTGCTCAATTTTCATGATATGAAAGCCATTAAAATTCCATTATCAAATCAAAGTGTCTACTTCAACTTTTATGTTTGGATTAAGTTCAAATTCAACTTGAAAATGCATGTGCCAAGAGGAAACATTATAGGTCATTTTGGGCCATTACCATTGAACAAGTGATTTTCCTCAACTTCTAAAATGCATAAATCATTCATGCCAAATCCAAATGAGGTCAAATTTGTGACCAAAATGAATAGGTTTTTAAGAGCTACAACTTTTATGAAGGAACTATTTTCATTTGAAGTCCATAGAAAAAGTTATTTAAGGTGGAAGAAGTGAACTTTTGACTTGGGACTTAGAAAATATTCAAATATGTTTGATTTCCCAAACTTCCACCTCAAAATTCATCATGATACAAGCTTCAAATAAAAACATGTTCAACGTGAAAGTAGTTCTCCTTGATCTCACCTTTCGAAAAAGTCCAAGATTACTTCATTTGGCCCAAGAATGAAGGACTTGCGCATGGGTGCAATGTGAGATGCCATTTGGATGATTTTCATTTCCACATTTTATAGACGAATGCATGAAAACATGACTTGGTTTCAACATGATTCTCACTCATTTTTGGACCTGAATACATCACTTGATGGGCCCATCACACGCCCATGCAAGCATGCAAAAGGAATTACTTAAATTTTCCAAATTTGGAAGTGTGTGGAGATGAATCTCCTTGGCTATAAATAAGACCCTCATTACTCAGAATTAAGGATCTGATGCCCAAGATTTGAACCTGCAATTCAAACTCTCTCCATTAAAGGATAATCTTGAAGGTTTTCTTTTGAAAATCGAGTTTCAAATCTCCATCTATTTTGAGATTGAAACTCCAAGAGTCCATACCATTTCTTGATCCTAATCACTTCCGACAAGCATCTGAAGCAAGGCCAAGCACAATTAGAATCAAGATCGAGCAAGTTTGAAGCTCCATTGAAGGTGAATTTTCAGAAACTTCATCTCTTCGATTCTCCCTCAATTCTTCACCATTCTTTGTGATTTTTTGGTTGTCTGAAGTCCTATCAATGTAGGCAAGAAGATTGAGTTACTTTGAGGTCAAATTGAAGTAACTGAATTCATAATCCTCAAAATTCAAATCCCTGTATCTTTTTATATACTCGGAATTGGAGAAAATTGAGGCCAGATTTGTGCTCCTGAGCATTTTTAATTCAAATTAGTTTATTCACTTTTCATTTTTCATGAAGTTGAGCTTGAACCAGACCGGCGGTGATCACCGGAGAAGATGACCGAAGCTAGGGCTCTGGTGGTACACTGGATTAATCCAGGCTATCTGATCTGATTCCCATGTTCTAATCTCACGCATCCAAAGTGATTACCATGCGTGTGCACGCATTGACTACAGTGTTTGGTGTAAGCACACGCTTGACCATCAAATCTGCCACCTCAATTAATGAGGGAGATCTGATGGCCCTTGTTTTTTTGATTTTTTTTTATTTTTATGTTTAATCCATTTATTTTGATTAATTCGTATTAATTTCATTTTTAATCCAAAAAATATGGGACTTTCACCAAAAAATATTTAAATATTTTCCTCTTTCATTTTATGAATTAAAATTATATTTTGGATTAACTTTGATATTTTTCATGAATTAATTATTTTTGTGCATATTTTTAATTGTTTAAAAATACTTCTGACTTTTCAAAAAATTTGAAATTTTTGGTCTAAGGTCCTTTGACCTTGTTTGACCTAGGATAAATCTCTTAGCCATTTATTTGGTGTTTTGAAGATGTTTTAGTGTTTACCAAACTAATTTTAATTTAAATGCATTTTTAATTTGATTCTTAATTGATTAATTGTGTAGAAATCATGTGGAGCCATCTTTATTAACTTGTGATGTTTGACTACTTGTTTGGGCATTGGTCAAGGTTGATTTGACTTTTGTTAACTTAAAATCATTGGATTTAGGGGATTGATTAAATGTACATTTCATCTTCCAAAATGAATGAATGATTTTAATTTGATAAAAGTCCTCCCATGAACAATTTGTGTTTCTCTCATTTCCCTTCCATCTTCATCTTCAATCCCATTCTCTCTCATCCCTTACATTGACCAATGAAATATCAATATCCTAAGGCTAATTGGTTCATCAATAACCTTGTGTTAGATGAACCAATAAAAGTATGGATGAGATAGGTTCATTTCTTGATCTCTTTTCTTTTATGTGTTGTATGTTTTAGGAGTTTGGTTCCCTATACCATATCTCTAACATGCATTAACACCAAAAAAATTATTGCTCGGCTCAGATAGTTGTGACTTCTACATAAGTCCAATTACGATTGCTTAACATAGAGCTAAATTTTGACCCTAAAGGCATATCATTCTAGTAAGTGAGGTTGTAAGTATCCCCCCTTTCATGGTATTGTATGAAAACTTGGCCTTTTTTCCTTCCTTTGGAAGATGTCTTGGTTCAAGGATCCATGGTTGTGAATAGAGGATTGAGTTTTCTCCAAAGAATGACTTAATCAATTGAAGAGCAAAACACCACTAACATTTAATCAACTAACATTTAATCAAATAACATTTAATCAACTAACATTTGACTAACTTTTATTAATATTGCTTTATCTTCAAGTCATTTACTTTATGAAATTTTAATTCAAGTCATTTACCATTTCATTTGTCATTTACATATCATTTAACCTGTTTAAGTTTATGTCATTTTCACTTTGCTCACTTGAGCCATATATTGTGATTGTATATATTTGTTTGTATATTTTGTTTGTGTTTGTGGTCTTAGGACCTTAAAATACTTAATAAACAACAAAAATCCTAAAAACATATTTGTGTGGACTGTTGGAGTTGATATGAGCTTTTGGACTTAGAATTAGGCAACATTCCCTATGCAAAAGGACTTGGCCAATGCCAAAATCTCTAAGACCAAGTTACTGTGATTTGAGCTTTCATCTGATGCAAGTATTGAGATCCACTTGAATTCATCTGCTACATGGTCTTGATGCAACTGTTACTTTGAACCTGTGTCTAATGCCTTATTCTGAGTTAATCAAGGAGTATTTCATCTGATACATGAGAAGACAAAGAAGACTGTTAGCTGTGAAGTTGCTTGCTTGGATGTGGCCATCTTTATTTGATGCCTTGCTCTTCATATTGCTAATTGCTTAATGATTATTGCTCGATTCAAAGTCGAAAGGGAAAGTGGGTTTTCTATATGACATTCTTGTTGTAACACCCCAAAATTTGCCCTCCTCATTCATGCATTTATTTTTAGGTCATTTAGCATTTCATATTGCATTTCATCATGTCAATCAGAATTAGATCCAAGAAGCTTGAACGTCATCCAAGGCACTTTGTGGATTCTATCCGGGTGATCAGTCAACACAAGGGAAAGACTTGAGTTACTTCCAACAGGTTTAAACGGGGTCTATTCATCATTCAAAACGCTAATCTTGAAGGAGCAAAAATTCGTCCCCGAGTTGTCATGCTCGCTAGGCGAGTAGAATGGTTCGCTTAGCGAAAGGAACTACCATGCTCGCTAGGCGAGCAAATCCTTTGCTAGGCGAAGCGCACGCGTTTTTGAAATATAACAAAAAGTCATGGGCTTGAGTTGCTCTCATTTGAGCCCACCAGGCCATGAAATCAGGTTATAAATACTAGAGTTTCAGTTGAAACAAAACCCTGGAAAAAATAGTGAGAGAAGAGCTAACAGAGTTCAGAGCAGCCTCCAGACACTGAAGAGAACTCATCTGCAAGGAACCAATTCCCTCTCACATAAACCCTAAGATTGTTTTGCAAACCCAAGGGTGCAATTCAATTTCACTCGATCTCTCCAATCAGGTTTGCCTTATCCCTTTATGCTTCTAATTTGAATACTCTGAATGTATGAGGTGTTACCGTGAGGTTTTGCATGCGGGTTTAGATATGCATGAATGTGTAAAATAATGCTTCGAATGTTTGATCACTTGATTTCTGAAAGGGATACCATAGGGTTTGGAGTCCCTAAAATCGTACTGTTATCAATGGGAAATCCAGAACCCGCAGGCATTCGCTAGCGGCTTCGCCAGGCGAGCCTGCAGCGAAGCCTCGCTAAGCCTTCGCTAGGTGAAGCAGTAGCGAGCGTGATAGTAATTGATTCTTTTTTTCTGTTTGCTCTAATCTGTTTTGTGTTCGTCATGGCACGTTAACTTTTGATTACCCTACCTTGTTTCTCTAACCTGTTTGTTGAGTTTTTGTGAGGGCTCACATACTCTTGCAGGGATAGCTTGCTTGGTGTTCCACTTTATTTGTGGGATACCACCTGGAGGTTTATTCCGATTACCTGTACTGACTGGCTTTCTTTGATGGTGCCAGCTTGAGAGATCTTTGGGTTTCTTATTTCTTTATTTGTTGTTGCTTCGGATCTTTATCCGTGCGGTAGATCTCTCGATCCTTTTACCTTTCCCGCATTTTACTGCTTTCTTAGCTGGAAGACCTCGATAGGAGGCAATGTTTTGTGTGTTTATTTTTGTGCCCAAAGACCTCCAAGAAGAGGCACCAGTGCTAAAGACCTCCATGAAGAGGCAATTGACGGATAAAAGGGATTAGTAGTCAATCCCCCGTTATTCAGTGCGTCGTTCTTTAAGATCACACTACGTGTCGATGCTTCAGAACAAAAGCCCAAGATGTTTTGTCCGGTCGGTCAGTGGAGAGGGTTCCATCTTTCTGAACCCCCACGCCTTGTCATGAGCTCACCCTGTCCAGGGTTAAGAGCTATGAGGTCTTATCCTCATTACCCTTTTGATCTTCTCACCCTGACGGTCAATGTCAGTGGTTAAGAGCCCGTTTGATTACCCTCCCATGGCTTGTTTGTCGAGGTTGATATGACCCCTCTTGACTAAAGCCCTACCCATGTATGTTTGAGCCCCCTTTGCTGGCGTGTTTACTTTATGCATGTTTGTTTTGTATGGTGTGATCGTCTCCCCATAGGATTGCTAGGCTTCGTATAGTCTCCCGTTTGCATGACAATTAAGGTAGCACGGTTCCTTCGTCTAGGACTGCCTTTTTGCATGAGCATCCCTAAAACACCAACCCACTCATTGATTCTTCTTCTCCTAAGAACATGTTTACTCCTTCTACTACAGGCGAGTAAGTCTCCAAAGGTCGAGCATCCGGTAGATTGCGTAGTAACGTCGTTCGCCCAAAACCCAACCCCAAACCCGTAGATTACCCGAACTACGGCTTACTCTGATTCTCATTCCAGATGAGATACGTAGGCATAAGACGCGATGTCTTACCGAGCACACTCCCCTTAACCCGTAGGTAGCCGAGCTATGAAGACTCTGATTCTCATATTCAGATGAGATACGTATGTAGTGGATGCGACATCCGTGCGAGTCATTTTCTTTTAACCCCTCTTTTAGTAAATAGTACATTAGATGAACACACACCCTGTAGACTAGAACAACAAAAGTAGATCCCGTAGAGTACTACGGATGCGTAGGGGTGCTAATACCTTCCCTTCGCATAATCGGCTCCCGAACCCAAGATTTGGTTGCGAGACCTTGTCTTTTCCTTTCCTTTCTCCAGGTTTACTTCGAGCGTTTCCTTTCCCTCCTTTGGGATAAATAACGCACGGTGGCGACTCTTCTGTCATTTTCTTTTCTCGCCGGTTGTTGTTTTTTTCGCAGGTTGCGACACTTGTCTGTTGGATTACATCCCATTGGTCAGATCTTTTCAACTCTTATCTTTTAATTTTATGCTTAGGATTAGTCTCTTCATATCATCCCACTTCTTAAATTTCAAAATATCTCCCCTCTTTTTTAAAAACTTTCTTTTCTTGTGATTTCTAAAACTTAGACTTCATTGCAAATTAGAAACTTTGGCCTTATGCCATTGCATTTTAAACTCTTTTCTTAAATCAAACTTGTAAATCTAATCATATTGACTTAAAATTTCAAGAGACAAAAAGAACTAACACTCATTCAAATTTTTAGGCCCCTTTGTGCCTCTTTTAAACTTAAAGTTTGACTAAAAACAATCCACTAATTTTGAAATTAATACCACCAACTACGAGGTTTTGATCCCTCATTTTTATGTTGGTATGTAGGCACAAGTTCGAAGGTCTTGTCAAACACAAAAATATAATCAATGAATTCTTTTCTCATCCCCACACTCTATTTTGTTGCAAACATCTTTTATACCAAAACACATACACACATAAAAAGGGCTCCCTAGGAGTATTTATGAAACTTTGGATGCTAACACCTTCCTTATGTGTAACCAACCCCCTTACCTGTAATCTCTGGCATTTTATTAGTTTTGATTTGAAAACTTCTTATCTTTGGGTTTTGTTCGTACTTTTCCCTTTTCCTTTGGAAACAATAAAAGCGCGGTGGCGACTCTGGTTTTATTGACGTTAAGTTTATCCATAGATAATGGTCATGAATTTACCACTATAGAGTGGAAATTTTATGGTATAAAACTAACCATGCAGGTCCACCCCATGTTGGCGTGATAAAGATTAGCACCATTGTTCAATATTATCGATTCTTCTACTGCATCTATTTGTGGTTCTTGAACGGAACAATGGTGTCGTCTGTGGGAATTGACTTTGATTCCTATGATTTCCATGACTTAAAACTAATTTTCAACTTACCAGTTCATAACCTCCTGAAATAAAATAATCGACAACGTTTAGAAGAGATCATAGATGTTAATTCTCTATATTTGTGATTGGCAGTAATTTTGGTAAAACTAACTTAGTAGCAATATGTTGAACAAGATGTCCTAACATGAGCATTCGACATCTTGTCTGTTTCAGGTTTACATCTTGGTAACGGTTTGTTTGATTAACAGATTACTGAATATTCTGGGAATATTAGGTAATCCTATGTGGCGTCCAAGATTGAGGAATCATAGATTCTGTTTGAATTTAAAGTTATTATGTTTTTCTAAATGTTGAGACATTTTAAGAAACCCTTGATTGAAGACCTAATTTTATGCAGAATATTCTATAGACTTTTTGCAGCTGCCTTACAGCATTTTTGAAGCCCAAACCAGTCCAGACTATGGTTATAAATAGAATGCCATAAACCTAATTGGAGTACGGATCAAATATTGTTTCGCTGTGTTTTTAGGGTTTGTGTGTTCATGTTAATTGTGAGCCTCTCTAATATCATCTTGGTATAAGAGTATGAATGTCTCTATTGAGTTGTAAGTTCTGTCAATCACTCTTAAGCTTTTAAGCATTGAGTGATTATGTGTCTTTGAAGTGTAACTTATGAAACTTTCAAAATAGTATTGTTTCATCACTATTGTGATTGAAAGGGAAGTGAAAGGGGTCTCATACCTAGGTGAGTCTTAGGTAGAAGTTAAGCACGTGTAGTGATTAGGGAGTAGATTGTAAACTAGAGATAATTTGCTGAAGGTTTAAAAATTAATACTATTTATTGGATTTCCTCCCTTGCTTGGTAGCCTCAAGATGTAGGTATTGTTGTACACCAAACTGGGTTAACAACTATGTATGTTTTCTTACTTTCAGTACTCTTAACTGTATGTTATATTATCCTTGTATTTTGAGCAGATATCAGTGTCTCGACATCTCTTGGACATCTGATATTTGCATACCAGAATTTCAATTGGTATCAGAGCAGGCATCCTACTCTGGGTGAGATTCAAAGAACATACTTTCTGGTACAATGGACAAGGAAAAAGGATTTGTGAACAGGCCACCATTCTTTATGGAACCAACTATGACTACCGGAAAGCTCGTATGGTTGCCTTTATTAAATCCATGGACAACAAGGCTTGGAAATCTATGGTTAAAGGATGGTATCCACCAATGGATGGAGATAAAGATGGTATGATTATTGACATGCTGAAGGCTGAGGAAGACTGGGATGATGAAGATGATAAATTAGCTCAGGGAAACTCCAAAGCATTGAATGCCTTGTTCAATGGATTGGGCAGGGACATCTTCAAACTGATAAATAATTGTGTTATTGCTAAAGATACTTAGGAGATCTTAAAGACTGCTCATGAAGAAACCTCTAAGGTGAAGATGTCAAGACTTTAGCTTCTTACCACCAAGTTTGAGAACTTAAGAATGAAGGAGGATGAGAGCATTCATGACTTTCATATGAATATTATTGAGATAGCCAATGCCTCAAGTTCCCTAGGGAGAAGATATCATAAGCTAAGTTGGTTAGAAAAATTCTCATATCTCTTCCAAAGATATTTGACATGAAGGTAACTTCCATTGAAGACGCCCAAGATATAAATAACATGAAAGTTAATGAACTTATAGGATCTCTTCAGACCTTTGAATTAGGCATCAGTGAAAAATATGAAAAGAAGAAAAGCATAACCTTTATTTCTTATGTTGAAGACTTAGAAGATGCTAAAAAAGTGGAACATCTGTTTATCATCTCTGATCTGAAGGATGAAGTTGTATTGCTTAATTCAAAACTTGACAATATGACTAAGTCTGTAAGAAGGCTTAACAGTAGTTCTGATGTACTGAATGAGATTCTTCAAACTGGTAAGAATGATGGAAATGTTAAAGGTCTAGGTTTTAATAATAAAGTTGTGATGAACGAAGGAAAAGGGCTTGCAATGAATTTTGTTCATCCTAAAAGAAAACAGGAACAAAAGATGACAAATTAAATGTCCCAACATCAACAAAGACATCAGGATGGTTACTCAGGAAGCAAGACTCAGCGATGGAGATGTCATCATTGTGGAAGGTTTGGTCACATAAAACCCTACTGTTACAAACTATATGGATATCCCAAACTTGTTTTACAACCCAGAAGAAAACATACTATATTTAAAGCAAAGAAAAATTGGACTCCCAAAAATGGCACTTCTTGACTCATAACTCACACCTCCCTCATAGTCTCTGCTAGAGAGGATTGGTATTTTGATAGTGGTTATTCTATACATATGACTGGTGTCAAGAAATTCTTGGTGGATATTAAATCATATTCCACTAGCTATGTCAATTTCGGAGATGGATCAAAAGGTGAAATAAAGGGTGTTAGAAAGTTGGACTATCTTGGACTGCCTAGTCTTGATTATGTATTGTTTGTTAAAGGGTTGACTTCTAATTTGATAAGTATTAGTCAAATATGTGACCAAGGTCTCAAAGTTAACTTTACTAAATCTGAATTCCTGGTAACAAATGAGAAGAATGAAGTTATCATGAAGGGAGCCAAATTAAAAGATAATTGCTATTTTTGGACTCCTTAAGAAACATATTGTTTCTCCACATGATTGATGTCAAAATAAGATGAATCTAAGATATGGCATCAAAAGCTTGGTCACTTGCATTTGAAAGGTATGAAGAAAGTTTTGTCAAAGGAAGCTATCAGAGGTATTCCTAAGATAAAAATTGATGAAGGAAGAATCTATTATGAATGTCAAATTGGAAAGCAAACAAAGAGGTCACATAAGAATCTCCAACATCTGACCACTTCAAAAGTTCTGGAGCTACTTCATATGGACTTTATGGGACCTATGCAGGTTGAAAGTCTTGGAGGAAAGATGTGTGCCTATGTTGTTCTTGATGAATTCTCAAGGTTCACCTGGGTGAATTTCATCAAAGAGAAGTTTGAAGTGTTTGAAGTATTTAATGAACACTGTCAAAAGATTCAAAGAGAGAAGGATTGTGGTATTGTCAGAATTAGAAGTGACCATGGGAAGGAATTTGAAATAGCAAGTTTGATGAATTATGCACTTCTGAAGGGATTAGTCATGATTTCTCTTCACCCATCACCCCTCAACAGAATGGTGTGGCTCAACCCAAGAATAAGACTATTCAAGCATGCACCAGGGTCATGCTTCATGTTAAGAAACTACCATATCATTTTTGGGCAGAAGCCATGAACACTTTCTGCTATATCCATAATAGAGTGACTATCAGATCTGGTACATCTGCTACACTTTATGAATTGTGTAAAGGAAGAAAGCCAATTGTGAAGTATTTCCATGTATTTGGAAGTAAATGTTATATTTTGGCAGATCGTGAGCAGATGAGAAAAATGGATCCTAAAAGTGATGAGGGAATTTTTATGGATACTCTACAAACAGTAGAGCATATAGAGTATTCAACTCCATAACCAAGTTGATGATGGAATCCATAAATATTGTTGTTGATGACTCAACTACAAAAGTTGATCTCACAGATGATGTTGAAACATCTAGGAATGATGTTCCTGAAGATGTTGCAGACTCAAGTGGTAATACTAAACCTGTAGAGACTGAGTTAGCTAATAAAGGACCTTCCATCAGAATTCAGAAAGATCATCCTAAAGAGATTATAATAGGAAATCTAAATGAAGGGATAAGTACCAGATCAAGGGAAGTTGTGTCAAATGCCTGTTTTGTTTCAAAATTTGAACCCAGAAATATCAAGGATGCCTTAACTAATGAGTTATGGATTAATTCTATGCAAGATGAACTTGGAAAATTCAAAAGAAATGAGGTTTGGGATTCGGTACCAAGACCTGAAGGGAAAAATGTTATTGACACTAAATGGTTGTACAAGAACAAGTCAGATGAACAAGGTGTTGTTACCAAAAACAAAGCCAAACTTGTTGCTCAAGGATAAACTCAACTTGAAGGAGTGGATTTTGATGAAACATTTTCTCCTGTGGCTTGTCTGGAATCATTGACTGCATCATAAGGAATATCAATCACAGCTATCTCCTTTTCTTTCCTATCTTTTTTGCGGTGCTCGATTTGCATCACACCTTGATCCAACATTTGATGGATGAAACTCTTCAATTCTTCCATGTTTTCTTCATTAACTAAGGTTATTGGGATTAGGCCACTCTGAAATTCTAGTTATCAGACTTTCAATGTCACACGGGTTGTTATGACATCCAATTCTACACAGACAAGAATTATGCAGAACTTAAAAAGTAAGTGCAGTAAACAACACAAGTAATTGTTTACCCAGTTCGGTCCAACATGACCTACGTCTGGGGGCTACCAAGCCAGAGAGGAAATCCACTATTAGTAGTATTAATTCAGACCTTAAACCAACTGTTTAACCCTATCACTTAATACCTACCCAATGCAATTTCAATCTTACACTAAGATCAGAGTTCCTACTCACTCCCCCTCAATCACCTCAGTGATTACAACCTTTAATTAAGATTAAAGACAATTGTGAAGTCACACTTCAAACAACTCTTGATTGTGCTTAACAGCTTTAATCAAGATACACAGCACTCACGCTTAAAAGCTTAGAGTGACACAACACTTACAACTCAATGAACACCCTATACTAATGCAATCATCTCAGTGATAATAGCTTGGCTTACAAGTTACGTCTAATACAAGACACACAAAAATACAGCAGTGAAGTATGATGGACACACAAAATCTTCACGCCTAAAATCCCCGAGTTCTGAATGAAGGATTGCCATCCTTTTATATTGCAGCACTTGGGCCCTGTACTTGTATTTCCTGAATTTAAGGTCAAGCGAGTTAACCTAAATTCCACAACTAGGTTACTAACAAATAGGCTATTTGTTAGGTTCATTAATTGTAGCTTGGTTGTTGGTTTCCTGGATTTTCGCTCAGCTGTTGAATCCCTGAAGAATAGCCTGAGAAAAATTCTGAAACAGAAAAACTAAACAACCTACAATATAGCATACGCTGTCAGGAATGAACGTCACAACATTCAGTTTGACGTCCAAATCAAAGACCATATGCTAAGTCTGTTTTTCCTGAAAACAGACAGTACAAATTTGTTGTACTGTACAGAACCAATTTGTCTATACTTCAGTATCAGCGTACATTAATAAATGTCAAAACATCCAATTTGACATTCACACATAGAGCCTTACATCAGGTCTGTTATCCTCTTGATAAGCAGACTGAGCTGCATACTGAAATGTAGCAGAAAACCAATCTGCCTATTTTTCAGTATATGCTGTCAATGATGAATGTCATAACATCCAGTTTGACATTCAGACAGTAGGCCTTATGCCAGGTCTGTTATTTCCTTGATAAACAGACTGAAAATAAATACTGAGTTATAGCAGAACACCAATTGTTCTATTCCTCAGTATCTGCTGACAGGGATGAATGTCATAACATCCAGTTTGACGTTCAATAAATCTTGTATTAGCTAAACCTGCAGTATACTACTCAAGTATGTCATGACATCAGCCAAGACATCAGAGTACAGCTAGATATTCTAACATACAATGCAGTCAAACAAACATCTCCACAGCATGTCATGACATCAGTCAAGACATTAGAATCCAGCTAGTGTTTTACCATACAATGCAGCCAATTAAACATCTACAAACTCCCCCTTTGGCAAATTTTTGGCTAAAACACTTTGGTCTCACAACAGAGTCCATAGCAGCGGAAATCACACATCTAGCAGGAAATTAACCTAGCTAATACACTTAGAGTAGCAGCACACTCACACAGATGGAAGTTAAATAAAAACTTCACATAGCAGCACACATACAGAAGTTAAATAAAAACTTCTAATTACAGCACACATAAACACACTCACACTCATGAAAGTGGAACATCAGCTGCAGCACAACCTCTGGATTAGAGGATCTTGAATATCTGTCCTGAATATCTGTTTAGCAATAAGCAAAACAATTTGTTGTCCTGGGGCATCACAGGGTGTTACTCCCCTTTTTTGTCAAAAATGTTGCCAAAGCAACACTTTAAATTACAGACCAACATAACATAAACAGAATTACACACACAAATGACAGAATTACAGAAAATGATTTATTCATCAGCCTCATCATTAGTGCCATCATCAGAATCGGCCTCCTCCTCACCCTCTGAGCTTTGCCTTGCAGCTCCATCTGTATCCTCAACAGACATCTCCAATTGACTAATCAGTTTTTCCAAAGTGAGCTTCCTAGCCTCCAACTCTTTGCAAGTCTCTTTGAGCAAAGCAATGACAGCAGCTTTATCTGGTTGGGTGCCAACACTGGATGTTTCTCCAGTTGTCATGACAATGTCAGGGACATGCTTACCCAGGAACAGTTTGTAATTGAAGGCCAACGGACTCTCTCTTCTTTTCACAAAGTCATTGTCTGTCAAGATGTTTGGGAATTGATTCAACACAATGCCACATATGAGGGAAGGAAAGGATATGGGTCCCTTCACACTGAAACTCCCAGCATGTTTCATGGTCTGATTGAAGATGTAGGTTCCATAGTCAAACTTTGCCTTGGTTCCAACAGCATAGATGAACTTTCCAAGCATCACAGACACAGTTGACTTGTGATTTGTGGGCACCCAGTTGGCAGCTCCAACTTTGTGTAGCATAGCATACTTCACACTGAGTTGGCTGGCCACCAGCTTACCTTTAAGAGGCCACTTCCTGACTTGATCTGCAGTGATGACTTGACAGATTCTGTTGTCAGTCACTTCAAGCTCTGGTTGCACTACATCAGCTCTTCCCAAATACAGATTGATTACTGAGGGAGAGAAGTTCACACACTTGCCTCGCACATAGACCTTTCTGAATTCTCTGGACTTCCCATCTGCACATTCCTCAGACACATTGACAATGAACTCCTTCACCAAAGTCTCGTAGCATTTTGGGAGTTGAGTCACAGTTCTCATTAGCCTTGCCTCTTTAATAAGGTCCACAATCTCCTTACACTCCAGGGCATTCTGAGCCAGTTCCCTCTCCAAGGCCAACCTCTTGTGATAGACATACTTCCACCTGTTCACACTAGAGGCAAAATGGAATGACACATTGTCAATAGGTACCTCTGGAACACTAGCAGCCAACTTGCTAGTGGTTGACTTCTTCTTAGACAGAGATGTTGTGACATCACATGGGACATCTGAATCAGACTCCACCACAACAGTCTTGGTCTTCATTTTCTTGGGCACCTCTTTGCTCCAAGATTTTGCAGGTCCATGTCCTTTCCTTTTGAGGGAACTCTCTGTCACCTTTGGATTGGGAGAAGTTGCCACATCAACCTCCCTTGTTGGGGACCTCTACACCACAGTCTTCTTCTCTCTCCTAGTCCTAACCCTTTTGGCTATGCTAGGGACAACTGAGGTCAACAGTTCATTATCAGAGAACTCTTCCAGATTCACTGTGTCAGCATTAGGGTTGTCACTGACATCTTGAGTGACACAGACCTTCTCACCTCTCACATTGTCTGAGGGTTTGTCAATTTTTGACCCCTCATGAGCATCAGGTAGCTTAGCATTGTCAGAGACATTCTTTCTTAACACGACTGCGTTTTCTTGACATGCAACATTATCAGGTATGATCGTATTTAGGGGAACTGAGACCCCAGGAACCTTATGATTACCATACAGAATTCCATTTACCAAGGTTGCAATGGAATTGTGAACATACCTTGAACCTTCTCTGGTTTGTTCATCAAGCGCGAGCGCTGAGGAGAATCCGAAGACCGTTTCTTTAGGTCTTCTTGCATGGGACGAAGTTGCAGCGTCAGCAACAGGATCCTCCCGGTTAGGGTTGCAAGACTCAGTGCTGGGGGAATCAGACATGGTCGTGTAGGTGGTTGAGTCGGATTGGTGCGACATGATGAATATCTCGGAGGAGAGTTGAACAGTTTCTTTGGAAGAAGGTTTACAAGACTGAGAGTTGAAGCGATGGAATAGTAAACGCTTGTTGCACGAGTAATGTCTATTATTTGTTGACCACTCATAGTGCACTATTAATTGTTTAATAAGTTGCCTTACTAAACAGTAACTAACTAACATCATTAGTTGCTATAATTTCTCAGAGGCGCACATTCCCTCTTTGCCCCTAACTTTGTCAAACTGAGTAGCACTCAATGTCATGACATTCTGAGTGGCATTGTACTCGGTCTGCATCAGGTTCATACATACCAGTGATGAATACCTGCTACCAGAAGCTAGGTACTTAGCTTCTGCAGTGGACAATGATACACACATTTGTTTATTCCTTGCTACTGCACCATTTGTATGATGACCAATAGGTGGCAGTGACTCACAACTTTCAATCATACATTTTCCACAATCTGTTCTTTCATCCATAAGCAGATTTGGGATTCCTCTAATTGTTCCCTTGGATATGATCTTCTTCATTCCTTTTAAATGAAGTTGTCCAAGTCTTCCATGTTCCAGCTTCACTTCCTGCTCTCCCTTGGCTAAGGAGCTCTTGGAGGAGTAGAGTGAGTCTTTGGCTTCCCATAGATAACAGTTATCTTTGGATCTGGCTCCTATCATCACTTCCTGATTGCAACCATTCAACACCACACATCCTCCCCTAGTGAATTGCACTTCCTGATTGCAAACAGACAGTACAAATTTGCTGTACTGTACAGAACCAATTTGTCTATACTTCAGTATCAGCGTACATTAATAAATGTCAAAACATCCAATTTTACATTCACACATAGAGCCTTACATCAGGTCTGTTATCCTCTTGATAAGCAGACTGAGCTGCATACTGAAATGTAGCAGAAAACCAATCTGCCTATTTTTCAGTATATGTTGTCAATGATGAATGTCATAACATCCAGTTTGACATTCAGACAGTAGGCCTTATGCCAGGTCTGTTATTTCCTTGATAAACAGACTGAAAATAAATACTGAGTTATAGCAGAACACCAATTGTTCTATTCCTCAGTATCTGCTGACAGGGATGAATGTCATAACATCCAGTTTGACGTTCAATAAATCTTGTATTAGCTAAACCTGCAGTATACTACTCAAGTATGTCATGACATCAGCCAAGACATCAGAGTACAGCTAGATATTCTAACATACAATGCAGTCAAACAAACATCTCCACAGCATGTCATGACATCAGTCAAGACATTAGACACTCTTCAGCAGTTATGCACCTATCACGGCAATAGGAGTTTGAATTTCTTCCACTTTCTTGATCAGTTCACCTTCATTGACTTATTCGATGGCACTAACTGACGCGCATCCATGCGTCGGCATGGGATTGGTGTTCACATCCGGGTGTCTTGGAATAAAGGTGACAGCCTTGGCTTCAATCAGATCTTGCACACGATTCTAAAATGCGTAACAGTTTTCCAAAGTATGGCCAGGTGCACCCATATAAAATTCACAATGGGAATTAGAATCATACCCAGGAGGATATGGGAAGGTGGTTGGCTTCAGCTCCCTTCAGATTAACAGTCCTTATTTCTTCATGTAAGGAAATATATGGCTATAAGGCACAGGTAAAGGGTCAAGCCGCCTTTATGGTGGCCTTGGTTTGAATTGCCGTTGTGGAGGGGAATTATGTTGTTCCCAATGTGGTGGAGGTTGTATTTGATAGGCTTGTTGTTGTTCTGCTGGTTGTTGGTATGGTATGGGAACTACATCAGCGACTTAGTCATGGGAAATTTGTTGCTTATCCTTATAACCCCTTGAGATAGCATTTGTATCACCTTCTTTCTTCTTTTGGAAACCTCAAGAATACTTTTTTGGTGCATTAGGGACCCCAACAACTCCTTGAATTTTTCCATCCCTCAAGCCTTTCTCAATACGGTCTCCAATCGTTACCATGTGAGAAAAGTCGGACGCCTCACTGCTTACTAATCTATCAAAGAAAGTGTCCTTCAACGTGTCCACAAATATTCCAGTCATTTCCTTTTCAAACAACGGAGGTTTAACCTGAGCAACCAGGTCTCTCCACCGTTGGGCGTATTCTTTGAACGATTCTTTCTCGTTCATGACCATCCCTTGTAGCTGCATACGATCGAGTGCCATATCAAGATTGTATTTTTATTGGTGAAGGAAAGCATCAGCCAAATCTTCCCAACTTTGGATTCATCCTTGCTCAAAACTCATGTACCATCTTAGTGATGCCCCGCTCAAGCTGTCTTGAAAACAGTGTATGAGAAGCTTATCATTTTTAGTGTGGGCATCCATTTTTCTGAAATACATCACCAAATGGCTTCTCGGACAAGTATGGCCTTTGTATTTCTCGAAATCAAGAGTTTTAAATTTAGCTGAGATGACCAAATTCGAAACCAATCGTATATTCATGGTTGCTGAACCAAAAATATTATTCCCCTCTATAGCTTTAATTTTCTTCTCCAAGGCGCGAAGCCTCTCTGTAGCAGGATCTGGAAGAACTTTAGGTTTTAGCGGATCAAGTGTGTAAAAAGCATCGTATTAATTGTCTCCTCCCATCTCAGACCCATGTTGAGCAGATGCATCAGAAGGTTCAACATGATCCCCATCACCCTTGTTCCTCATTGGTATATGAGCAAAACTTTTCTTGGCATGAGTGAAGCTTTCATCCTGATTGACTAGCCCTGATGTTCTAATGTGACTTTCATTCTTCCTCATTCCAGCTTCTGCTTCCACAACCCTCTCTCTTTGGGAAATTGCCAGCATTGTCTCAAGTAACTGGTCCATCTTTTCCTGAATAGCAGTGATGTATGTCCTCATGGTGGCTTGATTGGGTTCCAATGTCATGTAGTTATTGTGTGTCTCGTATCGGTATTGATTAGTTAGTGTTACTAGACAGAGGGTAAAAAGGTCTTGTAAGTTTTTTTGAAATAAAATGTATGATGTGTTGAATGCATGCAGATGAGAAAGATGTTTTTATTATTATTTTTTATTTTTAGGGAATCATTCATAAAGGTTGTTGTTATTAAGCATTTGAAGAAACATAAAGCCAAGAAATAAAAAGAGAGGCACATTCTCATTGATTCAATTTGTCAAAGTACGGAATACAAAGGCATAACAGCCTGAACCAATATAACTCAAATATTAAACTTCTTAGAAAGCATAAACTGAGTACAAAAAGCAAAAAAATCACACAACATATTTTCGGGTTTTGAGTTCCTCCAACTCAACCTTGAACCTCTTCAACACTCCTTCGCGTAACATAACGAAACTGGCCACGGTAGGATGCATGTTGTCTTGGTCTAATCCTTCCAATGCCTCTCTCAATCTCCAAGGAATATCTTGGGCTAACCAGTTACAGAAATCCACCAAACCATTAAGCTTTGCATTGTACCCATCTTTATCTTTTTGCAAAAAGTCAATAGTTTTCTTAAATATATCATAATCCTCAACCACCTACTCTCTTTGTTTCAGCCATATCACATTATCTTGATGGAAGGCTTCAAGTGTGTCCTTCCAATGTTGAGCATATTCTCTGGCATCCTTTGCCTCTTGACACTTCTCAGCCCAAGTTATAGGTGTGACTCAAGAAGCTTCTGTGACTCTTTCCTTAAGTCGGCGTTCTTGCTCCACTTGGGCTTCAGAGTTGTGAAGGGAGACAATAAGATCGTATATCTTAGCTTTTAATGCCTCTCTCACTTCTTTCTTTTCCTCTGTTGCATGTAGCCATCGCCTCTTATTCTTTTGGCATTCTTTCTCAACCCGTTTTAACTGCTCTTTGATAGTTTCTAAGCAAAGGTCGGCTTGTTCCATGTCTACTTTGACTTTCTTTCTCTTGTACTCTTCTTTATCAACCATTTCCTCACTTGCCTCTAGTTGATCCTTGTTTCACTCTAGTTCCCACTTTAGCTCATTCCTTTCATTTAAAACTTGTTGAAGGCTTATTTGCAACTCCTCTTTTCTCTCCCAAGTCTTGCTATAGTAGCCCTTAGTGCTTCCACCTCTTCAATGGAGATAGGAATAGGTTATGGTGGTGGAGGTTGGGTAGGAGGATTGAGGATGAATGGCAACTTAACCTCTTGACTTCTCTTCATGACCCACTAGTAATATGGTTCTTTATCCCCTATAATACTTTTTCCTTTGTCTTGTCCTCTGAAGCGAATATTTTCCTATGCTCGGATGATCTTTTTCAACATAATGGGGTCTTCCATATCATGAAACACAAAGCCTTCCAACAACTGGCCATCTGGCCTGTATGTAATAGGATAACCCAATTACATCACCGCTAGGACTGGATTGTAGTTAATGCAACCCTTTGACCCTATCAATGGTACATTCAAAAAATCTCTATAACTAGTAATTTCATTCCCCAAGTTCAACCCATAGAGGTACCAAATAATGGCCTTTTCTGTTAGTCCTATCAGCTTTTTAGACCACTCATATCCATCCATCCTTTCAACCATATTGGTATGTTTGAACACATGAGAGACAAACCATTTGTAAAGGAGCGGTATGAAACACAACATCAATCCCCCCTTCTTCTCAAAGCGTAAGTGCAAGGTATGATAAACATCTGTCAGAAGTGCGGGTACTGGATCTTCATCTTTAACCTTAACGACCCAAAACACACTAATAGGTGCCACGTCCACCAATTTCTCCATATTAGGAAACAACACTAATCCAAAAATGAGCAAGGCCATAATAATATCGTAGGCTTCTCATTTACGGGCTTTAGCAAAATTTTGAGTAGTCTTCTCTAAGTATTCATGAGGAATTCCTTGTACCTTTCCCTAAATCATGATGTTGGGAACAAAATCTTCAACCGGGATGTCCAATACCTCCACCATCTCCTTGGGTTTTGGGAATTGACCCAGTCCCATATAAGGTCCTTTTTTCTGCTTAGGAGAGTCCAATATTTTTCCGAATTCCTCCAACGTTGGGGCCAACTGAAAATCTCGGAAGAGGAAACTTCTGAGTGGTGGATCATAAAATTGGGCTAGTGCGGTAATAGCATTTTTTTGCACTGGCACAAACAACAAGCTTAAAATCATGCCATATTTGAGCATGAATGCATCTCGAAGGATATTAGTCAACCCATCTCTGAATGAAATGAAGTCCTTCACACGTGGTACTTTGGCTTTGATTTGGAATGTTTTTCTCTTTCCTGGCTCCATCTACTCTTGAATGCTTAATCGACTAAAAAATTTGAAATTCCCTGAAAATGAAAAGTGTGTAAATGGTTTTGATATGCACATAATGAATGAAATATGATGTTTATGTAATAACAGGGATCCAGGTTTCATATATATCATATGGTACACCCTATACGGAGGTTCTATGCTCTCTACCCGACACACAAAGGATGGCTCCTAAGGTCGTCCCTTTCCAAGACAGAACTTAGAGTCATGGATTGTGTTCAGCATCCCATCGCAATAATGGGCTAGCCACATCATGATGGAAGTTCTGAATCAATCTACTCTAATTGGGATCTTCGTATTGTTCGAACGGGGTGTAGACCCATCGGTTCAATACTACACAATCGCCAATCATGAAAATAGACTTTGGGTTAAGGCGAGGTTCCTAGAGTCACGGACCGTGTTCAAAGTTTCCTCACAATAGTGGGCTAGCAATATTGTGATGGAAAATCCGAACAGATCTACTCTAGGTGGAGTCTTCGTATTGTTCCAATGAGGTGTATACCCTGTAAGAACAAAAATTGTTCTACAACAGATTCCTTGATTTTGATGATAACAAAGGATGAAACCAAAAATGGCACCCTAACAAAAAGTTTCTAAGTGTGCAGGGTTCTAAAGAAAGAAGGAAGAGATCTGATGATGTCATCAGATACATAACCAGATCAGATACAAATTATCAGAAGATAAGAAGCATCTGAAGTAGAAACACGTTCAAGAAAGTCTAACTCTGAGCAAAACAGCAAAGTATCAGAAGCATCTGAACAAGAAGTAAGCTCTAGAAGTTCTGACTCTGATCAACGCTATCTCTAAACTCCAGAACTTATCAGCGCTATCTGAAGAATCCATCAGAATCCAAAAGAGATCAACATCAGAAGCAAGACTCCAAGATTCTCAGATACACGAAGACTCTGATCATGGAATTCCTAATTATGAAAGAGTAACGTTAAAGTCAAGTAAAGGTTTGCAAATGGATTTCCTAATACAGAAAGAGATGTTAATCTCCAATTTCAATAAAGAAGATACTATATGTGGTAAGTAGTCATTTCAAGGAGAGAAAGTTATCCTGCAGAAGCTATTTAAGTGATGGCGTAAATTCATTTTAATATCCATCAGTTTCAACTACTACCTCACTGATCTATATAAAGGACTGCAAATCAACATTCAGCACACAACACATATACAAAGAAAAATTATACTGAAACATCAACGCTCAAGAAAACACTCTTGCTCTTTAAATCTTCACAAAGCTTTTGCTTATAACGTGAATCACTTTGTTCTTACTATTGTAATACTTGCTTGTCTTAGAAGCACTCTAGATTACATAAATCTTTTATCTATTGTTTGTTTATTTCCTCAAGTGACTCTGTGTAGTCTGTATACTTGAGAGGACTAAGAGATCTTTCTCTTAGACGTTGTTTGTAATCTTTCAAGATTAGTGGATTAAGTCCTTGTTGAAGGCGAAATCACCTCGGCCGGGTGGACTGGAGTAGCTTTGTGTTATAAGCGAACCAGTATAAAATCATTGTGTGGTTTTCATTTTGAAAAAGCGCTTATTTTTCCAAACAATTCAAACCCCCCCTTTCTTGTTTTTCTCACCTTCAATTGGTATCAGAGCTCCGGCTTTGTTATTGATTTTCTAATCAAACACTTAACAGTGTAGAGAGATCCAGTACGAGAAAAACTATGGCCCACTCAAATGAAAAAGATAGTTACAATGCTAAGCCTCCTGTTTTTGATGGAGAGAAGTTTGACTACTGGAAAGATAGAATTGAAAGTTTCTTTCTGGGTTATGATGCTGACCTCTGGGACATTGTCACAGATGGATACACACCTCCAGTCTTAGAAAATGGAGCTGAAGTTCCCAGAAATAAGATGTCAGAAGATCAGAAACGTGTCTTCAAAAATCACCACAAGGCCAAAACCATACTTCTCAATGCTATATCGTACAACGAATATGAAAAGATCACCAACAGAGAGACAGCCAAAGATATACTTGACTCTCTGAAGATGACTCATGAAGGAAACTCTCAAGTCAAAGAGACAAAGGCTCTGGCGCTTATCCAGAAGTATGAAGCCTTCAAAATGGAAGATGACGAAGCTATAGAGGCTATGTTCTCTAGATTCCAAACTCTTATTGCAGGTATCAAGGTTCTAGACAAAGGATATACAACTGCATATCACGTCAAAAAGATAGTCAGAAGTCTGCCAAAGAAATGGAGACCTATGGTTACTGCTCTGAAACTGTCAAAGGATCTGAACAATATCAGCCTTGAAGAACTTGTCAGTTCCCTCAGAAGCCATGAGATAGAACTAGAGGAAGATGAGCCTCAGAAAAGGAACAAGTCTGTAGCATTAAAGTCCAGACCTGAAAGACGCAAACCTGACAGAACCAAAGCTCTCCAGGCAGAAACTGAAGATGCTGACGACTCTGAACCAGAAGATTCTGATGATGAAGAAGAATTGTCCCTACTAACCAGAAGAGTTAAGCAACTCTGGAAAAAGAAGAACAACTACTTCAGAAGACCAAGACCCAGAGGGGATCGATCAGAATCAATTTCAAAAGGTAAATCTAACAAAGATATTACCTGTTATGAATGTAAAGAAACAGGTCATTACAGGAATGAATGTCCCAAGCTAAAGAAAGACAACTCTAGAAAAGAAAGCTTCAAGAAAAATACCTTCAGGACAAAGAAAGGACTGATGGCTACCTGGGATGATAGTGAATCTGGATCATCAGAATCTGACTCTGATGAACAGGCCAACGTGGAACTTATGGCTACCACATCCAGGAGTAGCTCAGATGAAGAATCTGAAGAGATATCCTATGCAGCAAAGTTCAGACACCAGTCATGGTACCTGGACTCTGGATGCTCGCGACACATGACGGGAAGAAAGTCTATGTTCCAAAGTCTGGAACTTAAAGACGTTGGATTTGTAGGCTTCGGAGGAGATCAGAAAGGAAGGATCAGAGGCTCCGGAACTATTGGTAATGGTACTCTTCCCTCTATATCTGATGTCCTTTATGTAGAAGGATTAATGCATAACTTATTATCCATAAGTCAATTAAGTGATAACGGTTATGATGTAATCTTTAATCAAAAAACATGTAAAGCCATTAATCAAAACGATGGCTCTGTCCTTTTCACAGGCAAGAGGAAAAACAACATTTATAAAATTAATCTTTCTGATTTAAAAGAACAAAATGTTAAATGTCTGATGTCGGTTCACGAAGAGCAATGGGTATGGCATAGACGCTTGGGCCACATTAGCATGAGGAAACTTTCTCAGCTAACTAAACTCGAGTTAGTCAGAGGCCTACCTAAACTGAAGTTTTCTTCAGATGCTCTGTGTGAAGCATGTCAGAAAGGAAAATTTTCAAAAACATCCTTTAAAAATAAAAATGTTGTTTCTACCTCTAAGCCTCTGGAACTTCTTCACATTGACTTATTTGGTCCTGTGAAAACAGCATCAGTCAATGGAAAGAAGTATGGACTAGTCATTGTTGATGATTACAGTCGCTGGACATGGGTAAAATTCCTAAAGCACAAGAGTGAGTCTCACTCTGTATTCACTAGTTTCTGCTCCAAAGTGCATAAAGAATTTGATGCTAAAATTGTTAGAGTCAGAAGTGATCATGGTGGAGAATTTGAAAACAAAGATTTTGAAGAATTATTTGACTCTAATGGAATATCCCATGATTTCTCCTGCCCTAGAACTCCACAACAAAATGGAGTTGTAGAGAGGAAGAATAGGACACTCCAAGAGATGGCCAGAACCATGATCAATGAAACTAATGTGGCAAAGCATTTTTGGGCAGAAGCTGTAAATACAGCATGTTACATTCAGAATAGAATCTCTATAAGACCCATTCTGGAAAAGACTCCCTATGAACTGTGTAAAGGAAGAAAACCAAACATTTCATATTTTCATCCTTTTGGATGTTCTTGCTTTATTTTAAACACTAAAGAACATCTGAACAAGTTTGATTCCAAAGCACAGAAAGGTATTATGTTAGGATACTCAGAACGCTCTAAAGGCTACAGAGTATACAACACAGAAACCAAAATTGTGGAAGAATCAATTCATGTCAGATTTGATGATAAGCTTGACCCTGAAAAGTCAAAGCTAGTTGAAAATTTTGCAGATTTAGAAATCACTCTTGCAGGATCTGATAAAATTCCAGAAGCAACTGTCATTCAGAACTCTGAAGAAATAAAATCCCCAGAAATCCCAAAGAAAGTCAAAAGTCGTATTAAGATATCTGAAGATTTGATTCTGGGAAACAAGGACGAACCTGTCAGAACCAGATCTACCTTCAGGACCTCTGAAGATACTCCTCTGGGACTAGTGCCTCTGATTGAGCCTATGTCCTGTGATGAAGCACTTCAAGATAACGACTGGGTTTCAGCCATGCAAGAAGAATTAGATCAATTCACAAAGAATGATTTCTGGGATCTTGTTCCAAAGCCCAGAGGCACTCACGTTATTGGAACCAGATGGGTATTCAGAAACAAGCTGAATGAGAAAGGAGAAGTCGTCAGAAACAAAGCTCGACTGGTAGCTCAAGGTTATAGTCAACAAGAAGGTATTGATTTTAATGAAACTTTTGCTCCAGTCGCAAGGTTAGAATCTATTCGTCTTCTTGTATCTTTTGCTATTAACCATTCTATTAAATTATATCAAATGGATGTCAATAGTGCATTCCTTAATGGTTATATATCAGAAGAAGTGTATGTCAACCAACCTCCAGGTTTTGAAAATCCAAACTTTCCAGAACATGTTTTTAAACTTAAAAAATCTTTATATGGACTTAAACAAGCTCCCAGAGCTTGGTATGAACGTTTAAGCAATTTTCTTCTGGAACACAATTTTATCAGAGGGAAAGTTGACTCCACACTTTTCTGTAAGAACCTTAACAATGATCTCATGATATGCCAGATATACGTTGATGACATTATTTTTGGTTCAGTTAACGCCTCTGTTTGTCAAGAATTCTCTAAGTTAATGCAGGCAGAATTTGAAATGAGTCTAATGCAAGAACTAAAGTTCTTTCTGGGAATTCAAATTAACCAAACTTCAGAAGTTACATATGTTCATCAAAGCAAATATATTAAAGATGTTCTGAAGAAATTTGACATGGCTAACTGCAACTCTGCAAAAACTCCAATGCATCCAACATGCATTCTTGAAAAAGAAGAAGTAAGCTCAAAGGTTTGTCAGAAGCTCTATCGAGGTATGATAGGCTCTCTTCTCTATCTGACTGCTACTCGTCCTGATATTCTCTTTAGTGTTTGTCTCTGTGCCAGATTCCAATCAGATCCTAGAGAATCTCATTTAACAGCAGTTAAGAGAATTCTTAAGTATCTGAAAGGAACTCCTAACCTGGGCCTGATGTATAAGAAAACATCAGAGTATAGACTTTCTGGTTACTGTGATGCAGATTATGCAGAAGATAGACTAGAACGAAAAAGCACATCTGGAAATTGCCAGCTTCTGGGAAACAATCTAATCTCCTGGGCTAGCAAAAGACAGTCAACTATCGCTCTATCAACTGCAGAAGCAGAATATATCTCAGCATCACTGTGCACAACTCAGATGCTCTGGATGAAGCATCAGTTAGAAGATCTGCAAATTTTTGAGAGTAACATTCCTATCTTCTGTGATAATACTGCTGCCATTTGTCTAAGTAAGAATCCCATTCTACATTCCAGAGCTAAACACATTGAAATAAAACATCATTTTATCAGAGACTATGTTCAGAAAGGGATAGTAACATTGAAGTTCATTGATACAGATCATCAATGGGCAGATATCTTTACTAAGCCTCTAGCTGAAGATAGATTTCTTTTTATCTTAGAAAATCTGAACATTCAAAATTGTCCAGAATGAAGTGTGGCTCTGAAAATGTAAAATGAGACTCTGACATAAACAAATGTGTTTCTGCCTCTGACTCTGATACTTCTACCAAGTTAAGAAGATATCTGAGTTAGAAATCTCCAGGAACCAATCCTTTGGTATTCCTGAAGATCAGATACATCAACACGTGGAGCACTTAGCGTCCAACCCTAGAACTTCTAGACAGCTGTCCAGAAGAAAATCAAAGGGAAACGTTTGAGATCTCCTCGAGCAGTGTGCATACTGTTGGGATTAGACATTCATTAATTAGCTTTAATCATTTCTCCCCCAAGCGTGCTTACTTGAGCTTTGTGCTAACGCAATATTGTGTGTCGCTTTGCATGTGTTTTAACTTAGGGTATTTAAACACTTTTCTCACTTTTCACACACTTATCACTCTCACTCACTCTCAAACCCTCTCTAAAACCCTAAACCTCTCTGAAGCATTTCTGCAAACTCTTCATCTTCTTCTTCAACTATGGATGCTCAACAACAAGAAGTTTTCAACTTCTCTCAACAAATGGAATCCACCACCACTGCCCAAACTTTAAGCATTTCAACTCCAATGGTTACAGGCGTTTCCACTACTCCAGTATACAAGGAACCCCATATCCTTGATCGTTTACCTCACATCAACCTAGCAACTCCCTTTGAGGGATTAGATGTGTTATGTGAAACACTGGTGGACTTTGACAACTTGAGAAGAAATGGAGTTGATCTTACTGAAGAACTTCGTCAACAAGGTTGGGGAAACTACTTCCAAAGGCTCTATGGCCCTGTTTACCCACTTCTCATCAAGGAGTTCTGGAGATTTGCAGATGCTGATGACCATTTCATCGTCTCCTATGTTTTGGGGGTAAAGATAGTAATTACTGAAGAGTCAATTGCTTCTTTGTTGAACATGGAGAAAGATGGAGGAAAAAGGATTTACAACATCAACCCTAGATCAAGGCGCGTTGCTGAAGTAATCAATCCAACCATCTTCAAACCCAACACTGAAGGAAATCCTTCAAAGAACAAAGAGCTGCATCAGAACCTCAGAGTGTGGCTCAAGATCATTCTGGGAACTATTCACCACCGCCCAGCCTCAAACTCCTCTGATTACATCAATGCAGATCAGAAGTGCATTCTGTATTGCATTCACAAGGGTGTGAAGATCTGCCTTCCTGCACTACTCTTCAGATACCTAAGAGACTCTGTCAGGGAGACCAGAAACAACATGAAGCTCAGATCCTACATCCCTCTGGGAAGATTGTTATCTGATGTTTTCATCGAGAATGGGCTGGTAGATCATCTGGAGAAGGCCAAGCTGATGCTAGATTTGGCAATAGACACTGGGAAGCCTCTGAACGCCAGAAATCTCAAGAGTATGGGAATAATAAAGAAGATTCAAGTCAGACCCACGCTGGACACATCCTGGGATTCCTTGAAAGATCAGAGGAAGCTGCCTCATGGTCTTGCTAGGTTCTACAAGAATGAACCCAGAGATGCGGTTGCTATCTATCTTCAGCGTCTGCTGGATGAAGGTGTTGACATCTCTGACTTCAGCCTCGACGATTGTCTAGATTCAGAAGAAGACTTCGTCAGGTACAAGAGAGGTCTCTCTGAGAAGAAGATAACATCACAGGCAAAGAAGGCAAGACTTGGAGAATCCTCTGGAAGCAGATCTCCAGCTCCTCTGCAAATTTCTACTGGTACGTCTGTTCCTCCTATTTCCTCTGCACCTCTGATGGTTTCCTCTACTCCTTCCTCTAATCCTCTCCCAACACCACCCATTTATACAACCTCTGAAATCCCACCTTCTATAACCAGGACCTCACAACCTTCACCATTTTTAAATATCGCCCATACATTCATACCTCCTTCTGAACCTGAACAAATGAACCAAAGCACTTCCTCTTCATCATCTTCAGAACCAGAATCACCACCATACCTTCAAATCTCCTCTGATCAAGAATACTCTGACCCTGACTCCCCAACCTTAGCCCAAATTCAGGCTCAAAACCTTGCTTCACAACAACAAACACAAACACAATCTGAAGCAACTTCACCTCCACCAGAACAAACAACCAACATTACTTCTGAAGACCAACCCTCTGAAACTCAACCCTCTGACCTCCACACCTCTGATATCACACCTTCAAACATCTCCGCAGAATCTGAACCATTAGACTTAAACCCTCTTTACGCTTCACCCCAAAGATCTGAACCTCAACCTGAAACAGAATCTGAACCTCTCACCTTAAATCTCAGCCCTCCAACATCTCCACCTCATACCTCTGAACCTGACCTTTCTATACCTACCCTTGAGGAAGCCATCATGCTGGTCGCAGGGGCTTCAGTACAAAAGGTCAAGTCTCTGACCACTAACTCTGAAGTCAGTGATGATCCTGACTCTGTAAGGACACACTGGAACAGAGTCATTGGCTGGATGACCTCTGAGGCTCTTAGACTGAAGAACATCTCTGAACAAGTCAGAAATGGCTACATCAGAGATGCTGAGGCAAGACTTCAGGAAAGACTTGCAAGAGAAGCTGAAGCCAGAAGGTTGGAAGAAGAGAGATTAGCAAGAGAAGCTGAAGAAGAGGCTAGAAGGCTGGAGGAAGAAAGAGCAAGAGAAGCTGAAATTCTAAGGATAAAGGAAGCTGAAGCACAAGCTGCTGCTGAAGCTGAAGCGCTGGCTGCTGCTGAAGCACAGCAGGCTCTGACTCAGGGGGAGTCTTCTTCTTCTGTTATCCCTATGGTTCTCCAGACGCTGAAAGAACTTAAGCAAGATCAGAATGAACTCCGTGCCAGAATGGATAAGCAAGACACTGTCAACGACAACATTCAGAACATGCTGACTATGTTGCTTCAGAGAATGCCTCCGCCTCCGAACCCCTAGGCACTTAGGATATTTTTTTTTGCTTGCCTGTTGTTTTGTTTGCTTTCTCTGATTCTGTTGTTTTCCTGTTCTTGTTGCCTTTGTGCTTTTATCTGAATACAATGTTTTTCTCTTAAATTCCTTATTCTTGCTATGTCTTTTTGATTCTGACAAAAAGGGGGAGAAGTCATTAATAGCTCTGATGAAAATATTGTCTAAATACCTTAAGCATTCTGCAACATATTTTTCTTAAAAACAAATTTATCTAACCTGGACTTAAGAAATTGCAGAAGGTATCAAGAAACCTCTTTACTTAGAAGCTCTGGTAAGAACTTCTGAACTCCCTAGCACTATCTCAGGGGGAGCTCTTGTCTATCTGATCTGATATTTTATATGTTTCATCTGCTAATTAAGATTGTTTTGTCATCATCAAAAAGGGGGAGATTGTTAGAACAAAAATTGTTCTATAACAGATTCCTTGATTTTGATGATAACAAAGAATGAAACCAAAAATGGCACCCTAACGAAAAGTTTCTAAGTGTGCAGGGTTCTAAAGAAAGAAGGAAGAGATCTGATGATGTCATCAGATACATAACCAGATCAGATACAAATTATCAGAAGATAAGAAGCATCTGAAGTAGAAACACGTTCAAGAAAGTCTAACTCTGAGCAAAACAGCAAAGTATCAGAAGCATCTGAACAAGAAGTAAGCTCTAGAAGTTCTGACTCTGATCAACGCTATCTCTAAACTCCAGAACTTATCAGCGTTATCTGAAGAATCCATCAGAATCCAAAAGAGATCAACATCAGAAGCAAGACTCCAAGATTCTCAGATACACGAAGACTCTGATCATGGAATTGCTAATTATGAAAGAGTAACGTTAAAGTCAAGTAAAGGTTTGCAAATGGATTTCCTAATACAGAAAGAGACGTTAATCTCCAATTTCAATAAAGAAGATACTATATGTGGTAAGTAGTCATTTCAAGGAGAGAAAGTTATCCTGCAGAAGCTATTTAAGTGATGGCGTAAATTCATTTTAATATCCATCAGTTTCAACTACTACCTCATTGATCTATATAAAGGACTGCAAATCAACATTCAGCACACAACACATATACAAAGAAAAATTATATTGAAACATCAACGCTCAAGAAAACACTCTTGCTCTCTAAATCTTCACGAAGCTTTTGCTTATAACGTGAATCACTTTGTTCTTACTATTGTAATACTTGCTTGTCTTAGAAGCACTCTAGATTACATAAATCTTTTATCTATTGTTTGTTTATTTCCTCAAGTGACTCTGTGTAGTCTGTATACTTGAGAGGACTAAGAGATCTTTCTCTTAGACGTTGTTTGTAATCTTTCAAGATTAGTGGATTAAGTCCTTGTTGAAGGCGAAATCACCTCGGCCGGGTGGACTGGAGTAGCTTTGTGTTATAAGAGAACCAGTATAAAATCATTGTGTGGTTTTCATTTTGAAAAAGCGCTTATTTTTCCAAACAATTCAAACCCCCCCTTTCTTGTTTTTCTCACCTTCATACCCCTCGGTTCAATACTACACAACTCCTGGTTCTAGGTTCTTCTCAAAGCTCGGGTACGAAGCTTATCTTACAACATGCATCAAGCATCATAGACCACCCAAATAGTATCAGAATAAATCACATATAGCATAAATAATACAGTAAGATACAGAGAAGAAATATGGAAGAAAGAAACAATGTTTTAATATTTATAGAAATTACACTAAATTAGGCTTGACTCTCTCTATATTGGAGCAAAAAAAATCCTCAGCAGAGTCGCCATCAGTCGCATCTTGAAAAATACGATCCCTCGCGATGGTCGTGGAAAAATTTTAGTTCGAACAGAGTCGCCACCGAACTTTATTTATCCCAATGAAGGAATAGGAAAATATCGATAAAACCTTTAGAAAATAGAATAATGGTCGCTGCAGCCATATTCGGGTTCGGGAGTCGATTACGCAAGGGGAAGGTATTAGCATCCCTCACGTCCGTTGTACTCAACGGGAACCTTTTAGTTTAATTTATGATTTGAATGTTATCTAATGTTGTTTATTTTCTTTGAGTGATAAAAATATTGAAAAGAGATGGATGGAAACCTCATAAGGGGGAAAAGGAGGGTTTTTTTATTAGTGTGCTCACCAAGATATCGCAATCTCGTGCCTACATATCCTTATGGTGCAATAAGGAAATCAGAGCATTTGTAGTTCGGGGAACTACGGTTTGTTGGTGTCTTTTAATGAACAACTGTTTAGATCGCGTTCTAAAGGCTAAATGTTGGCTTGTCTACTCTTCGGCGGAGGCTTAAGCACTAGTTTGTTGTGTGCGTCAGAAAGGATTAAACAATGTTCTTTCTGAAAAGAATTAAGTTGTTATTCGCATGGGGGCGAGAAATTTAGTTTAGTTTATTTGGTTATTTTTAGAAGAACGACAAAATATTGAGCAATATGGTGCACACCAATCATTCGATTATTTCGAGGAATAACTAGGTGAACGCCTCCTATTTCCTTTTTCGTTCAAAGGCTATTTCCTTAATGGTCGAAGAACTTCGAAGGCTATTTTTGCAAAGGAACACAAAGATGGATTGAATGTTGGACCGTCACTACAAATGTTCAATCTTGGTACAACATGGTTCACGTCAAAACAACTCGGTTGTAGAATCGTCTTTAAATGCCACACTTAGGTGAAGGACCGGGATGAAGGTCATGGATGCTTGAACAAGAAACGGGAAAGGGCTGTACAAAGTTTTGATAGATTGGAACTTGGGGCTTTGGATCCAAAAAACTTCTTTTCTCTTTTGTAGTATATTTGAGTTCTAAGCTTCAAGCATCTTTGTATTTTCATGAACTTGAATCAAAACACTTGTTTTTCCTTTTGAAGAGATGATTTTTTGTAATATGTATGCAGATGATGATAAATATATTGGTTAGAGTATGAGTAAATTCTATAGATGATAATTATGAAATAAAAATGTAAATGAAGTTGGCTTAACAAGATTGCTACTTGTTATGGACATGTTGGATTTAAAGCTGAGTAGAAGAATCACTACACTTTCTGGACCGTATTTCTCATAACTTGAGCAGCACAAATTATTATTCTTGTTTTTCATTTGGAGTTGCTGCGTTTGTAGGTTGCCGTTAGATTCACGTTTTGGCTCTTGCTTCCAGTTGACGTGCGTTGTAGCGTGTGGTCTTACAGCAGCTTGCAATTCGCGCTGCAATACTCTGCTTAAAGAGATTCCTGCTGCATTTCACCTCCTTTCTTCTTCTTCTTTTTTAACTGGTATGGTTGCAGCATCACCGGCATTGTCGTTTGGTGCGTCGCATTTGTGAGGTTGCAGTTTTGGTTTTTGGATGTTTCAGCTGCAGCCCCATGTCGTTTTGACTTTGTTTGCAGGTGTGTACATAGAAGTTTTTATTTTGCTGCTATGTTGGCGTTTCATGCTGCAGTTGTGGCTTTCTTCCACTTTCCAATTGACCTTTTTTAATTTATCTGATTTGGACATGTACATTATTTTTTGGATATGTAAAATGGACAAAGGTTAATGGAGAATTGGATTAATAATGGTTCTAAAAATGGATAACTGGATATGGAAATTGGATTTAGCAAAATGGGTTATGAAAATGGATTATGAATATTGGTGGATAATTGCATTATGATGGATATAAATGTACTTGAATGTGGATTAATTGAAAATTGGATTTGAATGGATTGGAATTGAAATGGGCCCAATAAAAAATGTGGAATGAGCTTAACAAAAATGAAATGATTAAATTTTCAAAACCAATTCGACTTTTCAAGAATCAATTTGGATCGTCCAACTCAACTTGAACTTCTAAAATTAATTCGGAAAAGAGCAAAATGATTTCCAAAACCAAATTAATTTTCAAAGATCAAATCTAACCTCAAAATCAACTTAAAATTCAAAAGTCAATTTGAAGTTAAAATGAAAACTAAGTTATAATTAATCGGAACAATTAATATGACAAGATAACAAAATGATGACTGCATATGCAATGGATTGGTGAATCCAATTGACGCGACTTATAAATCAGATCGAACCACAATCAAATGAATGAACAAATATCGACCCAATTATGCACCGGAAACACCTGACCAAGAACCAAACGGCTAACCAAGAATAGTCATGGATCAGGACTCAGATGAGATATAAACCACATGGACACCTGATTAACAAAACATGTGGCAAGTCCTGGTGATCAAGGCATGATCAAGCTTGATCAAATGCCTCAAAACTAAGCAGTTTCCCACACCAATGAAATTATCCACCAATGTTATAAACCAAAGGATTGGGGTTTGATTTCCTGATCCTCCTAAAATTATGGATGAACCAAAATATCTACCAGGTTCCAGCATAAGATCTTGAATCCAAGTCACTTGTCTCCTTGTGTTGAACCATGCTTATGCAGATGAGATACATGCTTATGATGGTATGCAAATGATTAATTTTAGTGGCCTATATGATTATGTGAAGGGTAGGGCGCATTAAATGAAATTAAGGTTAGAAGGTCTCATAATGAATGTTATATCTAATTAGGATTTATGGAGCCTTGATCCAGTAAGGACCCCCAGATTGGGGTTTTTCTACCTTATTGAACATAAGTTAGGGCAATAACAACAAAAACCCTAATTTCCTCCTCCAGTAAGATCTCCATGTTTTAAGTCTGTGCATCATGCTTTAAGGTTATAAACACCAATGAAAGCTTCAAACAGCCCGGACAAAATTGGGGTATGACATTAGAGAACCCAACTAAAATAAATGGATTGGTAGAGTAATTGTATATTGTATTAGAGATTCCTTAAATTTTCACACCGTTAACGATAATGTTAATAATAGAATTTCCTCACTTCATTTATACCATAACATTGTAAAAGAAATTGGAATTAATGTCATTTTTCTTAAACGTAATCATAGACATTCTTTTCTCCAAGATTGAAATACTATAATTCTAGCACATGAAACCTCTCATTAGCCTCTTTAATTTTCCCCTTCACATTTTCTCCAAGATTGAATATCATTATTTTTCCCGTGATTGATATGTCATTCTCTCAACATACCCGTTCAAATTCTTGGATATTTCTTCCAACAATTAACACACATCCCCTTGGTTGCGAAGCTTAACCAACATTTCAAGATGTGAAGTGGTTGAGAACCGCAACTAATATCGTCAACACTTAAAATGATCGGGAAATAATATGAAATCCCTTTAACTAGATCCAAATGAATAGAATTAGGTCATACATTACACCACTCAACTGATAACAAAATCCTATCAAATATGCTCATAGAGGACGATTAGTCAATTCAGCACTATCAACGAACAAATTAAATTCATACATATCTTCCCGTCTTACAAATTATCTCCTTCCACACACATAAATTTTAACCCCTTTAAATATTGATAAATTTTCCTAGTTGATTATAAAAAACATATTTTCCTCACCTATCTGTAGCGGTAAATTCATCATCATCAAGCTATGGATAAGCAAGACATCAATAAAACCAGAGTCGCCACCGCGCTTTTATTGTTTCCAAGGGAAAAGGGAAAAGTACGAACAAAACCCAAAAATAAGAAGTTTTCAAATCAAAACTAATAAAATTCCAGAGATTACAGGTAAGGGGGTTGGTTACACAGAGGGAATGTGTTAGCACCCAAAGTGTCTTAGGTACTCCTAGGGAGCCCTTTATTGTGTGCATATGTATTTTGTACAAAATGATGTTTAAAAACAAATAGAATGGGGGGATGAGAAAAGAATTCATTAATTATATTTTTGTGTTTGAAAAGACCTTCGTACTTATGCCTACGTACCAACATAAAATGAGGGATCAAAACCTCGTAGTTCGTGGTATAAATTTCAAAGTGGATGCATTGCTTTTAACAAAATTAAGTTTGAAAGACACAAAGGTCTAAAAATGGTCTGAATGAGTTAGTTCTTTTTGGACTTTTTTTTAAACTTTAAGTCAAGTATGATTAAGTTTATTTACAAATTTGATTAAGAAAAGAAGTTTAAAAATGCAATGGCATAAGGCCAAAGTTTCTAGTTTGCAATATAGTCTAAGTTTAGAAAAAACAGACACAAGCAAAGAAGTTTTTAAAAGGAGGAAGAGATTTTGAAATTAAAGAAGTGGGGAAGAGATGAAGAGACTAATCCTAAGCACAAATTTAAAAGTTGAGAGTTGAAAAGATCTGACCAATGGGTTGCAATCCAATAGACAAGAATGTCATATAGAAACCCAAATTCCCTTGGACATTAGGATCAAGCAACAAACAATGCATAATATACATATCAACTTTAAGAACAAGGCATCAAATAAAGATAGTCACATCCAAGCTTAGCAACTCCATGATCTTCTTCAAATTTGCCCATGTAGCAGATGAATTTCACAAGTCACAGGTTCAAAATAACAACTTCATAATGATCATGTTTCAGATGAACTCAAATAGATCTTCAATGATGTATCAGATGAAGTTTCAAATTGCACGCACTTGGTTACATGAAAGTTGGCATTGGCCAAGTCCTTTGCATAGGGAATGTTACCTAAGTTTTAATTCCAATTGTCTCAGATCAAACCAACAGTCCGCACAAGATATTTTTTATGGTTTTTGTTCTTACTATGTACATTAATGGTCAAAGACCACACAAGCAAACAAAATATACACAAACAAGATATGTCACACAATATGGTCCAAATGGACAAAATGAAAATGGCATTAACATAAACAATTAGAATGGTTTGAATAATGGCAAATGAATAAAGTTTAAAAATAAAGTACATTAAAGTAAATGACTTGGAATTAAATGTTAGTTGTTAATAAGTTAGAAGTTAGTATTTCTTTTGCTTTTGCTTTTTATTTTAAGTCATTCTTTGGAGAACACTCAATCCACTTATCACAAGTATGGATCCTTGAATCAAGACATCTTCCAAGAGAAGGAAAGAAGGCCAAGTTTCCACACAATACCATGAAAGAGGGGAGATTTACAATCTCACTAACTAGGATGTTATGCCTTTTGTGTCAAAAATTTAGCGTTATGTTAAGAAATCGTAATTAGACTTATGTAGAAGTCACAACTATTTGAGGTCGGACAATAGAATTTTGGTGTTAATGCATGTTAGAGACATAGTATAATGGGCTATGCTCATGAAACATACCACACACAAAAGAATATACAAAAAGTGGTGGCCTAATCTCATCCGTGCTTATGTTGATTATGCAATCAACTAGCCTTGGTGAAATTCTGATATCAGATATGAGATGTCGAAGGTAATGTCACGACACTAATATCTGAGTAAAACAAGCAGGATAAAGATAAAGAATAGTAATGCAAGAGACACAAGCAATTGTTAACCTAGTTCGGTGCAACTCACCTACGTCTGGGGGCTACAAAGCCAGGAAGGAAATCCACTAAATAGAATCAATTCAAAGACTCTCAGTACACTTCAATAAGTTACAGTCTTACTCACCTAATCTCTACCCGTGTGATTTCTACCTAAGCACTCTTAGATATGAGAACCCACTCATTCCCCCTCAATCACACCTGTGATTTTAAACAACAATTCCTTATGAAAAGAAGACACTCTTCAATAACACACACTTGATCTTACTTAGCAGTTTCAATCAAGTAGACACACACTTGATCTTACTTAACAGCTTCAATCAAGTAGATACACACTTGATCTTGCTTAACAGCTTCAAACAAGTAGACACACACTCTTGCTTGCAAGCTTAGAGTGACAAATTACAACTCACAAATCAGACCAATTCAATCATCTATGGATGAATTGAATGGCTTACAAGTCTCACGACTAGACAAGACACAAAACCTTATAGTCTCTCAATATTTCGCTCAGTATTGGTTGTGTATCAAATCAGGTTTTCCATGTCCTGTTTATAGAAGCATTCAGCTGGGCTTGGACATCTTGAAAACCCTTAAACTATTTTCCAATTAAATCTTCTCATGACAGTTGGATAGATCTCCTTGGAAAATAAGTAAATCAGGTTGTAATTAATGATTGAATGCGCCTGCAAATCAGATCTTCAATCATACATAGATTGTCATTAAATGCGCAATCACAAAACACATAACATTCACCCTGAATGTTCTGTGTACAGGATGTCATGACATCGTGTCTGACATCCTGGAAGAATCCTGCATAATTCCATTTATGATTTCCAGCAGGTACATAATATAAGATGCCATGACATTGTGTATGACATCCTGAAACAATCCTGCATAATTATATTTTCAAACTCCAGCAGGTACATAGATATCTTATGTTAAGACATCGCATGCAACATCTTGTGAACACTCTTTGTTTTACCAAAATTGTTGTCAACACTTAGAACCAACAAACTCCCCCTTTGGCAAATTTTGGCTAAAACATATATTTGTCCTTTTTGTTCACAAGAAAAACTATCAGCAGTTAAATAACAGTTTAAGCAGCAGCAGAAGCAAACAGAATTACTAGTTATAGAAGCAACTAGTAAAACACACAAATGCACAAGGGTACTTCTTCTCCCCCTAAGTCTGTGCAACACAGACATCTCCTTTAACAACAACAACATCTGTAATAACCAGAGTCACCCTCTGACATCTGCTTCAACATCACATGTGCACCACATCAGACATCTCCTCCAACATCTGTAAATAGAACATCATTTTGTCTTACACCAAACACATCTCCTTCAAAAATAGTTGTTCATCTGTTCACTACACCAGCACATACATCTCCACACAGCTCCACATATTTAACTGCTCCACATAATCACTTCTCCCCCTTTTTAGTCAAAATTGACCAAAGGTGACCAATTAGACAAAATAAATGTCAATTAGCCTAGCAGAGAATGTCACAGCAGATGTTATAACATTTAAAATGTTAAAACATAATTGTTAGGAGATACAAACCATAATTATACACAGCTGTAATAGCTGAGATAATTAGAAATTCATGGAACTCATCAAGAGCCCAAATATTACAACAAGGCATCAGTAAGGACTGCCACAAATTACAAACATTCCAAAAAAACAATAAACCATCCAAGCTTCCAAAGCAGCCAAAACAACAGGGGGACCAGTCTTCATAACAGGGCACAGAACAGCCAAACTAACCCAATCTTCATCACAGCACACACAGTCTTCATATCAGGGGGAACTATTACCACTTAATCTGAGGAATTAGCATCATTTTCACCTTCAGAATCACAGCTGCCACTAGATTGAGCATTGGACCTCTCACTTGAGGTATTGGCATCTGAATCCTTGGTCTCACCAGCCTTCCCCATCTCTTCCTTCTCTAAGCTACTAATAAGAACCTCCAAAGCCTCTTTATTTTCCTTGGCAACCCTAATACCAGTATCCAGCTCCTTACAAGTTTCCTTTAATTGATCAATCAAGCTACCTTGAGAGGCAGGCTCCTTCCTTGCAGATGTCATGACAACATCATTGGCATGGCTTCCTTCAAATAACTTGTAGTGAATGGATAGTGGAGGCTTTCTTCTGCTGGGAATATCACTTGTATTGAGAATGCCTGGTTTCTGGCTCAAGATAATTCCACAAATGATAGATGGAAAGGCAATGGGCAGCTTTACTGCATTAGTGGAGGCATGTCTGGCAATTTGATCAAACATAAACCTTCCAAAGTCAAAGTTTATCCTGGTTCCAATAGCATAAATGATTCTTCCAAGACCAATAGAGATGGTTGAGATATGATTAGTTGTCACCCAGTTGGCTGAACCAATCTTATGCAAGATGACATATTTGACAGTTAGCTTGCCTGCTGATAAATGCTTCTTACTAGGCCACTCCTTAACTTGGCCAGCAGTAATAGTCCTACAGACTTCATTGTCTATAGCCTCTAACTCCACACCTCCTTCAGTTCCTCTCCCTAGGAACTTGTTGATTATGGTTGGGGAGAACCTCACACATTTGCCTCTTACAAAGACCTTGCAGAATTCCTTGCTACTCTTTTCAGAAATATCCTCTGGGATATTCACAACAAACTCCTTCACTAACCCCTCAAAACATTGGGGCAAAGCAACAAAAGTTTTCATAAGTCCAACATTCTTGATCAAATCCATCACTTCCTTCACTTCTACAGCCTCCTTTCCCAACTCCCTTTCAACAGCAACCCTCCTTTGGATGACAAACTTCCACTTGGCAGCACCATCTTCTAGATGGAAAGAGATGTTATCTAAGTGCACAGCTGCAACTTTGCCTGGAGACTTCTTGACAGTCTGTCTTTTAGCAGGAGAGATGTCTGGGACATCGTCTTCGACATCATCATTAGATTCAGAACTCTCTCTGACCTTCCTCTTCTTAACCTCAACTTTACTCCAAGATTTGGAGGGTCCTACACCAACAGTCTTCTTCCTAGTTCTGGCTGTCATCATTTCAGCCACAGTCTTCCCTTTTCTGGTCTTCAATTTCCTAGCAGCACTTGGTTTTACATGATGAACCAAGGTGTCCTCTTCTTCTTCTGAACTCTCTTCCTCCAGATTAATAACATTCTCAGCAGTCTCATGAGAAGCATCTGTTGGTTTCTTACTAGGCAAGGTTTTACCTAGAGAGCATAATCCCTTAGCAGCCCCTTCTTTCTCTGATCTAGATGAATCATCATCTTTCTCAGTTTGGGGTTCCACCTCAGGAGAGGGGTCCCTTCTAGACATAGGGGTAGAAACACCCTTGACTACATGCCCTTCGTTTAGAATCCTAGTTACTAGGTTCCTAATGGTATGATATGTAAAGTCATGTCATCTTTATGAGGAGATTTTTCAGGAATGTTACCTTGATTACTTCCAGTTGTGGAAGAAGGGCCAGGAACGTCGCCTGGAATAACAGAGAGGGGAATAACCTCCAGAATATCTTCATCCAGAAACTCCATGGAGGGAGTCCTTCCTTTGTGAGTGGGTTTTGATCCTGATGATGAGGGATGTTGTGACATTTTATTGGACTTTTGAAAGAAATCTCTTTGCCCTAGCAGAGGTTTTCTGAGAAGTTGGATGAAGATGGAAATGGTAGTGTTGAGGTAGCGTGTAGAAATGGCATAGATACTAGTTCCAATACTAGGTAATGATTTATCATTAATGTGGCTCTTTCTTTTAAGTGGGCAGATAATATTTTTATTACCTTTTCCACTCCACTTTAATTGCTATAACTTCACAAGAATCCAAATCCCCAATTTCCCTTTTAAATATTCAAACTGATTATCATCCAAAATCCTTGCAAATTTGTCAGCTAATTGCATTTCATGCTTTAGAGCTATGAATTTGTCTTCCACAAATTCTCTAATGGAGTGATGACAAAAATCAATGTGCTTGGTCCAACTGTGTTGGCTAGGATTTTTGGACATAGTTGTAGCACTCGGGTTGTCATAGTACAATGTCATGACATCGTATGTGACATTGTATTCAGTCAACAGTAGTTTCAACCAACCCTGTTGAGAACAGCTACTACCAGCTGCTATATATTCAGCACAAACACCATTTTCATCTTTCAACTGTGTAGGATAAGGTGTCCTTTCACTCTCCATCCCAATCTTCTTAACATTGTTCTTGGCATTTTTGCTTTGAGATAGACACATAGACCCTTCTATCTGCTTGACTTGTAGCCCAAGTCCAACAACGCTCTTTCCAACTTCAGACTGCATATGACTAGCAAAATTTTCAACCATCTGATCCAACCTCCTATCTATTTTAGCCATCATGAGCTTTTCTCCTTTGGAAGGGATGTTAAGTCTGAGTTTCTGGTGTGACATCCTTGTCTGACATTTCCCACAGACTTGTCTTTCATCAATCTTGGGAGTTCCTCTAGCAGATATAATCATCTTCATTTCTTTGACTAAGGTACACTTTGAGGAATATCCAATTTGAGAGCTCCACATGTAACAGTTGTCTTTGGTCCTGACTCCTTTCATGATCACTTCACTTTCTTTTTTAGTGATCAGACATTCAGTTTTAGTGAAGTTAACATTTAGACCTTGGTCACATAGTTGACTGATGCTTATTAGATTTGCAGTCAAGCCCTTAACAAGTAGGACCTTGTCAAGTTCAGGAACTCCAAGGCACTCAAGCTTACCTATCCCCTTGATTTCACCCTTTGATCCATCACCAAAGGTTACATAGCTTATGGCATGAGGATGAAGGCCAGTTAGTAGGTCTTTGTTTCTAGTCATGTGTCTGGAGCACCCACTGTCAAAGTACCAATCTTCTTTGGCTGAAACTCTGAAGGGAGTGTGAGCTATTAGACTTGTAACATTAGTCTTAGGAACCCATGGCTTCTTGTTGACAGATCTGTGATGTTTGGGTCTTGGTTGATAGTGAGTTTGATGATGAACAGGGCTAGGATAACCATACAGCTTATAGCAGAAGGGCTTTAGGTGGCCAAATTTCCCACAATAATGGCATCTCCATCTTTGGTGTTTCCCTTTCTACTGTCTTCCCTTCTGATGTTGTGACATATGATGTGACATCTCAGGTTTGCTTTTAATATGGCTGCACTTAGGTTTGGATTTAGGTTTACAACCAGTGTAACTGCACTCAGGCTTATATTCATTATACCCAATGCCAGATTTGTCTCCTGTTATTTGTCCAGTTTGGAGAATCTTGTCCAAGGAGTCAGATCCATTGTTTAACATTCTTACATACTTGGTCATCTCTTCTAGTTTAGAGTTCAAGAACATAGCTTCAGTTTTTAACTTGGAGATGGTTTCCACATGTTTTTCCTTCTCATTCTCCAGCTGTACTATCACTTTCTTCTGGCTTTCAACTTGTTGACTTTCATCTAGCTTGGCATTCAGAACCACTGCTTCTGTTTTTAATTTGGAGATGGTTTCCAAGTGTTCTACCTTCTCATTCTCAAATTGAGTTATTACCTTCTTCTGGCTTTCAACATGTTTACACACCTCTGCACTTTTGTGACACAACTTTCTGTAGGTAGTGGCCAACTCTTCAAAGGTTACTTCATCATTACTTAAGTCTTCATCAGAACCCCATCTTCCAGTCAAGGCAGTCACTAGATTTGCAGATTCTTCTGTTTCACTCTCATCAGACCAAGTGGTAGCAAGACTCATCTTCTGCTTCTTGAGGTAGGTCCCACATTCAGTTCTAATGTGTCCATACCCATCACATTCATAGCACTGTACTTATTTTCCTTCTTTGGGCTTATCATCTGACCTTGTTCTTCTTCTAGCATTGTTGGATTTACTGATGTCAGATGAGATGTTCTTGACATTAGCCTTAGATCTTACATCCATCTTTTTCAACAGTCTGTTGAACTGTCTTCCCAGCATTGCTACATCATTGGCCAGATCTTCATCAACATCCTGACTATTTTCCTCCTCTGTGTTTGACATGAAGGCCATGCTTTTAGTTTTCTTTTCAGAACCATCATTCATTCCCATCTCAAATGTTTGGAGGGAACCAATTATCTCATCAACTCTCATATTGGAGATGTCTTGAGACTCTTCTATGGCTGTCACATTCATAGCAAATCTCTTAGGGAGTGACCTGGGTATTTTTCTTACTAATTTTTCATCTGACATCTTCTCTCCCAGGGCTCCTGAGGCATTAGCAATTTCAAGAATACTCATATGAAATTCATGAGTATTTTCATCTTCTTTCATCCTTAAATTTTCAAACTTGGAGGTGAGCAGCTGTAGTATAGACATTTTAACTCTAGAGGTGCCTTCATGAGTAGTTTTGAGAATGTCCCAAGCATCTTTAGCCACCTCATAGTTGTTTACCAACCTAAAGATATTCTTGTCTACTCCATTGAATATGGCATTCAATGCTTTAGAATTTCCAAGGGCTAGATCATCCTCCTCCTTGGACCATTGTTCTTCAGGCTTCTTGTCAGTTGTGGCTTCTCCTTCCTTAGTAATTACTGGATGTACCCAGCTTGTTAACACAGCCTTCCAAGCCTTATTATCCAGAGATTTTAAGAAAGCTACCATTCGAGGTTTCCAATAGTCATAGTTAGATCCATCCAAAATTGGTGTCCTGTGAACAGATCCTCCATCTCTCTCCATTGTACCAGAAAGTATTGTCCGTAGATCTCACCCAGAACGATAGCAGGATGCCTGCTCTGATACCAATTGAAATTCTGGTATCAGATATGATATGTCGAAGGTAATGTCACGACACTAATATTTGAGTAAAACAAGCAGGATAAAGATAAAGAATAGTAATGCAAGAGACACAAGCAATTGTTAACCCAGTTCGGTGCAACTCACCTACGTTTGGGGGCTACCAAGCCAGGAAGAAAATCCACTAAATAGAATCAGTTCAAAGACTCTCAGTACACTTCAACAAGTTACAGTCTTTCTCACCTAATCTCTACCCGTGTGATTTCTACCTAAGCACTCTTAGATATGAGAACCCACTCACTCCCCCTCAATCACACCTGTGATTTTAAACAATAATTCCTTATGAAAAGAAGACACTCTTCAATAACACACACTTGATCTTACTTAGCAGTTTCAATCAAGTAGACACACACTTGATCTTGCTTAACAGCTTCATTCAAGTAGACACACACTTGATCTTGCTTAACAGCTTCAATCAAGTAGACACACACTCTTGCTTACAACCTTAGAGGGAGAAATTACAACTCACAAATCAAACCAATTCAATTATCTATGGATGAATTGAATGGCTTACAAGTCTCACGAATAAAAAAGACACAAACCCTTATATTCTCTCAATATTTCGCTCAGTATTGGTTGTGTATCAAATCAGGTTTTCCATGTCCTATTTATAGAAGCATTCAGTTGGGCTTAGATATCTTGAAAACCCTAAAACTATTTTCCAATTAAATCTTCTCATAACAGTTGGTTAGATCTCCTTAGAAAATAAGTAAATCAGGTTGTAATTAATGATTGAATGTGCCTGCAAATCAGATCTTCAATCATACATAGATTTCCATTAAATGCGCAATCACAAAACACATAACATTCACCCTGAATGTTCTGTGTACAGGATATCATGACATCGGGTCTGACATCCTGGAACAATCCTGCATAATTCCATTTATAATTTCCAGCAGGTACATAATATCAGATGCCATGACATTGTGTATGACATCCTGAAACAATCCTGCATAATTATATTTTCAAACTCCAACAGGTACATAGATATCTTATGTTAAGACATCGCATGCAACATCTTGTGAACACTCTTTGTTTTACCAAAATTGCTGCCAACACTTAGAACCAATACTTAGGATATAGAGATATCATAGGTTAATGAAATGGATGCATAAAGAAGGCAAATGAGATGAAGAGGGAGGGGAGATGGATCAAACTCAAATTGGACAAAGGAGGACATTTATCAAATTAATATCATTGATTCATTTTGAGAGATGGAATGTACATTCCATCAATCCCTTAAATCCAATGATCTTAACCTAGCAAAGTCAAATCAACCTTGACCAAGGCCCAACAACACAAGTCAAACTTACAAAGACCATCAAAATGGCTCAACACAATTATTTGGCATTTATTCAATTTAAAAATACTAAAAACTAATGCATTATATTAAATATGGTTTGTCAAAATCCTAAAACCTCATCAAAACACCAAAGAATGAGCATGAGATTTATCATAGGTCAAACAAGGTCAAAGGACCTTGGAGAAAAAAATTCAGAATTTTTGGAAACTTAAAGTGTTTTTAAACAATTAAAACTAATCACAAAATCAATTAAATCATGAAAAATATTAATAATGATCCAAAAAATAATTTTAATTCAGAATATAAAAGAGGATTTTATTTAAAAAATAATTGGTGAAACTCTCATATTTTTTGGATCAATGTTAAAATTAATATGAATTAATGAAAATCAACGGAATAAAATGAAAATCATAAAATACAAAAAGACGTGGACCACTTGATCTCCCTCATTAATTGAGGTGGCAGATCAAGTGGCCACAAGTGGGCTTTCTACCATAGTCACTAGTCAACGCGTAACACAAGTGGTAATTACAAGTAACGCATGAGATTAAAACAATTTGAATTGATCATGTGACTCTGAACCATGCCAACACATCATCGGCGCTAAACCTCCGGTCACCTTCTTAGGCGAACCTCGTCGGACTGGTTCAGTCATCACCATCACATAAATGAAAAAGGAGGACATGATCTGAAAGAAAAAATGGCGTAGAGCACGAATCTGACCTCAATTTTAACTAACTCCAAATATATTGAAAGATATGAGGAGTTGAATTTTGAGGTGTGTCAACTGAGTTGCTTCGATTTGACCTCAAAGCAACTCAATCTTCTTGCCTACATTGGTAGGACTTCAGACAACCAAAGATCCAAGAGAATTGATGAGAATTGAGTGAGAATCCAAGAGAAGAAAAATTCTGGAAAATACCTTCAATGTTGTGCTGAACTTGCTCTTGCTTGCTTCAATTCTTGTTTGATCTTGCTCCAATTCCTTGTAGAAGTGGATTAGGAATGGAAAGAAGCTTTGGATCCTGGAGTTTTTGAATCTCCAAACAGTGAGATTCAAACTCAATTTTCAAGTGAAAATTATCAGGTTTTCCTTTGAATTATGAGGGTTTGAAGAGAGGGGGCAAAGTTGGCGCGCAAAGGTCCTCTCAAATGAGCTCAGAGGGCATATATTTATAGCATTTGGAAGTGTTAATTGCACACTTCAAGTTTCTTCCAAATTTGGCAATGTCATGCACAAGCTTGCATGGGCGTGTACAGGGCCATGAAGCAACCCAATTGGGTCCAAATGCATCTGAAATGAGATTGAAATAAAGCTTGAATGGCAAGGCAATGTAATATGACCATTTGAACATTTGATTTTTCCACTTGATGCAGGACTGTTAAAACCATGTGCAACCCTAGCAAACCTTGTCCAAATTAATGAAATAGGACTCTTTGGAAAGCTTAGATCAAGAGGAACAATTTTTATGTTGAACACCTTTCCATTTGGAACTTGGATCAAGGTTAATTTTGAGGTGGAAGTTTGGAAATTTCAACATGTTGAAAAATTTTCTAAGTGTCAAGTCATATACTTCAATATTCCGCCTTGCTTAACTTTTCATGTGATCTCCATATGAGAAAAGTGTCTTCATAAAAGTTGTAGATATTTCAAAGACCTTCAAAATGGTCACAAATTTCACATCATTTGGATTTATAATGATAGAGTAATTCATTTTTGAAGTTGAGGAAAATCACTTGTTCAATGGTATTGGTCCAAAATGACCTATAATGTATCCTCATATCACATGCTCATAAAAGTTGATTTAGATTTCACTCCAAACATAAAAGTTAAAGTAGACCTCTTGAATTTCATTGTGCAACTTGGAAATATTTTCATCTCATAAAAATTGAGCAAGTTATGGCCTTGTGAAGTTGACTTTCAAATTAAGGTTTAGACAAAATGACCTATAATGTTTCAACATAGAAAATGATTTTCCAAGCAAAAATAGCTCTAGGTCTCAACATGAAAGTTTGTTGGAATGTTATTTAGAGTAACTTTTCTCTTGAAATCATTTTTCATATGGTGAAAATTGTAGGAGATAGGGTCTAAGGAGACCTAGTTTTGATCAGATGAATTCATCTGGCCAACCACCATCAACTAACTTGCTAACTTTCAATTATCTTGACTTTTTAGGCTCATGGTAGATCATATATGCATAATATGATGAATTTTGAAGTGTCCCTTGAGAAATTTGATCAATTGGTGAGGAAACTTGTTGAAGAAGTTACTCAGGATACCCAGACAAACTAGGGTTTCCAATGCCAACCAACTCCAAACTCTTGAAGAATACTTGATCAATATAACATGTAGAGATCATTGGGACTCATATATGATGCTTAGAGACATTGTGGATTAATCCTTGGTTGTGGTGTTAGCCATGAGGGCCTTAAACCCTAGATATGAACTTGATAGATCAATGGGAATCATGCCTTACCTACAAAAGAGTTAGGCAAATACAAAGACATGTTTTTTGGTATTTTGGATAGTAAAAAGATAATATAAAAGTATGATACAATCACATAGTGCTTGGTGATCTCTCCCAAAACAAACCCAATGAGAGAGGGGTAAGGAGGATGCCAAGGTGTGATCTCAATGCCAATGCATATGATGAGATAGCATGAGGGATCTTAGGGTCAAAATTGGGGTCTTACACTATCACAAGGAACATAAATATTAGTCATGCTAGAACCTATTATATTCCTAGAGAAAATCTCATTATTGCTAAACGTGTGGTTAAAACTCGAAGAAAACACCACACTCGAAAAGAGTATCACACATATTTAGGATACAACCCTAAAACCTTGGGATGGAAAAATGGGCCATGGCCCGCCAGGACAGCCCGGGTACCCATCCAAAAATTGGCAGGTTAGGTTGGGATTTTGTGTCCGCCTATCCACTCAGTTCGTCCTGCTTTAAGCCCGCCCTGCCTTAAGCCAGCCAAAAAAAAGGGGTAGGTTGGCCCGCCAACCTAGTTATCTGTCGTACCCAAAGTTTTCCCTCCCCTTTTCCACTTTTTCACTCAACGTGTGAATTAAGATTCATTTATTTCATTCATGCTTCATATGCATCATGCATTCATGTTAACGCAAGCATCAACAGATTCAAAACATTGATGGTTATTTCAAATTAAGGCTTTGCTTGAGTATTGAAGTGTGGCTTATCATATGAGTAGAAACCCTAATTCCATGCCTTTTGGGGTCTTGATTTACGGAGTTCACATCATGACTTTCATTCCTAACCCTAATTCTTAACTATGCTCCTTTGGGATCTTGTACTAGACCTTCTGTGCATTGACTTGGCATTTGAACCCTAATTGTGGGCCCATGGTTTGAGATGTTACTTGTGGAGCTTTGTGCTCTGTTTAAAACCCTAATCCTTGGGATTAAACATGGATTGTATCGTATATGTGTGCTTGTTGATCCATTTGGTTCAAGGCCTCATGCTATTTATGTTGATTCATCGCATATTACTTCAAAATACATAGCCATGACCTTTTCAATCTATTCTGAAGTCACGTATTACTTCAAACCAATCATTAAATCCTCTTCAATTTCTAACCATGTGAAAACACAATCCAATCCCAAATATTTTCAAGTCACAACTACATGTGTGATTCCATTACAACAAATTACACAAGTTCCATTTAAAAGTCCTTAGAAATCTCAATTACAATTCAACCACCAATCTACAATATCCAACCAAATTTCAACTACAATTAAGTCATACAAAGCCAATTCACATTTCAACTATAAAAAGTTACAAATTCAGCCTAAATACAAATACATTAACTCCATTCTATACATCATATTCCATACATGATAAAAGTTTAGCATCTAACCACCTGCGATTTCCACCAAGCCAACAATCATTTGCTATATGACAAAAAACATGGACCAAGATCCTGAGTCAATATTTCATTAAAGTTATGTCTATCACCCAAAGAACATGTTCATTTCAGGATGGTATAGTAGTCGGAACGCTTTCTCATGCGGATGATTTTGATATAAATTAGTGGCATTGTAACTCATGATTCTTTGGAGGTCATTGGACAACGTTTCCCTCTAATGATATCAGTATTTGCTCAGTATGCAAGTATTATTTCTTAAGGATGCTTGCTAACATTGGTAGTAGACAACATGGTATTGCAATGCAGATCGGTTGAAACTCGATTGCTGACACTGTTCGGAGAGAAGCTTCACCCCCTCATTCCTACAAACATCAATATGTACAAAATTGAATTAAATTAATCAAGTTGATATTTGGAGATACCGAGGATGAGAGCCTACCAGCGCAAAGTATTTTCATCCATAGATCAAATAGAATATCTTATTGCAAGCATGACCGACGTACAGAATTGAGTCAGGAGTCTTGAGATAGTCGTGAGATGCTTGTTTACAATAATGATCCCAAGGTAAAATTGAAGATGGTGTCAAAGTACCAGAAAAACATGTGACATCCGAGTCCGTCGATGGAGCTCCAGCTTTCAATCTAAGACATTGCAGAAGGACACTGCCTCAGAATAAGAACATAGGAAGTCTGCAAGTACATGAGTTGTGAAAAATGGGGTCAATTAGTATGAATATAGTAGGATACTAAACTTGATTAATTTAGGAAGTAATGTCAACTCAGCTCCAAAAATTTGAAGGTGACATTACTCTTAGTAAAACCTGAGATACAATATGTCGCCATGTGAAATGCCAATCTTATGGTACAAAGAAGACCGGAAATTCATGAAATAAAGAAGTCCTTATGTAAATGAAATATAACAATAGCATCTCTCAATCCAACACATACGAGTCTATGACTGCAACTCGTCGACACCTTGGATAAGCCCGAAGCCAAGGCATCAATGATCTGGGTAGTTGGCGAATATGTGGAAAAAATATGTCTCCTGAAGAAACAAAAGATAAGCATAATAAGTTTGATAAGCTTCACAAATAGGTCTGGTTTGATTAAAAACAATTCACAACAACAACTTGACAACTGCACAATTGACTAATTCACCAACAAACTAACAACATTTAACATTTCAAGTTAACTGCAGAATTTGAGTTTCATCTAACTGCATATCTAACTGAAATAAAATTTCACTTCTAACTAACCTATAACAAACTCCAACTAAATTTTTAATTTGTAACTAACTGTTAAATTTAGGGTGAGTTTCATTTGGATCTCTAACAGAATTGGGGGAGGGAAAGCTTATAAATGGTACTCACCTATTTCTGCAATGAAGTTTCCTTCTACAACTGGCTTTTCATGTTGCAACTGAGTTCCTTCATCATCATCAATTATGCAACTCGGTTCCTTCATCATCATCGATTCTGTAACCAAAACTCAAACAACAATAAGGTGAAGTGAAGTAGAGGGGAGCAGGGAAATGCGAAGAGGAAGACACATACCAATTCAAATGCAACGTAGACAACAGTATCAAGCCAACGTAACAACGACACACAGAAGCACAAGTGAAAAGGAAAGAAGAAGAAGATGTTAGAACAAGATTTGATTTTGCATCTATACCTTGAGTTTTTATGATAACAATTTTTATTTGTGTGAGAACAATTTTGGTAATCTAATGGTTTGTTATTGTGAAGCTTTAGCCAACAGTTCTGATTCTGATCACATGATGTGCAACATCATCAATTTCTGAACTATGTGTTCCAAATTCACTTCTTCGTTGCAATTAGAAGTTCTTAAAGACGTCAATATTGTTGTTGCAATGTTCTTTCTGCTTCTGTGTTATCTCACCCGTCATAAGCTTCTAAGGAGACTTTGTATTGTTGTTGCAATGTTCTCTCAGTTTTTGCTTTTGGATGTGACTCTGATCAACAAGCTTCTGAAAAATGGAAAGCTTCTGAAGTTGTGTTACGTTTCTGAAGACTCTGAAGATTCTGGAGACATTGAAGAAATCAAGCCAGACTACTGACGCTGCCAAGGTTCTGAAGTTTCTGAATCCATCTCTATATTTCTTCACTTCATGCTTCAATCATATTTTATCAGAAGCCAATGAATCTGAAAATAATATCAAATGGGAACTTGATCAAATAGTACATAGTACAAATTAAACAACCTTTCCACTACCTGATTTCGTGGGCAAGGACTGTACTATTCATCACACATGTTACTGATTATGTGGGCGAAAGGATAGTACATGGTATCATTCCTTTCTCATCCAACAGTGGACAGCCGCTCAAGGAGCTTTCCCCATTTTGCCCTCCAACGGTCACATGCTTACACTATATAAGCATGCATTGGAGACTTGAAGAATTTGCTGATCTACACAAGTATTTTGACAAGCTATTTTTCTTTGTCAAAAGCTATCATCTTTTGCATACAGTGTTCTTTAAGTATTTATTATTCACTTATGTAAATCTGAAGCTACATCAGTCTTCTCAACAACGTCAGTCTTGAAGAATTTCTTAGTTCTTTAACAAGTCATGAGATTAAGCTAGAAGAAGATGAATCTCGTAAGAGAGGTAAATTTGTAGCTCTAAAATCTAATCCTGAGAAGACTAGAGCATATCAAGTTGAGAAAGAATCAGAAGGATCTGGTGAAGGCTCAGAAGATGATGAGTTGTCTCTAATCTCAAGGAGAGTCAACGGACTCTGGAAACACAGGCAAAGTGGTCAAGGGAAATCCAAAGGAGTCAAAAGGATTGTTGGTCTCTTCAAAGCCTCATCTGGTAAAAAGAAGCGAACTTCTGGAAAAGAAGTTACCTGTTTCGAGTGCAAGGAGGCAGACCATTACAAGAATGACTGTCCCAAGATGAAGAAGGACAGAAGGCCCAAGAAGAACTTCTCCAAAATCAAGAAGGGGTTGATGGCTACCTGGGATGACTCAGAATCTGAAGAAGAAGATTATGACGAAGAAAAAGCTAATGTTGCACTGATGGTAACTATTGAGGATCCTACAAGCTCTAAGGAACCAGAAGATAAGGTTTTGTCAGAATTAGAATCCGACTCTGATTCTGAAGAGGTATTCTCTAAACTATCTCGTTCTGATATTCAAATTTGTCTTTCTGAAATGCTGGAAAAGTACTAGAGTCTTCAAAGAAAATGCAAGGACCTTAAAAAAGTCCAAGTGACTGCTTCTGAAACTCAGAGAGAACTCGAGAATGATATTTCCTCTCTAAACGAAAAAGTATTTTCTTTAGAAAGTAATAACTCTGCCTTGAAAAGCAAAATTTCAAAACTAGAGGAGGAAATAACTTCAGAAGTTTTTGGTACTGATTGTGTCATCAGATATGACAGAGCATTCCAGTACTTTCTGGCTAAAAGCATACATAGAATCAAAATGGCTTCCTTGATATATGGAGTTAACAGAAATGGAAAGAAAGGTTTGGGTTGTACAGAAACTACAAAACCTGACGAAAGTCAGAAGGTCAAACCAAAACCTCTCTATGTGCATTTCGTGCGTGCTGGCACTGAGTCTGATATTTCTACACAGACACAGAAGCATACTAAGGATAGGAACTTTGTTTTGAAACCTAAGTATCATTCACAAATCTCTCAAGATTATGCTTCTGCTAAAAGACCCAAAGTTATGAGAAACTCTGGGAAAACTAACAAAAGAGGACCCAAAAAGTGGGTACTTAAGGATAAAATCATTTATGTTGCAGACATCCTTAACAGCTCAATTGAGATACCAATCATGATACCTAGACAATGGATGCTCGCGACACATGACGGGAAGAAGGTCTATGTTCCAAGATTTGGAACTTAAGCCTTGAGGCTTTGTTAGTTTCAGAGGAAACCAGAAAGGAAAGATCATTGGCTCTGGAATCATTTATGGGTCTAGCATAGACGTTTGGGTCATGTTAGCATGAGAAGGATTTCTTAGCTAAATAAGCTTGAATTAGTCAGAGGTCTACCCAAAATGATGTTCACATGCTCGCGACACATGACGGGAAGAAGGTCTATGTTCCAAGATTTGGAACTTAAGCCTTGAGGCTTTGTTAGTTTCAGAGGAAACCAGAAAGGAAAGATCATTGGCTCTGGAATCATTTATGGGTCTGGCATAGACGTTTGGGTCATGTTAGCATGAGAAGGATTTCTTAGCTAAATAAGCTTGAATTAGTCAGAGGTCTACCCAGAATGATGTTCACTTCAGATGCTCTTTGTGAAGCATGTCAGAAAGGAAAATTTTCTAAAACATGTTTCAAAGCTAAAAATTTTGTTTCTACCTCTAGACCATTAGAACTTCTGCTCATTTATTTGTTTGGATCAGTGAAAACTGCCTCTATCTATGGAAAGAAGTATGGATTAGTCGTAGGACATGGGTAAAGTTCTTGAAACACAAGGATGGGTTTCACTCTGTGTTCTCCACCTTCTGCTCACTGGTGCAAACAGAAATGAATTGCAAAATAGTCAAAGTCAGAAGTGATCATGGTGGAGAATTCGAAAATAAACTGTTTGAAAAAAAAATTGATTCAAATGGTATTTCCCATGATTTCTCATGTCCTAGAACTCCATAAAAAATGGAGTTGTTGAAAGGAAGAATAGGACTTTACAAGAAATGGCTTGAACCATGATCCAAGAAACTAATATGGCTAAGCATTTCTGGGTAGAAGCAGTTAACACAGCATGTTATATTCAGAACAGGATTTCTATTCGACCTATTCTGGGTAAGACTCCTTATGAATTGTGGAAGAACAGAAAGCCCAACATTTCTTACTTTCATCCTTTTGGATGTGAATGCTTTATGTTAAACACTAAAGAGAATCTTGGCAAGTTTGGCTCTAAGGCACAGAAGTGTTTACTGTTAGGATATTTTGAACGCTCTATAGGCTACAGAATATTTAATACAGAAACACGAATTGTTGAGGAATCAATTCATGTTAGATTCAATGATAAGCTTGAACTTGAAAAGTCAAAGCTAGTTGAGAAATTTGCAGACCTGAAGATCAATCTTTCAGAATCCAAAGAAATTATCTCTGAAGAAAAAGACTCAGAAGGCAAGGCTAAAGAATTTAAAGAAACGACTCAACCAGAAGCAACCGTTGATCCAACTCATTAAAAGAAGAGTAGATCAAGAACTTCTCATTCTGAAGAACTGATTCTAGGAAACAAGAATGCTTCAGTCAGAACTAGACCTTCATTCAGACCCTCTGAAGAAACTCTTCTAGGTTTGGTGTCTCTGATAGAACCCACATCCATTGATGAAGCTCTTCTGGATAATGAATGGATTCTAGCCATGAAAGATGAACTAAATCAATTCACTAGAAACGATTTTTAGGATCTTGGTCAAAAACTAAAAGGCTCCCATGTCATTGGAACCAGATGGGTTTTCAGAAACAAGCTGAATGAGAAAGGCGAAGTTGTCAAAAACAAAGGTCGAATGCTAGCACAAGGTTATAGTCAACAAGAACCTATAGACTATACATAAACCTTTGCTCCAGTTTCCAGGTTAGAGTCTATTCGTCTTTTAATTTCCTTTACAGTCAATTATAACATCATACTTTATCAGATGGATGTTAAGACTACATTCCTAAATGGTTATATTTCTGAAGATGTTTCTGTGCATCAACCTCCTAGTTTCGAAAATTCTCAAAACCCTGACTTTGTTTTTAAATTGAAAAAGTCTTTGTATGGTCTAAAGCAATCTCCGAGAGCTTGGTATGATAGACTAAGCAACTTTTTGTTGAAAAATAATTTTACCATAGGAAAAGTGGACACAGCTCTCTTTTGCAAAACCTTCAAGAATGACATCCTGGTTGTGCAAATATATGTTGGTGATATTATTTTTGGTTCTGCTAATGTGTCGTTGTGCAAGGATTTTGCTAAGTCTATGCAGGCAGAATTTGAAATGAGTCTGATGGGAGAACTGAAGTTCTTTCTGGGAATTCAAATTGATCAAAAACCAGAAGGCACGTATATTCATCAAAGCAAATATACAAAGGAACTTCTGAAGAAATTCAACTTATTAGAATGTAAGCTAGCAAAGACTTCAATGCATCCTACATGCATTCTGGAGAAAGAAGAGGTAAGTAGTAAGGTAAATCAGAAGCTTTTCAGTGGTATGATAGGTTCTCTTTTGTATCTAATAGCTTCTAGACCTGATATATTATTTAGTGTATGATTATGTGCTCGCTTCCAATCAGATCCTAGGTAAACTCACTTAACTGTTGTTAAGAGAATCTTTAGGTATCTGAAAGGTACTAATAATCTTGGTTTATTTTATAGAAAATCAAATGATTATAAATTAGTAGGCTATTGTGGTGATGACTATGCTGGAGATAGAATTGAAAGAAAAAATACTTCTGGAAGTTGCCAGTTTCTGGGAGACAACTTAATCTCATGGTCCAACAAGAGACAGACAACAATTGCACTATCAATAGTTGAGGCTGAATACATTGCAGGTTCTGGATGCAGCACTCAGATACTCTAGATGAAGAGTCAGCTGGAAGATTATCAGATATCTGAGAGTAACATTCTTATTCTCTGTGATAATACTTCTGCTATCTGTTTATCTAAGAATCCTATTTTGCATTCTAGGGCTAAGCATATTGAAATAAAACATCATTTTTTACGTGACTATACTCAGAAGGGAATCTTCCACTTAAAACTTGTTGATACAGACCATCAATGGGATGATATATTTACAAAACCCCTTGCTGAAGATAGATTCACATTCATTCTGGAAAATCTATTTATGAAACCATGTCCAGAATGAAAAGATGTTATTCAGAATGTAAAGTCTCTAGAACTTTAGGTAAGATTCTGAGGTTGTTCTGCTTTCTAACTCTGAAACTTGAAGCTTTCTGAAGTAAGGAAGTTTTCATGAATCAAAAAGGTTTTGATCAGAAGCAATCTTATCAATTTGTCTTCCTGATTCTGAACAGTTGCTGCATTTAATGGTTGTCCTTTCATTTGATTTTGTGTGGTTCTTTGTGGAGACAGTTGTCCCACTTTCTGAGCATGCGTGATTAAAGTGTGACACATTGGGTTTAACAATTCTTGGAATTAGGTCCAAACCTTTACACTTCCCCCCATGATTGTGCACACCTTTTTTTGTCATCATTGCTAAAATTGCCTATTTAAACTCACATCACTCACTTTTTCACACTACACACATATTTATCCTACATTTTCAAGTTTTCCAAACCTCAAACTCTCTCTCTCTCTCTCTCAATTGTTCTTCATCTTCATCCTCTCTCATTCAAATGGCTGAACAACAATCTCCAAAGACTACTGAACAACAACAACATATTGAACGCAACATACTGGAAGGGATTCCCGAACTTACTCTTCACACTTCAGTCAATGAACTCACAGTGCTCTGTGAAACTATCATGGATTTCGAAAACCTGAAGGAGAATGGTTTTGATTTCATAAAAACTCTGAATGTTCAAGGATGGAACACGTTTTTCGAGAGACTCACAGGTCTAGTTTATCTTCTGCTAGTCAAACAATTCTGGGTCCATGCCACTGCGGAAAAGGAAGCAATTACCTCCTATGTCATGAATAGGAAAATTGTCATCACTAAGAAGTCCATTACGGACCTTATTGGTCATGATGGCAAAGGTAAAAGAGTTCACAGTGCAACCATCACAGCTAAGAGGGACGATGATATCTCTCCAGTCATCTTCAAAGAAGGTACCAACTTTGCTAATGAAAAGGGTCCCAGTGCCAAGGATTTAACCAACAATTTGAGGGTATGGTTCAAGATTATTTTGGGGTGTATTAATCACATGCCAAGTACCAATAGTTCTGACTACATCAACACTCGTCAGAAGATTATGTTATTCCTTCTGGAGAATGGAGTTAAGTTGGGATTGCCATCGCTTCTGTTCAAATTCATCAGGGATTCTATCAGAGAATCCAGAACTAGTGGATCTTCCAAGAAATCCAGAAGAAAATTCATACCAAAAGGCAGGTTAATCTCAGACATTCTGGTGGAAAATGGTGTGGTAGATGACATTCTGGTCAGTGGGATGACATAAGAGCTGGTAAAGGACGTTGGGAAAGTGTTCTGGGGTAAGAACTTGAAAAGTACGGGTCTCATCTCAAAATTTGAAAGATCAAAAATCGTTCTGACCAAGGATGATATATGTGGTACAAGGAATCCAATAGATGACTACCCCATCTTCACCAAAGTAGATCCTCCATAGGTTTTGATGGTTTATTTAGAAAGTTGTCTTAAGGATGGCATCGACCCATTGGTGGATCCCTTAAATCTCCTATAAAACTACCCAGAGATCCATGGTAAAAGGAAGGAGGAATTCAGAGGTGAATGATCCTCCAGAGCTCAGAAGAAGAAAAATATAGCTATTTTTCAAAATGAAGATTAGGTGTCTCTAAGTGAGTGCCAAAAGGCTATGATTCTTAAGGATACGTCTGGGGTCGTTCAACCCCCAAGAGCTTCTGGTAAGTTTCATGTTGACACTTCTTATTCTGTTTCTATTCCATATAGAATCTTACCACCTACACCACCATCTCAATGTAATGTTTATGAACCACTTCCATTACCCACACCAGAAATAACTCCACATATTTCAACACTTGTCATCAAAATACCACCACCACAATCCACTCAAACTATAGCAACATCCGTCACAGAAACTCATATAGTTTCTATCCCTGTTTTAGAACAACCATTGATACCACCTCCGCCATTTCATCCATAGTTATAAACTACACTCATCTCATCACCATCAAATGTTTCTGCTCCCCAACCAATTAATCCAAATGTTTCCCCACCTCGGACATCTCCTGCCAGAAGTGCCTCTGACGAACATGTTTCTGAAGGCACTACTGAAGGAATGTTTGATTTCAAACCAGAAATCACCTCACCGGAATCATCCTCTATCATTCAATCCTCACATCCCTCTGTCTTTGGTCCTGACTTTGACGAGTCCATAATCAATCTCACCATTAAATATCCCAAAGTCCAAACATCATCCTCTCCTAACCTTGGTAAGATTCTAATGGAGTTTGATTCAGAATCTAAGAGGCGTTTGGAGATAGCAATGATTGTTAGTCATTCTTCTGTAAACCATGTTGCAAGTGATTTAGCATGGGAAGCCTATAGAAGTTGGATGAATTCTGAAGTCTCTAAAATTAAGGATATTGGGAATACCTTAGCAGAAAGAAAATTTCGTTTTGGGTTCGTGCCCTTAATGGAATTATGGAAGCTGAAGAGTTCTCAATTATGCCTTCCTGTACCAGAAGTCAAAGAGACCTCTCCAGAACCCATGGAAGAAGAAGAAGCTCCGACAACAGAACCTACTCAGAACATTGAATTTGCTTCTCCAAAACCTTTTGTTCCTGAACTTGAAGACGCTGTGATGGAAGAAGCTCCAAACCAGATCATAGTCTTAGAAGCTTTTGTGTCTCGACCTATTCCAGTTTCTCTTTTGAGAATCATTGAGCAGATTAAGGTTGATAATGCAAAGGTCAACGAGCGTCTAGACAAGAAAGATCTGATGTTTCAGCTGATTCTGTCAAGACTTCCTCCCCCTCCTCCTCCTCCACCTCCTCCCCAAAACCCCTAAAAAAAATTTACCTTAAATTTTTCGCTTTCTTTTTTGTTTCTTAAACTATACTCTGCACTGCCTTTTGGCATGTTTTCAATCAATAAAGTTGTTTTGTTTCTCATTATTTACTTTGCCTTTTTTTCTTTTTGATTGATGACAAAGGGGGAGAAAACATAACATTCTAAAGGGGGAGAATTAAGCGTTTATTTTGATATCTAAATTCCTAAGTTAAAAATCCAAACATTGTTTAAATATTTTTGTTAACAAATACTTCGAGAAAACTTTGTTACGTGTTTTTTAAGGGTTAACTCTCAAGATTCAAAATGGTTTGTTAAGCTTCTTTCTCAAGAATCAGAATAAATCTCAAAGAAGTTTTTGAAGAAAGGTCTTCAAAGTTTCTGAAGAGAGGTTTTCAAAGAAGTTTCTGAATAAAGTTCTTCTGAAGGTATATCAAAATGATGATGTTATTAACCAGTGTTCTGGACAACATCAATCAAATTCTGAAGTTAAACCAGATTCTGACTAATTATTCATTTTGGTACTTCAAAAGGTAAATCAGGAAAGTGTTCTTTCATTATGAGTTTATCTTTATATGACTATACATCTCAGGGGGAGCTTTGTGCTTTTTTAAGATGTATTCTTTTGTGATTACCCTGTACAAAATTGTTCATCAAAATACATGTTTTGTCATCATCAAAAAGGGGGAGATTGTTAGAACAAGATTTGGTTTTGCATCTATACCTTGAGTTTTGATGATAACAATGTTGTATTTGTGTGAGAATAATTTTGGTACCCTAATGGTTTGTTATTGTGTAGCTTTAACAAAAAGTTCTGATTTTGATGACTGATGTGCAAATTCATCAGTTTCTGAACTCCGTGTTCCAAATTCGCTTCTGTGTTGCAATTAGAAGTTTTGAAATGCGTCAATATTGTTGTTGCAATGTCCTTTCTGCTTTTGCGTTATCTCACCCATTAGAAGCTTCTGAGGAGACTCTGTATTGATGTTGTAATGTTCTCTCTGTTTTTGCTTCTGGATGTGACTCTGATCAACAAGCTTCTGAAGAATGGCAAGCTTCTCAAGTTGTGTTATGTTTCTGAAGACTCTAAAGATTCTAAAAACACTGAAGAACTCAAGCCAGACTACTGACGCTGCCAAGGTTCTGAAGTTTCTGAATCCATCTCTATATTTCTTCACTTCATGCTTCAATCATATTTTATCAAAAGCCAATAAATCTGAAAATAATATCAAATGGGAACTTGATCAAATAGTACATAGTACAAATTGAACAACCTTTCCACTACCTGATTTCGTGGGCAAGGACTGTACTATTCATCACACATGTCACTGATTATGTGGGCGAAAGGATAGTACATGGTATCATTTCTTTCTCATCCAACAGTGGACATCCGGTTAAGGAGCTTTCCCCATTTTGCCCTCCAACGGTCACATGCTTACACTATATAAGCATGCATTGGAGACTTGAAGAATTTGTTGATCTACACAAGTATTTTGACAAGTTATTTTTCTTTGTCAAAAGCTATCATCTTTTGCATACAGTGTTCTTTAAGTATTTATTATTCACTTGTGTAAATCTGCTTTTGAAGAAGCATCTTGTAACACGTAAACTTTTATTCAAACTATTTGTTTGATTCCTTAAGGAGGTTATTCTTGAGAAGACAAAGAAGGTTGTTCTTTGTGAATCCTTGAGGAGACTAAGGTTTAGTTGGATCATTGAGAAGAAAAAGAAGGGTATTTTTTGTGTTTATTGTAATTTATTGATTATAGTGAATTAAGTCCTTGTATATAAGGCAAATCACCTTGGCGGGTGGACTGGATTAGCTTTGAGTTTCAAGTGAACCAGGATAAAAATCATAGTGCTTTTATCTCTTCATTATTTAACTTGTTAGTGGTGTTTTTGTTTTGGAAAAAGCTTTTACTTGTAAAATCCGATTCAACCCCCCCCCCCATCTTGTGTTTTTCAAACCTTCAGAAGAGATTGAAGCTAAGGAAGAAGGATACTTAATACTTGTCAATCGGGTAACCTTTTGATTCACTGTCGACACTTTTCGTTTTCTTTTTTTATTTGCGCGCGATTAGGATCGAACAACATGCATCAGGAGTTCTGAGTCGTCATAAATAATGAATATGACGCTCCGATACGAGACGAGATGTTGTTATTAAGAAGATGCAATGCCAAATCCAACATGATTCACGACTCACCTCCCTGTGATTCTGCAGTGTTTCTTCCATTGGACTTGGACCCTGTGTGGAGGTTTGAACACCGGAATCTTGCAGCTTTATCCCGTTTCCGTTCCTATTTTGAAGGCGCACACGCAAAGATGAAGCGCGGTGAAAGTTGTAGTGCGGCCAAGCTTTTGATGTGGATGCATTTGGATTAGGACTCGAGTCACAGTGAGAGTTTGTCCAATTTGAACTCAAGCCCAAACGTTTTGGCCGTGCACTCCCAACAATCGCTATCAACACCCCCTCTCAATTCTAATTGACATTGGGTCGGGACTTTCAGGCATATCCTCAGTTTTTGTTGGATCCATTTTTTCTCTTCTTGTTTTATTGATTAGTTAGCAATTAGATCATTAGCATTTAATTTGGTTTTAGGTTAATTAGCTTAATTAGAAGATTATGATTTAATTAGATTAATTAGGATTTTTAGATTTTAATTAGTTTAGTTAGATTTTAGAATTAGATGTTAAGATTATTTTAATTAGAGGATTAGGATTTAACTAGATTAATTAGGATGTTTATATTTTAATTAGTTTAGTTTGATTTTAGAATTAGATGTTAACATTAGATTAATTAAAGGAATAGGATTTAATTAGATTAGTTAGGATTAAACCTGATTAGTTCAGTTAGGTTTTTTAGATTTTAAAATTTTGATTAGATTTAATTAGGATTACATATTGATTAGTTTAATTAGGATAATATGTTTTTTTAGAATATTAGTTAATTGGATATTAGAAATTAATTAGGTTGTTAGAATTTTTAGTATTTTAGAATTAATTAGAATTGTTTAGATTCAATGGAGTTTAATTAAATTTTTCATGATTAGAAATTAATTTGATATCAATAATTTGAACAGAAATGGTCATTTTGCCCTTAGGGCTTAGAATTCTGATTTTTTATACATGTTCCCCTAGTTTAGGGTCTTAATCAGAATTTTTTTATTTTATTTAGTTGATTAATTCCATAGGTTTATTATTATACATAGTTCAATTAATATCTTCAGTCCCACTGATTAGTGTTGACCAAAGGTCGCTTTGGTCAACCAAGTCATTTGTATTGTGTTGTAAGCCCCAAGCCTATTCAAGTGATCAAAAGACCCTTGATCACTTGATATGGCAAGTTCATTATGCTCAAGCTATATTTGATATGTTGAATCTCAAGAGCTCAACACCTCAAGGTTCAAATCCAAGATCAAGACTTCAAGTCAACATCAGTCAAGCGTAGCTAGCAAAGTGGACTACTTCTAAAGCACAGCAAAGGTATCAACACTTGACAAGTGTGATTCAAATTGTAAGCCATAAGCCTTAAGTAATGAGGAATGATGAGACGGAGTTTCTCCTACCCTTGTCTAGAATGACTTTGCGTATGGGGCATAGGCCCTAGCTATTCAAAGCATTCTCCCTCATTCATAGACTTTACCATAATTCGAATCAAATAATTATCAAGTCTTCTCAACACAACAAACAACATGGCATCATTAAGATCAATAATCAGAATCCCCTAACAACACTTGTAAATCATGATAAGGGTTACATTGTATGAGCCTTAAGTAATGAGGAATGATGAGACGAAGTTTCTCCCACTCTTGTCTAGAGTGACTTTGAGTGCGGGGAATAGGCCCTAGCTATTCAAAGCATTCTCCCTTGTTCATAGACTTTGGTGCAATCTGAATCATGCAATTGACCAAGTCTCCTTCAAGCAAGCATCAATCATTCAACTTTTGCTTTTAGCACCTTGTGGTTGTACACCCTCTTTCATTCAACTCTTTCCTGCCTATGAGGTGATAGACCTTGGCACTCCATTTGCCTTGTAGGGTTATGGACCCAAGCAATTCATTCATTCTTGCATATAAGGTGGTAGACCTTGGCAACCTTTCCTTGCTTATGAGGTGATAGACCTTAGTATTCCTTTTGCCTTGTGAGGTGGTGGACCTTGGCAACATGTTCTCACCTTCAAGGTGGTAGACCTTGGCAATATTTATTTTTCCCCGTGAGGTGGTGAACCTTGGCAATCTCTTTCGGTGCCTATGGAGTTATAGACTTTGGCAGTTGGTTATAGACCTTGACGATTTCTTTGCTTAGCCTTGTAGAGATATGGACTCTTGGGAATCCCCTTGCCTATTGGGTTGTGGACCTCGACAGTGGTTTCCTTTACCTTTAGAGTTATAGACCTTGGCATCCTTTCTCATTGCCTTTTGAGGTGATAAACCTTGGCAGTTCAGTTCTTTGCCTTCAGATTTATAAACTCTAGTAGTGATACCTTACCTAGAAGGTTGTGAACCTTGGAACTCCTTTTTCTGCCTCGAAGGCTTATGTACCCTGGCAATCAATTTATCTTCCTTTGTTTCATCCATAGTAGGCTGAACTACGAAAGCTTTGAATTTCTCATTGCATGGTGAGAATACGTAGGCACGAGGATTCAGATTCTCCGCGAGCTACCCTGTTTATTGATTATATCTTATCTATTATCTTCTCCATTCAATCAATACCATCTTTTGAGATCATATAGTTATCCTTGGACTCCATTTCATCCTTTTAGAACGATATAGCGGAAGTCCGCCTTGTGAACCAAGAGTTGTTTGGCTCGTATCCAAACATTTAATTCCTTCTTTTTTGACTAAGACGTTTGTTTACTCTTTGGTTCAGAGTCTATTCCTTCATGGGTCCAATATACCATTCTTCTTTGGTTTCAAATTGTTTGTTCCCCAGCAAGTGATATATTGTTCCTTGTATCCAAACAAAAAATTCTTGTGGGTCCCATACCCATCCTTTTAGGGCATTTGTCCATCTTGTTAACCAAGAGATGTTTTCCTTGATGTCAAACACCTAATTCATTCTTTTTGGTAAGAAAATACAGTGGGTATGCCTCTGTCTCTCCACATCTTAGTCTGTATCTTTTTACTCTTGGGTTTAAAGCCAGTTTACCTTTATGGGTTCCCGTTTTACCATTCTATTGGTACAAGTGATATTGTTTATCACTTCATTCATACCATTAAATTTGTTTGTCTTGTTAGTCCTAGTTCCTTAGGAAAACACTTCCCCATATCCCTTTTGTTTTCGTGGTTCCACGAACTATGAATGCTCTGACTTTCTCATTGCATGATGAGAATGTTAGAATAAGATTTGGTTATGAATTTATACCTTAAGTTTTGATGATAACAATATTGTATTTGTGTGAGAATAATTTTGGTACCCTAATGGTTTGTTATTGTGTAGCTTTAACAACCAGTTCTAATTCTGATCATATGATGTGCAACATCATCAGTTTCTAAACTTTGCATTCCAAATCCGCTTATACGCCTCCTATTAGAAGTTTTGAAAGACGTCAATATTGTTGCTGCAATTTGCTTTCCGCTTCTGTGTTATTTCACTCGTTAGAAGCTTCTGAGGAGACTTTATCTTGCTGTTGTAATGTTCTCTCACTTTATGCTTCTAGACGTGACTCTGATAACCAAACTTTTGAAGAATGGAAAGCTTCTGAAGTTGTGTTATGAAGCTGAAGATTCTGAAGATCTCAAGCCAGAAATTTGAAGTTATCAAGGTTCTGACTGAGGATTCTAAAGACTCTGAAGATAGTGAAGACCTCAAGCCAGATTAATGACGTTGTCAAGGTTCTGACCCAAGGTTTTGAAGTTTTTGAATCTAGCTATATACTTCTTCACTTCATGCTTTAATCATCTTTAATCAGAAGCCAGTGAATTTGAAGATAAGATCAAAATGGGAATGTGATCAAATAGTACATGGTGCAAATCGAACAACCTTTCAACTACCTAATTTTGTGGGCAAGGAAAGTACTATACATCACATATGTCACTGAATTTATGGGTGAAAGAATAGTACACAGTATCATTCCTTTCCCATCCAACAGTGGGCAGCCGCTCAAAGGAGATTTCCCTATGTTGCCCTCCAACAGTCACATGTTTATGCTATATAAACAGGCATTAGAGACTTGAAGAAAACGATAATTTGCACAAGTATTTTGACAAGCTATTTTTCTTTGTGAAAAGCTATCATTCTTTATATACAATTTTCTTTAAGTGTTTGTTATTCATTTGTGTAAAATTTGATTGTGTAGAAGCATCTTGTAACACACTAAATATTCTTCAAACTCTTTGTTTGAGTCCTTAAGGAGTTTATCCTTGAGAAGACAAAGAAAGATGTTCTTTGTAAGTCCTTAAGGAGACTAAGGTTTAGTTGGATCCTTGAGAAGACAAAGAAGTTTATTCTTAGTGTTTATTGTAATATGTTGATTATAGTGGATTAAGTCCTTGTGTATAAGGCAAAATTACCTTGGCTGGTGGATTGGATTAGCTTTGAGTTCAAGAGAACCAGGATAAAAATCATTGTGTTTTTATCTCTTTGTTATTAACTTGTTAGTGGTGTTTTTGTTTTGGAAAAAGATTTTGCTTGTAAAACCCAATTCAAACCCCCTTTTTCTTGTGTTTTTCATGAATCAAAAAAGGTTCTGATCAGAAAAAATCTTATCGATTTGTCTTCCTGGTTCTGAACATTCGTTGTATTAAATGGTTGTCTTCTCATTTGATTTCATGTGGTTCTTAGTGGCGACAGTTATCCCACTTTCTGAGCATGTGTGATGAAAGCGTGACACATTGGGTTTAAAAATTCTTAGAATTAGGTCTAAACTCTTATGCTTCCCCCTATATAAACCCAATTCACTCACATTTTCACACTACGCGCTCATCTCTCCCACAGTTTAGTTTTTCAAACCTTAAAACAACCTTTTTTCTCTATGCAATTGTTCTTCATTTTCATCTTCATCTTCTTCAAATCAAATGGATGATCAACAACAACAATCTCCAAGCTCCTCAAAGGAAACTGAAAGCAACAACATATTGGAAGGAACTCCTGAGTTAACCCTTCACACTCTGGTCAATGAGTTAATAGTGTTATGTGAAACCATTATTGATTTCGAAAACCTAAAGGATAACGGTTTTGATTTCACTTAAACTTTAAATGTTCAAGGATGGAACACCTTATTTGAGAGACTCACAAGCCCAGTTTACCCTGTGTTAGTAAAGCAATTTTGGGTTCATGCAACTGCTGAGAAGGAAACCATCACTTCCTATGTCATGAATAGAAAGATAGTCATCACTAAGAAGTCTATAGCTGATCTCATTGCTCATGAAAGTAAAGGGAAGAGGGTTCACAATGCAACAATCACTACTAAGAGAGATGTTGTCATTTCTCCTGTCATCTTCAAGGAAGAAACCAACTTCGCTGATGAAAAGGGTCCCAGTGCTAAGGACTTAACAAGGAACCTAAGGGTTTGGTTCAAGATCATTTTGGGTTACATTAACCATATGCCAAGTACAAATAGTTCTGACTACATCAACACACGTCAGAAATTCATGCTATTTCTTCTAGAAAAGGGTGTCATGTTGGGACTTCCATAACTTCTGTTTAAGTTCATGAGGGATTCTATCAGAGAATCCAGAACTGGTGGATCATCTAAGAAGTCTAGAAGAAAATTCATTCCCAACGGTAGATTGATTTCTGATATCCTTGTGGAAAGTGGCTTAATGGATGACCTTCTGGTCAGTGGATTGACAGAAGAGTCGGTGAAGGATGCTGGCAAAGTCTTATGGGGGAAGAATCTGAAAAGTATAGGTCTTATCTCCATATTTCAAAGGTCAAATGTCATTTTGACTAAGGATGATATATGTGGTATAAGAAATCTCATTGATAACTACCCTATATTCACCAAAATTGACCCTCCACAGGTTTTGATGGCTTATTTGGAAAGATGTCTGAAGGACGGAATTGAACCTTTAGTGGATCCTTTTAACCTTCCAAAAACTTACCCTGATGTTCATGGAAAGAGAAAGAAGGAGTTCAGAGGCGAATGGTCTTCTAGGGCTCAGAAGAAGAAGAAGATTGTTATCTTTCAGGATGAAGATGAGGTGCCTCTGAAGGATACTGCTGGAGTTGTCAAGTCTTCAAGAGTTTCTGGTAAGCCTCCTTCTTATAGAATTCCTTTAAATTATGATTCAATATCTTCTGAAAGGATATTACCAATCCCTCCTTCATATTAATCCACTATTTCTGAACCAATCCCAATTCCACCATCAAAATCAAACCCACCAATATCAACTCCAATCATAGAAATTCCACCACCAATATCAAATCCCATAATAGAAACTCCTGTTACAGAAATTCCCATCAATAAAACTCCTTTAGTTTCTGCTCCTGTTTAAGAACAACAACAGATACCACCACCATTATCTCCTCCACAATTACAAATTTCACCCATCTCCCGTAACGAACTAATCCATATTTTGCAATACCTAGAGCATCTCCCGCAAGAAGTGTTTCTGACGGAAATGTTTCTGACGGCACTCCTGAAGGAATGTTTGATTTTGAACCAGAAATCACCTCACATGAATCACCTCCTGCTATTCAACCAACACATCCTTCTATTTTTAGTCCTGACTTTGATGAGTCCAAAATCAACCTCACAATAAAATACCCAAAACTACCAACAAAATCCTCCCCTAACTTTGGTAAGGTTCTGAAGGATTTTGAATCTAAATCTAAAACTTGTTTGGAGAAAGAAATGACTATCAATCGTTCTTCTGTAAATCATGTTACAAGTGATTCAGCATGGGAAGCTTATAGAAGTTGAATGAACTCTGAGATTTCCAAGCTGAAGGATCTTGGGTACACTCTTGCTAGAAGCAAATTCCATTCTGGGTCCGTGCCCTTAATGGAACTGTGGAAGCTAAGAAATTCCCAATTATGCCCTCCTGCTCTAGAAATCAAGGAAGCCTCTCTAGAAGCTATGGAAGAAGAAGAAGTTGCTCCATAAATAGGGATCGTTTAGCACATTGAGTCTGCTCCAGAACCTGCTCCTACTTATGACCCTCAAGACTCTATTATGGAAGAAGCTCCTACTCAGATGGTCGTCTCAAAAGCTTCTACCTCTCAGCCTATTCTGGTTTCTCTTCTAAGGATAATTGAGTAGATCAAGGCTGATAATGCAAAGGTAAATGAGCGTCTGGATAAGCAAGATCTCATGTTCCAACTGATTCTCTCAAGGCTTCCTCCTCTTCCTCCACCTCCTCCCCAGAACCCTTAGTTTATATTATTTTTTTACCTTCTTGAAATTTTTCTTTTGGTGTACTCTGCACTGCCTGTTGGCATTTTAATCAATGAAAATTGTTTTGTTTCTCTTTATTTATTTATTATCTTTTTGATTGATGACAAAGGGGGGGAAAACATAACATTCTAAAGGGGAAGAATTAAGTGTTCATTTTGATATCTAATTTCCTTAAGGAAAACCCAAACATTGTTTAATGATTCTGCTAGCAAATACTTCGAAAAAGAGTTTGTTAAGTGTTTGCATGGTTATTTCTCAAGAATCAGAATGGTTCTGAATATGCTACTTTTGAAAATCATGCTTCTGAAAAGTCAAGGTTCTAAAAACCTTATCCTTCAAGGAAGAAAAGTTTCTAAAGAAAAGCTTATGTATTGAAGCCTATCAGAATGATGATGTTATCAACCAGTGCTTTGGACAATATCAACTAACTTCTGAAGATAAATCAGATTTTGACTGAATATTCACTCTGGTACTTCAAAAAGGTTAATCAGGAAAGTGTTCTTTCATTCTGATTTTATCTTTATAGGATTATACATCTCAAGGGGAGCTTTATGCTTTTTTAAGATGCATTCTTCTGTGATTACCCTGTACAAAATTGTTCATCAAAATATATGTCTTGTCATCATCAAAAAGGGGGAGATTGTTAGAACAAGATTTGGTTTTGCATCTATACCTTGAGTTTTGATTATAAAAATATTGTATTTGTGTGAGAATAATTTTGGTACCCTAATGGTTTATTATTGTGTATCTTTAACAACCAGTTCTGATTATGATCATATGACGTGCAACATCATCAGTTTCTGAACTTTGTGTTCCAAATCCGCTTATGCGCCTCCTATTAGAAGTTCTGGCAGACATTAAAATTGTTGTTGCAATGTTCTTTCTTGTCTTGTGTTATTTCACTTATTAGAAGCTTCTGAGGAGACTTTGTGTTGTTGCTGCAATATTCTCTCAGTTCGTGCTTCTGGACGTGACTCTATTAACCAAAGTTCTGAAGAATGGCAAGCTTATGAAGTTGCGTTATGAAGATGAAGATTCTGAAGATCTCAAGCCATACAATTGAAGTTATCAAGGTTCTGACTGAGGATTCTAAATATTCTGAAGATACTGTAGACCTCAAGCCAAATTATTGACGTTGTCAAGGTTCTGACCCAAGGTTCTGAAGTTTCTAAATCCAGCTCTCTACTTCTTCACTTCATGCTTCAATCATCTTTAATCAGAAGCCAATGAATTTGAAGATAAGATCAATATGGGAACGTGATCAAATAGTACATGGTACAAATTGAACAACCTTTCCATTACCTGATTTTATGGGCAAGGATAGTATTATAGGTCACACTTGTCACTGAATTTGTGGGCGAAAGGACAGTACGTAGTATCATTCCTTTCCCATCCAACAGTGGACAGCCTCTCAAAGGATCTTTTCATATTTTGCCCTCCAACGGTCACATGCTTATGTTATTTAAGCAGGCATTGGAGACTTGAAGAAAACGATAATTTGCATAAGTATTTTGACAAGATATTTTTCTTTGTGAAAAGCTATCATTCTTTGTATACAGTTTTCTTTAAGTGTTTGTTATTCATTTGTGTAAAATCTGCTTGTATAGGAGCATCTTGTAACACACTAAATATTCTTCAAACTATTTGTTTGAGTCCCTAAGGAGGTTATCCTTGAGAAGACAAAAAAAGTTGTTCTTTGTGAGTCCTTAAGGAGACTAAGGTTTAGTTGGATCCTTGAGAAGACAGAGAAGGTTATTCTTTGTGTTTATTGTAATATGTTGATTATAGTGGATTAAGTCCTTATGTATAAGGAAAAATCACCTTGGCGGGTGGACTGGATTAGCTTTGAGTTCAAGTGAATCAGGATAAAAATCATTGTGTTTTTTATCTCTTTGTTATTAACTTGTTAGTGGTGTTTTTGTTTTGAAAAAAACTTTTTCTTGTAAAACCCAATTCAAACCCCTTTTTTCTTGTGTTTTTCACACCTTCAGAGAATATGTAGGCACGAGGATGTGAATCCTTGACGAGTATAATCCTAATTATTCCTTCTTTTATATTAGGGCATTCTCCATTCATCTCCATGATGCATTCATATTCTACCTTCATTCATTTCATGTGATATAATCTACTTTTGAGCCAAATACACTATCTCTTTGAGCTTCATTCAGCGTCTTCTTGTGGACCAAGAGTTGTTTGGCTTATTTCCAGACACTTAATTCTCTTTGTTTTAGTTATTACAATACAATGACACCATGCCTTAGGCCCCTCACTTGTTGGTTCATACCAGTTTTACTTTTGGATTCAGATTTCACCCTTTTTTGGAGTTCAAACCATATTTGTTATCGCAACCTCTTTTCACCTCCCGCCATTAGTTCTATGAACTACGGAGCTCTGAATTCCTTATTGTACTATAAGGATATGTAGGCATGAGGGAACTAATCCTCACCGAGCACTTTATCTATTTCCATCCTTTTCCCTTTATTCTTTTGCGAGTAAACTTTAGATATAACATCCATTCGAGCAAGAACAATCAAAATGGTTCCCATGGAGTACCATGGATGTAAGGGGTGATAATACCTTCCCCTTGCATAACTGACTTCCTTACCCAGAGTCTCTTTCCCCTGGGTTTTATCGATGTTTTCCCTTTTCTTCGGAAATAAATAAAGTTTGATGGAGACTTTGTTGTATGTTCGAGTGTGCGATGCACTCGGGTATATTTTGCAAGATGTTAAGTGGTTGAGAACCCCAATTAATATCGTCAACACTTAAAATGATCAGGAAATAATATCAAATCCCTCTAACTAGAGCCAAATGAATAGAATTAGGTCAAACATTACACCACGCAACTGATAACAAAATCCTATCAAATATGCTCGTAGAGGACGATCGATCAATTCAACATTATCAACGAACAAATTAAATTCATACATATCTTCCCGTCTTGCAAAATACCTCCTTCCACACACATAGATTTTAACCCCTTTGAATATTGATAAATTTTCCCAGTTGATTATAGAAAACATATTTTCCTCATCTATCACAAGGAACATAAATATTAGTCATGCTAGAACCTACTCTATTACTAGAAAAAATCTCATTATTGCTAAACGTGTGACTAAAACTCGAAGAAAAAATCACACTCAAAAAGAGTATCACACATATTTAGGATACAACCCTAAAACTAGGGATGGAAAAACGGGTCATGGCCCGCCAGGCCAACCCACGTACCCATCCAAAAAATGGTGGGTTAGGTTGGGATTTTGTGTCCGCCTACACACTCAGCTCGTCCAGCTTTAAGCTCGCCTTGCCTTAAGCCCGCCAAAAAAAGGGACGAGTTGGCCTGTCAACCTAGTTATCAAGCACTCAAAATATTTATTTTGTTGGTTTAAGGTTAATACTTGAAATATAGTTTTGGAATACTTGTTGATGATTCTATTTTATACATTTATTTGTGAATATATGCAATATTTTTTTAAGTAAAATCTTCTAAAAAGATGCTTTATAAAAAATTATTCTAAAAAATAAGTGAAAAATGTAACTGAAATTTAAAAATAAGCCTATTAATCTATTAAAAAATGAAATATAAATATATATAAAAAAAATAGGCGGCCAAACCTGCCGCCTGCCACCCCGTCACCTTGGCGGGACGAGCTAGATTTTTAAGTCCAATTTCACTTGACAGACTTGTCCGCTCCGTCCCTTTTTTGGCGGGTTTAAGATGGGGAGGGCGACCCATTTTGCCACCCCTACCTAAAACACCCACTGACTGACAAAAGGAAAACCCTACTTCTTTAGACCACCACAAAGATTTGTATAAAAATTGATCCATTCCTTCGATATTCGTATCTTGGATACAAACAATATTAAACTTTCTCTTTTTAATCAAAATTTTCATCTCTTTCATCTTAACCATTCATCTCAAACCTCTAACATTAATATTAATAATCTTCATTGCACACAAGCAATATCTTTCACAAGAGATAACAAAATAACTCTATTAAATTTTATTTAAGGTCTTTTAATATATATATATATATATATATATATATATATATATATATATATATATATATATATATATATATCATATTATATATTTTAATTAAATTGGATTTTTTTTAAGGTCTCTTATTAACTCTTTAATATCTATTGACATAAACAACACTAGTTTATATCTCCTTCAATGTTGGCTGGTAAGACTCGCAATGGGTAATTTTCTACATCATAAATACCTTGACTTATTAGTCTACTGAGTGTTCACATTTATACTTATCCTCTTCTACATGATCTAAGACAAGGCCTTAAGTTCAATTAATCAACATTAATGGTTATTTGTTCGATAATCATCATTATGGGGGGACATGTCAGAACATTCTAATATTTTCTCATAAATGATATGCATTTGGATATCTCTCCCTAGGGCAGTCTTCGTCACGCCATTGTCTCATAATGGCTTTGCCCGACCTAATCATAACTCGACTTCTCTTACTCTTAGCCCGCCCAATGTTATGTTCCTCTTGGTTAAGCTCGTATTACTTTTGGCCTAGAAAGTCTAAGGACTATCTAAAAGGTACATAGTCCCCCAAGCATGATGTCCAAAGGGTTGAAATGCTTAAGAGTGAGGTCATTCAAGCTTATCTGACCTTATTACTCGACCAACCTCCAAATTTGGCTCTTGCAAGTTCTCGGAATGTACACCCCCCCCCCCTCCAGTGTGAGGCCCTTAGTGATGAAATGCTTAAGAGTGAGGTCATTCGGGCTAATCCAGAAAATTACAAGGATCAAATTTGGAGTTTGGTCGAGTGAGAAGGTCGGATCAGCTCGAATGAACTTACTCTTAAGCATTTCTCCCCTAAAGGCCTCATGCTTGGGGGGCTGTGTACATCCCAAAAAATTGCAGGGCAGAATTTTGAGTTTGGTCGAGTAATAAGGTCATATCATCCCGGATGAACTTACTAAACATTTTGCCCCTAAGGACCTCATGCTTGGGGGAGTGTGTGCATCCTGAAAAACTGCAAGTGCAAAATTTGGAGTTTGGTCAAGTAATAAGGTCGGATCTGCCCGAATGACCTCACTCTTAAGCATTTCACCTCTTTAGACCTCGTGTTTGGGGGACTATGTAGCTTCCGGATATTCCTTAGGCTTGCTCGGCCAAAAGTAATGTGAGTTTGACCAATAGGGGCTTAAGATTTAGGCGAGTTAGGAGTAAGACAAGTTGAGTTATGATTAAGTCATCCAAAGCCAAGATAAGACAAAGGCTCGACGAAGACCGCCCCAGGGTGATATATACCGGATAGAGCATTTATGAACAATTATCATAATGTTCCGACGTATCCCCCACAATGATGATTATCGAATAAATGACAATTGTTGTCCATTATGCTGATTAATGGTAGTTAAGGTTTTGTCTTGGATAATGCAAAAGGAGAATGCAATACCTAAAACCTTAATTTAGGTTGTTTTACCCTTGAGTCGTTCCAAATGTCTTAAAAGATCTTTAAAATTAATTATAATATCACTTTAATTATCTTAATCAATAATAAAAAGTTTCTCTCTTTGAATTTTATTTTTTTTATTAAATTCCACCCCACCCTATACTCCTACTTTGACTCTTCTCATTCTCGATGTATATTTATACTAGTCTATACTTAATATTTATAAGGCAAACGACATATCCTATCTATAAGACACTGGTTGTCTTGTCTCATCTCTCTCATATTAGAAACAAACTCTACCTTAAACAAAGCTAAAATTAATTAAGGATGATGATGCAACTTAAAGTAGTCCTCACAACGTTGGTGTGTTGGAGCATAATAATTAGTTATCACTGTGTAGTTGGAGATTCACAAACAAGTACTGTACTGAACAGTGGATGCAGCACATTTAACGCATCAAATTTGCGTAGCTTCTATGCAAACATTAATGGAACATTTTCAGATTTGAGAAATCAAATTAGCAATGGAAGCAAACACTTTGCAATAGCACAAGAGGCGAGAGGAGAGGTAATAGTATATTCTCTTTTTCAATGCAGAAATTACCTCTCCAAAAAGGATTGTGTTGCTTGCTTCAACACCGCTTCTACTCAAATTCGTAACTGTTCAGCTTCCAATGGTGCCAGACTCATATATGATGGATGTTTCCTAAGGTATGTATGTGGGTGTTAAGATTTTAGTATATATTTTTCTCTTTTTTTTTAAATTAATTAATATGCACTGTCAGTGTAAAAAATTTTACACTATCGATTCATCATCATTATCCGTTTGCATTACTTTATAGATTTTAAAAATAAAAGTCAAACTTGTCTCAATATCCAACGGTTATAATTTACTGACGGTGTAAAATTCTTTTATACTGACAGTGGATATCAATTATATTCTTTTTTATTTAAATTATTAGCTCAAAATACTAATTTAATTTGTTTTCAAACACTAATCTCAAGTTGATGGCTAGCACTAGCTGGTTTATGTCATAATATGATTGAAACTTTCTTGTCGAGTTCTCTATCTTTTGAAAAACCAAAACCAAAATATTAATTACAAAAATATCACTTTCCTTGAAATTAATTTTTCAAACTATTAGTTGTTTAGTTTTATACTTCAAGTCGTATGTTTTTATTCGTGAGAGAAGGAAAGAAGATTTAAAATACGCGCAATTTCATTTTCATTGAAAGGGGTGTATTGTTATAGTGAAAAAAAATATATCATTTTATATAATATTTAAAAATCATATTATTATATAATAAATCTTAATCATCTCGAAGAATTAATGAAAAAAAATATCATAATTTAACAACAACAAAAATTAATTCGTAAAATTAGAAATGAAACTTCACGATTGTTATTCATAAATGATTAAATCAATATTAACAAATATAGATTAAAAAATTTAATATGATTAAATCAATATTAACAAATATAGATTAAAAATTTTAATCATACATATAATAAATGATTAAATTGAATCATAAAAATCTATATTAAGAAATATCAACAAAATAATCAATATTAATTAACAAATTACTAAATTGATTTGATAAGATAAAAATGTTCTTCGTGTAAATGTCAAAAAGAAAGTTACTTTTAACACAATAGCAGATCCAGACATTATTTATTGACGTGGCTAAACATGAAAAGATTATGAATTAAGTTATATTAAAAAAAGAAATAATATTATTTAAAGTAATATATTTATAATAAAAATTGTCTATCAAATATGAGAGATTAACAAATATGAAAGTGAGAGAAATTTGAGAGGTGATAACAGTGTTTCAAAATCTGAATTGAACCAGCCAATCGAATAAGGAACCAAATGACTCATTAGTCTGATTTGATTGTTAGATCGAGTAAGTTATTAAACTAATGAAAATAGGTCATTACCGGCCAAAATCGACGAGTTGGTGATTTTGGAAAATCGACGGGTTAAGTATTTTTTTTCTCAAACAAAACATCATTGTTTTAATATTTTTCTTAAAATAAAATTAAAATATAAATAGACTTTGTTCAAAACTTATTTAAAGCAATTTTTCCTTTGTAATTAAATTTATTAGACACGGTATTTATTTTGTTATTCAATTTATATTACAATTAATTATTTTTTTAACTTATTTGGATTTTATATTTTTTATTATTTTATTGTGTGTGGTGATTATGTTTAGAATTTGATTTTAAAAAATGAACATGTAAAATTATGTTATTTTAAATTTAATAGGTATCGTGATTTTTTCAGATATTAAGCCATTTGATTCGGTCAGTTTAATAACTATATAGTTTTGTTCTATAGATTGGTTTATTCAATCGAGTTATCCACTTTATTCAACTGAGTTGTTTGATTTAATCTGATTTATCATGCGGTTTTGACTAATGACTCGGTGGTTGACCAATAAACTAGTGATCTAATACTCTCATTGATTTAATGATCAGACCGATTTTTAAAATATTGAATGATGAGATTTAAGAGAATGAGAAAATTTTGAAAGATAAAAATGAGAGGAAGAGAAAAAAAATATTTTAACATCACGTTTGTATTCAAGAAAAATACAATTTCTATATCTAGAATCAAATTTGATTCTACTACATTTAGAAGTAGCACCATATACCAAACATCCAAAAAAAAATCATAACACTATAAGGTAAAAAATGGATATTATAATTTTTTAAATGAGTCTCTTAATAAGAAAAATAATATGTGAATGTTGGAGTTCAACAATGAACTTCCATTAATAATGCATAAAAAGATGAGGAATAGTTGAGAAAATTGAGAAAAAAAACATAGAATTATGTAATTAACTTTCTAATCTCAAAATTGCAAAAACTTAAAATTTGCTACAACTACAAATACATTTGGATTTATATAGACACCAAATTCAACTCAAATCCATATGAAACTTAAATGCAAATGAAATTCAAAACTAAACTAACTTGAATGTTGAATTACATTCAACACCATCTCTTAGTTCACATTCAAGTTTAAACAATAACACCAATTTCATCCCTCAAATTAATGAAGTGCTCAATTGTGATTGTCTTGGTCAGCACATCTCCAAGTTACTTCTGAGTGCTAACATGCACAACCTCAAGTACTTCATTCTGAACCTAATTGCGCAAAAGAATAGTACTTGGCATCAATGTGTTTGTTTCTTCCATATAACACTAATTTCTTAGCAAGACTTATGACATATTTGTTGTCAATCATCAACTTGATTGGTTTGCTCACCTTGAACTTCAGTTCCTATAGCAAATTCATTAGCCAAACAAGCTGACAAGCTGATAGAGTATCAGCTATGTATTCAACTTCACAGGTTACAATGCAACCACTGGTTGCTTCTTGGAACACCAAGAAATGAGGACTCCCATATACATAAACATGTATCATTTAGTGCTTCTTTTGTCAACTTTATCACCACACCAGTCAGAGTCAGAGTAGCATATCAACTCAGCAACATTGACACTCCAGATGAAAACAAAACTTCATGCCTCATAGTTCCTTTTACATACCTCAGAATCCTTAGTGCAGTTTGATAATGTGACCACTTTGGTTTACTCATAATGCATAACATATGTTAAGCCTGGTGTTACATAGATATCTCAGACAGCCAACCAACTGTTTGAAGGTTGTGGCATCTACATCCTCACCATCATCATCAGAGTCTACCTTATGATTTGTCTCAGCAAGTGTGATTGTTGACTTACAATTCATCAACTCAAATCTCTTCAGCAGCTCAAGTTCATAGTACAGTTGATGAACAATAATTCCCTTCTCATATAGTATAAATTGGATGTAGAAAATAATTTGTTAAGTGTTAACAATTTGCATAAAATAATGCATCAATAAAAAAACTGAATAAAAAACTCAACAAAATTTCAGAACAAGATTGAAGTGAATTGTAGATTTGGAGTGATTCAACAGAAAAAATAAAAAATAAAAATATGTTTAGGGATTCAATTGAATTGAAGTAGTATTAAAATTGGGGATAGAGAATTTGAGTAGTATTCAATATTTTAATATTTCAATTGAGGATTAGAATTTTTATTAATGGATGCAAAATGAATTTTTATCTATGGATGCAAATTGATTTGCGTTTTCTAATTCAGAGGGATACAATCGTGATTTGATGGATGGATGATACAAACTGTATTGAAATTGAAATTGAAAGTTGGAATAAAAGAAAGTGAAACGGTGCACATAAAAATTTGGGCCTAACATATGTATAATTTTTTTATAATACTATGGGTATAAAAAAGGGTTTAATATGTGTATAATTTGCTTATAATATTATGTGAGTATTAAAAAAAATTGAACCCCTAAAATCTTGGGCTCTAGGTCGTCGCACTCCTGGCCTTAGACCAGGGTCGGCCCTGTTGTTAAAATTGGCAATGACTTCCTCTTTCTAAATCGGGCTACCAAACTCATTTTTGTTGAATGAGCAAAGATAAAGTTTTATGAATGTGAGGGAGCATATTCATTAGCATGATATGTGACCTAACCGGAGTGTATCACTCATCTAGGCCTTTGAGGAAAGATATGACATAGTCACTCTTTATATGATTTGATTGTGTGAATGAAGTCGCATGAGCATTTCAAATTGCGGGAGCATTTTGGTAGAGGACAGAAATTAGCAAGTTATTTCCCTAGCTTTTTGAGAATTGTGTAAAATTGGATAATTGTTTGGTGATAGCGCTATAAAAGTTTATGTCAAACCTCGTGCACAGTGTTCATCCATACAAAATATGGGTCAAACATATCTGGTTCATAATTTATGGTGTTTGTGGAAGGGGTGGTTTTGATAGAGAATATTTATGGAGAAGAAGATGTTGGTGATGGTGGGGTAAGGGAGTTTTCAAGGGTTTCCATCGTCTGTAATGGTGGTTAGTGTTAGGTTTCAAGGTCGATTTATTTTTAGAGCGCATAACAATAATGACTGATCTTGACCAAAATGGTAATTGAAATTGTTGAGAGGTGGTGAAACATTGCTAGACTACGGTTATCTCTTGAGATGCATGAAGTATGGGACAAGCATGACTACTTGATAATTTATGGTGGATATTTATAGAGAAGATGTTGGTGATGATGGTGTAAAGGAGTTTTTAGGGTCGAAGATGGTTTCAAGGGTGGCCATCCTCAATGATAGTGGTTAGTGTAAGGTTTAAGAGAGAGAGAGAGAGGGGGAGGGAGAGGGAGGGAGAGAGAGTTGTTTTGTTTGTAGGTGATAGGTGATGATAACATGACTACCCGAAGAGATTTGAGAAGTTGCGGAAAAAAAGACACATGTAAATATTTTAGCAAAGAGATAAGATTGTGATTTGAAAGAAGATAAGATTCCGTCGAAATAGTGATAGTAATGAGTAGGGCTCGGATGTACATGTCTTCATATCCGTAATTTAAAAAAATATTTATACTCTTATGCTATGGATACCTAAGTACCATTATCCGTACATGTTACTCACGGTTCTAGTAACAATAAATCTATCAATTGAAAAATATTAGATCATTTTAAATTTTTAACAAAATTAACAATTATGTATAATAGTTATATTATGAAATAGTTTAATTGAGATGTATTTTTTTTTAAAGAAATAAACCTACATTTTTTATCGATGATATAAATTAAAATATATAAATATTTTTTTCTAAAGCATGACTTCAATGTTGGATGGTACTCTCTAAATATAACATGGCAATTATTAAGGTACGAGAGTGAAAGATTCTACGATCAAACAAAACAACCTGGGGGTGGTATATTATGTGGGAACAAGACTGCAAAGGAAGGTGCCTCTTTTGGAACTACTGGACAAAAAGTGCTAATGGATCTCCAATTAGCAACACCAAAAATTAAAGGCTTTTTTGCAGCTACGAAGACTCTGGTGAATCCTGGTAGCAATAGTTCAATTTATGCCATTGCACAGTGTGTCGAAACTGCCACAGAAAGTACTTGTCTTGATTGCATGACAGCTGGACTCAACAACTTGCAAACTTGTCTCCCTAATACAGATGGTAGAGCATATGATGCAGGGTGTTTTATGAGATATTCGGAGACACCCTTTTTTGCTGATAATCAGGCCATTGATATCACAAACTATTTAAATCAAGGTACCAATATAACATAACATAAAGTTCACTTTTCATTGATGTCATAGATTAGTAGTACCTCATTTCATTGAAACTGATGTAAACTCTTCTTTTCTGTTATGAAGGAGGTTCAAGCAACAAATGGGCCATTATAGGTGGTGTTGTTGGAGGTGTAGGTCTTGTTGCGATCCTTCTTGCAATTTTAGCTTGGCGACAATACAGAAAACCCAAGAGAGCTCCTAGAGGTCTGTGATGCTTGTTGCTTTAGTGTGTATTCTATGTGATGTTTGATTCTAGTTTTGGATCTGCCTTCAAACTCATGTGTTCCTTGGCAGGCAACATATTGGGAGCAACTGAGTTGAAAGGTCCAGTTAACTACAAGTATAGTGATTTGAAAGCTGCAACAAAAAACTTCAGTGAAGAAAATAAACTGGGAGAAGGAGGCTTTGGTGATGTATACAAGGTAAGAGAAAAGTTTTTTACATAATTTCAATGAGAAGCATGTTCAAAGACAATAATGATTCTGTGAGTTTGTCACACACTTTTACAACCATGCTATTGAAATAGGGTACTCTGAAAAATGGAAATGTTGTAGCAGTCAAGAAACTGGTTTTGGGAAAATCCAGCAAGATAGACAATGATTTTGAAAGTGAAGTAAAGCTTATAAGCAATGTTCATCATAGGAATCTTGTTAGACTTCTTGGTTGTTGCAGTAAAAAACAAGAGAGAATCCTTGTTTATGAATACATGGCAAACAGCAGCCTAGACAAATTCTTATTCGGTAAATCACTTCAATTCAACCACACTCATAAATCATTTAATTTGTTGAATGCTTCTTCTTCTACCTTTTTCATAACCTCAAGTATATAAACATGTTAATTAAATAGGTGACAGACAAGGTTCCCTCAATTGGAAACAAAGGCGTGGTATAATTTTAGGCACAGCAAGGGGACTGGCCTATCTACATGAGGAATTCCACATTTCCATTATACATAGAGATATAAAGACTAGCAATATCCTCCTTGATGATAATCTTCATCCCAAAATTGCTGATTTTGGATTGGCGCGGCTTCTGCCGGGGGATCGATCTCATCTAAGCACAGGAGTTGCAGGAACATTGTAAGACAACAATTTCATTCACCTAGATTACATTTAATTGAACAGAATATGTTATAAAAGAGAGAACTAAGTCTCATGTCATGTATAAATCTTGTTTTGTTGATCTTGGAATGTATAATCTGCATTTGTCAGGGGATACACAGCACCTGAGTATGCAATCCATGGTCAATTATCAGAAAAGGCTGATACCTACAGCTATGGTATTGTAGTCCTAGAAATCATAAGCGGTCAAAAGAGTACAGAAGTGAAGAAAGATGATGATGGTGAATACCTTCTTCAAAAAGTAAGCAATTTTCTCACAAGTCATAACTAGGAATTGTTGGTTATTACCTCTCTAGTCATTTTAAAAGAACCGAAGGGACTATGTTCTAATATTTTACCATATGGTGTTTGATTTTCACTCAACAGTCATGGAAACTGCATGAGAGAGGCATGCACTTGGAGCTCATGGACAAGGCTTTAGACCCTAATGACTATGATGGAGAAGAAGTGAAGAAAATGATAGAGATTGCTTTACTATGCACTCAAGCATCAGCAGGAATGAGACCAACAATGTCTGAAGTAGTAGTTCTCCTCCAAACCAGGAGTTTAGTGGAGCACCTACAACCAACTATGCCTGTGTTTGTAGATACGAATCTTAGGTCTCGTGAAGGACACTCTACCTCAACTGGTTCTTCTACATCTAATGCTACTGCCTCCTTTTCAATTTTATCAGCTCGATGATTATATGCAGCAGTAAAGGGAATTGAACCAAAAAGGTGACAAAATAAACCAGATGAGGGTTACTCTTCATTGATTCCAATTGCTCACCAACCATATAGGTAGAAAATATAATGGGAAATAGTGACTAATGTGGTGTTCGATTTCAACAAGAGAATTAAGATATAGTATTATACATTAGACAGATAAAAAGTTGCAGCTATGTTTGTTATGAACTTATTGTGAGCTAGTTAGTTTGTTACAAAGGAGTTTTCCTTATTTATTTTTCTTGTAATATAAATATACAATGTATCTCTTCATTAGGAGAGAGAATAATTCATACCCAAAAGAGACACTTTCATCAAAGTGCTTGCATGCTCAGCACATTACATGTTCTTCAAATTCAACATGGTGACAGTACACATCTCCACTTATGTTGAGCCCATTGATAATGGACAAGTGTGGTGATTTTTATTCATTATTATACTATAATATACTACATTACAAAAGGCTACTAGAAAGATACTTGAATACCGAGTAGTGCCATCAACTGGGCAATGAACTCAGGGTGCCCTGGCCATGCAGCTCCAGTAACCAAATTCCCATCAGTGAAGCAGCGGCTTATGGGGTCAGGCTCCAGCCATGTTGCTCCGGATAAAACTACATTAAGCTTCACAGCTGGATAAGCAGTACATTTCCTTCCCTGTAACCAAAAGTGTACTAGGTATTAAGGTTCCCTATCAATAAATGAAATAAGAGGAATAATATATAAAAAAATTATCCACAAATATATGAGGAAAAACTGAGAATAAATGACTAACAGCAGAAGCCATGCTAGCATTTCATGAACACAAATATACACCAGGGGATAAATCACAAATGTTGTGATTCTCAATCCATGCATAATGTATGTCTCTACCCTCATACCACAGAAGAATAAGTACCTCTAGAATGAAGATAAGGTAAAAAGCCATGATGACAAGATTCACAAGCAGCTTGTCCACCAAGCATAAGAGTAATTGTGGCAAAGAAGAAGAAAAGAAGGCTACAAGAATATACACTAATGTATTGATGAAACTTAAAGACGTGTGAGCATTGAGAAATTAATACAACATTATGATAATTTAGACCAGAAGTAGTTAGGAACTCAAGGTTTGAATACCAAAGAAAGAACAATTTATTTTAGAAAGGTGATAGGATAGGAGAGAATCTCTCCTCCAAAGATCTCCCCTTCACAATAGAGTTGATATTTTATTCACAAACTTTACAATATTCAATCGATGATTTCTTTCCATTGTGTTCTCTTATTTATACATGATATTTCTAACTTAACCTCCCGAGTTAACTTCTCCTTATCCTATATTGTTTCTAACTCCTCTTATCACATATCCTAACAAAATCGCCTCTTAAACCATATCTTACTAAACTACTCATTATCTTATATGCTAACAGAAGTGCAATCTATAACAACACTATTGCACTACGTCTGCATGACTTATTTAAGGAAATGATTGTATCCTTGTCAATGATAACTTCCTACTTGCTTGGCCTCGTGATAGGAACCCAAATTAAAGAGAGCAAAAAACGTAGTATTATTGATTGAAAAGAAAATATTACTGAGGCTAACCCATGTAATCTCAGAGTAAGCGCTCCTCCAAGAAAAGACGATAGTCTCTTTAGCCAACCTTGAAGGTTCTAGCAGAAAAGTTGTTGAATGATACTTCTCACTCTCCTCACACTTCTTATAACAGAATTGGTAAATCTGCCACGTCACCTAACTCCCTCCTGTTTCCTATATTTTCCCCAGAACACTCATTAGGCCCACATTTCTCAATTGGAATCCTAACACCTTGCTTGGTACAACTCTGTAACCCAACAATTCAAAAGAAAGATGGATAGAAACAGATGTAGAGTGAAAATGAGTTCAAGAATATTAATAGCAACTCCATTGAAATGTTGGTTAGTAGCATACGTGAACTAAAAAAATGGTATCTCTAATGGGTTTTCAATAATAATACCTTGAGAAGACCACCAGCAGCTAAAATCTGTTGGCCATGGCAGATTGATGCAACTGGCTTATTGGCTTCCATGAAATGCTTCACCAAGGAAATAACGGACTCATTCAATGACAAGTACTCAGGTGATCGACCTCCAGGGATGACAAGAGCATCATAGGCTGAAGGATCAACGTCATCAAAGGTCGCAGTTAAAGCAAAATTGTGTCCTGGCTTCTCACTGTAAGTCTGATCTCCTTCAAAATCATGAACAGCAGTTGGGCAAGTGTCCCCAGCCTTCTTTGAGGGGCAAACTCCATCAACATGGCATCCTAAAGCCTCAAGAGACTGAAAAGGAACCTTAACCTCATAATCTTCCATGTAATCCTGTGATTAAAAGTTGTTAAAACACGTCTTATCAACCAGCACAGCAATAAAGGTAAAATGATTAGTGAAAGAACATAAATACAAAAGAAAAACATATGAACATACCCCGCAAATAAAGAGAATCTTTTTATCATAGCCACTTATTTTGCCTCCTAATGCCTTTAGAAAATGCTGAAGAAGTTCCGGATGCCCTTCATAAGTAGGTGCAGTAATGAGATTACCATCCACCACAGTTGTTGACATTGTCTCAGGTTCAACCCAATGAGCACCAGCCGCAACCAATACCGGTTTGACAGGAGGAAAAGCTGTGCACTTTCGACCTTCAACTACACCAGCAGCTGCCAGAATCAAAAGGCCATGACAAATGCAAGCAATCTGTTTTCCAGAATTCACAAACTTGGCAACCAGCTCCACAACACTAGGAATGTGAGCAAGATACTCCGGCGCTCTTCCTCCCGGCAACCACAACCCATCATAGTTTGTGTGATCAATTTCATCAAAAGTTGCATTCAGTGTAAAATTGTGACCAACTGTCTCAGTATATGTCTGAAACCACCAAAAATCTATTACTCAATATTATGCATAAAAATAGCTTATGCATAAGCACTTATGGTATAAGTGCTTGATTAAATTGCTTATCCACATATGGTCTTATAAAACTAGATCTGACTTGAAGTTGAATGCAAAGGCATAAAAGAATGAAGGTAGACCTGTCCACCGGAAAGCATATGGACGGCGGTGCGGCAGACTTCACCGGATTTTTTACCGGGACAAACAGCATCGACGGTGATACCGAATGCTTGCAATGCCTGAAAAGGAACCATAGCCTGCAAGAGAAAAAGTGAGTGAATGGGTGATGAAGTGAAGTGAAATGAAGAGTGCTTACTTCATAGTCTTCCATGAAGTCACCGCAAAGGAGAAGAACCCTTTTGGGAGCCATGGATGATGATGATGATTGCAATGCTACTGATTTTTGAAGCGGTGATAGAAGAATAAGAATAAACAAGAGATTACAGTAAGTCAAATTTAAACATATAATTTACATTATGTAAATGTAAAATCATTAACAAAGTGAAGTGGACGTGCCGGAGTGGTTATCGGGCATGACTAGAAATCATGTGGGCTTTGCCCGCGCAGGTTCGAATCCTGCCGTCTACGTTTTCTAGATTTTATTTTTGCAATTATCCTGATTTACATGCCAGCCAAAGAACCCGTGTCCCATGCCCATGCTAACCACAAGTTTGATACATTTCATATCTGCCACCTAATTTTATATGATGATAGCTATCTTGTTTGATATTTTTCGAGTTGAATCATGAGCTGTAGCATAATTATTTATTTATAATTATTGAAGTGATATAAAAAGGAATAAATATTTTTTTTAATTCGTTGAATATAATAAAATTCAACTTGTGTGGTTTTATTTTTTTTAGTCTCTATCTTCCTCTCCTCACTAAAGTGTCTTACGCACTAATAAATCAATATAGAGAGAGCGACAGTTAGATTCTTCATCGTGTTTTCAAGAATCACACGTCGGTGATCATGTTTTCGGGATCGTGGATTGTTATTCAATCGCTGCAAAGATGAATGGTACTAATAGCATTCTGAATTCTCTTCAAATTGTTTACGACAAGAATTGGATATGATGGAGAAAACAACGGCAATCCTTGTTCGGCCTTCATGAAACCCAATAAATGGTTACTAATTGTGTCCCTGAGTTTGTTGAGAATGCAATCGGAGCTCAGAGAGTCGCACATAAGGAGGCGAAGAAGAAAGACTGTAAGTCCGCGTATTTCATTCAATCGGCGGTAGATTCGGCGAATTTCAACAAGATCTCTCATGCTGAATCGGCGAAGAAGGCATGAGATATTATCGTCAAGTACTATGAAGGAGGTGAGAAAGCCAAAGTTGTCAAATTGCATACTTTGCGACGGCAGTATGAATTGCTGCAGATGGGAGAAGATGAAAAGATTGCACACTATGTGTCAAAGGTGCAGAATCACGTCCATCTCATGAGGGAACCCTAACTGATAAGATGATAGTTGATAAAGTAATGTGTGTGTTGACCTCTCACTTTGATCATGTTGTCGTAGCTATTCAAGAATCCAACAATCTTGAAACCATGAAATTAGAATATTTGGTTCATGAGATTAGAATTGTCGAAAGGAAATGGGTTCAAGATCCAATACAAGCACTGTAGGCTCAGGCTTGGAAGAAACATGGTGGTTCCAACAAATTCAGAGGCAATGAAGATAAGACTCGGAGCAAGAAGTCTTTGTCGAACCCTCAAAAGTATAAGGTAGATGATAGGGCTTCTAAATCCTCGAAAAGAGGATAAGTAAACTCATATAAGAAAGACAAAGAGAAAAAAAGGTGTGTGGTGCTATAATTGTGAAAAATTGGGTTACTTGGCCAAGAATTATGGTACAATAAAGACAAGGGAGCGACAAAAGGCAAGGAGGAAAGAGCAAACCTTGCACGCCAAGATTCAGATGATTCTGAAGATTACAATAAAAAAAGAGGGGTGAATAGATTACAATAAAAAAATTGTGAATAAAAATTTTGTTTTGAAAATACTACTTATGGCAAGCGGAAGTAATTTCAGATCGACACTCGTCTATCCTAAACCGTTATCGGAAGAATCAGATATGAGTTTAAACCATAAGGAAACGTATACTAATGATGAGAAATTGAAACATTAAGATTTATACAGTTTGTTTGAATTACACTTCTTCAGACATGACTCCATTTAAGAATGAACTCTTGACATCCATTTGATATAAAATAATGTCATGTTTAATAGCATAAGAGAGGAGAAGTGTGATTGCCTCTAACCTTACTACAGGAGCAAAGGTTTTCGAGAAATCTATACCTTCCTATTGACTATAACCTTGAGCTATAAGTCTAGCCTTATTTATTACCATTTCTCCTTGCTCGTTCACTTTTTTTGTACACCCACTTTGTTCCAATAATATTCTTCTGACTTGGCCTCGAAACCAGATCCCAAACATCATTTCTCTGGAACTGGTTCAGCTCTTCTTGCATAGCAATAATCCACCCATCGTTTGATAAAGCTTCATCAACAGAAGTTGACTCTACCAAGGTAATGAATCATAGCATATAGTTATCATCTTTGAATGTTGATCTAGTTTTCAAGGAATCATATTTATTCCTAATGATTAGCTATTTTAGATGAGAAGCTTTATACTTTAAGGGCTTCTTGGGATGAGCTGAGACTTCTGAACCATCAGGGGTTTCTTCAGAATCTTCAATTTCTAGGTGAGCTTCAGAAATTGAATCGGCTACAGGTAATTTAGAATCTGACCCACCATCTTCTGAGCTCCTGATTTATTACGGTCCGGCCACTAGATGATCTTCAAAAATCTGAATATTTGTAGAACTTTTAACACGCTCAGACATATGATAGTCAGACTTTTTATCATTAAATTTGGCATGTATAGACTCTTCAACCATTCTAGTTTTAGAGTTAAACACCTTGTATGCACTAGAGCATTCAGAGTATTCTAAAAAGACACCTTTTTAAGCTTTAGCATCAAATTTCTTTAGATAAACTACATTGTTCGGAATGTAACAAGTACAACCAACTTGATGAAAATAAGATACGATAAAAGATCATTGCAGAAGAAGAAACCAAACAAAGGCCATGTTAGAACATCCATTCATCATTTTTCGTTTTTGATATTGAAAAATGAGGATAAAAGATATATTGGAGTATTTGGATAGGTTTAGGTTTCCTTCATTTTTCTAACTTTGAGAGAGGTATAGTACGAAGGATTGAATGGTGCCGCTTTTGGTTATCGATATCTTTGGCCAATGCATCTTATCATATATAGTAGGAACAGTATGGTTTTCAATTTTTATTAATTCCAAAAACACCCTCAAACATTTTTTTTAGATATTTTTGGTAATTAAGATAAGATCAAACACTAAATGAAATAAAATTCTTGTTATATATATTTTTAAACAGAGGCAAATAAAATCAAATGACCAAATACTTACCTCTATTTATTTATTTTTGATACTTTAATAAAAAAGCAAAACTAAAATGACTCAAAATGAATAAAAATATGACGTAAAACTGCTCGAAAAATTAAAATGACTGCACTAAATGATCAACACGAAATAAACTTCTCGAAAACATATAGGTTTTAATCAAATTTTGAAATAAAAAATGACCGGTTAAAAGGCTCAAACTATTCAAATTTTGACTGAAAAAGTAGCTGAAAAAATAAAATGAGCACGCTAGAGTTAAACTACGTGAACCGTAGATTAATAAAATTGACGTCTGCAAGCTCGATTTAGAAAAAATTTCGCCTTCTAATTTCACATACATTTGAGAATCAGTTTGACCAGTTTATGTGTAGATCCAAAAATTTATTCTTGTCGACATTTTAGGCATTATGCATGATGAAACATATATATGTTATGCAAATAATGCAGATGTCATGATGCATGTATTGATATATTGAATGAGGGGTAAAATTGGGGTATGACACATCAGAAATCTCTGAAGATTAAAAGATAAGATCAAAAGGTTTTGCATCCGGAAAATAGTACACAATAAAAGATCACCCTTCCCTCCACTATGCTGATTTTGTGGACTAAAGACAGTACTATTATACCATTTTGTCTCCTATAGGTAAACTATTATTCAAAGAGACAATTACAATTTGCTATTCCAATTCTACCCTTTAACAGATCTTTTAACTGCCTATATAAAGGAGACTTGGAAGATTGGAAGATGCTGCTAACGCTCATGCTAATTCACTACGCAATGCTACGCTCATACATAATGCTCTTTGCATAACTTGATTTTATTTATGTAAAGTTTTTATAAACACACATAGAGTTTTTGCTCATTATTGTGTGAAGAAATTCATTGTACTTAACTTGTGTTAATATGATTTCTTAGAAGCATTATGGTAAACACAATCTTGTAAATCTCAAAGTTGTTTGAGTGGTTTCCTTAAGTGCCTAGGTGTTAATTGGATAGACTCAAAAAGGCAAAGACGGTTTATCTTTATGATGTTTGTAATCAGTTTCAGTTATAGTGGATTAAGTCCTTGTTGAGAAGGAAAAATCACCTTGGTAGGGTGGATTGGAGGTAGCTTCGTTAACAACAAACCAATATAAAAATAGCCTTGTTATTTTTTTTGTTCGTGTTATTTCTTGATTGAGTTGGTTTTGAAAAAGATTTCATTTTTAGAAACCCAATTCAAACTCCCCTTCTTGCTACCTTCAACTTCTACCTGCCAACTTGTTTAAGGATGGTATGGGGTGGCAACTTTGTGCTTCACATTATACTTTCTCAACAAGTTTTCCATAAGGCGATTCAGGAAATGTGTACCTTCATCATTTACTAGTGCTCTTGGAACTCCAAACCTTGCAAAGATATTTGTTTGCAGGAACTTCACTACCACTTTGACATCATTTATGGGTAACGCCACAACTTCTACCCACTTAGACACATAATTGACCGCCACCAAAATGTAATTCTTACCAAATAATTGTGGAAACGGTCCCATTAAATCTATTCCCCATACATCAAACAATTCCACCTCCAACATAGCATTATGGGACATCTTATTCCTCTTGAGATGTTACATGTTCTCTAGAACCTATCACATTCTTGTATAATGAAATGAGCATCTTTGAACAAAGTAGGCCAATATAACCCAGATTGGAGAACTCTGGTTGTTGTCCTATCTCCACTAAAGTGTCCTCAATATTCTGAATTTTGACAAGCCTTGAGAATTGCCATTTGCTCTCCTTCTGGAACACATCTTTGGATCAACCCATTTATCCCCTTTTTATAAAGGAATGGATCATCCCACAAATACAACATGTAATCATGTAAAAACTTGTTCTTTTTGTTATAGTCAAAATCATCAGGTATAACTCCATCTACCAAATAGTTTGCATAGTCCGTAAACCATGGAACACCAGTAATGGTCGGGATTCACTCATCAATAAAGGAATGTTGAATAGGGTGTGTCACTTATGTTTCCTAAATCGGGTACATGCGGGATAAGTGATCAGCCACAATGTTCTCACACCCTTTTTTGTCCTGGATTTCAAGATCAAATTCTTGAAGAAGTAGTATCCATCTTAAGAGTCTTGGCTTTGATTCCTGCTTAGCAAGTACTTCAAATCAGCATGATCAGTATACACAATAACTTTTGACCCTAGTAAATAAGACCTGAATTTGTCAAAAGCATAAACAACTGCTAATAACTCTTTTTCGGTTACATAATTCATCTGAGCAGGATTAAGAACATGAATGGCATAATATATCACATGCAAAAGTTTATCTCTTCTTTGTCTTAACACGCCCCCTACTGCAATATCACTTGCATCACACATGATCTCAAAAGGGAGAGACCAATCTAGGGCTACCACAATTGGTACAGAAACTAACTTACTCTTTAAAGTCTCAAATGCTACCTTACATTTTTTGTCAAAAGTGAAAGGCTTGTCTTTCACAATCAAATTAGTCATTGGCTTGGCAATCTTTAAAAAATATCTTATAAACCTGCGACAAACACCTTCATGTCCTAAGAAACTCCTTATCCCTTTCTTATTCAAAAGGGGGGGGGGAGATTAACAATGACCTGGCACTATACCTTTTTATACCATAAAATGGAGGTCATTATTAATCTCCATCCCCTTTCAAATAAGAAGGGGATAAGGAGTTTCTTAGGACATGAAGGTGTTTATCGCATAACACTTTTGTATTTCTTCACTACCTGTACTAACACTTTTGTATTTCTTAACTACCTATAGCTAGCAATAATAAGAAGATATAATGCTAGGTCATTGTTAATGTCCTAAGAAACTCCTTATCCCCTTGTGGGAAATTTTATGACCTAGCACTATACCTTCTTGTACCATAAAATGGAATTTTTCCCAATTCAGAATCAGGTTAGTTTCCTGGCACCTTTCTAAAACAAGAGACAAGTTAGTTAAACAATTATCAAAAGAAGAACCAAAAACAGAAAAATCATCCATAAACATTACCATGTGCTTTTCAAGCATGTCAGTAATATATGATGTCATACACCTCTGAAAAGTAGTAGGGGCATTGCACAACCCAAATAGCATCCTTCTGTAGGCAAAAATAACATAAGGACGAGTGAATGTTGTATTCTCTTGATCCTCAGGGGTAACAATAATTTGATTGTACCCCGAGTAGCCATCCAGGAAACAATAGTACTCATGACCAGTAAGCCTTTCTAACATTTGATCAATAGAAGGGAAAGGAAAATGATCTTTCCTTGTTACGATGTTGAACCTTCTATCATTAATACACACTCTTCAGCTAGTTACCGTGCGAGTGAGGATCAATTCATCTCTCTCATTCAGTATCATTATTGTTCCTCCCTTCTTTGGAACCACATGTACGGGACTTACCCATGAATTATCAAAAATCAGATAAATCAAACATGCATCCAATAGCTTCACCACTTCCTTCCTCACTACCTCTTTCATTGCTAGATTGAGTCTTCTTTAGGGTTGTACCATTGGTTTGTGATCATCCTCTATTAGTATCTTGTGCATGCATAATGTGAGTTAATCCTTTTCAAGTCTTAAATGGTCCATCCCGTAACACTTTTGTATTTCTTCACTTCCTGTACTAATTTCTCCTCCTCTTTTTCTTGTAGCCTAGAACTTATTATTGCTAGACAATTCTTCTCAAAGTCCAAAAAACATAATTCAGATTCTTATGTAACTGCTTCAATTATGTACCTATTTTAGATTCCTTTTTGCTCTTAGCTTTCAATGGAACTCTTAAATCCTCCCACTGGTGTGGTTTGGGTTTTATCCATTAAGGTTATGCTTATAATATGTCTAGCACTTATTTCTCTTCTTCATCCTTATTTTCCTCTATTTCTTAGGCTGACAAACTAAGAACTCTTTGCAAAGGTAAATTGGGGTTTTGGCTCTTAACCGGCTGAGCTACCACTGTGTTTAGAACTTCAACTAAACTAATTGTCCCCTCATCATCTTTGTACTTCATAGCATTCTTAACATCAATTTTTATCTCTTCATCATAAACCTTGAGGATCATGGTTCCCTCCTCAATGTTTATCATGCATCTCCCTGTTTCTAGGAAAGATCTTCCCAAAATCAAAGGGATCTTTTCATCTTCAGGCATCTAAAGAGTAACAAAGTCAATAGGAAACACAAACTTATCTATTTTTACCAAAACATCTTCTACTATTCCATAAGGTATTTTTAATGAGTAATCAATAAACTGAAGTGTCATCCTAGTATCATGAACTGTACTTATTCCCAACTTCCTATAGATGGACAAAGGCATAAGACTCACACTGGTTCCCAAATAAATAAGTGCCTTCTTAAACATTTTATCCCCAGTTGTGCATGGAACGGTGACCGAACCCATATCTTTCTTTTTTACCAGAATCTTCATACCATGCAAAATAGCACTGCGAGTTTCAGTCAAAAGTATAGGTTCAATGTGAACGATGTGTTTTTTGGAGATGATATCTTTCATGAATTTGGCATATATAGGCATATGCTCAAGTTCCTAAGAGAATATGATATTTATTTCAAGCTTCTTAAACATGTCTAAGAACTTCTCCAAAAAAAAATCATGCTGATCCTTTTTCTTATTTCTTGAGGGATATGGGAGTTTGACGGTTGGCTTTGGCTCTTTTGGTTTTTCTTTCTCAACCGCCTTTTATGTGACTTCTTCTTCATAAATTTTCTAGTTTTCTTTAATTTCGATGTCCACTTCCAAAAAATGGTATTCTTCACCTGATTTGCCTTCAGGGCTCTCATTTGACTTACCATTTCTAAGTATCACAACACTCACATTATTATGTTCTCTTGGATTAGTCATTGTTGTACTAAAAAGAGACCCTTGTGCCTGAGTACCTGTTATTTGTTGTGTTATTTGACCCATCTGAACTTCCAGATTTTTAATATAAGTTGTAGTGTTCCTTTAATTGTTTCTTGTCTCTTCTTGAAATTGGGAGTTTTTAGATGCCATCTTTTCAATGGCTAATTCATAATTTGCCTTCTTAGGAGCTTGTTGCTGATATTGTTGTTGGAACTGATTCTGATAATTTTACTAAGGTCGAAACTGTTGTTGGTTATGATATTGTATAAGATCCTCCTTTTGAACATTCCCTTGCTAACCTTTCTAGGAGAAATCTGGATGGTTCTTCCACCATGAATTATAAGAATTAGAGTAGGGGTTGTTTTGCTTCAGAAAATTCACTTCTTCAATTTGTTGCACAATTGCAACACAATGCATGGCATAATGAGGTCCACCATAAATTTCAAAACTCACAACTTAAACTGGTTGAACTTGAGCTACTTGTTGAGTACCTATATTTGTTGCCTTGCGTCTTATTTCAACTTCTGGAGCAACTTGGTCTTCCATCTTTATACTTTGACTAACTAGTTTTAAATATATCCTTCCTTCTGGCTTGCTTACACTCTTATCATACAACTCTAAGTGTTCATTTAAAGCAATGGCTTATATTATCTTCTTGATACAAGTGGTTGTTGTAAAGTTAGAAGAGCCGCCAACATCTGTATCAATCAGTTGTTTACTCTTCAACCCGAGGCCATTAATAAACATTTGCATTTGTTCAGTCTGATATAAGTTGTGAGTAGGACAAGCAACCAGTAATCTCTTGAATCTCTTATAGCAATCACCCTATGATTCTCCCTCCTTCTGTTTAAAATTCATAATATCATATATTTTCCTGAGAAAAACAAAAGCAAGAAAATACTCATTAAGAAAAGTTGTTTCCATTTCTTCCCAACTAGTGATACTTCCAGCAGGAAGCGAATAAAACCATTCTTCGACATCTTCAGCTAAGGTGAACGGAGACATTCTCAACTTTTTGGCTTCTTTAGAATTCCCGTATATCTTCAAAGTAGTAGTCGTGGTAAGAAACCTTTGAAAAAATTTATTTGCATCTTCATTAATCTTTCATATAAAAGGTCTTTTCTCAAGTTATCGGATAGTGGTCGGATGTAACTGAAACTTTGCCATATTTACCGGTTGGTTAACTATAGTCAAGGGACCACATGCAGAATTTATTCTCCCCAAATCCCCAATAAGTGTTTCTTTAGTTGGTTCATCCATAACCGGCTCCTCTACTTCTCTGTCTGACTCTGTATCTGATTCAACCAAGTCGTCTACCTCTTTATCTACTAGCCTTGCTTGTCTGGCTTGTCTAAGTCGATTATGCAATGTTCTTTCTGGTTCTGTGTCAAAAGAAAAATCAAATGAGGGATTTCCTCGCATACAAATATTAGTAGTAACAAAAATAATGGCTATAACAATAAAAATAGAATGAATAATAAAAAAAGTAGTTAAAATAAAAAATTTAGTTGCAGAGCAACAAAATTTTAACTAAAATAAAATTATAAGCTCTATAATCTTTGGCAGTCCCCGGCAACGGCGCCAAAAACTTGATTGGTAAATTAGCAAGTGTACTAGTCTTCTCATATAGTAATAAGGGAAATTTCCCCAAGTATCGATCTTAAGGGCTGCTTTACGATACAAAGTTTGTGTCTTAATTTAGTTAAACAAAAGACTTGGGTTTTGGATTGTTGGTTTGAAAAGTAGAAAATAGAATGAAAAAGATAATAAAGAAATCAGTTCATCATTTTAAAAGTATTATGATTGAACATGCTAGGAAGGTCTATGATTGGATTCATCAACAATAATAAATTAACCTTGCAACAACTTAAGTCAATAATATTGACTACCGGTCCTTAAGGGTGTTTACTCTTAAGTCCTTAGTTAAAAAACCTTTAATCATTCAAATTAATCCATATGTCTATAGTGAATTACAAATTAAATTAAGCATTATTTTAATCAAGAATATTCTGGTTTCCACGGGGTATCCCTAGGCCTAGGTGATATCTACTATGAACTACTCACAATTAAGCGTTAACATTGGTGGTCCAGCCTAAATATTAGCCATAGATCTATCTCAATTTTTCTGAAAGAGAAAGAATTAAACACAGATTGTAAATAAATCAAATATCACAAAATCAAAGTCATAGTAAGGTAGAAATTTAGAATTGTATCATAAATCTGAATCAAGGACACCCTCATAGCATTAGAGGGTTTACCTACTCATAACAATAAAGAAAAATATGATATAAAGTACAAACATTACAAACTAATGGAAGAAATAGGTCTTTAATCACAAAAGTTCATGAAAGTCTTGATCCACCATGAATTCTTCAATGCTCCAGTCTTCAAAACACGCTCTTTGTACTCAAAAATCATTCAACCCTTGGAAATTCGTGTTTTTCGACTAAATAAACAAATTATATGCTTTTCAGATATGGGTTGTGCCATAGGCGTATAACCTCCACTTATACACGTATGAGAACTTTTTACACTGTCTCATACGTGTATGGCCCAGGGTAAGACGTATGGCCTAGCTGGAGCCATACATGTAAGGCTTCTGGATGCACAGAGGGGGCATGATTAGCTGGACTCATACACGTATGGCCCTTCCCATATGCATATGAGTAGAGACTTGAATTTTACCTCCCTAATAGTGTTACACGTATGCTAGGAGGTGTTGTTGAATGGACATACACGTATGAGAGGCCTCATATGCGTATGGGCAGGAAATATGCATTTTTCTCTCTTTTTGTCATACTCATGCGTTGTTGTCCAAATTCTTCTCTGATCCAACTCCTTTTTACTCTTCAACCCTATAAACATATAAAACATTACCTCAAGCACGTAAAATAGCTCGGAATTACTAAAACCTTATCAAATCAAGTTATTATAAAAATATACCAAAATAAGCTCAAACTACTGCCTAAACTCACAATAATTTACATGTTTTTGACATTGAAATGACATCAAAACTAACACAAATGGTGAATGATCATATACTTCTTCCCATTGATTGAATCAGTCCTAACATAAGCAAATAAATTAATGTGAAGTAATTCTAAGGGTCTAGAGGTAGAGACAATGTTCTTAGAGTTAAAAAGTTTTGATAATCTTTCCAACTTGACATGCTCTACAAAGAGAATATGAGTGATAGTCAAGATCTAGAAGCCCTTTAACAAGTTGTAGCTTGCTAAGTTTGAAGATCAATCTCCAGTTAGCATTATCTAACCCATTTCTCATCACTCACTGACATAAGGCAAGCTACCTTCTGATCAACTAGTTCAAAAAGATTAATCTTATAAACATTTCCATTCCTTTTACCTTTAAATAAGATAGATTTTTCAGACTCATTGATAACTGAACATAAGTTCTTATTAAACACGACTTCATAACCATTTTCATAAAATTGACTAATGCTCAGCAGGTTATGTTTGAGTCCACTTACTAACCAAACATCACTGACAGAGATTAAGGAATTACCAATAGTACTCGTACCAATGTCTTCCCTTTCTGTCCTTCTCCAAACCCCACACTTCCTTCCTCCTTCAGAGTGAGGGTTTGGGACATATATTTTTCTCCTGTCATATGTTGTGAGCAACCATTATCCAGGTACTAGGATTGTTGTCTTGTTCCTCCTATTAGGCATATTTGCAGCAAAAACAATTTAAGATTTAGGTACATGTAATCTTATGCATCCTTTATTATTAGTTCTTACAAGCTTCCTTCTATTCTGGGCCTTTTTCTGATAAAAAGGTCTAAACTCATTCCATAATTTTTTATTATAATAGTTTTGTTTGGGATAATTTTTGACTTTGGCTTTTAATCCTTTTAGAACTTTTGATTCATAAGTCCTGGGTTCTGATATTTTTAGAACCCTTGACTTGAGATTTTTAGGTTATGGATTCTTCGATACCTTTGACTTCTGAATGTTAGTTCTTGATTTCATAAGGGCCTTTGACTTTGAAGTCTTAGGTACAAATATGATAGAACCTTTTATTCTTTTATCTCAGGTTCTTATCGAATCAGAGTTTTGCCTTTTTCAGAAGCAGGTGCAAAATAAGTTTTCAACTTTATTTGAGCATTGCTTGAAAAATAAAGATCTGAGGGATTTTTCAAGATTTGAGTTTTTTATTAGAACATATTTCACTATAACTATCAGTATACGTAAAATTCTCATGCTTTAATGAAAAGCACACAGAAGAGTCGCCACCGGATTTTATTTATTCCGAAAAGAGGAAATGGAAAATAATCGATAAAACCTCTAAAGAAAAAGAAAATTGGTATCACAACCAAATTAGGGTTCGGAAGTCGGTTATACGAGGGGAAGGTATTATCACCCCTCATATTCATCGTACTCGATGGGAACCATCTAAGTTGTCTACGTGAAATGGGTGTTTATCTTATCTTAATTCTTATTTGCTATCAGGGAAAATGGTTGGTTTTTTATTATTGTGCTCGCCAAGGATTGTGGCATTTGTGCCTACGTATCATTCATTGTGAAATGAGGAATCAGAGCTCCGTAGTTCGGAGTAGAAAATATTCGTCTGTTAGTTGTCTTTAGTGAATAGTGTTAACATTCATGTTCTAGCGATTAAACGTTGCTTGTATGGTCGCGCATGAGAGGCTTAAGTATTTGTTCGTTTACGGTAGAAAGAACGCGCTTGGGTCACATTCTAACAATTAAACATTTATTTGTATGTTCGTGCATGGGAGACTTAAGCTTCGTTTGTACCGTGGTAGAATGGAAGAAACATGTCCTTTTGTAAAAAGGGTTTTTGGAATGATGCCTTAAGCCGCAAAAAGAGTTTGATGAGTTGATGTTGATTTTAGGTTTTGAAAAGAGGTTTTTTTATTAGAATTGCACTAAACACTATGGGCAGAGATGAATATTTCAAACAAACAAGCCAACCGTCTTGTGTCCAAAATACTCAAAGTAAGGGTAGGAAAGCTCCATCTTACTCATTCTCCATTACTTAAGGCCCGTGGTGCGCAATTCTATTAGTATATTTAATGTATTTTGGATTCGATTGAGAAAAATACCACTTAATGTTGGATCAAGGGTTTATGATTTATTATTTTGAAACTATGAGGTCACACCTAATAACAAATGAAAAGAAAAATTACAACAAACAAGGGGGAGGGATACATGGAAAATTATAAATGGGAATAATATGAGAAATAAGGGGATCATTATAAGGTTGACCAAGAGAAATCCTCGTGTGTGCAAAGTGGCCTAAGCTAACAAGTGGATAATGGACTCAAAACATGTCTCCCTATGGTAGTGCCATGAATTCCATTATTGCAATAAAAGATTATAAGTTCTAAGAAACTCCAAGTCAAACAATAGGTTAAATACAATAATCCAAATTCCAAATGCAAGGGTCCTAACAAGTCCTTTAAGTCCAACATTAGGTCACAAATGATATATCTTTTTTGTCTATTTATTTTATCATGTTTTTGTTCTTTTTAGTTATGCAAAGCAATAAAGAAATGACAAGAAATAAAATGGCATAAAATAAAGGATGCATGGGGTAAGTGGAAGATGATGAACATAAATGTAAAGTGCTTTGGAATAAAATGAACAATTAAAGTAAATTGTGAGAATTTAAATGGCGAGGAAATAAAGTGCAATAATATAAAAGTTAAAAATTAGTAGTTAGAAACAAAGTTACAAAAGGTGATCGCCTAGGGATTTTCTATCCACAAGTCAAAGGACTCAAAATATGGCGCATTAAGGAATAACCTATCATTGACTCAAAGTGTCAAAAATGATACAATGATAATTTATCAACATGTTTGAATCAAAGAAGATTGAATCGACCGAAACGTCCATCTATCAATGATTTGAAATGTGGAAGATCTATCAACCAAGTAATCACAAATTAAATTAAATGAGATGAAAAGTTAGACATTAAATTCCAAATGTTAGCGGTTAATGATCAAAGGAAAGATTTAATCGAGTCATGACACTTTAACGCTATGTTAAGCAATCGTAAGTGGACTTATATAGAAGCCACACCTACCTAAGGTCGGTCAATAACAATGTATGTATTATACATGTTAAAGGACTAACACAAAGTTAGCCTCTTGAAACAATGCAACACAACAAAAATGGAAAGGCAAAGCTCAAGCAACAAAAGGTCTCATCTATCATAAAGAGATTCAACAATATGATCAACCAAGGGCAATCTATCAACATCTCTAAGCGTCAAGAATGATCCATTGATCATTCATCAACATGTTTAATATGTTGAAGGTTCAATCAATCTTAGGATCAATAATCAATGATATTCAAGATTGTCATCAACCAATATAATGATAAACAAAAGGGTGAAATGGTCAGAGATAAAAATAAATAATAATAAAATATAATTATAGAAATTAATTAAAATGTGAAAAGAAAGAAAATTCAAAAGATTGATTAAAATGCTAAGTGAAATAAAAAGAATAATAAGAAGAAGAAACATAAATGAAAATAAATCAACATGACATGTTTCTTCATGAACACAAACCATTGTTCAATCATCTAGCTCAGATTGCAAATGGAGCAAAACCCCAAAACTCAATCTAAACATGACACTATCTTGAGAGTTGCTGTTGTAAGAACAAAGTTGGTTCTACAATATATTTCTAAGATTTTGATGATAACAAGGGATGAAACCCAAAATAGCACTCTAACGAGATTTTTTCTTAGTCTGCAGGGCTCTGAACATTTATGCACAACTCTGAACATTTACACAGGATTCTGACCATACATCAGATACAAACTATGTCAGATATAAAGTATTAGATGATCAAACGCCACTCAGAAAGGAATACGTCCAAACGGTTCTGATTCTGATCAAAGAGAGACAACAAGAAGTCAGAAGCTCCAACAAGACTTATGGATTTAGACTCTGATACTTAAGAAGTCTAGAGCACTGAGAAGCTCTGATGAAGTCAGACTTAATCATCCTCTGAAGACTAACTCTGGTAAATCAAGACTCTGATGCAGATTCACAAGTCCAGAACGCGTAATCGAAAAGAATCTCATTATGGAAAGAAAGTTTTTAAAGAAAGGATTAAAGAGGCAGACAAAATGGTTTTGGAAATAAATAATAGAAGTAATGACATTAATTATTATTCAATGACCAAGATTCTGTCATCACTCCAACGGTCCTTCACAACTACTATATAAAGGACGAATTACTTCTCTAGAGAGACACACCTGAGACATACAGAAATATCATTCACACTCTCTCTTATTTTCACGAGTTGCTGCTCTTACGTGAAAAGCTTTTGCTCTCATATTTTTTCTATAATACTTGCTTATTGCTAGAAGCACTTTACATTACAACTTACTTTTTGATTAAACTATTTCCTTAAGTGACTCTGCACAGTCTGTATAGTTGAGAGGACTAAGAGATTATTCTCTTAGACGATTGGTTGTGTAATCATTCAAGATTAGTGGATTAAGTCCTTTTTGAAGGCGAAATCACCTTGGTCGGGTGGACTGGAGTAGCTTTGATTTTCAAGTGAACTAGTATAAAATTCTGCGTGTTTTGATTTCTGAAAAAGCTTTTATTTCCAAAACAATTTAAACCCCCTTTCTTGTTTTTCTCAACCTTCAGTTGGTATCAGAGCTTCGGCTCTGTTATTGATTTTCTAATCAAACACTTAATAGTGTAGAGAGATCCAGCGTGAGAAAAACTATGGCTAACACCAATGAAAGAGATAGTTACAACGCTAAACCTCCAATATTTGATGGAGAGAAATTTGATTATTGGAAAGACAGAATTGAAAGTTTCTTTCTGGGCTACAACGTTGATCTCTGGGATATTGTCACAATTGGTTATACACCACCTGTGACAGACACTGGAGTTGCTATTCCCAAAAGCAAAATGTCAGATGATCAGAAGCGTGAATTCAAGAACCATCACAAAGCCAGAACGATACTACTCAATGCCATTTTATACAATGAATATGAAAAGATCACCAACAGGGAAACAACTAAAGAAATACTTGACTCCCTGAGGATGACTCACGAAGGAAATTCTCAAGTCAAAGAAACAAAGGCTCTGACTCTAATCCAGAAATATGAAGCCTTCAAAATGGAGGACAATGAAGCTGTAGAGGTAATGTTTTCTAGATTTCAAACTTTAATTGCAGGACTCAAAGTGCTAGATAAAGCATATACAACTGCGGATCATGTCAAAAAGATTGTCAGAAGCTTACCAAAGAAATGGAGACCTATGGTCACAACCTTAAAACTATCAAAAGATCTGAATAATATCAGCCTTGAAGAACTCGTCAGTTCACTTAGAAGTCACGAGATAGAACTGGAGGAAGATGAACCTCAAAAGAAGATCAAGTCTGTAGCAGTAAAGTCCAGATCTGGAAGATGCAAATCAGATAGAAACAAAGCCTTCCAGGCTGAAGAGGAAGACATTGATGACTCTGAAAAGGAAGACTCTGACGATGAAGAAGAATTATCCCTTTTAACCAGAAGAGTAAAACAACTACGGAGAAAAAGGAATAATAACTTCAGAAAACCAAGACCCAAGGGAGATCGATCAGAATCAACTTCCAGAGGTAAATCTAACAAAGATATAACATGTTATGAATGTAAGGAAATAGGTCATTACAGAAACGAATGTCCAAAGTTGAAGAAAGAAATCTCTAGAAGAGAAAATTTCAAGAAAAGTTCCTTCAGAACCAAAAAGGGGTTGATGGCTACCTGGGATGATAGTGGATCTGATTCCTCAGAATCAGACTCTGATGAACAGGCAAATGTTGCACTCATGGCTACCACCTCCAGGAATACATCAAATGGAGAATCTAAATCCGAAGAGGTATTTTCTGATCTTTCTCGCTCTGACCTCGAATCATGCCTTTCTGAAACTTTAAACTCATATCAGAAACTTAAACAAAAATTTAAAGCTGTAAAAGAGGTTCTTGAAGAAACCCTCGAAGAATGTGGTAAACTTGAGATAACAGTTTCGGATATAAAAGATAAAAATCGAATTTTGACATTAGAAAGAGATTCCACAAATAAACAATGTTTAAAACTTGAAGAAGCGTTATCTCAAGTTCCACAAACTTCAAACACAGTAATCTATGAATATGAAAAATCTTTTCAAAAGTTTCTGAAGAATGGGACAGAGAGAAGCAGAATGGCATCCATGATTTATGGGGTTAGTCAGAACAATAGAAAAGGAATTGGGTATGACCCTAGTGAAGATAAATCTTTCACTAATGACAAACCTAAATCTCTGTTTTCTTATCACTACACACATATACAAGCACAACGTTTTGATAATGCCAGAAAAACCAAAGTTCTAAGAAACTCTGGGAAAACTAATCACAAAGGACCCAAAAGATTCTGGGTACCAAAGGATAAGATTGTTTATGTTGCAGATATCTTATGCAGCAGAGTTAAGACACCAGTCATGGTACCTGGACTCTGGATGCTCGCGACACATGACGGGAAGAAAGTATATGTTCCAAAGCCTGGAACTTAACGATGTTGGCTTCGTAGGTTTCGAAGGAAATCAGAAAGGAAGGATCAGAGGCTCCGGAACTATTGATAACGGTACTCTTCCCTCTATATCTGATGTTCTATATGTAGAAGGATTAATGCATAATCTGTTATCAATAAGTCAATTAAGTGATAACGCTATGATGTAATCTTCAATCAAAAAACATGTAAAGCAATTAATCAGAACAATGGAACAGTCCTATTCACTGGCAAGAGGAAAAACAATATTTACAAAATAAATCTTTCAGACTTAAAAGAACAAAATGTAAAATGTCTGATGTCTGTTCATGAAGAGCAACGGGTATGGCATAGACGCTTGGGCCACATTAGCATGAGAAAACTATCTCAGCTAAATAAACTCGAGTTAGTCAGAGGTCTACCTAAGCTGAAGTTTTCTTCAGATGCTTTGTGTGAAGCATGTCAGAAAGGAAAATTTTCAAAATCATCTTTTAAAAAGAAAAATATTGTTTCCACCTCTAAGCCTCTGGAACTTCTTCACATTGATCTGTTTGGTCCTGTTAAAACAGCATCAGTCAATGGAAATAAATATAGACTAGTTATTGTTGATGATTTTAGTCGCTGGACATGGGTAAAATTCCTAAAGCACAAGAGTGAGTCTCATTCTGTATTCACTAGCTTTTTTTCCAAAGTGCAAAACAAGTTTGACTCTAAAATCATCAGAGTCAGAAGTGATCATGGTGGAGAATTTGAAAACAATTTTTTTGAAGAACTATTTGATTCAAATGGAATATCCCATGATTTCTCCTGTCCTAGAACTCCACAACAAAATGGAGTTGTAAAAAGGAAGAATAGGACACTCCAAGAGATAGCCAGAACCATGATCAATGAAACAAATGTGGCTAAGCACTTTTGGGCTGAAGCAGTAAATACAGCGTGTCATATTCAAAATAGAATCTCTATAAGACTTATTCTGGAGAAGACTCCCTATGAACTGTGTAAGGGAAGAAAACCCAACATTTCTTATTTCCATCCCTTTGGATGCTCTTGCTTTATTCTGAATACTAAAGAACATCTGAACAAGTTTGATTCAAAAGCACAAAAAGGTATTATGGTAGGATACTCATAACGCTCTAAAGGCTACAGAGTATACAACACAGAAACTAAAATTGTGGAAGAATCAATCCATGTTAGATTTGATGATAAGCTTGACCCTGAATAGTCAAAGCTAGTTGAGAAACTTACAGATCTGGAGATTACTCTTGTAGGTTCTGACAAAAAGATTAAAGCACCAGAAGTATCTGATAAACAAAGTCCAGATGGAACTAAAGCCCCAGCGATCCAAAAGAAATCAAAAAGTCGCCCCAACATCTCTAAATATTTGATTCTGGGAAACAAGGATGAACCTATCCGAGCTAGGTCAACATTCAAGGTACCTGAAGAAATTCCTCTAGAACTAGTATCACTGATTGGGCCTACTTTCTGTGATGAGGCACTTCAAGACGATGATTGGGTTCTAGCCATGCAAGAAGAGCTAGATCAATTCTCAAAGAATGACGTCTGGGATCTTATTCCTAAGCCCAAAGGCACTCACATTATTGGAACCAGATGGGTGTTCAGGAACAAGCTAAATGAAAAACGCGAAGTTGTCAGAAATAAAGCTAGACTGGTGGCACAAGGGTATAGTCAACAAGAAGGCATTGACTACAACGAGACCTTTTCCCCAATCGCCAGATTAGAATCTATTCACTTACTTATTTCATTTGCTGTAAATCATTCAATCAAACTATATCAAATGGATGTCAAGAGTGCATTTCTTAATGGCTATATATCAGAATAAGTGTATGTCAATTAACCTCCAGGTTTTGAAAACTCAAATTGTCCAGAACATGTTTTTAAACTTAAGAAATCATTATAAGCTTAAAACAAGCTCCTAGAGCTTGGTATGAAAGACTAAGCAATTTCCTTCTGGAACATGACTTTATTAGAGGAAAAGTTGACTCTACACTCTTCTGTAAAAACATTAATAATGACCTCATGATATGCCAGATATATGTTGATGACATTATTTTTGGTTCAGTTAATCCTTCTGTATGTCAAGAATTCTCTGAGCTAATGCAGGCAGAATTTGAAATGAGCTTAATGCAAGAACTAAAGTTCTTTCTAGGAATTCAAATCAATCAAGCTTCAGAATCTACCTATGTTCATCAAAGTAAATACATTAAAGACATTCTGAAGAAATTCTAAATGGCAGAATGCAAACCTGCTAAGACACATATGCATCCAACTTGCATTCTAGAAAAATAAGAAGTTAGCCAGAAGGTTTGTCAGAGCTCTATCGTGGTATGATAGGCTCTCTTCTCTATTTGACTGCTACACGTCCTGATATTCTATTTAGTGTATGTCTATGTGCCAGATTCCAATCAGATCCTAGAGAATCTCAGTTAACAGCTGTTAAAAGAATACTCAGGTATCTGAAAGGAACTCCTAACATGGGCCTGATGTATGAGAAAACATTAGAGTATAGACTTTCTGGTTACTGTGATGCAGATTACGCAAGGGACAGAATGGAATGTAAAAGTACATATGGGAATTGTCAGCTCTTGGGAAAGAATCCGATATCATGGGCCAGCGAAAGGCAATCAAACATAGCTCTGTCCACTGCAGAAGCAAAATATATTTTAGCATCACTATGCACTACTCAGATGCTCTGGATGAAGAATCAACTAGAAAATCTTCAAATCTTTGAGAGTAACATTCCTATCTTCTGTGACAATATTGTTGCCATCTATTTAAGTAAGAATCCTATTTTGCACTCCAAAGCTAAGCACATAGAAATAAAACATCATTTCATTAGAGACTATGTTCGGAAAGGGGTAGTAACATTAAAATTTATTGATATAGACCATCAATGGGCTGACATTTTTACCAAACCCCTTGCTGAAGATAGATTCTCTTTTATCTTAAAAAATCTAAACATTCAAAATTGTCTTGAATGAAATGTGCCTCTGAGATAGCAAAATAAGACTCTGAAGTAAATAGTTGGATTCTGTATCTGACTCTGATGCTGCTACTAGTTAGAAATCTCCAAGAACCTACCCTTTGGTATTCCTGAAGATCAGATAAAGTAACACGTGGAACATCATGTGTATGACCTTGGAACTTCTGAAGGAGAATTGCAGTCCAAAACGTAGCGGAAATTAAAATTTTCTCCTATAGAGATCCTTACGAATGGTCATGATCAGTGATAGAATATTTACCTCTTGTGACGATTGAAACCTTTGGTGCAGATCTCTTATGACGATCAAAAACTTTAATGCAGATCCATGGAGTGATCACGGACGTTGAACGATGACAACGTCTCTACTCAATCCACACGAACAGATTCCTTCAATCTCAATGCTAGCTGGTACGAATGAAGGCTTTGAGTGAGAGAGAGAGAGAGAGAGAGAGAGAGAGAGAGAGAGAGAGAGAAAACGAAAATAATGCAACTGCCATGAATGCTTCTGCACAAGGGTTCTATTTATAGAACCACTTGTGTGGGCTTCAAGCTAAAAGCCCACTTAAGTTTATTTTGGCCCATATCTTATAATATGCCCAAAATCACTTAAGCCCATGGTATCTTACCATTTTTCGTATTCTACTTAAGTACACCGTAACTTACGATGTTCCACAACTCACTTAAGTGCACCGTACCTTATGGTGTCCCTTAGTTACTCTATCTCTCATCAATCCGTCCTTTGTGTGTGACCCTGTAGGTTTTTGCGGCGTTGGAAATTATATTAAATCACGTATTTAACATAATAAACAGTGAGTGGTATCTAGCAACACATCACTGCTACCCAAGACACGAAAATGTCATGTGATTTGACAAACCTTCTGTGAGAATACTTATGTGCATAATTACCCTTTGCCCTTATGTCTATATTGAACACAAGGCATATACCATGTCATCCTTGTCCAGTTCAATATTGGGCCCATAGATATTTATCCTGTTATGCAGGATAGGCAAATTCCATCTAGGTCACTCATGTCCCTCAGCATGCTTCGTGGAGTACCCATCAACTGTCTTTATGGTTATCCAATTACGGACAATGTTGGATCAACAATAAAGCACTCGACTCTACATCTAGGATCCATAGTGGTTTCAGGTCGAAGAGTGGTATACACCATTATCACCATGAGAATAACTTATGACACTTTGCATAACTTTCTATATACTATTCTCATAGCAGGTCAATCCGGTATAAATATTACTCTTAATATTCATACCTATGTTTAAGACTTGATAACTCCTTATCCATGATCCATGAGATGTGATCATCAGTCTCTATACATAATAGTCTTAATGCTTTAATGTTATCCTACTTCACAATAAAGCTCGACTACGGATACTTTAAGAATAGTGTCCTTATGTTTAATGTGATATCTTGATCAAGTCACACTTGATACATTAAACGGACTAGCTATTCTAGGGACTTTATTAAACAAACGTAATAAAGAAAAAGCCTTTAAATAATTCGATGCAAGTACCAAAAGTATTGGCCTCTAGGGCTTACACCAACAACTTCTAGACAGTTGTCTAGCAGTAATCAAGAAACAGACTCTTGATATCTCCTCGAGCAGTGTGCTGATTTTGGGATTAGACATCATTTATGAGTTGTAATCATTCTCCTCTCTAGCGTGCGTACTTGGTTTATGTGCTATCTGTTAAACTCTCACTTATGTGTCATTTTGCATGCGCCCTAATTTGGGTATATATACTTTTCACATTTTACAATTGCACACTTTTACACTCACAAACTCACCTAACCCTCTCTCTCAGTTCTCTCCTCTCTCAAAGGCCTTTCTGCAGTTCTTACTAAAGTTCTTCAACATTCATCTCATCTTCAACATTTCTCATGGATTCTCAGCAACGGTCAGTGTACAACTTCTCTCAACAGATGAACTCAACTGAGCAAGCCCCAAGTTCCAGTTAACTAAACCCTGCAGTCACCGGCGTTGTTTCCACTCCCATCTACAAAGAACCTCACATTCTTGATCGTGAGCCTCACATTCATCTTGCAACTCCATTTGAGAAACTGGAAGTTCTTTGTGAAACCTTGGTGGATTTTGACAACATGAAGAGAAATGGCGTCGACCTCACGGATGAACTGAAGAAGCAAGGGTGGGAAAATTATTTTCAACGCCTCTACGGCCCAGTATACACAAATCTGGTGAAGGAGTTATGGCGATTCGCTGACTCTGATGATCACTACATTGTCTCATACATTATGGGAGTCAAGATAGTTATCATAGAGAAATCGATTGCTGCTCTTTTGAACATGGAGAAGACTGGAGGAAGACGCATATACAACATCAACCCTAGGGCAAAGTATCTATCCCAGGAGATAAACCCTACAATATTCCAACAGAATGCTGAAGGCAAGCATTCCAAGAACAAGGAACTGCATCAGAACCTTCGGGTATGGCTGAAGATTATCCTAGGCACCATCCATCACCGTCCAACCTCTAACTCCTCAGACTACATCAACACATACCAGAAATGCATCCTCTACTGCATTCACAAGGGTCTGAAGCTCTGCCTTCCTGCACTTCTTTTCAAGTATCTCAGAGACTTCGTGAAAGATACCAGAAACAATATGAAGACAAGAAACTACATCCCTCTAGGGAGACTTATATCTGATGTGCTGATTAAAAGTGGCCTCGTGGACCATCTGATTCAGCCCAGACTCATGGAAGACATTATGATAGATACTGGCAGACCTCTGAACACTCGCAATCTGAAGAGCATGGGAATCATTGATCAAGTGAGGGCCAAACCAACACCGGACACCTCCTGGGAAGCACTTAAAGATCAGAGGGAGATTCCAAATGGACTCTACCTTTTCTCCAAGGTCGACCCTCCAGAGGTAGTCGCATATTATCTAAAGGATCTGTATAAACAAGGAGTGGATATCACAGAATTCCAACTGGACTGGCTACCTGAGTTTCCACCAGACTTCCAGAAGAGGACACGGGAGCCCTCTGAGAAGACCAAGCAGGAAAAGAGAGTGAAGCTGGGAGAAACATCTGGATCAAGACCCATAGTGCCTCTGGTTGGATCTTCTGGTAAGTCTGTATCTCTCCCTCCCTCTGTAAAAATTAAACCTGTTGCTTCTTCACTTCCTCAATCAAACCCTATATACACAACTGATAATACTCCTCCCTCAACCACCAGACCCTCTAACCTACCATACCAAAAATTCAACCTTGCCACCACAACTCTACCTGTTTCAGAAGCAGAAATGCTAAATGAAATCATGTCACCATCTTCATCACCATCTCCACAATCCCCACCTTACTATGACCTCTCATCTGACCCTGAACCTTCTGATCCTCACTCCCCAACTCTGGCTCAGATCCAAGACCGTGCTTTGGCCTCTCAAAAGCCACCACACTCTAACCCTGAACCTGAAATTACTTCCCCACTTCCAAAAAACCCAAACACAACCACCTTTGAACCTCCACCATCAGAACCAATCCACTCTGACTCACAACCATCTGAACCTCCACACTCTGAAATACCCCAACCCACTACCTTTGCTGACCCAACAACTCCCACACTTAAGCTAAGTGCCCCCACCTCACCCTCCCAAGCCTCTGTCAACGAACCCGAAACCACCCTTCTGGCCCTTGAAGAAGCAATTACGATTTTTGCAGAGTCTTCAATTGAAAAGGTCAAGTCTCTGACCATCAACTCTGGCATCAATGATGATCCCTCCACTGTAAGGACTCACTGGAACAGAGTGATAAGTTGGATGACCTCTAAAGCCTTCAAGCTGAAAGGCATCTCTGAACAAGTCTGCAATGACTTCATCAGAGACGCTGAGATCAGACTCCAAGAGCGTCTAGCCAGAGAAGCTGAGGAGCGGGCAAGATAGGAAGCTGAAGAGAAAGCAAGACAAGAATAACTTCAGAGAATCAGAGAAGCTGAAGCCAAAGCTCTTGTTGTTGCTGCTGCTGAAGCTGAGGTAAAAGCCAAAGCTGACGCTGAAGAAGCAACGCGCCTTGCTGAAGAGTCTGCTGCCAAAGCCAGAAATGATGCACTGACTCAGGGGGAGTCCTCCAACTCTGGATTCGTCCCTTTGGTCCTGAAGACTCTTGAAGAGCTGCAGAAAGAACAACAGGTAGTTCGAGCCAGACTGGATCAACAAGACTCTGTCAATGTAAACATTCAAAACATGTTGTCCCAGCTGCTCCAGAGGATGCCTCCACCTCTAAACCCTTAGGCACCTAGGATATTTCTGCTTGTTACTTTCTGATTTGCTTGTTGCTTTCCCTGCTTTGCTTGTTGCTTTCTGTGTTTCGATGTCTGTTTCTTGCCTTCTTGCTTTCTGCTTTCTGGCTTATATAAATGCTTATCTGTTAATATCAACTTTTTGCTAAGTCTTTTGCTAAGTCTTTTTGATTCTGACAAAAGGGGGGATAACTAAAACAACTCTAATGAAAACATATCTAATTCCTTTCAAACACTACAAACATTTTCTCTAAATGACTTAAGATATGCAGGAAAGTAGCTAAAAGCACCAAACCATGGAAGGTCCGGTAAGAACTTCTGAACTATCCTAGATCTAACTCAGGGGGAGGTCACTATTATATCTAATCTAAGAGTTTTCTTTAAATGTTTCATCTTTAATCTAAATTGTTTTGTCATCATAAAAAAGGGGGAGATTGTAAGAACAAAGTTGGTTCTACAATATATTTCTAAGATTTTGGTGATAACAAAGGATGAAACCCCAAATGGAACTCTAACGAGATTTTTTCTTAGTCTGCAGGACTCTGAACATTTATGCACAACTCTGAACATTTACGCAGGATTCTGATCATACATCAGATACAAACTATGTCAGATATAAAGTATTAGATGATCAGACGCCACTCAAAAAGGAATACGTCCAGACGGTTTTGATTCTAATCAAAGAGAGACAACAAGAAGTCAGAAGCTCCAACAAGACTACTGGATTTAGACTCTGATACTTAAGAAGTCTAGAGCACTGAGAAGCTCTGATGAAGTCAGACTTAATTATCCTCTGAAGACTAACTCTGGTACATCAAGACTCCGATGCAGATTCACAAGTCCAGAACGCGTAACCGAAAAGAATCTCATTATGGAAAGAAAGTTTTTAAAGAAAGGATTAAAGAGGCAGATAAAATGGTTTTGGAAAGAAACAATAGAAGTAATGACATTAATTATTCTTCAATGACCAAGATTCTGTCATCACTCCAACGGTCCTTCACAACTACTATATAAAGGACAGATTACCTCTAAAGAGACACACCTGAGACACACAGAAATATCATTCACACTCTCTCTTATTTTCACGAGCTGCTGCTCTTACGTGAAAAGCTTTTTCTCTCATATTTTTTCTGTAATACTTGCTTGTTGCTAGAAGCACTTTACATTACAACTTACTTTTTGATTAAACTATTTCCTCAAGTGACTCAGCGCAGTCTGTATACTTGAGAGGGCTAAGAGATTATTCTCTTAGACGATTGGTTGTGTAATCTTTCGAGATTAGTGGATTAAGTCCTTTTTGAAGGCGAAATCACCTTGTCCGGGTGGACTGGAGTAGATTTGATTTTCAAGCGAACCAGTATAAAATTTTGTGTGTTTTGATTTCTGAAAAAGCTTTTATTTCCAAAACAATTCAAACCCCCCTTTCTTGTTTTTCTCAACCTTCAGCTGTGATTTTGAGGTAGTATATGGTTGTTGTGGTAGAAAAATGGAAGAGAGTGAAGTTGTATGTTTACATGGTGATGGTGAATGATTATGTGGGTGAAGGTTGCATGTTTGCTACTGATGATGGTAAAAACATGTTGTATGAAGAGGGTGAATTTTTACATGGTGGTTGGGTGGTTGAAAGAATAAAGGAGAGTTGTGTGAGTTTGAGTTTTAGGTTAAAATAAAGAGCTTGAATGTGATTTTGGCAGAGGTTTAATGGTTGTTTAGCTTGTGTAAATGAAGGGGAGAGGTGTTCTATTTCTAGGGGAAGCATATGGGTTGAAGTGTGTGAGGTTAGGGTTCACTTGTGTAAAAAAAAAATACTGCTACTATCCGTGCAGGTGTAACCAGTTACCAGGATTTGGGTAACCGGTTACCCATACTAAAATTTACCTTAGAAGTCTATTGAGAGCAGGTGTAATTGGTTACCATAATTAAGTTAACTAGTTACATGCGTTGAAAATTCCCCTGAACGCTTGTTTAAAAGAGGGTGTAACCGGTTACCACAATTAGGGTAACCGATTACGAGGACCCAAATTTGATTGTTTTGCTATGTTATGTTTTTTTGGAGTGATTGAAATGTTAATGCTTATGTTGATGAAATGATGAATATATGCATATGTAGTAGGGTAAATTTTGGGGTATGACAGTAACCCATACATTTTCCTTTGTTCTTACTTACTGTATATATGATGGAAGCAAGTTTTTGTTCTCTTAAGACCTATTATGATAAAATCTTGAAAAGCCATTTCATGCTCACTCATAGATTTATCAGTCATTTCCTTTAGTTGAACAATATGATCTTTTTCTAAACATTCAATTTTATCTTGAGAATACTTTAGTTCTTCTTCCAGATGATCATTTTTCTTTCTTAAAGTTTTCATATCTTTTGCCTTGTCTTGATAATGACTCATAAGGTCTTGAATAAAAGATATTAGATTAAAACGAGATAGATTAGAAAATACCTCGTCTTCTTCATCTGATTTGAAATTAGAGGTTGATTCATGTTCTGTGTCATATGATAAGAGAGCCATTAGTGCCAAATTTGCTTCTCCTTCATCTTTGTCTGAATTATCATCATTATAAAGTTCATCATATAAGGGCAAATTGTCATACAACGTACGATCATAGGTTTCGATGATGACAAATGACCACCATGGATGAATCGGCATTGTCGATTCCACCTCTACAAAATAAATGCAACATATCACCTATCATATCCTTTTCTATGCTCATCTAAACTGCTATATTTCATACAACATATGTGGATAAAATGTGGTCATGACAAAATGCATGAAAACCACAAAAATCTAAATTTTTGCAGATTTGCAGGGTTTGAGTCGACCGTAGGGTCAGCGCATAACATAGTGCATTTCCCACGGGTCAGCGCATAACATAGTGCATTTCCCATAGGTCAGTGCATAAAAGGCTTGAGTCGACCACAGGTCGGCGCATAACATAGTGCAGTTGATCACGGGTCAGCGCATGGAGACTTGAGTCGACCATAGGGTCGACGCATGAAGCTTTCACTTTCCCACGGGTCACCGCACGCCGACCTATGGTCGACGCATACTGTTGTGCTTTTCAGATTGTCCAAAACTGCAGGCTATGCGTCGACGCATAGACCTGCTATGGTCGACCGTTCGTGCGCAAATTCAGTTTTTAAGTATTTCCCACTCTGTTTGAAAAGCTGTTAAGTGGGTTGGTTGGTTTGTTACTATAAATAGAAGTTTAGTTACTTGTATCAACCAACATTTGTCAAATTGATTCAAGTGTTCAAAGAAACAAGAAAAAGTGAAATAGGTGTCCAAGATTCATCATCTTCATCTTCAACATCTCACAACACATCAACTACACACAACCATTTTTGAAGTGCTTTGTGATTGGTTAAAGGTGATAAGGTTCGAAGCTGAGATTGGGGAATCCGGTTCGGGTTGAAGCTTGTGACAGGTTTTTTTTTTAATAAAACCTTTAGGGTCTTGTCCTCCAAGACTGGTTTGTTTTTTTGGGAGGGTTTTGGACGAATTCTTCATCAATTTTCAGCTGAGCGAAGGTGATTGAGAAGAGAAAGTCTTTGTCAATCTAGTAGCGGATTCAGTGAAATTGAAGGGAAGATTTTGGGTTCGACTTGTTGTAGATGAGATCAGCTGGGCCGAGGGTTTGAAGAACTGAGGGTTATTCAACAAAGGGGCTGGAATCGGAGGTCTATCAACAACAATCGAATGACTTGATTCACCTTGGATCAAGGAACAAGAAGTGGAAGCAACATTCAACGTCTTGAGGATTTTGTTGTATATTTGCTTTGCAATCCTTGTATAAACGGTTAAATTCAACAGGTGATATCTATTAAATCATCTCAATTCTAGTTTTAGAATTGAGGGCAGACGTACCCCGAAGCGAGGACGACGGGGGAACTGCCTCATCAAATCTTTGTCTTCTCTATTTTTCAGCATAGTTGTTTTTAGCTTAAAAATTAAGTGATTTTTGTATAAGCACTTTTATCAAACCTTGATATTAATTGAGTAAGAAGTTAAAACTCTGTTTTTGAATTCAAAGTACAATAAAATATTGTACTAGACTAATTGAAATCTCTTACTCAACATAAATATCACTTGGAGTGTTTTTGCACACCAAGTGTTTGATAATTTGCCTAAACCAAAATTATCTTAGTTGTGTATCTAGTTTGGTTTGCTCTTTGAATAATTGGAACTAGGAATCCTATTTAGTGAAACAAATCATTGATCGTGTGACTAGTGTAGTGATTCTTATTCCACATTGTCACTAATCCATAGGCTAGACGCATATCCGGTTTTCCAATAACGGTTCGTTTTAGACTATATTTTCCTCGGCCGCTTCCGCACTTAAAACAAATTTTCAAAACCAATTTTTAATTGGTAGCGCCGACTCAAATTTTAATTGGGATCTATTCAACCCCCCCTTCTAGATTCGTGCCATAGTCTAACACATCCCATGTTGCCATGAGACTTTTCTTGATTTTACTTTTAAAGTTGTCCTTCTAGAAACTTCCTTTATTTGATTTGTATTCTACAGATTAGGACAATCAGCTTTGAAATGACCAGACTTCCTGCAATTGAAGCAATTCTTCTGACCATCTATATTGTCTTTAGAAATAGATTCTCTAAAGCCACTGCTTTTACCAGAGAATATCTTGTTCCTTCTTGTCAATTTTTAAAAATTTATGATTATAAATGTCATCTCCTCATTATCAAAGTTGCCATAAAAAACTTCTTCATTAGAAGCTTCTTCTAATTTCCAGACTTTTGAAGGTCTGGCAGTTTTACCACCAGATTTTTCAGCAACTAACTTTAACTTCAGTGTTTTGGATTTCATTAAAGGCTCGTCACTATTAAATTCCATCTCATGGCTCTAAAGGTTGCTAATTATACTTTCAAGGCTTAGTGTGTTCAGGTCTTTAGCCTCATGAATAGTTGTGACCTTAGGTTTGTATCTAGCAAGAAAACTTCTTAAAATCTTCTTAACATGGTAAGATGTTGTGTAACTTTTTCTCATAACCTGAAGGCTAATACAAGAACTTGAAACCTAGAAAACATGGTTTCAATGTCTTCATCATCCTTCATTATGGACAACTCATAATGTTGCACAAGAAGGTTGGCATTAACCTCTTTTTCTTGTTAGTTCCCTTCATATGTGGAACACAAAGACTCAAAGATAGTATTACCAATTGACTTATTAATGATCTAAGTGATCCCTCACTTCAATCTACGCTAAGCGATCCCTCGATGCAATATGCCCTAAGTGAGCCCTCATTATAAGCTACGCTAAGCGAGAATAACAAGGCACCATAATGAATTGTGTTGCATCTTTGAAACATTGCAGTTATGTTTAACATTTGATAGAGTTTTTTTATGCAATTTGTCTATAATGAATAGAGGAATATGTTTTGCTTGACATTAAACGTGTTTTGTGTAGGAATGGCTCCAAAAAAATCCATTGCCTCTAAAAAACAAAAGACTTCAACCATCACCCCCAAGACACCTCAGCCTTTTGATTCAACAAGATTCTTGGGTCATGATAAAGAAGAAAGATTCAGAAAGTTATCAAGCAAAAAAATATGGTCAGAAAAGAAGTTTGAAATCAACAAACACATGGAGTTTTTGCATTTAGCTCAGATGATTGACAGCAAAAGTTGGGAATATTGGCTAATCCTCCCACCGGTTGAACTATGATGTCATTATAGATTTTTATGCAAACACTCTTCTTTATAATGAAGAAACCTTTTCCTTTATAACCATGGTTCAAGGTAGAACCATTCATTTCGACAGAAGTGCCATTAACGAATATCTTGGCAATGCAATCACATTATGAGATGATGAGTTATGTGCTTACACTAGAGCCCTCAACCGGCCATGGAACATAGAAGAAATTTATGAGTTTATTTTTTTGGAAGGAAGGAAGGTTCAACTTAATGAGTTCGGGGTTCCGAATAGATTTTTGAGAGAAGACATGAGACCAAAGGGCCAAGTGGCCATTCTACTCATCCTCCACAACATCAAAACATGGGGTCACACCTCCACCATATCTTTGAAAACTTCGTATTTGTTGTATTACATTATGAAAGGTAAACAAGTGGTTGTGGCTTGGGTAATCGCTAGTGAATTGAAAATGGTCGATGAAAGTGGCCATAGAGAAGGAATGGGACCTAATTGTCCTCTAGTCTTTCTGGGCCTAATTATAGGGTTAATTAGGGCTAATCGGATAAATGATGTCTACATCTCAAGGTAAAGTTTAGGAAAAAGAACTAAAACAGTTATAAAAGCTCCAACAAATCTCTCACCCTCTTCTGAACCCCAGCCTGGTCCAACACCACCAGCACTTGGATTCGATGATTGGGTTCCAAGGATGAGATTTATTTTCACTTATACTTGAGTCCAAAATGAGTCCAACAATAGAGACTTTTCTTCTATGCATGCCTTTTTGTATAAGTTGTAGCTGCATATAAGGGGACCACAAGAGAAGGTTCATTAGATTATGACTCCAGATGCCTTCGAAACATATGTTGCTTGGGCTAGGGCCATACCATTTTACCAAGGGAGGCAACTGCTTCTAGAGCCGATAATGAAGGAGAAGATGATGAGGAAACTGAAGATGAGGGATCAGAGACAATATCAAATGAGGAGTCAGTATCAGAGGAAACATCAGAGGAGGGACATGATGATGATATGACTGATGATTAAGATATAGACGACTGAAAAGCTAGCCACTATTGAGTGATATCTTTTAAAGTTTTCAGTGATTTATATTATTTCTACTTTATGATTTCTATTTCTTATTTTGTTTTATTGTTCAAATTGAGTTGAATTTGTGTTGTGATGTTTGGATTTTTGTTGGTGTTTAAGAAACCATAAATTGAATGGTGGTTTATGTTGTTTTGGATTTTTCTCAAGTAGTAAGAAGTAGTAATGTTTTAATTTAAATGTTCAAATGTTTTACATTTTTGTTGTTTGTGTTAGAACACTTATCCTCTAAATTGCTTGAAAATGCAAAAAATGGAATACTTAAATTTTGAGTGAATCAATAACAAGTGCGATGGTAATAATAATAATTTGATTGAATTGTAACAATCCAAGGTACATGTTTGTTGCTTTCTAGAATATAGCATGAATATGAAACTTGTATTTTGCACAAGATCATTTCACGCATTGTTCCATAATAACATGTATTAGCTTGAATCACTTAGAGCAAAACCAAAAATGTGAGGAAGCTTTCCATCATTCACTATATACACGGGAGACCAACACTGCTTATTTTTAACTTGGTTGATTTATGCTTAATCTTGCAATTTTTTTCAAATGTACGAAAGCATAAAAAGGATCAAGACAATTTTTTGAATTTAAGCATAACCACTTGACCAAAAGTAACCTACCTTGAAAGTGAGTCAGAATTTGATAGCCCCTTTAAGCCTAATTAACAAAATCCACATCAAGTATGAACGGTAGAATTTACAAAGCAAGTAAAACACTTAGTGAATTTTTATCTATTCATTCAAAATCCAGTTCATAATTGATTTTTTGATAGATTCTGAATTTTCATGAACACTTAAACCCTAAACCTTCATTGATTGTTAATATTTGGCCCTTGCCATATGATATGGGAGCATTCATATGACAATATAAGGTTGGGTTCAAGTTGGGGAGAAAAATAAAAGGTTACGTAAAAAACAAGTAACATGGAAAGAAAAAGAATAAATGAAGAAGTTTTGGAAAGAAAAAAGAATTTTGAAAAGAGAAAGAATTTTTTTGAAAGAAAAGGTGGCAAGAATATATTGTGCCAAATTTTTTGCATCAATGGTGAAACAATCAAAAAAGGAAAAATGTCTAAATGAAGTTAACTGGTGAAAAATAGCAAAGAAAGTGAATGCTCCTCTAGACTTTTGCAACTTTGGTTCATATGCCTTTAGATATGATCTTTATTTGTTAACCAAGCAACAATACAACCTTTGAAAGGCCTCGGTGATATATGTTTTTATGCTTTCAAAATTATATGATTATATTAATGCATAAATTGATGAAGATGTTAGTAAAATTGTTGGATGTGATTTCAAGTCCCATATATTGTTTTCAAATTCTTTATACACTTACAAAGAAGTGTGTTAGGTGTGATTCACGATTGAATGTGTTATTGCCTTGGAATGTTTGACATGAATTTTGTGTTTAAATCTTGTTTCATGGTCATGGTTTAATTATAGGATAGTGATAAGCACAACACTTGCATTCTACAATCGAACCATATACTTTCATTTTTTTTCTCAACTTGGTTGATCATGAAAAAACTTGGGAAATAGATCTTGCATTCAAATAGTTTTTTGTGACTTTTTGTTTGAGTACAAACAAAGTTCAAAGCTGGAGAGAGTTGATATGTTCCAAAATATGGTAATGGACACATGCAATTAGTGCACTTATTGACTTGTTTCTTAAGTTTTGAGCATAAAAACTCCAACCATAGTGCAAATCTTGGATACCAATCTGTAGCGGTAAGTTCATGATCATCAAGCTATGGATAAGCTAGAGATCAAATAACAAGAGTCGCCACCGCGCTTTTATTGTTTCCAAGGGAAAAAGTACGAACAAAACCCAAAGAGTAAGAAGTTTTCGAATCAAAACTAATAAAATGTCAGAGATTACAGGTAAGGGGGATGGTTACACAGAGGGAATGTGTTAACACCAAAAGTGTCTTAGGTACTCCTAGGGAGCCCTTTTCTGTGCATATGTATTTGGTATAAAAATGATGTTTACAAACAAATAGAATGGGGGTGAGAAAAGAATTCATTAATTATATTTTTTGTGTTTGACAAGACCTTCAGACTTGTGCCTACGTACCAACATAAAAATGAGGGATCAAAACCTCGTATTTCGTGATACAAATTTTGAAGTGGATGCATTGCTTTTAACAAAAATTAAGTTTGAAAGGCACAAATGCCTAAAAAGGGTTTGAATGAGTTAATTCTTTTTTGGATTTTTTGAAAGTTTAAATCAAGCATATTTAAGTTTATTTACAAGTTTGATTTAAGAAAAGAAGTTTGAAAATGCAATGGCATAAGGCCAAAGTTTCTATCTTTTTTGCAAAAAATGGTCAAAGTAATAGAACAAAATAAGTTCAATCAAAGAAGATTTTGAAAAGGGAGAGAGAGATTTTGAAATTAAAGAAATGGGGAGAAGATGAAGAGACTAATCATATGCACAAAATTAAAAGTTAAGAGTTGAAAAGATCTGACCAAATGGGTAGCAATCCAATAGACAAGAATGTCAATAGAAACCCAGAATTCCCTTGGACATTTAGAATCAAGCAACACACAAATGCACAATTATATTATCTTGAAGAGCAAAGGCATCAAATAAAGATAGCCACATCCAAGCTTTAGCCACTCCAATGATCTTATTCAGATTAGCCCATGTAACAGATGAATTCCACAAGTCACAGGTTCAAAATGACAGCTTCACAATGATCATGTTGCAGATGAACTTAGAGAGATCTTGAATGATGTATCAGATGAAGTTTCAAATTTCAAGCACTTGGTTTCTCAATAAGTTGGCATTGGCCAAGTCCTTTAGCATAGGAATGTTGCCTAAGTTCTAAGTCCATTTGTCCAAGATCAAGTCAACAGTCCACACAAGAGTTTTTTATGTTGTTATTATGTACATTAATGGTCAAAGACCACACAAACAAGCAAAGTACACACAAACAAGATGTATCACACAATATGGTCCAAAAGGACAAAGTGAAAATTACATTAACATAAACAATTAGAATGGTATGAATAATGGAAAATGAATAAAGGCTAAAATTAAATGACATTAAAGTAAGTGGCTTGAAATTAAAAGTTAGTTGTTAATGAGTTAGAAGTTAAATTTGTTTTGCTTTTGCTTTTCATTTTGAAGTCATTCTTTGGAGAACACTCAACCCACTTATCACAAGCATGGATCCTTGAGCCAAGACATCTTCCAAAGGAAGGAAAAAAGGCCAAGTTTCCACACAATACCATGGAAGATGGGAGACTTACAATCTCACTAACTAGAATGATATGCCTTTTGTGTCACAAATTTAGCGTTATGTTAAGCAATCGTAATTGGACTTATGTAGAAGTCACAACTATTTGAGGTCGGGCAATAGAATTTTGGTGTTAATGCATGTTAGAGACATAGTATAATGGACTATTCCCATGAAACATACCACGCACAAAAAGAATATGTAAAAGGTGTGGCCTTATCTCATCCATACTCATGTTGATTTTTCAATCAACTAGCCTTAGGACTTTGAGACATCATAGGTCAAATGAAATGAAAGAATGAAGAAAGGGAATGGGGTGAAGAGGGAGGGGAATGAATCAAAACTCAAATTGATCAAAGGAGGATTTTTACCAAATTAATATCATCCATCCATTTTGGGAGATAGAATGTACTTTCCATCAATCCCCTAAATCCAATGATATTAACTTGACAAAGTCAAATCAACCTTGACCAAGGCCCAACAACAAGATTTAAACTCAAACAAGTCATCACAAATGGTCAACAAAATTATTTGGCATTTATTCAAATTAAAAATACTAAAATAAGGCATTTAAATTAAATATGATTTGTCAAATTTCTAAAACCTCATTAAAACACCAAAGAAATGGCCATGAGATTTATCATAGGTCAAACAAAGTCAAAGGACCTTGGAGAAAAAAATTCAGAATTTTTAAAGACTTAAAAGTATTTTTAAACAATTAAAAACAAATGCAAAATCAATTAAATCATAAAAAATATTAATAATGATCCAAAAAATAATTTTAATTCAGAATATGAAAGAGGAAATTATTTGAATTTTTTTGGTGAAACTCTCATATTTTTAGATCAATATTAAAATTAATATGAATGAATGAAAATAAAAGGAATAAAAGAAAATCAGAAAATAACAAAAAAACGTGGACCACTTGATCTCCCTCATTAACTGAGGTGGCAGATTAAGTGGTCCTCAGCACGTTTTCCACCGTGGACTTAAGTCAATGTGCCACAGGATTGGTAATCAAAACCAATGTGTGAGATTAAAACAATTTGAACCAGATCAATGGCTCTGAACACTTCCAGCGCATCGTCGACGTCCAAAGGCCGGTCATCTTCTCCGATGACCCTGGTCGAACTGGTTCACTCATCACCATCAAGAAAATGAAAAAAGAGGACATGATCTGAAAGAAAAAATGGCGTAGAGCATGAATCTGACCTCAATTTCAACTAACTCCAAATATATAAAAAGATATGAGGAGTTGAATTTTGAGGTGTGTCAACTGAGTTGCTTCAATTTGACCTCTAAGCAAATCAATCTTCTTGCCTACATTGGTAGGACTTCAGACAACCAAAGATCCAAGAGAATTGAGTGGAATTGAGAGAGAATCAAAGAGATGAAATTTTCTGGAAAATACCTTCAATGCAGGTCTGGATTCACTTATTCTTGCTTTGGCTCGTGCTTGATCTTGCTCAGTATGCTTGCAGAAGTAGATTAGAATGCACAAAAGGTATTGGATCCTTGGAGTTTTGAATCTCAAAATAGTGAGATTCCAACTCAATTTCCAAAGGAAATTCTCAGGATTATCCTCTCAAATGGAAGGGTTTGGTGTTTGGGATCAAAGCTGACGCGAAGGGGTCTTTAATTCTGAGCATATGGAGATCTATTCATAGCTGAATCACATGATATTTGCATCTTCCAAATGAGTTTCCCAAATTGGTAATGAGTGATGCATGTGTGCATGGGTGTGTACATGCCCACGAGATCATTCCATTTGATCCATAATTGAGTGTGAACAAGTCTGAAATCAAATTGGAGTGCTAGGCAATTGTACATGGAAGCTTAAAGTTTGATTTTTGCCAAATGATGATGCAATGTTCAAGCCATGTGCAGCCCATTCAAATCTTGTCCAAAATGAATGAAATTGGACTTTTTGGAAAGGTTAGATCAAGAGGAACAAATTTCATGTTCAACACTTTTCCATTTGAAGCTTTTATAATGATGAATTTTGAGGTGGAAGTTTGGAAATTTCAACATATCAAAAAAAATTCTAAGTGTCAAGCCATATATCTCAATATTCCACCTTGCTTAACTTTTTATGTGAGCTTCAAATGAGAAAAGTGTATTCATCAAACTTGTATATATTTTAACGACCTTCAAAATGGTCACCAATTTAATGTCATTTGGATTTGAAATGATAGAGTTATGCATTTTTGAAGTTTGGAAAAATCACTTGTTCAATGGTATAGGTCAAAAGTGACCTATAATGTAACCTCATATTACATGCTCATAAAAGTTGAATTAGCTCTCACTCTAAACATAAACGTTGAAGTATACATCTTGAATTTGATTGTGCAACTTGTAAATCTTTCATCTCATAAAAATTGAGCAAGTTATGGCCTTGGGAAGTTGACTTTCAAATTAGGGTTTAGACAAAATGACTTATAATGTTTCAACGTAGAAAATGATTTTCCAAGCAAAACTAGCTCTAGGTCTCAACATGAAAGTTGTTTGGAATGTCATTTATAGTAACTTTTATCTTGGAATCATTTTTATATGGTCAAAATTGTAGGATATATGGTCTAGGGAGACCCAGCTTTGATCAGATGAATTCATCTGGCCAACCACCATCAACCACCTTGCTAACCTTCAATTCTTTTGACTTTCTTGGTCCATGGTAGATCATATATGCATAAGATGGTGAATTTTGAAGTGTCCCTTGAGATATTTGATTAAATCGTAAGATAGCTTGTTGGAGAAGTTACTCAAGATACCCAGTCAAACTAGGGTTTCCAAGGCAAATCACCCTCAAACTCTTGAAGAAAAATTTATCAATATAACATGTAGGAATCAATGGAACTCGTATATAATGCTCATAACCATTCTTGGATCAATTCATGGTTGTGCTCTTTGTCGTGAGGGTCCTAAACCCTAGATATGAACTTGATAGATCAATGGTGATCATGCCCTACCTGCAAAAGAGTTAGGCAAATGCAAAGACATATTTTTGCATTTTGGTTAGTAAAATGATGATATACAAGTATGATACAATCACATAGTTCTTGGTGATCTCTCCCCAAAACAAACCCAATGCAAGAGGGGTAAGGAGGATGCCAAGGTATGATCCCAATGCTAATGCTTATGATGAAATTGTATGAGGGATCTTAGGGTTAAAATTGGGGTCTTACACAGTCAATTATGCATTGCATAACTGATTCTAAACATTTTTTGTAGGTTTTCTTACTCATCTTGAAGATTAGTCAAGCAAATTATGGATTTGAGCTTCACTACTCTCGCCCAGCGATCCATAACGAGCATCAGGCGAGTGGAGTTATAAAGCACAAATAATTCCAACATCAGTAGTCTCGCCTAGCGAGCAACATGCTAAAGAATACAAAAATATCAAGAATTTAAAATTCATCATTCTCACCTAGCGAGTTAGAGCGAGTACCAGGCGACAGAAGTCAGAAAGTTCAAGATCACATAAATCAGCAGTTTCGCCTAGAGACACCTAGCAATGTCAGAGTGAGAAAGCTCGTTAACTCTCGCTGGGTGAGGAAGGGCGATTTTAGGAAGGTGGTTCAAAATTATTCATGGTGAAAGATGGCCATCTCGCTAGGTGAGACATTGACTCGCTAAGCAAGATCAAGATTTCAAGACTACTATAAATAACATTCAAACATAACCAGGAGAGGTATCATACTTCTTCCAGAGATAGAAAGCAGAGCTAAAATATGAGAGAGCTATAACTCGAAGAATCGAAGATGAATATACAACAATTATCGAGAAATCACGATTGATGATAACTCATCTTTATTCTTCTCGTTTGTACCAAGTTACCATGACAATGAGTAGCTAAATATCTCTTTTGTTGGGTTAGATGTAATTAATCATACTCATATGTATTCTTTTTTATCATGATAATATCTATAATTTAGTTATTCATTACTATTAATGATTATCCTTGCTTTCAAAGTTTGATTCTTTAGATTTGACTAGTTATTAAGAAATATGATTTGAATCTTGATTTAGGATAATCATTTGTTAAACACTAAACTCTAAAGATAGATTTAGGTTTAATATTCACTAAAAATACTGATTCTTAATCTTGTCGTATTGTTCAATAGACTGAGAGATCGTCGATTGAACAATATGATTGAAATCTCATCTTTGTTTAGGCATAAACGATGTTTGTTAGCGGTATGTGATAATATTGATTAATAACTAGGATCAATATATCCGATAAAGAAAATACATACAAAATAGATTAATGAACTATAATCCCAACAAGTTTAAATCTTTGTTCTTTTACATATCATTTACCATTTTACATTCCTTTACTTTTCGTAAACAAACATCTTGCAAATTATCACTTAAAATCATATTAATTGTTGAACGACAGTAATATCACATTAGTCCTTATTGATACGATAACAAAATACTTACTTTTGATTCTACACATCATTCACGCCCGCGAAAGTTTCCAAAAACATGTGGTGGGACAGACGTATTATAGGGTACAAGCCTAAAAACTTGGCCCGCATTGTGAAAAATACGAGAAAAACACGCATGTTCAGAGGGTCAGATCCGTTTTTTCACCCCTATTCAAGGCAAGTGAAAAAATGATTATTCAAACTTAGTGAGAGAATGATTTGAGTCAAGAAAAGAAAATTCAGATTTTAGTATGTTTAATTTGAGTCATGACTCTTGTTGACCCAGGTCATGTGATTCAAGTTTGACAAAGGCTTGACTCGAGTCACACTTCTTGAGAGAAAATAAAAGTTGAAACAGAAGTCCATGATTCGAGTCAAACATATCATGGTTCGAGTCAAAGAAAAGCATGATTCAAGTTATGCATCTAGATCCAATATCCAATTTCTAAAACTTGCTCATGAATTGAGTCACGACTCCATAATCAAATTTCTGGGTAAAACAAAAACTTCATGATTCAAGTCTCAAGGATTTGTGTGATTCAAATCGTGTATGCATGAGTTTCTTGATTAAAATCAAAAGCTCGTAGATTCAAGTCATCTTTAGTTGATTTTGATCTGGTGTTCAATTTAAAAGCATGATAAATAAATTTCAACTTATGAAAAAATGATGCTGGACAATTGTGAGGGACTCATCAAATATTGACACAACGATTTCAATCTCCTTTTTTTTTTCTTTTCATGTTTAACAAATTTGGAGATATTTTAGTTTTTCACATAACCGCTTAGAACCCCTTGTATTTAACACTTAAGTGCATGAAACTTAAAATTATCTCATAATCTTCTCACTCTTTGATAAAAATAAAAAATAAAAAGGCAAAAATAAAACAAAAAATATCAAAAATAAAACTAAAAATGAGAGAAAAGCAAATCAAGCTAGAAACCGTTCTCATACGCATAATGTATCCAAAAATGATAGTGGAGGAATACTAAGTTAGTGTCATCTTAGTATTATCTTTCATATTATTAAATTTTTTCCTACACCTAGATAAGGACAATGAAAAATGACCTTATTAATCCAATAATACATGCAAAGATAGTGATCAAAATATTGGGTTTTATCAACACCCAAAACATTGCTAATGATGGCGCTAAACTGAACCTGCAAATTATTAAGAAAAAATACTTTAGATTTAAATGAATTAATTCTCCAACTAGAAGCATTACAAAAATATTTTATAATATTCTTAATCAAATTAGCATGATCAATGAAAGCTTATATATTTAGGAGAATGTCATCTGCAAAACAAATGTGAGAAAGGTTGAGACAAATTCCCCTACCAAAATTGAAGTTGTTTTCAAATTTCTGAACCCACCACTCTGTATTATATTTAACAATTATACAATCGAAAAATATTCAAATTTGCATTGAATAAGAATGTGTGAAGTAATTATTTTTAAATAATAGATAATTGCAGTTTAGTTGGCGGTGTAATTTGGAAATACCTGTATTTTCAGCGATTATGATATAACAAAAACATTATGAGTTATTCTAAGCATATTATCAACATTGTGGACGTGCCGGAGTGGTTATCGGGCATGACTAGAAATCATGTGGGCTTTGCCCGCGCAGGTTCGAATCCTGCCGTCCACGGTTTTGTTTTTCGATTTTCATGTTCTGTTGTTTTTTATTTCATGTGGCAGCCAAAGAACACGCGTTCCATGCTTTCATATCAGCCATGTAATTATTGATTAAGAACGAGTGATGAGATTATTTTTATTAATTTTAATTTCTCTTTTTTTTTTAATATATCAACTCTTGAATAGTTTTAGTTGAAATAAATGTTTTAAATATTAGATCGAATCATCTCATTTAATTGATTTGATCAAGAATTAGAGGTGACTCTAATCCAATCAGTTGTGTAAAATTGTGGGTGACTCAAAATCGAAATAAAATTAAAAAATCGAATTAAACCACTTAAAAACGGTAAGAATCCGAGTCGATTTTACAAAATCACATAGTTCAAAAGTATGTCATTGACTAATTTTAGTATTTCTTTATAAAAAAAAATTTAAAAAAAATTAATATGTTAGCATCAATACTTAAAACATTATACCTTCACGAAAATAAATAAATAAATATTTAACATAAAATAGCAACACAAATTTCTAAGTTATAATATTATGCTATAATTTTGTTTCTTTAAGCGTATTATTATATTGTGTAATTATGTCTACCATTGATTTTGTAGTATTAAGTTTGTAATGGATTTTTAGAATCTTTATTTTACTAGTTTGCGAACTTATAATTATGAGACTTATCCATAAAATTTAATTTTATATTGGACTGCTGAAGGAATCAAGTTTGCTTGTTGTAACAAGTTCATGAGTTGATCATACCTCTCTTGAGTGAGACCAGGATTAGTGGTTTCTTGTTGATTAACCTCAGAAGTACTGGATTGAGACTCAATGACATTGCTGCTAGATGAGTGAGGTTTGTTGATGTTGGGATGTCCATGTTTCTAATAACAAAATTCAACTGTATGACCATACTTGTGGCAATGTGTGCAGTATCTTGATTTAATTTTATATTGGACTGCTGAAGGAATCAAGTTTGCTTGTTGTAACAAGTTCATGAGTTGATCATACCTCTCTTGAGTGAGACCAGGATTAGTGGTTTCTTGTTGATTAACCTCAGAAGTACTGGATTGAGACTCAATGACATTGCTGCTAGATGAGTGAGGTTTGTAGATGTTGGGATGTCCATGTTTCTAATAACAAAATTCAACTGTATGACCATACTTGTGGCAATGTGTGCAGTATCTTGAATTGCCTCTTCCATGATTAGCGCCCTTGCCTCGGCCTAAACCTTTCTTGGAGTCATATGCATTATGAAGAATGGGGTCCTCCATAATTGGTGCAACATTATAGTTGCTTTCTTCTTGATTAACCTCAGAAGTACTGGATTGAGACCAGGATTAGTGGTTTCTTGTTGATTAACCTCATAAGTACTGGATTGAGACTCAATGACATTGCTGCTAGATGAGTGAGGTTTGTTGATGTTGGGATGTCCATGTTTCTAATAACAAAATTCAACTGTATGACCATACTTATGGCAATGTGTGCAGTATCTTGAATTGCCTCTTCCATGATTAGTGCCTTTGCCTCGACCTAAACCTTTCTTGGAGTCATATGCATTATGAAGAATGGGGTCCTCCATAATTGGTGCAACATTATAGTTGCTTTCTTCTTGTGCCACTAAAGAGAATACTTTGTTGATGGATGGTAAGCATTCCATGAGTAAAACCTGAGTTTTGACCACTGAAAACTAATCATTCAATCCAGTTAGAAACTGAATGACTTGATCTTCAAAAATATATTGTCTTGCTGATCTTATGTCTTTACATTTACAAGGGTGATGGCAAGTACATGCTGGAATTGGACGATAAGCATTGATTCCATCCCAAAGAGCTTTCATTTTAATGAAGTACTCAAGCCCACTTTTGGCACCTTATTTCATGGTATTCAGTTGGAACCACAAGTGAGCTACACGAACTCGGTCAATCTTAGAGAATATTTCTTTGAGATCATTCCACGCATCAATGGAATTTTCATGAAAAATAATGGTTTGAGCATTTAAATCATAAACAAAATTGATGAGCCAAGAATGTACCAGGTGATTGCATCGTTCCCATGATGCTCAATTCAAATCATCAAAATCTGGAATCTCCACGGATCCATGATGATAGTAATCTTGTTCGTCGCCCTAAGAGCTCTATGAAGGTGAGAAAAATACACAAGAAATTGGGGGTTGAATTGTGTATTATTAAAATTCATTTTTCTATTGAACCATTAAGTTCAGATTTTGAACAGTGTTCAGACTCATATATCACAATTAAACACAACATCAAAAATATAAAGTTCATAAGTAAATTCAAGCAAAACACAAAGATTATCATGGTTCCTCTTCTCAACTGAGAGTAGTCTAGTTCCCTTGCCTCGACAAGAGCTTTTCACTATAACCAAACAAGTTACAAATTGCTCAAACACACTTGCAAGAGACTTCAATGCTCAATCACCCTCGAAAGAGACTTTCGCTCAAGTCCTCAGACAAGATACTTCCTTGCTCAATCAACCTAGAAAAAGACTTCCTTGCTCAAGTCCTCAGACAAGAGACTTCCTTGCCCAATCAACCTAGAAAGAGACTTCCTTGCTCAAGCACGCAGACAAGAGACTTCCTCTACTTTAAATAGAAGTTTAGTAGATAAGATAACTATTATAATTTGATGCATAATCACAATTATCATGGTTGTGCAAAAATCACAAAGGTTTTCAACCTTTCTAAGATTTTTAAGATAATCAAAGATAAAAAACCTTATGATCTTTAAGTTGTAACGGTTACAAAAATAACAACTAAGAGTTATGCCAAAGATCTTGTAATGTGTTATGATGTTGTCACCTTCTTTTGAGTCTTCAACTTCCTTTTATAGAGTCTGAAAAAGAGTCGTTTGAGGGTTTGAACATAACGTGTAAACTTAGTGAAGAAGTATGTCAAGAGAGACGTGGGAGACTTGCATCTGGTTTGAAGCTTTATCCACTAAATAATAGCATTGCTCTAAATATATTTCATCGCACTAGGTATCTAACAAAAGGTAGAACAAACTAAAGATGTCACATCTCTTTTTCTTGAGCCTGGCAAAATGAAAACCCTAGTTGACTTTGTCCAGAACTTTGGGGTTTTGATTAAGCAAGACTGCTTTGATTCAGTGTATGGATCAACTGCTCTCCACACCTTCAGAGTATGAGTTGTCATTTGAAGTTGGGTCATGAGGCTAGAGTCTGATGCCTTTAGAGGCGATAAACTAGTTCAGATTTTGATTAATCAGAATCAAACTTTATATTACATCTCCTCATATGCTAACAACCATAATTAGTTCTATGCTTTTGATCTTGCAGACTTAAACAAAATGTTAGCAAACTCAAATTTTATTTAACTACTTTATTATCATCAAAACCTTTTAAGGGCATAAACAAAATTTGTTTTAACAATCTCCCCCTTTTTGATGATGACAAACAAATGTATTTAAGAATAATGGTTGATGATTTAATTAACACTGTCAAACATCAGAGTCTGGATTTTTAAGCTTCCCATAAGTTAGACAGTCCATTAAGGTGAGGTTTTTAAGCTCCCCCTAAGGTTGATAGTCCATTAAGACGAGGTTTGTAAGTTTTTCTTAACTCCTTATCTATGTTAATTTATTCCTATAACTTTAATCAACAAATTCTAACATCAGGGTATGAGGTTTGTAAGCTCCCCATGAGTTTGACAAACCTTAGGTTGAGGTTTGTAAACTCTTCCTTTAGTCTGAAAGTTCATTAAGATAAGGTGAGAAATTAATATCAAAATAATTGAGTGATTAGGGTTCAGGATTAATTAAAAGCATTAAAAATACTTTTAACCTTCTTAAATATTCCCATGATTTTCTCCCCCTTTTGTCATCAACAAAAAAATGAGTTCAAACAGGTCAAAAAAATATTAAATAAGACTAACACATATATGGAAAAAGATAGTTCTGATAAGAACATGGTGTGAACAACCTTTACACTTCCCAATACTGAGATGCGGCTAAATTGGTTGAATAATTTCTGCTTTTCTCAAGGTGCCATACGTCATTCAAGAATATCAACCATCAGAAGTAATCATTGTAAGCATTAAATGAGCATATGTTATATCTTCTTATTGCAACATTTAAGACACATAACTTCCACTATAGAAGCATATTATCAATGATATAATTCTCATAATTTCATCCAAATCTTCTTTAAAAAATGAGTTCTCCATCAAAGAAGGCGACAAGCACCATTTCAGAGGAGGTTGCAGTCCCTCTTCAGCAGTAAGCCATAGATGAGCCCTAGCCAATTGGGTCGATCACTACAAGGGATGCATTAAGGGTGAGAAAACCCAAGAAGAACAAGAAAAGGATGAAGAATAAAAAGAAGAAAAAAGTTCCTAGAAGAATGTACTTCTATGACTCAGATGATGGGAGTGAGGAGCAGGTGCATGACTAGGATGATTCTGTAGCAGCTAGTGCTTATTGTTATGATTTGGACAAATTAATGTAAACCCATGACTATTGTAATCTTTCTGGTCTATAAATGAAATCCCCCCCCCCCCTTTGCAATTATATTTACTATGCATGTTTTTTATTCTCTTTTGAATTCGTTTAAACATCAAGGAAATAGCAGAAAAAATCCGTTCAAAAGATAACAAGACAAAGTCATTATTAAACACTTATCAAAATAGCGATCATAGTTTCCATAAATATATAGCTTGATGTAAAAAAACATAAGCAAGATAATAAGACATGCAAAACAAGATATACAAGACAGATAGAGAGAAAGATATAAGATTTTATAAAAGGAAACAATTTAAAGCACAAAAAAATGGTTCATATCCTAAAATTAGGGTTTCTTCAGAAGATCCAAAATTTCCCTTAGGTATGCACCTATGATGTCTTACTTGGCATCCATAGACTTCATCCACTTATCCATTTCATCTTGTTTGATAGCCATGGCTTGTTGAGCAGTAATGACAGAAGCCATAATTTCCTTTAAAAGATCTTGTCTAAAACAAGATGAGGCAGCAAACTCTAAAGTGACTTCCTTCAGATTATGAACCACTGATGCAACAGATGTCTTGAGAGAATCCCACCTAACAGCATATGCTACTGGGTCAGATGCAAATGGTATCTCATTAATCAGACTCTGCATCTTATCCAAGAGAATATTTCTGATTACACCCATGTTAGTTTAGACAGTTTGAGAGAGGGATGTGGTGCTTGAATTTCAGGGTCCAAGTTTATATGAATGGTTTGAAAAGTGAGGTATATTTAGAGAGATTTTAGGGTGAATTATGCCAAAAGGAATCTGTTCAGACTCAAATGTAGATTCATAAGCAATTTGAACTAGAGATAGATCTTGAACAACTTGTTCAATTCTAATTTGAAGTTTATATGCAACTTGTTCTAGAGGTAGACTATGAAAATAACTGGGTTTTCTCATAGGGGATGTTGGAGGTGAAGGTTGAGACGATTGATGGGTTTCTGATGGAAGAGTGATGGCTGGTTGGACATGAATTGCATGTTTTGCTTCATAAATATAACACATTTGATGAGAGGATTGAACTGAATGTGAGACCACTTGGATGGCAATAGCATGAATGGGTTGATGTCAGGTGAAACTTTTGAGGATTTGAGGTCAAGATGAGCTTCAATTCTAGATGCATCATTCTCTAACTTAGAGCTAGATCATGTAGCTTTCCCATTTGAAACATATATGGGAGGTTCGAACATTGTGTTTAAGGGAGGTGGTTGTTCAAAAGCAGAGAATTCAACTAACTGATTCTGAACACCAATGGGTTCACTAACAGGGAGATATTTGTTTTTAAGTGAGGGAAGTGGTGAGGGAGTTGGAGAAATGTGGTTAAGGGTGGTGCAATCAAAATCATCCCTAGAGACTAAATTCAGATTTATACCTTTTTTACTAGAATTCAGAGCATCTAAAGGAGTAGTTTATGGGATAATTTTCTCAGAGATAATAGAGGCTTTCATAACCTTTAAACCAACCATAACTTTAGCAGCCTGAACCTCAGCAGGTTCTAAAACACCAGTAACAACTTCTTGATCCTTAGACACAAATGTTTCTTGATGCTTTTCTAACTAATCCAATATGAAAAATTCTAAGAGTTGAGCAATCTTTAGATAATTCTCAATTGCTTTCTTCGGAATAGAGCCATCAACACCTTTCTTCTTCCTAATTAAGGACACATTTTCTTCCTCTTCTTCTTCCTCGATCTTAGATAAATTCCTTAGCCTTTTCTTTCTTAAAGGTGCTTTTGAAATAACAGATACAGAAGCAGCCTTCTTTGGAGACTTACCACTCCTAGTCTTATAGGGCATTATTACAGTGATAGCAACCACTTCTTCAACTTCCTTATCAACATCTTTTCTCTTAGAAGATTTATGAACATCCTTCAGAATAACTGAAGTTTTTTGCTTCCTTTTCTTAGAAGAATAAACATCAATAGGTTTGTTAGGAATATCTTTGACTCTAATGTTATTCCCTTCCTTTAAGGATTGTATGGTGAAATTTTTGATTACTTTAGGGTTATCCATCTTAGTGATGACAAGATAATCCTCAAGATAATCAGAATTAGTACATCTAACAGCAAGAGGAACCTTTGAAGCAACGATCTCACATTTCTTCTTCATCTTCATGTTAGCCAAAAAAGAAGTTGTTAGGATATTTACATAAATCTTTTATAAATCTTCATTATCATGCAAGCTTTTAAGGCCATCAATTAGACGATCCTAAAAGAGTAGTTCCAACAATAATCTATCATAGATTGAAAATGTAAGCTGGTAGATTTATATTGTCCTCATTCTTCAGTTAGAAAATAAAATGTTTGTGATCCCAAGAAATTTGATAAGTACTTCCTTCCATTGGAATCGGGAAATTTATTAGAATTTTGAACAAAAGCCTGAAATCATCCTTCATGTTCTTGGCCTTTCCAAAGTTAGAGGAACATAGATTATCACAATCTTCAAACAAACACCATTTGATTGCATTAGCTTCAGGACTATCATCTTTGGTTCCCACAACAAATCTACCTGAGTTTGGGGTACTTACAAGTTTAACAAACATTTTTTGAGTGATGACCACATCAATACCCATTACAGCAAATCTAACTTCAACCTCTTCAAATTTAATCCTACTTATTTCTTTGTCCTCCCTTTCAAGGAGTTGTCCTTATTTACCAGAAGTCTCACTTCTTCACGTGCAACAAATCCATCAAAAACTTCTGCCCTAACCCAGAAATATTTCACAAGATAAGGATAGGTTGGACCATTCAACATATCAAAGAATGAAGACCACTCTTAGACTATGAAAAATCTCCAAAGCTTATACCTATTTTGACTGAATGAGTCAAAGTTGACACTTTGCTATACCAAAAGGTTCAACTCATCTTGATTCAATTGCATGGTCTTTGGCTTGATTGTCATACTTTTTCCAGAATTGATGATCATGTGTGCATTGTGATCTTTTGAGGATAATTCCATTGGAGAATGGAGTTTTAGGGTTTCTAGGGTTACTTTTAAAAAGGGGGTTTTCAAATATGGTCATAGAGGATATAGTGTAGGTAGTGAAGTAATGAGGTGTGTGATTCTGATATAAGGGGAGTGTTTTGAGTGGAAAATGGAATTTCAAATAACACATAACATAAATGCACAAACAAATGAGTAAATGCAAACTTCCAAGAACAGAGAAATTTCTACTCAATAGTTACAATCCACATGTCAGAAGTCATTTCAAATTTATGACACTCAAGAGGACATATGTCAAACGTAGTTTTCAAAGGATGTCCACTTGTATGCATATCAGAGGCAGTTAATCTTGTTCATAGTGTCAGAGGTTGAGATGTTCCAAAGGTTATTTATTCATCAGAAGATGACTCAAAACTTTCTGATCAAGATAGCTTCTAAACATTTTCAGACTCTGATATAAAGTAAGATTTTTTGCCCAACTGATGGAAGTAGAATTTATCATTGTAAGGTGTAATTGTTCTTTCATAAGTATGAAGATATTCTGAAAAACATTCAACATATGTTAGGATCAGAAACTATTTAATAAAAACACAAACATACATCTCTTTGCAGAATAGTTGTAAAGATTATCCAAGAGGAACAATATAGTTCCAATAATGCTCTTTTGTGAATCATCAAAAGTCTCTGTAGACTTCTCAGAACATCTGGATAAACTTTAGACGCATAATCAAGAATCTGAAGCACCATTCCACAATAGATAACTTTAATCTTCCCAGTACCAGTAAGCTTGTCTTACTGATTTCTTCCAGATTCCACACCTCTTTTCTCTTTCGGAGTTAGGATTTAGGATGTAGGTCTTCTTCTTGTTGGAGGTCGTAAGCAACCACTGTCCTAGAGCATATGTTGCTTTGTTATTTCCTTTTAGATTACATGTAGAAAAAATAATCTCATTATTTAGTACCCATACTCTTATGGGTCCTTTGAGGTTAGTTTTGTAGGACTTCTTCTTGCCTTATGCCTTAGCTTTATAGTAAGGTTTAGACCTCTTCTAGACAATTTGTCTAGGATAAGTCTTAACTTGACTTATGAACCTTTAGGAACTTTAGATATAATAACTTTAGGTTTTGAATCCTTTAAAATTTGTGACTTACTTATCACAGGTTTTGATTGATTCAGAATTTCAACTTTTTCAGCAGCAGGAAAAAAGTAAGCATTCAGCCCCTTTTGAGCAGTGCTTGAAGAAGAAAGATATGATGGTTTCACCGAGACATTAAACCTTGGATTATAAGGTTTTTGGTGATAACCAAGTCCTTCCCCCCTTTCTCTTACTTACTCTTTAAATTATGGAGGCAAGATTGCTTCAATCATAACTAGATATAATGAAATCTTGAAGAGATAATTCATTTTTATCGAGAGACTTGTCAGACATATTCTTCATTGAAGCAATTGTTCTTTTTCAATACTTTAAATTTTTTCTTTATAAAGTTTTAGTTCATATTTTAAAGAATCACATTACTTCTTTAATGTTTTTATATGTCTGGCTTTCTGCTGGCATCTTTCCATAAGGTCATGACACAAAGTACTTAAATCATATTTTGAGAGATTAAAAGATATATATTTTGTGTCTTCTGACTCAGAGTCAGAATCAACTTTAAATTTTGAGTTTGAGAAGGTTGATGCCATCAAAGTAAGATTGGCTTCTTCATCTCCTTCTTCACTGTCAAGTTCTTCCCATGTTGCCATGAGACTTTTATTGAACTTGTTTATGAAGTTGTTCTTCTAGAAGCTCTCATTATTGCTCTTGTCTTTTTGAAGATCAATACATTCAGCAATGAAATGACTAGGCATCTTACAATTTTAACAACCATCATGATCTTTACTTCTAGAACTTGGCCCTTTGAAGTTGTCTCTCTTACCAGAGAATTGTTTCTTCTTTCTGGCCAAATGTTTATATCTTTTTATGATAAATGTTAGTTCATCATCATCAGATTATTCATCATAAGTTTCATCATGAGTGACTTCATTGAGCTTTTGAGAGGATTTCTCATATCCCCTCACAAATTTTAAGGCCACGATTTTGACCTATTTTTCAGGCTCATTTCCATTTAGCTCCAATTCATGACTTTGAAGATTGCTAATAATACCTTCAAGACTTAAAGAGTTTAAGTATTTAGCTTCTTGAATATTAGTCACTTTGGGTCTGAACTTGATATGAAGACTTCTAAGAATCTTCTTGATATGGTCCACAGTCGTATAGCTCTTATTCAATACCTGAAGTCCAGATACAAGAACCTGAAATCTTGAGAACATAGATTCAATGCTCTCATCATTCTTCATCATGAACAACTCATATTGTTGAATTAGAAGATCGACTTTAGTTTCTTGAACTTGTTGATTACCTTCAAATGTAGCACATAGGGATTTAAAGATAGTTTTTGCAGTAAATTTATCAATAATCTTTATGTACTCAAAATGAGGTAAAACATAAAAGAGAATGCCTCTCACTCTATGATGCTGTAACACCTCAAAATTTGCCCTCCTCTCTTGGGACTAGCTTAACATATTGCATTTCATCTTTTAGGTCATTAGTCATTGCATCTTTGCATATCATGTGGAAACATTGAGCAAGTCATCCTCCTAGGTCTTTCTCAGAAGATGGAGAGGTTAAAAGATTCAAGCATGAGAGTCTTAATGAATTGATCACTAGCCATCTGAGGGTTTGTGCTTCAATTAGGGTTTCTTGGTTCCTCAAGGAGATTGATATTTATCTTGGTTGAAATGGTACATCACCATCATCATGGTCTTATCATCACCAAGAAGTTCATTGTGCCTGATCATGTGCCTTGGGATTAGGGTTTTGACCTCTGGTCAACCCTAATCAGTTGAATTATGCCAATCAGGGTTTTTCAAGGAGAAGAGGTCTTTCATGAGATGGGGATCACCATATGGTTTTAAGGAGCTTGTATAAGCTAGGGTTTCATTTTGGAGCCATTTCATCAAGAGATTGAGGCTCAAGTTCATCTGTGCATGACCAAGTCATCTATCAACTAGAAAAAGTCAACTGAAAGTCAACTGTTGGATTTGGAGGTGGGAGATGGTTAGAAATACTTCATTCATGTTCAAACAAGTCTCATTTGACATTTCAAACATCAACATTGAAGAAAATAAAGTCAGGACAAAACTTTCCAAAAATAGAAAGTGACTTGTAATTCAAAATTGCCAAAAATGAAAAGGTTTTCTCCTCAAGATTACATCATCAAAAATGCTTCAAATGAAATTTTGTTGAACATGAAAGTTGTATATCTTGTTCTCCCATTTCCAAAAAGTCCAAGATCATGGATTTCTCATGTATGGTTGAAGAGATATGGATCAATCTTGGTCAAGTGAACATGGAACTTCAAAGGAGCATAACTTTCAAACCATAAGTCCAAATCATGTGGCTCTTTTTGCAACATTCTTGTTATGACCTCTAGTTTCCAAAATTGGCATTACATGACATGCATTCCATTCACATAATTATTTGAAAATTCAATGCATTTTTGGAGGGAAAATAGAATTTGAAATGTGTGCATTTTTTGAACATGGCATTGCTTCCATTGGCCTTAAAATATCATTTTGAGTGAAAATACATTGCAAATTTGTGCACTCTTCACATGCATCCCATGCATAAGGGTGAAATCCCAATTTTTGCAAAACACCTCCAAATTAACCATTTTTCATTAGCATTTGATTAGAACTTAATTAATCATGATTAGGAGCTCATATATAACACAAATCATAACAGAATTTACACAATTCCCAAGTTTAGATCTAGATTCACAAAAAATCTCAAAATTCTCTCTCATTTTTTTTTCAAAATTTCTTCAAACACTTAGCATTTTTCTTGATTAATTCATCATTCTTAAGTGTTGGTGAGCAAGATTGAAGCTGGAACCAAGCCAATTGGTGCAGTTTGGAAGCATACATGAAGCTTGTTCATCAATGGTGAATTTCAAATTCTGTTGAATCAAGGCCAATTAAACATCAAGACTTCATCCATACACTCATACAAGCTTGCTAGAACACATTGGAAGCATTGCAAGGCGCTGAAACACGTGGATTCGAAAGCTGCACTTCAAGAGGTCATTTTTTCGATCTCTTTATTTCTTGCAATTGTTGTGTGATTCTTATAGATCTCTTAATGGTGATGATTCTGCAACTTGAATCGAGTGATTTGGTGGAATATTCATGAAGTTACATGTGTTTAAAGTTTTGATAATGAAACTTGAAACCTTCGATTCTTGCATATGGTGTTGTTTCGTGTCAAATTAATTGTTGATTATTGTTATGTGATGAAAGATCTACCAATTCATGTGATCAATTGCAAAAACTGGAACAAAAGTTCTTGATGGTTGGTTAGGGTTTACTGTTCATCGCACGCATGAAGAAGATGATGATGAACAAGTTTTTGGCAACGGTTTTGCTGTGGTCCAAAGCGTGGCCTTAGGTTGGCGCTAACGCTGGATGCTGACTGGCTGCATGGAATAGCCATGCAGCGCGCGCCATTCTTGGTTTGAAAAGGCGCCTAGTTCGAATCCTACCTAGGTCATTTTCACATGCTTCATTTTCATTTTCTCCATGTATGCATGTACATTGCTCTTCATTTTTTTTTATTTTTTCTTCCATTTAAAAATATCATAATAAATCAAATAATGATCCAAAAAATGTGGGAATTTTTGCATTAGGTCACATTTTGTGTCTAGTTTTTTTTGATTATTTTTTCATAAATTGTGCCTGGCTGGATTTAATTTTGCCCTAGGGTTTGTGTATACATGTCATGTTTTGACCTTGCCTTGATATATCAATTGTGAAATGCTCAATTCTTATCCAATGCTCATGAAACTTTGCATGCTTAAAATAGACATCTTGCTGGACATTTTGGTGTTGAGTTTGCATTTTTCTCATTTGTGGTTGCTGAGTTATGATCCTTTGAATGTAGGTGTGACAATGTGTGTCACACCTTTGCTTGCTCAACTTGATGAATTTATTTGCCTTGCCAATTAAATTCCAATTGATGTGATTTTTTGTATGATGCTTCTTCTGGATGTTAGAATTGCTCATGATTTTTTGTGGAATTTTTGGATTCATTTCTGATTTGTTTGAGATTTTTCTTTCTGGACTACCATTTGTGAACTTTTGAATAGTCTTGAACTTCAATGATTTGTGAAATGATGGTTGTTTATCATATGAATGTGAAATTTTGCACATTGTTTCTAGACATATTGAAATTTGTTTTGGATTTGGTTTGAAGTGTTTATCATATTCCAATTCTGTTTTAGGCTTGTGCTAAGTTGATGTAGCATTTGGTGTCCTATTTGAGCTTGTTTGTGCTTACCTTGCCTTACAGAATTTCTTTTCCATGCTTAGACTTGTCCAAATGCTTTGATTTTTGGTGTGTTGATCATGTTATGTGTTCTATTTATCCATGATTTTTCTTGAGATTAATTGAACCATTTTGGAATTAATGTGTATTTGTTCATTCTGTTGCTTCAATGTGCTTCCAATGTGCATACCTTGCCATATTTTGTTCATAAAATGAATTTGGTGAATGCTATTGACATGAGACCTTTTGGATGATGTTCTTAATTGATTGAAGTTGATTCATGTTGAATTTCATGTTCTGTTTTGAATTTGTTCTCCCTCTTTGACCCTAGGCCTTGACCTAGTGGTTGGTCTCATCTTTGAGCTTTGATTTCAGGTTGAACATCCAGGTTGTATGGTTCATGATGCAACCTCACTTGAGCATTTGATGCTTGCTTTTGACTACTAACATTGTGTGTTTTGTAGGGTTGATTAACTTATTTGAGTTTGACTTGTTGGCTTATGCCTTTGCTCATCGGATTTGACTGTTGATATTGATGTTGTCTGCTTGTCTGTACAGTTTAACTGATTTGTTTGATGTTTCTACAGGTACATAAGTTGCTTAAGTTCAATTTGAACTTGCTTTTGCTTGGTTGCTTAACCACATAGGTATAACTCTCTGACTTCATGTAGTCTGGAAGACCTGTCCTGTTACTTGGGCAGGCACTTGTCTGAAGCCCTCCTTAAGAGGCAATGCTTGTGTTTGTTTATGTTTGTGCCAAGCAGGAAAAGACCTTTGATAAGGCAATTGGCAGATAAAAGAGATGTGCAATCCATCTCCTGCTATTCAGTGTGTCTTCCACTTTGCTCACACACCTTGTGTTGATGCATTGTGGATATTAACCCAAGATCTTTGTTGAGTCAGTCATATGTGGAGAAGAGTTCCAACTTTCTGAACTCCCACACTTTCATTTGTCTGAAGCTCTCCCAGGCCAGGGATAAGAGCTGTGAGGTCTTACCCTCACTTCCCATTTCATCTGCTTCACCCTAACTCTCAATGTTAGGGTTAAGAGCTAACTACACCCAATTCCAGTTGGCTTGTGTTTCACAGCCTAACCTTGTGTGAGCCCACTTTGTTTGTATATAGTGTATGCTGATTGTGTGTATGTTTGCTTTGTTTTGATTGTGCTGTTTAGGATAGCTTGCTGCCTGTGCAAGTTAGATAGAAACCTCAACCCAGGACCATGATGGATTACATGATAACTATTAGGCTCGAGTCAGTCTCCCTTCTAGTTTGTCATTTCCCAGTCTCTGGTTAGGAGAAAGTTTCTCCCCTGTTAAGGGGAACTACGTTGCCCTGATCCTCATACCAGATGAGGTACGTAGGCAGGAGGTCGTACGAGATCTCTTCGGGCACCCTTTTGCTTTTTTGCGTGTGTTTTGCTTGACAGCTATTAGGTCCGAGTTCCCGACTCCCTTCTAGTCTGTGTGTTCACCCTTTTTCTTTTTTGTGTGTGTTTGCTTGACAGTTACTAGGCTCGAGTGCCAGACTCCTTAGTAACTTGTTTGTTGGTTAACCTTCTTGTGTGTTAGGAGATGGATATAAGACCAACAATTGGCAGTCCGTATCCTATTGGTGTTTGTTTGTGTGGAGTCCGATGTAAGCCCAGCGATTGGCAGTTGGTTTCCAGTGGGGGTTTGTTTGGTTTGGAGTCTGATGTAAGTCCAGCGATTGGCATTCGGTTTCCATGTTTGCCTGTTTGTGTGTTTGTCTTGACGTCTCAGCGTCTGTGCATGTGTTTTGTTTCGGCGTACGTGAGCCGAACTACGGTAGCTCTGATTCTCATTCCAGATGAGATACGTAGGCATAGGATGCGATATCCTAGCGAGCCCGTTCCTCTCTTCCCCCACCTGTGTTGTTTCCAGTGTGTGTGCGTGCATTCTTTTGAGCAGTGTTTAGCAACCTTTCTTCTATCTTCCTGAGCGTGGATCCCGTCGAGTATGACGAATGCGTAGGGGTGCTAATACCTTCCCTTCGCATAACCGACTCCCGATCCCATCTCTCTTTGGTCGCGAGACCATGTCTTTTTCAGGTTTACTTCGAGCGTTTCCTTTCCCTCTTTTGGGATAAATAACGCACGGTGGCGACTCTGTTTGTTTTGTTTTAGCCCGCCGGTTGTTTTTCGCGGATGCGACAGATGCTTTCTATAAATCTTTTTTTGACCAGAAGTGAAAGAATTTCTGTCAAAAACCATTCCAACACCATCAACATGAAAGTTAATGCCATCTTCCAGGATATCCCATAACTCATCATCTAGACCAATGATGTAAGTGTACATCTTGCTTTTCCACCATTCAAATTCAGTGGAGTCTCCATTGAATGTTGGCAGTATATTAATATAGGTTTTTTACCAAATATACTTTGATCATGGTTGTTATTACCACAAGGGGGTTCTTCACCAGAGCTAGTAACACCAAAACTCTCAGGCATGATGAAAAGAATATTTTTCTCAAGATCTTTTTTGTACCACAGTTAAGTGTTTTAGTACATATCATGATTTGATGTCAACTAAAGGTGAGAAAAATACACAAGAAGGGGGGGGGGGGGGGTGAATTGTATATTCTTAAAATTTATTTTCCTTCTGAATAGTAAGTTTAGATTCTGAACAATGTTCAGACTCTGATATCAGAATTAAACACATCAGCAAAAATATAAAGTTCAGAAGTAAATACAAGCAACACATAAAGATTATCATGGTTCCTCTCCTCAACTGAGAGTAGTCCAATCCACTTGCCTCAACAATAGCTTTTCACTATTAGAAAACAAGTTACAAATTGCTCAAGCACACTTGCAAGAGACTTCAATGCTCAATAAACCTAAAAAGAGACTTCCGCTCAAGTCCTCAGACAAGAGACTTCATTGCTCAATCAACCTAAAAAGAGACTTCCTTTCTCAAGTCCTCAGACAAGAGACTTCATTGTTCAATCAACCTAGAAAGAGGTTTACTTGCTCAAGCATGCAGGCAAGAGACTTTCTCTACTTTAAACATAAGTTTAGTAGATAAGATAACTATTATACTTTGATACACAATCACAAGTGTAACAATTGTGCAATAATCAAAAAGGTTTTCAACCTTTCTAAGATAATCAAAGATACGAAATCTTATGATTTTTAAGCTATACAACTACATAAATAACAACTCAGAGTTATGCCAAAGATCTTGTAATGTGTTATGACTTTGTCACCTTCCTTTGAGTCTTCAACTTCCTTTTATAGAGTCTGAAAAAGAGTCGTTGGAGGGTTTGAACATAACATGAAAACTTAATGAAGAAGTGTGTCAAGAGAGACGTTGGAGACTTGCATTTGGTCTGAAGCTTTA